>NC_134101.1:223213395-224465876 GCF_000715075.1 Nicotiana tabacum
ATAACACATGAACCATCTACACATTTTGTATAAACATATTTATCTACTTCAATTGATGAAAAACCATCATTAATCAATATTTGATCAAATTTTTCATGCCACTGTTTAGGCGCTTGCTTTAGGACATACAAAGATTTTAGCAATTTACATACTTTGTTTTCTTGCCCAGACACAATACAACCCTCAGGTTGTTCCATGTAAATTTCTTCTTCCAAATCACCATTTAAAAATGCAGTTTTAACATCCATTTGGTGAATATAAAGTTTATAAATAGAAGCCAAGACAAGTAAAACACGAATCGAGGAAATTCTAGTTACATGAGCATAAGTGTCAAAATAATTAATATTTTGCTTTTGGGTAAAATCTTTTGCAACAAGTCTAGCTTTGTATTTATCAATGGAACCATCCGGATTGAGTTTCTTCTTAAAAATCCATTTACAACCAATGGGTTTAGCTCCTGGAGGTAAATCAACTAAAATCCAAGTTTTATTTTGTAAAATTGAATTTAATTCTACATCAATAGCTTCTTTCCAAAATGAGACATCAGACGAAGAAATAGCTTCAGAATATGTTAAAGGATCATTATCCACAAGATAAGTATAAAAATCATTACCAAAAGATTTTTCTTTCCTTGGTTCACTTTCAAAATCATTTTGAACAATTGGAACATGTGAAATACTATCAGTTGGAATAATAGAAGCATCAGAAATTTTCTCAAATTTTAATGGAAAAATATTTTCAAAAAATTCAGCATTTTTTGTTTCAACAATAGTATTGTTTTCAAGTACATCACTTTTGATTATTAAAAATCTGTATGATGCACTGTTTTTTGCATACCCAATAAACATACAATCAGATGTTTTAGATCCTATTTTTCTTTTCTTAGGATCAGGCAACATAACTTTAGCAAGGCACCCCCACACTTTCAAATATTTCAAATTAGGTGGATACCCTTTCCATAACTCATAAGGAGTTTTACCCGTTTTCTTATAAGGAATTCTATTTTGTAAATGACAAGAAGATAAAATGGCTTCACCCCAAAGAATATCTGGAGCACCAGAACTAACAATCATGTTATTCATCATTTTCTTTAAGGTCCTATTTTTCCTTTCCGCTACACAAACTAAACAAACTAAGAAATCATGTGTGCAGAAGATAAACAAACTAAGAAATCATGTGCTTCAGTATTTAGAGAATCTGAATTATTAAGTTTAGTTCATACTGATCTAGAAGACTTGAAACAAACTATGACTAGAGGAGGGAAAAAGTATTATGTGACCTTTATAGACGATTTTTCTAGATATACAAAAGTTTATTTGTTGAGAAATAAAGATGAAGCTTTTGATAAGTTTTTAATTTATAAATCTGAAGTAGAAAATCAATTAGATAAGAAAATCAAAAGAGTTAGATCCGATAGAGGTGGTGAATTTATT
The DNA here is from genome assembly GCF_000715075.1 of Nicotiana tabacum. Lineage (NCBI taxonomy): Eukaryota > Viridiplantae > Streptophyta > Magnoliopsida > Solanales > Solanaceae > Nicotiana > Nicotiana tabacum. Next base: position 223,214,829 of record NC_134101.1, read on the forward strand.
TTTTTAATGATTATTGTGAGAAAGAAGGCATAATTCACGAGATCACTCCGCCATATTCTCCACAATCTTAAGGATATTTCCACGTAGTTATTATGGAGAATAACACTGCTAATGTTGCTGTTGATGCTACTGCACCAACTGTTTCTGTTGCTGTTCCATCACCAATTGCATGTGCTAAACCTTTTCTGGATGTTTCAAAAATTGAGGTTTTTGGTGGAAATAATTTTAACCGCAAGCATGTTGTTGTTGACAAAGGAAAAGAAATTTCAACTAGAAGCATCCTTGTGGAGGACAACAACTATCAGAGAAAATCAAGTAACAGGTATGACGAAAAAAATGGTTATAAGCCCAAAACCAACAATCAAACCTTCAAGGAAAAAAACAACTGCTTTGTGTGTGGCAAATCTGGCCACTATGTTGTTCAATGTCGAAAAAGGGTTGGGAATGACAATCCCACTAAGGCTAAAGTAAATTTGACTAAAGCCAAAGTGGATGATATAATTGTTGCGGTTGTTTCCCAAGTTAACCTTGTGGCCAATATGAAAGATTGGGTGTTAGCTTCTGGTGCCACTAGGCACATATGTGCTAACAAAAAAGACTTTGTGTCTTACACCCAAGTTGAGGAGGGAGAAGAAGTTGTCTATCTTGCTGACTCAAGAACTACTCAAGTTCTTGGAAAAGGCACAGTTCTTCTCAAACTCACATCTGGCAAAAATTTGGCATTGAATGACGTGTTTCATGTTCCTAGTATCCGAACCAATTTGGTCTCTGTGGGATTATTAGGAAAAGTGGGGGTGAAAGTTTCTTTTGAATCTTATATGGTCGTATTGACCAAGAATAATAATTTTATTGGCAAGGTTATTATAGCCATGACTTATTTGTACTCAATGTTATGAATGAAAATGCTAGTACTTCTGCTTGCTTGATTGATTCTTTTAATTTATGGCATGCTAGATTAAGACATGTTAGTTAATCTTATATTAAGAAAATGCATTCTAAAGGTCTTATTTCAAATATTAATTTTTCGAATATTGATAAGTGTGAAAATAACAAACAATTTCTTCTTCTTTCTTTGGTGCTGAGTTTTTTTCTTATAAATCTTTGTTGTTTTTGCTCCTAGTTATACTAGAAGAGCTTGTTGAATCATGTGGGATACGCCTAATATTATTTATCACGGTGTGGGCGAATTATCCTTAAGGACAGTGTCCTTTACACGCTTCAAACTAAACCTTTTATTCTCCATAATCATCCAATTTTTTTCCAACATGTCATGTCGATCAGAGTGAGATTGACTCGGGCAGCACGACATGCTGCAAAAGGATTTCATTGTTGCTACTTTCCATATTATTCGATAACGAAATATACAATTTAGTGCTGACACATTAAATATTTGGAGGTTACAAAGTTGAAAAGTCACAAGTCACAACCTTAATGAAGAGGTGTGAGTTATGAATGTAAACTTTTTAAAATTAAAAAATGTTTTGTGCATTCCTAATTAATTGCAATGATTGAATTAAATTGAACAAATTGAGACGATTAAATTAAATTGAACAGAAAGTTGTGACTTTTGGATTTCTAAACATAAGAATTAAATTGAATAGTCCGGGAAAAATGAGAAAACAACAACAAAAAAAAGGAAAAAAAAAACAAGTAAGTTTCTTGGATAAAGAGAGATGTTACCTCACATTTCTATTACCCTTTTTTATATAAACTAGTTTCTGGACACATGCATGGCACATGTATCCTATGTCAATTAGTACAAACTTTTTAAAAGCAGAGAAATATTATTAAACACATGTCAATAAGATATAGAATAAAGCTTGAAGATTAGGAAGTGCAAGCTTAATTAGCAAAATGTGAAATAATTATTAACTGTTATATATTTTGTCATAATTTGTTAAACTGAAATTTTAGACTGATGATCATTCTTGATAAATCTTTTTTCCAGGTGTTTCTCAGCTCCAGGTCCAATCCCTGCAAAACACCACTTAGCAAGAGATACTTGTAAGAATTTTGGCGAAGAATATAGGAAACATACTCATTTGAACATATTTTATAATTATCGGGTGAAAAGAACAAAATAAACAATGCATAGATAAATGAAGCATGAAAGAGAACAAAAGCTATAAAGGCAATACAGAATTATGGAGATCTTCAAACAAAATCCTAACTTTTGAATCCAACTTCTTTGATCTCAAATTGACAAATTGGCAATCGATAATAAAGAAATGGGGAAACATCAATAGTTTTACTTCAGCGGCCTATATATTCCCAAGCCGTGGCCATATAAGCTGAAGCAACACAACATCAAATTTTCTTTTATATTATACACCTTTGGGTCTTTGTAATTGCTTTTCATTAAAGTACATAAATGATATATTAACACAATGTTTCTTCATTTTCTCTGATTAAAGTACCAAATTAAAAAGTATGGTAATGATAAGAAGTAAAAGAGTCTCAACACCATTATTAGATGAATTTAAAAGGGAATGCAAAAAGATCTCACATGTTTCATAGTAGAATACTTCAAACATTATACATTGTAATTTAATTTTTTCATGTAAAGATTAGTACAAATTAAGGACTCAATTTATTATGAGAAAATTTTACTTTTTTGCACAGAAATATTAGAAAAATCGTATTTAAATGAAGGATGAAATGGTCTTTCAGCTTTTGTGGTATATTTTAGTCATTCAATTTTGACTTTGGGGGGATCTCGAGGTTTAATTATCCGTTTACCATCCAAGTTTGGAATACCAATCACTTAGCCGCACCACGACGCCTCTGCCAGCCGCGCTACTCGCCGGGAAACTCACTTTTCCGTCGACGCGTTGGTCCCCCTTTTCCCTTTGTCATTCTCTTGCACGTCACCTAAAGAACTCGTGTGTTATCTTTCTCTGACGATTCAAATTTGCATTTGCTCCGGTAACCCAGCGCATTTGCTTCGATCGGTTGGACGGCTCCTTTCATTTTTGTTTTGTTTCAATCGTAAGTACATCCTTGTCATTATATCAGATCTGCTGTGTTTAACATTCCCCCCCCCTCCAGAAAATTTTGGCTCGTTGTATTTGCTTCACATTCACGCCCATTACATAATTTTTCGTCAGATTTAAATCGATCTGCTTGGGTTTTCAGGTAAGACCCCCATCCCATGTCTTCTTTTCCTCTCTTTCTCTCTCCTGCTTTCTTCTCCTTCCCCATTACTTTCCTTTCTTTCTTGTCTACTTGTCTTCTTGCCCCACCCCTTTTGCTTCCCAAATCTGTACCCACCCCCTTATATTCTCGTTTTCTTCTTCTCCTTTCTTTGTACATTTTATATTGTTGGGGCTATACCAGTGGTAGCGGTGATAACTCCTTCTGATTTTTGGGTCGTGGTATTTTATGTGTTTTTAGGAAATTCTCGAAAGATTGGAGACAAGTTGGGCGCACGAGCACTGGCAAAGGAGAGCAACCTGGGCGAGTGTCAGCAAAGGGCGGTAGGAAGTGGTGCGTGAGCGTACAACTACATCGAGTACAACAAATCAGCCACAGGTTTTGTTATCGGGAGTTGGTACCTCATGTTTTACTTGTTTCCTTCTAGTTTAATTCGTTGTCCGTTGTGCACTAGCGAGTCTTCTTTAGATTGTTGTAGGTGTAGTGGCTGCAGTCTGGGATGATAGAATAAGGGCATGTCCTCAGGTGGGGCAGAGTGTGGGGCCGAGGTCAGGGGGTAGGACGGGTGGCAGGGGAGGTAGAGGGGGAAGGGGAGCCTATATGTTGAGAATCGGGTCATGGAACATAGGTTCACTAATGAGTAAATCCATAGAGTTGGCGAAAATCCTTTAGAAGAGGAAGATTAATATAGCGCGTATCTAGGAGATTAGGTGGGTCGGATCGAGGGCGAAAAACGTGGATGTGTATAAGTTGTGGTACTCTGGTGTCCTGAGGGGTAAGAATAGAGTGGGTATCTTGGTAGATAGACATCTTAGAGAGTCCGTGGTAGAGGTCGAGCGGGTGAATGATAGACTAATGACTATTAAGTTGGTGGTGGGTGAGAGTACTTTAAATGTCGTTAGCGCGTACGCATCGCAAGCAGGCTTGGATGAGGATATTAAAAGGTTCTTTTGGGAGGGGTTGGATGAGATTGTTCATATTATTTCGTCTTCCGAGAGGTTATTCATAAGAGGAGATTTTAATGGTCATATTGGGTCATCTGCAGGTGGGTACACTGAGGTACATGGCGGCTTTGGTTTCGGGAGCGAAACGGAGGGGGAATTTCGCTGTTGGACTTTGCCAAGGCTTTCGATCTAGTCATTGCGAACTCAAGTTTTACGAAGCGGGATGACCATTTGGTTACTTACTAAAGTTCGGTGGCGAAGACTCAAATTGACTATCTCGTCCTCAAGAGATGCGACAGAAGGTTGTGTGAGGATTGCAAGGTTATCCCAGGTGAGACCCTCTCAACGCAGCATAGGATTTTGGTGATGGACATTTGTATTAGGATACGGAGGAAGAAGAGGTCAGTACAAGGACGCCCCAGGATTAGGTGGGGCACCTTAACTAAGGATAAAGCTAAGGAGTTGGAAGGAAGGTTATTGGCAATGGGAGCTTGGAGAAGTAGTGGGGACGCAAACACAATGTGGTCGACGATGACGGACTGTATAAGAAAGGTGGCGAGAGAGGTGTTAGGGATATCTACGGGCCGTAATGGTGGCCACAAAGGAGATTGGTGGTGGAATGCAGTTGTCCAAGGTAAAGTGGAAGCAAAGAAGGCGACTTACCTGAAGTTAGTAGGGAGCACTGACGAGGAGGAGAAGAGAGCAAACAGTGAAAGGTATAAGGTAGCTAGGAAGGAGGCGAAGATGGCAGTGATGGAGGCTAAGACGACAGCTTTTGCCCGTCTGTATGAGGAACTAAGGAACAAAGGTAGGGAGAAGAAGTTATTCCGACTCGCTAAGGAGAGAGAGAGGACAACTCGGGATCTGGACCAAGTGAGGTGCATAAAAGATGATGACGGCAAAGTTTTGATGGGAGATGACCAGATTAAGAAGAGCTGGCAGACCTACTTTCATAAACTTCTAAGTCAAGAAGGGGATCAGGATATTATACTAGGGGAATTGAGGAATGCCGACAGTCCCCATGAATTAAGTAATTGTAAGGACATTGAGATCGATAAAGTCATGGAGGCAATGCGTAAGATGAGAAGGGGCAGAGCTACCGGGCCAGACGAAATTCCGGTTGAACTTTGGAGGTGTGTGGGTAGAGCAGGCTTGGAATGGCTTACTGGATTGTTTAGTGTTATATTCAAGACTAATAGGATGCCTGAAGAGTGAAGGTGTAGTACAATGGTTCCGTTGTATAAGAACAAAGGTGATGTCTAGAGCTGTAATAACTATAGGGGCATCAAATTACTGAGTCATACGATGAAAGTTTGGGAGAGAGTGGTAGAAATGAGAGTGTGAAGGACGGTGTCTATTTCAGACAACCAGTTCGAGTTCATGCTGGGGCGATCTACCGCAGAAGCTATCCACCTCATTAGGAAGATGGTGGAACAGTACAGGGATAGGAAGAAGGATCTCCACATGGTGTTTATTGATCTGTAGAAAGCGTACGATAGGGTTCCTAAGGAGGTCTTATGGAGCTGTTAGAGGATAAAGGGGTCCCAGTTGACTATATTAGGGTGATTAAAGACATGCATGCTGGAGCTAAGACTCGGGTTAGGATAGTAGGAGGCGACTCTGAGCATTTTCCAGTTGTTACGGGGTTGCACTAAGGGTCTGCGCTCAGCCCATTCCTATTTGCCCTGGTGATGGATGCACTGACTCATCATATTCAAGGGGAGGTGCCATGGTGCATGCTATTTGCTGATGCCATTATTCTAATTGACGAGACATGAGGCAGCGTCAACGAGAGGCTAGAGGTTTATAGACATGCTCTTGAGTCTAAAGGTTTCAAGTTGAGCAGGACGGAGACGGAATACCTCGAGTGCAAATTTGGGGTTGAGCCGACGGAAGCGGGAGTTTAAGTGAAGCTTGACTCTCAAGTCATTCCCAAGAGGGGTAGTTTCAAGTACCTTGGATCGGTTATTCAGGGGATCGGGGAGATTGACGAGGATGTCACACACCGTATAGGGGTGGGGTGGATGAAGTGGAGGTTAGCGTTGAGAGTCTTGTGTGACAAGAAAGTGCCACCGTTACTAAAAGGTAAGTTTTATAGAGCAGTGGTTAGGCCTGCCATGTTATATGGGACTAAGTGTTGGCCGGTAAAGAACTCACACATTCAGAAGAAAAAGTAGCAGAGATGAGGATGTTGAGGTGGATGTGCGGGCATACAAGGATGGATAAGATTAGGAATGAAGATATTCGTGAGAAGGTGGGCGTGGCCCCCATGGAGGACAAGATGCGAGAAGTAAGACTCAGATGGTTCGGGTACATTCAGAGGAGGAGCACTGATGCACCGGTAAGGAGGTGTGAGCGACTGGCTGTAGTGGGCACGAGGAGAGGTAGAGGGCGACCTAAGAAGTATTGGGGAGAGGTGATCAGACAAGACATGACGCGACTTAGGATTACTGAGGACATGGCCCTTGACAGGGAATTGTGGAGGTCGAGCATTAAGGTTGTAGGTTAGGGGAAATTTGTGAATATTTCTACAGCACAATAGAGTGAAATTAGCCAGTTAGGAGTTAGACTGAGAATACCATTGGTCGTCTATTGATGCAGGGCTTTACCTGCTAGTTTTTACTATATCAGCCATTTATTTTGTGTTTTGTATTTTGTATTTCGTATCTCTTATATTGTTGTTATTTTATTATGTGTTTTTATGGTACTAATATATCGTCTCTTATTTCTTTCTTGAGCCGAGGGACTCCTGGAAACAGCTTCTCTACCCTTTGGGGTAGGGGTAAGGTCTGCGTACATATTACCCTCCCCAGACCCCACTTGTGGGATTATACTGGGTCGTTGTTATTGTTGTTGTAATTTTGACTTTGGGACTTCACAGTTATAATATAGTATGATATATAGATATACTCGTTATTCATGATCTTAAATATTTGTAACCTCCAAGGTAACATGATTAACTTAATTTATTTGCTTCCAAGTATAATCTTATTTCTGAGCTTACATCAATTAACTTATGACGTTATTTCACGTACGAAAAAAATGGGGTGTAACATACCCTATATGGATTGATGTGATGGGATCAAGTTGAACGCCACAATGATACGGTGATGAAATGAGACTCTTTATTCCTATTTCGTGTATTTTGCTTTCACCTTGTTGAGAATAGTTCATAGTAAAATGCTAAAATTTTCTTGCCTGCTTAACTTACTTAGTAGTTTTCTTATTTAGTTTTCTTACTGTTATCTGTCATGTCTGAATTATTACTTGTTAGTGTACGGAACCGGGTTATGTATGGCTCCATATGATTTTTGTTGATGCTTGTCGGTGTGGCTGCTCATATTGGCTGAGATAAGATTTCTAGACCTTAGATTTGTGCTATTGTATTAGGATAAGTAAGGTTTGGAAGAATAATACTATATTTTTTTGAGGATGTGGACAATGGCCCTGGTCGGGCAAATGCGTTTCTTGTCTTATTGATCAAATTTCGTATTTCGTATTCTGTATTTCATATTTCATATCTCTTATATATTGTTGTTATTTTTAATACGCATTTTTATGGTACTAATATATCATCTCCTATTGCTTTTTGAGCCGAGGGTCTCCTGGAAACAGTCTCTCTACCCTTCGGGGTAGGGGTAAGGTCTGCGTACATATTACCCTCCCCAGACCCCACTTGTGGGATTATACTGGGTCGTTGTTGTTGTTATTGTTGTCTTATTGATCAAATGAGTTGTTAAGCGGTTATGCATGTTTCTTTCATTATTGGTAGGGTATGAAGGTTTTGAATGAGGTTCTAATCGATATGAGGTTCAATATCGGCACCGGATTTGTTTTGGGTCGTAATGGTGGTTAGCAGTTCCTACTGTGAGTGTCGAAGTGATGGAGTATATCATGTGATTACATCTTGTATTATGGTTGTGACTTGATACAGCTTGTTCAGATTTATACAGTGTGTGGCTGTGGGATTTGGCTCTTATAATGAATTCTGGATGATAGATATTGAGTTCTAAGGTTTAAGGACCAGAGTTGAAATAACGATCACTAATTATGTTATGTTGGCGGGTTTTTGTGGATCAGGGTGACATGGGATCACCCCCGCGGGTGTATGCTTAGTAAGGTTACACCATGATTTGATAACTTTGGAACGACTCCTAACATGTTCGAGGACGAACAAATGTTTAAGTGGTAGAGGATGTAACGACCCGACTAGTCATTTTGAGCATTTGCACTTTGCTCGGTAGTTTACGGGCGTGAGTAGCTCCGTATGATGTATTTTGACTTATGTGAGTCATCGGTTTTGATTTTCAGGTTATTCGGGACTGATTTGGAAGAATGATTCTCTGTTAGGGAGCTTTAAATTTGAAAGAGTTGACCGAGTTTGACTTCTTAATATTTAACCTTGGATTAGAGTTTTTATGGTTTCGTTAGCTCCGTTGGGTGACTTTAGACTTAGGTGAGCGTCCGGATTGTGAATTGGAGGCCCGTAGTTGAATTTGGCTCAAAATGGCGAAAGTTGTATTTTTGAAAGTTCGACCGGGAGTGGACTTTTTGATATTGGGGTCGGATTTTGATTCCGAAAGCTGGAGCAGGTTCGTAATGTCAAATGTGATTTGTTTGCAAAATTTTAGGTCAAATGAACGTGATTTGATAGGTTTCGGCATCGGTGGTGGAAGTTTGAAGTTTCAAAATTCATAAAGTTCGATTGGAGGTGCGATTCGGCGTTACGATATTTTATGCGTGATTTGAGGCCTCGAGTAGGTCCGTGTTATATTATGGGATTTCTTGGTATATTTTGACGTGGTCCCTAGCGGCCCGAGCGTGTTGCGGATTAATTTCGGGCTATGTTTTTCAGATGTGATTCGCGATCGCGGATGGAGCATCGCGTTCGCGAAGGGTAATTTGGCCAGTGTAGAGGTTTGTTCTTCGCGTTCACGCTTTCTTGGTCGCGTTCGCGATAGTTTGATGTTGTCTTCTTCGCGTTCGCGTATGAAGGATCGTGTTCACATAGAGTTGAGCTAGGAGCTGGAGCTGAAGGATCTTCTTCATCGCATTCGCGAGGCTTGTACCGCGTTTGCGTAGTTTTGTCAACAGTGTGTATCGCATTCACAAGGCTTGTGCCGCAAACACGTAGAGAATTTTGGGTGGCCGTTAGCTTTGTTCATCACGAACGCGATGGTTATCCCGCGTTCGCGAAAGAGGAGTCCTGGGCAGACTATTAAGTACTCTATTTCGAGGGTTTCGACCATTTTTACATTTTGGGAGGTATAAAGCTTGGATTGAGGCGATTCTTGAAGTAATTTTTACCATATGAATTGGGGTAAGTGTTCTCTACTCGGTTTTGGTTATATTCCAAGAATATATCTTCGATTTTAACTTTTAGTTGATGAATTTTAAAGAGGAAACTGGGGGTTTTGGCCTAAAGTTTCATAATGTGAATTTTTGAGTTTTGAACATCGATTTGGAGTCGGAATTGAGTGAAACTAGTATGGTTGGACACGTAGTTGAATGGGTTGTCGGATTTTGTGATTTTTGTCGTATTCCAAGGCGTGGGTCCGAGTGTGATTTTTTGCCGGATTTGGGATTTTATTTAGGATTCGATCTTTAATCATTTGAAATTATTTCCTTGGACTTTATTTGATGTATTTGAGTTGATTTTGACAAGTTTTGAGCCGTTCGGAGGTCACTACGTGCGTGATGGCATTTTTGGAGTATCGCTTGGCTTGTTCGATATTGTTATTGGCATGTTCGAGGTAAGTGTTTTGCCTAACATTCTTGAGGGAATTTTTCCTCTATTTGTCATTGTTTGCTACATGCGGGGGTGATACATATATATGTATGTGTCATGGTTAATCATGCTCGGAGAGTAGATTATGTCACATTTGTGTTTGTATAATTTCATGACCTTCTTGCTTCACTTAACCTCTAGATATTGAGAACATAGTATTAAATGTTAGAATCGAGACTTAGCCTAATATAACTTGATCAAATTTGATGAAAATTCTAAGAATACATTGATGCGTCTAATTCGGCCATCTCTATGGAAAATCATTAATACATTGTTACGGCTGATATTTTGAGATGCTAGATTCCATACTTGTGTTGTTGATGAATTGTGGGATTTGTGGAAGTACTTGAATTATATGGCCCTTGAGGGTTCATTGAATCATTGTTGGCTTGTAAAGTTGTGATTAAGAATTTGTACTTCCTCGATGTTATTTATACTTCCTGCCTTGTCATTTTATTGATATTCATATGTTTAGTAAGGAAGAGTGTAAAGCACGAATGGTGATTGTAAGCACGTGATTTTTTCCCTATGTGAGAATTACTCCCAAAAATTCAAAATAAAATAATTTTCTTTTTGTGTGCAATTTTGAGAATTTCGTGGCATTTTTGGATAATTATTTGTATTTGTCTGTGCATGTTTATTTGTTAAATTAATAAAAATACAAAAATATTGCATTTGCATTTAGGATTTAAGTTTACAATTAGAAGTAATTAAGTTTGTTTTACAAGAATGAAAATTACAAAAATATGCATCGTTTGCATTTTTAGCATTCAATGTCAAATTGTGCAATTTTGTTTTAATTGCTATTTAATTATGTATGATAATTGTTTCTAGGAATTAATTAGTATTTTTGATAAGTTAATTTAGTTTATAACTTAATTTAGAATTTTAGTTTTATTAATTAGAAAGTAAAAGAAAAGAGAGCAAAAAATATAAAGAAAATCGGAATTGGGCCTCTTCTTCAATTTTGAACCTAGGCCCAAAACACCTCTACCCAACCCAAAACCCCTTGACCCAAGCCCAACCGCCCCCCCATATGACCACACGACCTCCCACTCTTTCTCTCATTTTTGTTTCATTTGCTACTCACTACCTAAAAAACCCTAAAGACACCCCATCCTTTCTCCTAGCCGCCGGACCCATGCACCCCCTTCTCTTCATCTTATTCGTTCACCCCCCCCACAAAACCCCACAGCCCCCCCTCCTCCGCTCACCACTGTCCAGCCCCCCTCCCCGTCCATTTTTCTTTTCCGTCGTCGGACCACCCAAGCCAACCTACTGTCACGCCAAACAGACCCTCAACCAGCAGCGGTGACCGTGGTCCGCCATTGACGAGCAACAGCGCTGTTGCGTCGACCTGTCACGCTGCCTCGTCATCCACCAGCAGTAGCTTCATCTCATCGTCGAGGTCGTCCACCAGCAGCAATGTTAACCATTGTCGAGGTCGTCCACCAGTAGCAACTTCGTCGACCAACCACGAACAACCATCGACGACCAACTCCCTATGGCTGCTGCTCCTTCTTCTTCTTCGTCCCTAGCTCAACCATGAACGACCACCCAACGTCCAAACTCAGCTGCTGTCTCGTCGTTCTTCAGGTTCAATCCGTCGAGGTCGTTGTTTGTCGTTCTGAGTTCGTCGAGGTTAAAAAGAGAAGGTGGATTTTTTTTCGTTGAGTCGAGATCCAGTACGTCGAGGTTGTTGTCCGAGTTTCTTCCGTTGTGGTCATTTCCGGTTAGTTGGTTTAAGTTTCATTTCTGTCCGTATTTTGTTTGATATTCTTGGATCTGAAATCAGTATATGTTTGATTCTTTTCTTGTTCGTTGTTTATCATTTCTTGATAATTTCTTCAGTTTGTTTTATGTTCTTGTTTATTTTTAATATAGAAGTGTTTAGCTTAATCATATTGTTAGATTTAATTTAAAGTTCAATTGATTATTGAGTTTAGTGATTTGAATCTACTTATTTGTTATGTTCAATTTGCTACTGTTATTGAATCTGAAAGTATGTTTGTTGTTAAAAAATGTTGTTCAGTCAAAATGATTTCAGTTGTTTCTTTATTGTTCATCATATGGTTTGGTTCCCTGAATCCTGAGTCTTTGTTTTGATGATATTTGACATAATCTGAGTTTCTAGCTTAAATTTGTTGATGAAATTTGATTAGAAATTGGTTATAGCTGCTGTACTTTGGTTAATTGATTAGGTGAATTGGTTATAGATGATGGGGGTAGAATGGTAAATTGCAGTATTTTCAGGGGTAGAATGGTAATTTCAGTAGTTTCAGGGACATTTTCGGGATTTTAAATGAGTCTTAAAAATGATTAATTTGAGTGCTCCGTCCACTAGGTACTAATAATATTAAATTAATACATTTTTTAATACGTAATAGGGGACAAAACATAATGGTGAGAATTAATACATTTTTTAATACGTAGTGAGGGATAAGACATAATGGTAGAAATTAATACATTGTTTAAAATAGTGGGGGACAAAACATGCGGTAGTGGGGAATAATGGAATTAAATAAAGAAAAGATATGTGTTAGTGGGAACTAATATATTTGTTTAATATAATGGGGGACAAAACATTAAGTAGTGAAAAGTTAAAGGGGATGGGTAGAAGATGGTGGGATTTAATTTAATTGCTTCAAGTTTGGCTATAAATAAGGGAGCTAGACACAAGTTAGGGGGTTGGAAGACGGATTTTGAGAGAGAGAGGAGAGGACTGAAAATTAAAAGAGAAAAGCTGAGGAAATTGAAAAAATAACTACTGTTTTTATTGCCTGGTTTAGGATCTGAAATAGCTAGAATTTTTTTCCTTTTACTTCTGCTATATACTTGGAGAAGTATAAAACTGCTGGTTATTTTTTGCTGCACTGCTATTGTAACTTCTGAATGCTACTGCTGTTGTTGGTTACTGCTGATACCTCATTTTTCTGCTTCATTCTTTTATTTCCAGGTACATTTTTATTCTACCCACTGTAAAACCTTCTGTGATATGGGAATCTGAAGCATGTCGGCCATTTAATCTCATTAGAAGAGCTTAATTCTGTCTTTATTTCAAGTTTTAGTTTGAACAGTTTGCGTTTGAATGTTGGTCAGTGATAATGCTTCTAGAGGCTGAGTTTGGTTTAAAATAGATATGGGATTCGATTTTGGTCGAATATTCTGTAATCTAAAACCAACATTGTGTGAAGGGACATAGTCATAATGTTAAAATCTCTTTAAAAAGTCAGGATAACATGTTTGCTTAGTTAGGTCAGTAATGGAGTTCTGTATATAATTTTGGGTAGTCATTTGCTCAATTAGGAGATTGGTGGTGGAATGCAGTTGTCCAAGGTAAAGTGGAAGCAAAGAATGCGGCTTACCTAAGGTTAGTAGGGAGCACTGACGAGGAGGAGAAGAGAGAGAACATTCAAAGGTATAAGGTAGCTAGAAAGGAGGCGAAGATGGCAGTGACGGAGGCTAAGACGACAGCTTTTGCTCGTCTGTATGAGGAGCTAAGGAACAAAGGTGGGGAGAAGAAGTTATTCCGACTCGCTAAGGAGAGAGAGAGGACAACTCGGGATCTGGACCAAGTGAGGTGCATAAAAGATGATGACGACAAAGTTTTGATGGGAGATGACCAGATTAAGAGGAGGTGGCAGACCTACTTTCATAAACTTCTAAGTGAAGAAGGGGATCAAGATATTATACTTGGGGAATCGAGGAATGCCGACAGTCACCATGAAGTAAGTAATTGTAGGAACATTGAGATCGATGAAGTCATGGAGGCAATGCGTAAGATGAGAAGGGGCAGAGCTACCGGGCCAGACGAAATTCCGGTTGAACTGTGGATGTGTGTGGGTAGAGCAGGCTTGGAATGGCTTACTGCATTGTTTAGTGTTATATTCAAGACTAATAGAATGCCTGAAGAGTGGAGGTGGAGTACAATGGTCCCGCTGTATAAGAACAAAGGTGATGTCCAGAGCTGTAACAACTATAGGGGCATCAAATTATTAAGTCATACCATGAAAGTTTGGGAGAGAGTGGTAGAAATGAGAGTGCGAAGGACGGTGTCTATTTCAGACAACCAGTTCGGGTTCATGCCGGGACAATCTACCACAGAAGCTATCCACCTTATTAGGAGGATGGTGGAACAGTACAGAGATAAGAAGAAGGATCTCCACATGGTGTTTATTGATCTGGAGAAAGCGTACGATAAGGTTCCTAGGAAGGTCTTATGGAGCTGCTTAGAGGATAAAGGGGTCCCGAGTAACTATATTAGGGTGATTAAAGACATATATGATGGAGCTAAGACTCGGGTTAGGACAGTAGGAGGCGACTCTGAACACTTTCCAATTATTACGGGGTTGCACCAAGGGTCTGAGCTCAGCCCATTCCTATTTGCCCTGGTGATGGATGCACTGACTCATCATATTCAAGGGGAGGTTCCATGGTGCATGCTATTTGCTGATGACATTATTCTAATTGACGAGACAAGAGGCGGCGTCAACGAGAGGCTAGAGATTTGGAGACATGCTCTGAGTCTAAAGGTTTCAAGTTGAGTAGGATGGAGACAGAATACCTCGAGTGCAAATTTGGGGTTGAGCCGACAGAAGCGGGAGTTTAAGTGAAGCTTGACTCTCAAGTCATTCCCAAGAGGGGTAGTTTCAAGTACCTTGGATCGGTTTTATTCAGGGGATCGGGGAGATTGACGAGGATGTCCCACACCGTATAGGGGTGGGTGGATGAAGTGGAGGTTAGCGTCGGGAGTCTTGTGTGACAAGAAAGTGCCACCGTTACTAAAAGGTAAGTTTTATAGAGCAGTGGTTAGGCCTGCCATGTTGTATGGAACTGAACGTTGGCCGGTAAAGAACTCACACACCCAGAAGATGAAAGTAGTAGAGATGAGGATGTTGAGGTGGATGTGCGGGCATACAAGGATGGATAAGATTAGGAATGAAGATATTCGAGAGAAGGTGGGTGTGGCCCCCATGGAGGACAAGATGCAGGAAGTAAGACTCAGATGGTTCGGGCACATTCAGAAGAGGAGCACTGATGCACTGGTGAGGAGGTGTGAGCGACTGGCTGTAGTGGGCACGCGGAGAGGTAGAGGGAGACCTAAGAAGTATTGGGGAGAGGTGATCAGACATGACATGGCGCGACTTAGGATTACTGAGGACATGGCCCTTGATAGGGAATTATGGAGGTCGAGCATTAAGGTTGTAGGTTAGGAGAGAGTGTGAATATTTCTACAGCACAATAGAGGGAGACTATCCAGTTAGGAGTTAGACTAGGAATGTCATTGGTCGTCTATTGATGCAGGGCTTTACCTTCTAGTTGTACTATACCAGCCATCTATTTCGTATTTCATATTTCGTATCCTGTATTTCATATTTCATATCTCTTATATATTGTTGTTATTTTTATTACGCATTTTTATGGTACTAATATATCATCTACTGATGCTTTTTTTGAGCCGAGGGTCTCCTGGAAACAGCCTCTCTACCCTTCGGGGTAGGGGTAAGGTCTACGTACATATTACCCTCCCCAGACCCCACTTGTGGGATTATACTGGGTCGTTGTTGTTGTTGTTGTTGTTGTTGTATTTGCTCAATTAGATATTGAATGTTCAAATATCACTAGATATGGTAGTTTCTGCGTAGGAGCAACGTGATTAGTTGCGTTGTTACAAAATTGAAATGGCTAAATTCCATTCCCTTTTGTTAATCATTGAAATTGGAGTATAATCCTGCTTTCATAATCAAACCATTATTAGGTTTGATTCGTTTGGCTTTTAAGTTTGAATGGAAATCTGAAGCATGTTGAATTACGATCCTCCAGTTCTACTGTAATGAGTTTGTCGTAATTTCGAAATTTGGTTGATATATGTTTGTTTAAGTTATTTTGATGGCTATTCTCTTTTAAGGGTTTTAGATATAAACTATTAATCATTTTAAGCCAACAATAATCGACGGATTTGGATTGTTCTCTTGGTAAGTAAAAGTTGAATAAATACAATTTGCCTCCTCTGTATTCATTTAATCATTTGCTAATATTCATAATTTTGCTACAATATCATGTAGCGTCTATCTTTAGTTGGAAAATAAGCTTTTTGAAAAATGTGAATTTCGTTAAATTGAATTCCCTTTGCTTTACTAATCGATAGGCTGCTTGGTTAGCGTTTACTTTAGTTAGGTCATTTGTTAATCTTAGGAAGATACAAAATTGGATTGAGATTAAAATAAATATGATCTATTGGTTCGAGCCATTTTGTGTAGGCATTGGTAAGGCAATCAAGTCATAAAGCTAGCATATT
The DNA here is from genome assembly GCF_000715075.1 of Nicotiana tabacum. Lineage (NCBI taxonomy): Eukaryota > Viridiplantae > Streptophyta > Magnoliopsida > Solanales > Solanaceae > Nicotiana > Nicotiana tabacum. The sequence continues at coordinate 223,231,012 of NC_134101.1, forward strand.
TTTCCCATTTAGCAAAAATAGTCACTTATGAACATCCTTAGTTCGTTTTGGCTGAGTAAAACAACTCGAGGTGTGTCATGTTGAATAATATCCCAAAACTCATGGCCCCCCATTTAATTAGTTTTAACTCTTTAGAAATTGAGATTTGCCATTTTGTTGAATAATCTATGACTCTCAGATAATTAATACTAACTCTTTTATAATCGTGATGCGCGGCGCCAAATAAAAATGACAAATGCGTGGCCCTCATATAATTATTTCTTTCAAAAAATACTTAAAGTTTGAAGCGTGCCATTTAGATAATTTTTAGGGCCCTCGCAAAGTTAATAATGTGTTAGTTGCTTTAGGCACATTTAATATACTGTCATGGTTGTCGACACATTCGCGTGACATGATTACAATTCTAAAGACAATTCGGAGTATGCGTTCGCGCAACTTCTGGCAAATCTTCTCAATAAAAATGGGTTTTCGGAGGTTATTAAATTAATTTAGCTCATATAGTCCGAGGCACGCCACCTACCATTTAATCATATAAAAAATGACAAATGTTCGTAGTTTGTTTTAAGCACGCACAACTTCGGCCAAATTCATTTTTATAATAAAAATGTTTTTATGTACACATACGCGTAACATGATTTCTTACATAAAAAAAAAGAAAAAAAAAAGTAAAAATAAAACGAATATACGTACGCGTAATTCGTTTTAAGACAATTCTATAATTATAAATAATCAAGTTAAAGTGGGTGATAGAAGTTAAAAATACACAATAAGTTTAAAATATATTAAAAGTCAGATTAGTAAGCCGAATATGACAGTTGAGCGACCGTGCTAGAACCACGGAACTCGGGAATGCCTAACACCTTCTCCCGGGTTAACAGAATTCCTTATTCGGATTTCTGGTGCGCAGACTGTTAAACAAAGTCATTCTTTTCCTCGATTTGGGATTCAACCGGTGACTTGGGACACCACAAATCTCCCAAGTGGCGACTTTGAACCTTTAAATAAAATCCCGTTTCGATTGTCCTTTAATTGGAAAAACTCCCTTTACGTCCCTTAGCGGGGGTGCAGCGGAAAAAGGAGGTGTGATAGGGATTCCATTTCATTTTATATTCATTATCATGTGAGGAAGAGTGTAAAGCACGAAGGGTGATGCTGTGCATTCCATATTCATTATCATGTGAGGAAGAGTGTAAAGCACGAAGGGTGATGTCGTGCCATTTATATATTTATTATCATGTGAGGAAGAGTGTAAAGCATGAAGAGTGATGTCGTGCTATTTTTATATTCATTATCATGTGAGGAAGAATTCAATGCATGAAGGTTGATGCCGTGCCATTTCATTCATATTGTTATGCCTTTTTTATCGTGAGGTCATGGCACGATGGGTGTTTCCGTGCAGGCGAGGATGAGGGACATTCATTATGATGTGTTATTTGTTTCCCGTGTATACGTTTGTGCCCTTACCTTGAGCTGTTATTGTTTATTTACATATTTTGTGTGACTTGTTGTTATTGTCCTGTACTTGACCTCTATCTCAATTGTTGTTGCACTGTCCATGTCTTTTACTTTCTTAGCTTGCAAATACCATGCCTATTTCCTACTTTTATAATTATACTCATGTTGTATCTATCATGTTGCACTTTAGTGTAAGCCTTCCACCATGCTAGCCATTCATGCCCTTTTTTGTCAACTTGTAATGATCATGCATTTCTGTCTTATTTGTTGTATTTATACTTAGGCCTCCAATATGCTAGTTAATTGAAGTTGACATTCCTTGTTTTCCAATTGTTGTTATTACTCACGTGCTTTCCATTTAGTCTTTTACTGTTGCCCACATGTGTGTCTTTGTCCATTGTTGTACTTGCGTATTTCCTACTTTGGAATTCCTATTATCGACATTTTTGTCATTTGGTTGGTTCTGTTACTTGTACATTTGGGAGGATGAGTTGAACGCACGAAGGGTGTTGCCGTGCTAATTTATTTATCACAAAATTATGTATATGTATATGGTGAGGCAGAGTTAGAAGCACGAAGGGTGTTGCCGTGCCGTTTGACGTGATATCTTGAATATACTTCCTATACCAGGAAATATTGTAAATTTACTACTGTGATTCCTTTTAGTAATTGATGACTGTCTCGCAGAGTTGTATACGGTACTTTTATCTATTATGCTTTGAACTGGTTTTAATGTTAATCTAATGTACAAGTTATAACAATAAGCATCTTTTAACTATAAGCCTCGTCAATACTTCGACGAGGTTAGACAAAATACTTACCAGTACATGTGGTCGGTTGTACTGATACTACACTTCTGTACGATGTGTACAGATTTCTGGAGCGGAGCTACTGGTGATGTCGGGTGCTAATTCGGAAGATGTTCGGACATTCCGGTATAGCTGCCTCTTGTCCTTGGCAGTTTAGATTTTACTATTATGTTTATGTATCATTCAAATAGAACGTATATTTATTCGTACCAGCTTTGTAAATTCCCAAGTTTTAGAAGCTCATGAGACGTACTACTAGGTCTTGGATAAATTTGTAAATGTTAAGTTATATATCCTCTATTTTCTTATAATCTCAGTTGAGTTGTATTTTCTATTAGTTGGCTTACCTAGCGGATCGAGTTAGGTACCATCATGACTAGTGATATTTGGGTCGTGACAAGTCCCTGGGTGCTAGGCCAGTTTCAAGTTCTGTAATCAAAGCCTCATACTCGGCTTCATTGTTAGTCAAGGGAAAAGTTTTTATGGCCTGCCTTAGGGCATTTTTTGAGGGTGTGATTAAGACTACTCCGAGCCTAGACCCTTTCATATTAGAAGCTCCGTCCATAAACATGGTCCAAATTATTGATGTCATTTCCAACACCATCGCCACTATCTTTTTGGCCAAATGCAATAGTCAGGGACTGAAATCAGCCACAAAGTCGGCCAAACCTTGTGATTTGATCGCAATCCTGGGTTTATATTCAATATCAGATTCACTTATTTCGGCTGCCCATTTCTCCAATCGATTTGATAACTAAGGTTTGTGAAGGATATTACACTAGGAAAATATTGTCACCACGGCTATCGGGTCATTGAAAATAAGGACTAAGCTTTCTAGTGAGGACTACGAAAGCTAAGGCCAGTTTTTTGAGGTGTGGATAATGAGTTTTCGTTCCTGATAAAAAATTTCTAACATAATATATAGCATATTGTGTACCTTCATCCTCCCCGGCTAGAACGATGCTTACCGCTACCTCTGAGTTCGCTAATGTAACGACCCGACCGGTCGTTTTGAGCTTTTGCACTTTGCTCGCCAGTTCTCGGGCATGACTTGTCCCGTATGTTATCTTATGACTTATGTAAATCGTCGGTTTTGATTTTTAGGGTAATCAGAATGAATTTGGAAGAAACAGTTCTCAGTTGAAGCTTAAAATTTGAAAGGTTTAACCAATATTTGACTTGTTTATACATGATCTCGGATCGGAATTTTTATGATTTGGTTAGCTTTGTTAGGTGTTTTATGACTTAGGAGCGCGATCCAAATGGGGTTTGGAGTTTTTGAGAAGATTTAGGCTTGAATTGGCAAAGTTGATATTTTGGCGATTTTCGGTTGATAGGCGAGATTTTGATATAGGGGTCGGAATGGAATTCCGGAAGTCGCAGAAGCTTCGTTGTATCATTTGGGATGCGTGTGCAAAATTTCAGGTCATTCGGACGAGATTTGATAGACTTTTTGATCGAAAGCATAATTTAAGAGTTCTTGGAGTTCTTAAGCTTGAATCCTATGTTAAATTGGTGATTTGATTTGTTGTTGTTCATAGTTCTTGGAGTTCTTAAGCTTATAAAGGATTCGTTCCTCAAGATTTTGCATGTAATAACTGGAGATTTTCAGATTGTATTTTTGGCCAGAAACTGAGGTTTGCATTTGGAGGGTGTCAAGATCTGTGGTATTCTATATCAATTATGGGATTATATATATCAGTATCAGGAAGGTGAAGGTAATGGCTCGAGATTCGTAGGATTCCTCTTCAGGGTAAGTATTTTGAACGTAGTGCTTGTGGGAATATCTAAGAGAGTATTCAACATCTTATGAGCCTTAGACGGCGTGGTTTTATGCTTGGGTCTCGCGTGGTGAGTCGGGGTTGAGGAATTGTGGTGTTATAGCAAGAAGGATTATCTAGTTGAAGGTAAATCAGAAGGAAACTCAGATAGATGGGGTCACTAGAAAGTTCTTGGTTGGTTAAGTACATAGTTACTTGTGGCTCGAAAAGGGCACGAAGTTCTCATATTATCCTAGGATGGTATAGTATATGCGGTATGTTGTGGAGGATTGAGATTGCATGTGTAAGGTTACGGTTCAGTTCTAAAACGAAGGTCATAAAACTCTTACGCCGGGCAAGGTTGTTGATTTCGGTATTGATTTGATGCCGGGCACCATATCGTATGACACCGGCAGAGTTAAAGGGGTTGAAGGAGCAGCTTCAGGGTTTCCTTGATAAAGGGGTTTCGTTGGCAGGCCAATGTGGATGCGTGTTCTAACTTAAGTCGGCTTGGTTGGCTCCGAGTTGTATTGTTGAGGGATGTGTTGATTCGATTATTATTGAGCTTATTAGTAATATGGTGATATCTATGAGTTACCCTTTTGTGTTGCGAGGTGTTGTGATTCGTTGGTTATAGGTACCTATGGTGTGGTTCTATTGGGGTTTCATAGTGGAAGTCAAGCGGGAAGAGAAATTGGGTGTTGCTCGGTGAATGGCTTATCGGTTATGTACTTTCAGGTTTGTGTGGTGTAGGTTATTTGCTTTACCGTGGGTATGATGATTTGTTTTGATTCCAGACATCAAGTTGTGCGTGGTTGTCGATTTTGAGTATAGTGACTTGAGGTGTGGAGCAGTGTTGGATAGGATCGTGCATCGTAGCGAAGTTATGTGGAGGTATGACCTTGCGGGTTAGATTTGTGTGTTTTGTTACTATGATGTGAGACGGGTTCTCAGCCTTGTGTTGTGGTAGTACTGGTGAGCTTGAGGTACAACTCTTTCATTTGAGTCATTTTCATGATTTGAGTAGGTTTGGACTGTTGCGTATTGGTGCGTGTATTGTGCAAGTTGTGGCTTAGGCCTGTATTGATGTGTCATGTCACCAGAGTAATGTGTTGGATTAGAGGAGATCGTTGGGATCATTGATGAATGCGAACGGATTCGATTTCAGCATGTTGGAAGGATAATATCGAGTTTAGGCTCAGAAATTTGCTATGGTATTCGCCAAAAGTGAAGTGGCTTCATGAATGGTTGATCTGGGAAATGGTTATGGCTTACTGCGTGTTTTAGTGATCATTGACAATATATGGAAGTGTTGGGATGAGACTTTAGTTGATAAGAGTTTTTCTATCGGTATTCGGATTTGTGTGCAGCTGCTGTGATTAGAAGTTATCACTACAAGTGTTTGAGTTATGTGGCATATCATGTGATTGCACCTAAGATAGCAGATATGGCTTGTTACAGCTTGTTCGGACTCATTCACAGTATAAATGAGAGATTCTGATCATATTGATGATTTTAGAGGCAGAAAAGTGGTTCTATGGTTTATGGATTAGGATGGATTGTGAGATTTCAGTTATATTGTGTTATCGAACCTATATGAGATAGAGTGACGTGGGATCACCCCTGGGTATATGCATGGTAAGGTTATTCAGAGATTGGTTGGATTTTGGAACAATCTGGGCACGTTCGAGGACGAACGTATGTTTAAGTGGGGGAGGATGTAACGACCCGACCGGTCGTTTTGAGCTATTGCACTTTGCTCGCCTATTCTCGGGCATGACTTGCCCCGTGTGTTATATTATGACTTATGTAAATCGTTGGTTTTGATTTTCAGGGTAATCAGAATGAATTTGGAAGAAACAGTTCTCAGTTAAAGCTTAAAATTTGAAAGGTTTGACTTATTTGTACATGATCTCGGATCGGAATTTTTATGATTTGGTTAGCTCCGTTAGGTGTTTTGTGACTTAGGAGCGCGATCGGAGTGGGTTTTGGAGTTGTAGAGAAGATTTAGGCTTGAATTGGCGAAGTTGATATTTTGGCGATTTCTGGTCGATAGGCGAGATTTTGATATAGGGGTCGGAATGGAATTCCGGAAGTCGCAGAAACTTCGTTGTATCATTTGGGATGTGTGTGCAAAATTTCAGGTCATTCAGACGAGATTTTATAGACTTTTTGATCGAAAGCATAATTTAAGAGTTTTTGGAGTTCTTAGGCTTGAATCCTATGTTAAATTGGTGATTTGATGTTGTTGTGAGTGTTCTGAAGTTTTGAACAAGTTTGAACGATGTCATGGGATGTGTTGGTACAATTGGTTTGAAGTTCGGGGTTCCTGGTAGGTTCCGGGATGTTTTAGACCGAAAATCATAGCTGTAGCAGGTCCAGAAGGGTTGCAGGCCTCAGAAACCAACCGCGCAGTCCGCACAAAATGAAGTGCGTCCGCGGTAGGTGCTGTGCGGACCGCACAAAATGAAGTGCGTCCGCGGTAGGTGCTGTGCGAACCGCACAAAATGCAGTGCGGCCGCGGTGGGGAACATTTCACTGGCCCTATTTCGGAAGCTCATATCGTTTGATCTACAAGGAATTTTGAGATGATTTAAAAACAAAAGTTGTAGATCTGTGAAGCTAGTTTTCAGAAACATATTATAATAGGCATTCAGACATTTGTAGCGAAAGTTATGGCCAAAATACTAAAGTTTGTCACTGTAGATGAAAACCTGTGCGGCCGCAGTCGTTTTTTTGCGGACCGCACTAGTTTTATGCGGACCGCGGTCGTTTTTGTGCGGTCCGCAGAGGTGGAAATCCGTGAGGTACTCTATAAGTACGAGTTTTTGGGTTTTATTTAACATTTTGACCTAGAGAGCTCGAATTTTGGCGATTTTTCGAAGATTTTTCAAGAAATTCATCGGGGTAAGTGATTCTAACTTAGATTTGGCTAGAGTACATGAATCTATCATTGAATTCATCATTTAATTCGTGATTTGGGATGGAAGTTGCGAAGAAAATTGTGAAATCTTAAAAAAATATAAAATGATGATTTGAAGGACCAAATGGTATCGGAATTGGATAATTTTAGTATGGTTAGACTCGTGAGAGTATAAGGATTCTAGTTTTGTAAATTTTGTCAAATTTTGAGATGTGGGCCCGGGGTCGGGTTTGACCAATTTCGGGATTTTTGTGGTAATTTGATTATTTTCGAGTGAGCTTTATTCCCTTAGCATATTTTGATAGTTTGGTACTGATTTCGGCTAGATTTGGAGCATCCGGAGGCCGATTCGAGAGGCAACAACATCGCGGGCTAGAGTTCGGACCAGATAGAGATGAGTAATGATTGTAAATGATGTTCTGAGGGTTTGAAACCCCGAATCGCTCATCGTACTGCTATATTGAGGTGAGGCACACGCTTCGTGGGGTCGTAAACTATTGGGGATTGTGACTAGGTCCGTCCCGATTGATGGTTTTACCGCGTATTTAATTTAAAACTATTTGCTATCATCATTTATTGGGCTGAATGCCATATTTGGGCTTCACGCCAACTATTTGAACCCTTCGGGTCTTTTTATTTGATATTTCCTCACTGTTTTGGTTCGTTACTTGAACTTAGTCATGTTATTTTCCACTGTTTTACTATTCAGCCATTTTTACTCAAATTTTGAGACTTAAATGATATTTTAAATGATGTTTTGGGCTGAGAAATACTATTTCACTAATGCCCGAGGGGTTTGTGATGATTTTTTTTGGACCGAGTAAGGCCGAGGGCCTATTTGTGAGGATACACTGATATTGATTTGAGGCCGAGGGCCTATTTGTGAGGATACACTGATACTGATTTGAGGCCAAGGGCCTGAGATACATATACGCCACGAGGTGGCTTGATTGATATGAGGCCGAGGGCCTAGATGTGACGCCACGAGATGACTTGTTATTGCGCTTCGGCCGTAAGGGGCCCCTCCCGGAGTCAGTACACCCCCAGTGAGCGCAGATACCCATTGTGATGTGATATATAGCCCCAGGGGCTGATATTGTACTATGTGATAGCCCGAGGGGCTGGTATTGTTCTATGTGATTGCCCGAGGGGCCGGTACCGTTCTATGTGATTGCCCGAGGGGCCGGTACCGTTCTATGTGATTGCCCGAGGGGCTGGTATTGTTCTGAGATATTGCCCGAAGGGCAGAGTTGTTGACATTGTGCCCGAGGGGTGAACCTTTATATGTTTATCTTTCATATTTACTTATCATTTTACCTGTTAAACTATGGTATTTGTGCCCAAGAGGCGGATTTCTGTACTTATCTGCACTAATTGTTTTTGGCATTCATTTGCGTAAATGTTGGAAAAGTCATTTTCAAAGAAGTTTAAACTGAGCCAAAATATTCTAAAGAGATTTTACAGCTTCACTGCTTTCTTAATGGTTTGAACTGTTTCTATACAACATCTTGGTATGCTTTACGTGATTTCTTGCCTTCAGTCTTTATTTACATTTATTACTCACTGAGTCGGAGTACTCACTTTACTCCCTGCACTTTGTGTGCAGATTCAGGTATTTATATACCTGGTAGCGGGTGTCACACCTCCTTTTTCCGCCCCCGCGAGGGTACAAGGAGTTTTTTCCAATTAAAGGACAATCGAAATGGGATTTGTTTATTTATTTCAGAGTCGCCACTTGGGAGATTTAGGGTGTCCCAATTCACCAATTTTAATCCCGAATCGAGGAAAAGAATGACTCCATATTACTGTCTGCGTACCAGAAATCTGGATAAGGAATTCTGTTAACCCGGGAGAAGGTGTTAGGCATTCCCGAGTTCCGTGGTTCTAGCACGGTCGCTCAACTGTCATATTCGGCTTGATTATCTGAATTAATACATGTTGAACCTAAGTGCAAAATTTAACTTTTAACCGCTTTTATCATTTACTGTTATTTTATCAAGAATTGCAACATCGTGGAAACACATCTCGAACCACGTCACATCAATGCACCTGTGGTTGTTGGCATATTTCAACTCTGTTGAGATTTGGATTTGGGTCACATAAATGTGCACTCGAGTTTAAGAAAATTAAATTATTAAAGGCGCGCCTAAAGCGACTAGCGTATCATTTACTTTGGGTAGGGCCGTGGAATTTTGCTAAGCGGTCCATCCCGAAGTCTAAGCAATTTTAAAGCAAATATTTACTGAGGGCCCCGCAATTTTGTATTTTTATTCGGCGAGGCTCATCTCATTCTTATTTTAAAAGGAATTTGCAACGTCATGGACACGCATCTCGAACCACGTCATAATCAATGTACCTGTGATTAGAAACACATTTCGACTCCGTTGAGATTTGGATTTTGGGTCACATAGATGTGCACCCGAGTTTAAGAAGGTAAGATTTATTAAGGCGCGTCCTATAGAGACTAACATATTGTTATTTTAGGAAGAGGCCGTGAAGGTTCATTAAACGGCCAAATCCAAAGTCTAGTCAATGGTTATGTATTTATTGAGGGCCCCAGCGATGTGCGATTTATTTGGCGAGGCTCGTTTCATTTTTATTTTAGTGATAAACCTACAGTGACTATATTTCTTCTATTAAGTTTGTCTCTAAAAATAAAAGAAAATTTCTCAATTAATTACATGCTGAAAAACGTAACTTATTAGTTATTAGGTTACGGCTAATGCGAATGGAAAATTGCGATCGAGTTTGTACAAAGAAAAACTGCTTTCATTCTATATTCTATTATTCAATAATAGTAGAACATGAGATTGACACACCATAATATCAAAACAAATTAACTAGTACCTGATTAATTTAGACTAACGTTATTAGATGAAGAAGTTATACATATGCAACCCCATTACTCATTAATAAATCGACTACATTTTTATACAAAGAAAGGAAAATTATATTCAAACACAAATCTAAACAGGAGGGATTCAACAGGAACAAAGCCTGATTAATATTTCATTTCTCTTCAATCCGAGAGTGTACAAATGTGTACCTGGAAATGGCAGTACAAGAACAAAAGAAGGAGAAGTCAGCAGCAATAATAATACAGCAACATCAGGTTCAGCAACACCGCAAACCAGTAACAACCAGTAGGATAACCCAGCAATGGATTGAAAAATCAGCAATACCAAAGTGCAATCGCAGTCAAAGCAGAAGAGAGACGGATACAAGATGCAGTAGTTTACTGATTTTGAATAACGCTCGAGAAAAGGCAAAACGGAAATTATTCAAGTGAAAGTTCAAATTGTCTTTCTCTTTTACTCTCAAATTCTGATTTCTCAAAATTCAGTTAACTCTCTCAACTTTTTCTTCTTCTAAAAGTCACTTCATTTCTCTCTCTCTATGTTCTCCCCCAAAAAATCTCTCTAGAAAATAATCCTCCTCATAATTTTCTCTATGTCAAGAATGACTCTTATTTATAGCAAGACTCTTGTCTTGAACTTCTAACCCAAAATATTCCCCCAATGACATGCTTTGTCCCCACTAATTAATGTTTTCTTTATTTTAAACCTTTGTCCCCCATGCCTACATGCTTTGTCCCTCACTACATTAAATAAATATATCAATCCCAACCCATTACATTTTGTCCCCCATGCCTAACATAAACAATTACAATATTCCCCTCCACTATATTATGTCTTGTCCCCCATTATATTAAACAATTATATCACCTACACCCCATCACATTTTGTCCCCCATGCTTAACATAAAGAATTATTCAAAATATTCAATTACCAAACTACCCCTCCGACCTTATTGCAATTACCATTTTACCCCGAATGTACTGCAATTTACCAAACTACCCCATCAGCTATAACCAATTCAACTAATCAATCTTAACCAAAATATAGCCAATATGACCAAATTCTAAACAATTTCAACAACAACTCATATGAACACATATGAACAATATCAAATTAATGTGAATGAGTTAACCATATTGGGAACCAATCCTGGTTAACTTAGACCAAAAATGATTGAGCAAGGAAACAACAATATTAACAACACAAATACATGATTCAAACTAAATCAACAAATCAAAAACCAAAACAAACTCAAATTAAATTACTGGACGAACTTCAAACAAAGAATAAACATGCATTAAATCCATATTCAATAACAAACATGACGGATTCAATAACACATGAAACAAACTGAAGAAATAATTAATTAAACTTCAATTTGATTCTAACAAACATTTAAACTAACAATTTCACATGAACAAACTGAAAAATTACAAAACAAAACAAACATTTGCCGATTTTAGATTTGCGAATATCAAAACAAATTACGGACAAAAATGAAACTCCAAACCCACTAACCGGATCGAAACGACAAACTCGAACTAGGTATAGACTGTTTTAACGAGCCCAACCAAAACTCGAACAAACGACGGAGATGATCCTAAGAAGCAATTGAAAGAGGTGAAGCAAACGTGAAGCAACAACGATGAGGTCTGTTTGGACGGAGACAAGTGAAGCGAAGCCCCACGTCCATGACCGGAGCTTGGGAACTCGACCACTCAACTTGAGCTCAGACGAAACGAAGGAGATGAAGCAAATGACGCAGTAGTGGAGGTTTGTTTTAGCCTCAGCTGCTCGACGTGCAAAGTAGGGTCGTTTGGTTGGGAGCAGCTGCTCGTCGAAGGTCGTTCATGGCAGAGCGACAGTGGAGCATGGTGGGTGTGAGCACGTGATTTTTGCCTCACAAGAACTACTCCGAAAGAAATCACAAATAATTTTTCTTTATAAGCAATTTTTAGAATTTTATGTGGTATTTTTGGATAATTATTTGTGCTTTATCTGTAGCTGTTTACTTTGTTATAGTTAAATGAAAATAAAATAAAAAATACATGTTGCATGCATATCTAGGATTTAATTATGCATTTAAGAATTAATTAAACCGTCATTTAGCTCTAAGAAAAAGAAAATCACAAAAAATATATGCATTTATCCTATTTTTGCCATTTAAATATGTCATGGTGTGATTAATATTTTGTCTTGTGTGTTAATGGTTGTTAAGGGGTAATTAATATTTTTGTAAGGATAATTTTGATTTTATAATTACAATTAGGAATTTAATAATTAGGAATTAAAGGAAAATGAAAATAAAAGGGGGAAGTAAATAGGAAGAAAAATTGGGCTGGGCCATTTTTAATTGACAAAAATCAGGCCCAATGTGTGTAATAACCCAGTCCAGGACTAGGTCTCTCAGCCGTCTCCCAAACGATGTCGTTTGGATGCTTTCAATCTGGACCATTGATCAGTCAGATCCAACGGTCCAGTTCAGATCTTTAATTAAATCAAATGACGTCGTATGATTGGATTTAATCAAGGCCGTCTTTTCCCTTTTAATCCAACGGTCCCGATCAGTCCTCTATACCCGACCCACCTGCATCTGAGACTGACCCAATCCTCACTTAAACCAAAACGGCACCGTTTAGTTAAATGAATTGATCCCGACCGTAGATCTTACCTGATCCAACGGACGAGATCAGACCACCCCTCCCCTATATAAGCCCCAAATCCTTACCCCACCCCCAAACCAAACACCCCCTCCCTCTCCTGTTCATCATCGTCCCTAAGACGATGCCCCAAACCCTAGCCGCCCTAACTCCCCCTCGCCTGAAACCCGGCGGCAACGACGCCGCCGTTCACCACCTTAACACCCCTGAACCCCCTCGACCTCCTCTTCCCAACTATCACCATAACTCCCATCGAATCTGGCCCCAGCTCTTCGAATCTTAAATCGAAGGTGGGCCTGAGGACACGACCATCTCCGATGACCACCAAACCAACACCCAGTAACCTTCCAGCCACCCCCAATACGGATCTTCAAACCGTTTGGCTCAAATCATCTCAGAGCTTCTCGAATCTTCATTTGAAGATTCGAGCCAAACGTGAACTCATCCAGATCTATCCCAAATTCATACCAAATGACCCCTAAGCCTCCCTCACCACTAAGTCATCCTTGGTTTCCTTCAAATCTGCCCAGAAATGTTCAAACCCTAAATCTGAGAAAAAGTGAAACCCTAAAATTCCAAATCATGGATTTTGTCCGATTAAATGAAGGTTTGGGGTCTAATGGACCTTAATCAAAGTATTCTCAAATTAGAATACTTCGATTCTGGTCCGTTCGACCTCAATAAGGTTCAAATCAATTCAAGATTAGGACATATTTTGGGTTTGAAGATTCAGAGATATTTTCCCTGTTTTTCTCTTGTATCCTATATGTGTATTGTTGCCTGTTTCAATAATCAGTGTAGTTTTCCTATCTTTTTACTTGATTCTGTCTCATATCCACTATACCCATTTATTCGATCAAATTATAGCATTGTTTCTGTTTGTTGTGATTGTTTACAATGTGTGTAATCAACTCGATTAAGTTCGTTGATTAGTTGTTTTATAAATTCCTGTTTCTATTAATGTTGATTGAAACAACCTGTTTATCTATTTTGGATTGATTGTTATCATTTGTTGTAGGTAATCAGTTAATCAGTTCTTGCCGATTAATTCGTTCTTGTTTGTTAAATCAGTTAAGTTCGTCAATTGTTATTGTGTATGTTTGATCTATGGCCACTTAATTTCAGGACATTGTCATTAAGCTGACAATGAACCTGCATTCACATTACCTTCATTCATGTGCATATTGATTCAAGTCTGAAATTCAGTTGCAATGATTCTGTTGAATCCTGTGTTGTGTTAGTTTTGATTTAAATTCAGTTCAGTTGTTTCAATTAGAATTCTGGCTTGGTCATTCAGTTTTGGCCTTCAGTCATCAACTGATAGGTTTGAAATATAGAGGTTCAATAATAGGTTACTAAAGTTTTGAATTAAGGGCAGTAATAACATTAGGATTACAGGGGTATTTTGGGAATGAAACAGTAAGAATAATATGTTAGTATTAGTATGCTAGTAGTGGAATGTTAATGGCTTTAATTTAATGTGATAATTGGGAACAAAAGGTAATGGGGGGAGGGCTGAAATTAAGGGAAAAAGGTGTCCTTAGTGGTTTGATTAATTAGAAAAGCAGCCTTAGTGGCAGTTTCAGTGGAAAAAATCTGTTTTGAATAACAGAAAGGGGTCGGGCAACACTTAAGGGAAGGGGCAGACTTGTATAAAGAGGGGAAGCTGGACAGTGTTAAAGGGGGAGATCTAAAAAAAAGAGCTGAAAAAAAATCAGTAGAGAAAACAAGAAGAAGATAGACAGAGAAAAAAAAACAGAAAGAGAAAAAAAAACAGAACAGAAAAAAATAAGAGAAGTCAGAAATATTGTTTCCTCATATCTGTCTTGGTTTGTTTGGTGATACTGTTTGATTGAATCTGAAATTTTCATAAAATTTCTGCTACTGTTCGTCTGGTTTTCACGGGTCTTGCTGTTTTCGCTCAAATCTGCTGAATCATTGGCATTTTTCTGCTGGTTTTTTGCTGCTACTGCTGAACTTTACCTATTTTACCCTCATTTCCAGGTATATACATTTAGACTCATGTTATTGCAAAGTGGCCATGTCACAAAGAAATGAAACCTGGAGTTCTAAATATGTCCGCTATCTATTTAAATTCGTTAGTTGAGTTTCAATTTTTAGTCAACTAATACACCTTATGCTCGGTGTGGGAGCTATTAGTCCATCAAGACCTCTTTTGAAGTTAGTATAAGCTTTGCAATAGTTCTATTTATTTCAGAATATCTTTAAATATAACTATATTTGAAATGTCGAGACAGGGAACTTGGTAGAAAGTTGAATATTCTTTAAATTTTGTATTTAGACCATGATTAATTAGGCGCTTGGTAACATGAAAATATCGAGGGACCACGCTAGTAAACTTCCTCAAGCCTGATATTGTTTAATTCTGCGTGCCATAAGTATTCTCGTTTATACAAAATAGAGCCTAATAATGGGGATAACTATAAGTGAGAGGTGAATCGATATAATTCGTTACGATTAAGACATTGGAATATTCCGGATGGTTTAGATGTGTATTTGCGGTATATGATGTTAATTCATTTAATCAAATTCGTAAACTAGTTTTCTTTCTTAATAACAAATGGCCATTTATTTTAGGAATGCGATTAACCCATTTCCTTATAAATAGTATATAAAATGATGTCAATGATTTTTTACAAAGTGTAGACTTAGTGTTTGTAAATAGCTTGCATGGGCCGAGAATAAAAATTGGTTTGATTTTATCTATCCCAAACTCAATCATCGTAAGTAAATTAACCAAATAATTAAAACTTTGGACTAAAAACTAGTCGTTTAGAAGAAAGTCGGATTTACAAATATGAATTGCAACATTTTAAGTCAAAGATATGCAAGTAAAGTTCGCTCCGAATAGAATAATGGAAATTCTTCGAAAACTATTAGTTTGCTTATCAATTAAATTTTTCCTAGTTTTTTTACACGTAATTCGCTTTTGGTAAGTTTTCAAACATATACACTTAGTCTTAAGCTTAGGAAAATGATAAATAACTTGTGCATATAATTATCAAGTATAAAAAAATACATAAGCAAAAATACGAATACCGTATTCATGATAAAAATGGTAGTTTTAGTTCCGCGTTATTTATTAATTTTTCATCTCATTAATTCTTTAGTTCGAATAGTTTTGAGGTATATAATTCACACGTTTAAAATATAATCTGTGGTCAACACCTAATAAATTTTGATTTTTTAAGAAATCTCGAGACATTCCATTCGGTGATTTCCCATGGTTTTCATATTTAAAAATAAATGGACATAATACACAGTTGTAGAAAATTTATATTACCATCAAAAAATATTTTGTGTAATTGGGGACACGTTCGCGTGACATGATTACATTTCTAAAGACAATTCAGAGTATGCGTTCGCGCAACTTCGAGCAAACTTTCTTAATAAAAGGGGTTTTTTGGAGGATATTTAAATTAAATTAATTTCATATAACTCGAGATGTGCAGTTCACTATTTAATCATACAAGAGTGACGAATGTTTGTAATTTTATTTTAAGCACAATTTCGAACATAATTTTTTTTATTATATAATAAAAATACAAAAAATATTATCAATCTTATTGTGTACACGTATGCGTGACACGATTCTTTGTATTTATAAAAAAATATAATGCGAATATACGTACGCATGATTCGTTTCAAGGAAGGTTTATAATTGTAAACAATCTAACCAAGAGCGGTAACAAAATCATGCAACAAGAAATTAGGTATTTATTAAATCGAGATAATTAGGCCAAGTATAAAAATGGTTAAGCAACCATGCTAGAACCACGGAATTCGGGAATGCCTAACACCTTCTCCCGAATTAACAGAATTCCTTACTCAGATTTCTGGTTCGCAGAATGACAAACAGAGTCATATTTTCCTCGATTCAGGATTAAAACCGGTGACTTGGGACGCCATAAAATTCCCAGGTGGCGACTCTGAAATAAATAAACAAACCCCATTTCGATTGTCCTTTAATTGGAAAAAACTCCTGTACCCCTCGCGGGGGCGGAAGAAGGAGGTGTGACAGCTCTGGCGACTCCGCTGGGGACCGAACCATTGACCCAGAACCACAGGTTCAGGGTTTAAGAATTCGAGCTTAAAATAACTGTTATAGTTGGCTTTATTTATTATCTGATTTTTACATGTTTATGCTTAATGTGCTAAATGTTGCCTTTTACCGCTTTAATATTATCTGAATTGTGCATATAAAACTGCTACGAAACCCTTCTTCTTTCTGAGTCTTCTGAATTTATGTTGCACACGTGCGCGTGGCCCACGTTTCTGTTAGAAGTCACACCAAATAAGACGAAGTTGGGACAAGTAATTAGGCCGGGTAGACTTTCGTGCTCCCGGTATGTTGCCCCCATTTCGGCTCAAACTGTCCGTTTGGGTAAGCCAGGTCTAGAACAATCTGCCTCAGGTTTTTCACTTAGAATAACTTAGCCTCGTACCGGATCCCTAGTAGGAACGTCTATTTGCATCATGTACATTTGACCTTGGAGACTCAACACAGGGGTTGGGTCTGTCTAGGACAGGTGAACTCGAAATGAAAGGACCATCCTGATGCATCTTACTTGCTACTTGTGCATTCATTTGCCTCAGATTTGCTTGTTGACCAGCTTAATTGAAAAAAAAATCATTGTGAGAGCCAAGAAATAAAATGGGTTGTTTTAGAAAATTCCCAAAATAGTTTTAAATTTTGAAAAAAGAAGAAGTGTTAAATAAAAAAAGATGATTTTTCTTTTTATGAGTGTCTGTTTTCAAAATGAGTTTTGATTTTATTAAAATTAATCGCAGATACAAAATGAGCACCACCCAAAACCCACCATTCGCAGATATAGATGAGTTTCTATTTCGGCTTCAGATGTGGCGGCATGAGTTAGGAGAAGATGGTCAGAAATGGGTCATTAAGCATTTGGGAACTCTCACAGATATTATGAAAGTTAAACCATGTGATGATTTGATTGCGATGTTAGTAACCTTTTGGGACCCTGTTCACAATGTCTTTCGTTTCTCTGATTTCGAGCTTACTCCTACATTAGAAGAGATAGCTGGATATGCTGGTTTTGATGGAGATTTGAGAAATCAAAATCTGATATTCCCAAAGGCTCCCTCAATGCATCGATTCTTTGGTCTTCTGAACATCAGTAATCAAATCAGAAAAAGCAATGTTGTCAACGGGTGTTGTTCTTTCAACTTCCTATATTCAAGGTTCAGAAAGCCGGACGGATTTGAAATTCATGAAAAGGGCCTCACTAACAAACAAAACAAAGACACCTGGCAGATTCACCGTCGCTTCGCTTTCATGGTGGCTTTTTTGGGAATCATGGTCTTCCTAAACAAAGAATGAACAATTGATATTCGCACAACAAAAGTCGTACAGGTCCTCACTACCAAGGAAAATCACACCCTTACCCCGCTCATGCTCTCCGACATTTATCGGGCGTTGACTTTATGTAAATCAGGGGCAAACGTCTTCGAAGGGTGCAAAATTTTGTTGCAAATGTGGATGATTGAACATCTCCAACATCACCCCAAGTTCATGTAGTATGGTCCAAGTAATGACAATTTCATCGAGAGTTATGAAGAAAGAATAAAAGATTATAAATCTCCAGAAGGGGTGGAAGCCTGGGTATCTCATCTAAGATCTTTAACGGCAAGTCAAATTGAGTGGACTTTGGGATGGCTCCCGGTAAGGGAAGTAATACACATGTCAACCTTGAATAGTTATTGTTGTTATTGGGATTAAGAAGCGTCCAGCCATATGCGCCACAGAGAGTTCTAAGACAACTAGGAAGATACCAAGTGGTGCCTGATGATGAAGATTTGAGTATGCAAGTAATCGAGTTACACCCCGAAGCCACTCTTCCCGAGGTTTTAATTCAGCAGATGTGGAATGGATGTCGATACTTGAAAGATGATACTCAAGTTCCAGACACTACAAAGGGCGAGATAAATCCAGGATATGCAAGGTGGTTTGAGAAACGATCCCGCGTGGATGATGCACCAGAACCCGATCTAAGAAGGCCAATAAAAAGACCCCATGTTCAAACCTTTAACGATAAAATCCAAGAACGATTGATTTGGGGAGAAAAGGAAAAGGGATACAAAGCGACTATCCATACCTTAAAGGAAAGTCTGAGGAACCTCAATTTGGAGAAAGACTTACAAGCACAAGAAGCAGAAGGTGAAAAGAAGAGTCTGGCTTGTGAAAATAAAAATCTTTACGCTCAATTTCAAAAAATGAAGAAAGCTTATGAAACACCAATGAGGAGTTGGAAAGATCAAAAAATCATCGCCAATCTTTTAGAAAAAATGCAAGATTATGATTCCATTTTGGCAAGAACCGAAAAGGCGTTGGGCAAAGCTAAAGAAAGAATCATACAATTAAACGAGGAGGCCAGATCTAATAAGGAACGCCAAATAATGCAATCTGAAGGAGACAGGGCACAATTCAAGAAAGAGAAAGACCGTTGGATACATTCAGAAGCTCAACTCCATGCACAATTGGAAGAAGCGAGAAGATACAATAGAGAACATCAGCACGCAGACATCGACAGAGAAAGAGCACATGCAAGACTCGATCAGGACAGACTCCGAGCTCAATTAGAGTCAGCTTTAGATCGCGAAGACCGTATCAGAGATATAGCCACCACTCACCAATAGCAACTGCAAAACCAAGACCAACGTCTCCAAGATTTCAGGGCACAAATCCATGATTTAGCAGTTTACACCTCTCAAAGTTATGTGAACTGCCAAGGGATGAATTATGAAAGGTTTATAGAGCATACACCTATTTTTGCCCGTCATTTGGCAATGGAGTTAGAAAGAATGTATCGCACGCTAGGAGGTCAGCCAGGTCAAGCCCCACCGTGAGCAGATGATCCAATGATTGAAAACAAAAGTGGGGATTGGAGCATGTTTAGAGCTGTTAAGAGTTATGTCTTTTGTTTGATTTGGGTTTGTGTCGCGTTTTTAAACCATTTTCTTATAATGTTTTCCAAATGTAATGTCTGTTCCATCTTTGTATTATTTCAAGAATAAATAAAAGTGTTGACAATTGCTTTACGTCCGAACTACGCAAGGTTTGATTCATGCGGGGACATGATACGTAGGCAATCTCTATAAGATTCGACCACAAACACAAAGAGGAATAAAATAAAGAGTGAGTGACAATAAAATGAAATATCAAGAAAAGCTGGGATGACACAAGCAGCCGAGCAAATGCATGATAGAAAAGGGTTATTTGTCTAGGAACATTGCATCTCAACGTGTGATTATATATGTGTTAAACTCTCAAAACTAACAAGTTTGCTCATTTCCAGAATTCAAGCAGTTAGTTTTTCTAAGAGTATACTGGCATATTATCACTATCACACCAGATCAAAAGGACCGATACCCGAAAGCATGTCTATCCCGGATGTCGACACAGGTATTGAGATAGAGGAGATAGACGTCGGTAAAATGAAAGAAGAGATGCTTAAACTTATGTAACAAATGGCCGAGATGTATCGTGCCTGGTCTACAGGGAAATCACCCCCATCTTACCTAGCTAACCCTGCCTCCACCCCATCACTAGCCCAAACTCAGGATAGTCCTGCCACTGAACTATCCCCAAGTTTCCCCATCTACCAGCACTACCGAGGCACCACCTCTCATACACCGCAGTCTCCACCTCTTAAACCAGTTCCATACCCTCCTCCACCAGTAACTCATGTCTTCGTGGCACCTCCCCCAGCTACATTCCACAAATCTCCTAGTGAGCCTATATTCCAGGCCCAGGACAACCAATACTACCCCCCGGAGCCCACTTTCAAAGCTTCCGAAATCCATTCATTCACTCCCCGTTTTGACCTCCCAACAGAAATTGACAAGCCAGTCAAAAATACTGAACAAGAAGAGATGTTCAGGAAGGTCAAAAGCTTAGAACAATCGTTCCGAGACATGCGAGGGTTAGGAGGGCAGGTCAGTGTGGCCTACAAGGACTTATGTTTGTTCCCAAATGTGCAATTACCAGTTGGTTTCAAGATGCCCAAATTTGACCTATACAACGGGCACGACGATCCAGTAGCCCACTTGAGGGGTTTCTGCAGCAAGATGCGAGGAGCTGGGGGAAGAGACGAATTATTAATGGCTTACTTCAGTCAAAGTTTGAGCGGATCAGCTTTGGAATGGTATACCCGCCAGGACCATGGGAGATGGTACACTTGGGATGACCTGGCACATGCATTTGCTTGTCACTTCCAATACAATCTGGAAATCATCCCAGATCGACTATCCTTGACAAAATTTGAGAAAAAACACAATGAAAGCTTTAGAGAGTATGGTTTCAGGTGGAGGGAACAGGCAGCAAGGGTGGATCCTCCAATGAAGGAAAGTGAGATGGTAGATTACTTCCTACAAGCCTTGGAGCCTACTTACTACGCCCATTTGGTTTCAGCGATAGGAAAATCATTCAACGAAGTAGTGAAAATGGGAGGTATGGTGGAAGAAGGCCTCAAGACGAATAAAATCATGAGTTATTCGGCTATTAAGGCAACTACTCAAGCTATTCAAGGCGGAGTAGGAGGGATTGGAAAGAAGAAAAGGGAGGAAGCGGCAATGATTGATTCAGGAACTTGGTCGGGATCCAGAGGTCCACCTCATTACTACAATCAACATTGATCCCACCAATCAACTTATCACCACAATTCACCCCAACACTACTATCACCCGCCGGAACCTCATTTTTCTGTTAACCATGCGCAAGCATACAATCAGCCACCTGCCCACGCTCATTGGCGTGCTCCTGTCATACCAAGTACCTACCCTTATCCGCGAACCAATCCCGGACCGGGTTTCAGGCCTAATCAAGCATTCAGGGGTGAAAGGGGGCAGAAAAAGAAAACCTTCACTCCACTGGGAGAATCCTACACTAGTCTGTTCCACAGGCTAAGACAGCTAGATATGCTAAGGCCGATACAATCCAAGCTGCCCAATCCTCCTCCAAAGAATCTGGACTACACCGTTAGTTGTGAGTATTGTTCTGGTACACTAGGCCATGATACAGAAAAGTACTGGCATTTAAAGAATGCAATACAAGAGCTGATTGATACTAATAAAATTGAATTTCAAACCCCCGAAGCTCCCAATATCAACAGAAATCCAATGCCAGCCCATCAGGAGGCTAATATGATAGAAATAGTACGGGCTGATGGGGAAACAAAGAAGCCGTCACAAACCGTTATAATGATTCGGTCTCATGAAGCCAAGCCAGATGAACAGTTAGCAGAGGAGAAGTCGGTACCTAAGCAGAACAAAAATGGTGATGAGCCATCTGTGGTAGTTGAGAAAGGATCTTCAAGCAAAGTTGCTATGAAGCAGGAAGGATCAAAAGTGATTGTACCAGGGGTCGCCAGCAAACCCATCATAGTCGTGGAAGGAGCCCGTGTAGATCGGGTTATTATCAAGCCAGTGACCCAATTACCGGTGATCAACAACAAGGCCATTCCATGGAACTACGAACGGGTGACGGTAATGTACAAAGGAAAAAAAGTCAAGGAAGAAGTCTGTGAGGTGCAAGGCTTGACTCGCTCGGGAAGATGTTTTACTCCCGAAGAGTTAAAAAAAACTAAAAATAATCCAACACCAATGAAGAAAGCTGTGACGGAAGAAGAAGCGGAAGAATTCTTGAGAAAGATGAAGCTCCACGACTATTCTATCGTGGAACAATTGAAAAAGACGCCCGCTCAAATTTCATTATTGTCATTGCTGATCCATTCAGACGAGCACCGTCGAGCTTTAATGAAGATCTTGAATGAGGCACACGTTCCTGATAAAATCTCCGTGAATCACTTGGAAAAAATAGCCAACAAAATCTTTGAGGCAAACAGAGTCACATTTTCTGATGACGAATTGCCTGTGGAAGGTACTGAGCACAACAGAGCTCTTTACCTCACCTTAAAATGTGAAAACTCCGTAGTGACCCGGGTGTTGGTTGACAACGGGTCAAGCGCAAACATCTGCCCTCTCTCCACTCTAAGCAAGTTGAAAATAAAAGAGGAGAGAATCCACAAGAATAGTATTTGCGTACGGGGATTTGACGGTGTAAGTAGAGATTCATTTGGCGACATAGTGCTGGAGCTGACCATAGGGCCAGTTGAATTCACAATGGAGTTTCAGGTGTTGGATATAGCTGTTTCTTATAATTTACTGTTGGGTAGACCATGGATCCATGCTGCTAAAGCAGTCCCATTAACACTACACCAGGTGGTCAAGTTTGAATGAGATAAACAGGAAATAGTTGTGCATGGGGAAGACAGTTTAAATGCTCACATCAGTGCTATTGTACCAGTCGAGGGAATAGAAAATGACCAGGGACCATGGGTTTACCAGGTTTCCGACACAATGTTGGTAGAGAAGGTTTCGGAGGGGAAATACATTCCAAATCCAAAGATAACCGCTGCATCAGTCATGGTAGCCTATGAAATGTTGAAGAATGGTTTCGTAGCCGGCAAAGGTTTGGGCTCATCTTTGCAAGGCATTATACAACCAGTATCTCTTCCCAAGAACTGGGCAACATTTGGTTTGGAATTTATACCCACTGTCACAGACGTGAGAAAGGCCAGAAAGCCGAAACAGAAGGCATGGGTCCTTCCAAAACCAGTCCCACATCTATCAAAATCTTTTGTCAAGTTCGGTACCAGAAATCACCCGATAACAACAATTCCTAAATCCATGATTAATCCTGAGGAGGAATTAATTGAAAGATTTGAAAAGCTGTTTGACTATGTGAACATGGTGGAAAACGGTAAAGGTTCTAGCAACGCGGAAGTTCAATTCGTTGGACCAGAGACAAAGCTTAATAATTGGAAAGCCACTCCTCTTCCCATTCGAAAGGAGTCTTGGTAGTTTATTTTGATTTTCCTTCAGTTTGTTTGGGTTGCTTCAGGGTTGTAATCCAAATTTTTATCTTACAGTTTGTTTGAAGTGTGCAAACCTTGTTATCTTTCATCATCCAATGAAATACAGTTTCCTTTTCATTATCATTCCTGATAGTTTTCTTTTCATTTTCTTCTTTTTCTGTACAGTCCTTTTTACGCTGGCTCTAGTGATATGGCATGCATAAGGAATCTTCAGCCCAGTCTTAAAAATCAATCTGGTTCTGAAATAATAATTTAAGAAGTATATTGTGATTATGAATCAAAATATGATGAGGATGAGGCTTTCGAAGAGATTAGTAAAGAGTTAATTCATTTTGAAGAAAAAACCAAACCTAACCTGAGTGATACCAAAGACATCAATATAGGAGACACAAATAATATCCGAGAAACTAAAATAAGTGTCCACCTCGAACCAAAGATCCGAGAAGAGTTAATTAAATCACTCATCGAATTCAAAGATATTTTTGCATGGTCATATGACAACATGCCAGGCTTGAGCACTGATTTAGTGGTTCACAAATTGCCCACTGATCCAATGGTGCCTCCTGTCAAGCAAAAGTTGAGGAAGTTCAAACTGATATGAGTGTAAAAATTAAAGAAGAAATCACCAAACATTTGGATGCAAAAGTCATTTGGGTCACTCGATATCCTGTTTGGTTGGCTAATGTCGTTCCTGTGCCAAAGAAAGACGACAAGATTAGAGTGTGCGTCGATTACCACAATCTCAACAAAGCAAGTCCAAAGGATAACTTCCCATTGCCCAATATCCATATTTTGATCGATAATTATGCCAAGCATGAAATAGGATCTTTTGTGGATTGTTATGCCGGGTATCATCAAATTCTGATGGATGAAGAAGATGCAGAAAAGACGACATTCATCACCCCATGGGGAACTTATTGCTACCGGGTAATGCCATTTGGTTTGAAGAACGCCGGGGCAACTTACACGAGAGCAATGACCACAGTGTTTCATGATATGATACATAAGGATATTGAGGTATACGTGGACGATGTGATCATAAAATCAAAGCATCAGGCCGACCACATTGGGGATTTGAGGAAATTCTTCCTGAGACTTCGCAGGTACAACCTCAAGCTTAACCCTGCCAAGTGCGCATTTGGTGTTCCATCTGGAAAGCTGTTGGGATTCATAGTCAGTCGGCGAGGCATCGAGCTAGACCCATCAAAGATCAAAGCCATCCAAGAATTGCCACCTCCAAGGAACAAAACTGAAGTAATGAGTTTGTTAGGGAGGTTGAATTACATCAGCAGGTTTATTGCTCAGCTCACGACAACCTGTGAGCCTATTTTCAAATTGTTGAAGAAGGATGCTGCGGTCAAGTGGACTGATGAGCGTCAAGAAGCATTTGATAAGATAAAAAGATACTTTTCAAACCCACCCGTGCTGGTTCCACCAGAGCCAGGAAGACCTTTGATTCTTTACTTGACAGTCTTGGAAAATTCATTTGGTTGTGTATTGGGGCAACATGACCTCACCGGCAGAAAAGAACAGGCCATCTACTACCTTAGCAAGAAGTTCATAGCCTATGCCAACAGGGAGACTTGCAAAGTGGCAGATATTGCTCATAGAATTTGACATCATCTATGTGACTCGGACTGCAATAAAAGCCCAAGCATTGGCCGATCATTTGGCCGAAAACCCGGTCGACGAAGAGTACAAGCCACTCAGAACTTATTTTCCCGATGAAGAAATAATGCATATCGGTGAGACAGAGCAAATTGAAAAACCTGGCTGGAAATTTTTCTTTGATGGGGCTGCTAACATGAAAGGAGTCGGGATAGGAGCTGTAATTATTTCTAAAACCGGGCATCACTATCCTGTTACGGCTCAACTTCGATTTTATTGCACCAATAATATGGCTGAGTATGAAGCTTTTATTTTGGGGTTAAGGCTAGCTGCAGACATGGGTATCCAGGAAATCTTGGTCTTGGGAGATTCGGATCTTCTGGTACATCAAATTCAAGGAGAATGGGAAACACGAGACTTGAAGCTCATACCATACCGACAATGTTTACGTGATCTTTGTCAGCGGTTTCGAACAGTGGAGTTCAGGCATATTCCAATGATCCATAATGAGGTTGCCGATGCATTGGCTACCCTGGCATCAATGTTGCACCATCCGGACAAAGCTTATGTGGATCCACTGGATATTCAAGTCCACGATCAGCACTCTTACGACAACATGGTTGAAGAAGAATTTGATGGCGAACCATGGTTCCACGACATCAAGGAGTATATCAGAATGGGGATATATCCAGCGCAAGCCACAAGGGAACAAAAGAGAACCATTAGACGATTGGCAAGTGGATTTTTCTTAAGTGGAGGAGTTTTGTATAAAAGAACACCAGACCTTGGATTATTAAGATGCATAGATGCTAAACAAGCTACGACTGTCATGTCTGAAGTACATTCAAGAGTTTGCGGACCCCACATGAGTGGATATGTGTTGGCAAAGAAAATTCTCCGAGCTGGTTACTATTGGCTTACCATGGAGCGAGATTGTATCAGTTTTGTGCGCAAATGTCATCAATGCCAGATACACGGGGATTTGATTCATTCTCCACCATCCGAGTTGCACACAATGTCGGCACCATGGCCCTTCGTCGCTTGGGGCATGGATGTCATTGGACCAATTGAGCCGGCAGCATCCAATGGGCACAAGTTCATTCTGGTAGCCATTGATTATTTCACCAAATGGGTTGAGGCCAAAACATTCAAATCGGTGACCAAGAAAGTTGTGGTAGATTTTGTTCACTCAAATATCATATGTCGATTCGGAATCCCAAAGGTGAACATCACAGATAACGGTGCTAATCTTAATAGTAGCTTAATGAGAGAGGTTTGTCAACAGTTTAAGATTGTACATCGCAATTCTACCCCATATCGGCCCAAGACGAATGGAGCAGTCAAAGCAACCAACAAAAACATAAAGAAGATACTTCAGAAAATGGTAGAAGGTTCAAGACAATGGCACG
This sequence comes from Nicotiana tabacum, assembly GCF_000715075.1. Lineage (NCBI taxonomy): Eukaryota > Viridiplantae > Streptophyta > Magnoliopsida > Solanales > Solanaceae > Nicotiana > Nicotiana tabacum. The sequence continues at coordinate 223,257,413 of NC_134101.1, forward strand.
AAAAATTACCATTTGCGTTGTTGGGATATCGCACTACTGTTCGCACTTCAGTAGGAGCAACTCCTTATTTGTTGGTATATGGCACTGAGGCGGTAATTCCTGCAGAAGTTGAAATTTCTTCTCTTCGGATCGTCGTTGAAGCTAAGATTGATGATGATGAATGGGTCAAAACCCGTTTGGAACAGTTAAACTTGATTGATGAAAAACGATTGGCAGCAGTATGTCATGGCCAATTGTATCAAAGAAGAGTAGCAAGAGCATACAACAAAAAGGTGCGTCCCCGAAAGTTTGAAGTGGGTCAACAGGAAATGTATTCTTCCACATCAGGTTGAAGCAAAGGGCAAGTTTGCCCCGAAATTGGCAAGGACCGTTCATTGTAACCAGAGTATTGTCCAATGGTGCATTATGTTTAACAGATATTGAAGGAAAATACATAGACATGGCTATCAATTCCGATGCGGTCAAGAGATATTATGCATGATATTTCTCTCGTATAGTTATTGAATGTTTGTATTTGGCATTATTTCGAAGATTGGAATGACAAAGGCAATTCATTCTGCTATCTAAACACTGTACCCTCTGTTTCCCCTTTGAGCCACATTTGTTTCTTTCCTACCCTCTTTTGGAATCAATGAAAAAAAATCATTATTATTGAAGTGAACTACGTTTGACCTGATTCCTCAAAGAGGATACGTAGGCGCCTCACAGCTCGGTCATAGGGTGCATTATATGCATAATGTGCATAAAATGAAACATCAAGAGACCCCCAATCAAGAAACTGGGGCAGTAATTGTATTGGCAATAAGAAGAATGATTCCAAGAGTTGTAATTTTAAACCCATATCAAAATTGTTTAACTTTTGATACCCTTTTCATTCCAACCACATACCAAAAGACCTTTCGATCAATCTTAGAAAAATGCCGAGTCAAGAAAATGGAGGTAATTCATAACACTTAGGTCCAAACAAGAAAAAAGCGATGAAAATGAGAGAGTCTTATAAGTGAAAACCCGCACGGGCACCATGAGACGACGGAAGCTGAGAGAAAGTAAAATGAGAGAGTCTTATTGGTGAAAACCTTCGCAGGCACCATAAGGCGAAAAGGAATTAAGAAATAAACAAATAAGGGAGGTTTGTCGGTGAAAACTCTTTAAGACATTGCAAGTCAAACAAGGTCCATAAGTTGGCAAAAAGTAAAATTGGGTTGTGGAAATTTTGAGAAGCAAAGTGAAACAATTGAAAAGGAGATTGGTTAAATAGACTGGGCTGATTAATCCAAAATGCATACCCTGATCGTTGGTGCCAGTCGACTCCAATCAGATAAGTTCCTTATTCCTAGCTCCAACAGTCATCCAAATTTGGATTTTTTTTCATTCTTATTTGTCAAAATCATCATGTTTCGTCACTAATAGTCTTACTCATCTAAAGCTTTTGAGGTAAGTTTCGTTCCAGCAAATAAAAAGGAATGTCAAGGTATACTACCAAGATTCAAAATTGCACAAATGCAAAATACGGCCATGATAGGCGGGAGGCAATAGGATGAAAATAAGATATGGGTGTGAGCAAAAGTTGAATCAGAGAAGGGGTTCAATAATGTAATGAGAGACATATGGTTACGATTGAAGTGAAAACAACAGTTGGGGATCCTACGGTTAAGGATCAATTATGAGGACAGAACAGTCTTTTTAACCGCTCCAAGGCAGTAAAACAGGACAAAGAGAAACTCCGCCCCTAGCAAGAATGCCACAACTAACCACCATGCCTTAAACTAACAAAATTTTCTTTGATTTGAAACAGAGGCAAAAACAATATTTGTTTCAGGAAACACCCGGTGAGGGAAGAAGACAAGCGTCCACCTGGAGAACAACGAAGAGCAATGGAAGTGTTAGCAATCAGGTGTCCACCTAGAGAACAAGGAAGAGAAATGGAAATATCAGCAAGCAGGCGTCCACCTGGAGAACAAGGAAGAACTGTTGAAATATAGCAAGCAGGCGTCCACCTGGAGAACAAGGAAGAATAGTTGAAATATCAATCAGGCGTCCACCTGGAGAACAAGGAAGAGCAATGGAAATATCAGCAATCAGGCGTCCACCTGGAGAACAAGTAAGAGCAATGAAAGTATTAGCAATCAGGCGTCCACCTGGAGAACAAGGAAGAGCAATGGAAATATCAGCAAGCAGGCGTCCACCTGGAGAACAAGGAAGAACAATGGAAATATCAGCAATCAGGCATCCACCTGGAGAACAAGGAAGAACAGTTGAAATAGCAATCAGGCGTCCACCTGGAGAACAAGGAAGAGCAATGGAAGTATTAGCAATCAGGCGTCCACCTGGAGAACAAGGAAGAGCAATGGAAGTATTAGCAATCAGGCGTCCACCTGGAGAACAAGGAAGAGCAATGGAAGTATTAGCAATCAGGCGTCCACCTGGAGAACAAGGAAGAGCAATGGAAATATTAGCAAGCAGGCGTCCACCTGGAGAACAAGGAAGAACAGTTGAAATATAGCAAGCAGGCGTCCACCTGGAGAACAAGGAAGAACAGTTGAAATAGCAATCAGGCGTCCACCTGGAGAACAAGGAAGAGAAATGGAAGTATCAGCAATCAGGCGTCCACCTGGAGAACAAGGAAAAGCAATGGAAGTATCAGCGAGCAGGCGTCCACCTGGAGAACAAGGAAGAACAGTTGAAGTATCAGCAATCAGGAGCCCACCTGGAGAATAAGGGAGTACAATTCAAATCTTAAGTGATCAGGAGCCCCCTGGAAGAACAAAATGGCAATTTATTTTTGATATTGCTGGTTGAAGTCAAGAGCCCGCCCGTATAATAGAGGAGTACACTTAGAGTCAATAAAGAAGAGGAATCCAACCGAATCCCCAGCGGGAAACAACAAGAATCCCAAACAGAGGAAGGAAGTACAAGACGAAAAACAATGCGAAAAGAAATAAGCAGGTCGAGATCGGTGGTCAAAGGAGAATACGAGACAAATCAGAAGCAAAGAATACCAAAGAGTCACCAAGACATCAAAGCAACAAGAAACGCAAGGGCATGATCTAGATAAGATTTTGTAATTCATATACCATGGTCTAGTCTAGCTTTTGTTTTCTTTAAGCAAGGTGTAATAAGGAGGTCAGCAAGCAGTAAAAGCAACACGCAACAGCAGTAACATCACAGTCCCATGGTAGTCCCAGCTACCAAAACTTCCCGAACTACATTGACTTGATTCCTTTATAGCCAAGGATATGTAGGAAACCTTTGAAGCAGAGGTTCGGTCAAATCTTTCAAAAAATGCTTCCAACGGAGTATTCAAACAGGCAAAAATCGCTCGTATCTGCTCACTTTATCTTTGCACGAAAACTCTTCATGTTTCTGGACAAAGAGGGGCAGCTGTGAGCACGTGATTTTTGCCTCACAAGAACTACTCCGAAAGAAATCACAAATTATTTTTCTTTATAAGGAATTTTTAGATTTTATGTGGTATTTTTGGATAATTATTTGTGCTTTATCTGTAGCTGTTTACTTTGTTATAGCTAAATGAAAATAAAATAAAAAATACATGTTGCATGCATATCTAGGATTTAATTATGCATTTAAGAATTAATTAAACCGTCATTTAGCTCAAAGAAAAAGAAAATCACAAAACAAAAATGCATTTATCCTATTTTTGCCATTTAAATATGTCATGGTGTGATTAATGTTTTGTCTTGCGTGTTAATGGTTGTTAAGGGGTAATTAATATTTTTGTAAGGGTAATTTTGATTTTATAATTAAAATTAGGAATTTAATAATTAGGAATTAAAGGAAAATGAAAAAAAAGGGGAAGTAAATAGGAAGAAAAATTGGGCTGGGCCATTTTTAATTGATAAAAATCAGGCCCAATGTGTTTAACAACCCAGTCCAGGATTAGGTCTCTCAGCCGTCTCCCAAACAATGTCGTTTGGATGCTTTCAATCTGGACCATTGATCAGTCAGATCCAACGGTCCAGTTCAGATCTTTAATTAAATCAAACGACGTCGTATGATTGGATTCAATCAAGGCCGTCTTTTCCCTTTTAATCCAACGGTCCCGATCAGTCCTCTATACCCGACCCACCTGCATCTGAGACCGACCCAATCCTTGCTTAAACCAAAACGGCACTGTTTAGTTAAATGAATTGATCCTGACCGTAGATCTTAACTGATCCAACGGACGAGATCAGACCACCCCTCCCATATATAAGCCCCAAATCCTTACCCCACCCCCAAACCAAACACCCCCCTCCCTCTCCTGTTCATCATCGTCCCTAAGACGATGCCCCAAACCCTAGCCGTCCTAACTCCCCCTCGCCTGAAACCCGGCGGCAACGCCGCCGCCGGTCACTACCTTAACACCCTTGAACCCCCTCGACCTCCTCTTCCCAACTATCACCATAACTCCCATCGAATCAGGCCCCAGCTCTTCGAATCTTAAATCGAAGGTGGGCCTGAGGACACGACCATCTCCGATGACCACCAAACCAACACCCAGTAACCTTCCAGCCACCCCCAACACGGATCTTCAAACCGTTTGGCTCGAATCATCTCAGAGCTTCTCGAATCTTCATTTGAAGATTCGAGCCAAACGTGAACTCATCCAGATCCATCCCAAATTCATACCAAATGACCCCTAAGCCTCCCTCACCCCTAAGTCGTCCTTGGTTCCCTTCAAATCTGTTCAGAAATGTTCAAACCCTAAATCTGAGAAAAGGTGAAACCCTAAAATTCCAAATCATGGATTTTGTCCGATTAAATGAAGGTTTGGGGTCTAATGGACCTTAATAAAAGTATTCTCAAATTAGAATACTTCGATTCAGGTCCGTTCGACCTCAATAAGGTTCAAATCAGTTGAATATTAGGACATATTTTGGGTTTGAAGATTCAGAGGTATTTTCCTTGTTTTTCTCTTGTATCCTATGTGTGTATTGTTGCCTGTTTCAATAATCTGTGTAGTTTTCCTATCTTTTTACTTGATTCTGTCTCATATCCACTATACCCATTTATTCGATCAAATTATAGCATTGTTTTTGTTTGTTGTGATTGTTTACAATGTGTGTAATCAACTCGATTAAGTTCGTCGATTAGTTGTTTTATAAATTCTGTTTCTGTTAATGCTGATTGAAACAACCTATTTATCTATTTTGGATTGATTGTTATCATTTATTGTAGGTAATCAGTTAATTAGTTCTTGCCGATTAATTCGTTCTTGTTTGTTAAATCAGTTAAGTTCGTCAATTGTTATTGTGTATGTTTGATCTATGGCCACTTAATTTTAGGACATTGTCATTAAGATGACAATGAACCTGCATTCACATTACCTTCATTCATGTTCATATTGATTCAAGTCTGAAATTCAGTTGCAATGATTCTGTTGAATTCTGTGTTGTGTTAGTTTTGATTTAAATTCAGTTCAGTTGTTTCAATTAGAATTCAGGCTTGGTCATTCAGTTTTGGCCTTCAGTCATCAACTGATAGGTTTGAAATATAGAGGTTCAATAATAGGTTACTAAAGTTTTGAATTAAGGGCAGTAATAACAGTAGGATTACAGGGGTATTTTGGGAATGAAACAGTAAGAATAATATGTTAGTATTAGTATGCTAGTAGTGGAATGTTAATGGCTTTAATTTAATGTGATAATTGGGAACAAAAGGTAATGGGGGGAGGGCTGAAATTAAGGGAAAAAGGTGTCCTTAGTGGTTTGATTAATTAGAAAAGCAGCCTTAGTGGCAGTTTCAGTGGAAAAAATCTGTTTTGAATAACAGAAAGGGGTCGGGCAACACTTAAGGGAAGGGGCAGACTTGTATAAAGAGGGGAAGCTGGACAGTGTTAAAGGGGGAGATCTAAAAAAAGGAGCTGAAAAAAAAATCAGTAGAGAAAATAAGAAGAACATAGACAGAGAAAAAAACAGAAACAGAAAAAAAAACAGAACAGAAAAAAAATAAGAGAAGTCAGAAATATTGTTTCCTCATATCTGTCTTGGTTTGTTTGGTGATACTGTTTGATTGAATCTGAAATTTTCATAAAATTTCTGCTACTGTTCGTCTGGATTTCACGGGTCTTGCTGTTTTCGCTCAAATCTGCTGAATCATTGGCATTTTTCTGCTGGTTTTTTGTTGCTACTGCTGAACTTTACCTATTTTACCCTCATTTCCAGGTATATACATTTAGACTCATGTTATTGCAAAGTGGCCATGTCACAAAGAAATGAAACCTGGAGTTCTAAATATGTCCGCTATCTATTTAAATTCGTTAGTTGAGTTTCAATTTTTAGTCAACTAATACACCTTATGCTCGGTGTGGGAGCTATTAGTCCATCAAGACCTCTTTTGAAGTTAGTATAAGCTTTGCAATAGTTCTATTTATTTTAGAATATCTTTAAGTATAGCTATATTTGAAATGTTGAGACAGGGAACTTGGTAGAAAGTTGAATATTCTTTAAATTTTGTATTTAGACCATGATTAATTAGGAGCTTGGTAACATGAAAATATCGAGGGAGCACGCTAGTAAACTTCCTCAAGCCTGATATTGTTTAATTCTGGGTGCCATAAGTATTCTCGTTTATACAAAATAGAGCCTAATAATGGGGATAACTATAAGTGAGAGGTGAATCGATATAATTCGTTACGATTAAGACATTGGAATATTCTGGATGGTTTAGATGTGTATTTGTGGTATATGATGTCAATTCATTTAATCAAATTCGTAAACTAGTTTTCTTTCTTAATAACAAATGGCCATTTATTTTAGGAATGCGATTAACCCATTTCCTTATAAATAGTATATAAAATGATGTCAATGATTTTTTACAAAGTGTAGACTTAGTGTTTGTAAATAGCTTGCATGGGCCGAGAATAAAAATTGGTTTGATTTTATCTATCCCAAACTCAATCATCGTAAGCAAATTAACCAAATAATTAAACTTTGGACTAAAAACTAGTCGTTTAGAAGAAAGTCGGATTTACAAATACGAATTGCAACATTTTAAGTCAAAGATATGCAAGTAAAGTTCGCTCCAAATAGAATAATGGAAATTCTTCGAAAACTATTAGTTTGCTTATCAATTAAATTTTTCCTAGTTTTTTTACACGTAATTCGCTTTTGGTAAGTTTTCAAACATATACACTTAGTCTTAAGCTTAGGAAAATGATAAATAACTTGTGCATATAATTATCAAGTATAAAAAATACATAAGCAAAAATACGAATACCGTATTCACGATAAAAATGGTAGTTTTAGTTGCACGTTATTTATTTATTTTTTATCTCATTAATTCTTTTAATTCGAATAGTTTTGAGGTATATAATTCACACGTTTAAAATATAATCTGTGGTCAACACCTAATAAATTTTGATTTTTTAAGAAATCTCGAGACATTCCATTCGGTGATTTCCCATGGTTTTCATATTTAAAAATAAATGGACATAATAAACAGTTGTAGAAAATTTATATTACCATCAAAAAATATTTTGTGTAATTGGGGACACGTTCGCGTGACATGATTACATTTCTAAAGACAATTCGGAGTATGCGTTCGCGCAACTTCGAGCAAACTTTCTTAATAAAAGGGGTTTTTCGGAGAATGTTTAAATTAAATTAATTTCATATAATCCGAGATGTGCAGTTCACTATTTAATCATACAAGAGTGACGAATGTTCGTAATTTTATTTTAAGCACAATTTCGAACATAATTTTTTTATATAATAAAAATACAAAAAATATTATCAATCTTATTGTGTGCACGTATGCATGACACGATTCTTTGTATTTATAAAAAAAATATAATGCGAATATACGTACGCGTAATTCGTTTCAAGGAAGGTTTATAATTGTAAACAATCTAACCAAAAGCGGTAACAAAATCATGCAACAAGAAATTAGGTATTTATTAAATCGAGATAATTAGGCCAAGTATAAAAATGGTTAAGCGACCGTGCTAGAACCAAGGAATTCGGGAATGTCTAACACCTTCTCCCGAATTAACAGAATTCCTTACTCAGATTTCTGGTTCGCAGAATGACAAATAGAGTCATATTTTCCTCGATTCGGGATTAAAACCGGTGACTTGGGACGCCATAAAATTCTCAGGTGGCGACTCTGAAATAAATAAACAAACCCCGTTTCGACTGTCCTTTAATTGGAAAAAACTCCTGTAACCCTCGCGGGGGCGTAAGAAGGAGGTGTGACAGTGGGTGTTCATGGCTGGTGGTCCTTCGGACTGAAGGAGTAGTGTTGGCGACAAAGGAGAAGAAACGCAGCAACATCTGCTCGGCAATGCCGTAATGCAGCAACAGCTGCTCGCTGGACTAGAGATGGTGAAGCAACAGTGGTCGTGGTTTTCCGGTGGCGTTTGCTGGTGAGTGATAGTAGGGTCGAGGGGCAGTGACGACGGGGGAGCAGCATGTGAAGCTGAAGACCCGGCGACCAACAGCCATGCGAGCTCATGCTCGAGTTTGACGAAGCAGCTGAAGATGAAGCAGTATGGAGCTTAGCCATGGTAGCCATGGCGACGGGTTGACGACGATGACGAAGATGAAGTAGGGGGATCGTTCATGGTGGTCGAATCAGGAGATGAAGCAGAAGCGGGGTTTGGGTAGCCATGGATGTGTGTTTTGGAGTTTTTTGAGAAGATGAGAGGGCGGAGGGGGCGGATGGATTTCTTAGGTTTTTAGGGTTTTGTTTTCTTTTTCTGTTTTTTGTTTTGTTTTGGGAAAAATGAAAAATGAAGAAGGGTTGGGTATTGGGGTTATGGGGCGGACCGGGTCGACCCGTGTGGAGATGGACCGGGTCATGGGGAAGGTTGGGCAATTATTTGGGCCTGTGGCTTACAATTGAGGTCATGGGGAAGGTTGGACAATTATTTGGGCCTGTGGCTTACAATTGAAGAAGTGGCCCAATCCGATTTTTCTTTGTATTTTTGCTCTTTTTTTTCTTCTTTTATTTTCTAAAACTAAATTCTAAAAAATCTTTAAATTATTATATAGAACTAAATTAAGTTATAAAAGCGCAAATTAACTCTCGATAACAATTAACGCACATTTAATTTTTGTAAAACAAACTTAATTAGTAACAATTATAGAATTAAATCCTACATGCAAAATGCGATATATTTTGTATTTTTTTATTAATTTAACAAATAAACATGCACAGACAAATACAAATAATTATCCAAAAATGTCACAAAAATTCTCAAAATTGCACACCAAGGAAAATCATTTTATTTTGTATTTTTTTGGGAGTAATTCTCATATAGGGCAAAAATCACGTGCTTACAGCTGCCCCTCTTTGCCCAAAGACACGAAGGGTTTTCGTGCAAAGATAAAGTGAGCGATTTTTTGCCCATCCGAGTACTCCGTGTGAAGCATTTTTTGAAAAAGATTTAACCGAACCTTTGCTTCAAAGGTTTCCTACATATCCCTGGCTAAAGGGGAATCAAGTTAATGTAGTTCGGGAAGTTTTGGTAGTTGGGACTACTGTGGGACTGCAATGTTACTGCTGTTGCATGCTATTACCACTGCTTACCGATCTCCTTGTTACACCGTGCTTAAAAGAAAACAAGAAGCTAGGCTAGACTGCAACTTGTTCTTGTTGCCTTGCTTTCTTGTCGGCTTGTGTTTCCTCCGGTGCTTTTCTTCCGTGAATTTGGGGATGACACTGGCCCTTTGCTTTTCTGAATACCAGTTTTCATCATTTTGTTCGGTCCGCTGGGGACATGGCTTTCTGCATTAAGCTTTTCGGAGGTTCCTCTAGGGATACGGCTTTCTTCATCAGATTTATTATGTTGGGCATAATTTAATGTTCACAAACCGCTTCTTTCAAGACGCGTCTTTTCTTCCTTTAGACTCAGGCGCTTGAATTTGTGCTGGGACCTCTTGTTGCAACCTTCTGCTTCCCGATGCTGGGATTTTTATTGCTTCCTGCTGGGGATTCCTGTTATAACCTTCTGCCTTCCGGTGGGGTTACTAATTTCAAAATCTGCAGTATAAGACTCAAAAGTATTCCTCTCGTTATACAGGTGGGCGCCTGAAACATAAAATGTAAAGACTTAAAAGTATTCCTCTCGTTATACAGGTGGGCGCCTATTTAAACTAAGACATAAAAATATTCCTCTCGTTATACAGGTGGGCGCCTATTTAAACTAAGACATAAAAATATTCCTCTCGTTATACAGGTGGGCGCCTATGTAACTAAGACATGAAAATATTCCTCTCGTTATACAGGTGGGCGCCTATTTAAACTAAGACATAAAAATATTCCTCTCGTTATACAGGTGGGCGCCTATTTAAACTAAGACATAAAAATATTCCTCTCGTTATACAGGTGGGCGCCTATGTAATTAAGACATGAAAATATTCCTCTCGTTATACAGGTGGGCGCCTATTTAAACTGAGACATAAAAATATTCCTCTCGTTATACAGGTGGGCGCCTATTTAAACTGAGACATAAAAATATTTCTCTCGTTATACATGTGGGCGCCTATTTAAACTGAGACATAAAAATATTCCTCTCGTTATACAGGTGGGCGCCTATTTAAACTGAGACATAAAAATATTCCTCTCGTTATATAGGTGGGCTCCTATTTAAACTACAATTTTAAAAATAAACGCCATTCCTATGGGTAAAAAAAACTTAGGAGGAAATTCCTCTCCTATGGGTAAAACTAAACTTAGGAGGAAATGCCTCTCCTATGGGTAAAAACGAACTTAGGAGGAAATGCATCTCCTATGGGTAAAAACAAACTTAGGAGGAAATGCATCTCCTACGGGTAAAAACAAACTTAGGAGGAAATGCATCTCCTACTGGTAAAATAAACTTAGGAGGAAATGCATCTCTTATGGGTGAACCATTTCCTTATTCCTGAATTATTTACTTATCTGTGTTGTCTTCCCTCGATTTTGCTGGGGATGAATTTTCCTTTTCTTCCTTACCCACTCTGGGTTGTACGACCCTCTTGAAACTTGGTCGAAACTCTGTCGAGGATGCTTCTACATCTCGATGATCCGCTGGGGATAACACTGCTGAGGATAACTCCACTGAGTAAATATGTTATCTTACTCCTTCCAAAATTACTTCCTCCTTTTTTCTTTTTCTCTTTTTTTTTGCATAGCTTCTTCTTCCGAAGACTAACTCCCTTAAGACTCGTTTTGCCTTTCCCCGAAAGGAACCGCTGAGGATACCGATTTTCACCAAACTTGTGTTGGACTCCTCGAAACTGCTGGGGATAACACTGTTGGGGAATTTTTTACTTACCTGTTGGAGGATAGAATGTTATCAGCTAGGGATAACACTGTCGAGGATAACACTGTTGGGGGATTCTGATTCCTTCAGAACTAGTGTTTCACTCTTTGGAAGGCTGTTGGGAATGATGCTGGCCTCTTGCTTTTTCTGATCTCAAGTTTCATCCCTTTGCTGGGGAACAACTTCCTCCATTGAAACTTATTATGTTGGGGGCAACACTGGTTCTAAGACCACTTCCTTTGAGACTGACTCTTTATTCTTCCCCGAATGGGTACCTGACTTCCAGAAAATTTTCTAAATGAAAGGAAAATTTTCTGCCCCAGTTTGATAATATCCCTTGTGGCATGCATTTCTGTCATCAATGCCATTTCCTTTACCTGTTTCAAATCAAACAAAGTTTGTTAGTTTAAAACGCGGTGGTTGGTTGTGATACTCCACTGGGATGGTTTTCCCTTTCTCCTTCCTTGCTCTGTGTTCCACAACTTGTTGGGGATGATATTATTTTCTGGGGATAATCCCTTTCTGCTGGGGATATCCCTTTTCTTTTGTGGCATAGCTCGGAAACTGGCATTTCCCCGACCTTTTAGTCCAGTATGAATTTCCCAAATCATGCTCACTGCTCTCCTTGCTTTGTCCACGGGCCTCGGCCTTGAGGTTTTAATAACCTCTGATTTCGGCTGGGATATCCCTCTTGACACTCGTCAATCCTTTTTTCAATTCCCTTTTGCTGGGGATATCTTTTTTTGACACTGGCCTCGCGCTTGTTCCTTGCTTACTATACCACTTGGATATACTAGCCAGATCTTATCTTGCATAATTGTAAAGCTGATGGCATATTTTGAAGTCAATTCTCACTTGTTCTGACCAAACAGACTCTACTGGGGAATTTTCTATGAAAGGCAAAGATAAAAGGGAACAGAATAAAAAGACAAAGGAAAAAGATGACTCTTTAACAAAAGAAACTATAAATAAAAACCTATCAAACGCAGATACCGACTCTAATGGTCATGACATGCACATGTGGCCTATCCTCCGCCGTCAATCGCCTTTCAAGACCTTCAATTGGCAATTCCCCATCTGATTCTCAATCTTATTCGACTTGTAGTGCCCAAAAGGTTTTCGCTATCAAGTCTCTCTCATTTTGTTTTTTCTCTCAGCTTTCATCGCCTTAACGGTGTCCGTAAAGATTTTCACCGATAAGACTCTCTCATTTGTATCACTTTCCAGCTGGGGATTTGGAGTGTTGCCGGTATGACTCTTTCTGCTGGGGATTAGAGTCCTTTCTGCTGTGGAATAGAGTGTTATATTCACCAGTAAGACTCTCATTTATCTGACTTGGCATCTTTTGAAGACTGATCAGAAGGTCTTTCTTTGGACCGTAATGTGGGTTTTTGGATAGGCTAGAAAGAAAGGATATTAAATGCTCAAAAACAAAATAAATTTTGGGTTTAAAATTACAACCTTCGGAACCATATTTGCTTACAGCAAGCGCAACCCTTGCCCCAGTTTCTTGCTTGGGGATTATTTATTTATTTATTTTAAATTTTATTACACCATGCACACCATGCACACTATGCACACTATGCACCCTATGACCGAGCCGTGAAGCGCCTAAGTATCCTCTTTGAGGAATCAGGTCAAACGTAGTTCCCAATTTCTCTATTTTGTTCTTACTTTTTTTTTGTTTTTGTTATCATTTTTCTTTTCTCTTTTTTTCATTTTTCTTTTGTCGTTTTGCTGTTTTCTTTTCTTTCACTTTTTTTTTTTATTTTCCATGTTCGTATTTTCAAGTCGTTGCTACTGATTCCGAACGAGGGGTATGAAAGAAAAATAAACAAGGCTCAAAAATGGGTAACGAAGGATAAAGTGTTTAGGTAGCAGAACAAAATGCCTTCGTCATTCCAGTCTTCAAACATGCCAAGTGTAAACAACACAATTTAAACAAAGTTTTGTAGCCTCTTCTGATGGTGCTGGACTTGACAATTATATTCACACATTTACTTTTTGATTTGTCATTTCTAAAGCACCGTTGGGCGACACTCTCACTTCTCATTATCATGAAGACCCTTATGTCAATTTGGCGAATCTTGCTTTTAACGGTTTTCTTTATGTTTTACTTGCCCCAGTTCCATATGACTCGAGCTCCGAATAATCTCAACCGTCCTTATTTCCTTTAAATGGTCTGATCACCTTTCCGGGGTTTTATGATTATCCTTTAAGATTAGGCCCAAACTGTGTGCGCATGTCATGTCACTCGAATCGGCGCTGAACAAAAATGATAAAAGGGCTAAACAAAAGATGACTGGAAATAATAAAAGACCGGATTTTGCATTAGACTACCGGTGAAATGGTTTGAATAACAAAACAAAACAAACCAGAACAAAACCCAAAAAAAAATTTGGACAAAACTTAAACAAATCGCTATGACAAATGGAAAGATAAGAAAGTTTGACACAACCCTAAGAATAATCCGGTCAACAGAAATGACAACGAAATAAATCATCAAAACTTCTCTTTTGATAACTAAGGAACGAAGCGCCCTCCCAATTATCAAACCTGGCATCTTAGCCACTGAGCTTTGCGTCAATACTGCCAAAACCATTACCAGCTTCAACATCATCAACCTTGGTCAGCTAGCTCTCAAGAGGATTCGCGTGCTCCATGTCACTGTCATTGATCACAATTGCCCCTCCCTGAATCATTCTTTCTATTTCCCTTTTCAAAGAATGACAGTCTTCAATGCTATGTCCTCTGACATTGGAGTGGTATGCGCATCGTGCTGCCGAATCAAAGTTCCTTGGACGTGGATTTGGAGTACATGCGGGGAGTGGCTCAATCAAGCCAGCATGCCTTAGCTTTTCAAACAGACTGGCATAAGATACTCCGATAGGGGTGAGAGCCTTTCCTCGTTTCAGCATCCTCTCATTCCTAAATGTTTGGTTGGGCCGGAAACCTGATCCAGGGGGCTTCCGGTAGGCTTGTGAGGGTGGATACGCCTTCTGTGGAGCTGGGTATTTGGACAGTGAAGTCCATCCTTGGGAATCTTGTGGAGAATAGTAGCGTTGGGAAGGTGAGTAGTGTTGATGAGTGATGGTTCTACTCGGGTAGCGGGGAAAGCTGCCATAAGTGGGTTGGGATGGAGAGTATGGGGGATCTTCCGTTATGGTGTTGGGTGCTTGGGAAATGACAGAGTTCAAGAGGCTTGGTGGTGGAGGAGGCGGTGTTTTCCCAGTTATCCATGCCTGATTCATGTCTGCCATATGCTGTCTCAGCATTTTCACTTCTTCTACCAACCCGTTGTTCCGTTCGACCAATTGTTGTCGGTCATCAGTACCGACCCACTCTGTTCTGAGGTTCTGTGTCATTTGCTTTGCAGGGAGGAGTTACCACAACCAACCACTTTTCTATATATGAACACAGCAAAGGGAAGCCATCACGTTAGTGTTAGGGCATTTGACAGACAATCATATATCAGAGATGCAATGCACCTAAGTAATTAAACCATTTTATCATAGATGCGATACACTCGCGCTTTCCTTTATATTTCTTTCTCTTTTTTTTTTCTTTTTTTTAGTGGTGGTCGAATCTTATGGAGATTGCCTACGTATCATGACCCCGCATGAATCAGACCTTGCGTAATTCGGACCAATAAAAGATAAACAATACTAAACACATTTTTTTTCAATTTTCATATTAAAACAAACTGGGTTTCAAAGGTTTGAAGATGACAAACAAACTCGAAAATCAAGCAACCCACATATTCTAATTAAAAGATTTTACAAACTCCAAAAACAAATGGCCGGCTTCCTTTCTCCGTTTGACAAATGCAACCGAACGACTATTTTTGCAAACGTGGCCCCTTCCAAATTTCACATGAATTTTGAGGACGGGGAGGATTATTTTATGACACTTTACAAACTTGTCCATTCTTTTACGAAAATAACTTTTCGACAACTGAAAGATACTCTAAGGATATTTTGGCAAGAACGGTTTAAGACACTGCCGAAGCTGGCTCGGCTTATTTTGACCAAAAGCCCAACGGTATTCACCTGACCGCTGACTCTTTTTTTTTCTTCTCAAATTACAATAAAACCTGGTGTTGCAGACACGGCCCTTCAGCGCCTCGGGGACGAAGATTTTCAAGGTTGTGTGGGTCAACTGGACCAAAATCCTAAAAAAAATGACCCAAGGTGGCTGTTTATACAAAGTCAGCCTTCCGGCGTCCCTTTCGGGAACATTCGGCTATTTTTGACAAAAACAGCATCACCCGACTTATTTATGACTCTTTTTATCATTTTTAAAAAAATAGAAAACTCAATATTGCAAACACGGCCTTTCAACGCCTCGGGGACGAAGATTTTTAAGGCTGTGGGGGTCAACTAGACCAAATCTTAAACATGACCCAAAAAGCGGCTGTTTATGCAAGGTCAGCCTTCCGGCGTCCCTTTCGGGAACATTTGGCTATTCTTGACAAAACAGTATCACCCGACTTATTTATGACAAAATTAAAATTTTGACATGTTTTTTTTTATTTATTATTAATTATTTGTTTTTGGCTATTTTACCAAAATGGGAGGTTGGACCCGATAAGGGTTGCCTACGTATCTCACATCCGGTGAGAATCAAACCCGCGTAGTTCGGGTAGATCATGAATAAATAAATGAACTAATCCCCCTCCCCCCACCACCTTTTTTTTTTTTTTTTTTTTTGAAGGAAAGACTTATAAAGAGGAAAGGGAGCATTTTTGCAAAGAAGGGTTTCTAAGAAAATGTTTTTTTTTTTGGAATTTTACCTTCAATGAAAGAAATGCTTCTAAAAGTATTTTTTGAATTTTGAATTTTCTTTTCAATTTTGAAAGAAGACGGAAAATATTTTCGGATTATTTTATATTATTACATTTTTTTTAAATAATTAAAAAGACTTTCTAAAGAAGTCAATAATGTAAAATATTTTTGGATTTTTTGTTTTGAAAATTGGGGGTCTAAAAAACTTTTCTAGACTTTTTGGCAAGATAAATATTTTTGCAACAAATACAGATATATATATATATATTTTGGAAATAAAGAAAAACTTTTTGGATTTATATATATATATATATATATATATATATATATATATGCAACAAATAATAAAACCCCTTTCAACGCCCGACTCTTTTTATTTTTTATTTTTATTTTTTGGCATTTTCATAAACAAATAAATAAATAAAAACCATTTTAAAAAAAAGACTTTTTTTCATTTTCATGGCAAGACAAACTGTTTTTTTCTATATTTTTTGAAAAACAAGACAGAACAACGCCTTTTTTTTTCTTCTATTTTTCCTTTGCTTTTAATAAAACAAACTAGTAAGACATTTGTTTTTTCATTTTCTCAAAATTTCGGCAGAGTTTTGACAGTATTTGGGCATTGGGTTTTTTCAAAAATAAACAATTAATTCCCTAACCGCTATTTCTTTTTTTTTTCAATTTCACAATATTCATAATATTCAAACACTGGTCAGCATGCGGGCGCGAGACAAATAAATGCACGGAAAACAAATAGGATGCATCAGGATGGTCTTTTCATATCAGGTCGCTAGTCCTAGACGGACTCAACCCCTGTGTTGAGTCCCCTAAGTCAAATGCAACGTGATGCAAATAAGCGTTCCTACTAGGGATCCGGCATGAAGTCACGTTATTCTATGTTCAAAACCTGGGTCGGTGTTCTAGACAGTGTACCCGAGCGGACAACTCGAGTTGAGGAAGGAGCTCCTTTCCGGGAACCAAAAGGCCAGCCGGCTTAGAAACTTTCCGAGCCTCTTTTATTTAGGGTATGACACTAACAGAATAGGGAGTCTTAACCGGTAAGCACATCCCCAGAGGTAAGAAGAGAAGGTTTCAGCACAGTTTATATACAGTTCAGATAATATCAAAACAGTAAAACAACATTTAGCCCATTAGGCTCAAACATGTAAAAATAAGATAAAACCAAATATAACAATTTATCTAAACTCGAATTTCTAACCCTGAACCCGTGGTTCTGGGCACCTATCCATCCCCAGCAGAGTCGCCAGAGCTGTCATACCTCCTTTTCCGCCCCCGCAAGGGTACAAGGAGTTTTTTCCAATTAAAGGACAATCGAAATGGGATTTGTTTATTTATTTCAGAGTCGCCACTTGGGAGATTTAGGGTGTCCCAAGTCACCAATTTTAATCCCGAATCGAGGAAAAGAATGACTCCATATTACAGTCTGCGTACCAGAAATCTGGATAAGGAATTCTGTTAACCCGAGAGAAGGTGTTAGGCATTCCCGAGTTCCGTGGTTCTAGCACGGTCGCTCAACTGTCTTATTCGGCTTGATTATCTGAATTAATACATGTTGAACCTATGTGAAAATTTAACTTTTAACTGCTTTTATCATTTACTGTTATTTTATCAAGAATTACAACATCGTGGAAACACATCTCGAACCACGTCACATCAATGCACCCGTGGTTGTTGGCATATTTAAACTCTGTTGAGATTTGGATTTGGGTCACATAAATGTGCACCCGAGTTTAAGAAAATTAAATTATTAAAGGCGCGCCTAAAGCGACTAGCGTATCATTTACTTTGGGTAGGGCCGTGGAATTTTGCTAAGCGGTCCATCCCGAAGTCTAAGCAATTTTAAAGCAAATATTTACTGAGGGCCCCGCAATTTTGTATTTTTATTCGGCGAGGCTCATCTCATTCTTATTTTAAAAGGAATTTGCAACGTCATGGACACGCATCTCGAACCACGTCATAATCAATGTACCTGTGATTAGAAACACATTTCGACTCCGTTGAGATTTGGATTTTGGGTCACATAGATGTGCACCCGAGTTTAAGAAGGTAAAATTTATTAAGGCGCGTCCTAAAGAGACTAACGTATTGTTATTTTAGGAAGAGGCCGTGAAGGTTCATTAAACGGCCAAATCCAAAGTCTAGTCAATGGTTATGTATTTATTGAGGGCCCCCAGCGATGTGTGATTTATTTAGCGAGGCTCGTCTTATTTTTATTTTAAGGATAAACCTACAGTGACTACATTTCTTCTATTAAGTTTGTCTCTAAAAATAAAAGAAAATTTCTCAATTAATTACATGCTGAAAAACGTAACTTATTAGTTATTAGGTTACGGCTAATGCGAATGGAAAATTGCGATCGAGTTTGTACAAAGAAAAACTGCTTTCATTCTATATTCTATTATTCAATAATAGTAGAACATGAGATTGACACACCATAATATCAAAACAAATTAACTAGTACCTGATTAATTTAGACTAACATTGTTAGATGAAGAAGTTATACATATGAAACCCCATTACTCATTAATAAATCGACTACATTTTTATACAAAGAAAGGAAAATTATATTCAAACACAAATCTAAACAGGAGGGATTCAACAGGAACAAAGCCTGATTAATATTTCATTTCTCTTCAATCCGAGAGTGTACAAATGTGTACCTGGAAATGGCAGTACAAGAACAAAAGAAGGAGAAGTCAGCAACAATAATAATACAACAACAGCAGGTTCAGCAACACCGCAAACCAGTAACAACCAGTAGGATAACCCAGCAATGGATTGAAAAATCAGCAATACCAAAGTGCAATCGCAGTCAAAGCAGAAGAGAGACGGATACAAGATGCAGTAATTTACTGATTTTGAATAACGCTCGAGAAAAGGCAAAACGGAAATTATTCAAGTGAAAGTTCAAATTGTCTTTCTCTTTTGCTCTCAAATTCTGATTTCTCAAAATTCAGTCAACTCTCTCAATTTTTCTTCTTCTAAAAGTCTCTTCCTTTCTCTCTCTCTCTCTATATTCCCCCCCAAAAAATCTCTCTAGAAAATAATCCTCCTCATAATCTTCTCTATGTCAAGAATGACTCTTATTTATAGCAAGACTCTTGTCTTGAACTTCTAACCCAAAATATTTTCCCAATGGCATGCTTTGTCCCCACTAATTAATGTTTTCTTTATTTTATACCTTTATCCCCCATGCCTACATGCTTTGTCCCCCACTACATTAAATAAATATATCAATCCCAACCCATTACATTTTGTCCCACATGCCTAACATAAACAATTACAATATTCCCCTCCACTACATTATGTCTTGTCCCCCATTATATTAAATAATTATATCACCTACATCCCATCACATTTTATCCCTCATGCTTAACATAAAGAATTATTCAAAATATTCAATTACCAAACTACCCCTCCGACCTTATTGCAATTACCATTTTACCTCGAATGTACTGCAATTTACCAAACTACCCCATCACCTATAATCAATTCAACTAATCAATCTTAACCAAAATATAGCCAATATGACCAAATTCTAAACAATTTCAACAACAACTCATATGAACACAGATGAACAACATCAAATTAATGTGAATGAATTAACCATATTGGGAACCAATCCTGTTTAACTTAGACCAAAAATGAATGAGTAACGAAACAACAATATTAACAACACAAATACATGATTCAAACTAAATCAACAAATCAAAAACCAAAACAAACTCAAATTAAATTACTCGACGAACTTCAAACAAAGAATAAACATGCATTAAATCCATATTCAATAACAAACATGACGGATTCAATAACACATGAAACAAACTGAAGAAATAATTAATTAAACTTCAATTTGAATCTAACAAACATTTAAACTAACAATTTCACATGAACAAACTGAAAAATTACGAAACAAAACAAATATTTGCCGATTTTAGATTTGAGAATATCAAAAACAAATTACGGACAAAAATGAAACTCCAAACCCACTAACTGGATCGAAACGACGAACTCGAACTAGGTATGGACTGTTTTGATGAGCCCAACCAAAACTCGAACAAACGACAGAGACGATCCTAAGAAGCAATTGAAAGAGGTGAAGCAACAACGATGGGGTCTGTTTGGACGGAGACAAGTGAAGCGAAGCCCCACGTCCATGACCGGAGCTCGGGAACTCAACCACTCAACTTGAGCTCAGACGAAATGAAGGAGATAAAGCAAACGACGTAGTAGTGGAGGTTTGTTTTAGCCTCAGCTGCTCAACGTGCACAGTAGGGTCGTTTGGTTGGGAGTAGCTGCTCATCGAAGGTCGTTCATGGCAGAGCGACAGTGGAGCATGGTGGGTGTTCATGGCTGGTGGTCCTTCGGACTGAAGGACTAGTGTTGGCGACGAAGGAGAAGAAACGCAGCAACAGCTGCTCGGCAATGCCGTAATGCAGCAACAGCTGCTCGCTGGACTGGAGATGGTGAAGCAACAGTGGTCGTGGTTTTCCGGTGGCGTTTGCTGGTGAGTGACAGTAGGGTCGAGGGGCAGTGATGACGGGGAGCAGCATGTGAAGCTGAAGACCCGGCGACCAACAGCCATGCGAGCTCATGATCGAGTTTGACGAAGCAGCTGAAGATGAAGCAGTATGGAGCTTAGCCATGGTAGACATGGCGACGGGTTGACGACGATGACGAAGATGAAGTAGGGGGATCGTTCATGGTGGTCGAATCAGGAGATGAAGCAGAAGCGGGGTTTGGGCAGCCATGGATGTGTGTTTTGGAGTTTTTTGAGAAGATGAGAGGGCGGAGGGGGCGGATGGATTTCTTAGGTTTTTAGGGTTTTGTTTTCTTTTTCTGTTTTTTGTTTTGTTTTGGGAAAAATGAAAAATGAAGAAGGGTTGGGTATTGGGGTTATGGGGCGGACCGGGTTGACCCGTGTGGAGATGGACCGGGTTATGGGAAAGGTTGAACAATTATTTGGGCCTGTGGCTTACAATTGAAGAAGTGGCCCAATCCGATTTTTCTTTGTATTTTTGCTCTTTTGTTTCTTCTTTTATTTTCTAAAACTAAATTCTAAAAAGCCTTAAATTATTATATAGAACTAAATTAAGTTATAAAGGCACAAATTAACTCCCGATAACAATTAACGCACAATTAAGTAATAATTAAGCATAAAATTGTACAATTGGACATTACATGCTAAAAATGCAAAAGATGCCTATTTTTGTAATTTTCAATTTTTGTAAAACAAAGTTAATTAGTAACAATTGTAGAATTAAATCCTACATGCAAAATGCGACATATTTTTGTATTTTTTATTAATTTAACAAATAAACATGCACAGACAAATTCAAATAATTATCCAAAAATGTCACAAAAATTCTCAAAATTGCACACCAAGGAAAATCATTTTATTTTGCATTTTTTGGTGAGTAATTCTCATATAGGGCAAAAATCACGTATTTACAGCGGGTTTTGGCTAATCGGAGGCAGAGTCATCGGAGTTTAGCAAGGCAGCTGCCGACGTTTGCAACACTGATTTTCTCTCTTTATTTCATTAGTCTGTATTTGTACACCTCAGACCTTCAGTTGTATTTATACCCTAGTAGATACTCATGACTTGTGACACCCCGGTTAGAGCTGTGTCGGGCAGGATTTCCGCATTGTTATCTATATTTCATCTATTCAGTATTATGTAAACCATGTTTAGACTATATTTGTGTTGATTAACTGTTTTAAAAAGGCAAAAAGGGTTGAATTGGCTAGCCTTGTCTTCACCAGAGGTGCCATCACGACCGGGTTCGGGGTTAGGGTCGTGACAGCTAAGTATATTAGTAATTGTTCGCCTTTCTCTGATTTTGATATTGATGGAAGGCTCGATAGATACCGTTTCAGGTCCTTTAGAGCATGTTGGTATTTTGGAGTCCACTCGAAGTTCTTCTTCTTCTTCTTCAGAAGTGAGAAGAAGTGATGATATTTTTTCTAAGACCAAGAAATGAACCTGCTTAAAGTGGCCAATCTTCCTGTTAGTCTTTGGACTTCTTTTCATATTTGTCAACTATTCTGGAATGTCCTCGATGGCTTTCATCTTGTCAAGATTGACTTCTACCCCCCTATGTGACACCAGGAAACCCAAAAACTTACTAGAGCTGACTCTAAACACACACTTTTCGGGATTAAGCTTCATATTGTGCTTCCTTAGGATACCAAAGGTTTCCTAGAGGTGTTTCAAATGGTGACCTCACGGATTGAACTGATATCAAGCAATCAAGTTGCCTTTTTTTTACAAGACTTTTTTCCCTCGGCAATTGAGCGTTTCTTTGGCCTTACCGGTGGGATGCTAGGGTCCAGGCTTAGTTTGTGCATGGCCACCTCTAGCGAGATACTTGTCATATCCGTGTGCGACCATGCAAAACAATCAATGTTTGTTTCAAGAAATTCTATAAATCCTGAGCTGAGCTCGAGGTTTAGTCCCGTCCCCTAGTGGAACTTCCTCTCTAGAAACTTTTCGAACAATCCTGACCTGAGCTCGGGGTTTAGTCTCGTCCCCTAGTGGAACTTCCTCTCTAGAAACTTTTCGAACAATGCCACTTGTTCGAGTTCTTCTGCCATGGATTTAGTCGCGTCTGTTTCTTCTGGTACCTTGAAATACCTTAGTACCTGGTGGGATTCTGAATCCTCATCTTCTTTGTCATGCTCATTTGTTTCGGTAGCAGGCACTGGTCCCTGTAATTGCTATGCCACATGTTACTTCCCTTTACTGCAAAAAATCAAGATTGAGTTCATCTTCCTTGTTGTTAGTTGATCTGCTGTTATTTGTTTGCCTTACTGGGGGTTGACAATCTTTGTGAGGTCTCTAGTTCAATTTTCACTAGCCACAATCTCTTCTAATTTGTTTGATTCCCTTTGGAGTTGGAAATTTCAGAAGTTGGTGAGATGTTGATGGTACGACCTTTATCTCGTGTAGCCATGTTCTGTCAAGAATTATGTTGTAGCTCATGTCGCCATCCACTACTTCAAACAAAGAAGTCTTCATGACCCCTTCGGTGTTTGTAGGCAGCAAGATCTCCCCTCGAGTTGTCATACTTGCTAAGTTGAACCCGACAAGGAACTTTGTTATCGGAATGATGCTTCCGATTAGCTTGGCCTGCTCTAACACTTTCCATTGAATGATATTGGCTTAACTTCCTAGGTCCACCAAAACACGTCTAATATTAAAATTAAGAACGTTAAGAGAAATTACCAGGGCATCGTTATGTGGCAGTAGAAGTCCATCGGTCTCCTTTTTTTGTGAAGGTAATGTCGTCCTCGGCGACCTCCCTAAGTGTCTTGCTATGATTCACCGATACTTTTGTCTTCTTTGCTGCCGAGAAGGTTACACCATTGATCTTGTTTCCCCCAAAAATCATGTTGATGGTTAGTCAGGGCGTGTCTTCACCTATCTTCGAGGGCTCTGCATTGTCCTAGCTATTGCCGTAATTGTTCCTAGCCCGATCGCTCGAGTACTCTCTGAGATGGTTGTTTTTTAACAATGTTGCCACTTCCTTGCATAAATGTTGACGGTCCCCACTCCGGGTGCCGTTAGTCCCATGATACTTGCACCAAAGATTAGGGCTCCTCTGGTTGGGATCTGATCTCTTCGGCCTAGGGAACCGCTCTTCCTTGATGTTCCTCATTGCCGATACCAGCTCCACTATGCTTACATTGAAATTGTACTCAGAAATCCTGAGATAGGTGGCATCTCGGGAACTCGATATCTCTTTTTCTTGCAATGACCTATTTTTTCGGCCGTAGCCAACTCTAGTATCATGGAAGTTAAAAAAGAATCAAGAAACTATGGCTAGAAATTTAGCTGAAGCTGAATTCAGAAGTATAGTATAATGTGTAGCTGAAGTCACATGGATGATAGGTCTCTTTAAAGAACTTAAAATTTAACTATATTAGCGTGTCGATTTGTTTTGTGACAGCATAACTGCCATCCAAATATCGGTAAATCTTATATTTCATGAAAGAACTAGACTCATAGATATAGATTATCATTTTATGAGGAAAAAACTGAGGTAAAGGAATGATCACAACACATTATCTTTCAACAAAAAACCAGTTGGAAGATCTACTAACAGAGAGCATTGATAAAGCACAACATGAGTTCTTATTAAGTCAGTTTGGAATTGAGAATATATTCAAAGCATCATCTTGAGGGGGAGTATTGGAAGCATAACAAGCTGGTGTGGCAAGGGTTGTTGGTTAGTTGTTTATGTTAAAGATACCTTTAGTTGGTTAGTTTTACTTCATTCATTACAACCAACTGGTGTATATAAATAGTGGCTTGTGCAGCTTATTCGAGAAGTTGAAGAAATGAGACTCTTCTTTAACTAGAAAAACGAAAAAAATAAAGATTTAAAATTACAAAAAAAAGTAAAAAAAAAATTGTGCGGGGTGGGTGGGGGGAGGGGGGATGGGGGTGGGTGGTGCAGAAAAACGAAAAACAGAAATTTGAAATTACAAAAAAAGAAGTAAAAAAAATTAATTTTTTGCGGGGTGGGGTGGGGAGTTGGTGGTTTGGGGGGGGGGGATTAGCAGGGTGGGTGATGACAGAAAAAAAACTAAAATTTGAAAAAAAAAGCCTTTTTGGAGAGGGGGTGGGGTGGGTTGGTGAGGGTGGGGTGGGTTGGTGAGAAGGAGTTTTGGAAAATGTTTTCCCTTCTCTTGATAAGGAAAACATTTGCATCTCAAGAAACTATAAAAATAGACTTTAATTAAAAATATATATGGTCGTTTAAAGAAAAATGTAAGGTCTCTTAAGCCGCCACTGTGTTTGTGGATTACTTTGTCTGTTTAGTTTTTACAAAACAAATTTAAGTGTTTCCTTTAATTTTACTGCCTCTTGTCAATATTACATATATTTTAAGATTATTGCATGCTCTTAGGAAAGTCAATTTAGACATAATCATAAGGGTATTTGTCTGAATTCCCTTTTCTCTCCTTAAACATATCACTTAACTAATATTAATACTAATTAAAAAGATAGGATGGATTTGAAAAAAAGAGTAATATTAGATGATTTCTTATTTTCTAACAGCTCAAACATTTTGAGTCAAATTCAATTTGGAAAAACTAGAAATATTTCAGAATATGGGAGTATCAAATACACGTAAATGAGTTGTGATAACGTAGATAATCTCCACACATATATTTAAAGTAAAATGTTTAAATTTGCTGTTACACTATTCGGAATTAAAGTCTACGGAGGGCAAAGTTGCCCCTTCTCCGAATATTCGACCATTTTTCCCATAAAATTCTATGTCTCTCTCCATCACAACATTAGATTTGAACTTTCTACATTTTTTTTTTCTTCACTAGTGACAAAAATTACACTGTTTTTATTCCATAACGTGCTTGACTGGGCAATTGACTTTGGCTTTTTAAGTCTTTGTCGGTCTTCTTATGCTTGTCTATATAAGAAGCAGCTTAATGGTTCCTTAAACTCACAATTTCAGCTCAAGTGTTTCTTACGATCTCTCATTTCCATTTTAGCTATGGCTTTATGCATTAAAAATGGCTTTCTTGCAGCTGCCCTTGTACTTGTTGGGCTGATAATGTGCAGTATCCAAATCATAGGTCTCTCTCTCACACACACACATGTACACTACATGTATATGCACCTTGTACGATGTGGATCAACTTATATACACTGATAGCGTAAATAACTTTTATGATAGTACTGATTTGCTCTTCTATTTTCTTATGCTTAGTTTTCCTTTACTAGCTAGGGATTCTGTTCTTGTTTTTCAATTTGGTTGATCTATTAACATGCAGTTATTTACTGTTTGTTTGTTATTGCTATTGCTTCTTTTCTATTTTTCTCTGAGCCGAAGGTTTATCGAAAATAACTTCTCTATCCTCAAAAGTTAGGGGTAAGGTATGCATACACTCTACCTTTCCAGACTCCACTTGTGAAATTATATTGGGTTTGTTATAATATTTTTATGTTGTATCAAGTAAGATACAACCTCCACTTCCAACCAAGAGGTTGTGAGTTCGAGTCTTCCCAAGAGCAAGGTGAGAAGTTCTTGGAGGGAAGGATGTCGGGAGGTCTATTTGGAAACAGCCTCTCTACCCCAGGGTAGGCGTAAGGTCTGCGTACACACTACCCTCCCCAGACCCCACTAAGTAGGATTATACTGGATTGTTGCTGTTGTTGTATGTTGTATCGGGTAACATACCTTATTTTTTTAAGTCACTTATTATGAATAGTTACTTATAGTTCTAGGTGACCTGACACTATAATGTTGGTTTGAGAAGAATTTATATAGAGAATCATATTTAGTGAGAATATTCATTTAGTCCGACACCTAACTTATTTGGGGACTGTCGCATATTCTAATGTACATTTTTTCTTATCATGCAGGGGCACAGTCTATTGGAGTATGCTATGGAAAAGCTGCCAACAATTTACCATCAGACCAAGATGTTATAAACCTATACAATGCTAATGGCATCAGAAAGTTGAGAATTTACTATCCTGATAAAAACATTTTCAAAGCTCTCAATGGAAGTAACATTGAGATCATTCTTGGTGTCCCAAATCAAGACCTTGAAGCCCTAGCCAATTCTTCAATAGCCAATGGTTGGGTTCAAGATAACATAAGAAGTCATTTCCCATATGTTAAATTCAAGTACATATCTATAGGAAATAAAGTATCTCCCACAAATAATGATCAATATTCAGAATTTCTTCTTCAAGCAATGAAAAATGTGTACAATGCTTTAGCAGCAGCAGGGTTGCAAGATATGATCAAGGTCTCAACTGTGACATATTCAGGGGTCTTAGCGAATACCTACCCACCTGAACGTAGTATTTTTCGCGAAGAATTCAAGAGTTTCATTAATCCGATAATCCAATTTCTAGCACGAAATAACCTTCCACTCTTAGCCAATGTCTATCCTTATTTTGTTCACGTTTCCAACACTGCTGATGTTTCACTTTCTTATGCATTGTTCACACAGCAAGGAACAAATTCAGCAGGGTATCAAAATCTTTTTGATGCTATTTTGGATTCTATGTATTTTGCTGTAGAGAAAGCTGGAGGACCAAATGTGGAGATTATTGTATCTGAAAGTGGATGGCCTTCTGAAGGAAGCTCTGCAGCAACTATTGAAAACGCTCAAACTTATTACAGAAATTTGATTAATCATGTGAAAAGCGGGGCAGGAACTCCAAAGAAACCTGGAAAGACTATAGAAACTTATTTGTTTGCCATGTTTGATGAAAATGATAAGATAGGAGAAATCACAGAGAAACACTTTGGACTGTTTTCTCCTGATCAAAGGGCAAAATATCAACTCAATTTCAATTATTTGCCAATATATATATTGAGATGAGTAATAAGGACAACTGTTATGTTTTTCTCTTCAATTGAAAATGTAACTCTGGTTTCACTTTGATATCTATATGTCATATTTATTGAAATCTCGTCTTTTTGGTTTTAAAGTCTCGCCTTCTATTGGCGAGTATCTGCGTAGTTTTCATATAAAAAATACTAAGCGTATATTCTTGACTACTAATACTCCCTCTGAGCATGGGGTGCTTGGGGAGAGGGCGGGGGTTTGTGGGGGGTGGGGGTGGGGGGTGGGGGGCGACGAAAAAAGTGAATGAAAAACCATTTTGCATTGGATACTCTTTTTACCCTCCCCACAATATGATGGTTTTGTTGTCTTGGAGAGTGTTTAAGCGTACTTCTTCTCCAATGTTTTCTTTGTCATCAATATGACATGTTCTTAATATAACTGCTCTTAATTTATGATCAATAACCATCCGAAACAAAAGGAAAATTAATCTAGGAGATTACTCGTATTCGATTAGGATGTTTGACCTTAGATCAACCCGGCCTGTATATTTCATAAGATGTGCTTAATTGAAGCGGATGAACTAGACTTTTTTCGTCGCCGCACCCAAGGCAGATCGAAATACAGATCTTCCACCAATATTTTCATTCTCTTGGCCGGCTATGATTCTTGTAATAGAGAGGTCTCTTTCTTCTCTCTAACACGGTTTCTTTTTCCATTCAAGATTCCATTATTTCTACTAGTTTTTACGTAAACAATTTTTAGGAAGTAAACAAAGTCTTTACTTTCGAAATCCACTACTGAAGTCACAAAGTACTTTTAAGTTATTTTTTATCCAAAACCCTCCTTCCGTCCTAGTTAGAGTTATTAACTTTAGCATTTCTTGAATTGAAAAGATACTTGTAGATTCTAGAGCAACACATAAAGTCAGGAAAACTTAGTTTCTTAACTTTATGGGCCGTGTAACGGTTGCTAAATTGTATCAGTGCCATTGCAACTACGTTTGCAATGTAATTTGCTGCCTTGCGCTATAAGAAACAACATTGACAAAGTTAATGATACATTTATTAATAATAGGCCTTGCTTTCTTTTTCTCAACTTTTAAAAATAGAGCTGTATGTGTATAGGTCACGGGTTCAAGCCGTAGAATTAGCCGTTGGTACTTATATCAAGGTAGACTGTCTATATTATAGTCCTTGTGGTGCAGTCTTTCCCAGGCCCTGTGCGAGCACAGAATGTTTTATACAGCAAGTTGCCCTTTTAACAGGTAAGTTGTCTGAATAGGTTGAATCGACTAGCTAGCTGTTGAAGAGAGAACTCCTAGCTAGAGCAATAAAGGAATCGATAGAGAAAAGGATTATGAAAGCAAACTTCTTAATAACACAAAGTTTGGAAGAATCTAAGCATCATAGACAGAGGCGGAGCTAGGATTTGGAGTGTGTGGGTTCTAAAATTTAGAATAAGACTATAACCTAAAACTGATATACAATATCAAACCGACTAAAGAATAAGTATCGATATTTAATATATAGTTAAAAAGTAACTAAAGACAACACAATATATGAATATAAACATTATCATTTCAATTGCACTCGACGAGTTGTCATATTTTGAAAACGATCAAACATGAACAAGGCCAAGGAATCGCTCAATAAGTTCACCCTCTTTATTGACATAGCGCAGAACAAGAGCCATTTGTTCCTTATGAGAGACATCCTTAGACTCATCAACTAATATCCCAAAAAAATCCCCATTCAAGTCTTCAATAATTGCTTTCACCGTTTGTTTTGCACAAGAATTCACAATATCTTTCTGAATATCAGGAGAAGTCATGGTATTATTTTTTGGAGCTTTTTCTAATACCACATTTTTCACATCTTCCTTCCTATCTGCATACCATTTTAAGAGATCTAAAAATGGCCTCTCCTAGTAGAAGTTACACTCTAATCATGGCCCTGAAAAGGAATTCCTTCTTTCAAAAGATACCTTATCACATCAATTGAAGCATTCAAACGAACTCGATGATCACTTTTAATTTTCTCAGATTGTTTGTCCGAAGAAGTTAGAATGGATTGTTCTTGGTTCATTAAATCTAGCATCATATTGAAACATCGATTATGAACACTACCCACGTTACCCACATGTGAATTAAATCTTTCTAAAGCTTTATTTCAACCTCTAAAACCATCTGTTGTGAAAGCATCACCTACTTTTTTTCCATATCCTCCAACCTCATTTTTAAACAAGTAACAACATAAACAAAATGCTGCATCTTGTTTAATGCTATATTCTAACCATTGAGAACATGAAGTTTTAACCATTGAGGACTAAAGTGATGCATTATTCCCCCAAAATCTCTTTTTGGAAAGACAAAACCACGGGGTTGACAAGCTCCATTTTGTATATAATTTCTCCTTATACGGTCACGTAAATTAGGAGAATATTTTGAAATTGGTTTTCTTTTAGCAGGATCGGGCTCATAATAGCACACTTTATCCGATGCTTGGGAAAGATTAATATTGTTATTAATAACTGGACATGGAGAACTTGTCAAAGGAGAGCTAGAAGAAGTTGCAGTAGCTTGAGCTTGGTAAAAACTCGTGATCATATCGACTTTTGCTAGAAAAACCTAAAAATCACAAAATAGAAATTTACTTGAAGTAAAAGAGTAAATCATCATGTACTTTATTTTAATTACAAAAGTATGAGACGACATCAAACTTGTGTCAAGTTGCATCAATCAACACCAAATTTCTAGATTCAAGCAAACATCTTCATTGTCTGTTTCAATAATTAAAACCGTGCTTATTTGTCTACTTGTCTTATTGATTTGATTATTAGTTATGACAATTTACTTCACAAATTAATAGAGGAAAAAGCAAAATTTAGGACTCTAAGATTCTTTCTTTACTGGTTCCAAAATAAAACTAATGAAACTCAGAACTTTTGTCAAGATAGGTAGGGTTGGTGACAAGCAAACTTTACCTCATGAGATAAACCGACGAACCCTAGCAGAGGAAGCAACAGAACCCTAGCCTTTTCTTTGATTTGGGAATTGGAAGAAAACCCAGCAGAACCCTAGTTTTTTTTTTTATATTTGGGAATTGGGAGAAAAAGTTTGTCTTTAAAAAATTAAAAGCCAGAAAGCCTCTGTTAAACAAAGAATGAAGCAAAGACTTCTGTTAAACAAAGAAAGGAAACGAAATAATGTAGGAGTATTAAAGAAAAAAGCACGTTGCTTTTGTTAAACAAAAGAAACTTTAAGTACTTAAGTTAGAAAACGATGTCGTAGTGAAAAAATGTATTAAAAAAAGAAAGCCTCTGTTAAACAAAGAAAGAAGCAAAGACTTCTGTTAAACAAAGAAAGGAAACGAAATAATGTAGGAGTATTAAAGAAAAAAGCACGTTGCTTCTGTTAAACAAAAGAAACTTTAAGTACTTAAGTTAGAAAACGATGTCGTAGTGAAAAAATGTATTAAAAAAACGAAACAAAAAAAAACTGCTTTAGTTGGGAATCGAACCCATATCTTTTTCTAAAGAACCCGCATCCCTTACCATTGAACCCAAAACTCTTTTGTTACTGGGTTTAGCATGATATATTTATATATATGTGATAAATATTTCAATATAAATACAGGGTTTCGAAAAAAGTCATTGGGTTCGCCCGAACCCGCACCCACTACTGTACCTCCGCCCCTTATCATAGACAACAAGTGAAGTGCATACTGTACGTAGTACATGACTATTATAACTAATTTCGGAATAAGCCCAAACAATGAGATAAGTGAAATTTCTTGCAATTTAGTCCCAAACCCAACGACCCCTTACTGCCTTACTCAAGCAATAAGGGATATAATCTCTAACACTCATTCTTTCCCATCTTTTCCCTAGTTTCAAACATGGGATAAGTGAAATTTCTTGCAATTTAGACGAGAGAATTGGTGGGAACCGGAGACATGGAATTTCCATTCTACAAAGACCAACTTTTATTTTTCATGTTTTTGAATTGCATGGAATTCCACAATTGTTATATTCATTTGTCAAATATGAAACATGGCTTCCGTGGTTTTTATTTTATTTTTTGGTAATAAGAATTTTCATTAATCACCAAGAACGACAGTTACAAAACAAGCTATGTCATCCACAACTAGCTACACTTAATACACACTCCTATCACTCAAACCTTATCTACTTGCAGTACATTTACTCACACTGATTTGTGTGACTTTAATTATGTGATTTGTGGATATCAAAACCTTTTTTATGCCCTTTTGGATTCTATGTATTTTGCTTTAGAGAATGCTGAAGGACCAAATGTGGATATTATTGTATCTGAAAGTGGCTGGCCTTCTGAAGGAAACTCTGTAGCAACTACTGAAAATACTCAAACTTATTACAGAAATTTGATTGATCACATGAAAAGCGGGGCAGGAGCTCCAAAGAAACTTGGAAAGACTATAAAAACTTATTTGTTTGCCATGTTTGATTAAAATTATAAAGAAGGAGAAATCACAGAGAAACACTTTGGACTCTTTTCTCCTAATCATAGGGCAAAATTGTGGGGTCCATACCTCACCTACTAAATAAAGAAAAATGTGGAGAAGACAAAATAGGCAGCTGAAAAATTTGCAAAAATTTGGGCGGCTGGACTTTGCAAATTATTGAACCAATCAGACTGGTTGGGTAGGTAAAAATTATGCCTATAAAAGGAGCTATCCGTTCCTCATTGAAGACACACCAAAAAAATGAGAGAAGCATAAATCAGTGAGAGTAATCCACAGATTGTGGTCTGTGAGATAACTAGTGAGTGGTAGTAATATTGTAGTGAAGTGTTTTAAATAAAGAGTATTATTTCTTTCTAAGTTGTAGTAGTCTCTTGATACTACTGAGTTGTAATATTATAGTGGTAATATTGCTCCACTCGGGTACTGTATTTTATCCCGCTAAAATATTTGGTATCATTGTTACTCTCTTGTGTTATTATTATTTGCTGTGGATATTATTCCTGAGCGAGATTATTTTTTATCCCAACAATGTGGTATCAGAGCCATGACAAATAATGGTCCACTATCTTTTCAGTACCCTCGTCTCACAAAAGATAATTATGAGAAATGGTGTCTACGTATGAAAGCCATTCTTGGCTCTCAGGATGTGTGGGAAATTGTAGACAGAGGGTATGCAAAACCAGATAATGAGGAAGCTCTGCCTCAAACTGAAAAAGAAGTCTTGGCAAAGACAAGGAAGAAGGATCAACAAGCCCTCACGCTCCTCCACCAATGTTTGGATGATGCCATGTTTGAGAAGGTGACAGATGCTACCACCTCAAAGGAAGCTTGGGGGATTTTACAAAATTCTCTTCAAGGAGTTGACAAGGTGAAAAAGGTAAAACTTCAAACTCTAAGGGCTGATTTTGAAGCTTTAAAAATGAAAGAATCCGAATGCATCTCGGATTATTTTTCAAAAGTGAAGGCTGTTGTAAATCAACTAAGAAGATACGAGGAGGACATAGAAGATGTCCATGTGGTAGAAAAGATCCTTCACACTTTAACACCTAAATTTGATTTTGTGGTGTGTGCTATTGAGGAGTCTCTATGATGGTGGAGCAATTGGAAGGTTCTTTACAGGCCCACGAAGAAAAGATAAAAAAGGAGACAAGAAGTGCCATTGGAGCAACTTCTTAAAACTCATGCATCCTTCAAGGATTATGGAGGTGAAATAAGCTATCGAGGAAACGGCCGAGGACGAGACCGAGGTCGAGGAGGTCATGGAAGAGGAAGAAGTAATGGTAACAACTTCAACAATGAAGTTAAAATCCACCAAACATTCAGAGGTCATGGTCGTGGACAAAGAGGAGGAAGAAGACGTGGATACTACCAAGAAAATAATGGATAAAGGTATGACAAATAAAAAATTGAATGTTATAATTGTCATAAATTTGACCATTACTCTTGGGAATATCGTAGCAATGTTGAAGAAAAGGCTAACCTTGTTGACGACAAGAAAGAAGAAAATGAGTCAACGTTGTTGATGACACTCAAGGAAGAAGACAGAGATGATTGCAGCTCGTGGTATTTGGACAATGGAGCAAGCAATCATATGTATGGATGCAAAGAGAAGTTTGTGGAGATTAATAAAACAGTGAGAGGTAATGTGTCCTTTGGAGATACCTCAAAGGTTCAAATCGAAGGGATAGGTACAATTCTGATCTCCTGTAAAGATGGTAGTCACAAGTTAATTCAAGATGTTTATTATGTGCCAAAATTAAAAAGTAATATTTTAAGTTTGGGCCAACTTCTTGAAAAGGAATATGACATCCACATGAAATATGCATCTTTGGCTTAGATATTCAAGTGGAATTCTAATTGCTAAAGTGCATATGGCAAAGAATGGATTGTTTTCTCTGAATATTAAAACAATTGATGCAAAGTGTTTGAAGGCTAATGTGCAAGATGAATCATGGTGTTGGCACATGCGATTTGGGCACTTAAATTTTAAAGCGCTCAAATCAATGGGAGAAAAGAGTATGGTACATGGGATACCATCAATCAACCATCCAAATCAATTGTGTGAAGTTTGTCTTCTTGGGAAACATGCAAGGAGGAGTTTTCCAAAGGAGGCCATGTCATGATCAAGCAAGCCGCTCCAGCTTGTCCACACTGATGTATGTGGACCAATCAATCCACCTTATTTTGGTAAAAGAAAATACTTTCTGCTTTTCATTGATGACTTTAGTAGAAAGACTTGGGTTTATTTCTTCAACCAAAAATCTGAAGCTTTTGTTGCTTTTCAAAATTTCAAAGTACTTGTAAAGAAAGAAAATGGCTATGAAATTAAAGCTCTAAGGTCCGATAGAGGAGGGGAATTCACCTCAAACGAATTTAATGACTTCTGTCAACTTCATGGAATTCGTCGCCCTCTAACGGTACCTTATTCACCTCAACAAAATGGTGTTACAGAGAAAAAGAATCGAACGATTCTTAATATGGCTAGATGTATGTTGAAAACTAAAAGTATGCCTAAGGAATTTTGGGCCGAAGCTGTTTCTTGTGCAGTTTATTTGAATAACAGGTCTCCAACAAGAAATGTTAGAGATCAAACCCCTCAAGAAGCATGGAGTGGAAGAAAGCCAAGTGTCAAGCACTTAAGAATCTTTGGGAGCATAGCCTATGCTCATATGCCACATCAAGGGAGAGCGAAGCTTGACGAACGAAGTGTCAAGAATGTGTTTGTTGACTATGATACAAGTTCAAAAGGCTACAAGATATACAACCCAAGCAGCGACAAGGTGGTGGTAAGTCGTGATGTTGAATTTGATGAAGAATTGGCATGGAATTGGGAAGCTGAGGAAGAAACTTCATATGATTTTCTTCCATACTTTGGTGATGAAGAAGAACCAGAGACCGTGGAACCTGTGCAGGACACAATTCCACCTCTCTCTAACAAATGTTGCATCTCCCTCTTCTCAAGAAGGTTCAAATGAACAGCCGCAAAGGAAAAGGAACATTCAAGAGCTCTATGAGGACACAAAAGAAGTTACGAATTTTGATTTTTTATGTTGTCTCTTTGCTGACAGTGAACCAATGAACTTTGATGAAGCTGTTACAAACAAAAGGTGGAGACAAGCCATGGAGGAGGAGATTGAGTCAATAGAGAAGAACAACACTTGGGAGTTAACAACTCTTCCCAAGGGTCATCGAGCAATTGGAGTGAAATGGGTATACAAGACAAAGAAGAATGCTGATGGAGATGTGGAGAGATACAAGGCACGACTTGTGGCTAAAGGCTACAAGCAAAGGCAAGGCATTGACTATGAAGAAGTCTATGCACCTGTTGCCCGCATGGAGACGATTCGTTTGCTGATCTCTTTGGCGGCGCAAATCAAGTGGAAGATTCATCAACTAGATGTCAAGTTAGCCTTCTTAAATGGCTATCTTGAAGAAGAAGTCTATGTTGAACAACCATTGAGCTTCGTGGTCAAAAACCATGAAGATAAAGTGTTGCGGTTGGAGAAAGCTTTATATAGATTTGCAAAAGATAAAGTGTTGCAGTTGTGGTCACAGAGAAACATTTTGGACTCTTTTCTCCTGATCAGAGGGCAAA
The DNA here is from genome assembly GCF_000715075.1 of Nicotiana tabacum. Taxonomy (NCBI): domain Eukaryota; kingdom Viridiplantae; phylum Streptophyta; class Magnoliopsida; order Solanales; family Solanaceae; genus Nicotiana; species Nicotiana tabacum. The sequence continues at coordinate 223,292,900 of NC_134101.1, forward strand.
ATTGTGCAGTCCATACCTCACCTACTAAATAAAGAAAAATGTGGAAAAGACAAAATAGGCAGCTGGAAAATTTGCAAAAGTTTGGGCGGCTGGACTTTGCAAATTATTGAACCAATCAGATTAGTTGGGTAGGTAAAAATTGTGCCTATAAAAGGAGCTATCCGTTCCTCATTGAAGACACACCAAAAAAAACGAGAGAAGCATAAATCAGTGAGAGTAATCCACAGATTGTGGTCTGTGAGATAACTAGTGAGTGGTAGTAATATTGTAGTGATGTGTTTTAAATAAAGAGTGTTATTTCTTTCTAAGTTGTAGTAGTTTCTTGACACTACTGAGTTGTAATATTATAGTGGTAATATTTCTCCACTCGGGTATTGTATTTTATCCCGCTAAAATATTTGGTGTCATTGTTACTCTCTTGTGTTATTATTATTTGCTGTGGATATTATTCCTGGGCGAGATTATTTTTTATCCCAACAACGTGGTATCAGAGCCATGACAAATAATGGTCCGCTATCTTTTCAGTACCTCCGTCTGACAAAAGATAATTATGAGAAATGGTGTTTACGTATGAAAGTCATCCTTGGCTCTCACTTTGATATCTGTACGTCATAATTATTGAAATGTCGTCTTTTGATTTTAAAGTCTCGCCTTCTATTGGCAAGTATCTGCATAAATTTCATATAAAATATTCTAAGCCTAAAAAGAGTGACCACCAATATATTCTTGACTATTAATACTCCCCCTGAACATGGGGTGCTTGGGGGAGGGGGTGGGGTGGGAGGGGGGTCACAGCGAAAGAAGTTAATGAAAAACCGGCTTGCATTGTATGCACTTTTTAACCTCCCCACAATATGATGGCTATGTTGTCTTGGAGAGTTTTCTTTGTCATCGATACTTATGTTCTTAATATAACTGCTCTTAATTTTTTATCAATAACCATCCAAAATAAAAGGAAAATCAATCTAGGAGATGACTCGTATTCGATCAGGATGTTTGACCTTAGTTCAATCCGACCTGTATATTTCATAAGATGTGTTTCATTGAAGAGGATGAACTAAACTCTTTTCATCACTGCACCCAAGGATGATCGAAACAAAGATCTTCCACCAATGCTTTCATTCTCCCGACCGGCTATGATACTAGTAATAAAGAGGTCTCTTCCTTTTCTCCATGAGGGTTTCTTTTTCCCTTCAAGGTTCCTTTATTTATAATAATTTTTATGTAAGAAATATGAAGAAAGTAAGCAAATACTTTACTTTCAAAATCCACTCCTGAAGTTACATCAGTAAAATAAAGCACTTTCGGTTATTTTTGTCGAAAACCCTCCTTCCGTCATAGATAAAAATGTTAACTTTAGCATTTCTTGAGCTGGAAAGATATTTGTGTTGGCCCAAGTGAAGTTTATTTTGATGATTGATAAAAGAACTCAAACATGAACCAGGTCCATACACCGTGTACACAGACACATGCAGATTCCAGCATAAGGGATGCACGTGAATGAGATAAGCTTAAGTGTTTATCTATGATATCTCATGATAAAAAAAGTTGCATAAATAATAAGGAGAAGGACCCCTTACTTGAAGAGAACTTTATCCAAGATAAGGGAGGAGTTAGAAGTTGAAGATAACTAGAACTCTTCCACCAAGGAAGAGTTTAGCATTGGAACTCTAGTTATTTCATATTCTACTAACTATATAAATTACAGGATGTTCTCACTTTACAGATACGCACAAACGTTAAAGTTAAACTTGAGTTGAGAGCAAAATAGAAAGACATTTTGCAAGCAATTCTTGTGTGATTCAAGGATGCGAACCTGAAGCTACATGAACCAGATAGATGAACCAGTTCCAAGTATCTGTATTTTATTCTAGTTCAATTGTAGTAGGTGTTTTCAATTTGTACCTTTCATATTTGTCTATAAGCAATTGTATTAGGTACTCTGAGTATTCAAGTTAGAGTCAACTTGAAGTCGTCATAACAGTTAGAGGCTGGTTGCCACAACGTGGTTAGAGGTAATACTTAGATTTATAAAGAATTTTGTAAATTCTGTTTTGGCTAATTGATTTAGTGAAGTATTGGAAAAAATCTTATTGAGTAGTAGGTCGTGGTTTTTTCACCTTTTGAGCCAGGTGTTTTTCACGTAAAAATACTTGTGTTCTTTACTTTTCACCTTTATTATTTTCATAATAGTAATATAAGGAACACATAAAAGAACCAGGTCCTTCTATAATCTATGCACACAAAAATTTGATACCACATAAAACATCCCCCCTTGTGTGGCATTGAAGTATAAAACATCAATTGGTATCAAAGAGGGTTATCCTTGAAGAGGCTAACACCTAAGGAGAAGATTAATATGACTGCACCACCTGAAAACTGGGAATGGCAATCCACTGCTAGGCCACCACTCTTTAATGTCCAATACTACTCTTGGTGGAAAAACATGCTGAGAGACCATATTATAGGAGAGGACTATGAGCTATGGGATATTGTTACCGATGGTACACTAGCTACCTTGAAGAAAAATGCTGAAGGAGCAACTGTGCCAAAAACAAGAGTTGATTGCACTGCTGAGGACTTGAGGATGTGGGAGAAGAATGCTAAAGCCAAGAGATGGCTTGTCTATGGATTTGGTCTAGATGAGTACAGCAGAATCCAAGGTTGTACCATTGCTAAGCAAATTTGGGACACACTACAAGTTGCTCACGAAGGAACACCTCAGGTGAAGAGATCCAGAGGAACTCTACTGTACTCTTAATGTGAGAGTTTTGCTATGAAAGAAGGAGAAACCATTCAAGAAATGTACAAAAAGTGCACTACACTAACAAATGAACTAAAATCTCTTGGAAGGATTATTCCTGAACAAGAAAGGTTCGAAAAGATATTGTCTAGAGTTTTGCCTATCACTTGGGAGAGTAAAATCACTACAATCCAGGAATCAAAGAATATTTCCACTATCTCACTGTATGAATTGATTGTAAATCTTACTGCATATGAACTTAGGGGACAGACCATGAAGATGGATATACCTAAGAAGGAAAGAAGTTTGGCTATCAAAATCACTGAAGGTTCTGATCTGGAAGATGATGAAATGTCTATGATTACCAATGATTTTAAGAAGTACCTAAGGAGAGGAAAGGATTCTTCAAGAAGAGAAAGCTACAGCAAATCAAAAGCTCCTGAGAAGAAAACCAATGATGGCTACTACAAGTGTGGAAAGATTGATCACCACATCAAGAATTGTCCTTTGTGGGAAATTGAATGGAAGAAGGAAAGAGCTAAATGAAGGAACTGGTTCAACCCAAGAAAAGCAATAAAGGATCAATAAAGGCTATGGTCGATGTTTAGGGAGATAGCTCAGATGAAAGATCAGATAATGCTGCTGACGATGATGATGAACGGGCACTTATAACTATTGGAAATTCTGATGAAGAAGCTGAGGTAAGTGTATCTCATCTCAAAGACAAGATTAAATTTTTGTCTATGAAAAGGTTATCTGAGTTGCTCCTACAGCTAATTGATGAATCTAAGGATGTAATTAATGAAAAGGAACAAATGTCAAAAGAGTGTGTAGTTTTAAAAGCTAAGTGCAAGAATTTGGAAATTAGGGCTAGTGAAACTGAAAGTGAAAATGTTGTGTTGAAGAACCAGGTTCATGAACTTGATGCAACTGTCCTAGAACTTAGATCTGAAAATCTAAAACTGAAATGACGAACAAGTAAAAAGACAGCTGATCACACAGAACTCACTTTGGAATAAAATGTAGGAAAATTAAAAGATAAGTTGTACAAAAGGGATGAGCAGGTAAGAATCATAAAGGAGGATTTAAGCAAGGTCAAACATGAGCTAGAAAGAACTTGTAAATGGAACAGGTCCTCCGATGCACTTTCATGGCTACAAGAACACCATAGTAGCAACAGAAGAGGACTTGGCTTTGGGAACCCTGCACCTAAGTAGGATCCCAAAAGCAAGTAGTTACACTTCTTGAGAACAAGATTTGCACATATTGTGGTAAAACAAGTCACTATAAAAGTGAATGCACTGCAAAAGAAAAGGCTAGTCAAAAGAACAAAGAATTTGTTCAAGGAAAAAATAGGCTACCAAGTTGGGCTAAAAAGAATTTGATTCATCCTTTTGCTTATAGAAAGGGACCCAAACTAGTTTGGATTCCTAAGACTAACTGCCTGATTTCCTTTTGTAGGTCCAAGTGAAGAGAAACAACAAAATATGGTGCGTGGATAATGGTTGCTCAAAGCATATGACAAGAAAAAAGAACCAGTTCCTTTTACTTGAGGACCTTAAAGGAGGTAATATCTCATTTGGAAACGGGAAGAAAGGTGAGATCATTTGGGTTGGCAAGATAGGTATGACTGACTCTCACTCTATCGAGAATCTCTACTTGATAGATGGACTGATGTACAGTCTAATAAGTGTATCACAATTGTGTGATAGAGGTAACATGGTTGCATTCACCTCTACAAAATTCTTAGTGATTAGTCTTATCACCGACAAGATAGTTTTGTAGGGAAAAAAGTGAACAACATATATGTTGTAGATCTTTCCACATTGTCATATAATGAGTTTACTTATTTAAGTGTGTTGGAGAATGATTGTCGCACCCCCTTTTTTCCCTCTGCGGGGAGAGAGAAGTCCAGGTTCCGATATCCATGGGGGGTAATAACTCATTTCCCTTTTGGAATTTTGGGTATTTGAAGAGTCACCACTTAACGGATTATGGTGCGTTAGGTCACCTAGTAACTCTTAGACTAGTTTGCATTACCAGAGATTTAGGGTAAGGGCTCAAAATAACCTTGAGGGGAAGGTGTTAGGCACCCCTCTCGGTCCACAACAGTGGGTCCTGGCCGAACTTATACTTATGAATTAGTCCTTTTAACAAATAAATAGTTTAAATACATACTTGCAAATAAAGGCATATTCTAAGTACATGTATGGCTCAAGTAATGAAAACAAGGGAAAAGGTTTGAACATGTATAAATAGAAGTAAATTTGTTTAAAACATATAAGAGTTGGAAAAAAGAGTTCCTAGGTTGGTTAGCCTATAGGATCACCCCATACAATATCCGGTAAACACTCATCAATAAGGGGCTACACGTGACATTAGCACGTAGTCATCATATCCTTACTACCCAATTCCCTCTCCTTGGTCATAGCCTAAAGCGTTCTAATAACCTTGACAGAAGTCCTATGCGTGCACTACCCATCTCTTCCTAGTGGCCCTGGAGGTATTTTAGGACCTCTACTTTTGGATAGTTCTAGACCATCTTAAGGTTTTAAAGGATAAAAGTCGAGGCGTCAATCAAGAAAAATTAGGACTGCATTTAAAGAGAACAAATTACAGGCTCACAGTCACCTCCACAAATATAACAAGTAAATGCACGTCTTCAAACAACAGTCAGGTATTTAGGGAAAAATCCTAGAACATGAGATCTAGGTGAACAGGGATTATGCAGTATTGAATTAGGACAAAGTGTCAAAAAACCTATTTAGCTTGCCTGCTGATTTAGACTTGTTAAATCTAAGCAGTTTTGAATAACAAAGCACAGTTTCATAGTTGCAGAATTTGAATCGCCCTAGAGGCTTGCCTAAACGCATAACAATGGTGTACTAAGAGCATGGTATCTATATTGATTAGGGAGCAGTAAAATAGTGAACAGTTTTAAATGGACACTGGAGATCCTATAAACATGCTTTCTAGCGGTAGTAAATTAAGGCAGTGTTTGAAAAACTCATTTAAAGAAGCGGACAGTTGATTAAACCAATTCAGAATAAACTAACATGAATTAAACTGATTTGTTTAACTAAACTGATTTTATGTTCTATAGGCAGTATTTCTGATTTTAATTCGTTTAGGCATGGCATCTAATTAGTAAGAGCTGATTTTCGAACTTATAGGCATGATTTCTAGTGAGATGAATGTAAATACATGTTGTAGCTGAAACTTGAACTCAATCACTTTACAGTCTATAGGCATGATATCTAGTTATAAAGTTGATTTTAATCCGATAGACATGATTTCTATTAATGAAGCCATTTAGATCCTATATGCATGATTTCTAATATTGTGAAAGTATAGCAAGCATAGAAAATGCATTAACACATATCCTATAAGCATGGTATCTACCCTGATTTACCCAACATATATAACTACCAGCCCTTTTCACTAATCATCCCAATGTTGTTTATAAATAATTATTACAGACCGGCTGAATAAATTACACAAACAAATAAAGAAAAAGAAGAAGTTAACTGTAGGGAGCTTGAAGCAGGCCCAAATGGCTTTCCAAGCCTCCAATAGCCTCAAATGTCAAAGTTCCATAGACGTTATCATGTCTAGGTGTGTCAGAGTTCCCTAAGGACCTCAAGGATCCCGGGCAGTGCTCACACCTAAAACTTTTCTCAAACAATAACTGATTTAGGTGCAGTGTAGAAAGGCCAGCTCTGACATGCTAGAGTTCAGAGAGATCTCAAGGATCTCAAGGCAGTACATATTCCAGAGCGGCAGAACCTAATATTCTAGGAGTAATGTGAGATATGTATGATGACTTTGAAAGGGTTTGGTAAACAATAGAAAGAAGGTTTTAGTAATAGAAGGAACTTTATAAAAACTAGAAAATAGTTAGAGTAGAAATAGTTTGAGAAAACATGAATAACATCTTTTAAAAATCAGAGAGCAAGTCATAGAACACACAGACTTCATCTAAGGGAAAGGGTAGGGGGAACACCTAGAATGCACCTTAGTGGTGGCAACAAATACACAGATTGTAATTGCAAAGTTAAGTAGAGAACACATAGGTTTAAGACACAAATAGAATCTCATTAGTGAGATAGAATAGACTGGACTAGGAAAACACTTCATGAAACATTCAAGGTTTTTAGAAAATACATAATCATATGCAGAGCAGGCAGGATTTGGTCATGCTTGGTAAAATTATAAACACACAATGCAGCTTGGGACCTACTGGTGAACTAATTATCTAAAGCAAGATTAGCATGCCAAATAGTATAATAACTATAGCCTTTAATAGAAAAAATGATTTGTGATACAATAATCTAGGCAGGCTGATATCATATTAAGTAAAATAGCACATAGAGCTGCAAATCACAAATTAATGAACTGCAGCAACACAGGAAACACATAGTTTGGAATGTGAATTTAATCAGAACATACCAGTTAAGGAGAGTATATAGAATACAGAGTAGAGATGATGCCATTAGCCAGCCTTGGCTTACAGCCGGCTGAACTAATAAGAATTGCAAGGAACAGAAGATGGCAGAGAGCTTTTGAGAGTATAGTAGTGTAGATGAACTAGTGTTTATTGTTCTCAGAACTTAGAATAAAGGGAGGGGGAGGGGTTATATAGTAATCAAAGACTTAACAAATAAGGTAAGAGATCAATTAAGTAGCAAAATCAAGGAAGTCACATGTAAATCAACAAGATTCTTCCATTAATCAAAGGAATCAATGGTAAAATATGCTAAGTATTTAAGGAAAAAAATCAAGTAAGGTTTAGGTATAGAATAGGTAATTAGGGGTAAATGAACAACAAATTAATAAGGAAATAAATCAGTAATAATTAGCGGAATACAACTAGGGAAAGAAAAAAAAATTAAGGCAAGCTGTTCAGTCAAATCGAATAGAGAGGTAAAAATCAAGAGTTTAATGAAAAGTATTCAAATTAAATCAGGAAATAAGGTATTCAGAATAATCAAGGATTCAATCAAAGAGACAGTCATGAAAGAGTCAGCATATTTAGCATATAAAATAGGGTAAAACATGAATAGTCAGGAATCAATACATAATTTTAACAAAACAAAAAGTTAAACAACACTTATTCGATGAGAAAGATTAAGCATATAGAATCAGCGAAAGTGTTGAACTAAGAAATTTAGTATAAAAATATTAGGACAAGAAAAGATCACGAGAAATCACAAGGACACAAAACAAGAACACAAATCAGATGTACCAATATCCAGAAACCAAACGAAGAACCCCAAAAATTAGGGTTTTCGGTACAAATGGGCTAAGGTTGTAGAAGACTCATAAAATCCGTCAAAGTATATGAGAGCAGGATATTAAACACAAAAAATCATCAAACACATTTTTAAAGAAATTCCGGAAACCCTAGTTTTAGGAAAAGATGAAAATCACTTGAAAATCATACGATTCTTGTAGAGAATCTTAAGGTTGTTGTAAAACTCACACGAAACAAACCTAAATCATCTGGGATCTGTACATATCTAGGAGGTTTAGAAAAGAAATTAGGGTTTCAAAGAGAACCATACAAAGATGAAGAAACATGCTGAGAAACCCATAGATCGTAACTAATATAGGACGATCTTACTCGGAATCTCACTGAAGTGGGTCGAAACAGGTGAGAGAAGACCAATTGATGCAAGCCACTAGCCCTGGTCCCTTGAGGGCCATGGAGATGGCAAGAACAACATGAGAGAGGCCATTGGAGGCCTGAGAGGTCATCGGAGATGGCCATAGATGAGTGACGACGTTTGGATATTAGGGTTAGGTTGAGAGAGTTTGAGAGCAGAGAGGATTTCAAGGCGGCGGGTGTATAGAAAATGATAGGGTTTGGGGCGTCTTTTGGGTTTATTTTAGAAAGGGTTGATGGTGGCCGTTGATCTTTACGATCAATGGTCATGATTAAAGGGTGTGGGGGGACCGAATCGGGTATTTGGGGTGTGGGCCGGGTAATTTAATTGAGTACTGGGCTGGTAATTGGGTTAGGTTGCGGTTGGATTGGGGCTGAAATTGAAATAACATTAGGCCATATTTTAAATAGCCATTTTAATACTATATAATTTATAAGAAATAATAAATGATTTTTGAAAATAATTTAGTGTAATAAAATGGTTTTAAATAGTTATTTAATATTTTAAAAATGTAAAAGATCATTTTATGCATCAACAATATAATTATGCATTAATAGGGCTAGTATTGCAAATATATGCAAATTAGCTTTAAAAAATGTAAATGCAATTATAAAAATGCACTAAAAATATTTAAATATTTTGGCATAAATATAGAATTTAGATGACTAAATCACCACATAAATAATTTGAAGGATAATTATTGGAAATTTTATAAGTAAAAAGGGAAGAAATAAATCAATTTGAAGTCTTTAAAATTATAGAAAAATTATAAAAAATGCTTATGCAGGCTTATATATGCATATATACTATTTTGAAGGTGTATATATATGTATTAAAATAAAAAAAATGGGTATCAACAATGATCCCCTCCTTTGGTATAAAAGACTTGGACATGCCAGTCTAAGTTAACTCAACAAACTAGTCTCCAAGGACTTGGTGATAGGATTGCCTAACATTAAGTTCAAGCAAGATAAAGTGTGTGAGGCTTGAGCAAGTGGGAAGCAGGTACGATCCTCTTTCAAAAGCAAGAAAATGGTAAGCACCACCAGGACGATGGAACTGGTCCATATGGATCTTTGTGGACCGATGCGAACGTTGAACAAAGATGGTAAGAGATATGTTATGGTGCTTGTTAATGATTACTCTAGGTTTACTTGGATACTGTTTCTAACATCTAAAGATGAAGCATTTGATATGTTCACTTCTTTTGTTATAAAAGCTCAGAAACAACTAGGTAATCAACTTGTATCAATTAGGTCAGATCATGGTACTGAATTTGAAAATGTAAAAATTTCCTGAATTTTGTGTTGGGCATGGCATAGATCTTAATTTTTGCTCCTAGGACTCCACAACAGAATGGAGTAGTTAAAACAAAGAATAGGACATTAGAAGATATGGCTAGGACTATGCTTCTTTCTGGTAAATTGCCACATAGCTTCTGGGCAGAAGCTGTAAAAACATCATTAATATGTCCATGACTAGACCTCTTGTAGAGAAGACTCCCTATGAGTTACTTAAAGAGAGAAAGCCAAATATATCCCATCTTAGGGCATTTGGATGCAAGTGATTTATGCACAATAATGGTAAAGACTCCCTAGGAATGTTTGATCCCAAAAGTGATGAGGGAGTATTCTTGGGATATTCTTCACATTGTAAAGCTTATATGATTTATAACAACAAAACTATGTGCGTAGGAAAAAACGTACACGTGTTTTTTGATGAAACTAACATTCTTTCTAAGAGGTAGGAACATGAAGAGGAAGCAATTGGGCTGGTAAGAAACTCAAAGGAAACCACAGCCCAGACTGAATCTACACCAGAGGAAGGAAAAGGTGATGGAACATATTCTTCTACCCATGGCAGCCTGACATGGGGAATTGAATAAAGAGGAACTAATCCTCAAACCTTGAGGGAACCTATCCATTAACCTGTTCCTTAGTAACAGAATATTGAAGTAACATCTAGGGGAAACTAGTTGGTTGTGAAACCTTACAAGTATCAAAGTTCTCCTCCCATTCAGAACATAATTACTGATCCAACATCTGGAATCAAAACCAGATCTTCTTTGAAGAATCTTTGTGCTTTTGATGCCTTTTTTATCTCTTATTGAACCTAAATATTGTTGAGGCTTTGTAGGATGTAGACTGAGTGAATGCAATGCACGAAGAACTCAACCAACTTGAGCGAAGTCAAGTTTGGCATCTAGTACCAAGACTCAAGGACATATTAGTAATTGGCACAAAATGGGACTTCGGAAAAAAACTTTATAAAGATGAAACAGTTACTAGGAACAAGGCAAGATTGGTGGTTCAAGGATATAGTCAAGAGAATGGCATAGATTATGATGAGACCTTTGCTCCAGTTGCAAGATTGGAAGCAATTAGACTCCTTATAGCCTTTTCTGCTTACATGGAATTCACTCTCCATCAGATGGAGGTCAGGAGTACTTTCCTAAATGGCTATCTAAATGAAAAGGTGTTTGTCAAGAAACCTCTAGGCTTTGAAAGTAAGGATTGTACTGATCATGTGTACAAACTTGACAAGGAATTTTATGGGATCAAACAGTCTCCAAGAGCATGATATGAAAGATTATCAAAATTCCTGCTTGAGCATGGCTACAAGAGAGGTTAAATTGTCAATAATGTATTCTTGAAAGAAAAAGGTAAAGATCTCTTGGTAGTTCAGATATGTGTTGATGATATAATCTTTGGAGCAACTACTGAAAAGTTAAGTAAAGAATTTGCTAAACTAATGTGGAGTGAATTTGAAATAAGTATGATGGGTAAGCTTAATTTCTTTTTAGGCTTACAAATTAAACAAAACTCAAATTAAACTATGATCCATTAGTAGAAGTATGTGAAAAAGTTGCTTAAATGATTTAAAATGGAAGATTCCAAAGAAATTGACGCTCCTACAGTAACAACCACAAATTTGGATATAGAAGAACCTGGTTCATCTTCTTATCAGAAGTTGTATATGGGAATGACTGGTTCTTCGTTATATATCAGTGCTATCAAACTTGACATTATTTTCAGTGTAGGCCTTTTTACTAGATTTCAGGTAAATTCAAAAGGAGTCTCACTTGACCGTTGTCAAGAGGATCTTGAGATACCTAAAAGGCACCACTAACCTTTGTCTATGGTATCCAAAAAGTAGTAATTTCAACTTAGTAGGATATGATGATGCTGATTATGCAGGTTTTCTTGTGGATAGAATGAACACCTAAGGTATGACACACGTCCTTGGCTCATGTCTTGTGTCTTGGGCCACCAAAAAGCAAAATTTTGTGGCCTTATCTACTGCTGAAGTTGAGTATATTGTTGCTGCCTCATGTTATGCTCAATTGTTGTGGATCAAACAATAATTAATGGACTTTGAAATTATTGTATGTTGTATCCCCATCTTTTTTTACAATACTAGTGCAATTAGTATGACCAAGAACCAGGTTCATCACAAAAGAACTAAGCACATAGATGTTATGCATCATTTTTTAAGGGGCAACTATGAGTAGGGTTTGATTACTGTGGAATTTTGTGCTACTGACAAGCAAATAACTGACATCTTCACAAAATCTCTAAGTATAGATTGCTTTAAAAGGAACATGTTAGAATTAGGGATGATTAACATCACCTAAAAGGAACCAGTTCTAACTCAAAAATTAGTTAGAAAAAAATTGTGAATTTTTGTACATAATTAGATTAGATTTTGCTCAATCTCATACTTTCATCAGTATACTCTTGTGCCATGTGCTAAGATGACTCATTAATCTCTAATGATATTATTTTTATTTTCTTAGAAAATTCAGACTTACACAAGATATTTCTCAGTGAAGAACCTGGTTCATCAAGATTACTTGGTACGTATTCTCCTATCTGCATATTTTGGAATAAATATATTTGGATCACGATTAAGAGGAGAGTCCCATTTAACACAAAACGCTTTTGAACATATATGAAATGAACCAGTTTCATTCAAACAGAGTCCAAAACCGCATTAAGTGTCTAGATTCTTGGGACAGTCCTCAACGTCTTTTCAAACTGACTTCCAGTTTGATAAGACTTCTGAAAAGGCTTCTGTTACCCAATTAAACCCCTCCTCTTTATATTGATTAGGCCTTAGTTGTTTCTTCACTTCTTAATTTTCAAGCCGTCAAAATTCTATATGTCTTCTCTGATCTTCCTAACACTCACAAACTCATCCCCTCTCTTACCCAAAAATAGAAATGGCAAATCCCCATGGGAATCCCTCGTCACCATCAAAGTAAATCACACCCACACTATCTATAACACCTTCAACCACGCCCACCTCTAAAAAAGGTAGAGCCAAGATGCTTGCCTACAAGGTTGTTGCTGGAGGAGAACAAATCAAGAAACTTAATGAAAAATTGAAAGAAAGTCAAGAGGAAGAACCCCAGAAATTTGATGAATCATTAAATTCTTCTACTGAGGGGGAAAAAACTATTTCTTCCAAAAAGGAGCAGGTAACGTCTGCCCTAAATATTACTGCTAAAATCATTTCAGAGGTTGCTGCGAACTTAGAGAATAAGTTTATTCTAGTAAGAACTATGGCTGGGGTTGAAACTACTTAGTCTGGGAGAATAGGTGGTAAAGACAAAAAGAGTAAAGAAAAAGAGAGTGAAGGTACTCAAGGTTTTGTGAGGGGTATGGGAAAGGAGTGGCTGCAGGTTAACCCACTCCTGCTAGTTTGACTGAAGAAATAGGAGCAATGAAAGTGTGGAGTGAAGAATCTGCTAGAGAAGCAGAAAGTATAAAAGAAAAAGGAAGAAGTGGGTCTCGAGAAACTGCGGAGTGGTTGGTTTGATTAAGGAAGGATTTTCAAGAACTTGTTCCATTTGAGCAGGAAACCCTCGCAGACCTACTGAAAAGGGTGACTAACAGTTACAACCCCAAAAAGAAAAGGAGTTCAAGAGTCAAATTCCCTGGCACTACTAGGAAAAGAGAAATGATGCCTTTTCTTTTCCTATAGAGAATCATCCTACAAGAGGAAGAGCTACAAGGATGCAGAAGAATTAGAGTGAGGCTGAATTAGAAAAAGCCCTAGAAGAAAGGAAGAGAAAAACTGCTGCTAAGGAAAAGAAAAAGGTAGTTGAGCCTGTTAAGGCAGTTGAGATTGATGAGATGGAACTGGTCCTTCGCGATGAAGAAGAGTCAGAAGAAATGGAGGTTGTGACTCCAAAGGCAAAGAAAGGCAAGACTTCCACAAAGAAGTCTGTTTCAAAAGAAAAGTCTGTAGAGCCCTCTACATTGGCTAAAAGAACCAGGTCTGCACTGAAATCTAGAAAAGTGAAAATAGAGGAGGAAGAAGAATGGAGTGGAGAAGAAGAAGAATAATAAACAGAAGAAGAAGAATCTGATGTTGAGTAGGACAAGATGGTTAAAATTGGGAACAGAACCATCTTGAAAGGTAGACTCCTTTGGGACTTGGAGAAGGAAGGTATGTTGATGCTGCTGGAGAAGTTACAATTGCAGGGTTGGAAGGACATGGTCCTTTAGATGGATGAAAAGCTTTCCAGAACTGAGATTGTGGAGTTCATAGCAAATTGTGAGATAAAAAATGGTAGGGTCACCAGTGTGGTAAAGGGAATGACAGTGAGTTTTGATGATAAAGAACTGGGAGATATCTTAGGTGTACCTGCTGAAGGGTACAATGATTATAAGAAGCTCAAATGGCCAAGTCTAGAGAATCTCCCTACCTCACTTCCCACTACAAGGATGTTTGGTGACAATGAATAAGAGCTTGAGCCCAAGGCTATATACAAAAGTGATATGAAGTCATCCCTTAAAGTATTGTTCGAATTTTTTAACAAAGTTGTGCTACCTAGGTAGGAAAGGAGACAAATTGCCACATTCATGGACCTGGTCCTTATGAAATATTTGGACAGTGTGAGGCAAATCAATGGGCCTGGATTTATTATTCAGCTTCTTGATAGGGTTCTTACTGGCACCATAACTCATGTCATACGTTATGGTTTTATTCTCATGGCTATACTTGCACTTTTCAAGGTGCCCAACAAGAAATGGGATGTTGGTACAAGCAAGGATCACATTAGGGCAAACACTCTAACTGCTTGTGACTATGAAGTCCACATCACTGTCAAAGAACATGGTTCATCCAAAAAGGTACCTATGGATAGTAAAATGTGAGCTCTGGTGCAAGAAAGTGGGGGCTAAGGATGCTGGAATTGAAAGGCTGAAGAAGAGGTTGGCAGAAGTGGAGACTGAAAGAGATGCTCTCAGAACTGAGCTGGCAAAGGTCAAGGAGAAGAATGATGGTGTTCTTCATGAATTATTTTTGGTTAGACCAACCAGCGACCCAAATGAGATTTTTTTTTGTTTCTTTTGCTCATGATCCAGTGTTTTTATTTCTCTTTATGCTTTGTGGATGACTAAGTATCGATAATAATCAACTATTTTTGTGCTCTAACTGTTTTTTGGTGCTTCTAGATGGCTAATATCATTAGATTGATAAATGATGTTTGACTTTATGATTGCATTTGAAGTATCCCCAGTGGCCATGAGTAATTTCTATTAAAATTTGGTTATATAACATAATTATGCAACTTTTCGATGATGCCAAAAGGGGGAAGATAGGTTGTTCTTTTACTCGGGACTGTGATGTTTATAACCTAATGAACCTGGTCCTTGATGATTAGTGGCTTTAAAAATGAAAGTTGTTCTATCCTTGTGTTGATGTTGAGCTGAGTTGAAACATGGCATATATTTATGAAAAGCATAGAGTTTATAATCATAAATAAGGGGGAATTTGTTGGCCTAAGTGAAGTTTGTTTTAATGATTGAAAAAGGAACTCAGGCATGAACCAGGTCCATACACAGTGTACACAGACACAAGCAGATTCGATCATAAGTGATGCACGTGAAGGAGATAAGCTTAAGTTGTTATATCTGATATCTCCTGATAGAAAAGGTAGCATAAATGACAAGGATAAAGACTCCTTACCCGAAGAGAACTTTATCAAAGATAAGTGAGGAGTTAGAAGTTGAAGATAACTAGAACTCTTCAACCAAGGAAGAGTATAGCATTGGAACTCTAGTTATTTCCTATTCTACTAACTCTATAAATTATAGGATGTTCCCACTTTATGGATACACACAACTACTGAAGTTAAACTCGAGTTGAGAGCAAAATAACAACGCATTTTGCAAGCAATTCTTGTGTGATTCAACGGTGCAAACCTGAAGCTACATGAACCAGATAGAAGAACCAGTTCCAAGTGCCTGTCTTTTATTCTAGTTCAATTGTAGTTGGTGCTTTCAATTTGTACCTTTCAGCTTTATCTAGAAGCAATTATATTAGGTACTCTGAGTATTCAAGGTAGAGTTAACTTGAAGTCGTCAGAACAGTTAGAGGCTAGTTACCACAATGGGATTAGAGGTAATTCTTAGGTTTACAATTTTTGTATAAATGCTGTTTTGGCTGAGTGATTTAGTGAAGTGTTGGAGAAAATCCTACTGAGTAGTAGGTCGTGATTTTTGTTTACCTTATGAGCCGGATTTTTTCCATGTAAAAATACTTATGTTCTTTACTTTCCGCAATTATTATTTTCGCAATAGTAGTATAAGGAACACATAGAAGGACCAAGTCCTTCTATAATCTGTGCACGCGAAAATTGGACACCACACAAATCACCTCCTCTTGTATGGCGTTGATGTATAAAACATCTAACTTGTAGATTTTAGAGCTAAAGCCTCAATAGGATTAGTAAGGTAAGGTTTAGCCCAGTTTGAGTTGCCTTGGTCCTATACTTTTGGAAAAATATCCACACGGCTATGAGATTATATGCCCTCGTGAGACTTTGCCGGCAGCTACACCATGAATCCTCTACATGAGGTTGCCATCATAAGGTAATGTGAGGCGCAAATGAGTGATTATATAGCCAAGGCATATGATAATAATACCGGTGCTATTGTCCCCCTTATTTGTACTTTCCTAATTGTTGTATTTTTTTTGCTTTTATTAATAAAAAAACTAGCTCTAGGCGCTTGCCTAGCGAATTGCCAAAAAAAAAAAAAGAAGAGCTAACACATAAAGTCTGGAAAATTTAGTTTCTTAACTTTGCGGGCCATATAACGGTTGCTATATTGTCATCAACGCCATTGCAAGTATGTTATGCAATGTATTTTGCTCCCCAGCGCTATAAGAAACGGCGTTGACAAAGTCAAATGATGCATTTTTTAATATTAGTCCTTGTTTTCTTTTTCTAAACATTAAAAAATAGGGCTCCATATAGTTAAATTATAGCCTTTGGGGTGCAGTCCTTCCCAGACCATGTGTACATGTACTTTATAAATCAAACTGCCCTTTAAATAAGTCTGCAGTCCAAATAGGTTGAATCGACTAGCTAGCTGTATAATATAGAACTCCTAGATAGAGCAATAAAAGAATAGATAGAGAAAAGGATTATGAAAGCAAACTTCTTGATATCACAAAGTTTGTCTGATGTCAAGTGGAAGAATCTAATCTAAAATCATAGACAACAAGTGAAGTGCTTACTTTACACATCCCAAGACTATTATAATTTATTTCGGAATAACCTAGTCCCAAACCAAATGATTCCTTATGTGAGCACGTGATTTTTGCCATATATATGAATAATTCCCAAAATCCCAAACAAAATAATTTTTCTTTATTTTTACCATTTTTTGTGCGTTTTGGTGTCATCTTTTGATAGTTGTTGCATTTTTATTTTTGTGCGTGTTAATTTTTATAAAATACAAAAATACGCATTTATTTTGCATTCAGGATTTAATTTTATACTTTAGTATTAATTAGGGGTCAATTTGTTTTAGAATAGGATATGAAGAAGACGACAAAAATAGTTCACTTTAACGTTTTATTATGTTAATTGTAAGACAGTCGCAAATGGTTATCAAGTTAATTTTAGGAATTAATTGGTTGTAGCTTAATTGTTAGTTTACTTTGTAAAAAATCAGAAAATAAATACAAAATATATACAAGATTGCAAAAAGAAAATTGAAAATACAATGAAAAGTGGTTTGTTTGGGATTTAAATTTGGGCCATTTCTGCATATACTCCTTTGGCCCAAATGTATCAAAAATCACCCCGTTTCAGCCCAACCCCAATCCCTACCCGGTCCGCCTCCTTTAAAATGAAACGGCGTCGTTTCAAGGCCTCTGGATCAGGACCGTTGGATCTTATCAATCCAACGGTCCGGAACTAACGAGGTTCCCAGTATATAAGTGTCCAAACCGTCCCCCCCACCCCCATTTCCATCGTCTTCTTCACCCTACCCCTTCTCCCCTAACCCTAATCCGCGCCGCCCTAAAAATCCTTGCCGGCGGTGAACGTGAACTACGCCGTTCACCCTGAAATTAACACCATGGGTTCCCCTCACCCTCCTCTTGCTACTACACCCGATGGTTTGCCTCGAATAAGGCCGAAACTCTTCGAATCTTGATTTAAAGTTTTCCGGCCAGTTGATAGTTTGTCCAACTCGGCCCAAATTCACACCCTACAACCCCCAGCCCTTCCTTAGCACCAATTTGTGGTTGTTCTCTTTCAAATCACCCTGAAACGACCCAAATCTTAGATCTAAGAATTGCGGACCAAACCCTAAAAACAAATCCTTTTGATTTCGAACCGTAGTACCCTTAACCATGTGTTCTTGTGCAAGAACACATGGTTAGGGGTGTTACGCGTCAAAAATCAGAAAGGATTCAGATGTTATGACTGGCCGGACCCCCTTTCTGCATTTGTGAGTTTTTCTTTTCTTTTTTTTACTGCTTCTTTAGCTCGCATGATTAAAATTTTATTTGCAATCGTTGTTTCATTATTGTTCTGTTAATTTTATGGTTCAATTATGATAGTTAGATTCTGTTAATTACTGTTGACTCTGAGTTTGTTAATTGGTTGAATGAGTATAAGTTTTGGTTTAGGAATTAGTTTAAGTTCTTTTAATGTTAATCGTGGTAGCTTAAGTTCAGTTTAATTTTATTTTTAGTTTGATTGAGTTGGTTAATTGAATGTAATTGGGGCAGTCAGTCTGGTTAGTTGGTTTCTGTTTGTTAGTTGATTAATCTTAGCTGGTTTCTGATTGTTAGCTATTTGATTTTAGTTATTTTCAGACTGGGTTAGGGTATTGGGTTTAGTCATTAAGGATAAGGGTAGGGTCAGTGATTCTGAAGGGCTTTCAGGGGTAATCTGGGTATGAAAAAGCGTAGTTCTGATAGGAATAGTAATATCAAGGTATAGGGAGGGGTAGTATGGGTATTGTATGAGTAGAGGAATGCTTTAGGACCTTCTAGAATGGGTTTCAAGTGTAAATCTTAATAAGTACACTGCAGTTACTTGTTTAACAAGATAAAAATATAGGGACCAAAGTGAAAATAGAGGGGGACTAATTAGAAAAATCAGAACTTAGTTTATTCTCTTTGGGATTGCCTATAAAAGGGCATTAGATGCCTTGGAAAAGGGGTTGCTCTTAGTTCTTCTGCCTTGAGCCCTAAGCCTTAACTTGAGCATTTATTTCTTTACTAGCATTTCAATTCTGAAGTTATTCAAAAATAAAACATAGAAATATGGAAATCTGAAACAGTTTCAGAGTCTCATTACTAGCTTTGAACTTCAGCTGAAGGGACAGGGGGTATGTTAGACGGATCTGTGGGAATTGGCTCACATTTCTGATTTTCGAAGTACTCTGTCTGTGTTTCTATGATATCACATTGCTGGGTTTGTTGCTGTTGTTGTTCCAAGTACCTGAATCCTCACCTTTTCTCTATTTTCACATTCCAGTTCCAGGTACATTTCCCTGAATCTCAATGATGTATGTTCGTTGAAGTTGAAATGAGGTGTCCCAAGGCCTGTTATTCAACTGAAAGTAGCCTGCATCTTTAATGATAGTAGTAGTATAGTTTCCTGTTGTGTAATTGGCAGAATGTGTATAATTAAAACTTGCTCAGTAAGGTAGATTACATGTTGAATGATGCATAGTTTAGAACTGTTAAATTGGACATTTGAAAAAGCTTTAAACATGAGTCTGGGCTGATCTGGAAATTCACGTGAGTTCCATTAGTCATCAGAAGTAATCAGACTTGTGTGCATGACATGAAAACCCATGAGCAAGTTTGATGACATTTAGCTTAGTCATTGATATCTTATCATTATAGTATAATAGAAGGTTCACTTTTGTTTTTAAGGTTCTGAAATTGTTTGGAAGATCTTAATTACGGTTAATGAATTGGTATAGAAATCAGTTGGAAATCATGAAGAAAACTCATGCATTATTGACTTAATTCATTGAAAACAGCTGATCGTGATAGGAAATGTATAGGATAAATCATTTAGGGATTATGAGAATTCACATTTTCAGTATAAGGATTCATTGCTACAATCGAAATAAACCCATCCTCATTGGGCCGCTTGGATCACTCTGAGGCCACGGGCAGACCCAGTTCTCTTTTAAATTTGGTCCTTATTTTATTTCATTACAATCCAAATTAACTAGTCTTTTAGAGGCATGCATATAAATAGAAAATCGTAGCTATTTCGGAATTACTACTCGCCTTGCCGGAATAAGTCACATGTGCGGACTGTCAACAATGGGCTACTAAAATGATTAAAAATTGGGAGGCCCATTTAGCAAATTCCATGGTCCTCTTTAAAATCATATTACATTATAATCTTTGGGTTTGATTTAATTGAATAAACCTTCTTAAACTCGGGTGCGCATTGATGCGACCCAAATCCAAATCTCGATGAAGCCGAAATGTGTCGATAACCGCGGGTGCATTGATTGTGACGTGGTTCGAAACGCGTTTTCGCGACATCGTAATTCCTATAAAATAAGTAATGGTAGAAAAGAGGTTTACCAAATTGAGACGGGCCTTACCGCGTAAAATAAATAAATATGGGGCCCTTAGTAAATGATTATCGAAATAACTAGAATTTGGATGGCCGTATAGCGAACTTCATGGCTTTTCACTAAAGTAACACTAAGTTAGTATCTTTAGGCACAGTTTAATTAAATAACCTTCTTTAAACTCGGGTGCGCATTGATGCGACTCAAATCCAAATCTCGGCGAAGTCGAAACGTGTGGATAACTACGGGTGCATTGATTGCGACGTGGTTCGAAACACGTTTTCACAACGTCACAATTCTGCTAATAATAATAATAATAAAAAGCGGTTTACAAATAAAAGGCACACGAGCTAGCATGTATTAAAATCAGATAAAATTAAATGCAACAGTTAAGCGACCGTGCTAGAACTACGGAGCTCGGGAATGCCTAACACCTTCTCCCGGGTTAACAGAATTCCTTACTCGGATTTCTGGTTCGCGGACTGTTAACAGAGTCATAAACTTCCTCGGTTCGGGATTCAATCGGTGACTTGGGACACCATTAATCTCCCAAGTGGCGACTCTGAATAATTAATAACTAAATCCCGTTCCGATTGTCCTTTAATTGGAAAAACTCCTTTACGCTCCTCTTGCGGGGTATAGTGAAAAAGGAGGTGTGACAGCTCTAGCGACTCTGCTGGGGACCGAACCCAGAATCTCTGGTTTCGCAGACCAGGGTTCAGAATTCGAGCTTAGAAAAATTGTTTTATTTAATTATATCTGATTTTCCTACATGTTTTATGCATTGTGCTAAATGTTACCGCTTTGATATTGTTTGAACTGTATATAAATTGTGCCGACACCCTTCTCTCTTCACCTCCGGGGATGTGCTTACTGGTTGAGACTCCCTATTCTGTTAGTGTCATACCCTGAAATAAGAAAGAGGCCGGACAAGTTACGAAGCCGGATGGACTTTTGGTTCCCGGTAAGTTGCCCCCTCCTTGACTCGAGTTGTCCGCTCGGGTACACAGTCTAGAACACCGACCCAGGTTTTGAACATAGAATAACATGACTTTATGCCGGATCCCTAGTAGGAACGCTTATTTGCATCATGTTGCATTTGACTTAGGGGACTCAACACAGGGGTTGGGTCCGTCTAGGACTAGCAACCTGAAATGAAAAGACCATCCTGATGCATCCTACTTGCTCTGTACATATATTGGTTTCGAACCTGCATGTTGACCGATTTCTGAATCTCGGGAATGTTGGAAAATCGGAAAAAAAAAAAGAGATAAGAAAAAAGAAATATCAGTTAGGGAGTTAATTGATTATTTTAGAAATAAAAATCAAAGACCAATTACTGGCGAAACTCTGCCGAAATTTTGAGAAAATAAAAAAAAATGTTTTATTTTGTTTTACTAAAAAAAATAATAGAAAAAAGGTCTTTTATTTTAGTTGGGAAAAATAGATTGTTTTATTGTTTGTTGAAAATGAACATCGTTATTTTGTCTTGTTTTCAAAAAATAGAAAAGAAACTAGTTTATCTTGCAATAAAAATCAAAAAGAGTCATGTTTTAAAATAGTTCGGTTAATTTGCCCGAACTACGCATGTTTTGATTCTCACAGGGTGTGAGATACGTAGGCAACCCTCATCGGGTCCAACCTCCCCTTTGCAAAAATAACCAAAAAATATCAATTTTAATTTTTGTCACAAATAAACCAGGTGGTGCCATTTTGGTCAAAAATAGCCAAATGTTCCCAAACGGGACGCCGGAAGGCTGACTTTGCATAAACAACCACCTTTGGTCGTATTTTGATTTTTGACCCTCACAGCCTTAAAATTTTCGCCCTCGAGGCACTGAAAGGCCGTGTCGCAATATCAGGTCTTTTGTTTAAAAAAAAAGAAAGAAAAATTTTAGAATTAAGAATTGAGTTTTTCATGTGAAATATAGGGGTAATTTTGAGTCGATAATCTAGATAGTTTTTTATTTTTTTATTTTTTTGGAGTTAAATAAAAGTTTTCTTTTTTGCTTAAACGCTTTAATAAATGTGCAGGATGAGCACGATGATAAATGAGCCTTTTTCAATAATGACCAAAATCCCTTTTGAGCTGCAGTTGTGGTGGAATGATCTAGGTGACGAAGGGCAAGACGAAGTGAGAAAATATTTGAAAGACCTTCCGGATTTATTAAACGTTCAGCCTCGGGGGGATATCATCAGGGCATTGGTCGCCCATTGGGATGCGGCACATAATGTGTTTCATTTTTCGGACTTCGAACTCACCCCAACATTGGAATAAATAGCGGGGTACATTGAAAGTGACCAAGCTCCATTGAGGTTCAAATACTTGATTGCTCCTAGGGCCATTACCATACACCGATTCCTGGATTCCTTGAAAATACCCCGAACAGTTCATCATCCAGATTTTGCAAAGGGTTTATGCAGTTTCCGCTTCATGTATGATAGATATGGCCATGTGGGCAGGTTCAATAATCCAGACTATAAGCTGTGCAGCAGAAATAGCCGACAAAAATAGGAGGACCACAGACGAGTGGCGTTTATGATAGCTTTTTTGGGTCTCGTAATATTACCAAGGAAAGATGGTAATATTGATTTGAAAGTAGCAGGCATCATCAGTACCTTGCAAACCATGGGGAAAAGCACTTTAGCACCTATGATTGTGGCTGATATCTTCAGAGCTCTCACTGCGTGCAAAGCTGGGGGCAATTTTTTTTTTAGGGATGTAACTTATTGTTACAGATGTGGATGATTGAGCATTTGTGCCCGCGCTCTCAGATATTGAGTTATGGTTCGGCTGAGAAAACTTGTATATGGGAATTTTGTACGAGAATCAAAGGGGCTAATCTACCTGAAGGAGTCACGGCTTGGGCATTATTATTTCGGAACCTCAGGGCTAGCCAGATACAGTGGGTGCTTGGATGGTTGTCTGTCGAGGAAGTCATATATATGCCAACAGCCCGACCGCATTTTTTGTTAATGGGACTCAAAAGCATACAACCTTATGCACCATATCGGGTTCTGAGGCAACTCGGTAGATATCAAGTAATACCGAGAGATGAAGATTTGAGTACCCAAGTGGTCGAAATTAGTCCTGACGGTCGATTCCCCGAGGAAGAGGTTCGTCAAATTTGGAGTGAGTGTCAATATCTGATGGCAAACACTTGTGTGTCTGATAGGGTCAAAGGGGAAATTGCTCCAGGGTATCACGAATGGTTCAGAGATGACATGGCATATGGGAGACCGACTAAAAGACCTCATCTCGAAGATTTTGCCAAGTCGTGCCAAGAGCAGTGGGATTGGTTAGCAAAGGAAGAAAGCTATCGAGTTGAGATTGGTAAATTAAAGCAACAAGTTGAGAGTCTGAAATTCTAGAACAGTGTACAGGTTGCCGCAGATCAAGGTAAAAAGAATAGACTAGCCAAAGAAAATAAAGCACTTAGGGCCGAGATCCGACAGTTGAAGATAACCATTGATAAGCAACCCAGGAGCCGGTCCGATGAACAATTGGTAAAAAGATTGGAAAGCGAAGTCAGAGAACGGCGAGATGAGTTAGGGAAATCTGAAAAGGCCATGGCATATCTTAAGGCCCAGTGGGCGACAAGAACCGAGGAGCATCGCCAATACTTGAATCAGTTGAAAAGGGACCATGAGAAAATTGTTGCCAATTTAAAGAGAAAAGTGGTTGCCCTTGAGGGTAAAGCGATTAGGCAGGCTAGAAACTTCGAAACTGAAAGCGGACATTGTTACAATTTGGTGGTCCAAATGGAGGCAGAAGTACAACAACTGCAAGACCAGCACTTACAAGACTCCCGAGCTTTAAAGACTTGCATCGATCAAATAAGACGCTTGCTCATAGAAAAGAAGCAAACAAAAGACAGGATTAGAGCCATTGCTCAAGCTATTGTCAGGAGATGCGGGGTTTGTGAAGACATGACCCGTACTACTTTTATCTCAGCAGTGATGATCTATGTGAAGCGAACCATGAATGAGTTAGAGCAGCTTGAAAGGTATTTGGATCCTAGACCCGCGGCGAGGCCGAACGACGCCCCACAGATACCTAAGTCACCAGAATATGCATAGTCCGTGTCTATAAGTGTTTAACATTTCGAGTCTGTCTTTTGTACGTCCGTTACCTTTCTGAATTGAGTACGTTTGCAGGTTTAGAGTTTTTTGGTTTGATGTCAGATTGCGTTTGTTAGTTTCTTTCCAAAACAAAAAATGTCGAGTTTGTAAGAGTCTGTTTATTAATGAAATTGAGCATTTTATTTCCACCCTTGTTTTTACATTTATTTCCACGAACTACGCTTGGTCTGATTCGTGCGGGGTCACGATACGTAGGCAATCTCCATAGGATTCGACCATAACCAAAAAGAAAAACAAACAGATAGAAGGAAAACCGAAAAAGAGAGAAAGAAAGAAAGAGGGGAAAAATGAAAGGAGAAGGAAAAAGAGCGGAAAACAAGAGAGAGAAAAGAAAAAGCACAAGAGAAAGATAAGGCGAGGAGGAGAAAAACGAAACAAGGAATGAAATAACCGGGATGACGCATGCAATCGAGCAAACGCATAATAGAATGGATTAACTGTATAAGTGCATTCATGCCAACGTGTGGTTATTAAATCTGTTAAGACCTAATCACTAACAAAGTGGTTGTCTAAATGTGGAGTCCAAGCAGGTGGTTAGTTGATTGGCGATTCTGGCAACTCATCCATACAACACCCGGTCGAAAGATCAAGTAAAAATGACAGGGCAGGATTTGGAAATCAGCATCGTAGACCCTTCGAATGAGGTTGAGGTAACAGATGTGGGTGCTATGAAAGAAGAGATGAGGAAATTAAAAGCACAAATGGCTGAAATGCATCGGGCATGGTCGCAGGGACACCCAACACCACTATATCCTGCCAACCCTTCTTACATCCCACCTCTGGCTCAATCTCAGGAACCAAATGATCCCTTATGTGAGCACGTGATTTTTGCCATATATATGAATAATTCCCAAAGTCCCAAACAAAATAATTTTTCTTTATTTTTACCATTTTTTGTGCGTTTTGGTGTCATCTTTTGATAGTTGTTGCATTTTTATTTTTGTGCGTGTTAATTTTTATAAAATACAAAAATACGCATTTATTTTGCATTCAGGATTTAATTTTATACTTTAGTATTAATTAGGGGTCAATTTGTATTAGAATAGGATATGAAGAAGACGACAAAAATAGTTCACTTTAACGTTTTATTATGTTAATTGTGAGACAGTCGCAAATGGTTATCAAGTTAATTTTAGGCATTAATTGGTTGTAGCTTAATTGTTAGTTTACTTTGTAAAAAATCAGAAAATAAATACAAAATATATACAAGATTGCAAAAAGAAAATTGAAAATACAATGAAAAGTGGTTTGTTTGGGATTTAAATTTGGGCCATTTCTGCATATACTCCTTTGGCCCAAATGCATCAAAAATCACCCCGTTTCAGCCCAACCCCAATCCCTACCCGGTCCGCCTCCTTTAAAATGAAACGGCATCGTTTTAGGGCCTCTGTATCAGGACCGTTGGATCTTATCAATCCAACGGTCCGGAACTAACGAGGTTCCCAGTATATAAGTGTCCAAACCGTCCCCCCCCACCCCCATTTCCATCGTCTTCTTCACCCTACCCCTTCTCCCCTAACCCTAATCCGCGCCGCCCTAAAAATCCTTGCCGGCGGTGAACGTGAACTACGCCGTTCACCCTGAAATTAACACCATGGGTTCCCCTCACCCTCCTCTTGCTACTACACCCGATGGTTTGCCTCGAATAAGGCCGAAACTCTTCGAATCTTGATTTGAAGTTTTCCGGCCAGTTGATAGTTTGTCCAACTCGGCCCAAATTCACACCCTACAACCCCCAGCCCTTCCTTAGCACCAATTTGTGGTTGTTCTCTTTCAAATCACCCTGAAACGACCCAAATCTTAGATCTAAGAATTGCGGACCAAACCCTAAAAACAAATCCTTTTGATTTCGAACCGTAGTACCCTTAACCATGTGTTCTTGTGTAAGAACACATGGTTAGGGGTGTTACGCATCAAAAATCTGAAAGGATTCAGATGTTATGACTGGCCGGAACCCCTTTCTGCATTTGTGAGTTTTTCTTTTCTTTTTTTTACTGCTTCTTTAGCTCGCATGATTAAAATTTTATTTGCAATCGTTGTTTCATTATTGTTCTGTTAATTTTATGGTTCAATTATGATAGTTAGATTCTGTTAATTACTGTTGACTCTGAGTTTGTTAATTGGTTGAATGAGTATAAGTTTTGGTTTAGGAATTAGTTTAAGTTCTTTTAATGTTAATTGTGGTGGCTTAAGTTCAGTTTAATTTCATTTTTAGTTTGATTGAGTTGGTTAATTGAATGTAATTGGGGCAGTCAGTCTGGTTAGTTGGTTTCTATTTGTTAGTTGATTAATCTTAGCTGGTTTCTGATTGTTAGCTATTTGATTTTAGTTATTTTCAGACTGGGTTAGGGTATTGGGTTTAGTCATTAAGGATAAGGGTAGGGTCAGTGATTCTGAAGGGCTTTCAGGGGTAATCTGGGTATGGAAAAGGGTAGTTTTGATAGGAATAGTAATATCAAGGTATAGAGTGGGGTAGTATGGGTATTGTATGAGTAGAGGAATGCTTTAAGACCTTCTAGAATGGGTTTCAAGTGTAAATCTTAATAAGTACACTGCAGTTACTTGTTTAACAAGATAAAAATATAGGGACAAAGTGAAAATAGAGGGGGACTAATTAGAAAAATCAGAACTTAGTTTATTCTCTTTGGGGATTGCCTATAAAAGGGCATTAGATGCCTTGGAAAAAGGGGTTGCTCTTAGTTCTTCTGCCTTGAGCCCTAAGCCTTAACTTGAGCATTTATTTCTTTACTAGCATTTCAATTCTGAAGTTATTCAAAAATAAAACATAGAAATATGGAAATCTGAAACAGTTTCAGAGTCTCATTACTAGCTTTGAACTTCAGCTGAAGGGACAGGGGGTATGCTAGACGGATCTGTGGGAATTGGCTCACATTTCTGATTTTCGAAGTACTCTGTCTGTGTTTCTGTGATATCACATTGCTGGGTTTGTTGCTGTTGTTGTTCCAAGTACCTGAATCCTCACCTTTTCTCTATTTTCACATTCCAGTTCCAGGTACATTTCCCTGAATCTCAATGATGTATGTTCGTTGAAGTTGAAATGAGGTGTCCCAAGGCCTGTTATTCAACTGAAAGTAGCCTGCATCTTTAATGATAGTAGTAGTATAGTTTCCTGTTGTGTAATTGGCAGAATGTGTATAATTAAAACTTGCTCAGTAAGGTAGATTACATGTTGAATGATGCATAGTTTAGAACTGTTAAATTGGACATTTGAAAAAGCTTTGAACATGAGTCTGGGCTGATTTGGAAATTCATGTGAGTTCCATTAGTCATCAGAAGTAATCAGACTTGTGTGCATGACATGAAAACTCATGAGCAAGTTTGATGACATTTAGCTTAGTCATTGGTATCTTATCATTATAGTATAATAGAAGGTTCACTTTTGTTTTTAAGGTTCTGAAATCGTTTGGAAGATCTTAATTACGGTTAATGAATTGGTATAGAAATCAGTTGGAAATCATGAAGCAAACTCATGCATGATTGACTTAATTCATTGAAAACAGCATATCGTGATAGGAAATGTATAGGATAAATCATTTAGGGATTCTGAGAATTCACATTTTCAGTATAAGGATTCATTGCTACAATAGAAATAAACCCATCCTCATTGGGCCGCTTGGATCACGCTGAGGCCACGGGCAGGCCCAGTTCTCTTTTAAATTTGGTCCTTATTTTATTTCATTACAATCCAAATTAAATAGTCTTTTAGAGGCATGCATATAAATAGAAAATCGTAGCTATTTCGGAATTACTACTCGCCTTGCCGGAATAAGTCACATGCGCGGACTGTCAACAATGGGCTACTAAAATGATTAGAAATTGGGAGGCCCATTTAGCAAATTCCATGGTCCTCTTTAAAATCATATTACGTTATAATCTTTGGGTTCGATTTAATTGAATAAACCTTCTTATACTCGGGTGCGCATTGATGCGACCCAAATCCAAATCACGATGAAGCCGAAATGTGTCGATAACCGCGGGTGCATTGATTGTGACGTGGTTCGAAACGCGTTTTCGCGACATCGTAATTCCTATAAAATAAGTAATGGTAGAAAATAGGTTTACCAAATTGAGACGGGCCTTACCGCGTAAAATAAATAAATATGGGGCCCTTAGTAAATGATTATCGAAATAACTAGAATTTGGATGGCCGTATAGCGAACTTCATGGCTTTTCACTAAAGTAACACTACATTAGTATCTTTAGGCACAGTTTAATTAAATAACCTTCTTTAAACTCGGGTGTGCATTGATGCGACTCAAATCCAAATCTCGGCGAAGTCGAAACGTGTGGATAACTACGGGTGCATTGATTGCGACGTGGTTCGAAACACGTTTTCACAACGTCGCAATTCTGCTAATAATAATAATAATAATAATAAAAAGCGGTTTACAAATAAAAGGCACACGAGCTAGCATGTATTAAAATCAGATAAAATTAAATGCAACAGTTAAGCGACCGTGCTAGAACCACGGAGCTCGGGAATGCCTAACACCTTCTCCCGGGTTAACAGAATTCCTTACTCGGATTTCTGGTTCGCGGACTGTTAACAGAGTCATAAACTTCCTCGGTTCGGGATTCAATCGGTGACTTGGGACACCATTAATCTCCCAAGTGGCGACTCTGAATAATTAATAATTAAATCCCGTTCTGATTGTCCTTTAATTGGAAAAACTCCTTTACGCTCCTCTTGCGGGGTATAGTGAAAAAGGAGGCGTGACAGCTCTAGCGACTCTGCTGGGGACCGAACCCAGAATCTCTGGTTTCGCAGACTAGGGTTCAGAATTCGAGCTTAGAAAAATTGTTTTATTTAATTATATCTGATTTTCCTACATGTTTTATGCATTGTGCTAAATGTTACCGCTTTGATATTGTTTGAACTGTATATAAATTGTGCCGACACCCTTCTCTCTTCACCTCCGGGGATGGTTGAGACTCCCTATTCTGTTAGTGTCATACCCTGAAATAAGAAAGAGGCCGGACAAGTTACGAAGCCGGATGGCCTTTTGGTTCCCGGTAAGTTGCCCCCTCCTCGACTCGAGTTGTCCGCTCGGGTACACAGTCTAGAACACCGACCCAGGTTTTGAACATAGAATAACATGACTTCATGCCGGATCCCTAGTAGGAACGCTTATTTGCATCATGTTGCATTTGACTTAGGGGACTCAACACAAGGGTTGGGTCCGTCTAGGACTAGCAACCTGAAATGAAAAGACCATCCTGATGCATCCTACTTGCTCTGTACATATATTGGTTTCGAACCTGCATGTTGACCGATTTCTGAATCTCGGGAATGTTGGAAAATCGGAAAAAAAAAGAGAAAAGAGAAAAAAAGAAATATCAGTTAGGGAGTTAATTGATTATTTTACAAATAAAAATCAATGACCAATTACTGGCGAAACTCTGCCGAAATTTTGAGAAAATAAAAAAAAATGTTTTATTTTGTTTTACTAAAAAAAATAATAGAAAAAAGGTCTTTTATTTTATTTGGGAAAAATAGATTGTTTTATTGTTTGTTGAAAATGAACATCGTTATTTTGTCTTGTTTTCAAAAAATAGAAAAGAAACTAGTTTATCTTGCAATAAAAATCAAAAAGAGTCATGTTTTAAAATAGTTCGGTTAATTTGCCCGAACTACGCATGGTTTGATTCTCACAGGGTGTGAGATACGTAGGCAACCCTCATCGGGTCCAACCTCCCCTTTGCAAAAATAACCAAAAAATATCAATTTTAATTTTTGTCACAAATAAACCAGGTGGTGCCGTTTTGGTCAAAAATAGCCAAATGTTCCCAAACGGGACGCCGGAAGGCTGACTTTGCATAAACAGCCACCTTTGGTCGTATTTTGATTTTTGACCCTCACAGCCTTAAAATTTTCGCCCTCGAGGCATTGAAAGGCAGTGTCGCAAAATCGGGTCTTTTATTTAAAAAAATAAAAGAAAGAAAAATTTTAGAATTAAGAATTGAGTTCTTCATGTGAAATATAGGGGTAATTTTGAGTCGATAATCTAGATAGTTTTTTATTTTTTTATTTTTTTGGAGTTAAATAAAAGTTTTCTTTTTTGCTTAAACGCTTTAATAAATGTGCAGGATGAGCACGATGATAAATGAGCCTTTTTCAATAATGACCAAAATCCTTTTTGAGCTGCAGTTGTGGTGGAATGATCTAGGTGACGAAGGGCAAGACGAATTGAGAAAATATTTGAAAGACCTTCCGGATTTATTAAACGTTCAGCCTCGGGGGGATATCATCAGGGCATTGGTCGCCCATTGGGATGCGGCACATAATGTGTTTCATTTTTCGGACTTCGAACTCACCCCAACATTGGAATAAATAGAGGGGTACATTGGAAGTGACCAAGCTCCATTGAGATTCAAATACTTGATTGCTCCTAGGGCCATTACCATACACCGATTCCTGGATTCCTTGAAAATACCCCGAACAGTTCATCATCCGGATTTTGCAAAGGGTTTCTGCAGTTTCCGCTTCATGTATGATAGATATGGCCATGTGGGCGGGTTCAATAATCCAGACTATAAGCTGTGCAGCAGAAATAGCCGACAAAAATGGGAGGACCACAGACGAGTGGCGTTTATGATAGCTTTTTTGGGTCTCGTAATATTACCAAGGAAAGATGGTAATATTGATTTGAAAGTAGCAGGCATCGTCAGTACCTTGCAAACCATGGGGAAAAGCACTTTAGCACCTATGATTGTGGCTGATATCTTCAGAGCTCTCACTGCGTGCAAAGCTGGGGGCAATTTTTTTTAGGGATGTAACTTATTGTTACAGATGTGGATGATTGAGCATTTGTGCCCGCGCTCTCAGATATTGAGTTATGGTTCGGCTGAGAAAACTTGTATAGGCGAATTTTGTACGAGAATCAAAGGGGCTAATCTACCTGAAGGAGTCACGGCTTGGGCATTATTATTTCGGAACCTCAGGGCTAGCCAGATACAGTGGGTGCTTGGATGGTTGTCTGTCGAGGAAGTCATATATATGCCAACAACCCGACCGCATTTTTTGTTAATGGGACTCAAAAGCATACAACCTTATGCACCATATCGGGTTCTGAGGCAACTCGGTAGATATCAAGTAATACCGAGAGATGAAGATTTGAGTACCCAAGTGGTCGAAATTAGTCCTGACGGTCGATTCCCCGAGGAAGAGGTTCGTCAAATTTGGAGTGAGTGTCAATATCTGATGGCAAACACTTGTGTGTCTGATAGGGTCAAAGGGGAAATTGCTCCAGGGTATCACGAATGGTTCAGAGATGACATGGCATGAGGGAGACCGGCTAAAAGACCTCATCTCGAAGATTTCGCCAAGTCGTACCAAGAGCAGTGGGATTGGTTAGCAAAGGAAGAAAGCTATCGAGTTGAGATTGGTAAATTAAAGCAACAAGTTGAGAGTCTGAAATTCGAGAACAGTGTACAGGTTACCGCAGATCAAGGTGAAAAGAATAGACTAGCCAAAGAAAATGAAGCACTTAGGGCCCAGATCCGACAGTTGAATATAACCATTGATAAGCAACCCAGGAGCCGGTCCGATGAACAATTGGTAAAAAGATTGGAAAGCGAATTCAGAGAACGGCGGGATGAGTTAGGGAAATCTGAAAAGGCCATGGCAGATCTTAAGGCCCAGTGGGCGACAAGAACCGAGGAGCATCGCCAATACTTGAATCAGTTGAAAAGAGACCATGAGAAAATTGTTGCCAATTTAAAGAGAAAAGTGGTTGCCCTTGAGGGTGAAGCGATTAGGTAGGCTAGAGACTTCGAAACTGAAAACGGACATTGTTACAATTTGGTGGCCCAAATGGAGGCAGAAGTACAACAACAGCAAGACCAGCACTTACAAGACTCCCGAGCTTTAAAGACATGCATCGATCAAATAAGATGCTTGCTCATAGAAAAGAAGCAAACAAAAGACAGGATTAGAGCCATTGCTCATGCTATCGTCAGGAGATGCCGGGTTTGTGAAGACATGACCCGTACTACTTTTATCTCAGCAGTGATGATCTATGTGAAGCGAACCATGAATGAGTTAGAGCAGCTTGAAAGGGATTTGGATCCTAGACCCGCGGCGAGGCCGAACGACGCCCCACGAATACCTAAGTTTGAAGCACTAGAATATGCATAGTCCATGTCTGTAAGTGTTTAACATTTCGAGTCTGTCTTTTGTACGTCCGTTACCTTTCTGAATTGAGTACGTTTGCAGGTTTAGAGTTTTTTGGTTTGATGTCAGATTGCGTTTGTTAGTTTCTTTCCAAAACAAAAAATGTCGAGTTTGTAAGAGTCTGTTTATTAATGAAATTGAGCATTTTATTTCCACCCTTGTTTTTACATTTATTTCCACGAACTACGCTTGGTCTGATTCGTGCGGGGTCACGATACGTAGGAAATCTCCATAGGATTCGACCATAACCAAAAAGAAAAACAAACAGATAGAAGGAAAACCGAAAAAGAGAGAAAGAAAGAAAGAGGGGAAAAATGAAAGGAGAAGGAAAAAGAGCGGAAAACAAGAGAGAGAAAAGAAAAAGCACAAGAGAAAGATAAGGCGAGGAGGAGAAAAACGAAACAAGGAATGAAATAATAGGGATGACGCATGCAATCGAGCAAACGCATAATAGAATGGATTAACTGTATAAGTGCATTCATGCCAACGTGTGGTTATTAAATCTGTTAAGACCTAATCGCTAACAAAGTGGTTGTCTAAATGTGTGAGTCCAAGCAGGTGGTTAGTTGATTGGCAATTCTGGCAACTCATCCATACAACACCCGGTCGAAAGATCAAGTAAAAATGACAGGGCAGGATTTGGAAATCAGCATCGTAGACCCTTCGAATGAGGTTGAGGTAACAGATGTGGGTGCTATGAAAGAAGAGATGAGGAAATTAAAAGCACAAATGGCTGAAATGCATCGGGCATGGTCGCAGGGACACCCAACACCACTATATCCTGCCAACCCTTCTTACATCCCACCTCTGGCTTAAGCTCAGGAGCCTACCACTCCCCACGCATCTTCAGCTTTCCCTTATCAGGCCCAGGGTTATGGTACTACATCATACACTCCCCCAGCTCCACCCTCTAAACAGAACCCTCAACCACCCATGGTTCTCGTCTTTGTGGCACCTCCCCCAGCTCCACTACATAGATCATCCAGTGAGCCGCTATTCCAAGCTCACGACACCCAATATTACCCTCCCGAACCCACTTTTAAAGCACCTGAACCATATACCTACTCTCCCCATTTTGAAATCCCGGGAGAAGTTGAGAAACCGGTTAAGAATGCGGAGCAAGAGGAGGTGATTCGTAAAGTCAAAAGCCTGGAGCAATCCTTCAGGAACATGCATGGTTTAGGAAACCAAGTCAGTGTCGCATACAAAGATTTGTGCCATTTTCCTGATGTACAGTTGCCTGCGGGGTTTAAAATGCCGAAGTTTGACTTGTATGAGGGGCACGGTGACCCAGTAGCCCATCTGCGTGGTTTCTGTAGCAAAATGAGGGGTGCCGGGGGAAAGGATGAGTTGTTGATAGCATATTTCGGTCAAAGCCTGAGCGGGTCAGCACTAGAATGGTACACGAGGCAAGATCCCGGCCGATGGTATACATGGGATGATTTGGCCCAGGCATTCATTGGCCATTTTCAATATAACCTCGAGATAGTCCCTGATCGTCTGTCATTGTTGAAACTAGAAAAGAAGCCCGGGGAAAGTTTTAGAGAATTTGGTTTCCGCTGGAGGGAACAAGCTGCAAGGGTTGACCCTCCCATGAGGGAGAGTGAGATGGTAGATTATTTCTTGCAAACATTGGAACCTACCTATTTTGGTCATCTAGTGACATCTGTCGGAAAGTCGTTTAATGAAGTGGTCAAGATGGGAGCCATGATTGAATAAGGGTTGAAATCTAACAAAATCTTGAGCTACTAGGAGTTGAAAGAAACCACCCAGGCCATCCAAAGCGGCACTGGTGGTGTGCTGGGGAAGAAGAAGAAAGAAGAAGTTGCTGCAGTTGAAGCTAATGTTTGGTCCAAGCACAATAACCCTTCACTTTGCTACAACCAACCCAGACCCCACCACACAAACTATCAATATACCCCATATGCCCCACCGCAACACTATTATCCACTACCAGAACCACACTTTTCTATTCACCACGCCCAGACCTACACTCAGCCCCCAGTGCACTCGCAATGGCGTGCACCGAACCCCCAAAACACACATTCACCCCCACA
Source organism: Nicotiana tabacum (assembly GCF_000715075.1). Classification (NCBI taxonomy): domain Eukaryota; kingdom Viridiplantae; phylum Streptophyta; class Magnoliopsida; order Solanales; family Solanaceae; genus Nicotiana; species Nicotiana tabacum. The sequence goes on from NC_134101.1 coordinate 223,327,561, forward strand.
AAACACCTATCCACCTCCCATGGCTAACAGACCAGGAACCAACTTCCGCCCAAACTAAGCTTTTAGAAATGAGAAGGCCCCAAACAGAAAAACATTTACTCCGCTGGGAGAATCTTACACTTCTCTCTTCCACATATTGAAACAGTTGGGGATGCTGACCCCAGTTGAATCCAAAGCACCAAATCCTCTTCCCAGAAACCTGGACCACTCTGTTAGTTGCGAGTATTGCTCAGGGATGCCGGGGCACGATACTGAAAAGTGTTGGAAATTGAAAAACACAATCCAAAAGCTCATTGATAATTGCCGTATTGAGGTACAGGCTCCAGAGGCCCCAAACATCAATCAAAATCCGTTACCAGCGCATTATGAGGCCAACATGATTGAACTGATACATAAGGGGGCAGAGCCTAAGAAACCTTCGCAGGTGGTTATGGTGATTCGTTCTACGGAAACCAAAGAAAAGATAGTGAGTGCAAGGCCAAGGGTTCAGTTAAAAGCAATTAAAGACAAGCCAGTGTTAGTAATAGGGAAGGGACTGTTTGTGTCTGAGAAAAAGCAGGAGCCAGTCAAGATAGTGGTACCAGGGTCAGTATCAGCGCCCGTGGTGGTCGTGAAAGGAGCTTATGTAGAACCGGTTGTCATAAAACCGGTAGTCCAGCTACCCATGGTTGATAGCAAAGCCGTACCGTGGAAATATGACAATGTAGTGGTGACATACAAAGGAAAGGAAATCGGGGAAAAAAGTTTTGAAGCACAAGGACTAACCCGGTCGGGACGTTGTTTCGCTCCCGAGGAGTTGAGAAAGGCTAAGGGCGCAAAAGACAATCCAGTGCCAGTTAAAAAAGCTGTAACGGAAGAAGAGGCAGAAGAGTTTCTGAAAAGGATGAAAGTACAAGATTATTCCATTGTTGAACAACTGAGAAAAACACCGGCCCAAATCTCATTGTTGTCATTATTAATTCACACTGAGGAGCACTGCCGAGCGTTAATGAAGATATTGAATAAGGCTCATGTGCCTGACAAAATTTCAGTGAACCATTTAGAGACAATTGCTGACAAGATCTTTGAAGTGAACAGGGTAGCATTTTCTGATGATGAATTGCCTATGGAAGGCACAGAACACAACAAGGCTCTGTATTTGACGGTCAAATGTGAAGGTTCAATGGTTACTCGGGCAGTAATCGATAACGGGTCGAGCGCTAATATCTGCATGTTATCCACATTGAACAAGCTAAAGATTGATGAGGATAGAATTCGCAAAAATAGCATTTGTGTTCGAGGGTTCGACGGAGGAGGAACAAACACGGTAGGGGATATTGTACTCGAATTGACTATTGGCCCAGTCGAATTCATGATGGAATTTCAGGTGCTGGATGCTGCAGTATCCTATAATCTGTTGCTAGGTCGACCATGGATTCATGCAGCAAAAGCCGTGCCCTCCACACTGCACCAAATGATCAAATTTGAGTGGGATAGACAAGAAATTGTATTACATGGGGAAGATCCCACATGCGCCATGAATGATGCCATTGTACCCTTTATAGAGACCGAAGATGATAAGGGTCCATGGGTGTATCAGATCCTCGACACGGTTCCGGTGAGTAGGGTGCCTGAGGGTAAAAGCGTGCCATATCCCAGGGTGTCAGCTGTGATCGTCATGGTAGTGTCAGAAATGCTGAATAACGGGTTCGTGCCCGGGAAGGGTTTGGGGGTTGAACTGCAGGGCATTAATCAACCTGTGTCTTTGCCTAAGAATCTGGACACCTTCGGGTTAGGGTTCATACCAACAGCGGCAGATGTCAGAAAGGCACGTAAGTTGAAGAAGAAAGCTTGGGTGCTCCCTAAACCAATTCCTTGATTGTCCAGGTCCTTCGTCAGGCCGGGTATTAAGAAACAGTCATTGGCAAAGATATCAGGTTCGTTAATTGAGGCGGAGGGGAATTTGGATAAGGTGTTTGAGAAAGTCTTTGCTGAAGTAAACATGGTTGAGGCCAGGGAAGGGTCAAGCCGAGCAGACATACAGTACATCGGACCACGTGCTAACATCAACAATTGGGAAGCTACTCCTCTTCCAGTTCGGAGGGAGTCATGGTAGTGGGTTTTGTTTTCCTTTTTGTCACCTGGATTATTCCAGGGTTTGTAATCCAGTTGCTATGTTCCGTCCGTTTGGATGAGTTAAAACCTTGTTGTCTTTATGTTTAATAAAATGCAATTTTCTTCGTCCCTAATTCTCTTTCCATTTTTATTTTCTTTTCTTTCTTTGTACAGTCCTTTTTATGCTGATACCATGACATGACATGCATGAGGAATCTTCGGCCCAGTTTTAAAAGCCAATCTAGTTCAGAAGTAATAATACAAGAGATCGGGTGTGATGATGGGGTGGATTGTAACAATGATGAAGCTTACGAGGAAATTAGTAAAGAATTAAGTCATTTTGAAGAAAAACCCAAACCTAACCTAAATGACACAGAAGCGGTTAATCTAGGGGACTAAGACAATGTACGGGAGACTAAAATAAGTGTTCACTTGGATCCACAACTCAAGGAGGAGATAATTAAAGTGTTGCATGAGTACAAAGATATTTTTGCATGGTCATATGATGATATGCCGGATCTAAGCACCGATTTGGTGGTTCATAAGTTGCCCACTGATCCAGCACTCCTCCCTGTCAAGCAAAAGTTGAGAAAGTTCAAAACGGACATAAGTGTGAAGATAAAAGAAGAGATTACCAAGCAGTTTGAGGCAAAAGTCATTCAGGTGACACGGTATCCCACCTGGTTAGCTAATGTCGCTACTTTGGCGTCGATGTTGCACCATCCAGATAAGGCCTATGTTGATCCGTTGCAGATTCAGGTCCGTGATTAGCATGCTTACTGTAATGTGATAGAAGAGGAAATCGATGGAGAGCTGTGGTTCCATGATATCAAAGAGTACATCAGAGCAGGAATATATCCAACGCAGGCCACCGGTGATCAGAAAAGAACAATTCGACGGTTGGCAAGTGGGTTTTTCCTTAGTGGAGGAGTACTGTACAAAAGAACGCCAGATCTCGGTTTGTTGAGATGTATAGATGCACGGCAAGGCCACAACTATCATGACTGAGGTGCATTCCGGAGTTTGTGGACCGCATATGAGTGGGTATGTTCTAGCAAAGAAGATTCTCCGAGTAGGTTATTATTGGCTCACGATGGAGCGAGATTGTATCAGTTTTGTGCGTAAGTGTCATCAATGCCAAGTACATGGAGATTTGATTCATTCTCCACCATCAGAATTACATACGATGTCCGCACCATGGCCTTTTGTTGCATGGGGCATGGATGTTATTGGGCCAATTGATCCAGCAGCATCAAATGGGCACAGGTTTATCTTGGTAGCTATAGATTATTTTACCAAATGGGTGGAAGCTAAGACATTCAAGTCTGTGACCAAGAAGGCTGTAGTTGACTTTGTGCATGCAAATATCATCTGTCGGTTTGGGATCCCAAAGGTAATCATCACAGATAATGGGGCTAATCTTAATAGTGATCGGATGAAAGAGACATGCGAGCAGTTTAAGATTACTCACAGACATCCTACTCCGTACCGTCCCAAGGCAAAATGGTGCGGTTGAAGCGGCCAATAAGAATATAAAGAAAATACTCCGGAAGATGGTTGAAGGATCCGGACAATGGCACGAGAAATTGCCTTTTGCATTGTTAGGATATCGCACCACCGTGCGTACTTCAGTAGGGGCGACTCCTTACTCATTGGTATACGGTACCGAGGCAGTAATACCCGCAGAAGTAGAAATCCCATCTCTGCGAATCATTGCAGAGGCTGAGATCGATGATGATGAATGGGCGAAAAGCCGTCTGGAGCAGTTGAGTTTGATCGACGAGAAAAGATTGGCATCAGTGTGTCATGGCCAACTGTACCAACGAAGAATGGCGAGAGCATACAACAAGAAGGTACGTCCAAGGAAATTCGAAGTCGGGCAATTAGTACTGAGGCGGATCTTGCCTCATTGGGCTGAGGCAAAAGGAAAATTTGCCCCAAACTGGCAGGGACCATTTGTAGTAACCAGAGTGTTGTCTAACGGAGCATTGTATTTGACCGATGTGGAAGGAAAATGTGTAGAAATGGCCATCAATTCCGACGCGGTCAAAAGATACTATGTATGATTTCTTTATTTTTCTGAATGCGTCTGTCTGTATTTGGCATATTTTAAAGATTGAAATGATGAAGGCATTTTGTCCTGCTATCCAAACACTCTTATCCCTTGTTATCCCCCTTCGAGCCTTACTTATTTTTTCATACCCCTCTTTTCGGAATCAGCGGCACTATCAGAGAACACAAGTGCCAAACATAAAGGAAAGAAGAGAAAAACAAAAGGAAAATAAAGAAAAGAAAAGAAAGGAGAGAAAAGAAGGAAAAGAAGAGGAAAAAATAAAAAAAAATAAAAAAAGAAGAAGAAGAAGAACGAAAAAAAGAGAAGAAAAAATAAGAAAGAGAAGAAAAGAAAAGAAGAAAAGGAACATAAAGAAAGAAAAGCGAAAGAAAAGGAAAGAAAGAAAATCACAACGATAAGTTAAATACAGTGAACTACGTTTGACTTGATCCCGAAAGGGTACATAGGCAGCCTCTCTGAGGTTCAGTCATACCAAAATAAAAATCCCAAAATCCCCAAGCAAGAAACTGGGGCAGAAATTGTGATTGTTATGAAAGTTGGATTCCGAAAGTTGTAATTTGAACCCATTCGAATTGTTTTGAGCCTTTTATACCTCTCTTTCTAACTCCATCCAAAAGCCTACATTACGGTCCAAAGAAAGACCTTTTGATCAATCTCTAAGAAAAGCCAGGTCGATCAGGTGACGGTAATTCGTATCAATGGCGACACTCTGGTTCAAGCAAGAAAGAACAAAAGCAAAAATGAGAGAATCTTATCGGTGAAAACCTTCACGGGCACCGTAAGGCGACGGGAGCTGAGAGAAAAATAAACGAGAGAGTCTTATTGGTAAAAACCCTCGCGGGCACCTTGAGGTGAAATTGAGTTGGAAGATGGTTAAAAGGCAAAAGGTTTGTGGGAGGAAGAATGTTTCGAGGTACCGCGGAAAAACAAGGGTAAGGTATGGGTAATTCAAACAATTGATGGAGGTTCTGCGCAGCAAAGTATGGCAATTGAAAGCTGGACATTTGGACAGATTGGGTTGGTTAATCCAAAATGTATGTCATGACCATGGGTACCAGCCGTCTCGCTCAGATAAGTTTCTTTTCTTTCTCTTCCTAAAAAACAGTCATCTGGTTTTGGATTCTTTATCCTTAACTCAAAAATCGTTGCATTTCATTTTCTGTTGAGGGTTGTTATTTAGTGGAGATATTCCAGTGCTAGTTTGGCCAAAGCGGGCAGAAGGGACTTCAAAGCTCACTACCATCTTCCGGAATTGTAAAGCACAACGTGGTCAGAGCATGTCAAAACAACATGATGTAAATGGAATATGGGAAGTTGCCGGAAGTTACATCGGCAAAATATTTGGGAAATGTTATGGAAAATGTGAAGGTTCAGGAAAGAAGGTCGGAAACATGAGACAACAGTATGGGTATAAAAGCATTCAGGTGGTCAGAAATTGGGGGAGTTAACGGAAGTTTCATCGGGGAAATGATTGGGGAATTGTCGTAGAAAAGGCAAAAGCTCAAACAAAGGTTTCAGAAAGTCAAGCGGTTCAGGGACAGTATGGGGAAATCAGTCAACACAAAGCAATGCAGGGGAAAGATCTTTCAGCATTAATGCCATCAACTAACCACCATTTTTAACTGACGAAATTTTCTTTGATTGTAACAAGGGCAGAAAGTTAGTCGGTGAGGAGAAATTCTCCAGGAAGGAAAAGCAATCAGGTTTGACCGCAAAGTGCGGTTTGATTAAAAAAGATAATCTTGAAGTACATAAGAGGAATGGAACTTGGTCACAAAGTTCGCGTGATTAGAATAAATGCAAGTGGTCAGGAGTCCGTCTGAAGAACAGAGACATACAAGTTACATCTTTGAAGTCAGGAGTCCGCCTGAAGAACAGAGACATACAATTTAATTTTAGCAATCAGGAGTCCGCCTGGAAAATAGAGACATACAATTTAATTTTGGTAATCAGGAGTCCGCCTGGAAAACAGAGACATACAACTTAAGTTTGGTAATCAGGAGTCCGCCTGAAGAACAGAGACATACAATTTAATTTTAGCAATCAGGAGTCCGCCTGAAGAACAGAGACATACAATTTAATTTTAGCAATCAGGAGTCCGCCTGGAAAATAGAGACATACAATTTAATTTTGGTAATCAGGAGTCTGCCTGAAGAACAGAGACATACAATTTAATTTTAGCAATCAGGAGTCCGCCTGGAAAACAGAGACATACAATTTAATTTTGGTAATCAGGAGTCTGCCTGGAAAACAGAGACATACATTTTAATTTTAGCAATCAGGAGTCCGCCTGAAGAACAGAGACATACAAGTTACATCTTCGAAGTCAGGAGTCCGCCTGGAAAACAGAGACACGTATTTTGAATTTCAAACAATCAGAAGCCCGCCTGGAAAATGGAGGCGTTAGATATTCTATGTTCGGCAGTCAGGAGCCCGCCTGAATAACAGAGGAATATATTCAAGATCGAGTTTATTTAAATTCAGCAGTGGTGAGAAAGGGAATAACATCTCAGTCAACCAGGGAATAGCAACATGGATTTTTATCGAGAAAGAACAAGGCAACAAGGAAGTGCAAGAGCAAGTTTGAAGAATTTAGATAGGATTTTTTATAATTCATAGAGCATATTTAGTTTAGCTTCTTTATCTTTGACATGATGTAATAAGGGAGGTCAGCAGCAGTAACAACAACAAGCACAGTGCAGTCACAGTTCCTGGTAGTCCCAGCTACCAGACACTCCTGAACTACACTGACCTGATTCCTGTTCAGCTCAGGATATGTAGGCAACCTTCGAAGCTGGGTGCAGTCAAGCTTTTCAAAATGCTTCACACGGAATTTTCGAACGGGCAAAAATCGCTCGTATTTGCTCACTTGTCTTTGCCCAGAAACTTTTCGTGTTTCCGAGCAAAGAGGGGCAGCTGTGAGCACGTGATTTTTGCCCTATATATGAATAATTCCCAAAATCCCAAACAAAATAATTTTTCTTTATTTTTACCAGTTTTTGTGCGTTTTGGTGTCATCTTTTGATAGTTGTTGCATTTTTATTTTTGTGTGTGTTAATTTTTATAAAATACAAAAATACGCACTTATTTTGCATTCAGGATTTAATTTTATACTTTAGTATTAATTAGGGGTCAATTTGTTTTAGAATAGGATATGAAGAAGACGACAAAAATAGTTCACTTTAACGTTTTATTATGTTAATTGTGAGACAGTCGCAAATGGTTATCAAGTTAATTTTAGGCATTAATTGGTTGTAGCTTAATTGTTAGTTTACTTTGTAAAAAATCAGAAAATAAATACAAAATATATACAAGATAGCAAAAAGAAAATTGAAAATACAATGAAAAGTGGTTTGTTTGGGATTTGAATTTGGGCCATTTCTGCATATACTCCTTTGGCCCAAATGCATCAAAAATCACCCCGTTTCAGCCCAACCCCAATCCCTACCCAGTCCGCCTCCTTTAAAATGAAACGGCGTCATTTCAAGGCCTCTGGATCAGGACCGTTGGATCTTATCAATCCAACGGTCCGGAACTAACGAGGTTCCCAGTATATAAGTGTCCAAACCGTTCCCCCACCCCCCATTTCCATCGTCTTCTTCACCCTACCCCTTCTCCCCTAACCCTAATCTGCGCCGCCCTAAAAATCCTTGCCGGTGGTGAACGTGAACTACGCCATTCACCCTGAAATTAACACCATGGGTTCCCCTCACCCTCTTCTTGCTACTACACCCGATGGTTTACCTCGAATAAGGCTGGAACTCTTCGAATCTTGATTTGAAGTTTTCCGGCCAGTTGATAGTTTGTCCAACTCGGCCCAAATTCACACCCTACAACCCCCAGCCCTTCCTTAGCACCAATCTGTGGTTGTTCTCTTTCAAATTACCCTGAAACGACCCAAATCTTAGATCTAAGAATTGCGGACCAAACCCTAAAAACAAATCCTTTTGATTTCGAACCGTAGTACCCTTAACCATGTGTTCTTGTGTAAGAACACATGGTTAGGGGTGTTACGCGTCAAAAATCTGAAAGGATTCAGATGTTATGACTGGCCGGACCCCCTTTCTGCATTTGTGAGTTTTTTTTTTTACTGCTTCTTTAGCTCGCATGATTAAAATTTTATATGCAATCGTTGTTTCATTATCTTTCTGTTAATTTTATGGTTCAATTATGATAGTTAGATTCTGTTAATTACTGTTGACTCTGAGTTTGTTAATTGGTTGAATGAGTATAAGTTTTGGTTTAGGAATTAGTTTAAGTTCTTTTAATGTTAATCGTGGTGGCTTAAGTTCAGTTTAATTTCATTTTTAGTTTGATTGAGTTGGTTAATTGAATGTAATTGGGGCAGTCAGTCTGGTTAGTTGGTTTCTGTTTGTTAGTTGATTATTCTTAGTTGGTTTCTAATTGTTAGCTATTTGATTTTAGTTATTTTCAGACTGGGTTAGGGTATTGGGTTTAGTCATTAAGGATAAGGGTAGGGTCAGTGATTCTGAAGGGCTTTCAGGGGTAATCTGGGTATGGAAAAGGGTAGTTCTGATAGGAATAGTAATATCAAGGTATTGAGAGGGGTAGTATGGGTATTGTATGAGTAGAGGAATGCTTTAGGACCTTTTAGAATGGGTTTCAAGTGTAAATCTTAATAAGTACACTGCAGTTACTTGTTTAACAAGATAAAAATATAGGGACCAAAGTGAAAATAGAGGGGGACTAATTAGAAAAATCAGAACTTAGTTCATTCTCTTTGGGATTGCCTATAAAAGGGCATTAGATGCCTTGGAAAAGGGGCTGTTCTTAGTTCTTCTGCCTTGAGCCCTAAGCCTTAACTTGAGCATTTATTTCTTTACTAGCATTTCAATTCTGAAGTTATTCAAAAATAAAACATAGAAATATGGAAATCTGAAACAGTTTCAGAGTCTCATTACTAGCTTTGAACTTCAGCTGAAGGGACAGGGGGTATGTTAGACGGATCTGTGGGAATTGGCTCACATTTCTGATTTTCGAAGTACTCTGTCTGTGTTTCTATGATATCACATTGCTGGGTTTGTTGCTGTTGTTGTTCCAAGTACCTGAATCCTCACCTTTCTCTATTTTCACATTCCAGTTCCAGGTACATTTCCCTGAATCTCAATGATGTATGTTCGTTGAAGTTGAAATGAGGTGTCCCAAGGCCTGTTATTCAACTGAAAGTAGCCTGCATCTTTAATGATAGTAGTAGTATAGTTTCCTGTTGTGTAATTGGCAGAATGTGTATAATTAAAACTTGCTCAGTAAGGTAGATTACATGTTGAATGATGCATAGTTTAGAACTGTTAAATTGGACATTTGAAAAAGCTTTGAACATGAGCCTGGGCTGATCTGGAAATTCATGTGAGTTCCATTAGTCATCAGAAGTAATCAGACTTGTGTGCATGACATGAAAACCCATGAGCAAGTTTGATGACATTTAGCTTAGTCATTGGTATCTTATCATTATAGTATAATAGAATGTTCACTTTTGTTTTTAAGGTTCTAAAATCGTTTGGAAGATCTTAATTACGGTTAATGAATTGGTATAGAAATCAGTTGGAAATCATGAAGCAAACTCATGCATGATTGACTTAATTCATTGAAAACAACAGATCGTAATAGGCAATGTGTAGGATAAATCATTTAGGGATTCTGAGAATTCACATTTTCAGTATAAGGATTCATTGCTACAATAGAAATCAACCCATCCTCATTGGGCCGCTTGGATCACGCTGAGGCCATGGGCAGGCCCAGTTCTCTTTTAAATTTGGTCCTTATTTTATTTCATTACAATCCAAATTAACTAGTCTTTTAGAGGCATGCATATAAATAGAAAATCGTAGCTATTTCGGAATTACTACTCGCCTTGCCGGAATAAGTCACATGCGCGGACTGTCAACAATGGGCTACTAAAATGATTAGAAATTGGGAGGGCCATTTAGCAAATTTCATGGTCCTCTTTAAAATCATATTATGTTATAATCTTTGGGTTCGATTTAATTGAATAAACCTTCTTAAACTCTGGTGCGCATTGATGCGACCCAAATCCAAATCTCGATGAAGCCGAAATGTGTCGATAACCGCGGGTGCATTGATTATGACGTGGTTCGAAATGCGTTTTCGCGACATCGTAATTCCTATAAAATAAGTAATGGTAGAAATGAGGTTTACCAAATTGAGACGGGCCTTACCGCGTAAAATAAATAAATATGGGGCCCTTATTAAATAATTATCGAAATAACTAGAATTTGGATGGCCGTTTAGCAAACTTCATGGCTTTTCACTAAAGTAACACTACGTTAGTATCTTTAGGCACAGTTTAATTAAATAACCTTCTTTAAACTCGGGTGCGCATTGATGCGACTCAAATCCAAATCTCGGCGAAGTCGAAACGTGTGGATAACTACGGGTGCATTGATTGCGACGTGGTTCGAAATACATTTTCACAACATCGCAATTCTGCTAATAATAATAATAATAATAAAAAGCGGTTTACAAATAAAAGGCACACGAGCTAGCATGTATTAAAATCAGATAAAATTAAATGCAACAGTTAAGCGACCGCGCTAGAACCACGGAGTTCGGGAATGCCTAACACCTTCTCCCGGGTTAATATAATTCCTTACTCGGATTTCTGGTTCGCGGACTGTTAACAGAGTCATAAACTTCCTCGGTTCGGGATTCAATCGGTGACTTGGGATACCATTAATCTCCCAAGTGGCGACTCTGAATAAATAATAACTAAATCCCGTTCCGATTGTCCTTTAATTGGAAAAACTCATTTACACTCCTCTTGCGGGGTATAGTGAAAAAGGAGGTGTGACACCTTAATGCCTTACACAAGCAGTAAGGGATATAATCTCTAACACATTATTTCCTTAGTTTCAAACATGAAATAAGTGAATTTTCTTGCAATTTAGATGAGAGAATTGGTGGGAACAGGAGACTTGATCGGTTTTTCTATATAGACTAACTTTAATCTTGTTCATATTTTTTAATTGCATGGAATTCCAAACATCATTGACGTATGAATTCCACAATTGTTATATTCGTCCGTCGAATCTGAAACTTGACTTCCATGTGATTGTGTTGAATTGTCAAATTAATGGGTAGAAAAAAAAAAGATAGACCATAGAATAAAGTAGGGAAAATAACATTTTTCACCCTGGAATTATTGCATTATTCTGCTTTTAGTCATGCTATTCATCTTCAATTAAATAAAATGTGTGATTTTAATCCAATCAATTACACCAAAAAATTATCATTTTCTGTCTTAGAAAACATCGGCTCCTCTTACGATAAGTGTCACGACCCCAATTCGCCCTCCGTGAACCATCGTGACGGCACCTAATCTCTACGACTAGGTAAGCCTAAAATGCGGAAGATAAACCAAATTTGCGGAAGAAAATAATTTAAAACAGGAGTAAAGTAATAAAACAACGTTTAAAAATGCCGCTCGACATTCACAACATTAACTCTTAAAAACCAATACATTTTTCCAAAAACCCAGAAACCCATGAATCACAAGCTACTAATATGACAAAAATTCTCTAACTCCGGAATGTATACATCAACAGAAGAAAATAGAAGGTCTATCACTACAAGATAAAATGGAAAGGGACTCCTTGGTCTGCGGACGCACAGATATACCTCGAAGTCTCTGGAGCAATCGCCTCGCCTCAAGGGTGATAGGACTGAGTCAAAGTACCTGGATTTGTACATGAAAAACATGCACAGAAAGGGCATGAGTACACCAGAGCGGTACTCAGTAAGTGCCAAGCCTAACCTCGATCGGGTAGTGACGAGAAAGGTCAGTGCCTTACTCAGGTTAAATAAAATATAAAGTTCGACAGTATGGAACAGAACAGTATAAATAAGTACAGCCGTAAAAGTAACACAAGATATAAATGGCAACAAAAACTATTACAGAGGCAAGGTAAACACAGAAAGAAATACGGCTCAACACCAAAATAACAATCGGGGATCTCCCAGGATACCGTCCTGTAGTCCCAAATATACATATCCAATGGATCTCCCGGGATCCCGTCCCGTAGTCCAACTCATAGTGCGCGGGGATCTATAGAAATTTCGTTCCGTATTCCCAAATGTAAATACCCAATACTAGGAGAATATACCGAGTGCAGTCCCGTAGGTTCATATAACTGTGCAGGGGGATCTACTGGAATCCCACATCCGTAGTCCCAAATAAACAGACAAGGGGGAGCTACCGAAATCCCACATCCGTAGTCCCAAATGTAATTACACAGCAGCATCAGAAAAATATTCAGAAAATGCCAATTTCATATTAAGGCAAACAAGTAATCCTAGCCTAGCATGCTGCACAGAATTCAGGTAAGGAATTGAGCAAATAAGGCAATTAAAACACTTAGACATGCTTTCCTAAGCTAACAACAGGCTGTAAGTGCAGGTAATATAAACAGGAAAAGAAACATACTAGTAATTACTTAATGAAAATCGGATTTTCAATAATTAGCACAAGTAGGCACTCGTCACCTCACGTACAAGGTATCTCAATTACCAAATCCTAAGGGGAAGCTCCCTCACACAAGGTTAGGCAAGCCACTTACCTCGAACCAGCTCAAATCAATCCGAAACCACGCTTTTGCCACGAGTACTCGACTCGAAATGGCCCAAATCTATTCAATTCATTTTTCTAAAGTAAATAACACTTCAAGTAACTAATTCTACAAGGAAATTCGAAGCTAATGCGCGAAATTAGGTAAAATGACCAAAATGACCCTCGGGCCCACATCTCGGAACCAGGTAAAACTTACATTTCCAGAATCCTAACACTCTCACGAGTTCAGTCATACCCAAAGTACCAAAATCGAACCTCAAATGGTCCCTCAAATCATCACTCAAAGGTCTCTAATTAGTCAAGCCCTAACCCCTAATTTACCACTGATTTTCCTCAGTTTTTCATGCCTAAATTGATAAAAATCATTCCAACAATTAGTTTAGGGACCAAAGACATTAGCCAAATGAACTCCTCTGAAAATCCCTCTTGAAAAGTGCTCCCCAAGCTTCTTCCCATTTGAAAAGAGGTGAAAATGGCTAAATTTCGTGAAGGCAAAAATTTATATGTTTCTACCTAGTTATTCCGCTTATGCGGCCCTAGAACGCATCTGCTATCCCACTTCTGTGAGGATATGGTCCTATCAGCGACTTTTAACTTAAAGCCCAGCTTCCGTATCTGCGACTCCCCATCCTCAGATGCGGTACCGCTCCTGCAGAAATTCTACCGCTTCTGCGGCTCCTGCTGAACCTCCCTATTTCCACTTCTGTGATGCTAAATGCCGCTTCTGCTGCTCCGCACATGTGGTCCCACACTCACAAGTGCGGTTATGATAGATAACTAGCTGAAGCTGTAACTCCAAACTCTAAAACCTTCCGTCAACCATCTGAAATCATCCCGAGGCCCCTGGGACCTCAACCAAAGGCACCAACAAGTCTAATACCACTTTCCAAACTTATACCAATCCTTAAAACACCTAAAACAACATCAAAACGACGAATCAACCACGGATTCAAGCCTAAAAATTTCAAAACTCTAAAAATATACTTTCGATTAAATAGTCTATCAAACCTTGTCCGAATGACTTGAAATTTTGCACACACGCCACATTCAACATTACGGAGCTACTCTAACTTCTGGAATTCCATTTCAAGCCTCGGATAAAATATCTTACTATTGGACCGGAAACTTAAAAAATTCGACTTTCGGTATTTCAAGCCTAAATTAGCTACGAGCCTCCAAAACATAATCTGATCACGCCCCTAAGCCCGAAATCACTCAACGGAGCTAACGGAACCGTTGAAATTCAATTCCGAGGCCATGTTTATACTACTCCAACTGCGGTCCAATTTCTAGAAGTAAACTCTCATTTAGGGACTAAATGTCCCAAAACTCTTCGGAACTCAAAACCGAACATCCCAGCAAATCAAAATAGCAGAAATAAATACGAGGAAAGCAATTAATAGGGGAATCAGGGCGTTAATTCTTAAGACGACCGGCCGGGTCGTCACATCCTTCTATTTAAATATTCGTTCTTCCTCGAACGAGCATAGAGACATACTTGAAGTTGTGAAAAGATGAGGGTAACGATTACGCATATCCTGCTCGGTCTCCTAGGTCGTCTCCTTAATCGGCTGACCCCGTCACTGAACCTTTACTGATGCAATGTTCTTTGACCTCAGCTTTCTAACCTCCGTTTCCAATATTGCCACTGGCTCCTCTATATAGGATAGATCCTTGTCCAACTGGACTGAACTAAAATCCAACACGTGCGACGGATAACCGTGATACCTCCGGAGCATCGAAACATGAAATACTGGAGGAACTCCTGCCAAGCAGGGAGGTAAGGCGAGCTCATAAGCAACCTCCCCAACATACCTCAATATCTCAAAAGGACCAATAAACCTCAAACTCAACTTCCCTTTCTTCCCAAATCTCATAACGCCCTTCATAGGCGAAACCCGAAGTAGAACCCGCTCTCCAACCATGTAGGAAACATCACGAACCTTCTGGTCTGCGTAACTCTTTTGTCTGGATTGGGATGTACAGAGTCTATCCTGAATCACCTTAACCTTCTCCAAAACATCTTGAACCAAGTCTGTGCCTAATAATTTGGCCTCACCCAGCTCAAACCAACCCACCGGGGATCTACACCGCCTACCATATAAAGCCTCATACGGTGCCATATGAATGCTGTACTGATAGCAATTGTTGTAGGCAAACTTCGCCAATGGTAAGAAATGATTCCAAGACCCTCCAAACTCAATCACACACGTACGGAGCATATACTCAAGAATCTGAATAGTGCGCTCAGACTGTCTGTTTGTATAAGGGTGAAATGTTATACCCAACCCCACCCGAGTACCCAACTCATGCTGAATGGCCCTCCAGTATCGTGATGTGAACTGTGTACCTCTATCTGAAATGATGGAAACTGGAATACCATGCAGGCGAAGAACTTCCCGGATATAAATCTCCGCCAAACACTCCGAAGAATAAGTAGTACACACAGGAATAAATTGAGCAGACTTGGTCAGCCGATCCACAGTCACCCAAATGGTATCAAACTTTCTCAATGTCCGTGGGATCCCAACTACAAAGTCCATGGTGATCCGCTCCCACTTCCACTCCAGAATCTCTATCTGCTGAAGCAACACACTCGGTCTCTAGTGCTCATACTTCACCTGCTGACAGTTAAGGCACCAAGCTACAAAATCCAACTATATCTTTCTTCATTCGCCTCCACCCGTATTGCTGCCTCAAATCTTGATACATCTTTGCATCACCCGGATGAATTGAATACCGCGAACTATGGGCCTTCTCTAGAATCATCTTTTGAAGCCAATCAACATTAGGTACACAAATTCGAACCTGCATCCTCAATACACTGTCATCACCAATAGTCACATTTCTGGCATCACCGTGCTGAACCTTGTCCTTGAGGACAAGCAAATGAGGGTCATCATACTAACGCTCCCTGATGTGATCAAATAAGGAAGACTGAGAAACCACTAAGCTAGAACCCGACTGGGCTTCAAAAGATCCAATCTCACAAACTGGCTGGCTAAGGCCTAAACATCCATTGCCATAGGCCTCCGCGATGCTGGTAAATAAGCCAAACTCTCTGCCCGGCGACTCAAAGCATCGGCCAACACATTGGCCTTGCCTAGGTGATACAAAATAGTGATATCATAGTCTTTCAGCAACTCTAACCATCTCCTCTGGCGCAAATTTAGATCCTTTTGCTTGAACAGGTGCTGTAAGCTCCGATGATCAGTATAAATCTCACAAGGGACACCGTATAAATAATGGTGCCAGACCTTCAGGGCGTGGACAATTGTAGCTAACTCAAGGTCGTGGACAAGGTAATTCTTCTCATGTACCTTCAACTATCTGGACGCGTAGGAAATCACCCTACCGTCCTGCATCAACACCGCTCCGAGTTCGATCCTTGAGGAATCACAATAGACCATATAAGACCACGAACCTGTAGGCAGTATCAAAATTAGGGATGTAGTCAAAGCTGTCTTGAGCTTCTGAAAGCTCTCCTCACACTCTTCCGTCCATTGGAATGGAGATCCTTCTGGGTCAATCTAGTCATAGGGGCTGCAATCGATGAAAACCCCTCAACAAAATGACGGTAGTAACCCTCCAAGCCAAGGAAACTGCGGATCTCTATAGCTGAGGATGGTCTGGGCCAACTCTGCACGGCCTCTATTTTCTTCAGATCCACCTGAATACCCCCACTCGATACCACGTGGCCTAGGAATGCCACGGAATCCAACCAAAACTCACATTTAGAGAACTTAACATATAACTTCTTCTCTCTCAGAGTCTGAAGCACAGTCCTCAGGTGCTGCTCATGATCTTCCCGACTCCGGGAGTACACCAGAACATCATCTATAAAGACAATGACGAACGAGTCAAGATACGGCCGGAACACACTGTGCATCAAATGCATAAAGGCTGCCGGGGCATTGGTCAGCCAAATGACATAGCAAGGAACTCGTAATGACCATACTGAGTCCTGAAAGCAGTCTTTGGGATATCTGGTTCCCGAATCTTCAACTGAAGGTAACCTGAGCGCAAGTCAATCTTAGAAAACACCCTGCGCCCTGAAGCTTGTCAAACAGATCATCAATACAAGGCAAAGGATAATGGTTCTTCATTGTAACTTTGTTAAATTGGCGATAATCAATACACATACGCATAGAACATCCTTTTTCTTCACAAAAAAGACAGGAGCACCCCAAGGTGATACACTGGGCCGAATAAAACCCTTATCATGTAATTCCTGTAACTAATCCTTCAACTCAGGAAGAGCCATACGATACAGAGGAATAGAAATGGGTTGAATGCCCGTCAACAGATCAATGCCAAAATCAATATCTCTATCCGGCGGCATGCCCGGAAGATTAGCTGGAAACACATCAGGAAAATCTCGTACTGCTGGGACTAAATCAACCAAAGGGGTATCAATACTGACATCTCTCACGTAGGCTAAATACGCGTCACACCCCTTCTCAACCATACGTTGAGCTTTAAGAAATTAAATAAATCTACTAGAAGTGTGATCTAAAGTACCCCTCCACTCAACACGTAGTCCACCTGGCATAGCTAGCATCACGGTTTTGGCTTGGCAATCAAGAATAACATAATGGGGCAAAAACCAGTCCATGCCCAAGATAATATTAAAATCTACCATGCTGAGCAACAATAAATCGACTCTGGTCTCAAACCACTAAGAGCAACCAAACACGACTGATAAATGCGGTCCACAATAAGAGAATTTCCCATAGGAGTAGAAACATAAACAGGGGAACTCAATGAATCCCGAGGTACACCCAAATGCGAAGCAAAATAAGAAGACACATAAGAGTAAGTAGATCCAGGATCGAATAGAACCGATGCATCTCTGTGACAAACCAATATAGTACCTATGATGACAGAATCGGAGGCAACAACCTTGGTATAGGTAGGAAGGGTATAGAATCTAGCCTGGACTCCCCCTCTAGGGTGACCTCTACCTCCCTGACCTCCACATCTAGCTGGCTGAGCAGGTGGGGTAACAACTGGAGCTGTAATCATAGCCTGATAACTCTGCGGGGCACGCTGTGATTGATAAGTCTCTGAGGTGCACCCATCCCAAGTCTAGGGCAATCCCTCACCATATGGAGTGTGTCACCACACTCAAAACAATCTCTGGCAGGATATGGCGGTCGTGACTGGCTCGGGCCAGGTCTGCTGGACTGACCTCTGAAAGCACCATGCGCGGGAGGCGCGCTAGAAACTGGAGGTGCATAATAAGGCTCCTGAGGCCTAGGAGGAGCTAGAATACCACTGGCTGCTGGAAGAGCTGAATGAATATGGAGAGTCATATAACCCCTACCGTGATGACCTACAGTTAGGGCACAGACACCAAAATAATGGCCCGACTCTCGAGACCTCTTGGCCTCCCTCTCCTCTCTCTTCATAGCATGTATACCCTCAATCCTCCTAGCAATGCTCACCACCTACTGATAGGAAATATCCATCTCCAAATCACGAGCCATATTAGACCTGATGTTAGGAATAAGGCCCTCAATAAACCGATGAACCCTCTCGCTAACAGTAGAAACCAAGGCTGGTGCATGTCTAGCCAAACTAGTGTAATAGATAGCATACTCTGAGACAGTCATAGCACCCTGGCACAAATGCTCAAACTCTTCACACCATGCGTCCCTGAGGCTCTGAGGTGAGCCATCACTCATAGGCGACTCCTCGAAGCTGGAAAGTAGTGAAGGAAACCCCGCTCGACCCTGATATACCCATGGTACAGAGAATGCGGTAACACTCATCTAGAAATCCTAGAGCATCATCCGATGCTAGACCACTGAATACAAGAGGCTTGTACTTCTTGAACCTCTCAAGCCTCAGCTGCACATCCTCGAAAACCGTTGCCCTATCCTCTAGCTGATATCGGACTGTAGGCTATACAGGAATAATATCCGGGACCTGCTCAACATCCACTCACTGCTTAGGAGTACGGGTGGAGGGAGTCTGTGCTCCTCTCCCGGCCTGAGACGTAGCTGCAGCAAGGGGAAGCAACCCTGCTTGAGCCAAAGTGGTGTACATACTCATGAACTGTGCCAGAGTGTCTTGAAGTGCTGGAGTAGTAGTAGCAGTAGGCATATCAGGTGCCTGGACTCCGGCTTGAACTGCTGGTGGAACCTTAGTGGCAACTCACGCAGGTGTTCTGGCTACACCACGTGCGCGTCCTCGTCTAGGGGGTGCGGGTGCCTGATCACCTCGGGTACTGCATGTCCTTACCATCGGTGAGAGAATCGAAGACAGAAGTTTAGAATTGTGATGTCCAAAATATTGCACAACAAGGAAATCAAATGAAGTGGAGATTTTCCTAATAGTTACAAAGCCTCTCGTAGATAAGTACAGACTTCTCCGTACCGATCAACGAGACTCTAATAAATTGGCTTTTGATTCATGACTCCTATCAACCTAGAGCTCTGATACAAACTTGTCACGACCCAAATTTGCCCTCCTTAAACCATCGTGACGGTACCTAGTCTCTACGACTAGGTAAGCCTAAATTGTGGAAGATAAACCAAATTTGCGGAAGAAAACAATTTCAAACAGGAATAAAGTAATAAAACAGCGTTTAAAAGTGTCGCTCGACATTCACAATATTAACTCTTAAAAACCAATACATTTTCCCAAAACCTGGAAACCGATGAATCACAAGCTACGAATATAACAAAAATGCTCTAACTCAGGAATGTCTACATCAACATAAGAAAATAGAAGGGCTATCACTACAAGATAGAATGGAAAGGGACTCCTCGGTCTGCGGACGCGGTAGACATACCTCGAAGTTTCTGGAGCGGTCGCCTCGCCTCAAGGGTGATAGGACTGAGTCAAAGTACCTGGATCTGTACATGAAAAACATGCGCAGAAAGGGCATGAGTACACCACAACAGTACTTAGTAAGTGCCAAGCCTAACCTCGGTTGGGTAGTGATGAGGAAGGTTAGGGCCCTACTGAGGTTAAATAAAATATAAAATTCGATAGTGTAGAACAAAACAGTATAAATAAGTACAAACGTAAAAGTGACACAAGATATAAAGGGCAACAACATCTATTACAGAGGCAAGGTAAACACAGAAAGAAATTCGGCTCAGCACCAAAATAACAATCAGGGATTTCCCTGGATACCGTCCTATAGTCCCAAATATACATATCCAATGGATCTCCCGGGATCCCGTCCCGTAGTCCAACTCATAGTGCGCGGGGATTTTCGAAATCTCGTTCCGTAGTCCCAAATGTCAATACCTAGTACTGGGGAAATCTATCGTATGCAGTCTCGCAGTTCCATATAACTATGCAGGGGGATCTACCGGAATCCCATATCCGTAGTGCCAAATAAACAGACAAGGGGGAGCTACCGGTATCCAACATCCGTAGTCCCAAACGTAATTACACATCAGTATCAGGAAAATATTCAGAAAATGTGAATTTCATATTAAGGCAAACGATTAATCCTAGCCTAGCATGCTGCACATAATTCAGGTAAGCAGTTGAGCAAATAAGGCAACTAAAACACTTAGACAAGCTTTCCTAAGCTAACAAGAGGCTTTAAGTGCAGGTAATATAAACAGGAAAAGAAACATACTAGTAATTACTTAATGAAAATCAGATTTTCAATAATTAGCACAAGTACGCAATCGTCACCTCACGTACAAGGCATCTCAATTACCAAATATACCAAATCCTAAGGGGAAGCACCCCCTCCCCCCCACAAGGTTAGGCAAGCCACTTACCTCGAACCAGCTCAAATCAATCCGAAACCACGCTTTTGCCACGAGTACTCGACTCCAAATGGCCCAAATCTATTCAATTCAATTTTATAAAATAAATAACACTTCAAGTAACTAATTCTACAAGGAAATTCGAATCTAATGCGCGAAATTAGGTAAAATGACCAAAACGACCCTCGGGCCCACGTCTCGGAACCAGGTAAAACTTACATTTCCAAAATCCTCACACTCTCACGAGTTCAGTCGTACCAAAAGTACCAAAATCGGACCTTAAATGGTCCTTCTAATCATCACTCAAAGGTCTCTAATTAGTCAAGTCCTAACCACCAATTTACCACTGATTTTCCTCAAATTTTCATGCTTAAATTGATAAAAATCATTCCAACAACGAGTTTAGGGACCAAAGACCTTACCCCAATGAAATCCTCTAAAAGTCCCTCTTGAAAAGTGCTCTCAAAGCTTCTTCCCATTTGAAAAGAGGTAAAAATGGCTAAATTTCGTGAATGCAAGAATTTATATGTTTCTGCCAGTTATTCCGCTTTTGAGGCCCTGGGATATGGTCATATCTACGACTTTTCACTTAAAGCTGAGCTTCCGCATCTGCGACTCCCCATCTGTAAATGTTGTACCGCTCTTGCGGAAATTCTACTGCTTCTGTGGCTCCTGCTGAACCTCTTATTTCTGCTTCTGTGATGCTAAATGCTGCTTCTGCCCCTCCGCACCTGCGGTCCCACACTCACAGGTGCGGTTATGACAGAAAACCAGCTGAAGCTGTAACTCCAAACTCTGAAATCCTTCCGTCAGCCATCCAAAATCATCCCGAGGCCCTGAGACCTCAACCAAAGGCACGAAAAAGTCTAATACCACTTTCCAAACTTATACCAATCCTTAAAACACCTAAAATAACATCGAAACGACGAATCAACCACAGATTCAAGCCTAAAAATACGCTTTCGATCAAAAAGTCTATCAAACCTCGTCCGAATGACCTGAAATTTTTCACACACGTCACATTCAACACTACAAAGTTACTCCACGTTCCGGAATTCCATTCCGACCCTCGGATCAAAATCCCACTATCGTACCAGAAACTTAAAAAATTAAACTTTCTGCATTTCAAGCCTAAAGTAGCAACAGACCTCCAAAACACAATCTGAACACGCCCCTAAGCCCGAAATCACCCAACGGAGCTAACAGAACCGACATAATTCAATTCTGAGGCCATATTCATACTGATCCGACTACTGTCCAATTTCTAGAACTTAAACTCTCATTTAGGGACTAAGTGTCCCAAAACTCTCCGAAACTCAAAACCGAACATCCCGGCAAATCAAAATAGCAGAAATAAACATTGGGAAAGCAGTTAATAGGGGAATTAGGGCGTTAATTCTTAAGACGACCGGCCGGGTCATCACAATAAGCGAGTAGCTTCACACTCTAGCCAATGGACCCGCTAGACGGTGCTACTCTGGAACGTTTGGAAGGTCAATCTGTCCCAAATCTAACAGAGACTATTCATAATGAAATAATAATTGATGGAAAACTCTCTTATGCGGTAAAAATTGCAACATCCACTCACTTCTTGGATCCACTACTTCACCAGAAAAAGGAGGCTGTAATAGCAACACATACTACACATAATGGAATGCTGACAATCCTCTTCAAGGTATCTATCACGACCCAAACCGATGGGCTGCGATTGACACTCGCTACCTTACTTAACCGGGTACCAACGTAACGTATCTTTCATATTATTCTATCATAGGTAAATAAACTAGAGTAAAGCATGAGGGAATACGAACTTATACATATGCCATACTGGCCTATAAGACCAAATATCCACTTGTATACAGAACATAGGTCGACAAGGCCATACAAACTTTTACGTACATGAAATCTGTCTACAAGCCTCTAAGAATGCATAATTTTCATAAAGGTCGGGATAGAGTCCCACCATAAAACAATACATGTCTAAATCACACTAACCAACTGAGAAACTCCGAAGCAAATAAAGCGCACCAACATCTTCCGCTGAGCTGATAGCCTTCTTGGAGGGCTCTTGATCTGTCTATCGAGACCTGCGGGCATGAAACACAATATCCCCAGGCAAAAGGGATGTCAGTACGAATAATGTACCGAGTATGTAAGGCACATAAATAAGTTCATAACAGACATGAAAGAGATATAGAATAAATAACTCAACCAGGAAATCTGGATAAATCTGAAATTCATGAAATAATTATAGTGTCATGCATATGCGTATGAATGTCATGTTGTTCACAGGTACATGTTTCATAACATCATCAGGCTTTTAAGGGCATCCTATCATATCATCTCGGCCACTGTGGGCAAAATCATCAATGTATACCAGCTGATCAGGTGGTGGTGCATATATAATACCGTAACATTTTCCCATATTCCATATAAATATTATATACATATATATATGCGTATATAATGCCATCTGGTCATGGGTCAATATACATGAATACAATGCATGAGAAGTATGTCAATAAAATCTTTTGGAATGTCATAAGACCATTATGCCTTGAGTAGTATCATGAAGTCAACTCCTTTTTTCAACTTACGTATTTTTCTGAGACCCATGAACAGATGATAAAATAATAGGACACACGGGAATTCAAGACTATATACATCTCTAGTATTTCTATGAATAGAGTAATTTATGGATGTTGTGCATTTGCTCGTTTCGTTTGTATGGTAGGGATTATGCCAAATAGAAAGAAGGAATAGCCTTAACATACCTGGAGTAGGAAAACTCCGTATAATATTTTTGGAGAAGATTGTACCGTACTCCTTTAGAACCGCAAAATTTTACGTTGCTAAGGCTATAATAATTTTTCGTTGGAATTGATTTGGTCTCAAAAGTTTTGGTTCGAAGCTCGTTAGATTTAAGTTTTAGTGTCTGTTTCTAAAGGATTTGTATTAAGAAGAAAGGTTGTATAACATGAAATCAAATTAAACCAAGCTTTTGTATAAAGAAAATCAAACGTCTGTTTCTTGAGTAATTTGAAACTGGAAGAAAGACTTATACCTTAAATAGTTAGTCTTTGTCCAAAAAATGAATCAAGTCTTTAAAAGAGACCAAGTTTTATCTATACTTTTAGTGTTTACACGTTAGATAGCCACTAATCTTTTAAATAATTTATTGTTTACACGTTAGACCAAGCCTAAAAACCAAGTCTTTCCTTGCTGCCACGTGGTATCTTATAATTTAATAATTAACTACGTAATATTCTATAACTCGGTTAAGTAAGGTAGCGGGTGCCCGTCGTGTCCCATCGGTTTGGATTATGATAGCGTTTGACTACTACGGTGTCATGGCGGCTGAATGCAGGCTCACTAATGTGGGGTGATTTCTCAAACCTGTTAAGGGTTCAGTAAAAATTGGAGTATTCGACAATTACAATGTGTTTCTTGACTTCACTAATGAAGATGATTTCAACATGGTATGGTACAAATGTATAATTGAGATCGAGGGACAACATATGTGGCTATAGAAGTGGTCTCCCGATTTCAAAGCAGAGGATATCTTGTCATAGCTCTGGTATGGGTACTTCTTCCAGGCCTTCCTTTTCACATGCATACATGACATTATGTTAAGCAAGTAGTTAGCTCGATCGGTATACCATTGGAAATGGATTTGGAAACAAGGGGAAGAACGAGGTCAGTATGGGTAACTAAGAATCGAAATTGACTTTCTATAAGAACAACCAGATACTGTATATGTTTTTCAAGTTTATGAGGATACTGCACAAAAAGGTTTTGTCCAAGAACTTGAATACTAGGGCGTTCCAAAATACTGCAAATCTTGTAGGAAGATTGGGCATAATATTATTAATTGCAAAGATTTGGAGAGGAAAATGTGGAGAATGTACTACTAGAGAAGGAGGGGAAAGCACAAATGAAACATTTGAAAAGGAAAGAAACATTAGGCCAGGACATAAGGGACAAGGTAGAGCAATTGCAATAGAGATCAGGACAGGGCTATGAATAAAGAGATTCCAAGGGGCTATATAGAACATAATACTGATGTTGGGATGGAAGAGAACAAACGGAGAAGGCTCAAAATATCAAAGCTAGAGCTTCCAAAAAGAAGAACATTGTAAAAAATAAGAAATTTATGGAGAAGAAATCCAAGGTGAACTTTAAACATATTGATCAATAGGAAGCTGGTAGAAACAAGGATAAAAAGTGTTGGGGGATGGCTATAGATATGCATGTACATGATAAAACTATTGAACAAGAGGGCATCAACACAAGTGGGACTAAATGAACTCATAGTTCAAGGGAGTTTGATCAGAATGATAGCATAAAAGACAATATTCAATCAAGTAGTAAGGAAGCTATCAACACAACTTTCTACAATCCTGATGAGATTAATATGAGTCGACCAACATTCAAAATGTCAGAAATCAGGAAATTCCAAATTTGTAGGAATATCCTAATGGATCTACTAGTATCCCATTGAAAATCAAGTCTTTGCCGGGCATTGAATTTGTAGTGGATCTAAATAATGAAAAGGAGCAAAAATATATGAAAAGAGGTCAAGACTTCTAGGTGCCACAACAACATATAGATATCACTTCCCCAAATAGAGTCACTATAGTGATTCCTGAAGATCAAGTGCAAATTGAACAAAGAAACGAGGGTAAATATGATTGCTTCTCTTTTAATTATTAATGGTGGGAACAAAAGAAAGAACAAAGACAAAACATATGTTCCTTCGATAGGAGGAAAATCAAAATAATGTCCCTCTTTTCTTCCATGATAAGTGCTATCTTCTGGAGCATAAGAGGAGTTAATACCAAAAAGCCTTTCCAAGGCTCAAAAATCTTAGTATCATCAACAAAGTTGAGTTCATGGCCATAATGGAATCTTTTGTTGGTATGAACAAAATTGACAGGTATATGAAATTCATAGGATTTTAGCACTGTATTTCCAACACCAATGAAAAAATTTGGCTTATGTGGTTAGGGAACGACCAGACCAGTTTGGTTGAGAACGATGATCAACAGATTACCATCAAAATGCAACATGGGTATACTAACGATAATCTTTTCTTAACTCATGTATATGGTAAATGTACTACAATAGAAAGGAAGGAGTAGTTTGGAGAATATTCATGCGCAAATTGATGGACCATGGTGTATCGAAGAAGACTTCAATGTTATTCTGGATCCTATTGAGAAAAGAGGAGGTTGACCTTACAAAATGTACAAAAACTTAGATTTCAACAGTTATATGGATAATTGTAAAGTTATGGACTTAAGGTTCATTGGGACTAAGTTCACTTGGTCTAACAATTGGGAACCCAAAAAAAGGATCTGGAAAAGGTTGGATAGAATTTTTGTTAATGACCAATGGTGCCAACGTTTTCAAAATATTTGTTAGACACCTACCAAAATAGGTTCTGACCACGGGCCGCTTCTAATTACATGTTACAACAATAGCCAGAATGGGATAGAGTATTTTAGATTCTTGGACTTCTGGGCAGAGGAACCTTCTTTTATATAGGGAGAAGTACGTGTGAGAGTTTAAGGATTTTTAGGAGTAATGTTTAGTTTCTGGTCATGATACTCTCCCTGACACAAGCCTTGCTCAGGATCCTTAAGATCCTTGTGAACTTTTAAGTGCTAGGAACCCAAAGGGTATCTTAGCCGTATATGAAATTTTACTTTAAGACCTTAATTATTGACATTTTCAAATCTCTATAGGGTTAGTGTTAAATGAAATAAAAGGTTTCA
This sequence comes from Nicotiana tabacum, assembly GCF_000715075.1. Taxonomy (NCBI): domain Eukaryota; kingdom Viridiplantae; phylum Streptophyta; class Magnoliopsida; order Solanales; family Solanaceae; genus Nicotiana; species Nicotiana tabacum. Next base: position 223,353,850 of record NC_134101.1, read on the forward strand.
CTGTAAATTTCTCTACTCTATTAACTCTAGATTAGTTTTATTTGCATTTCTAATTACTAACCCTTGTTACAGTTCTGTCTTGGGCTTCACATTGATATTATTTGTTCTTAAGTGTCATATTAGGTAATATATGTCTTTCTTTTCTTTTTACACGTGACCAAACTGGGCCTGATGAGTTCTCAAGAACTCAAGTCCAAGTTCTAGTTTGAATATGGAGTCATTGAAGATGCTGCCGCTTGTTCACTGTTCACTGGCCTATTTTCCTTCAGGCCCAAACTACGAGTTCATTTCCTCCCTTTATCTCTTTATATGAACTACTGTTACTTTTATGTATATGACACTGATAATATTAGAGTGAATATTTTCTTTTTTCTCTTTTAGTTACTTTAAGAAACCTAGGCGAGCCTAAAATCATAGGTAAAAATAAAAGAAGTACTATCTCTTGAAGTAGTTAAATAACTTTAATTTATTTAAACCTCTAGTATCCAGTCTTTTGTTTCATCATACACTAACCATTTTTAATGAATTTCTCTAAGTGCAAAACAGATTTGGAAAAGTCGACAACTCTCTTTCTTTAGAAGACAAAATTGAGCAAACGATCAAAGTCTGGTTTTCTACAAATGAAACAAACACTGTTGCAAACAAAGATCCTTCAACGATTTTCTTCTAAATTTAAGCACAAGATCCGAAATCAATATCCGAGGTATACCTGAACCTATTTGTTCAGTGGCTCTTATTTCTACACAAATAGCGATCTTATTCCAAAGTCAAACATTTTACACTTAACCACACTTTACAAAGTTAGCAAGTATAAGTATTATAAACACATTTTCAAAACTCTTTCAATCACATGGACATTTCAAAGGCCTTTTTCTTAAAATCCTACACTCTCTTTCAAAATACATATACTACTTCTCTTTTAAAATGATAAAGTTTTAAAACATGACGTAAGGTAAGTCATACACTTTTAAGCACTAAGTAGAGTACAAACATCTAATTCCCCAAACCTAGTCTAAGTTCTATGGAGCTGCCTTAAAAAAATTATAGGGAGTTCCTAACACCTTCCCCTTAGAAGAACAAAATTTCTTACCAAAATCTCACTGATTAGCAGACTAATAGGATAATGACTTAACAATTGAATAGGTAACCTAGTATACCTTTAAATATTAGTTGACGACTCTCTTTATCATTAATAGAGAAATCATAAGTTGAATCTTGTTTTGACTCATACAAAATATGGTGCAACAATATGGCGACTCTGTTGGGGACCACACTTAGGTTCTGACCTTAGAAGACTTAAACTAGATCTAGAATTTAGGACTGTTTGTTTATATGCTACTTTAACTATGTTTGATTTTTTAAAATATGTGCTTACATGCCTTACTTGACTTAGCATGTACTTATCTACCTGCTTTAATGTTATTACCGTTATCTCACTATCTGTTACAACTTTATATATACTGACATTATATTCTTCCCTATAGAGCTTGCCCATACACTATTACATACAGTGACATGTGAGGGTTGTCTTTTCACCTCTCTAAACCTTCTTTCAGTATGCTTAAATCTCAGAGAATGGCTTTATTAGGTCAACTGACATAATATCTTGTAGTATTCAGTCCAACTACAAGAATTAGAAAATACCCCACTCTAGCAAACATAAGCCATGCTGCATAAACCTTAGGTGAGTCTATCCTTGACATCGACACACAATTAGGAAAGTCACCTTAATGTCAATGGTTCATGCACCCAACAATATGAATTTTGTGGAATGACAAACTGATCATGACAAGATGCTAAAGAACCGGAGCAAAGGCCTATTAAACCCTTTCTTCACCCCTTCAGAATGTAGATCATCCGCAACATCCCTGAAATCAGCATGGTCATGGGAGAACTGCACAAGATGAAAAAATAGCGGAGGAATATTTGTCGAGATCATGAAGATGAGACCAGGATGCACTTAGGAGCAGTGACTGCCTTATTGAATGTTCGGGCCGACAAAGATCTCACTAAGTTGTTGATAGAATTTTAGGATCCAGCCAAAGTACTTTTCAAGTTCGTTAACTCTAAGTTAGTGCCAACATTGGAAGAACTCACCAGCTTCACAGAACTACCATTCACAGGGAGAAACCCAGTACTGCCGGATATCATGCCCGACCACAGGTTCCTTGATGCCTTGGGCTTAGCAGTAAGCTGAAATATGAGGACTATTGAAGATGGGTGGATAAAGTTTAGACCAATTGTTTGATAGTTTTGGACATTGAGAGAGATACAAGTGGCAGATGGGGGAATTTCAGTGTGACCAAGCTGCTTGGGAATGTCTCCACCTCATAACTTTCTCTTTGGCACTTCTAGGACTACTGGTTTCCCCACAGAGGAGAGGACAAATCAACATCAACTTGTTGCTTGTGGTTTTAGCAATATTCTAGGGTAATATTCAAGTCACCTTGGTGCCTATGATATTGGCGGAAACGCTTCCAGCTTTTTCTATTTGTTCCAAAGGGTACAATTTCTTCAAAGGTTTCAATTTGTTACTTAAAAAATGGGTCACATAGTACTTCTACCAAAGAGAGACCACTATCGACTACTTTGTAGGTGTTAGCAATATGATCAGGAGTCATAATGAGATAATGAGGTACTGGGACATGAAGAATAGAGAGAGATGTTGACTCACCTGAGTGGAGAATGGATAAACTGGAAGCTTTCATGGTTGAGCGATAGGCAATTTTAATGACACCCGGGAAGTATATCATAGAGCTGATCGGACTCGAAGATATTCAGGTATACGAACCTTAACGAGTTCTCAGACAGTTTGGTTTGATCCAAGATGCACCCCTCTAATCGAGAACAACTCTATACTAAGATGCTACAGTGGGAATATCTCGATCCCAAGTGTAAGGACACTACAAGATGAGTGAAATGACCTAATCACGATGCTGATGGGTCAAAACTCGTTGTGTACTCTAGAATACTTTATTTGGACCAATAAAGAGGATGAGCTGGACCAACCAAGAAGAGCAGAAGTGGCTAGGTTAGAATATGAAGCAGCGGCCTTACAAATATATCACGAGATCTTACTTCATTATCTTGTGACTACTTATATGCATATCCAAGTGGTCCTAGGGTCAGTTGATCATATGCTTCCATCTCAAGAAGATGATGATCGAGTGATCGAGTATATACAAATTGAATCTGAGATAGAGACAGAAGAGGATCCTGAAGAAGAGACCGAATACAATGATGATAAGGAAGAAGAATTTGAGAATCCTAAAGAAGAACCTGAAGAAGACGACACGGGAGATGATTTCGGGGATGGCTACTAGCATCTAGTTGACTCCCTCCCCCTTCCATATCTTGCACCTCTTTCATTTCCCTATGGGTGAGTATGTAAGCCCATATAATATTGTGGAAGTTGGAAAAAGATGTTGTAATCATCACTCATGGCTTTTACAATCCAAATATTAATAATGAAAGGTGAAAAAACCAAAAGTTTGCTCCGGATCTAAACGTGTCAAATCAAAATTTTTGTCAAATATTCGCGGCATAGGCCCACCCCCGACAAAGATAGTTCCCTCGCACATTAGGAAACTCGCTTATTAAAATGCGTGAACTAATTTCTCCGTGTGCTCATATTTGTGCAAACACTGAAACTGACTTCTTATCTTTTTTTCTTTTCTTTTCTTGCATTACTATTATTCCTCGAAAGTTGAACCACCATACAACCTAAGATCAAAAGGGAAGATGGTTGCCACTGATGACCCGCTCGCACACGCTCTAGTAATTACTGAAAACATAGGGCAATTGGGAGAAAACAATGATACACAGAACGACGATCACGTTGCAAGGATGGCATAAGAGATGGAATTAGTAAGGGAGGAGGTACAACACATTCGTGAACTGGCGTATCTGGTCGTGCGACGCTACTACAACCACACCTTTTCCCTACACTATACTCGATCCCTTATTACTTTCCTTCAACTACCCACCAAATGAACAATACCCCGACTCCAATCACTATAACCCAGATTATACCCCAGTAACCCCCTCAAACCACCAAATCCTCCTATACATACCCCTTATGCACCAAATTATGTTCAGACACCGCAAAGCCAGCCAGTCACTACCAACATAGTTCATACCCCTGCTCGTGAGAATGTCACCTTTACCAAATCAAAACCAACATATACCCGTGGCACATACCGCTATACACGAGTGATGTATTCCACCCGTATATGCCGCTTCAGAACCCACCTTCACAACACCTGTCATAGTCAGGCTGCCTTGTGAAATTGAGTAGCATGCAGAAATGGAGAGGGAAGCAATGTATAAAGAAGAAGAGCTGGTATCTGATCAGTTGTGAGCATTGAGGAAACAAATGAAAAACCTTTAGGTCAATCGAGGGAGCGAGAGCCTAGATTACAAAGATTCGTGCATACACCCTATTTTGGACATGCCAGTAGGGTACGAGCCTCTGAAATTTGACTTTTTTTTATGGGACAGGTGATCCCCATGCACAGTTGAGAGCCTACTATGATAAGCTGGTTGGAGTAGAAAGGAATAAGAAGTTAAGGATGAAGTTATTTATAAGAAGTTTGACAGGAGATGCATTTACTTGGTACACCTGCTAGTACCCCAGAAACTGGAGAGAATGGCACGATATAGAAGAGGACTTCATGAACCGTTTTCGGTTTAGCACAGAAATTACTGCAGGTAGATTCGCCTTAGTGAATTTGCAGAAGAAGCCATCAAAGTCATTTCAAAAGTATGCACGACGATGAAGGTCAGAGGGTGACAGAGCTCAACCTCCGTTAGATGATAATGAGCTGACTAAATATTTTATTAGGGCCCAAGAAGGAATCTACTTCGAAAATATGGGTATGAAGGGGCAGTAGTTCCCCCCGAACTTGTCAAGATGGGAGACTTTGTGGAGGAAGGTATTAAATCAGGCAAGATATACAATCTATGGCTGCGTTGCAAGCAACCATCAAAGAAATTCAATCCGGTTTGATAAGTAGTGGAAAGAAGAAAAAGGAAGAAGTATTAGCAATCGTTCCCTATTACTAGTCCAGTTCACCATACGGAAACAAGTCTTACTCTCTGAACACCCATTCTCCATACTAACCTACCTATGCTCCAGTATACAACATGTCACACCTCCTTTTTCCGCCCCCGCGAGGGTACAAGGAGTTTATTCCAATTAAAGGACAGTCGAAACGGGATTTGTTTATTTATTTCAGAGTCGCCACTTGGGAGATTTAGGGTGTCCCAAGTTACCAATTTTAATCCCGAATCAAGGAAAAGAATGACTTTGTATTACAGTTCGCGAACCAGAAATCTGGATAAGGAATTCTGTTAACCCGGGAGAAGGTGTTAGGCATTCCCGAGTTCCGTGGTTCTAGCACGATCGCTCAACTGTTATATTTGGCTTGACTATCTGATATAATACGTATTATAAACTTATGTGCAAATTTAACTTTTAAAAACCGCTTTTATCATTATTTATTTTATACAAAATTGCAACGTCGTGAAAACACATCTCGAACCACGCCACAACCAGTGCACACATGATTTTTTTTTGACGCATTTCGACTTCGTCAAGATCGTGATTTGGGTTACATAAATGTACACCTGTTTTTAAGAAAATAACCTTATTAAATATGCGCCAAAATACTACGCGTTATGATATTATTAGGTAAGACCGTGAATTTTACTAAATCGCCCATCTTGAAATCTAGGTATTTTCTTATATAAAAAATAAATAAATAAGATTGGAGGACTGCAATTTTTTGTATTATTTATATTTATTTATTTGTTAGCGAGATCCTCCCTTATTTTATGAATACCCTTTAATGACTACATCTTTATTATTACTAAGTTTGTCCATAATTATGAAGTCAATCTCTACATACTTAAAAATAACATATTAATTACTAATTCAAAACAAATATTAATGGAAAGTAATATTACTAAAATGATAATTACGAACAACATGGAATTGCCCAAAAAGTAAAAAAAAACTAATTATCCCATAGTTGGATTAAAACATATTGTTAGTATGACTTAAGCTTATTGAAATTAATTATTTACAAATACTGAAAATTAAAAAAAAACTTTATTACTAAACCATATTTCTAAAAGCTAAACAATTTAAACTTAACTAACTTTGTTTTAATTCACATCATGTCCTAATACTTGATTCGCAAACTAATTCATGTTTAATCTGAAATTAACTACATGATTCCGATTAACTTAACGTTGACAAAAAAAACCTTACGTTGACAAAAAAAAACCTTATGAATAAGGAACTCAGTCAATTTTTGCCAAACCGATTCCATAACACCATTTTTACGTTATTTCTTCTATTTTGATTATTAAACAGTTTTAATTAGTAATCAGGCTTAAATATATTTTCTAATAATCCAGTTAAGGCGTTATTTAGTATATCTCTATAACATGCCTAATGACAGTGATTTACAGAAAAATTAAAACTAAATTAAAAATTTAACATTCCGTTCTTCATTTCAGCTTACAAAATGCCAAAATTACAGTTGTGTACCTGGTATTGCCAATATAAGAAGAAGAAAGTCAGCCACGCAGTAATAACAATACAGCACAACAACAAAAGTCCAATAGCAGTAACAACCCAGGAACAGAGTTTGCAAACCGGTGGAGTATTAATCTCAAAACAAAAGCTTCAAGCTTTGATGAAAAACAATTAATTCTGATTTCAAACAATGAAAGAAAGCAAAAGATTTTTTTTTAGTTTTTTTTTTAAAGTTTAAATATTTTTCGGAATTTTCTCTCTCTTAAATGTTCAGCCTTTTTTTTTCTCTCTCTTATTTTCTTTCTGTTCAGCTTTCTCTTCTGTATTCTCTCGTATATCCCTGTCTTGTGTTCAAGACTTCCTATATATAATCTCAACCCTTTAATCAATTAAAATCAATACTTTTTCTCTACCAAACCCATTATCTTCCCACTCATCCCCATTACATTAAATAAACATATCACACCACCCCATTATATTTTGTCCCCCATGCCTAACATAAATAAATACAAGATTCCCCCCACTAAATTTTGTCTTGTCCCCCCTTTATATTAAACAATTATATCACAACCCGCCCCATTTCATTTTGTCCCCCATGCTTCACATAAAAAATTACAAAATGTACAATTCCTAAACTACCCCTCCGACCTTACTGAAATTACCAAACTACCCCTGAACGTACTGCAAATTACCAAACTACCCCATCAGCTATAACAAATCAATTAATCACACTCAACCAAAATATAGCCAATATGACCAATTTCTACACAAATTTAAACAACAAATCACATGAACATGATTTCTTCAACATTTCAACAACAAATCACATGAACACAAATTGAACAACAAAGAACAACTAAAATTTGATTGAACAATATTTTTTTAGCAACAAACAATCCTATTTTCAGATTCAACAACAACAATCAAACAAGTATATTTAGATTTCCAAATTCAATAATATTGAACTTAAAATCAACTCTAACAACATCACAACAAACAATTCCTATATTAAACTTAAACAAGATTATGAGACAAATTCAAGAAATAATCATAAGTGATAAACAAGAAATCAAACTATACAAATTTCGGATTCAAGATCAACCAAACAAAGTATGAACATGAATGAAAATATTTTAAACAACAAACATGATGGATTCAAACGATTAAATCAATATATTTCCCTTAACACAACTAAGTTCTTTTAGACAAATAACAAGATCGACGAAGAAACAATTATGAACTTAAGCTTAAACTTAACAATATTAACAATTTCTCAAATACATAAACACATGAAACAAATTGAAGAAATAATCAATTAAATTTCAATTTGAATCTAACAAACATTAAACTAACAAATATTAACTTAAACAATAATACAAACATGAAATAAACATGAAAAATAACTAATTAACTTCCATTTGAAATCTGAAAATTAATTCAACAAAAATACATGAACATGAACAAAACCAAAAATCAAATCTAACCATAGACATGAACAAAACAAACATTTGCCGATTTTAGATTCGAAAATATCAAAACAAAATACGGACAAAATAAAACTCTAAAACTACTAACCGGATTGAAATGAAATATGTACGGACTGTTTCGACAAACTTCGACCAAAACTCGAGCAAACGACGACGAACATGAACCTACGAAGCAACTGAAGCAACAACAACAGTCGACGTGGCAGAAGCGATGCTCGAGCAGCAACGACATCCATGGACGACGAGGATTCAGTACAGACCTATATGAGAGGTCGACGGACAGCGAAGACGCGACAGGTGGGGACGGGGGGCTTCGAACTAGACGATGAGCTTGGCCATGAAACGACTGGGTGTAACGGTGGAAGAAGGCGATGGACAGTGACGATGCAGCAGCAACAGCTGCTCGTCGGGGCTCCGGTGGTCGTTTGGCTTGAGGATGGAGCAGCTGTGGAGGGTCGTTTGAGCAGTGACGATGCATCAGCAACAGCTGTGGTCGTCGGCTTCAATGGAGGAGTGGTCGTGTGGGCAGTGACGACGAAGGGGGGGAGCTGGTGGTTGACGGACGTGAAGGAGAGTTGGACAACGCAGCAGCAGTTGCTGCTGCTTGACGTGGGATGAGGGGTGATGGGGCTGACTATGGTGGTTTCACGGTGGTGAGGTCGAGGAAGAAGAGCAAAAACGCAGCAATAACGTTGCTCGTCAATGGCGGACGGTGGAGGGGTAGTTTAAGAGGGTGAAGAAGATGTAGACGTGAGGTGTATGTTTGGAGGGTGGTTGCTGGGCAGCCATGGCAGCTGGTCTGCCGAGGTGAAGGAGAAGGAGAAAGTCAGGTTTGGGGGCGGGTGAGTTTTGGTCCTTTTTTAGGGTTTTTGGGTTTTGTTTTTGTTTTGTTTTGTGTTGTTTGTAAAATAATAGGGGTGTTGGGTTATGGACTGGGTCGACCCAGTTCGAAATGGACTGGGTCGTTTGGGAAGATTGGGCCATTTTTTGGGCCCGTGGCTTGAAATCGAAGAAGAGGCCCAATTCCGACTTTCTTTATATTTTCGCTATCTTTTCTTCTTTTATTTTTCTAAAACTAAATTATAAAAATACTTAAACTATTATTAAGAACTAAATTAAGTTATAAAAGCGCAAATTAACTCCCAATAACAATTAACGCATAATTAAGTAATAATTAAGCATAAAATTGTATATTTGGACATTAAATGCTAAAAATGCAAAAGATGCCTATTTTTGTAATTTTCATTTTTTGTAAACAAATTTAATTAGTAACAATTATAGAATTAAATCTTACACGCAAATGCGACATATTTTTGTATTTTTTATTAATTTAACAAATAAACATGCACAGGCAAATACAAATAATTATTCAAAATATCACAAAATATCACAAAATTGCACACCAAGAAAAATTACTTTATTTTTGAATTTTTTGGGAGTAATTCTCATATAGGGCAAAAATCACGTGCTTACAGCTGCCCCTCTTTGCCCGAAGACACAAAGGGTTTTCGTGCAAAGATAAAGCGAGCGATTTTTGCCCATCCGAGTACTCTGTGTGAAGCATTTTTTTTAAAAAGATTTGACCGAACCTTTGCTTCAAAGATTTCCCACATATCCTGGGCTAAACAGGAATCAGGTCAATGTAGTTCGGGAAGTTTTGGTAGCTGGGACTACCGTGGGACTGCAATGTTACTGTTGTTGCATGCTATTACTACTGCTTACCGATCTCCTTGTTACACCATGCTTAAAAGAAAACAAGAAGCTAGGCTAGAGTGTAATTTGTTTTTGTTGCCTTGCTTCCTTGTCTGCTTGCATTTCTTCTGGTGCTTTTCTTCTTTTGACACATGTACTTGAGTTTGTACTGTGACCTCTTGTTGCAACCTTCTGTTTCCCGGTGCCGGGGAATTTTATTGTTTCCTGCTGGGGATTCCTATTGTAACCCTCTGTTTTATTGTCCTCTGACTTGATCTTGAAATGTATGCCTCTGTTCTATGGGCGGGCTCCCAACTTCAATACTTGAAAATTAAAGACTGAAATGTATGCCTCTGTTATCTGGGCAGGCTCCCAACTTCAATGCTTGAAATATAAAGACTGAAATGTATGCCTCTGTTATCTGGGCGGGCTCCCAACTTCAACGCTTGAAATATAAAGACTGAAATGTATGTCTCTGTTATCTGGGCGGGCTCCCAACTTCAACACTTGAAATGAAAAGACTGAAATGTATGCCTCTGTTCTATGGGCGGGCTCCCAACTTCAACACTTGAAAAATGTATGCCTCTGTTCTATGGGCGGGCTCCCAACTTCGATACTTGAAATGTAAAGACTGAAATGTATGCCTCTGTTATCTGGGCGGGCTCCCAACTTCAATGCTTGAAAAATGTATGCCTCTGTTCTATGGGCGGGCTCCCAACTTCGATACTTGAAATGTAAAGACTGAAATGTATGCCTCTGTTATCTGGGCGGGCTCCCAACTTCAATGCTTGAAATGTAAAGATTGAAATGTATGCCTCTGTTCTATGGGCGGGCTCCCAACTTCAACACTTGAAAAGTATGTCTCTGTTCTCCAAGCGGACTCCTGATTGCTAAATTTAAAATTGAAGGTATCTATTCTCCAGGCGGAATCCTGACTTTTAAAATTTAAGCTGTATGTCTCCGTTCTTCAGGTGGACTCCTGACGTCAAACTTGAAAAGTACGTCTCTGTTCTCCAGGCGGACTCCTGATTGCTAAATTTGAAATTGAATGTCTCTATTCTCCAGGCGGACTCCTGACTTTTAAAATTTAAGCTGTATGTCTCCGTTCTTCAGGCGGACTCCTAATTTTTTAAAATTTAAGCTGTATGTCTCCGTTCTTCAGGCGGACTCCTGACGTCAAACTTGAAAAGTACGTCTCTGTTCTCCAGGCGGACTCCTGATTGCTTGCATTTATCCTGATTAGTGCTTGTTTTTCCCTCCTGGAGAATTCCTCTTCAACAACTAACTTTTCTTCCCCTGCTCAATCAAAGAAAATTTCGTCAGTTTAAAACGGTGATTAGTTGATGGCATTCTTGCTGAAAAATCCTTCCACTGCTTTGCTTTGTGTTGACTAATTTCCACGCACTGCCCCTAAACCGCTTGACCTTCTAACCAACTTTTAAATTTCCCAACCTCTGGCGACCTAAATGTTTTACACCCCTGCTGTTATTTCACTTTTCTGACCTTTTTGTTTGAGCTTTCGCCTTTCCCACGACATTTACCAATCATTTCACCGATGAAACTTCTGTTAATTCCCTGTATTCCACTTGACATCAAGTTGTTTTTGACATGCTCTGACCACGTTGTGCTTTACAATTCTAGAAGCTGGTAGTGAACTTTGAAGTCCTTTCTGCTTGCATTGAACAAAACTGGCACTGAAACATCTCAGCTAGATAAAACCCTCAAAAGAAAATGAAATGCAATGATTCTTGAGTTAAGGATAAGAAGAATCCAAAACCAGATGACTGTTTGAAAAGAGAAGGAAAAGAAACTTATCTGAGCGAGACAACTAGTACCAATGGTCAAGACATGAATTTTGGATTAATCATCCCAATCTATCCAACCAAACAACACTCAATTGTCGTACCTCATTGCCTAGAACTTCCATCACTTGTTTGATTTATCCAGACCTTAACCTTGTTTCCCTGCGGTACCGCGAAACGGTTTCTATCAACAGACCTTTTCAGTTTTCCATTTCTTATCTCACCCTCGCCTTGAGGTGCCCGTAAAGGTTTTCACCAACAAGACTCTCTCATTTATTTTTCTCTCAACTCCCGTCGCCTTACGGTGCCCGTGAGGGTTTTCACTCATAAGACTCTCTCATTTATTTTTGTTCTTCTTGCTCGAACCAGAGTGTTGCCCCTGTCGTGGGTTATTCCTACCTGTTCATCTTGGCATTTCTCAAAACTGATCAAAGGTCTTTCTTTGGACCGTAATGTAGGCTTTTGGATTTAGCTAGAAAGAAAGTAATAAAAGGCTCAAAACAATTCAAATGGGTTCAAATTACAACTTTCGGAATCCAACTTTCATAACAATCACCACTTCTGCCCCAGTTTCTTGCTTGGGGATTTTTGGATTTCTATTTGGTATGACTGAACCTCGGAGTAAGGCTGCCTACGTACCCTTTCGGGATCAAGTCAAACGTAGTTCACTTCATAGAGACTACGTTGTTATGTTTCTCTTCTTTCCTTTTTTTTCACTTTTCTTTCTTTTCTTTTTCTTCTTTTCTTCTTTTTCTTTTCTTCTTTTTTTTCTTTTCTTTTCTTTCCTTCTTTTCTTTATGTTCGTCACATGTGTTCTCTTATAGTGCCGCTGATTCCGAAAGAGGTGTATGAAAAATAAGTAAGGCTCGAAGGGGATAACAAGGGATAAGAGTGTTTGGATAGCAAAACAAAATGCCTTCATCATTTCAATCTTTAAGATATGCCAAATACGAACAGATACATTCAGAAAATAAAGAAATCATACATAATATCTCTTGACCGCATCGGAATTGATGGCCATTTCTACACATTCTCCTTCCATATATGTCAAATACAACGCTCCTTTAGACAACACTCTGGTTACTACAAATGGTCCCTGCTAGTTTGGGGCAAATTTTCCTTTTGCCTCAGCCCAATGAGGCAAGATCCGCCTCAGTACTAATTCCCCGACTTCAAATTTCCTTGGACGTACTTTTTTGTTGTATGCTCTTGCCATTCTTCGTTGGTATAGTTGGCCATGACACACTGATGCCAATCTTTTCTCATCGATCAAACTCAACTGCTCAAGACGGCTTTTCACCCATTCATCATCATCGATCTCAGCCTCTGCAATGATTCGCAGAGATGGGATTTCCACTTCTGCGGGTATTACTGCCTCGGTACCATATACCAATGAGTAAGGAGTCGCCCCTACCGAGGTACGCATGGTGGTGCGATATCCTAACAATGCAAAAGGCAATTTCTCGTGCCATTGTCTAGATCCTTCAACCATCTTCCGGAGTATTTTCTTTATGTTCTTATTGGCCGCTTCAACCGCACCATTTGCCTTGGGACGGTACGGAGTAGAGTGCCTGTGAGCAATCTTAAACTGCTCACATGTCTCCTTCATCAAATGACTATTAAGATTAGCCCCATTATCTGTGATGATTACCTTTGGGATCCCAAACCGACAGATGATATTTGCATACACGAAGTCAACTACAGCCTTCTTGGTCACAGACTTGAATGTCTTCGCTTCCACCCATTTGGTAAAATAATCTATAGCTACCAAGATAAACCTGTGCCCATTTGACGATGCTGGATCAATTGGCCCAATAACATCCATGCCCCATGCAACAAAAGGCCATGGCGCGGACATCGTATGTAATTCTGATGGTGGAGCATGAATCAAATCTCCATGTATTTGGGATTGATGACACTTACGCACAAAACTGATACAATCTTGCTCTATCGTGAGCCAATAATAACCTGCTCGGAGAATCTTCTTTGCTAGAACATACCACTCATATGCGGTCCGCAAACTCCGGAATGCACCTCAGTCATGATAGTTGTGGCCTGCCGTGCATCTATACATCTCAACAAACCGAGCTCTGGCGTTCTTTTGTACAGTACTCCTCCACTAAGGAAAAACCCACTTGCCAACCGTCGAATTGTTCTTTTCTGATCACCGGTGGCCTGCGTTGGATATACTCCCGCTTTGATGTACTCTTTGATATCATGGAACCACGGCTCTCCATCGATTTCCTCTTCTAACACATTACAGTAAGCATGCTGATCACGGACTTGAATCTGCAATGGATCAACATAGGCCTTATCTGGATGGTGCAACATTGACGCCAAAGTAGCCCAAGCGTCAGCAACCTCATTATGAGTCCTTGGAATGTGTCTGAATTCTATGGCCTGAAAACGCAAGCAAAGCTCATGCAGACACTGCCGATACAGTATAAGCTTCAAGTCCCGTGTTTCCCATTCCCCTTGAATCTGGTGTACCAGTAAGTCCGAGTCACCCATGACCAAGACTTCCCGTACACCCATATCCACAGCTAATCTCAATCCCAATATACACGCCTCATATTCTGCCATGTTGTTTGTACAGTAGAAACGAAGCCGAGCTGTAACGGGGTAATGCTGACCTGTTTCCGAAATAAGTACCGCACCTATTCCTACGCCTTTCATATTGGCGGCCCCATCAAAGAAAAGTTTCCATCCCGACTTCTCAGCTTGTTCTAATTCTTCAATGTGCATTACCTCTTCATCAGGGAAATAAGTTTTCAAAGGCTCATAATCTTCATCAACGGGGTTCTCAGCCAAGTGATCGGCTAATGCCTGTGCTTTCATGGCAGTCCGTGTCACATAGACAATGTCGAACTCTGTAAGTAAGATCTTCCACTTTGCAAGCCTTCCTGTGGGCATGGGTTTCTGAAAAATATACTTCAACGGGTCCAAGCGAGATATAAGGTAAGTGGTGTAAGATGACAAGTAATGTTTCAATTTCTGTGCCACCCAAGTTAGGGCACAACATGTCCTTTCCAGATGAGTATACTTGACCTCGTAAGATGTGAACTTCTTACTGAGATAGTATATAGCCTGCTCTTTTCTGCCCGTAACATCATGCTGCCCCAGTACACAGCCGAATGAACTGTCCACAACTGTCAGATACAGAATCAAAGGCCTCTCTGGTTCTGGTGGGACCAACACGGATGGGTTTGACAAATACCCCTTTATTTTATCAAAAGCCTCCTGGCATTCATCAGTCCATTTGACCGCGGCATCTTTCTTTAATAATTTGAAAATTGGTTCACACGTTGCCGTGAGCTGAGAAATGAACCTGCTGATATAGTTCAGTCTCCCCAACAAACTCATCACCTCGGTTTTGTTTCTTGGAGGTGGCAACTCCTGAATAGCTTTGATCTTTGACGGGTCTAATTCAATACCCCTCCGGCTAACTATAAATCCCAACAACTTCCCAGATGGCACCCCGAAAGCACATTTCGCAGGATTGAGCTTAAGATTGTACCTGCGAAGCCTTTGAAAGAATTTTCTCAAATCTCTGACATCGTCGGATTGCTGTCTAGACTTAACGATCACATCATCCACGTACACCTCGATTTCTTTATGTATCATATCATGGAAGATAGTTGTCATGGACCTCATATAAGTTGCCCCAGCATTTTTCAAAACAAACGGCATGACCCGATAACAATACGTTCCCCACGGCGTGATGAATGCCGTCTTTTCTGCATCTTCCTTGTCCATTAGAATCTGATGATAACCCGTATAACAATCCACAAAAGAGCCAATATCATGTTTGGCACAATTGTCGATCAGTATATGGATGTTGGCAGTGGGAAATTATCTTTTGGGCTTGCCTTGTTAAGGTCTCGATAATCGACGCACACCCTGGTCTTGCCATCTTTCTTTGGCACAGGCACGACATTAGCTAACCAAGTGGGGTACCGTGTAACCTGAATGACCCTTGCCTCAAACTGCTTGGTGATCTCTTCTTTGATCTTCACACTTATGTCTGTTTTGAACTTTCTCAACTTCTGCTTGACAGGGAGGAGTGCTGGATCAGTGGGCAATTTATGAACCACCAAATCGGTGCTTAGACCCGGCATATCATCATATGACCATGCAAAAACGTCTTTGTACTCATGCAATACTTTAATTATCTCCTCCTTGAGTTGTGGCTCCAAATGAACACTTATTTTAGTTTCCCGTACATTGTCTTGGTCCCCTAGATTAACTGCTTCTGTGTCATTTAGGTTAGGTTTGGGTTTTTCTTCAAAGTGACTTAATTCTTTACTAATTTCCTCATAAGCTTCATCATTATTACAATCCACCCCATCATCACACTCGATCTCTTGTATTATTACTTCTGAACTAGATTAGCTTTTAAAACTGGGCCGAAGATTCCTCATGCATGTCATGTCATTGATATCAGCATAAAAAGAACTGTACACAGAGAGAAAAGAAAAGAAAATGGAAAGAGAATTAGGGACGAAGAAAATTGCATTTCATTAAACATAAAGACAACAAGGTTTTAACTCATCCAAACGGACGAAACATAACAACTGGATTACAAACCTTGGAATAATCTAGGTGACAAAAAGGAAAACAAAACCCACTACCACGACTCCCTCCGAACTGGAAGAGGAGTAGCTTCCCAATTGTTGATGTTAGCACGTGGTCCGATGTACTGTATGTCTTCTCTGCTTGACCCTTCCCCGGCCTCAACCATGTTTACTTCAGCAAATACTTTCTCAAACACCTTATCCAAATTCCCATCCGCCTCAATTAACGAACCTGACATCTTTGCCAATGACTGTTTCTTAATACTCGGTCTGACGAAGGAACTGGACAATCGAGGAATTGGTTTAGGGAGCACCCAAGCTTTCTTCTTCAATTTACGGGCCTTTCTGACATCTGCCGCTGTTGGTTTGAACCCTAACCCGAAGGTGTCCAGATTTTTGGGCAAATACACAGGTTGAGTAATGCCCTGCAGTTCAACCCCCAAACCCTTCCCGGGCACAAACCCGTTATTCAACATTTTTGACACTACCATGACGGTCGCAGCTGACACCCTGGGACATGGCATGCTTTTACCCTCAGGCACCCTGCTCACCGGAACCGTGTCGAGGATCTGATACACCCATGGCCCCTTATCATCTTCGGTCTCTATAAAGGGTACAATGGAATCATTCATGGCGCATGTGGGATCTTCCCCATGTAACACAATTTCTTGTCCGTCCCACTCGAATTTGATCATTTGGTGCAGTGTGGAGGGTACGGCTTTGCCGCATGAATCCACGGTCGACCCAACAAAAGATTATAGGATACTGCAGCATCCAACACCTGAAATTCCATCGTGAACTCGACTGGGCCAATAGTCAATTTGAGTACAATATCCCCTACCGTGTTTGCTCCCCCTCCATCGAACCCTCGAACACAAATGCTATTTTTGCGGATTCTATCCTCATCAATCTTTAACTTGTTCAATGTGGATAACGTGCAAATATTAGCGCTCGACCTGTTATCGATTAGTGCCCGAGTAACCATTGAACCTTCACATTTGACCGTCAAATAGAGAGCCTTGTTGTGTTCTGTGCCTTCCATAGGCAATTCATCATCAGAAAATGCTATCTTGTTCACTTCAAAGATTTTGTTGGAAATTGTCTCTAAATGGTTTACTGAAATTTTGTCAGGCACATGAGCCTCATTCAATATCTTCATTAAAACTCGGCAATGCTCATCAGAGTGAATTAATAATGACAACAACGAGATTTGGGCCGGTGTTTTTCTCAGTTGCTCAACAATGGAATAATCTTGTCCTTTCATCTTTTTCAGAAACTCTTCTGCCTCTTCTTCTGTTACAGCTTTTTTAACTGGCACTGGATTGTCTTTTGCGCCTTTAGCTTTTCTCAACTCTTCGGGGGCGAAACAACGTCCTGATCGGGTCAGTCCCTGTGCTTCACAACTTTCTTCCTCAATTTCCTTTCCTTTGTATGTCACCACTACCTTGTCATATTTCCAGGGTATGGCTTTGCTATCAACCATGGGTAACTGGACTACCGGTTTTATGACAACCGGTTCTACATAGGCTCCCTTCACAACTACCACGGGCGCGGATACTGACCTTGGTACCACTATCTTGATTGGCTCCTGCTTTTTCTCAGCCGCAAATGGTCCCTCTCCCATTACTAGCACTGGCTTGCCTTTTATTGTTTTTAACTGAACCACTGGCCTTGCACTCACTGTCTTTTCTTTGGTTTCCGTAGAACGAATCACCATAACCACCTGCGAAGGTTTCTTAGGCTCTGCCCCCTTATGTATCAGTTCGATCATGTTGGCCTCATAATGCGCTGGTAACGGATTTTGATTGATGTTCGGGGCCTCTGGAGCATGTACCTCAATACGATGATTATCAATGAGCTCTTGGATTGCGTTTTTCAACTTCCAACATTTTTCAGTATCGTGCCCCGGCATCCCTGAGCAATACTCGCAGCTAACAGAGTGGTCCAGGTTTCTGGGAAGAGGATTTGGTGATTTGGATTCAACTGGGGTCAGCATCCCTAACTGTTTCAATCTGTGGAAGAGAGAAGTGTAAGATTCTCCCAGCGGAGTAAATGTTTTTCTGTTTGGGGCCTTCTCATTTCTAAAAGCTTGGTTTGGGCGGAAGCTGGTTCCTGGTCTGTTAGCCCTGGGAGGTGGATAGGTGTTTTGTGGGTGTGGTTGTGTATTTTGGGGACTTGGTGTACGCCATTACGAGTGCACTGGGGGTTGAGTGTATGCTTGAGCGTGGTGAATAGAAAAGTGTGGTTCTGGTGGTGGATAATAGTGTTGTTGTGGACCATATGGGGTATATTGATAGTTTGGGTGGTGGGGTCTGGGTTGGTTGTAGTAGAGTGGACAATTATTGTGCCTGGACCAAATATTAGCTTCAGCTGTAGCAACGTCTTCTTTCTTCTTCTTCCCTAGCACACCACCAGTACCGCTTTGGATGGCCTGGGTGGTTGCTTTCAACGCTGAGTAGCTCAAGATCTTGTTAGATTTCAATCCTTCTTCAATCATGGCTCCCATCTTTACCACTTCATTAAACGACTTCCCGATAGATGTCACTAGATGACCAAAATAGGTAGGTTCCAATGTTTGCAAGAAGTAATCTACCATCTTACTCTCCCGCATGGGAGGATCAACCATTGCAGCTTGTTCCCTCCAGCGGAAACCAAACTCTCTAAAACTTTCCCCAGGCTACTTTTCTAGTTTCAACAATGACAGACGATCAGGGACTATCTCGAGGTTATATTGGAAATGGCCAATAAATGCCTGGGCCAAATCATCCCATGTATACCATCGGCCGGGGTCTTGCCTCGTGTACCATTCTAGTGCTGACCCGCTCAAGCTTTGCCCGAAATATGCTATCAACAACTCATCTTTTCCCCCGGCCCCTCTCATTTTGCTACAGAAACCACGCAGATGGGCTACTGGGTCACCGTGCCCCTCATATAAGTCAAACTTCGGCATTTTAAACCCCACAGGAAACTGTACATCAGGAAAAGGGCACAAATCTTTGTATGCGACACTAACTTGGTTTCCTAAACCATGCATGTTCCTGAAGGATTGCTCCAGGCTTTTGACTTTACGAATCACCTCCTCTTGTTCTGCATTCTTAACCGGTTTCTCAACTTCTCCCGGGATTTCAAAATGGGGAGAGGAGGTATATGGCTCAGGCGCTTTGAAAGTGGGTTCGGGAGGGTAATATTGGGTGTCGTGAGCTTGGAATAGCGGCTCACTGGATGATCTATGTAGTGGAGCTGGGGGAGGTGCCACAAAGACGGGAACCATGGGTGGTGGAGGGTTTTGTTTGGAGGGTGGAGCTGGGGGAGCGTATGACGTGGTACGATAACCCTGGGCCTGATAAGGGAAAGCTGAAGATTTGTGGGAAGTGGTAGGCTCCTGAGCTTGAGCCAAGGGTGGGATGTAAGATGGGTTGGCAGGATATAGTGGTGCTGGGTGTCCCTGCGACCATGCCTGATGCATTTCAGCCATTTGTGCTTTTAATTTCCTCATCTCTTCTTTCATAGCACCCACATCTGTTACCTCAACCTCATTCGAAGGGTCTACGATGCTGATTTCCGAATCCTGCCTGCCATTTTTACTTGATCTTTCGACCGGGTGTTGTATGGATGAGTTGCCAGAATTGCCAATCAATTAACCACCTGCCTGGTATCACACATTTAGACAACCACTTTGTTAGCGATTAGGTCTTAACAGATTTAACAACCACACGTTGGCATGAATGCACTTATATAGTTATTCCTTTCTATTATGCGTTTGCCCGATTGCATGCGTCATCCCGGCATTTCATTCCTTGTTTCATTTTTCTTCTCCTCGCCTTATCCCTCTCTTATGCTTTTTCTTTTCTCTCTCTTGTTTTTCCGCTCTTTTCTTTCTTTCTATTTTTCTTGGTTTTCCTTATATTTTCCTTTTCATTCTTTTTGTTTTCTTTTCGGTTATGGTCGAATCTTATGGAGATTGCCTACGTATCGTGACCCCGCACGAATCAAACCAGGCGTAGTTCATGAAGATAAATGTAAAAATAAGGGTGGAAATAAAATGCTCAACTTTCATTAATAAACAGACTCTTACAAACTTGACATCTTTTGTTTTGGAAAGAAACTAACAAACACAATCTGAAAGCAAACAAAAACTCTAAGCTTGCAAACATACTCAATCCAGAAAGATAACGGACGTACAAAAGACTGACTCAAAATGGTAGACACTCACAGACACGGACTATGCATATTCTAGTGCTTCAAACTTAGGTATCCGCGGGGCGTCGTTCGGCCTCGCCGCGGGTCTGGGATCCAAATCCCTTTCAAGCTGCTCTAACTCATTCATGGTTCGCTTCACATAGATCATCACTGCTGAGATAAAAGTAGTACGGGTCATGTCTTCACAAACCCGACATCTCCTGACAATAGCATGAGCAATGGCTCTAATCCTGTCTTTTGTTTGCTTCTTTTCTATGAGCAAGCGTCTTATCTGATCGTTGCATGTCTTTAAAGCTCGGGAGTCTTGCAAGTGTTGGTCTTGCAGTTGTTGCACTTCTGCCTTCATTTGGGCTAACAAGTTGTAACAATTTCAGTTTCGAAGTCTCTAGCCTGCCTAACCGCTCTACCTTCAAGGGCAACTACTTTTCTCTTTAAATTGGCAACAATTTTCTCATGGTCCCTTTTCAACCGATTAAAGTATTGGCGACGCTCTTCGGTTCTTGTCGCCCATTGTGCTTTAAGTTCTGCCATGACATTTTCAGCTTTTCCTAGCTCATCCCACCATTCTCTGACTTCGCTTTCCAATCTTTTTACCAATTTTTCATCGGATCGGCTCCTCGGTTGTTTATCGATGGTTATCTTCAACTGTCGGACTTGGGCCTTAAGAGCGTCATTTTCTCTGGCTAGTCTATTCTTTTCACCTTGATCCTCGGCAACTTGTACACTGTTCTCGAATTTCAGACTCTCGACTTATTGCTTTAATTTACCAATCTCAACTCGATAGCTTTCTTCCTTTGCTAACCAATCCCACTGCTCTTGGAACGACTTGGCGAAATCTTCGAGATGAGGTCTTTTAGCCGGTCTCCCATATGCCATGTCACCTCTGAACCATTCATGATACCCTGGAGCAATTTCCCCTCTGACCCTATCAGACACACAAGTGTTTGCCATCAGATATTGACACTCACTCCAAATTTGACGAACCTCTTCCTCGGGGAATCGACCGTCAGGACTAATTTCGACTACTTGGGTACTTAAATCTTCATCTCTCGGTATTACTTGATATCTACCGAGTTGACTCAGAACCCGATACGGTGCATAAGGTTGTATGCTTTTGAGTCCCATTAACAAAAAATGCGGTCGGGCTGCTGGCATATATATGACTTCCTCGACAGACAACCATCCAAGTACCCACTGTATCTGGCTAGCCTCGAGGTTCCGAAATAATAATGCCCAAGCCGTGACTCCTTCAGGTAGACCAGCCCCTTTGATTCTCGTACAAAATTCCCCTATACAAGTTTTCTCAGCCGAGCCATAACTCAATAACTGAGAGCGCGGGCACAAATGTTCAATCATCCACATTTGTAACAATAAGTTACATCCCTCAAAAAATTTGCCCCCAGCTTTGCACGCAGTGAGAGCTCTGAAGATATCAGCCACAATCATAGGTGCTAAAGTGCTTTTCCCCATGGTTTGCAAAGTACTGACGACGCCTGCTACTTTCAAATTAATATTACCATCTTTCCTTGGGAATATTATGAGACCCAAAAAGCTACCATAAATGCCACTCGCCTGTGTTCCTCCCATTTTTGTCGGCTATTTCTGCTGCAAAGCTTAAAGTCTGGATTATTGAACCCGCCCACATGGCCATATCTATCATACACGAAGCGGAAACTGCAGAAACCCTTTTCAAAATCCGAGTGATGAGCTGTCCGGGGTACTTTCAAGGAATCCAGGAATCGATGTATGGTAATGGCCCTAGGATCAATCAAGTATTTGAATCTCAATGGAGCTTGGTCACTTCCAATGTACCCCGCTATTTCCTCTATTGTTGGGGTGAGTTCAAAGTCTGAAAAATGAAACACATTATGTGCTGAATCCCAATGGGCGACCAATGCCCTGATGATATCCCCCGAGGCTGAATGTCTAATAAATCCGGAAGGTCTTTCAAATATTTTCTCACTTCGTCTTGCCCTTCTTTGCCCAAATCATTCCACCACAATTGCAGCTCAAAAGGGATTTTGGTCATTATTGAAAAAGGCTCATTTATTGTCGTGCTCATCCTGCACATTTATTAAAGCGTTTAAGCAAAAGAAAACTTTTATTTAACTCCAAAAACTACTATCTATATTATCGACTCAAAATTAACCCTATATTTCAAATGAAGAACTCAATTCTTAATTCTAATATTTTTAGATAAAAGACCCGATATTGCGACACGACCTTCCTGCGCCTCAGGGGCGAAAATTTTAAGGCTGTGAGGGTCAAAAATCAAAATACGACCAAAGGTGATTGTTTATTCAAAGTCAGCCCTCCGGTGCCCCGTTTGGGAATATTTGGCTATTTATGACATAACAACATCACCTGACTTATTTATGACTCTTTGTTTATCGTTTTTCAAATTAGGAAACTCAATATTGCAAACACGGCCTTTCAACATCTCGGGGACGAAGATTTTTAAGGCTGTGTGGGTCAACTGGACCAAATCTTAAATATGACCAAAAAGTGGCTGTTTATGCAAAGTCAGCCTTCCGGCTTCCCCTTCGGGAACATTCGGCTATGTCTTCATAAAACAGCGTCACCCGACTTCGTAGAAATTTGACATATATATTTTTTGCTATTATTATTTTTTTTTTGTAAAAGGGGAAGTTGGACATCACCCGACTTATTTATGACAAAATTAAAAATTTTGACATGTTTTTTTTTGTGTTTTTTTTGTTTTTGGCTTTTTTTTAGCAAAAAGGGGGGTTGGACCCGATGAGGGTTGCCTACGTATTTCACATCCGGTGAGAATCAAACCCGCGTAGTTCGGGCAAATTAACCGAACTATTTTAAATCATGACTCTTTTCCATTTTTATTTTTTCCTGGCACGACAATCTATTTTCCTTTTCTATTTTTGAAAAAGACAAAATAACGATTTTTTTCCATTTTCAACAAACAATAAAACAATCTATTTTTCCAAAAATAAAAGACTCTTTTTTTCTATATTTTTTAGTAAAACAAAATAAAATATTTTCCTCTTCTTTTTTTTTTCAAAATTTCGGCAGAGTTTCGCCAGTAATTGGTCATTGATTTTTTCTAAAATAATCAATTAACTCCCTAACTGATATATTCTTTTTCCTTTTTTTTCTCTTTTTTTTTTCCTTCAATTTTCCAACGTTCCCGAGATTGAGAAACCGGTCAATGTACAGAGCAAGTAGGATGCATCAGAATGGTCTTTTCATTTCAGGTTGCTAGTCCTAGACGGACCCAACCCCTGTGTTGAGTCCCCTAAGTCAAATGCAACGTGATGCAAATAAGCGTTCCTACTAGGGATCCGGCATGAAGTCACGTTATTCTATATTCAAAACCTGGGTCAGTGTACTAGACTGTGTACCCGAGCGGACAACTCGAGTCGAGGAGGGGGCAACTTACCGGGAACCAAAAGGCCATCCGGCTTCGTAACTTGTCCGAACTCTTTCTTATTTCAGGGTATAACACTAACAGAATAGGGAGTCTCAACCAGTAAGCACATCCCCGGAGGTGAAGAGAGAAAGGTTCGACACAGTTTATATATACAGTCAAATAATATCAAAGCGGTAAAAGCAGCATTTAGCACATTAGGCTCAAACATGTAAAAATCAGATAAAGCCAAATATAACAATTTATCTAAGCTCGAATCTCTAACCCCGAACCAGTGGTTCTGGGTTACCATAAAAATTCCCTAGCAGAGTCGCCAAAGTTGTCACACCTCCTTTTTCCGCCCCCGCGAGGGTACAAGGAGTTTTTTCCAATTAAAGGACAGTCGAAACAGGATTTGTTTATTTATTTCAGAGTCGCCACTTGGGAGATTTAGGGTGTCCCAAGTCACCAATTTTAATCCCAAATCGAGGAAAAGAATGACTTTGTATTACAGTCCGCGAACCAGAAATCTGGATAAGGAATTCTGTTAACCCGGGAGAAAGTGTTAGGCATTCCCGAGTTCCGTGATTCTAGCACGGTCGCTCAACTGTTATATTTGGCTTGACTATCTGATATAATACGTATTATAAACTTATGTGCAAATTTAACTTTTAAAAACCGCTTTTATCATTATTTATTTTATACAAAATTGCAACGTTGTGAAAACACATCTCCAACCACGCCACAACCAGTGCACACGTGATTTTTTTTTTTGACGCATTTCGACTTCGTCAAGATCGTGATTTGGGTTACATAAATGTACACCCGTTTTTAAGAAAATAATCTTATTAAATATGCGCCAAATTACTACGCGTTATGATATTATTTGGTAAGACCGTGAATTTTACTAAATCGCCCATCTTGAAATCTAGGTATTTTCTTATATAAAAAATAAATAAATAAGATTGGAGGACTGCAATTTTTTGTATTATTTATATTTATTTATTTGTTAGCGAGATCCTCCCTTATTTTATGAATACCCTTTAATGACTACATCTTTATTATTACTAAGTTTGTCCATAATTATGAAGTCAATCTCTACATACTTAAAAATAACATATTAATTACTAATTCAAAACAAATATTAATGGAAAGTAATATTACTAAAATGATAATTACGAACAACATGGAATTGCCCAAAAAGTAAAAAAAACTAATTATCCCATAGTTGGATTAAAACATATTGTTAGTATGACTTAAGCTTATTGAAATTAATTATTTACAAATACTGAAAATTAAAAAAAAACTTGATTACTAAACCATATTTCTAAAAGTTAAACAATTTAAACTTAACTAACTTTGTTTTAATTCACATCATGTCCTAATACTTGATTCGCAAACTAATTAATGTTTTAACTGAAATTAACTACATGATTCCGATTAACTTAACGTTGACCAAAAAAACCTTACGTTGACCAAAAAAAAAACCTTATGAATAAGGAACTCAGTCAATTTTTGCCAAACTGATTCCATAACGCCATTTTTACGTTATTTCTTCTATTTTGATTATTAAACAGTTTTAATTAGTAATCAGGCTTAAATATATTTTCTAATAATCCGGTTAAGGCGTTATTTAATATATCGATATAACATGCCTAATGACAGTGATTTACAGAATAATAATACATGAAATAATCTAAATACAATAAAAAAAAATTAACACTAAATTAGAAATTTAACATTCCGTTCTTCATTTCAGCTTACAAAATACCAAAATTACAGTTGTGTACTTGGTATTGCCAATATAAGAAGAAGAAAGTCAGTCACGCAGTAATAACAATACAGCACAACAACAAAAGTCCAATAGCAGTAACAACCCAGGAACAGAGTTTGCAAACCGGTGGAGTATTAATCTCAAAACAAAAGTTTCAAGCTTTGATGAAAAACAATTAATTCTGATTTCAAACAATGAAAGAAAGCAAAAGATTTTTTTTTAGTTTTTTTTTTGAAAGTTTAAATATTTTTCAGAATTTTCTCTCTCTTAAATGTTCAGCCTTTTTTTTTCTCTCTCTTATTTTCTTTCTGTTCAGCTTTCTCTTCTGTATTCTCTCGTATATCCCTGTCTTGTGTTCAAGACTTCCTATATATAATCTCAACCCTTTAATCAATTAAAATCAATACTTTTTCTCTACCAAACCCATTATCTTCCCACTCATCCCCATTACATTAAATAAACATATCACACCACCCCATTATATTTTGTCCCCCATGCCTAACATAAATAAATACAAGATTCCCCCCACTAAATTTTGTCTTGTCCCCCCTTTATATTAAACAACTATATCACAACCCACCCCATTTCATTTTGTCCCCCATGCTTCATATAAACAATTACAAAATGTACAATTCCTAAACTACCCCTCCGACCTTACTGAAATTACCAAACTACCCCTGAACGTACTGCAAATTACCAAACTACCCCATCAGCTATAACAAATCAATTAATCACACTCAACCAAAATATAGCCAATATGACCAATTTCTACACAAATTTAAACAACAAATCACATGAACATGATTTCTTCAATATTTCAACAACAAATCACATGAACACAAATTGAACAACAAAGAACAACTAAAATTTGATTGAACAATATTTTTTTAGCAACAAACAATCCTATTTTCAGATTCAACAACAACAATCAAACAAGTATATTTAGATTTCCAAATTCAATAATATTGAACTTAAAATCAACTCTAACAACATCACAACAAACAATTCCTATATTAAACTTAAACAAGATTATGAGACAAATTCAAGAAATAATCATAAGTGATAAACAAGAAATCAAACTATACAAATTTCGGATTCAAGATCAACCAAACAAAGTATGAACATGAATGAAAATATTTTAAACAACAAACATGATGGATTCAAACGATTAAATCAATATATTTCCCTTAACACAACTAAATTCTTTTAGACAAATAACAAGATCGACGAAGAAACAATTATGAACTTAAGCTTGAACTTAACAATATTAACAATTTCTAAAAATACATAAACACATGAAACAAATTGAAGAAATAATCAATTAAATTTCAATTTGAATCTAACAAACATTAAACTAACAAATATTCACTTAAACAATAATACAAACATGAAATAAACATGAAAAATAACTAATTAACTTCCATTTGAAATCTGAAAATTAATTCAACAAAAATACATGAACATGAACAAAACCAAAAGTCAAATATCTAACCATAGACATGAACAAAACAAACATTTGCCGATTTTAGATTCGAAAATATCAAAACAAAATACGGACAAAATAAAACTCTAAAACTACTAACCGGATCGAAATGAAATATGTACGGACTGTTTCGACAAACTTCGACCAAAACTCGAGCAAACGACGACGAACATGAACCTACGAAGCAACTGAAGCAACAGCAACGTCGACGTGGCAGAAGCGATGCTCGAGCAACAACGGCATCCATGGACGACGAGGTTTCAGTACAGACCCATATGAGAGGTCGACGGACAGCGAAGACGCGACAGCTGGGGACGGGGGGCTTCGAACTGGACGATGAGCTTGGCCATGGAAACGACTGGGTGTAACGGTGGAAGAAGGCGATGGACAGTGACGACGCAGCAACAACAGCTGCTGCTCGTCGGGGCTCCGGTGGTCGTTTGGCTTGAGGACGGAGCAGCTGTGGAGGTTCGTTTGAGCAGTGACGACGCAGCAGCAACAGCTGTGGTCGTCGGCTTCAATGGAGGAGTGGTCGTGTAGGCAGTGACGATGAAGGGGGGGAGCTGGTGGTTGACGGACGTGAAGGTGAGTTGGACAACACAGCAGCAGTTGCTGCTGCTTGACATGGGATGAGGGGTGATGGGGCTGACTATGGTGGTTTCACGGTGGTGAGGTCGAGAAAGAAGAGCAAAAACGCAACAACAACGTTGCTCGTCAATGGCGGACGGTGGAGGGGTCGTTTAAGAGGGTGAAGAACATGAAGACGTGAGGTGTATGTTTGGAGGGTGGTTGCTGGGCAGCCATGGCAGCTGGTCTGCCGAGGTGAAGGAGAATGAGAAAGTCAGGTTGGGGGGCGGGTGAGTTTTGGTCCTTTTTTAAGGTTTTTGGGTTTTGTTTTTGTTTTGTTTTGTGTTGTTTGTAAAATAATAGGGGTGTTAGGTTATGGACTGCGTCGACCCAGTTCGAAATGGACTGGGTCGTTTGGGAAGATTGGGCCATTTTTTGAGCCTGTGGCTTGAAATCGAAGAAGAGGCCCAATTCCAACTTTCTTTATATTTTCGCTCTCTTTTCTTCTTTTATTTTTCTAAAACTAAATTATAAAAATACTTAAACTATTATTAAGAACTAAATTAAGTTATAAAAGCGCAAATTAACTCCCAATAACAATTAACGCATAATTAAGTAATAATTAGGCATAAAATTGTATATTTGGACATTAAATGCTAAAAATGTAAAAGATGCCTATTTTTGTAATTTTCATTTTTTGTAAACAAATTTAATTAGTAACAATTATAGAATTAAATACTACATGCAAATGCGACATATTTTTGTATTTTTTATTAATTTAACAAATAAACATGCACAGACAAATACAAATAATTATTCAAAATATCACAAAATATCACAAAATTGCACACCAAGAAAAATTACTTTATTTTTGAATTTTTTGGGAATAATTCTCATATAGGGCAAAAATCACGTGCTTACATAACACACAACCATACTATAATCCTCAACCTCAATATAACCTACCTCACGCCCATATAAATCCAAATCCAACACAACCATACATTCCAGTTCAAACCACCACCCATCAAAATCAACCCACCTATGCACCCTGACCTCGCTTAAATTTTGAAGAAAGAGGTCCCAGAAACTACAACCCGATTGCTGAACTTTTATCCCAATTGTTTGAGAGGCTAAAAAGAGCTCACTTGATATATCCAGTAAAAAGGAGGATTCCTGAGCATCCTTCAAAATATGTTTATGCAACCAAAAGGTTTGTCTACTATTCAGGCGTACCAAGGCATGATACCGAGGATTGTTTCATGCTGAAAAATGAAACTGAGTCGCTGATCAAAAGTGGGGCCATTCAATGCACACCAGCTCCGCCAAATGTGAACTGTAATCCACTGCCAAACCATAGCAACCAAGGAGCTAATATGATCGCTTTGGATGAAGATTACAACTTGAAAGGAACTATTGTCATAATTGGGAACACCGAGGCTGCAAGGGTTCCACCCCGAAAAAATCCATTGATCCTTGTATAGTTGAAACCTCCGGTGATGGTCCAGACATGTCAGCAATAGTCCACTGCCACTGTCAAGAATGCGGAGGATCTAGAATACAAGACAGTTCCATGGACATACCAGCAGAAAGAAAAGGCAAGATGACGAATTCTGTAACCACTCACGAAATAACCATGTCAGGAAGGTGTTACATTCCGGAAGAGGTAAACCGAGGAAATCTAGGAAGAGAGTAGATTTAGCGGAGGAACATAATAGATGCTGAGGTTGCATAATTTTTGAAGAAGATGTCAGCTAAAGAATATTTTGTGGAGGAACAATTAAAGAAAACTACTGCACAAATATTGTTCGTGGATCTGCTAATGAGTTCTGACAACCATAAAGATGCCTTGATGAAGGTATTAAACGGAGTGAGTGTACCGAGTAACACTACCAGTGAGGCATTGGCAACAACCAATGACAAGATGGTCGAGGCGAACATGATCACTTTCCGAAAAGATGAACTTCTAGTAGAGGGAATGGGTCATAACAGAGCCCTACACATTACAGTCAAATACAGGGATAAAGTAGTGTCCCGAGTACTTTTTGATGGAGGATCTAGAGTTAATATCTACCCGATTTCTACTCTATGAGAATTGGGCATTCATTTGAATAAAGTGAAAGAAAGCTACATGAGAGTGAGAGATTTTGATAGATCATAGAAATATGTCATTGGAGTGATCTACCTGGCCCTGCAAATAGGACCAGTTGAGTTCCCAATTCTTTTTCAAGTAATGGACATTTCGACCTCATACAACCTGTTGCTAGGAAGACCTTGGTTACATATGGCAGGGGCAGTTTTGTCAACCCTCCATTAGTGTATAAAATTTGGATGGGGCTGCCAAGAGATCGTAATTCACGGTGAGTGGAGCCAATAAGCTTTTCTTGAACATGCAGTTCCATTCATAGAGGGATTGGATGAGGTCGCTTTTCATATGGTCGAAATCATGTAGACCACGGAGATAGATAAGACTGAGAAGAATGTAGGTATACAGTCATCATACAAATCAAATATGGCTATGAGAGATATGATCAAGTACGTGTACCTAATATCGACCAGGCTGGGCGCCCGATCAGATGGGATAACAGAGTCAATTGAGCCAAGAAGACATAAGGGTAGAGGCAGCTTAGGGTATCAGCCTCCAACTAGGAAGACTTACATTGGTGGCTTCGGGAAGAAAGCTTTTATGCCAGAATGTGTTCTGGGGCCCGGTTTGACCTCAACACCAGAGGACGACATCATAGATGGAATGGGAAGACTGTTCATGACTATGATCGAGGAATACTATGACAAAGTTGATATCAAGACACCGAGTATTCGGGATGCATAACCAAGAGAGGACCTGCAGAACTGGGCCGCTAGCCCATATTTTTTTTGTCGGCAGCCTTGGTAGTGTTGAATTGTAGTAATTTTATAAAAAAAATGCGAGATCAATTAAGGCTCAATTGAGGCCTGAACAGTGACTATACACTTTTGTCAAATTACCTCCTTTAACGCTTAGACGTTCCCCTTTTAATGAAATAAAAGAATTGCTTTCCTAAAATCATTGCAAATTTATTTATTGCTTTATTTATACTTAGCATTTTTTCCAGTAATCAAACAGATAAAAACTTGCGTTCCGCGATTATGGCATATAACGAAACCCTCTAGCAAAATGATCTAGACTGCGAGGAGTATGATGAAAGCATAATGCCATATAATCTCCCACAAGAGATCAAGAAGTTGGAAAGCCAGGAAAACATAACCTTGAAGAGACAGAAGTAATCAACATGGGAAGCGAAGAAGATGTGAAAGAAACTCAAATTAGCATCTATTTAGAAGAGAAACATAAAGAAGAACTAGTCTAGCTCCTGTGACAATACACCGATGTGTTCGCCTGGTCATATGACGAAATTCCCTGATTAAGTACTGACATTGTTTCGCATCGATTGCCCACCGATCATGCCAGACCGCCAGTTAAACAAAAATCGAAAAAGTTCAAGCCGGATTTGAGTTTGAGGATAAAATAAGAGGTGACCAAGCAGATAGAGGATAACATGGTGAGAGTCACCAATTATCCCAAATGGTGGCAAACATTGTACCTGTATCAAAGAAAGATGGGAAGATTAGGATATGTATGAATTATCGAGATCCTAACAAGGCCAATCGGAAGGACGATTTTCCTTTACCAGACATTCATATCCTTATCGATAATTGTGCGAAGCATGAGGTGCAACCATTCGTAAATTGTTTCACTGGGTACCACCAGATACTGATGCATGAAGAATTTGCAGAAAAGACAGCATTCACTATGCCATAGGAAGTTTATTGCTATAGAGTCATGCCATTCAGCCTCAATAACACTGGTGCTATTTACATGAGGGTCATGACAATCCTCTATCATGATATCATCCACAAGGAAATTGAGGTATATGTGGAAGACGTCATCATCAAATCTCGAAAGAGTAGCATTTGGATTACCTGAAGAAGTTTTTAGAATGTTTGCGGAGGTACAATTTGAAGTTGAATCCAGCAAAATGTGCATTCAGAGTCCCTGCAGGAAAATTGTTAGGCTTCATTATGAGCAGGAAAGGAATAGAATTGGATCCTTGAAATATCAAAGCCATTCAAGACCTACTATCGCCTAAGAGCAAGGACGTGATTAGTTTTCTTGGAAGACTAAACTACATCAGTAGATTCATATCCCAATCTACAATAATCTGCGAGCCTATCTTCAAGCTACTGAAAAGGGATGCTGCTACAAAATGGAGAGAAGAGTGTTAAAAAGCTTTCAACAAGATCAAAGAGTACTTATCAAATACACCAGTGTTTGTTCCCTCGAGCATGAGAATCCATTGTCACTATACTTGTCTGTTTTGGACAATGCATTTGGATGCATTTCGGGACAACACGAGGAGATCGGGAGGAAGGAGCAGTCTATCTACTATTTGAGCAAGAATTTCACATTGTATGAAGCCAAGTATACATTGATAGAACGGACCTGCTGCTCTTTGACTTGGATCACTCAGAAATTAAGATACAACATTTCAGCATAAACCACACATCTGATATCTTGGTTTGACTCGCTCAAGTACATCTTCCAAAAGACGATGCCAAATGGAAAGTTGGACAAACGACAAATTATTCTTAGCGAGTTCGACATTGTGTATGTAACGGTGAAGGCCATCAAAGAAAAAGCATTATCCGACCATCTTGTAGAGAACCCAGTGGACAAGGACTACGAACTGCTCACTACATGTTTTTTGGATGAAGAAATGTTGTTCGTGGAAGAAGACATTTCAGAGTCATACCTAGGATGGAGAATGTGTTTCGACGGAGCAATAAATTTCAAAGGAGTGGGAATTAGGGCATCTTAATTTCAGAGTCAGGACAACATTACCCCGCATCAGCAAAGATAAGGTTCCATTGCTCCAATAATATGGCCGAGTATAAAGCATACATCATCGGGATTAAGATGGCAGTCGATATGAACAATAAGGAACTTATAATCATAAGAGATTCTGATTTACTGATACATCAAGTCCAAGTTTAATGGAATACCAAGAATATCAACATCATTTCGTACCTGCATTGGATGAAAGAGTTGTGCAAGAAGTTGACCAAGATCGGGTTCACACACATTCCTAGAATCCAGAATGAGTTTGTTGATGCTCTCGCAACCTTGTAATCCATGATCCGGCATCCAGATAAGTATTACATCGACCTTATTGAGATAGAGTTCCAAGATCAACATGCATACTGTTTGCGTGTAGATGAAGAGTCAGACCCTAACCGTGGTACTACGACGTCAAAATGTTTCTTGAAATATACGCATGAACATGCGGACCTCACATGAACGACTTCACTTTGTCCAATAGGTTTTAAAAGCCAAATACTTTTGGATGACCATGGAGAGCGATTATTTCCGTTACGTGGAAAAGTGTTACCATTGCCAAATTCATGAGTATTTCCTTTGGATTCCACCTAATGAGCTAAATGTAATGGGTTCTCCTTCGTTGTTTGTCGCTTGGCGAATGGACATGATTGGACCTATAAATTTTGCTGCATCAAATAAACCTCACTTCATCTTGGTAGCCATTGATTATTTCACCAAATGGGTCGAAGTTTCTGCATACAAGGCTATCACAAAGAAAGTAGTGGCAGATTTTGTTTGTAACAACATAGTCTGCCGATTCGAAAAACTAGAATTAATCATCATTGACAACGCAACCAATCTTAACAGTGATCTCATGAGGGAGATTTGTGAGAAGTTTAGAATCGTCCACCTTAACTCCACAGCCTACATGCTGCAAATGAATGGAGCAGTTGAAATAGCCACCAAAAACATCAAAAGGATCTTTTGAAAGATAGTGGACAACCACAAGCAATGGCACGAGAAATTATCCTTTGCCTTGTTAGGTTATCGGACCACCATGAGAACCTCCACTAAGGCAATGCCATACATGTTGGTATATAGCACCGAAGCTGTGACATCCACAAAGGTTGATATACCATTATCAGGATACAGAATCCAAATCTCGGGGTTGTGATGGCGCGCCTAAAATTTGCTTGCTAGGCAAGCCAATGTGAGATAATTAAATAGTCAATTTTTAACATTTTAAACACAATGACAATCTATAACGAGAAATAGAAATCCAATATGATACAGTACCAACATAAGTCATGTGATAATATCTACTCCCAAGGATCCGGAGTCACGAGTACACGAGCAACTAGAAGTTTACAAACAGAGTCTGAAATAAATACAACTATTTCGAAGGAAATGAACAGTAAAAGTGGAAAGAGGAAGGGGACTTCAGTCTTCAGATGCCAGCAGATCTACCTCAAGTGTCTGTATGCAATGATCTGAGCTGACGCACCTCATGCACCGTTGGGACCAATACTAGAATCTGCACAAGAAGTGCAGAAGTGTAGTATGGGTACAACCGACCCAATGTACACCGTAAGTGTCGAGCCTAACCTTGACGAGATAGTGATGAGGTTATGACATGACACCTACATAAATAAACCTGTACAAGTATATGCGAGGCGGTAACAATAATAGAGAATAACACGTACAAACTAGGAGGGGACATAAAAAAGTGGAAAAATATGATAACTAAGACAATAATAAAAATCATGTAATATCCAAATAAATCACCAGCCATTGAAATAAGGTAAACCAATGATATAAAAATGGCACAACATCACCCTTCGTGCTTTTACTCTCGTCCATACCATAAAATGATGATATAAGCAAAACTAAATGACACGACATCACCCTTCGTGCTTTTACTCTCTCCCTCACCATGTAATAATGAATAAATGATATAAATAGTACGCATCACCCTTCATGCTTTAAATATCTTCCTCATTATTTATAAATCAACAAATGAGATAAATGCAATGTCACAATATTACCCTTCGTGCTTTTACACTCTTCTTTACCATGTAATGAAGATAAAATGAATTCAGGAAATAAATCATGTGGTGAATGTATTTAAGGTCAGATATGATGCCAAGATACCAAACTAAAACTTCCAAAATACTTAACAATTACGAAATAAGTAATAATTACGGAAGGAATAATCAAAGAAGTAATAACCTAACCTAAGCATGGATATCATAATTAATAATGCAATAAAACACAAGGAAATAAGTTCCACTCGCATTCCTTAACCCAACAACAACGCATAAGCACTCGTCACTTCACATATACATTATTCCCACATATTAAACACATAGAAAATAGACTAAAAAGTCCTAATCCCTAAAGTCAAGTTTAATCACGACACTTACCTCGCTCCATAATCAAATAAAAGCTCAACTGGGTCGTTCCTCTAAAATTTGCCTCCAATACAATCGAATCTAACCAAATATAGTTCAAACAACTCAAAATAAGCTTTCGAAACTACCCATGACTGAAAAAGATTCAATCTTTAATGATTTCAAAAAAAGTCAACTAAATTCAACCCGGGTCCCACTTGGTAAAACCTGAGAACAAAAATCTAATTACCCATTCACCCCGAGCCTGATTATGTGATTAGTTTCGAAAATCGACCTCAATTTGATATACCTCACATTTTCATACGTAGAGTACGTCGTAAGCCATTGATGTAAGCTCGGAAATAAGATTATATTTGGAAGCAAATAAAGTAAAGTAATTGTCACGCCCCAAACCTTGGGAGGCGTGGCTGGCACCTGGTGCCAAACTGGCCCGAGCGAACTACTCTGTAACTCATTCATTCATTTTTATAACTATCATGGGCCAACATGGTTGTTTACCATGAAAATGGTAACAACAATTAAATTTGTAAATGGGATTCTAAAAATACGTGATCTATTCCCGAGCTAGTTGTTAAAGCATTTGATGCTAATAATGTGGAGTGTAAAGATTAAATACGAGCTAAAACGGGATTATAATCGAACCGTAGGGCCTGCTGCCCGGACGTGTGTCTGGTCGATGAGGAACCTCGAAGCCGATGTCAGGGTTGAGTTCAAGCTATCGGGGATAGTCGGGGATGGGAGAATTAGGGTATATGATCAAGAACAAGTAAGAAAGCGATAGATATCGAGGTGACTTCGGGTCAATATCACGTGACAAACAAAGAATAGACAAGAAGATAGCAAAGCTAAACGGCTTCGAGCCAGTGAGGACAAGCGAATTAGAGAGGAGAAGGAGAGAGATTATATTATTGCACTTTTGTAGAATAGTTGGAGCTCTACTTTTACAGGGTGTTAGTGACTCCCCTTTTATAGAAAAATGGGGGAGTCTAATCTCAGTACAAGATACGTTGCGTGATGAAAGAACTAAGATGGGACAACCAGCTTACTCTGCGATATTTGCGTGGGCCGATATCGAGCTGCTTGAATAATTCTAATCGACCTCGGGTGCATTCCTTGAGAGATACATGCATTCTCTAAGGCTTTATGCAACATTTTCCTTGGAGGAGTGCCGCCCTATCTTGAAGGAAGTGACCGGCCCGAGATCCCGGCCTCCCGGGATCACCCTTTGAAGTATTCAGTCGAGGAGAAACCAGTTTCCCAGATTTCACCGTGTACAGATAGTCTCCGTGTTTATTAGAGGGAAGTGATAAGAAATGATTTTAACAACCCATTTCTCAATCACCATAACAATATCGTGCTGACGGTGCAGCCCCCCTTTTTTATAGGTGTCGAGGCATTTT
This sequence comes from Nicotiana tabacum, assembly GCF_000715075.1. Lineage (NCBI taxonomy): Eukaryota > Viridiplantae > Streptophyta > Magnoliopsida > Solanales > Solanaceae > Nicotiana > Nicotiana tabacum. The sequence goes on from NC_134101.1 coordinate 223,390,021, forward strand.
TCCTTCCCGCTTCTCTAGGATTACCCGAAATGTCACGATTCTTCGATCTTTTGTTAATATCGGTTCAGCTTCTATGGACGCATTAATTGTGACTACTATTACGCCTTCCGAGGGCGGTAATAGCGTCATCGGTTACTTTGCTTTCCCTATAAATGGGGCTTTTCATGGTTGTCCTTTTATCCTAATTTCCTTTGGTATCCTTCTTTTCTTCCTTTCCCGTTTTCTTGAATTTCTGCCATCTTGTCGTGTTTAGAACATGTGGCCTCAAGATATTGTGCCGCTGTGATGTGGTTGTTGTTGTTGTTGGTCCTAGGTGAAGAGGTAGAGGATCGATTTCCTCCGGCCCCGGGGGTACTTTGGATTATGCACCACTGCTCATGAGGGGGCTCGAATTATACACTGTTGCTCACCCTCCTCCCTCAGCTCAGCATGTTACACCCATTTTTGATTACAGGGGGTGTGTCAGTAGTCTCTACCGGCTGTTGCCTCTCGGGCCGAGGCAACATCTCGGGAAGTGGCTTCAAGATCATAGTACTGGCGGAGCTCGTACTAGCCAAATTCACCTAGCCTTTTCTCGCGTTCTTCCGGCTTTTCCTTCGTCATTTTGCTCTTTTCCCATACCTTCCTTTTGAAGATGCCATTCCGGAAGGATTGGGATGTGGTCCTCGAGGGGGTCATCTTTTTGGAAGATATTGTCTTTGAGGTCATATGCCTGAGTGGAAGATGATGGAGACACAACATGAATAGGTTAGATCCTTAGGCTCATATTGTATGCGTATCACTTGTTATTCTTCACTTTTTCGTAAGGATTCTCTGCGAGCTTTTGTAATAATATGTAATGTAACTATATGTAAGTAACCATTGAGGGTCGTTGTAAGCAAACACTTGTATAAATACAAAGATATTTTCTTGATTTCTTCCTTCGATACTTGCTGTATTTCTTTGTATTTTTGGCGGCTCCGAGTGCATGATCCTGTTTCGTCGCCTGTGACATTGGCTTTGAGTATTTTCTCTGGCCTTTGATGAAATGACTTCGTATTGGGTCTTTTGTGATTTCCCGAATCGTACCCAAATTAGGCCAATAACCTTGGGCCGCCGGGACCCTTTCACTTTGTGAAGGCGTGGATAACATCTTCGGGCCCCATAATGGCCTTTAAGAAGAGGCTTTCCCAAGGGTTCGCGATCTCGGTACGCCAGTGACTTCCTAGAAGTAATCTCTGACTGGAGGCCTGGCCGTGTCTCGGGTCACCCTGGTCATTACCAGGAATCTGTTTTGTGGGGGCATTTGTTAGGGACGCCCATTTCTTCGTAAACTGGCTTTCTTTGGTAGAGGCTTCTTGAGGATAAACGCCAATTTGGTAAAGGCATTATTGGTCTACTGGGGCGCTGCTTTGCTATGGCGGAGGTCTTCAGGGTTGAGCATTATCTCAAAACCGGAGGGGGTGCTGATGATTAGTGTATTTGATTGGTGTTGACCAGTCGTGAGGTTGCTTCTGCTTCCTGAGGGTCCTCGGGGTTCCTTGATGTTGTGATGCTAGCGGGTCATGCCCTTAGTGGATACTTATTTGGGGGACGGCAAAGACCGGGAACGGCGTTAGATGAGATGTGTGCTTTGTAATCATGAAAGAGCTTTTATCGGGGCAAGATGGGCTTAAGATTTTATGGAGAGTGCATCGTTCGAGCCTGGTGTTTCCTAAGTATTTGGTTCCGGAACAGAGGTTCCTTTGGCCAACAAGGGTTGGGCCATCAGGAGGATGTTCGATCATTGAGTAGATTTGCCGGCTTCACTTTGTGGTAGGTCTCAACACGATCCCTCCATATCTCAGGTCTTTGAGATGCTCCGTCAAGAGGCTATACTTCGGGGGGTCCTAAAGTACCAAAATGCAGGCTTCGAGCTTTGATCTGAATGGATATAATTGTGAAGCTATAGCTTGATTTCTCAAAAGTCCGTAATGGGAATAACCGATGCCTGGACTGGCACAGTACTGAGCTTGGACCGGGGATGATGAAGGAGTGGCAACTTGTTTCCGATGATTGATCCGAGTCGGAGCGGGCCTTCGAGGAACACGTTCGTCATAGATATTTGGGATAGGCGTTTGAAGAGACCCATCCCCGGGGTTCTGTACTTTTAGAAGAATTTTCTTGAGTGAAGGTAGTCGGGCGCAATACCCGATTTTATTGCGTATGCCACGAAGAACGAGGCTGGGCTGGTAGGTCATAACCCTTTAGGGGCGGAGCGTAGATTTTTCCAATTTGTATTTTGTTATTTGTAAAGCATGCTTGTATATGGAGAGCGCACCTTTCGCGCATATATATATATATAATGGGAGAAATCTTGAAGTTTTACCTCCTTTGTATCTCTTCCAGTGTTTCCTTTGATCCGGCGGGCTGGCTTCTGTGCTTTGGCGAGATCTTCGTGGGTTCGGAATCGATCGGGCAGGCCCGGGGGATTTTAAGCACGATCCTTGCTTCAAGAAGGTATTGGGGATTCTACGTGTTGCCCAGCTGTTTTAGGCTCAGTCTCTGAGTGAGGCCTTTAGTTGAGCATGCCTGCCCTTTGTTCTTTTTTGTGCTCGTGCGGGCGGATGGTGATCGCCTTCACTTTTTGCCCTCGGGTATTTTGCTGTTTCAGCTGAAGGACAAGGCGGATGAGCTGGAACAACTCTGAGGCGAGTTTGGAAAATCAAAAGGTGAATTCCCCGAGACGCAGGCGCATATGAATGCCTATTTTGAGGCCAAAGAGGGGGCTCAAACCGGGGCTTCCACTCTCGAGGCACAAATTTAGACTGTTCAGGCAAAGATGATCGTGATACTCTTGTCCGAGCTTTCAAGGGAGAAAACCGAGGTGGTAAATGTCCGGGCCTAGGTTGTGATGAATAATACTAGGGTGGAGATAGAAAATAGCGGTTTATTCAAGGAGTGCTGCCGTTGCTAAAGCTAAATTGCAGAAGACCCTCGATCATGCCAATAACGACAAAGAGTATGTGAGGTGTAGATCCCGGAGGAAAATCCTTGAGGAGAATCACGCCAGGGGCTTTTGATCTCTCGGGGAAGTTCGAGCAAGCCAGAGGAAAGGTGTATGAAGCCAAGTTCCTACTGTCTGATATAAGGACGATAAGGAGGAGTCAGCCGGGCTATAACTACCGGAAGAGAGCGAAATGATCATTCCCTACCTTCTTTGTTGTGTATATTCATAGCTTTCATTATATGACGCAACCTGAGGTTGCGCTTCGTCATCAATACGTAGCAATAAGAGGGGGAAACCCTTCAAGTTGTATCTTCTGTATTGACTCAAGCTTAATTTACCTTTGAGTTTTGCATTTGTTTGAGCTGGAGATGGTGGCATTTATGCCGTGCCGTTAGGCATATTATAGTTTAGCAATTTTCGGGTCCAGTCTCCGAGTCGCGTTGCGGTTCGAGCTTTAATTGACCCTTTAGTTCTTTCCTGCCTGTATGGGCGGATGGCGATGGCCTTTTGCGCTTCGGGTCAAAGCGACCTTACAGGTGGGTGGCCTGGAGGCTCACTCGGCTGGCAATGGCGGCATTTATGTCGTGCCCTTAAACATATTGTGGTTTAGTTATTTTGGGTCTAGTCTCCGAGTCGCATTGCGATTCTAGTTTCAATTGACCCTTTAGTTCTTTCCTACCTTCATCGGCGGATAGCGATGGCCCTTTGTGCTTCGGGTTGAAGCGAACTTACAGGTGGGTGGCCCGGAGGCTCACTCGGTTGGTGATGGCGGCATTTATGCCATGCCTTGAGGCATATTTGTAATTTAGCCATATCCTGTCTAGTCTCTGAGTCGCATTGTGATTCAAGCTTTAATTGACCCTTAAGTTCTCTTCTGCCTGCATGGGCGGATGGCAATGGCCTTTTGTGCTGTTTTTGGTCGTCGAGGTCTTTTCATATGTGGCTCGGAGGCTTTCATAGTTAACTGTTTTGGATCCAGTCTCCGAATCAGGTTACGATTCAAGCTCATTTTAATCCTCAAGTTATCAATTTTTTAGTTGGCGACAATGGCTCTTACGCTGTTTGGTCGTAGAGAACTTTAAATATGTGGCCCGGAGGCTTGTTTAACTGGAGACAATGGCTCTTATGATGTTTTTTCTTGTGGGCTTTTTGTAGGCTTTGTTTTCCGCTCGTTAAGGTCTTTTGAAAGATTTTTGCCTGACCCATCGTCGGTTTCGGAGAACCTCGATTTCAAGTCGTTATCGGTGATATTTGAGCACCTCGGAAGGTTCATAGCTCGTAGGCTGAGTAAGTCGAAGCCTTGTGATTTGGAGCTGACATGGTTGAAGCTCGTTTTTGCCTGTTGAGGGAAGCCTGTTTTAACCGGTTCTTTCCGAAGTATATTCGAAGTAGTGGCCTGCGATTTTTGTTTAGCGACGGTCGGGTGTCCCCGAGTTGCGTTAGTTTGGATGTATCAGCCGTTTTGACTGTAGTCATATGCATTGGGCGTAGCCATTTTTGATTTTGAGTGACAGTTCAGGCATCTACACCGAGGGTATGCCCTTTTGGGAATCTTACAAATGCGACGTATAGCCTGAACTTCGGAGTTTTCATGCCTGTTGAGGTGTTACAGTTTGTCATGCCTGTTGAGGTGTTACAGTTTGTCATGCCTGTTGAGGTCTTACAATTTTTATAGAATATATCTGGTTACACCGAGTCTTCCCGCTAGGGGTCTTACAGTTTCGGGTTTTCCAGCACATGGCGATTGGCGATGATTGACAGTCTCCGAGTCATCGAATTTGTTAACCGTGAATACCGCTTTTTGTGAGCTTGGAGTTTCCTCGTATGGGCATTATGAGCTCGGAGTTCCCACCCTGGGGTCGTGTGGGTGCAGAATTGCTGACGCTAAGTCTCCGAGTATCTCGGGACGCGTTTGGTGGAGAGGCACCTATCGGGGGTATATTTGAGATATCCTTGCTTGGAGAATAAGATGTTGAAAAGATATCCTTTTACTGCTTGGTGTAGACATACATTGTTTCATTGTCGTGAGCTTGGCTCGCACGGGTGCAGCTTTTCAGATCATTTGTTTCGGTACATAATTCCTGATTGGGGTTTAGCCTGCCATTTCCTGGTCCTCTCGAGGGGACGGTGCCCTTAGAAGTAGATCATCGCTTCGTCGTTGGACTGTAGAAGAATGCTTGAGACCTTATCGGATCCTCCTCTAGGGGTAAGTTGCTCCGCTAATAATCTTACTGGGAAGGCCCTCTTTGGGGCGGAAGCTCGACTAAGGAGAAATAGCACGACTCCCCTCTTTTTAAGGCCTAGGGGTCTCCAGGTAGAGTTAGAACCTCCGAATATCCTGGCTAGTTGTCTGCATACAGGTTAGCGAAAAAATAACAAAGGAGTAAAGCAGTTCTTCCATACCGCGAGATGTATAGGCGACGTTTTGAGATTAGGTATGTTTCTATTCCTTTGGGGGGGCGAGCCCGTTCAGCCCTTTGCCGTGTTTTATTAGGCTTGGCTGAAGATGTCGTTTGCTTACCCTTTGATCCTCTCGAGTGTGGGGGCATTGATACCGGCGATGCGTTATACGGTAAAGAATTTCCTCTTGTTGCGTATTGCTTTCTGTCGACTTAATTTAGTTTTGCCCTTTGCGAGGGGTTCCACAGTTTTGGCAAAATGGGGCCGACACTGTCTCCGAGTGTTGTGCCGGCGGTTGTTTGAACAATACATTCGTGCTTTGTGCCTCCTCCAATGGTACAGAGCTCGACGTCTTGGCCCGAGCTCATATGGGTCGTATTAAGAGGATGGTCTTTGTGGTGATTCATCATTAGGAATTCACTGGGGATGCGGGAGTGATTTGGTCTGTTAGCCCGAACCGCCCTATTGACTTTGGTTCAACATCGTTGTTGTACGTGATTGAACCACCTAAATTCACGAACACATTTTTTATCTGAAAATAGATAAAATGAGGGAGAGGGTTACCAGTGCGTCATTGTGATGCTGAGGCGAAGTATCGATGTCCTTTTCCCTGGATGTAAGGGTGTTTTCCAGAATACTTCCCTGGACCTATCTTTTCCTGATGACGAACATTCTCACTTTCCATTTTGTGATTCCTCGGAGGGTGTCTCCGCTCCTTCACTGTCTTGGTAATATGTCATGGCTTGTGCAATTCATCCTTCCTGGTTTCCATTCTTCCTTGGGGCTAGACTTGAACCTGGCTGCTCGATGGTACTCGGCGACGGCTTTTATTGAGTAACACAACTGTCAATTTACCGAGATGGGGGTCATTTTTGACCCTGTGGCCGCGCATACCCTGCGGTGGTTCTTTTGAAAGGGTCTTAGTCGAATAGGCCTAAGTTGCTCAACGCCCCTGTATTCGCTTATGGTGATCATGATATTTGGTATAGCGATGTTGAAACCGTGCTCTGCTGGTTGCGTCTCGTCAGATCTGGTTCTACTGAAAGTTCCTCAAGGACTTTGCCCTCGAAATATTTCCCTATCGTTGTGAGGTAGGTCACATCTTGTGGCATTCCTCCTGTCTTCGAGGTATGGTTGGTACCTTTCTTTGTTTGGTTTCGACTCTTTTATCGGGAGTCTATTTGGGTACGCTGAGCCCGAAGGGGTTCCCAGTTGGTCGTTCTCGACCCTGATCTTTGACTGGTACCAGTTGTGGACGTCTGACCAAGTCACGGTCAAATATTTGATTAGGTTCTACTTCAGTTGTTTCGAGGCCACCAAGCTTCGTTCGTTCAGGCCTTGGGTGAAGGCCTATACCGCCCAATCGTCAGAGACTTGCGGCAACTCCATCCGTTCCATCTGGAAGCTAGACACAAATTCCCGCAGCATCTCGTTCTCTCTCTGCTTAATTTTGAAAACATCAGACTTCCTTGTTGCTAGCTTGATGGATTCAGCATGTGCTTTTACGAAGGAGTTTGCTTAACATGGCGAATGAATCTATGCAGTTGGGAGCCAAGTTGTGATACCACATCATGGCCCCCTTCGAAAGCGTTTCCCCAAATGTTTTCAGCAATACGGACTTGATCTCGTCATTTTTTATATTGTTACCTTTTACTGCGCAGGTATAGGTAGTAATGTGTTCGTTGGGGTCGGTGGTACCATTGTACTTAGGGAGTTCTAGCATTCTAAACTTTTTAGGAATGGGCTTTTGGGCTTTGGGGCCGCTTCCTCTGGGAACGACCTCTGTATGAATTTCTTTGAATCCAAACCTTTCAAGACAGGGGGTGCTCCTGGGATTTGATCCTCCCTAGAGTTGTAGGTCTCGACATTTTTATCGTTGGCTGCAATCATCCTCTCACCTGATTCAATCCTTTTGGTGAGGTCCTCAAGCATCTTCACTAAGGCGGGGTCAGTTACTGACCCGTTATTGCTTGATCTTTTGGGTACTTGTTCGGCAGGGGGAGCTACCTTCGGTACTGCTGTGTTGGGAGTTCTCAGATGCCTTTGCAACTGAGCAATGGCCAGCTGTTGTGCCTGCAATATTTCAAAAATAACATGAAGACTAACATCCTATTCTTCCCAGGCCGGGGTTTTTTGAGCTTCCTGTTGGTCGTTCTGCCGTATGCTCCTATTGGTGTGAGAAATTTTGTCGACTAACAGTGCGTCCTATGAGTTCGCGTCCACCAGAATCGGTCGGGCGCGTTATCTGGATTCTGTAGTGGTGCTCTGGCGACCGGGACAGCCACGCCATTTTCCCCCGTGATTCTCGAGGTTGTCGTTTTCCACTCCGTTTACCGAGACTGACATTTTGACTTGAAATAAAAGGATCTTGGACAAGAAAAGTATGAAATATAATGTGCGCTTGTGCAATGAAACTAGAAAGAAGATAATCACTATTATTTTTAGCCCCACGGTGGGCGCCAAACTGTTTACCGTGAAAATGGTAACAACAATTAAATTTATAAATGTGATTCTAAAAATATGTGATTTATTTCCGAGCTAGTTTTTAGAGAAGTTGATGCTAATAATCTAGAGTGTAAACATTCAATACGAGCTAAAACGGGATGATAATCGCACCGCAGGGCCTGCTGCCCAGACATGTGTCTGGTCGATGCTGAACCTCGGAGCCGATGTCAGGGTCGAGTTCGAGCTATCGGGGATAGTCGGATATGGGAGAACAATTGAAAATATAGTTAAACAAGGATCTTTATGGCCACTATTAGGGTATATGATCAAGAACAAGTAAGAAAGCGATAGATATCGAGGTGACTTCGGGTTAATATCACGTGACAAACAAAGAATATACAAGAAAATAGCAAAGCTAAATGGCTTCGACCCAGTGAGGACAAGCGAATTAGAAAGGAGAAGGAGAGAGAAGATATTATTACACTTTTGTAGAATAGTTGGAGCTTTGCTTTTACAGGGTGTTAGTGACTCCCCTTTTATAGAAAAAGGGAGGAGTCCAATCTTAGTACAATACGCTGCATGATGCAAGAAATAAGATGGGACAACCAGCTAACTCTGCGATGTTTGTGTGGGCCGATATCGAGCTTCTTGAATATTTCGGATCGACCCCAGGTGCATTCCTTGAGAGATACCCGCATGTGCTGAGGCTTTGGCCTACATTATCCTTGGCGGAGTGCCGCCCGATCTTAAAGGAAGTGACCGGCCCGAGATCCCAGGCTCCCGGTATCACTATTCAAAGTATTCAGTCGAGGAGAAATCAGCCTCCTAGATTTCAGCGTGTACAATGGTCACAAACTCGTTATGTACAATTGTAAGTGGGCAAATGTTATATCAATGAACCATCGTTCACAAAACATGAATACATATGGAACGTCAAGGCTTCTGACATACTGTACAAAATGAACCTTTGTCGAAAAAGCCTCTAAGATTATTTGACATCAAATGGGACAGGGTACCGGCCTACCCATAAGTCTATATCAAAAACTCTGACACAATGACTCAAGACTCGGCTGCACTCCGAATGAGGTGGAGTCTTACCGATCCTTCGCTGAATGCCAATCTCGTCTACTATGAGTGCTTGTCAAACTGATTGTATATAATTGAACTTCATATCAAGGAAGACTTGATATTCAAATAGCCGCAAGACTAACACACTTAAAGACACAAGTATATTCCATTAGATAGAAAAATAGAACTATTTAAGCAGTAAGTATAGAGTCACGGAGAAAAGGTCGGGGAGAGAGCCACAAGATACAATTTATCTTTTTTATTGTCTAACTCCTACATATTGCCACCTTTTCAAATGCATTTAAGAGTCATCACTTGAAGAAAGGGTGGCTGCCACATGGGGTGGGATGGGGATTTTCATTTTATCATATAGTTAATTAATTAATTAGGTAATGTCCCGCTACCCGGTAATTAACCAATTACCCGCATAATAAAGAATTATTTCAAATTAATTACAGTTTTACTTATTTTTAACACACTTTATACATCTTACTATCATGATCATGTGGTACCATATAAAATAAATACATATACTATTATTTCATTAAAATACCCATGTAAAAAATGCATATATTTTCTCAACTTCTAATTTTCCTAATCTCATATAAAGTGTACAAATTTTCATATGCTTAATTCTTAAAATGGTACAAAGATAATCTTCTTTTTATGTGAGAAAATAATTTTTATCTTTACAATAAAGAAAATCTCATAAACTTCCTCATATTATGGGTATAATTTAAAATATATTCGAAAGTAGTAATATTAATAACTATATAAAATCATATTTTTCAATTTTTTTACAAAAATGTTTCACTCAGTATAAATACCATATCAAAATGTATCTAGCAGTATCAAGATTTTTAAACTTACAGGGTCTTATGGTGATAAATTCTCTGTAGAAAAGTACGGGATGTAACATCCTTCCCCCCTTTAGAAACATTCGTCCTCGAATGTTAACTCTTAAGGATTTATAAAATTTTCACTAGGGTCTCCTCTGTAAATTAAACTAAAACCCAAACTATATCTGAAGTCTTGACTATTCACAACCTTTTGTACTTGAGTATCTCGTATTTTCTTTACCTTTACCTTACTTACCTTTCAATATCGCATCGTATGTTCTGTCACTTTCATAACATCCCTTTCTCATAGGTAGAAATTACATCTACGCTTTAAATCTCTATTGCGATAGCACCTCAGGTGCATACAAATTCGGTGGAAGCTCTATACTGACTTATTACGACTTAGCTCTATGGCATGATCTGGAAACAAAAGAAGGGTAACATTTCCTAAATGCCCGATAGCCTCTTATATATTAATGTGGTGCGCAACACACCCATAAGTGAGACTCTACTAGGCACTGCTTTGTAGACTTCCTAGGACACGGCCCGCTCTGATACCACTTTGTCACGCCCAAAACCTTGGGAGGCGTGGGTGGCACCCGATGCCAAACTGGCCCGAGCGAACCACTCTGTAACTCATTCATTCCTTTTTATAACTATCATGGGCCAACATGGCCACAACTCGTTATGTACAATTGTAAGTGGGCAAATGTTATAGCAATGAACCATCGTTCATAAAACATGAATACATATGGGATGTCAAGGCCTTTAACATACTATACAAAATGAAGCTTTGTCTACAAAGCCTCTAAGCTTATTTGACATCAAATGGTACAGGGTACCAGCCTAACCATAAGTCTATATCAAAACTCTGACACGATGACTCATAGACTCGGCTGCATTACGAATGAGGTGGAGTCTTACCGATCCTTCGCTGACTGCCAATCTCGTCTACTATGAGTGCTCGTCAAACTGATTTTATATAGTTGAACTTCATTTCAAGGAAGACTTGATATTCAAACAGAAGCAAGACTTACACACTTAAAGACACAAATATATGCCATTGGATAGAAAAATAGAACTATTTAAGCAGTAAATATAGAGTCACAGAGGAAAGGTCGGGGAGAGAGCCACAAGATACAATTTATTTTTTTATTTTCTAACTCCCTACATATTGTCACCTTATTAAATGCATTTAAGAGTTATCACTTAAAGAAAGGGTGGCTGCCACATGGGGTGGGATGGGGATTTTCATTTTATCCTATAGTTAATTAATTAATTAGGTAATGTCCTGCTACCCGGTAATTAACCAATTACCCTCATAATTAAGAATTATTTCAAATTACGTACAGTTCTACTTATTTTTAATGCACTTTATACATCTTACTATCATGGTCATGTGGTACCATATAAAATTAATACATATACTATTATTTCATTAAAATACCCATGTAAAAAAATGCATATATTTTCTTAATTTCTAATTTTCCTAATCTCATATAAAGAGTACAAATTTTCATATGCTTAATTCTTAAAATGGAAAAAAGATAACCTTCTTTTTATGTGAGAAAATAATTTCTATCTTTACAATAAAGAAAATCTCATAAAATTTCTCATATTATGGGTATAATTTAAAATATATTCGAAAGTAGTAATATTAATAACTTTATAAAATCATATTTTTCAAATTTTTTACAAAATGTTTTCACTCAATATAAATACCTATCAAAATGGATCTAACGGTATCAAGGTTTTTAAACTTACGGGGTCTTACGGTCATAAATCCTCTGTAGAAAAGTACGAATGTAACAGTAATCATGTTACCTTGGAGGTTACAAATATTTAAGATTATGAATAATGAGTACCAAGAGGGTTGGAAAGCTTAGAAGCTAAACCAATTAAAGAAAATAAGTTTCGTCGAAAGTCGACAAGTTTGGAATGTTATAACATATACTTTTGGGGTGAGACTAGGGTGATTAACATGATAAGGAGGTTATGTTATGAGTTATTTTAGTCGTATGATAGTAGTGTGTTACGTTTTTAAGTCAAGGGAGCTGTGGAAGCTAGCGGCCTCATACAAAGTCGTGTGTTATAACATATTCTTTGATACCCTCATACAAAGAAGACCACGAGACCGTGCAAGCTAGTACCCAACTGGGCTCCAAAACATCTACCCTCAAGAACTAATTGGCCAAAGCCTAAACATCTTATTCTAGCGGCTTCTACTCAACTAGAATAGATGCAAATCTACCCATACTCACAACCTTTCTACTCAACACATCGGCTACTACATTGGCCTTCCCGGGATGATACAAAATGGTGATATCATAGTCTTTCAACAACTCCAACCACCTCCTCTGCCTCAAGTGGCGATCCTTTTGCTTGAACAAATACTATAGACTCTAATGATCTATGAACACCTCTTAGATGAACAATGGCTACCAACTCTAGGTCGTGAACAGGGTAATTCTTCTCGAAAACCTTCAACTACCGCGACGCGTATGCAATAACCCTGTCATCCTGCATCAATACTACATCGATCCTAATATACGATGCATCACAATACACCGTGTAGGTTCATGAACCTATGGGCAACACCAACACTAGCATGATAGCCAACGAAGTCTTGATCTTCTAAAAGCTCAACTCACACTCATTAGACCACTTAAATAGAGCACCCTTCTAGGTCATTCTAGTCAATGGGGCTACTATGGATGAAAGCCACTCCACAAACTAGCGATAATAACCTACCAAACCTGGGAAACTCCGAATCTCCGTAGTTTAAGTGGGTCTAATCTAGTTCTGAACTACCTCAATCTTCTTAGGATCCACTTTTATTCCCTCGGCCGATACAACATACCCCATAAGGCGACCGAGTTTAACCAAAAGTCACATTTTAAAAACTTGGCATATAGCTGACTATCTCTTCGAGTCTGAAGCATGACTCAAAGTTGCTACTCATTCTCCTCTCGACTGCGGGAGTAGATCAATATATCATCAATAAATATGATAAAAAAAAAGAATCCAAATATGGCTTAAATAAACAGTACATTCTATCCATAAATGTTGCGATGGATTTGTCAACACAAATGACATCACTAGGAACTCATAATGCACATATCGAGTCTGAAAAGCTATCTTAGGGACATTGGATGCCCTAATATTCAACTAATGGTAGCTAAACCTCAAATCAATCTTCGAAAACACTTTGGCACCTTGAACTTAATCAAATAAGTCATCAATCCTCGGCAACGGATACTTTTTCATGATAGTGACTTTGTTTAACTGTCGATAGTCTATACACATCCTCATCGAACCATCATTCTTCTTCACAAACAACATGGGCGCACCCTAGGGCGAGACACTAGGTCTAATGAATCCCTTATTAAGCAAATCATGCTACCGCTCCTTCAATTCCTTCAACTCTGGTAGGGCCATACGGCACGGGGGAAGAGAAATGGGTTAAGTGCCTTTGAGCCAAATCAATACAAAATTCAATATCTCTATCGGGTGGCATCTCTGGCAGATCTGTAGGAAGCACTTCTATAAGCTCACACATAACTGGTACCTAATCTATGGAAGGAACCTCCATACTAGAATCGCAAATATAGGCCAAATAAACTAGACATCCCTTCTCCACCAGACGTTGAGCCTTGACATATGAAATAACTATGTTCGTCGAATGGCCAGGAGTCACTCTCCACTCTAATCGAGGCAACCTCGGCATGGCTAAGATCACCGTCTTGGCGTGACAATCCAATATAGCATGATAAGATGACAACTAATCCATGCCCAGAATAACATCAAAGTCTACTACATCAAGAAGTAGGAAATCTACACTAGTCTCAAGACTCCTAATAGTAATCACACACGAGCGATCTAAAATAATAGAATCTCCCACAGGCGTAGACACATACACATGAGCACTTAAAGAATTCATAAGGCACAACTAGATATGAAGCGAAATAGGATGAAAACTAGAACAATAATTGTAATAATGGCATCAGATGACTCGGTCTCAGGTCTAGCTAGGAATACATAAAATTGATGTTGGGACCCATCATCCTGACCTTCGTCTCTCAGACGACATCTAGTTGGCTGGCCTCGACCTCTAAAGGCCTGACCTTCACCTCTAATGGCCTTAACTCCACCTCTATATACCTGACCCCTGCCTCTATCTGGCTTAGTAGGCAGTGAAGCAATCGGTGCCAGAATAATGGCACGAGAACTGTGTTGGTGCATGTCACCCTATGATTTGGGGCAAAATCTAGAAAAGGAGCCTCAGATCTCCACATGTATAACAAGCCCTCGGCTGCTGTGACTACTGACCCTAGAACTAGCCTTGTCGACTTGGTGACCACCCTGATAACTCAGGATCGGAGGTGCACTAATAGGAGCTGGTGGTGGCTAGCTACTCAGGATGAGACACATAAGGACCTCGACTACCCAAAGCATCATGGGATGCCTGAAGTGCTGGCTGAAACAGCCTAGGTGGATGGCCTCTGCCAAAAGTACCCCTGCCTCTAGACGAGGCACCACTAAAACCACTGAAATGACGAGGACTCTTATCAGATACCGGCCTCCTCTCCTGACCAAAAACCATCTCGATCCGTCTAGCAATATCTAAGGCCCTCTTGAAATAAATATCATCTCCAATATCCTTGTCCATTTGTAGCCTGATAGTGAAAGTGAGCCGATCAATGAATCTCCTCACTCTCTCCCTCTCAATAGGGAGAAAGATAATGGCATGGCAAGCGAGGTCCACAAATCGAGTCTCATATCGGGTAATAGTCATACTACCCTACTGAAGACACTCAAACTGCCTACAGTAATCCTCTCTTAGGGTGATAGGAATGAACATCTCTAGAATTAGCTGTGAACCACCGGCCTATGCCGCAAAAACAAACTGAACCACCCCAACTGTTTGGGCTGTTGGAGTCTGAAATAGTGTAGCCACCTGCTCCGAGGTGTGAGTAGTAAGAGTCTATGATCCTCCCCCAGCCCGAGAGATGACTGGTGGTACTGGAAATGCAACGGTCTAGGCCACACTCTCCATAAGACCCACTAAGAGGACTAGGGCGTCCTGAAGCACTAGAGTGGCTATGAACCCCTTCCGGGGACTGAGCTTGTCCGACGGGCACGATCTGAGTTGGGACCTCCTCTTTGTTATCAATTTGAGGCTCTACTGCGCGTACTGCTGCCAGAGCTCTAGGCTGAGATCTACCTCAGCCGCTGGCTCAATCTCGACCTCGGCTTCTACCCCTAGTAGTGTCACACCTCCTTTTTGCACGCCCGCCCCGAAGGGTAAGATGCGCGGGTGGAGTTTTTCCAATTTAAGTGACAATATTCGAAATGGGATTATTTATTTAATTCAGAGTCGCCACTTGGGAAAGGTTTGGCTTTTGGTGTCCCAAGTCACCGGTTTATCTTGAATCCCAAATCGAGGAAATTTTCGACTTTTCCAAATGAAGTCTGCGAACCAGAAATTCTAAGTAAGGAATTCTATTGACCCGAGGGAAGGTGTTAGGCACCCTCGAATCCCGTGGTTCTAGCACGGTCGCTTAAATTGTTATAATGGCTAAATATCTTATTTAAATACATGTTATGACTTACGTGCTTTTATTAAGTTTAAACCGCTTTTATTATTATCATTTATTTTATTTTTTTATAGAATTTGCAACGTCGCGAAAATGTATCTCGAACCACGTCGCAATCAATGCGCCCGTAGTTGTTGGCCATTTCGACTCCGTTGAGATTTGGATTCGGGTCACATCAATGTGCACCTAAGTTTTAAGAATGTAATCTAATTAAGCCATGCCTAAAGGGTCTAGCGTGTTATTATTTTGTAGAAGGCCGTGAAATTCACTAAACGGCCTATCCTGAATTCTAAATAATAATTATGGTTATTTATTGAGGGCCCCGCAATTTCGTATTTTTATTTGGCGATGCTCGTCTCTATTTTAGAAAGGATATCCTAAAGTGGCTACGTTTTTAATACATTTGTCCTAAAACTAGAAGAAGAGGTATATGCTAATTTAATTATATGCTTTGGCCTGATCCGGATTCTTATGATTAATTATCTACGAAGTTAAGAAAACATTATACTTTAATGAAAAATGCTTTAATTTGACAAGGAATCACATACAAGCTAATGAAATACAACACTTAATCCGAACATTTCTTGAGTTGAACTTAACTAAACTTATTTGGACTAGATTAAAGGATTTAGCTACTAGATATCGTTACTAATGAGACTTTGAATGTGACCCTAGGTACTGCCCAACGGAACCCAAAAAAAAAAGACTAAATGAAACAGAAACAGCGTTGTACAAGGTCGGAGTATACATACCCCATACTAACAAACAACTACCGAACTAAAACACAAAGGGGTAAACTCAGTCGAATGTCAGTACATACTTTCGAACTGTTGAATTATAAACTAATCAATTTTTACAGGCCCGTTAATGTACCATGAATATTACAACAAATACTTGAACTTCTTCAACCTTTTTCATTTCATGCTTTCAAACTGTTTCAGTTACATCAATATGGGACTTGAAATGTGTACCTGGAAATACTGAAAATGCAAAGGAGAAGAAGAAGAAGATGTGGAAATCAGCAGCAGCAAGAAACAGGACTAGCAATAGCAGCAGGATAGGAAACAGAATAGCAGCAGCAAGAATCAGAGTAACAGCAGCAATCAGGACAGCGCAACAGAAAAGATTCTATTGCAAGGTGGAACTAGAGTTGAAGAGGAAACAACCAAATGAAACAGCACACAGTGTGATGGCAACAAAACTCCAGACAATCCAATTCCGAGATATACCAAATGCAACAAAACACTAACAATAATCTCGATTGAAGCTTAGAAGAAGCAACACTGCCTGACGTATTGACAACAGATGAACTTCAGACAAAACAAGACCAAGTTTCTGATTTCTGTTTTATCTCTTTCTTGCTCTCTTTCTATTTCTGTATCTATGTGTATCTATCAGATCTCTTCTTTTTCTTCCCTCCTCACTTTTGTGTATCTCCCTGTCTGTATCTCCCTCTATTGTGTGTGTGTGTGTTTTTTCCTCTAATCCCAGGGTCTTGTATATTTTTTTCTATCAGATGTCCTTCCCCCCCTTTATAAGCCTTAACACTACCCCTTTTAACTGCCTGTTTAGAATATCACCATACCCCTCCCATGTGCCTTCCATTTTCAAGTCCCACTTTAGCTAATTAAGTATTAAACCCCATCATTCCCTTGGCAGGCTTAACTTTCCATTTTATTAACTAAAAGCAAACATGGGCAGCAGGATGTAGTCTGACAGCACATGCTGTCAAACTATTTAATTCAAAAAGGGCCTTTATGCCCATGTCGTGCACATGCCCCCCAGTTCAGATTACCATTACAGCCTAACCTTAGATTTCTGAAATCAAATTAGCAATTATAAGTAACTGAACTTGGTTCTTAATTGATTCAGGCAATGTTCAACAAAAGCAAATCGATTTATTTTGTTCAGACAGTTGAAACTAATTGACGACACATGTCGACTCGACTATATTAGCATTAACATACACAATCGTAGCCAAAAATCAGACATTTAAACAGTATCGATACATGATTCGAATTATACTGACTGAGCAAAGTGGTACTCGAGGAACCAATTGATCAGTCAACATTTGAAATTCAACTAATTGCACAACAAATACATACACACATTATCAGAACAAGTAGAAGAAGACACTCGATCAAACAACAAAGGTTCAGGCAAAGTGGACAAACAGAAGTTGATAAAATTAAAACAAACATGAACGGATTTTAGTCAATCACACAGACTAAACAGAAATAAGAAAAGAAAAAGCAAGACTCACCTCAAATATCGAAAAATCACAACCTTAACTCGGATTCAGACAGACCTTTCTTAAGGCTGAACGGACTTTAATCGAAGTGTTTCTCAGATGAGAAACACTTCGATTAAGGTCCATTAGACCTTAATCCTTTGGTTTGAACAAGACACGGACCATCGACGAAGACCTTTAAAGTTCAAAAACTAGATCCGGGATTCATGCTTCCCTGGTCAGATTCGGACCAAACCAAGTATGGTTTGGTCACGAGGGGGGTCTGGGGAGTGTCTGGTGTGAAGCTGGGGTTAAACGGTGTAGATCGAGTTTTGACTCGAATCTTCAAATGAAGATTCGAGAAGGTGGGATGGTATTCGAACTACGTGGTTAACAGATCCATGTTCCGGATGGCAAGGGGGTTCTATGGTGTTAAGGGCGAGGTCACCAGCGTTCATGCCGCCGGGTTTCTGGTGAAGGGAGATGGGGGCGGCTAGGGTTTGAGGGGAAGGGTCTGTGGAGACGAAGGCTGGGGTATTGGATAGGGGGGCAGGGTATGTTAAGGGCTTATATATGGAATGGGTGGGTTGATCTCAACCGTTAGATCAATCTAGATCTACGGTCTGGATCTGAGGGCTTAAGTGGAACGGTGTCGTTTCGAGGGTAAAGGGTTTGGGTTGGTCCGGGTGGAAACGGGTCGGGGCCATTAGTGGGTTATGGGGAGGTGATCTTGGCTGTTGATCAATCTGAGATCAATGGCCCAGATCAGTTTGGACCAAAACGGCGTCGTTTGGACACCCTGGGTATCAGCTGGTGTGGACCGGGCAGGCCTGGTTTGGACGTTGTTTGTTTTGGGCCAATTTTAATAAATTGGCCCAATCCAGAAGAAGAAAAGATTTTTTTTTTCTTTTCTCTTTTTTTTTTTATTTTAAAAACAAAACTAAGCAAAAATCAAATTAAAATTAAACACACACCCAATACAATTATTTGCACACACACTGAAATATTTCAAAATAGGTAAAACCAAACAAAATAAAATCACGGACGAAGACGCCTATTTATGATTTTCTATTTAACGACCGGATTACGGTTCGAATTATGCATGACACACACATTTTTTGTGTTTTGTTTTAATAAATTAAAAATGGGCAAAAATCGTAAATAACCAACAAAGTGCCATGTAAAAATCCAAAATTTGTACAGCAGGGCCAATTATTATTATTTTTTATTTCTTTTGGAGTGATTGTCGTGCGAAACAAAAATCACGTGCTCACAGCTGCCCCTCTTTGTTCGGAAACACGAAGAGTTTTCGTGCAAAGATAAAGTGAGCGTGTATGAGCGATTTTTGCCTAATGACCACTCCGTATGAAGCACATTTTTTGAAAGATCTGACCGAATCTTGCTTCAAAGATTTCCTACATATCCTGGGCTAAACAAGAATCAGGTCAATGTAGTTCGAGAAGTTTTGGTAGCTGGGACTACCATGGGATTGAAATGCTTGCTGCTACTGCTGTTGCTGTTGTCACTGCTGCGTCACTGACCGCCTTATTACAACCAAACGAAAATTGGAAACTGAACTAACTACTTATATGCATGTCAACTTATAGTTACAAGATTCCTATCTATGATTCTTTTACGACTTGATCTTGGGTCTTAGCTGATTCTGCTTGTAGACTCCGATCTGAATCTTGATGCTTACGAGTTGCGTCGACTTGTTTAATCTCTGAGATACTGAGTGAGACGCGATTGGCAGGGTTTAGAATCTTAGTCAAATGTTGGAGTCAATCTGCCTTCCATTTACTCCGATATCTCGGGACATCTTCTCTTTTTTTTTTCTTTTTCTTCTTTGATTCCGAACTGGGACTCATCTCGTGGGTCGTTTCGATCCATGTGGCTCGAGGTTAGACCTGCAGGAGAAAACAAACAAACGAACGAAATTTTCTGCCCTAGTTTCACTAGGAAAATTTCGTTAATTATTCGCCAGGAAGTTCATAAAATTGATGAAGGAAGATAAAAATGTTTAGTTCAGGGTTGGAACCTTAATACCGACTAGCTGGGGAAAGGTTCAGCTTAGGGTTTTAAAACCCTAATGCCGAACAAAGGAAGAATTCAGTTCAGGGTTTAAAACCCTAATGCTGACTAAAGGAAAATTCAGTTTAGGGTTTAAAACCCTAATGCTGACTAAAGGAAAAATTCAGTTCAGGGTTTAAAACCCCAATGCTGATTGCGTGGAAAAGCTCAGTTTAGGGTTTAAAACCCTAATGCTGGCTGAATGGAAAAAAGTTCAGTTTAGGGTTTAAAACCCTAATGCTGACTAAAAGGAAAAATTCAGTTTAGGGTTTAAAACCCTAATGCTGACTGCATGAAAAAGCTCAGTTTAGGGTTTAAAACCCTAATGCTGGCTGAATGGAAAAAGTTCAGTTTAGGGTTTAAAACCCTAATGCTTACTAAAAGGAAAAATTTAGTTTAGGGTTTAAAACCCTAATGCTGAATACATGGAAAAGCTCAGTTTAGGGTTTAAAACCCTAATGCTGGCTGAAAGGAAAAAGTTCAGTTTAAGGTTTAAAATCCTAATGCTGACTAAAAGGAAAATTCAGTTTAGGGTTTAAAACCCTAATGCTGACTGCATGAAAAAGCTTAGTTTAGGGTTTAAAACCCTAATGCTGGCTGAATGGAAAAAGTTCAGTTTCGGGTTTATAACCCTAATGCTGACTAAAAGGAAAAATTCAGTTTAGGGTTTAAAACCCTAATGCTGACTGCATGAAAAAGCTCAATTTAGGGTTTAAAACCCTATTGCTGGCTGAATGTAAAAAGTTCAGTTTAGGGTTTAAAACCCTAATGCTGACTAAAAGGAAAAATTCAGTTTAGGGTTTAAAACCCTAATGCTGAATACATGGAAAAGCTCAGTTTAGGGTTTAAAACCCTAATGCTGGCTGAAAGGAAAAAGTTCAGTTTAAGGTTTAAAACCCTAATGCTGACTAAAAGGAAAATTCAGTTTAGGGTTTAAAACCCTAATGCTGACTAAAAGGAAAAATTCAATTTAGGGTTTAAAACCCTAATGCTGAATACATGGAAAAGCTCAGTTTAGGGTTTAAAACCCTAATGCTGGCTGAAAGGAAAAAGTTCAGTTTAGGGTTTAAAACCCTAATGCTGACTAAAAGGAAAATTCAGTTTAGGGTTTAAAACCCTAATGCTGATTGCATGGAAAAGCTCAGTTTAGGGTTTAAAACCCTAATGCTGGCTGAAAGGAAAAGTTCAGTTTAGGGTTTAAAACCTTAATGCTGACTAAAAGGAAAATTCAGTTTAGGGTTTAAAACCCTAATGCTGATTGCATGGAAAAGCTCAGTTTAGGGTTTAAAACCCTAATGCTGGCTGAATGGAAAAAGTTCAGTTTAGGGTTTAAAACCCTAATGCTGACTAAAAGGAAAATTCAGTTTAGGGTTTAAAACCCTAATGCTGATGGCTGGGGACAAAATTCGAGAACAACCACTGACTTCATTTTTTTTTGAATTTTCTTATTTTAGTAAAAGAACAAAAGGGACTTTTGCGGGAACTTACCTTTTGAGTGAATTCCTTATTGCCAAAATGTTTCTTGTACCTGTGTACCTTCCTCTTTGGGCGACACCTGCTTCTTGCACGGTTGTCTTGGATTATACCTGTTTCAACTTTTCAGACAAAGAACAATTGTTAGTTCGGAAATGACGGTCGGTTCGGTGACCTTGATCGTTTCCAATTGCTTTGTCGCGTCTCTATTTCTGTTGCGAAGTCCCGCCATTGATTTGATTTGAATGGCGAAACCTTTAGACTGCTCAGGCTTGTATTTCCAGATTCTGTGATGACTTGCTTCGTAAGGCTCTCCTTTTTTCTTTTTTCTTTTTCTTTTATCTCTTGTTTGTCCCGTTTTGCTTGGAGGTTCTCAACGGGGATTTTATTGGAGGTATTCTGTGGGAATTTGTACAAAAACGAAGCTCTGTGGGGAAATATTTACAAAGTGGATTCTTTGTCTGGATTTTGTACAATGGGGCATGCTGGGGATTTATTTCAAAGCGGGCTTTCTAGGATTTGTTGGGGTAAGCTTGTTGGGGAATTTTTACAAAGGGACTCGCTGGGATGTGCTGGGGAGATTCCATTTTTTTTTTATATTGGGGAGACTCTGTGGGAGATTGTACAAAAGGAGAGACTCTGTGGGGATTTGTCCGAAGGCGGACTTGCTGGGGAAGATTTCTCTCTTTCCTCTTTAAACACCATCAAACGTCATGATCCATCAGGCTTGGGCAATCGTACCAACGAAATGAGGCGCTTTCCTTCATGAGACGGGATTCCGTGCAAACAAACCTGCCACCAGCCCTTTCCGGTGTATCCTGAACTTGGGGTTAAAACACAAAAGGGATTTAAGGAGAAAACAAATTTCAGGAAGGGAGTGCCCTTTTCGGGACGAGAAAGACTTATTTGAGGAAGATAACGCTGGCTTTAGATGACCTGACATGCTCTTTGGACTGGACGCCTGATCTTCCATGAACTTGCGTTTCCCTGAACCAGAACGGATCTGTGATTCCAAACCGGCGGAACTCCGCCGAGACTTCCTTGGGGTAGAGTCATTCTTTTTCGGCCAACAGCGCCCTTTGCGGGTTTTCGCTGGCTGACCTCTCTCATTTCTCTTTCTGTCATCGCTTGATAGCACTCTTTGTGAGTTTTTTACTAAACAAGCTCTCTCATTTTGGTTTCTCTTCTCCCGTCGCCTCGTGGTGCCCGAAGGTTTTCACCGCCGAGACTCTCTCATTTTATTTCTCTCAACTCAGGGTGTGCCGGTTTCCATTTGTGATGTTTATTGGTTTCCCACTATCTTTGGTAATTGATTTGAAAGCTTGTACTTGGTAAAGAGAGGTAGCTGATACTAACTTCTAAACTGCTCGACGTGCCCCGGTTTCAATTTCAGGGTGAATGGGATTTTATTGTTGGTGTGACTGAACCTCAAGGAGAGGCTGCCTACGTATCCTTTCGGAATCAAGTCAAACGTAGTTCAGGCCTCAATCAATGTTTTGTTTTTTTTTTTTTGTAGAGAGGATTGGGTAGTGTTTGGGAGTGGT
Source organism: Nicotiana tabacum (assembly GCF_000715075.1). NCBI lineage: Eukaryota > Viridiplantae > Streptophyta > Magnoliopsida > Solanales > Solanaceae > Nicotiana > Nicotiana tabacum. Next base: position 223,412,655 of record NC_134101.1, read on the forward strand.
GGGGGATAAAACCTTCGCCATTTTCAAATGTGTCAGGACTACTTGGAGTATGATCTAGACGTAGTATCTCTTGACTGCATCTGCATTTACTGCTGTGTCGGGGTCATTCCCTTCGACATCGCCTAAATACAATGCTCCTCTTGGCAATATCTTCCTTATGATGTATGGGCCTTTCCAGTTTGGAGCAAACTTCCCTTTTGCTTCCTCATGATGCGGCAGAATACGCCTCAGTACCAATTGACCTACTTCGAAATTCCTGGGCCGGACTTTCTTGTTGTAAGCCCGGGCCATTCTTCGTTGGTACAACTGTCCGTGACAAACCGCGGCCATTCGCTTTTCATCAATCAAAGTCAATTGCTCTAGCCGGGTCTTGACCCACTCGCTGTCTTCAATTTCCGCTTCGACAATGGTTCGAAGCGAAGGAATTTCTACCTCTGCCGGTATTACAGCCTCGGTCCCATAAACCAAAAGGTAAGGGGTTGCTCCTACTGATGTGCGTACCGTAGTGCGGTACCCCAACAACGCAAATGGTAACTGCTCATGCCACTGTCGGGAACTTTGGATCGTTTTCCTCAAAATCTTCTTGATGTTTTTGTTTGCCGCTTCCACAGCGCCATTGGCTTTCGGCCGATAAGGAGTAGAATTCCTATGTGTTATCTTGAATTACTCGCATACATCTCCCATCAAGTGACTGTTCAAGTTTGCTGCATTATCTGTAATGATAGTCGCAGGAATACCGAAACGACAGATAAGATTTGAGTGTACAAAATCCACTACAGCTTTTTTAGTGACCGACTTGAGAGTGACAGCTTCTACCCATTTTGTGAAGTAATCGATGGCAACCAGTATAAACCTGTGTCCATTTGAAGCCTTCGGTTCGATTGGTCCAATGACGTCCATGCCCCAGGCGACAAATGGCCAAGGTGCAGACATGGGATGCAGCTCCGTGGGAGGGGCATGAATCAAATCACCGTGCACCTGACACTGATGACACTTCCGAACAAAGCTAAAGCAATCCTTTTCCATGGTCATCCAGTAATAACCTGCTCGAAGGATTTTCTTCGCTAAGACATACCCGTTCATGTGAGGTCCGCACACACCTGCGTGTACTTCGTGCATGATCTTTCTTGCCTCCTCGATATCGACACACCTTAGAAGATTGAGGTCCGGGGTCCTCTTATACAACAATTCACCGCTTAGAAAGAAACCACTTGCATGTCGCCTAATGGTCCTCTTCTGATCTCCAGTAGCGTGCTCGGGGTACTCTTGCGTCTTCAGGAATTTCTTGATGTCATGGTACCAAGGCTGCGTATTTGATCCCCCCTCGATTACACTGCAGTAGCCGTGTCTTTCCTTGATTTGGATTTCCAAAGGATCGACGTGGGCGTTGCCCGGGTAGGGTAGCATTGAAGCCAAAGTAGCAAGTGCATCTGCCAGTTCATTGTGACACCTCGGGATATACCTGAACTCTATTGATGTAAAGCGCTTGCTGAGGTCCTCCACATGTTGTCGGTATGGGATAAGTTTGACATCCCGAGTTTCCCATTCGCCTTGAGCTTGCCGGATAATCAAGTCAGAATCTCCCATAATCAGTAAGTCTTCGACATCCTGATCGATTGCCATATGCATGCCCATAATGCAGGCTTCATACTCAGCTGTATTATTTGTGCAAAAAAACGCAGTCTAGCTGTGGCGGGATAATGTTGACCAGAAGGCGAGATCAAAATTGCCCCAATCCCTACACCCTTGGCGTTCACGGCTCCATTAAAGAACATCTTCCAAACATGAGCTTCCTCCGAGACCACTTCTGCGGTGTTTACTTCTTCATCTGGAAAGTAGGTATCCAATGGCTGGTATTCCTCATCGACCGGATTTTCAGCCAAATGATCTGCTAATGCCTGGGCTTTCATTGTCGTGCGAGTGACATAGACTATGTCGAATTCCGTAAGCAAGATTTGCCATTTAGCCAGTCTCCCAGTAGGCATTGGTTTCTGAAATATATACTTCAAAGGATCCAACCTACTTATGAGGAACGTAGTGTGGGCTTGGAGATAATGTCTCAGCTTTTGAGCAACCCATGTGAGAGCGCAACATGTCCTTTCCAACAGCGTGTATTTGGCCTCGTAGCCGGTGAATTTCTTGCTTAAGTAGTAGATTGCTTGCTCTTTCTTTCCGGTTAGGTCGTGTTGCCCGAGGACGTAGCCGAAAGAGTTCTCCAAGACTGTTAGATACAAGAAAAGTGGCCTTCCCGGTTTTGGAGGGACCAAGACCGGGGGATTCGAAAGGTATTCTTTGACTTTATCAAAGGCTTCTTGACACTCAGTTGTCCATTTAATCGCCACATCTTTCCTTAACATCTTGAATATGGGCTCACACGTGCTCGTCAGCTGCGCAATAAACCGACTGATGTAGTTCAACCTGCCCAAAAGACTCATCACGTCTTTCTTTGTTCTTGGGGGAGGCAGATCACTGATGGATTTTATCTTAGTTGGATCTAGCTCGATACCTCTCCTGCTTACGATGAAGCCCAAAAGTTTGCCCGACGGAACTCCGAAAGCACATTTGGCTGGGTTTAGCTTCAAATCATACTTCCTTAGCCTCTCGAAGAATTTCCTCAAGTCTTGGATGTGATTATCCTGCGTCCTGGACTTGACTATCACATCGTCTACGTACATCTCTATTTCCTGATGCATCATGTCATGGAAAATGGCAGTCATGGCCCTCATGTAAGTAGCCCCCGCATTCTTCAAACCAAACGGTATGACCCGGTAGCAGTAGGTGCCCCAAGGCATGGTGAAGGCAGTTTTCTCGGCGTCCCCTTCATCCATCAGTACCTGATGATACCCAGCGTAACAATCTACAAAAGACTGTATCTCGTGTTTGGCACAATTATCGACGAGGATGTGGATGTTGGGTAGCGGGAAATTATCTTTAGGACTTGCTCTATTCAAATCTTGGTAATCTACACATACTCGAGTTTTCCCGTCCTTCTTTGGTACTAGAACCACATTCGCTAACCATGTTGTATATTGGACTACCCGAATCACTCCCGTTTTCAGTTGTTTGGTGATCTCCTCTTTAATCTTATCACTGACCTCAGTTTTGAACTTTCGTTGCTTTTGTTGAACTGGGGGACAATCAGGATGAATCGGCAATTTATGAACCACTAGATCAATACCTAGCCCCGGCATGTCATCATATGACCAAGCAAACACGTCTTTAAATTCAAAAAGAAGTTGAATTATCGCCTCTCGCGTTTTCTTGTCCGTGTGAATGCTTATCTTGGTCTCCCGGATTTCTTCCGAGGTTCCTAAATTTACCGGTTCAGTGTCATTCAGATTTGGCTTAGGTTTATTCTCGAAATATTCCAACTCTCGGTTTATTTCCCTAAAAGCCTCTTCTGCATCATATTCTGGTTCTGGGTTCGTTAATTCGCAGTTAAATAACTCATTGTGATCTGGGCGTGAAGTCCGCAAGCATGTCATATTTAAAGCTGCATTATTATGACCGGGCTTCCGTCTAGTCGGGAATGGCGTGGCCTCCCAGTTTTGAAGTTGGGCGTTCGGCCCCATGTACAGCATCTCAGCAGTGCTTGTGCCTTCACCTGGTTGAACCATGTGGACCTCGTAGAGCATTTCTCTCATCGCCCCACATATCTCCTCGATTTCCTCAGCTGTGAAGACCTCATCATCTTCTTCTTCAGCGTAACTTGGCCTGATGAAAGTTGCATATAAATCTGGCAGTGGTTGAGGCAATTTCCAACCCTCATTTTTCTTTTTCTTTGCCAACTCTTCGTCTGCTGGAGTAGGTTTGAAACCTAGTCCAAAAGGTTTCTTGATGACTGGCAAGGTAATGGGTTCTCTTATTCCCTGAAGGGTTCGTCCAAGTCCCTTCCCTGGCCTAAATCCATGCCGGATCATCTCTTTGGCCACCATGACCGAGGCGTTAGACAAGAAACGCTGGGGGCAAGGTATTCCCTCTTCGTGCTGCTCTGCCAGTACAATCTCGAAGGCTTGATAGACCGTATGTTCGCTCCCTTCTCTCGGTTCAAGATACGGGATGGATGGGTCCCGATAAATGGCATGTTCGTCTTCCCCATGGACCACGATCTCTCGGTCTTCGTACTCGAACTTCACCATCCGGTGAAGAGTGGAAGGCACGGCTCCTGCCGCATGGATCCAAGGTCTGCCAAGGAGAAAATTGTAGGATGTATCCATGTCGATCACCTGGAAGGTTACTTGAAATTCGACTGGTCCTATGACCAACAACAGGTCTATTTCTCCCATGGTGTCTCTCTTGATGCCGTCGAAAGCTCTTACGCAGACATTGTTGGGTCGGATTCTTCCTGTCCCAATTTCCATCCTTTGTAGCATGGAGAGCGAGCAAATGTCAACGCCTGAGCCTCCATCCAACATTACCCGCTTGACATAATAGTCTTCGCATTTAACTGTTAGATGCAAAGCCTTGTTGTGTGCCGCTCCTTCCGGGGGTAAATCATTCTTGCTGAAAGAGATTTGGTTGATGGCGAAGAATCTCTCTGTCATCCGCTCTAGTTGCTCCACCGAGGTTTCAACTGGTACATATGCTTCATTCAGGGTTTTCAGCAGGATCTTTTGATGCTCGGTTGACCTCATCAATAATGACAGCATGGATACTTGCTCAGGGTGCTTGCGTAGCTGATCTATCACTTCGTAATCCGGCATCTTCATTTGTTGGAAGAACACTTCCGCTTCTTCAACACTCACGGGCTTCTTTGGAGGGAAGCGCCTTTGTATGGCGTTGTTCAGTTCTTGGGTATTTGAATACCTTCCAATGAAAGTATTTTCTGGAAGTTCTCCCATGACCTCTTTACCTTTGTACATTACCAAAGTCTTTTGATAATTCCACGGTACTGTGGACGGGTTGGTCATTGGCTTTTGTGGTACGCGTCCGATAACCACTGGCTCATTCAGCCGAGGTGGTTGAATCGTCCCCCGGACCACATAGGCCCCTTTTGGCACGTACATAGGTTTTGTCTTTTTGATTCCGAAGTTCTGCGCCTTCTCAGCTTGACCTCGTGGTATGTAAAGAACTCCATCCTTTATCGGTACCACTTTCTTCTCCAACTTCTTTTCAGGCACTTTCTTTATAGCTTTGGCCTCTTCCCCCTTTTCTGGTTTTTGGTCCGTTTCGGGCCTCTTTCCCGTGTCGACAATGGCAATTATGGCTTTCAGAGCAGGGTCGAACTCTTTGTCTTCACAAATCATTCCGATCAGCGGCCCATTATTGTGAGCAGGTAATGGATTGTTAGTTACATTCGGGATCTCCTCGTCCCTTAGCACTATTTTCCCTTGCTCTATTAAATTTTTGACCACTCTCTTCAACGACCAGCAGTCATTTGTATCATGTCCCTCGGCCCCTGAATGATAGGCGCATCTGACTCCAGCTTTGTAAGAAGGTGACGTCGGGTTTTGCCTTGTTTGAGGGATTGGTTGCAAGAAACCCAACTGGACCAGCTTTGGGAACAAAGTTGAGTATGGTTCACCGATGGGCGTGAAAGTCCGCCTTCTAGGTGGCTCCTGAGGGCGGAAGTTATTCTGCGGGGGTTGTGGGTTATAGTGGTTGCGGTAAGGAGGCTGATTTCTGGGAGGTGGAGCTGGGCCACGGTTGGCTTGTTGTGGTGGATGGGCATAAGGCTGGGCATTCATGACCATATAAGGTTGATGAGCATATGCCAAATTTGAGTGGGGGTAGTAGTGTTGTGGGGCTCTTTCCGGAAAATGGGGCCTGGGATGACGATACTCCCTTGCTTCCGAGGCTGCCATAGTCGTTTCTTCCTTCTTCTTCCCCCTTGTCGTTCCTCCAGACCCGCTTTGGACGGCCTGGGAGGTCACCCTTATGGCTGCTTGACTCAGAATCCTACCTGTTTTCAAACCATTTTCCACCATCTCTCCAATCTTGATTGCTTCCGCGAATGGCTTACCCATGGCTGACATCATGTTTTGGAAATAGTCAGACTCTTGAGCCTGGAGAAAGGTAGTGACCATTTCCACTTCATCCATGGGAGGCTTCACTCTCGACGCCTGTTCACGCCACTTAATAGCATATTCTCTAAAGCTTTCCGAAGGTTTCTTCTTCAAATTCGACAGAGAGTTTCGGTCTGGCGCAATGTCGATGTTATACTGGAATTGTTTTACAAAATCTCTGGCGAGATCATCCCATATATGCCATCGGGACATTTCCTGATCCATATACCATTCCGAAGCTATCCCTATTAGACTTTCCCCAAAATACGCCATCAGCAGTTCTTCTTTTCCTCCGGCTCCCCGTAATTGGTTGCAGTATTTCTTAAGATGTGCAATGGGGTCACAGTGCCCATCGTATTTCTCGAACTTTGGGGTCTTGAAACCCGTTGGCAGGTGCACGTGAGGGAACATGCACAGGTCGGCGTAAGAGACGCTCTTTTGTTCGCTCAATCCTTGCATATTCTTCAAACTTTGTTCAAGGCTTCTCATTCTCTTGGCAATCTCATTTTGTTCTGCAATTCTGGGGTTCTGATCCTGCCCAGGTGCAAGCTCGCACTGAGGCGGTAGAGGATTAGTACTGGTAGCGAACCTAGTTGGTTCCATTGGGAACGATGGTGCTTGGAATGTAAAGGAGGATGAGTCAAAGTTTGGCTTGTACGTGGTTGGTTGTGCCGTGATCGGGCAAGGCGATGCAGTAAAGATGTTCATGCTTGCATCAGTTGCCGACATTCGGGGATGAGGCTCAGAAGGCGATCCAGCAGAGAAGGCTGAGGTGGCTGGGTACCTGAATGGGGTAGCAGGATAATTTATGGGGACATTAGACGTCCCACTTGACCTGGAGAATAATTCAGGGAATCCAGGGACGACACTTGGCGGCTCTTTCCCATTATTCCAATCATCCAGCATTTCCAACATGCGGAGCCGTAGGATTCTATTTTCCTCTGCAGTTGCGGATTCAGGTGTGAGGACGGCTGAGATCGAGCTCTCCTCAGAAACAGGGATCGTTTGCAATGGAATTTCTGAAGACATTTCCACACTTCCTTTTGACCTGGTGAAGTAAGTGTGAGTACCGCTTCTGGCCTTAACAACAGGTAGTTGAACGCTTCTCCTTGACCTCGTGAAATATGAGTGTGAGGCCAGACTTTCACCAAACCAACCGTCTTTTCAAAAAACCCTGGTTACTCATCGACAAATGCACGGTTAATTTGCAGCAAATAACAGATAGTTAATCTCACGTTGGGCATGATGCACCTATACAGTTAAGTGGATTACTATATGTTTGCTACGAGAGCATGCGTCATTCCGGCATTTGTTTTTGTTTTTTTTCCTTCTTTTTTTTTCTTTTTTTTTTTTTGTTTTCTTTTATTTTTATTATTTTTTTATTTTGCAGTAAAAGAAATGCGACCAGATCCGATGAGGATTGCCTACGTATCACGATGCCTATGTGAATCAGATCATTACGTAGTTCGAAAAACACAAATGAGCGTAAAAGGAACAACCTCTTTATTGTTGAAATGGTCCATTACAAACTACATTTTGCAAAAGAAAAAGCAAACTTTGAAAATAAACCTAGACTCAAAAATAGACTAAAAATCACCCTGATGGAAAAACAGGCAGAAGATGCTAAGATACAGGCTTGACTTATGAGTGCATTATGGTTTTGAAAATTGGTGTCCGCGGGGCATCGTTCGGCCTTGCCGCGGTCCTAGGTGTGAGATCCCTCTCAAGTTGCTCCAGTTCATGCATAGTCTGCTTGACATAACCCATTATTGCCGAGAGGACGGTAACGCTGGACATGTTCTCACATCGTAAACATCGTCTGGTGATGGCATGGGCAATGGCCTTGATCCTATCTCTGGTTTTCTTCTTTTCTATGAGTAGGCGTTTTATCTGATCGCTACATATCTCGAATACTTGAGTATCCTGTATATGCTGATGCTTCAATCACCGTACTTCCAACTTCATCTGGGCCATTGAGTCATACCAGTATCTGCTCTCAATTTGGAAATCCTTGGCCTGATTAACTGCTTTGATCTCAAGTGCAGCCATCTCTCTCTTTATCTTAGCAACGGTTTTCTCGTGGTCGCCTTCCAATTGGTTCAGGTATCTGCGATGCTTATATGCTCTTGTATCCCACTGTGCCCTGAGCTCTGCTATGACGTTTTCAGATTTCTCCAAACTATCTTGCCATTCCCTGATTTCACCTTTTAGCCTTTTTATCAACTGCTCGTCTAATCGATGCCTTGGCTGTTTATCCGCATCCACCCTTATCTGTTTGATCTGGGCTCTGAGCCTTTCGTTGTCCTGAATTAACCTGTTCCGCTCTCCCGGATTGGTAGCATCTTGCACATTGTGCTCATATTTCAAACTTTCCACTTGTTGTTTTAACCTGCTGATTTCGGCGCAATAGCCTCTTTCCTTTGCTAACCAATCCCACTACCTTTGCGATGATTCGATGAAATTCCGGATGTGGGGTCTCTTAGCTGGCCTTTCATGCTCAAGTTCCCTTCTATACCATGCCAGGTATCCTGGCGCCGTCTCTCCTTTGGCTCGATCTCGCACGCAAGTATCTGATTTCAAATATTGACACTCACTCCAGATTTGGCGAATCTTCGCTTCTGGGAATTGTCCGTTAGGACTTATCTCAACTGCTTGAGTGCTAAGATATTCCTCATGAGGTACTGTCTGGCATCTTCCGAACTGTCTCAAAACTCGGCAGGGTGCGTAAGGTTGAATGCTCTTAAGCCCCATCAGCAAGAAATGAGTTTTAGCTGCCGACATATATAAGATCTCATCAACAGGCAGCCATCCCAACGTCCATTGTATTAGGCTGGCAGTAAGAGCTTGAAAGAACGAGGTCCATGCCAGGACTCCTTTGGGCAAAATGATCTCTTTGGTTCTCGTGTAAGATTCTTCTATGCGGGTCTTTTCCGGGGAACCATGGCTCAAAATCTCGGAATGATGGCAGAGGTGCTCGGTCATCCATATTTGTAGGAGCAAGTTACAACCTTCGAAGAAATTTCCCCCAGCTTTACAAACTGTAAGAGCTCGAAAGATGTCAGATACCACCATAGGTGCGAGAGTACTGTCACTTTGCGTGAGTAAAGTGCTGACGACCCCGGATATCTTCAGATCAATGTTTCCGTCTTTCCTTGGAAATACCAGAAGGCCTAGGAACATCACCATGAAAGCTACCCGTCTGTGCTTGTCCCACTTCTGACGAACTCCTTTGCTGCACAGTTTGTTGATTGGATTATTGAATCCCTCCTCATGACCGTACCTATCATATATGAAGCATGGAGTACAAAATCCGGCTGCCAGATCCGGGTTGTGGACTGTTCTAGGTATCTTTAATGAATCTAGGAACCGATGTACCGTGACGACTCTTGGGGCGACCAAGTATTTTTCCTTCAAAGGAAGTTCAGTATTCCCGATGTATCTGGCCATTTCTTCCAAAGTCGGGGTGAGTTCAAAATCAGAGAAATGGAAAACATTGTGCGCCGAGTCCCAATAGGTAACCAAAGCTCTTATGATATCTCCCCGAGGCTGGATTTCTAATAAACCCACAAGACCTTTCAGATATTTCTTAACCTCATTTTGTCCTTAAACACCTAGATCATTTCACCATAGCCGTAACTTGATAGGGATTTTGGTCATTATTGAAAAATGTTCATTTTGCATCGTGCTCATCCTGCACATTTATTAAGGTGATTTTAACAAAACGAACTGACTCAAAAAAAAATTTTTTTTTTACAGAGGAGATCAAGTTTTGAACACGGCCTTTAAACACTTCGGGGACGAAGATTTTAAGGCTTTGTGGGTCTACTGGATAAAAATGCTAAACAAGACCCAAAGGTGGCTATTTATGCAAAGTCAGCCTTCCGGCGTCCCTTTCGGGAACATTCGGCTATTTATGACAAGACAGCGTCACCCGATTTATTTACGACTCTTTTTTTTTTAAGTTTGAAACGCATTTTTTATTTATTTATTGATTTTGGCTATTTTAGTAAAAATGGGGGGGTTGAACCCGACGAGGGTTGCCTACGTATCTCACATCCGGTGAGAATCAAACCGGCGTAGTTCGGGCTATCGTGAATAGAGAAAACCAAATAAACCTAAAAATCAAGAATACGTATTTTTATTATTTTTTTTGAAAAGAGATAAAGATTAAAGAAAATATTTATTACTAATTATTTTTTGGGAAATATTTGGACTATTAGTCTGAATTTATAAAAGGGGTACTACAAAAGAAACAACATTTTTTTTGAATTATGAATTTTCGTTTTTTTTTTTTTTACTTTTAAATAAATACCCTTTTTTTCTTTTTGATTTTGGAAATGATAAAAAAGAAAATTTGTATTATTTTTTTTTAATTCAAACTAAGAAGACAAATTTTGTTTTTATTCTTTTTTTTTAGAGAAATTCCGGCGAGGTTTTGACACTACTTGGACATTGGTTTTATTTTTTCAAAATAAGTAATTATCTCCCTACGCTGCTATTTTCCCTCTCTTTTTTTAGAAACCGGTCAGCATGCGGAACCGAAGCAAATAAATGCGCAAAACAAATAGGATGCAGCAGGGTGGTCTTTTCATTTAGGTTGCCTGTCCTAGACGGACCCAACCCCTGTGTTGAGACCCCTAAGTCAAATGCAACATGATGCAGATAAACGTTCCTACTAGGGATCCGGCATGAAGTTTCGTTATACTAGGTTTATAACCTGGGCATTTGTTCTAGACTGTGTACCCGAGCGGACAACTCGAGTCGAGGAGGGGGCTACGTACCGGGGACCCGCGAGATCGTCCGGCTTTGTAACTTGTCCGACCTCTTTCTTATTTCAGGTATAGACACTAACAGAATAGGGAGTCTCGACCAGCGAGCTTCTCCCCGGAGGTAAGAAGAGAAGGGTTTCGGCACAGTTTATATACAGTTCAGATAATATCAAAGCGGTAAAAGACAACATTTAGCACGTTATGCAAAACATGTAATAAATATCAGATAATAAAGCCAAATATAACAATTATTCTAAGCTCGAATTCTTGAACCCTGAACCAGTGGTTCTGGGTTTTAGTTCCCCAGCAGAGTCGCCAGAGCTGTCACACCTCCTTTTTGCGCGCCTGCCCCGAAGGGTAAGATGCGCGGGTGGAGTTTTTCAAATTTAAGTGACAATATTCGAAATGGGATTATTTATTTAATTCAGAGTCGCCACTTGGGAAAGGTTTGGCTTTTGGTGTCCCAAGTCACCGGTTTATCTTGAATCCCAAATCGAGGAAATTTTCGACTTTTCCAAATGAAGTCTGCGAACCAGAAATTCTAAGTAAGGAATTTTGTTGACCCGAGGGAAGGTGTTAGGCACCCTCGAATCCCGTGGTTCTAGCACGGTCGCTTAAATTGTTATAATGGCTAAATATCTGATTTAAATACATGTTATGACTTACGTGCTTTTATTAAGTTTAAACCGCTTTTATTATTATCATTTATTTTATTTTTTTATAGAATTTGCAACGTCGCGAAAATGTATCTCGAACCACGTCGCAATCAATGCGCCCGTAGTTGTTGGCTATTTCGACTCCGTTGAGATTTGGATTCGGGTCACATCAATGTGCACCTAAGTTTTAAGAATGTAATCTAATTAAGTCGTGCCTAAAGGGTCTAGCGTGTTATTATTTTGTAGAAGGCCGTGAAATTCACTAAACGGCCTATCCTGAATTCTAAATAATTGTTATTGTTATTTATTGAGGGCCCCGCAATTTTGCATTTTTATTTGGCGAGGCTCGTCTCTATTTTAGAAAGGATATCCTAAAGTGGCTATGTTTTTAATACATTTGTCCTAAAACTAGAAGAAGAGGTACATGCTAATTTAATTATATGCTTTGGCCTGATCCGGATTCTTATGATTAATTATCTACGAAGTTAAGAAAACATTATACTTTAATGAAAAATGCTTTAATTTGACAAGGAATCACATACAAGCTAACGAAATACAACACTTAATCCGAACATTTCTTGAGATGAACTTAACTAAACTTATTTGGACTAGATTAAAGGATTTAGCTACTAGATATCGTTACTAATGAGACTTTGAATGTGACCATAGGTACTGCCCACCGGAACCCAAAAAAAAGACTAAATGAAACAGAAACAGCGTTGTATAAGGTCGGAGTATACATACCCCATACTAATAAACAACTACCGAGCTAAAACACAAAGGGGTAAACTCAGTCGAATATCAGTACATACTTTCGAACTGTTGAATTATAAACTAATCAATTTTTACAGGCCCGTTAATGTACCATGAATATTACAACAAATACTTGAACTTCTTCAACCTTTTTCATTTCATGCTTTCAAACTGTTTCAGTTACATCAATTTGGGACTTGAAATGTGTACCTGGAAATACTGAAAATGCAAAGGAGAAGAAGAAGAAGATGTGGAAATCAGCAGCAGCAAGAAACAGGACTAGCAATAGCAGCAGGACAGGAAACAGAATAGCAGCAGCAAGAATCAGAGTAACAACAGCAATCAGGACAGCACAACAGAAAAGATTCTATTGCAAGGTGGAACTAGAGTTGAAGAGGAAACAGCCAAATGAAACAGCACACAGTGTGATGGCAACAAAACTCCAGACAATCCAATTTCGAGATATACCAAATGCAACAAAACACTAACAATAATCTCGATTGAAACTTAGAAGAAGCAACACTGCCTGACGTATTGACAACAGATGAACTTCAGACAAAACAAGACCAAGTTTCTGATTTCTGTTTTATCTCTTTCTTGCTCTCTTTCTATTTCTGTATCTATGTGTATCTATCAGATCTCTTCTTTTTCTTCCCTCCTCACTTTTGTGTATCTCCCTGTCTGTATATCCCTCTATTGTGTGTGTGTGTTTTTTCCTCTAATCCCAGGGTCTTGTATATTTTTTTCTATCAGATGTCCTTCCCCCCCTTTATAAGCCTTAACACTACCCCTTTTAACTGCCTGTTTAGAATATCACCATACCCCTCCCATGTGCCTTCCATTTTCAAGTCCCACTTTAGCTAATTAAGTTTAAACCCCATCATTCCCTTGGCAGGCTTAACTTTCCATTTTATTAACTAAAAGAAAACATGGGCAGCAGGATGTAGTCTGACAGCACATGCTGTCAAACTATTTAATTCAAAAAGGGCCTTTATGCCCATGTCGTGCACATGCCCCCCAGTTCAGATTACCATTACAGCCTAACCTTAGATTTCTGAAATCAAATTAGCAATTATAAGTAACTGAACTTGGTTCTTAATTGATTCAGCCAATGTTCAACAAAAGCAAATCGATTTATTTTGTTCAGACAGTTGAAACTAATTGACGACACATGTCGACTCGACTATATTAGCATTAACATACACAATCGTAGCCAAAAATTAGACATTTAAACAGTATCGATACATGATTCGAATTATACTGACTGAGCAAAGTGGTACTCGAGGAACCAATTGATCAGTCAACATTTGAAATTCAACTAATTGCACAACAAATACATACACACATTATCAGAACAAGTAGAAGAAGACACTCGATCAAACAACAAAGGTTCAGGCAAAGTGGACAAACAAAAGTTGATAAAATTAAAACAAACATGAACGGACTTTAGTCAATCACACAGACTAAACAGAAATAAGAAAAGAAAAAGCAAGACTCACCTCAAATATCGAAAAATCACAACCTTAACTCGGATTCAGACATACCTTTCTTAAGGCTGAACGGACTTTAATCGAAGTGTTTCTCAGATGAGAAACACTTCGATTAAGGTCCATTAGACCTTAATCCTTTGGTTTGAACAAGACACGGACCATCGACGAAGACCTTTAAAGTTCAAAAACTAGATCCGGGATTCATGCTTCCCTGGTCAGATTCGGACCAAACCAAGTATGGTTTGGTCACGAGGGGGGTCTGGGGAGTGTCTGGTGTGAAGCTGGGGTTAAACGGTGTAGATCGAGTTTTGACTCGAATCTTCAAATGAAGATTCGAGAAGGTGGGATGGTATTCGAACTACGTGGTTAACAGATCCATGTTCCGGATGGCAAGGGGGTTCTATGGTGTTAAGGGCGAGGTCACCGGCGTTCATGCCGTCGAGTTTCTGGTGAAGGGAGATGGGGGCGTCTAGGGTTTGAGGGGAAGGGTCTGTGGAGACGAAGGCTGGGGTATTGGATAGGGGGGCAGGGTATGTTAAGGGCTTATATATGGAATGGGTGGGTTGATCTCAACCGTTAGATCAATCTAGATCTACGGTCTGGATCTGAGGGCTTAAGTGGAATGGTGTCGTTTCGAGGGTAAAGGGTTTGGGTTGGTCCGGGTGGAAACGGGTCGGGGCCATTAGTGGGTTATGGGGAGGTGATCTTGGCCGTTGATCAATCTGAGATCAACGGCCCAGATCAGTTTGGACCAAAACGGCGTCGTTTGGACACCCTGGGTATCAGCTGGTGTGGACCGGGCAGGCCTGGTTTGGACGTTGTTTGTTTTGGGCCAATTTTAATAAATTGGCCCAATCCGGAAGAAGAAAAGATTTTTTTTTCTTTTCTTTTTTTTATTTTAAAAACAAAACTAAGCAAAAATCAAATTAAAATTAAACACACACTCAATACAATTATTTGCACACACACTGAAATATTTCAAAACAGGTAAAACCAAACAAAATAAAATCACGGACGAAGACGCCTATTTATGATTTTCTATTTAACGACCGGATTACGGTTCGAATTATGCATGACACACATATTTTTTGTGTTTTGTTTTAATAAAGTAAAAATGGGCAAAAATCGTAAATAACCAACAAAGTGCCATGTAAAAATCCAAAATTTGTACAGCAGGGCCAATTATTATTATTTTTTATTTCTTTTGGAGTGATTGTCGTGCGAAACAAAAATCACGTGCTCACAAGTAGTAGCTGCCACAAGGGGCTTCGGTTCCTGTCCAGCTACAAATGATATGCGTGTTCTCGCCATCTGCGAAAGAACAAGAATAGAATGGTTCAATCATCAATGATATAATAAAATCCCACAATAAAGAAGGAAAGAAGTGAATCTTTCCCCTAAACTCCATAACTTTCGGAAGATAAGTACAGACGTCTCCATACTAATCCTCCATTCTCTACTAAGCTTGCTCATGATTCGTGAGACCTAGGCAACCTTGGGTTCTGATACCAACCCATCACTGCCCGGAATCCAAACCCTAGGGTTGTGATGGCGCCTAACATCCACTTTCTGGGCAAGCCGACGTGAGATTATTCAATAGCCAATTTTAAATAGTTTAAACACAATGATAATATACAACTAGAAAGAGAAACCCAATCTGATACAATATCAACATAAGCCATTTGATAATATCTACTCCCAAGGATTCTGAGCAACTACAAGTTCTACAAACAGAGTTTGAAATAAATACAATTGTTTCAACAGTAAAAGAGGGAAAAGGAAGGGGACTTCAAGGTCTGCGGACGCCAGCATATCAACCTCAAGTCTCTGTATGCACTAATACGAGATGACACACCTCACGCACCACTAGGACTAACACCAGAATCTGCACAAGAAATGCAGAAGTGTAGTATAAGTATAACTGATCTGTAATGACCTGACCGGTTGTTTTTAGAAATTTCACTTTGCTCGCCAGCTCTTGGGCATGACTAGCCTCGTTTGATGTATTATGACTTATGTTAATCATCAATTTTGGTTTTCAGGGTAATCAGAATGGAATTGGAAGAACAGTTCTCAGTTTGAAGGTTAAAATTTGAAAGGTTTGACCAAGTTTTGACTTGTTAGTATATGATATCAAATTGGAATTTTTATGATTTGGTTATCTCTATTAGGTGAATTGGGGCTTAGGAGCATGATCTAAATGTATTTTGGAGGTTCGTGGAAGGTCTAGGCTTGAATTGGTGAAATTGAAAATTTAAAATTTTCCGGTTGGTAGTGAAAATTTTGATATTAGGGTAGAAATGGAATTACGGAAATCGGAGTAGATCCATTGTATCAATAGTGATGTGTGTGCAAAATTGCAGGTCATTCGGACGAGGTTTAATAGACTTTTTGATCGAATTCGAAATTTGGGAGTTTTTGGAGTTCATAGGCTTGAATCCGATGATGATTTGAAGTTTTGATGTGGCTTTGGTGTCCCGAAGGTTGGAAAACGTTTAATGATGTTATGGGATATGCTAGCATGTTTGGTTGAGGTCCCGAGGGCCTCAGGTAAGTTTCAGGTGGTTAACGGACAAATTCTTAGTTTTTTAGAGTTGTAGATTTTTCTTCTGTTCTATTGCAGAGCTTTGTTCTTCGTGTTCGTGAGAGGGACTCGGGTTTACGGAGGATTTCTGAGAGGGGAAGTAGGTTTGTTCTTCTCTTTCGCGAAGGTTCCTGAGTTAAAGCTACGCGTCCGCGAGGAGCGTTCCGCGTTCGCGTAGGGTCGGTTGTTTGTTCTTCACGTTCGCGAGAGGGCCTCGCGTTCGCGAAGAAGAGAATTTTGGTCAGTGAAGCTTAGTGCTTCGTGAATGCGAGGGTGCTTCCATGTTCACGATGAACAAATACCTAGGCAGTCAGTTTATATATTAAAATTGAAGGTTTAAGTCCTATATCACAAAAACCATTGGAGAGCTCGGGAGAAGGTGAAATTGGAGGAGATTTTCAGTGGAGCAATTGGGGTAAGTATTATTCACTCATATTTGGTCTAATTCCATGATTTAGTCTTGAATTTCATCATTTAATTTGAGAAATTAGAGTGGAAATTGGGGAGAAATGGAAGGAAAGTTTGAGGAAATTGGGGGAAAATGGGCAATTGATGTCGGATTTTGATGATTTTGGTATGTATAAAATCTTGTGAGAATAAGGATTCTATTGATGTGATTTTTATCGGATTCCAATGCGGGGCCTGGGGGTTGGGTTGGCCAATTTCGGGATTTTTTATGCATATTGGTAATTTTCGATTGGGTTTTGTTCTATTAGCATATTTTGATGGTATTAATCTGATTTTGGTTAGATTTGGAGCATCTGGAGGCCGATTCGAGGGGCAAAGGCATCACGGGCTAGAGTTTGGACCAGATAGAGGTAAGTAATGATTGAAAATGCTGTCCTGAGGGTATGAAACCTCGGATTTCACATCGTTGTGCTATTTTGAGGTGACACACATGCTAGATGACAAGCGTGGAGCCGTGCACCATTGGGGATTGTGACTTGGTCCATCCCGTACGACTATTAAGTCGTGTATTTGATTGAAAACTATTTGATATCATTGTATTTTGAAAAGAATTATTATGTTTTGTGCTGAATGCCATATTTGGGCCTCGTGGCAACTATTTTTGGACCCTTATGGGGATTTTACTACTTTTCCTCACTGTTTTGACTTAATAATTGTACTCAGTGATGCTGTATTTTAGGGATTTCCTAACTCAGCCTTATTTACTCAATTTAGATGCTACAAATGATATTTTGAGTTGAACGCCCTGTTTTTCTGATAGTCCGAGTGGCTTGTGAGGTTGATGGATGAGAGAGGCCGAAGGCCTGATTGTAAGGTTGATGGCTGAGAGAGGCCAAAGGCCTGATTGTGAGGTTGATGACTGAGATAGACTGAGGGTCTGATTGTGAGGTTAATGACTGTGAGAGGCCGAGGGCCTGGTTATGAGAATTATATATTTATGGATCGGGCTGCACGTCGTAGCAATATATATATTTATATGTATATGGATTGGGCTGCACGCCGTAGGGATATATGGATCGGGCTGCACGCCACAGCGATATGTTGGATCGTGCTGCGCACTGCAGCGATATAACGCTTGGGCTGTAGGAGCCCCTCCAGAGTCTGCACACTCCCAGTGAGCGTAGTCGACTATATATATGGATTGGGCTGCACGCCGTAGTGATATATGGATCGGGCTACGCGCCACAGCAGTTATTATATGGTACATATTGAGCGTGAGTACTAAGTGGGAGCACTGATTGATAAGAGTTGAGTCGTTAGTGACTGAGAGGCTTGCCCGAGGGGATATATATACATGTATATGAATGATGTTTTGCCTGAGGGGCATGTTTATGAACTTACTGTTTTCACTCCTCCTTAAAGTGAGTTTTTGTTGAATATGTTGATTAAATTACTACTTTCACTCATCTTTAGACCGAGCCTCTATTGAAAATGTTCAACAAATGCTTTAAACAAGTTTCATTTAAACTGAAGTTTTACAAGACGTTCGGAACTTAGTCATTGATTTGGCTTTGTTACTTTCTCTGAGATTTTTAAGTCATGAAATGGCTATGAATTTCTGTTTGCCGAGGGACTGTATACGAACTATGTTTTGCCTGAGAGGCCGATTATGATTTTCATCACGTTCACTATATATTTCATTAAACCTCTATTGAAAATGTTACAAAGATATTTTCTAAAGGATTTTACTGAAGTTGAAAATTTAACGAAATGTTTTGAATGGTATCCTATCTTGGGAATATACTGTAACTACTGTGGTGCAATGACGTGGTTTACGTGATTTCTTATCGCTCAGTATTCATTTACTTTTATTATTACTGAGTTGGCGTACTCACATTACTCCTTGCACCTTGTGTATAGATTCAGGTATTTCTAAGCTCGGTGGCAGGTTCATCGGAGTTAGCAAGGTAGCTGCCTAGTGGTCGCAGCCCTGCTTTTCTCCATCCTTATTCTTCCTTACTATATTCTTGTAATTTTCCCGACCATATTGGTCTTGATGTTGTTAGACAATTGTAGTAGATGCTCATGACTAGTGACACCCCGATGTTGGGATTGTGTATTTATTCTGCACTGTTCATTTAAACTTACATCATGAGATTATTGATTAATAAATGGTATAAAAATGACTTTTATTGAATAATGGTTGATTCTGGATTTGTGTCGGCTGGCCTAGTTTCAGGATAGGTGCCATCACGGCTGGGTCAGTTTTTGGGTCATGACACGATCCAATATACTCTGTAAGTGTCAAGCCTAACCTCGATGAGATAGTGACGAGGTTATGACATGACACCTACGTAAATAAACATGTACAAGTATATGCGAAGCAGTAACAATAACAGAGAATAGCACGTACAAATTGGGAGGGGACATGAAAAGTGAAAAAGATTATAACTACGACATGTATAAATATCACGTAATAGCCAAATCAATCACCAACCAGTGAAATCAGGTAAACCAATGATATAAAATGGCACGGCATCACCCTTCGTGCTTTTACTCTCGTCCTTACCATGAAATGATGATATATGCAAAATGAAATGACAAGGCATCACCCTTCGTGCTTTTGCTCTCAACCTCACCATGTAACTATGAATAAATGAGATGAATAGGATGGCATCACCCTTCTTGATTTACTCTCTTCCTCACCATATAATAATGAATAAATGATATAAATTGCACGGCATAACCCTTCATGCTTTAACTCTCTTCCTCACTATGTATCTGTCAATAAATGAGATAAATGCAATGGCACGACTTAACCCTTCGTGCTTTTACACTCTTACTTACCATGTAATGAAGATAATATGAGTTCGAGAAATACTTAACAATTATGAAATAAGTAATAATTATGGAAGGAATAATCAAAGAAGTAATAACCTAACCTAAGCATGGATATCATAATTAATAATGCAATAAAACACAAGGAAACAAGTTCCACCCACATCCTTTAACACAAAAACAACGTATAGGTACTCGTCACCTCACATATACGTTGTTCCCACACATTAAACACGTAGAAAATAGACTATCAAGTCCTAATCCCTCAAGTCAAGGTTAACCATGACACTTACCTCACTCCGCAATCAAATCAAATCTCAATCGGGCCTTTACGCTAAAATTTACCGCCAAACCAATCAAATCTAACCAAATATAGTTCAAACAATTCAAAATAAGCCTTAGAAACTACCCATGAGTGAAAATGATTCAATCTTTAATGATATCGGAAAAAGTCAACAAAAGGCAACCCCGGGCCCGCATGGTCAAACCCCAAGATTCGGACCAAACCAAATTACCCATTCACCCCTGAGCTCGATTAAGTGATTAGTTTCGAAATCCGACCTCAATATGAGGTCTAAATTTTAATTTAAGTAAAATCTCCAATTCTACCCAAATTCTTAATTTTCTACCATGAAATGTGATAGATTAAGGTTAGAAATCAATTGGTGTTGATGGAAATGGAATAAAAGGATATAAAATATACTAAACTATGAAGTGGGGAAGAAATACTTCTACAAAATCGCCTTCAGTCATAAATAGTGACATGGACCTATACCAAGTTCTGAAACCGAAATTTGAACCCGGTAGCAACAAAGTCAACCTACAGTAAAACTTAGGAATTCTTTAAACCTTCAAATTACTAGTTTTTAACAAATCACGTTCAATCAATTTAGGGACTTTTGAATTCGATTCCGGGTATATTCCCAAGTCCCAAATCACGATACGAGCCCACTAGGACCGTCAGAACACTAATCCAGGTCTGTTTATACAAAATGTTGACCGTAATCAACTCAATTCATTTTTAAGGTTAAAATTCACACTTTCATTAATTTTTCACATAAATAATTTCTGGAAAGAGACACTTACTGTGCACACAAATCGAGGAAGGCTAAAAGGAGCTATTC
This sequence comes from Nicotiana tabacum, assembly GCF_000715075.1. Lineage (NCBI taxonomy): Eukaryota > Viridiplantae > Streptophyta > Magnoliopsida > Solanales > Solanaceae > Nicotiana > Nicotiana tabacum. The sequence continues at coordinate 223,433,282 of NC_134101.1, forward strand.
GAGGTTTCAGAATACAGAAATGAAGGCTAAACTAAAAATGACTGACCAAATCATCACAACCATCCTTAAGGGTCATTCAAGAAGCCAAGTTAGATGAAGCATAATGGATATAGATCAGAGAGGAGAAACTCATGCTCATTGATGAAAAGAGAATTGAAACAGTGTACCATGGTCAGCTGTATCAAAATAGGATGGCCAGTGCATTCAACAAGAAGGCAAAACCTCAGAAAATTTACACTCGGGCAGTTGGTTTTGAAGAAAATATTCCCTCAACAAGAAGAAGCTAAAAGAAAGTCCGTGCCAAATTGGCAGGGTCCTTATGTGGTACATCGAGTATTTTAACGAGGAACTCTGATCTTAGCAGAAATGGATGGCAGAGTAATACGAAGCCCATCAACTTAGATACAATCAAGAAATGCTACATTTGAAGATAGTAGAATTAAGGTTTGGTTGTAAAAAAACTACGCCCAACCTGACTTCATACAGTGGGATACGTAGCAACCCATGCAGCGTCCTGTCTCTCCCTCCCTTTTTGTAAAAGAAAAACCAATCAACATATTGTATGTACTTAGAAATATTCCACGACTTGATTTCCTTCTGCCAAAATACATAGGCAATCCTCATCGAATTCAGTTATATTGAACTACGTTGTTGCTTGATTTCATTTGGATACGTAGGAAGTCTGTGTTAGACTCAGCCACGTCATTTTCCATTCTCATCATTTTGCATCTATTGTAACTGAACTATGGTATGACCTGTTATCATTTGGATATGCCGACTACCTGAGTCAAGCTCAGTCACCATCATCTTGTTATTTATAATTTTATTAGCCTCGAACTACGTTTAGACTTGATTTCATTTTGGATATGTAGGCAACCTAAAAAAGTTCGGTCATAATCCTAGAAAAACCTTTGTAACACATTCATTTAGATTAGGATGAAATCGTATGTAACGACCCGGCCGGTCATTTTAAGAATTAACACCTCGATCCCCTATTAACTACTTTCCCCATGTTTGTTTCTGCTATTTTCATTTTCCGGGATGATTTGTTTTGCGTTTCGGAATGTCTTGGGACACTTAGTCCCTAAAAGAGAGTTTAAACTTTATAATTTGGACCGTTGTTGGAGCAGTGTGAAGATGGCCTCATAATAGAATTCCATCGATTTTGTTAGCTCCGTTGGGTGATTTCGGGCTTTGGGGCAAGTTCGAATTGTGTTTTGGAGGTCCGTAGCAAATTTAGCCTTGAAATGCCGAAAGTTGAATTTTTGAAGTTTCCGAATCAATAGTAAGATTTTGATATCGAGGTCGGAATCCGATTTTGAAAGTTGGAATAGCTCTATATTGTTGAATGTGACTTGTGTGCAAAATTTGAGGTCAATCGGACTTGGTTTGGTTGGTTTTGACATCGGTTGTATGATTCTTGAAATTTCAAGTTCTTTAGGTTTGGATTGGAGGGTGATTCGTGGTTTTAGCGTTGTTTGATATTATTTGGGGGTTGGACCAAGTTTGTATGATGTTTTAGGATTGGTTAGCATGTTTGGTTGAGCTCCCGGGGGCCTTGGGTGTGTTTCGGATGCTCAACGGACCATTTTTGGACTTGGAGAAGGATTAGATTTTTCTGGTTTTCTATTGCAGACTTTCCTTCATCGCGATTGCATGAGGAGGCTCGTGAGCACGACGGCTTAAATGAGGCAGTGGGAATTTTGTTCTATGCAATCGCAGGAAAAGGAATGTGAATTCGTAGTATTGGTGGAAGTTGAATCTCAAACGCGTGGGCTATGTCGCGTCCTAGAAGAGGAAGAAGTAAGGCAGATGTGGAGTGGGAGTATCCCTTCGCCATCGTGTGAGGTTAACCGCGATCGCATAGAGTTGAGCAGTGCACGCATTGCATTCGCGTAAGGTAAATCTGGGAGCCAGCGAAGTTGCTCTTCACGATCGCGTGAGAGCTTCCGCGATCGCGATTAAGGTCGCATCTGGGCAGAACATAAAGTTCAAAATCGAGGGTTTTGAGTTCATATCACAAAATTGAATTGGGAGCACGGTAGGAGACATTTTGGAAGTATTTTTTGAGGGAGTTTGCGGGTAATGATTCTTTACTCCTTTTTGCTTATAACCCATTAATCTAAACATGAATTCATAGCCTAATTTCGGATTTGGGTGAGAAATTGGGGAAACAATTGGAAAAGTTCTTAGGCCTAATTTTGAGGTTTTGATCAATATTTTGGTAACGGATTGGAGTAATTTTGGTACGAGTGAACTCGTGAGTGAATAAGGGTTCATAATCTGTAACTTTTATCCGATTCCGAGATGTGGACCCGGGGGACTTTTTGGGAAATTTTCTTAATTTCGCATGTTAGATTTGAATTAGTTAGTGGAATTAGTTACTTGAAGATATATTTACATTATGCAATTGATTTGAATAGATTTGAGTCATTTGGAGCCGGGTACTCATAGCAAGAACGTGATTTCGAGTTGATTGAGCTGGTTCGAGGTAAGTGGCTTGTCTAACCTTGTGGGGGGGGGGGGACCTCCCCTTAGGATTTGGTATTGTTGATATATGAAATGCTTTATAAGTGAGGTGGAAAGTTCGTACATGCCTTAATTGTTGATAATCCTGTTTTTATTAAGTAACTATAATTGTGTTTTCCTTCTTTGTTGTACATTACTTGAAATTTAAGCATACTGTTAGTTTAGGGAAGCATGTCTAAGCCACTTAATTGCTTTACTTGTTCAAACTGCTTTATTTGAATTCCGTGCAGCATGCTAGGTTAGAAATACCTACTTTACCTTGGTATGAAATTTGATTGAACTGAATATTCTTTGTGTTGTTGTTGTGTGTTTACTTTGGGACTACGGGACGATATCCCTGGAGATCCCCCTGCTTGTTTAATTTGGGACTACGGATCGGTATTCCGGTAGATCCCGCTACACATTTATAATGGGGACTACGGGACAGCACCTGGTAGATCCCCGTACTGGATATTTTCTTCGGGACTACGGATTTGGTATTTCAGGAGTTTCCCTTGCACATTTACGTTTGGGACTATGGGAGAGTATCCCGGGAGATCCCCTATTGCTATTTCTGTGTACGGAGTTAGATTCTTTCTATGTTTTTATTTGTTATAGACTGTTAGCACTTTAATTATATTGTCGTATTCTATACTGGTTTACCTTGTTTTTCATCTATAATCAGTAGGGCCCTGACTTTCCTTGTCACTACCCGACCGAGATTAGGCTTGGCACTTACTAAGTACCGCTGTGGTGTACTCATGCCCTTCCTGCACATGTTTTTCATGTGCAGATCCAGGTTCTTCGGCTCAGCCCTACCATCCTCGCGGTGAGGCAATTCTTCAGAGACATCGAGGTATATGTGCCGCGTCCGCAGACCGAGGAGTCCTTCTCCATTCTCTCTTGTAGTTATAGCCGTTCTGTATTTACTTTGATTTAGACATTCTGGAGTTAGAGCACTATGTAGTATCCATAGCTTGTGATTTCATGAGATTCCGATTTTGGGAGATCTTTTGAGTTGAGAGTGTGTATTTGTATATGTCGAGCTGCATCTTAAATGTTTTCATTATGTTTATCCGTAGTTTCTATTAGTTTTTTATTTGTTGTATCCTTTTTTCTTCAAATTGTTAGGCTTACCTAGTCGTAGAGACTAGGCGCCGTCATGATAGTTCACGGAGGGAAAATTGGGGTCGTGACAAGTTGGTATCAGAGCTCTAGGTTCATAGGAGTCATGAATCACAAGCCGGTTTATTAGAGTCTCGCGGATCGGTACAGAGACGTCTGTACTTATCTATGAGATGCTATGTAATTGTTAGGAAAATTTCACTTCATTTGATTTCGTTGTCGTGAGAGATTTTTGATATCACAATTCTAAACTTTTGTCTTCTATTCTCTCACAGATGGTGAGGACACGTGTCTACCGGAGATGACCAGGCACTCGCGCCCCTTGCTAGAGCCGTCGGAGGTTGAGGCTAGGGTAGAGGTCGAGGGACTGCTTGTGGTGCAGCCAGAGCACCCACGTAAGCTACCACAGAGGAGCCACCAGCAACTCTAGCCGGAGTCCAGGCACCTGATATGCCTACTACTACTACTACTACTATTCCAATACTTCAAAAGACTCTTGCACAGTTCATGAGCATGTACACCACTCTAGCTTAGGTAGGGATGATTCCCCTTGCTGCAGCCACATCCCAGGCCGGGAGAGGAGGATAGACTCCCGCCACCTGCACTCTTGAGCAACGAGTCCAGGTTGATTAAATCCCAGAGGTTATATCGGTACCGCCTATAGTTCTAGATCAACCCGAGGATAGAGCAGTGGCTCTAGAGGATGAGCAGTTAAGGCTTGAGAGGTTCAAAAAGTATAAGCCTCTTGTATTCAGTGGTTCAGTATCAGATGATGCCCTAGGATTTCTGGAGGAGTGTCACTGTATCCTCCGCACTATGGGTATATCACGATCGAGTGGGGTTTTTTTTCACTGCCTTCCAGCTTCGAGGGGCAGCCTACCAGTGGTGGCATACTTTTGAGTTGGACAGTCCAGCTGAGGCAGCATCCCTTACTTAGACTTAGTTTTCAGATATGTTCTTGAGAGAGTTTGTCCCTCAGAGCCTCAGGGATGCATGGCACACAAAGTTTGAGCATTTGCGCCAGGGCACTATGACTATTTCGGAGTATGCTATCCATTTCATTGACTTAGCTAGGCATGCACCAGCCTTGGTTGCTACAGTTCCTAAGAGAGTTTACCGGTTTATTGAGGGGCTCATTCCCAGCATCAGGTCTAGCATGGCTCGTGAGTTAGAGATGGATATTTATTATTAGTAGGTGGTGAGCATTGCTAGGAAAATGGAGGGTATGCATGCTCGTGATAGAGAGGAGAGGGAGGCAAGAGGTCTCGAGAGTCGGGCCATTATTCTGGTGCCCATGCTCCAACTGTAGTTCGTCATGGTAGGGGTTATATGAGTTACCCCGTTCATTCAACTCGTCCAGCAACCAGTGGTATTCCAGCTCCTCCTAGGACTCAAGAGCCTTATTATGCACCTCTAGTATCGAGTGCGCCTCCTGCACGGGGTGCTTTCAGTGGTCAATCCAGCAGACCTAGCCCGAGCTAGTCACACCCGCCATGTCCCCCCAAAACTTGTTTTGAGTGTGGCGACACACTCCATATGGTGAGGGATTGCCCCAAAAATAGGAGGGGTGGACCTCCACAAACTTCTTAGCCACAACGTGCCCCACAGAGTTCCGAGACTATGGTTCCAGCACTAGTTGCTACCCCACCTACTCAGCCAGCAAGAGATGGAGGTCAGGGTAGTAGAGGTCACCCTAGAGGGGGAGGCCATGCAAGATATTATGCCCTTCCTGCCTGTACCGAGGTTGTCGCCTCCGATTCTGTCATCACAAGTATTGTCCTTGTTTGTCATAGAGATGCATCGATTCTATTCAATCCAAGCTCCACTTATTCTTATGTGTCCTCTTATCTTGCCCTACATTTGGGCGTACCTCGAGATTCGTTGAGTTCCTCTGTTTATGTTTCTACTCATGTGGGGGATTCTCTTATTGTGGACCGCATTTATCGGTCGTGTTTGGTTGCTATTAATGGTTTTGAGACCAGAGCCAATTTATTATTGATCAACATGGTTGATTTTGATATTATCTTGGGCATGGACTGGTTGTTGCCCCATTATGCTATTCTTGATTGTCACACCAAAACCGTGACGTTGGCTATGCCAGGTGTACCGCGAGTAGAGTGGAGTAGTACTTTAGATCACACTCACAGTAGAGTTGTTTCTTTCATTAAGATAATGGTTAAGAAGGGGTATGACGCGTATCTGGCCTACGTGAGAGATGTTAGTATTGATACCCCTACAGTTGATTTAGTCCCAGTAGTACGGGATTTTCCTGATGTGTTTCCAGCTGACCTTCTGGGCATGCCGCCCGATAGAGATATTGATTTTGGCATTGATCTGTTACCGGTCACTCAACCCATTGCCATTCTTTCGTATCGTATGGTCCCTTCTAAGTTGAAAGAGTTTAAGGATCAACTACAAAAATTGCTTGATAAGGGTTTCATTCGGGCCAGTGTATCACCTTAGGGTGCTCATATCTTATTTGTGAAGAAAAAGGATGGTTCTATGCGTATATGCATTGATTATCGTCAGTTGAACAAAGTTACATTAAAGAACCGGTATCCTTTGTGTCGTATTGATGATCTGTTTGACCAGTTACTGGGTGCACGAGTGCTTTCTAAGATTGACTTGCATTCAGGTTACCATTAATTGAAGATTCGAGAGCCGGATATCCTGAAGACTGCGTTTAGGACTCTGTATGGTCATTACGAGTTCCTTGTTATGTCGTTTGGGCTGACCAATGCCCCATCCGCCTTTATACATTTGATGCACAGTGTGTTCTGGACATATCTTGACTTGTTCGTCATTGTCTTTATTGATGATATTCTAGTATACTCCCGGAGTCGGGAGGATCATGAGCAGCACCTGAGGACAGTGCTTCAGACTTTGAGGGAAAGGAAGTTATAAGCAAAGTTCTCAAAATGTGAGTTTTGGTTGGATTCTGTGGCATTCTTGGGTCACGTGGTATCGAGTGAGGGTATACAAGTGAATCCGAAGAAAGTAGAAGCAGTGCAGAGTTGGCCCAGACCATCCTCAGCTACAGAGATCCGTAGTTTTCTTAGCTTGGCGGGTTATTACCATCAATTTATTGAGGGGTTTTCATATATTGATGCACTTATGACCAGGCTGACCCAGAAGGGTGCTCCGTTCCAGTGGACGGAAGAGTGTGAGGCAAGCTTCCAGAAGCTCAAGACAGCTTTGACTACAGCCCCAGTTTTGATATTGCCTACATGTTCAGGGTCTTAGACTGTCTATTGTAATGCCTCGAGGATTGGCCTTGGAGCGATATTGATGTAGGACGGTAGGGTGATTGCCTATGCATCCAAACAGTTGAAGGTACATGAGAAGAATTATCCTGTCTATGATCTCGAGTTAGCTTCTATTGTCCAAGCACTGAAGATCTGGCATCATTATTTGTCCGGTGTTCCTTGTGAGATCTATACCGATCACTGAAGTTTGCAACATCTGTTCAAGCAAAAGGATCGTAATTTTTGCTAGAGGAGGTGGTTAGATCTGCTGAAAGACTATGCTCTCACTATATTGTATCACCCGGTCAAGGCCAATGTGGTGGTCGATACTTTGAGCCGCCAGGTAGAGAGTTTGGGGAGTTTGGCTTATTTACCAGCAGCGAAGAGGCCCATGGCGATGGTTGTTCAGGCCTTAGCCAGCCAGTTTGTGATATTGGACCTTTCGGAGCCCAGTCGGGTTATAGCTTGCTGGTTTCTAGGTCTTCCTTATTTGATTGTATCAGGGAGTGTTAGTATGATGACTCTCATTTGCTTGTCCTCAAGGACAAGGTCCTACATGGTGATGCTAGAGATATGACTATTTGTGATTATGGGTTATTGAGGATGCAGGGTCGGGTATGTGTACCTAATATTGATGTGTTTCGTGAGTTGATTCTAGAAGAGGCCCATAGTTCGCGGTATTCCATCCATCCGGGTGCCGCAAAGATGTACCAGGATTTGAGGCAGCACTATTAGTGGAGGAGGATGAAGAAAGATATAGTCGGGTTTGTATCGCGGTGCCTCAATTGTCAGCGGGTGAGGTATGAGCACCAGGGACCGGGTGGGTTGCTTTAGCAAATAGAGATTCCGGAGTGGAAGTGGGAACGGATGACCATGGACTTCGTAGTTGGACTCCCACAGACTTTGAAGAAGTTTGATGCCATTTGGGTAATTGTGGATCGGCTGACCAAGTCTGTGCACTTCATTCCTGTGTGTACTACCTATTCTTCAGAGAGGTTAGCTGAGATTTATATTGGGAGATTGTTTGCCTACATGGTATTCCAGTTTCCATCATTTCATACAGAGGTACTCAGCTCACATCATGGTTTTGGAGGGACGTACAACATGAGTTAGGTACTTGGGTGGAATTGAGCACAACATTTCACACCCCAGACGGACGGACAGTCCGAGTGCACTATTCATATTCTTGAGGATATGTTCCATGCGTGTGTGATGGAGTATGGAGGCTCTTTGGATCAGTTCTTCCCACTAGCGAAGTTTGCCTACAACAACAATTATCAGTCTAGCATTCAAATGGCCGTATGAGGCTTTATATGGTAGGCGATATAGATCCTCGGTGGGTTGGTTTGAGCCAGGTGAGGCTAGATTATTGGGAACAGACTTGGTTCAGGATGCTTTAGAGAAGGTTAAGGTGATTCAGGATAGAGTCCATACAGCCTAGTCCAGATAAAAGAGTTACGCGGATCGGAAGGTTCATGATGTTTCCTATATGGTTGTAGAGCGGGTCTTACTTCGGGTTTCGCCTATGAAGGGCGTTATGAGATTTGGGAAGAAAGGGAAGTTGAGTTCGAGGTGTATTGGTCCTTTTGAGATATTGAGACGTGTTGGGGAGGTTGCTTATGAGCTTGCCTTACCTCCCATCTTGGCAGGAGTTCATCTGGTATTTCATGTTTCAATGCTCCGGAAGTATCACAACGATCCATCACACTTATGGGATTTCCGTTCAGTCCAATTGGACAAGGATCTATCTTATGTTGAGGATCCAGTGGCAATATTGTACATGAAGATTCGGAAGTTGAGGTCAAAGAACATTGCATCAGTGAAGGTTTAGTGGCGGGGTCAGCCGGTCGAAGAGGCGACCTGGGAGACCGAGCAGGATCAGCGCAGTCGTTACCCTCATTTTTTTACCACTTCAGGTAAGTCTCTATGCTCGTTGAGGACGAACGAATGTTTTAAAAGGGGAAGGATGTAATGACCCGGCCGGTCGTTTTAAGAATTATTCCTCGATCCCCTATTAACATCTTTCCCCGTGTTTGTTTATGCTATTTTGATTTGCCGGGATGATTTGTTTTAAGTTTCGGAGTGTATTGGGACACTTAGTCCCTAAAAGAGAGTTTAAGCTTTAGAATTTGGACCGTAGTCGGAGAAGTGAGAAGACGGCCTCAGAATGGAATTCCTTCAATTCCGTTAACTCCGTTGGGTGATTTCGGCCTTAAGGGCGTGTTCGGATTGTAATTTGGAGGTTCGTAGCTTATTTAGGCTTGAAATGCCAAAAGTTGAATTTTTGAAATTTCCGGAGCAATAGTAAGATTTTAATATCGTGGTCGGAATATGATTTTGAAAGTTGGAATAGCTCTGTAGTGTTGAATGTGACTTGTGTGCAAAATTTGGGGTCAATCGGACTTGGTTTGGTTGGTTTCGGCATCGGTTGTAGGATTCTTGAAATTTCATGTTCTTTAGGTTTGGATTGGAGGGTGATTCGTGGTTTTAGTGTTGTTTGATGTGATTTGGGGGTTGGACTAAGTTCGTATGATGTTTTAGGATTGGTTGGTGTGTTTGGTTGAGGTCCCGGGGGCCTCGGGTGTGTTTCGGATGCTCAGCGGACCATTTTTGGATTTGGAGAAGGATCAGATTTTTCTGGTTTTCTATTGCGGACTTTCCTTCATGGTGATCGCGTGAGGAGGCTCGCGATTGCGAAGGGTTAAATGAGGCAGAGGGAATTTTGTTCTATGTGATCCCGAGACAAGGAAGGTGAATGTGTAGTATTGGTGGAAGTTGAATCACGAACGTGTGGGCTACGCCGCGTCCGCGAATAGGAAGAAGTGAGGTAGCTGTGCAGTGGGAGTTTCTCTTCGCTATCGCGTAGAGATGAGCAGTGCAAGCATCGCATTTACATAGGGATTATCGCATTCGTGTAGGGATTATCGCGTTCGCGTAGGGTAAATCTGGGAGCCAGCAAAGTTGCTCTTCGTGATCGCGTGGGAGCTTCCGCGATCGCGATTAAGGCCGCGTCTGTGAAAAACATAAAGTTCAAAATCGAGGGTTTTGAGTTCATATCACAAAATTGAATTGGGATCTCGGTAGGAGACGAATTTTGGAAAGATTTTTGGAGGGAGTTTACGAGTAATGATTCTTAACTCCTTTTTGCTTATAACCCATTAATCTAAACATGAATTCATCACCTAATTTCGGATTTGGGGTGAGAAATTGGGGAAAATTTGGAAAACTTCTTAGGACTAATTTTGGGGTTTTGATCAAGATTTTTGTATCGGATTGGAGTAACTTTGGCCCGAATGAACTCATGAGTGAATGGTGGTTCATAATCCCTAACTTTTACCCGATTCCGAGACATGACCCCGGGGGACGTTTTGGGAAATTTTCTAAATTTCGTGTGTTAGATTCGAATTAATTAGTGGAATTAGTTACTTGAAGTTATATTTACATTATGTAATTGTTGGATAGATTTGAGCCATTTGGAGTCGGGTACTCATGGCAAGAACGTGATTTCGAGTTGTTTGAGTTGGTTCGAGGTAAGTGGCTTGTCTAACCTTGTGTGGGGGAACTCCCCTTAGGATTTGGTATTGTTGATATATGAAATGCCTTGTACGTGAGGTGACGAGTGCGTACATGTGCTAATTGTTGAAAATCTTATTTTCATTAAGTAACTATAATTGTGTTTTTCTTCCTTGTTGTACATTGTTTGCAATTTAAGCCTACTGTTAGTTTAGGGAAGCATGTCTAAGTGACTTAATTGCTTTACTTGTTCAAACTGCTTTATTTCAATTTTGTGCAGCATGCTAGGTTAGAAATACATGTTTTACCTTGGTATGAACTTGGATTGAATTAAATATTCTTCGTGTTGCTACTGTGTTTACTTTGGGACAACGGGACGATATTCCGGGAGATCCCCCTACTTGTTTACTTTCGGACTACGGATCGGTATTCCGGTAGATCCCCCTGCGCATTTATAATTAGGACTACGATACAACAATCAATAGATACCCTGTACTGGATATTTACTTTAGGACTACAGATTTGGTATTCGGGTAGTTTCCCTTGCACATTTACGTTTGGGACTACGGGACGATATCATAGGAGATCCCCTGTTGCTATTTTTGTGTGCTAAGTTAGATTCTTTCTGTGTTTTTATTCATTATAGAGTGTTAGCACTTTATTTATATTGTCGTATTCTATACTGTTTTACCTTATTTTTCATCTATAATCAGTAGGGCCCTGACTTTCCTCGTCACTACCCGACTGAGGTTAGGCTTGGCACTTATTGGATACCGTTATGGTGTACTCATGCCCTTCCTGCGTATGTTTTTCATGTGCAGATCCAGGTTCTTCAGCTCAGCCCTACCATCATTGAGGCGAGGCGATTCTTCAGAGACTTCGAGGTATATCATCCGCGTCTATAGACCGAGGAGTCCCTCTCCATTATCTCTTGTAGTTATAGCCCTTCTGTATTTACTTTGATTTAGACATTCTAGAGTTAGAGCATTATGTAGTATCCATAGCTTGTGATTTCATGAGATTACAGGTTTTGGGAGATATTTTGAGTTGAGAGTGTGTATTTGTATATGCCGACTATGTAGTATCCATAGCTTGTGATTTCATGAGATTGCAGGTTTTGGGAGATCTTTTTAGTTAAGAGTGTGTATTTGTATATGCCGAGCGATATCTTAAATATTTTCATTATGTTTATCCGCAGTTTCTATTAGTTTTTATCTGTTGTTTCCCTTTTTCACAAATTGTTAGGCTTACCTAGTCGTAGAGACTAGGTGCCATCATGATAGTTCACGGAGGGCAAACTGGGGTCGTGACATCGCAACAGCAAAAAGCTACGTCATCAAGGTCATCCCCAAGAATCGACATCAATCGAACAGAGTCTTCCTAAAACAACGTTTGTGTCTAAGGGAATTTCTAAACATGTCGTAATCCGGAACAATGGCACTTGCCATAAAAAATGGACAATTTTTAAAATGTTTTATGAAAAACTATCATTCCACCTACTGAACTTTGTGGTATAATCTCACCAGACTAGGGCAAGGCAAGGACTACGGTCAACACAAACCAACACCTCCCAACTAAGAATATTTCTCTAAACGCAGGATCAACAGGATACGAAAAATACTGGGGCACGCTCAGAGCAATAACGGACCCTCTACTCTCTCATGACTCTTATCTCTCTTTCATTATTTAATTTATTTCCTCATATGACTAAAGACTAACTCCCACATTTTTTGTAGGTATTATGGAACCAGACCTCCGATATTATCGGAGCATATTGTAAATAGAAAATTGCCTACTCAACCAAGTGGAGAACCTTGTATATATTGAGTTGTCGACCCCGCCAACCAGAGCCACGTATATAGCAAACCATCTGCTCAATCAACCGAAGTGCCTTGTACAAATCGAGTCGTCGGCTTTGCCAATCAAAGCCCTATATATAGCAAATTGTCCGCTTCTCCAACCAGTGCATTTCAAACCGTCACTCTACCATATCGAAGATTACAAGTAGATAGTCACAAATCTCATCGTCAACTTTGTCAATTGATTTACGAACCGTCCAAACCCGCCATACATTATGTCGATTGACGGCCGCAATTAGTTTTGTAGTCATGAGTGTCTCTTGGGTATGCTCCTTATTTCTTTATTTTATATGGAATTTTGTGACGTTTTGCTCATGCAGCTTACATGCATTTTACATTTTCAAGTCAGAAACTCTCATCGTGCGGAGATACTTTACATTTCAAAGAAACTACTCCCATCGTGCAGAGATATTTTACATTTCAAGTCAACTACTCCCATTGCATGGAGATACTCCCATCATAAAACAGAGATACATTCTACATTATAAGTCAACTACTCCTATCGCGCGGGGATACACCCAACGTGAGGAGACTTAATGCTCTGATAATCGTTGCCCCGATCCCAAATAATGGCCAGTCAGTAGCTAGGCATCATCATTCCTGCATCTTTTACATTACAGCTTAACTTATCTGCCTTATGATACATGGGTATGTGTTTGTTTTTGTTTTTTGTAGGACCAAAATATCACGACTTGGAACTTCTTCTAAGCACCAAACCAAGCTACAACGCTATGAGGGACAACAAACTCATAAGCGAGCCAAGGATCCAAACTCAAACTCAAATAAGATAAGTGGAACTCTAATTCATCAAATCTTTCAAATCAAACATCAATTCAGAGATGTCATGGGTACCATAATCTTTTGTCTTGCAGTATCATCATAATACGATACTAAGTCAATTCCTGCAAGCATCGCCATCTCCAAATCATCATTCCAGAACTACACGAGGCTTGATCCTCGTTAAGCCCAAGGTATGTAAGCTATTCAAAGCGAGAATTCGGCCCCAATTTTTCCAAAAGTCCCCGAAGTCTTCCTTAACTCCATCCCTAACTCTACAACTCATAATCTTTCTTAAATCAATATGTCATTCCTGCAATGTATGCCTAAAGTCTAGACAAAATTGGTTTTGGTTCGATTTCTTTGCCCGAAAACTCTTTTATTATCTCGGATCAAAAAGGCAGTTGTTGAGGACCAATTTTGACCTTCCTTTTAAAAATTTATTTATTTATACTAATTTTTAATAATACCTATTTTTTATAAAATAAGTAACTAATGGTGTTAAATTGATAATTTAGTATTGTATAATTATAAATATATTACTCTTACTATTTTTAAAACTATTAAAATAACTTTTATATTCGCTATATATATTTGTAATTAATTTAATAAGGTCGTTTCTTATTTTTAGAAAAATAGCCTACTATTTCAAAATAAATCCGAAATTAGTGTTACAAAAAGAAAAACAAGATATTTAATAATTAATTAAGTAATTACAGTAATTAGTATTGTATTTGATGATTATAATTTGTACGACATTTTTGCTGAAATTAATTAAGTCAATTAAATTAATTCTACAAGGTTAAAGGCTAAAAAGGCTATAATTGCAATTCCACAATTAAACCTGAAATGGCTATTTCCTAAATTAAAACCAACCTAATACTCAAGCCCAATCCTAATCTGACTCAGTCTAAACGCCTCCTCACTCCACCTTGGCAATCCATGGCCTTCTCTCCGAACCTGTAAGCACGTAATTTTTGACCCACACAATTTTTAAGTTAGTTTTAGTATTTTAAATATTTACTTGCGTTATTATAGATTTTTAATTCATTTTTATTACCATTTTATTAGTTTAATTTTATTGTTTTAGTATTTAAAAATTAAAAGAAAATACAAAAAAAATGTTTCAATTTTAATAGTTAGTTTTATTTTAGTAGTTTATTTTAATTAATTAAGAGTGATTTTTATATTTTTATAAGTACATTATACTCCCTCCATTTCAATTTATGTGAACCTATTTTCTTTTTAGTCCTTGCCAAAAAGAATGATCCCTTTCTTTATTTGGAAACAATTTACCTTTACACAATGATTTATAGTCACATAAAATATATGTGCCTCATTTTACACCACAAGATTAAAAGTCTTCTCTCTTTTCTTAAACTCCGTGCCGAATCAAATGGGTTGACATAAATTGAAATGGAGGGAGTATTATTTTAGTCTTCCCGCCATATTTAAGCCCAACAAGATAAAGGCCCATTATTCCCAACCCATTAGCCCACTCTCCACTTAAATGCAAGATTTAATCTTAGTCATCTGTTCTCCCCCAATCTACCGGCACATGTCAATTCTTACGCCCAAATATAAACCCCAATATAACACAAAGCTAACCTAATTCAAAAGAGCCTAGAGAAAGTGAAAACGGCAAATCCCTAAGCTAAGAGACAGCCGCACCACCCTTGAAGAACCCAAACGCCATTTCTGCTTCACTTTCCCCAGTATTCACCATTGACCCTAGATGAAGCTTTGAATCTCTAACTTAGCTGCCAAATGAAATTTTCATTTGATGAAAATTTGGAAATCTGTTTAGTTGGAGGCATTGTTAAACAAGCATCGGAGAGCTAGGGAAAAGAGAGAACACGCACAATAAAAGTAAGGGGGGCGGTACTGCTGTTTTTTTTTTTGGAAATTTGGGATAAAAATAAGTTTCAAAGAAAATGTTTTGTTCATGTCTTTTAAGATTTTAGCTCCTTTTTTGATTTTCTATTTGGAAATCATGGAATCCGACGGAGTTTGAGTGATGTCGTTTTGGTTTCGAGCTTTTCGGCGCCGATTCATGCTCCCGTCCGCGGTTCATCATATTTTTGAGTTCAAAACAGTGAAACAATCAATTTTCGGCTATATTGAGGTCCATTTCTTATACCTTTCTCAATATGCCAGTTGATGAATTGTGTAATTGTTTGATGGCATGATATTTTAGTGCATTTTATTGAGCTTAGATTTCTGAATCTGGTTATTTCTTTGTTTCACGAGATTATGGTTTTGAGATTTTTTTAAAAAAAATAAAAATAAATTATGATTCGGTGATTATCCTGTTATGACTAGTGTAGGCATAATTATTTAAACGTTGGTCGTTGCTTAGTAAGTGTTTAGGTTCTGTTTGCGTGCAGCATTTGTCTTTCCAATAAAAACAAATGATATTTTAAGAGAAATATTGATTGGTTGTATCTCATCAACATTATACTATAGATTGATTGTGTATAGCCGAAAATTCACCGGCGAACTTGGGATTCATGTATTCCTCAAATAATTTCTGTCAAAATCGTATACAAAATAGTATGCTCTTCCGCCCAATAATATCTTGTTCATAAATTTGGCATCACAACAATCTCAAAGGCTAGAAAAATAATTCAAATGTGCTAGTTGCTTTAGGCGCGATTAATAACAAACATCGTGACTATGGGTATGATTCCCGTGGCATGGTCACGATTAATAATTCCAATTTGACTGAGCATTTCACGTCACTCAACTATAATTTCAAATAATAATTAAAATCAACATGTTGTAAATCGCGGGTGCATTTCACATGATGCGATTCGCAAGATGTACAAAAATGAGTGTGTGATATCGCGACTTGTTTAAATAAATTTCATAATTGTTTAAAATAATTAAAAGTGGTTTAAAAGGTTAAAATACACAATAGGTTTTAAATATGTAATAAATCAGATAATTAGGTCAATTATTAATAGTTGAGCAATCGTGCAAAAACCATGGAACCCCAAAAATTTCAAACATAGAGTCTCCACTCCCTAATTGATCATTTTCCAACATAGGGTCTCCACTCCCTAGTTGATAATATTTTAGGCATAGGATCCCCACTCCCTAGTCTCTTTTCCAACATAGGGTCTCCACTCCCTAGTTGATGATTTTTAGACATAGGGTCTCCACTCCATAGTCTCTTTTCCAACATAGGGTCTCCACTCCCTAGTTGATTTTGTTTTTAGACATAGGGTCTCCCCTCCCTAGTCGCTTTTTCAACAAAGGATCTCCACTCCCTAGTTAATTGATTTTTAGACATAGGGTCTCCATTCTCTAGTCTGCAATTTTATTTTAGACATAAGATCTCAACTCCCTAGTAGTTTTCCCAACATAGGATCTCTAATGCCTAGTTGTTTTTGTTTTAGACATAGGGCCTCCAATCCCTAGTTGCTTTTCCAAAATAGTGTTTCCACCCCCTAGCCGCTTTTGTTTTAGACATAGGGTCTCCACTGCCTAGTTGATTTTGTTTTAGACCTAGATTCTCCACTCCCTAATCGATTTTTCAACATAGGGTCTCCACTCCCTAGTTGATTGATTTTTAGACATAGGGTCTCCACTCCCTAGTCGCTTTCGCAACATATGGTTTTCAATCCCTAGTTGATTTTGTTTTAGACATAGGGTCTCCACTCCCTAGTCGCTTTTCCAACATAAGGTCTCCAATCCCTAGTAGATTTTATTTTAGACATAGGGTCTCCACTCCCTAGTTGATTGATTTTTAGACATAGGGTCTCCATTCCCTAGTCTGCATTTTTATTTTAGATATAGGATCTCTACTGCCTAGTAGCTTTACCAACATAGGGTCTCCAATCCCTAGTTGAATTTGTGTTAGACATAGGGTCTCCACTCCCTAGTCGTTTTTCCAACATAGTGTCTCCACTCCCTAGTCACTTTTGTTTTAGAAATAATGTCTCCACTCCCTAATTGATTTTGTTTTAGACCTTGGGTCTCCACTCCCTAGTCGTTTTTCCAACATAGGGTCTCCACTCCCTAGTTTATTGATTTTTAGACATAGGGTCGCCATTCCGTAGTTTACGTTTTTAGTTTATACTTAAGGTCTCCACTCCCTAGTTGCTTTCCCAACATAGGGTCTTCAATCCCTAGTTGATTTTGTTTTAGACAGAGGATCTCCACTCCCTAGTCGCTTTTCCAACATAGGGCCTCCAATCCTTAGTTGATTTTGTTTTAGACATAGGGTCTTCACTCCCTAGTCGCTTCTCTAACATAGGATCTCCACTCCCTAGTTGATTTTATTTTAGACGTAGGGTCTCCACTCCCTAGTCGCTTTTCCAATATAGGGTCTCCACTCCCTAGTTGCTTTCATTTTAGACATACGGTCTCCACTCTCTAGTCTCCGTTTTCTCAGGATACACCAGTCATGTCCTTTTATTTGTTTTCAATAATTAATTAGTATAAAGTTTTGTTAAAAATAACTCACGAAATTTTCCTAGTGAAAACTGGGGCAGAAAAAATTCCTTTCGTTCGTTTGTTTTTGGTGCCTGAGCATGTTATACCTCGAAACACAGGGTTCGAGATGACCATAAAAAGTCGCAATCCAAAATAGAGAAAAGAAACGAAAAACAATTGAATTCAAAGTGCAGAAGCGGAGAAAAGATGTGGACTGGTCAAAATATGACTGAATCCACAATCTGTGCATTTCCCGTCTTGATCCGAAAAACACAAAGAAGAATGAACTAGTACCTGCAGCTAGCAAGCATCAAGGTTCAGATCAGAGTCTGTGCTAGTAATCAGCCAAGACTCAAGATCAAGTTTCAGAAGACTTAGAGATAAGAACATTGTAACTCATAGTTGATAGGCTTGTTTAGTTCCTTTTCATTTTAATTTTGGTGCAATAAGGAGCTCAGCAAGCAGTAATAGTAGCAACAGCAGTGAAATCACAACTATTTAGTAGTCTCAATTACCAATACTTTCAGAACTACACTGACCTGATTCCTTTATAGCCAAGGATATGTAGGCAACCTCCGAAGCAAGGTTCGGTCAGACTCTTTAAAAGAATGCTTCCCATAGAGTATCATAAGGGCAAAAATTATTCATAATTTCTCACATCATCTTTACCCGGAAATACGTCATGTTTCCGAGCAAAGAGGGGCAGTTGTGAGCACCTAATTTTTGCCCCGCATGAAAATTACTTCTAAAAATAGACCAAAAATAATTTTAATGAATTTTAGGAGTTTTTCTTTATTTGGTTTTGCATTTAGTTGCATATTTAATACCTTAAAATCATAGAAAAACATCAAAAAAGGTTCAATGTTGCATTGAATAAGCATTTTAGATTTTAATTGTATTTAGAATAAAATTATATGATTTAATCGCATTATTAAACAAAAAAATCATAACCATATTGGCCATTTTACATTATTGTTTTTTAGTTTTAAATTAGTAATTGCATTAGTTTTAAGTTAATTAAACGTTAGAAGTAGACAATTAAGTTTAATTCTTCAAATTATATTAAGTTAGAACTTAATTGGGATTAATTTTGAAGAATTTAAAATGAATGAAAACAAAGAAAAGAATAGGGATGGCAAATGGGGCGGGGCGGTTTTCAGCATTTGCGGGGCGAGGCCTAATTTTTTTAAAAAAATTAACGTGGGGCAGTGCGGGTCGCGGGTCGCAGATTTTTTAAAACCAAAATCTTGAACTAAAGTCTAAAACGGTACCAGCATACCAGATCCTAAATCTTGAACTAAAACCTAAATACAGTCACGACTCACGCTGTCACGCCCAGGCCACAGCGCACTCAGCCCGTCGGCCGTCGCCGGAGTGCCTCCCATCAGCCTTCCGTCAGCCCTCACCGACTCTCTTACAGACTGTAAGTTACAGTAAGTCATCTGCTTTTTGTAGCCATGGCAGACTTGCCCATTTTTTGATGGTTTTTGGACAAATTCGAGACTTATTTCTGTTAAACTTTGAATTCCTTTTACAAACTTTGAATTTCTGTAACATGGGATTTCCAAGCCCAAGAGTTTCTGTTACTAGCAGTACTTAGGTTTTGGATTCATAAGAAAGGTGAATAATTTATTCACTGATTTTGTTGACCCTATCAAGTTCTTTTAGTGTTAAGGTAGTTAAATTCTTTGGTTCCTTAATTCGGTGTTGTACGATATATGATCAGGTTTTTTTAGGACTTTTAACTGTTAGTTATAGCTGCAGTCTTTGGTTCCTAAACTCTTTGGTGTACAGAATAAAATAAATTTCTTTATAAGAATCATAAGATAATGTTAAAGATTTTTTATCACTTTTTCTCTAGCTTGCTTTTAGTTTAAAGACAATATCACAACACTAAACTAGAATTGGCAAGGTGTGCCGGGTCAAGTTGAGTCTCAAAGCAAATACTTTGTTAGCCAATACCAACTTCATCTCTTGCTTTTATCTTTATTTTTGTAGAAAAGTATGGAGTCTCAAGGCGAACAAAATCCAATGTGTTCATCTTCAAGTACAATTCCTATTGAGTTTGAGAGTCGAGGGCTTATGCAATCTGATGAAGTTAATATGGAAGTTGTTGATGAAACAGGTAAAAGAAAACTTAGTTCTGATGCATGGAAACATTACAAAGTGGTGAAGCTTGATGGTGCTCGCTTTGGTGTTTGTAAGTATTGTAACACTCGCATCAAATCAACAAGAAAATGTGGGACATCATCTTTATGGGATCATATTCGTAGATGTCGTAAAAAGACAAGTAACTTAGAAGACGGGGGTGGTTTGGGGGGTGATGATGGTAGCCAACAACATTGTTTTGATCAAGATATTTCACGTAGGGAACTTGCTCATGCCATCATTTTGCATGAATACCCTTTGTCGATTGTCGATCATGTTGGATTTAGGAAGTTTGTTGCTAGTCTTCAGCCATTGTTTAAAATAGTGTCTAGGAACACAATCGAGAATGATATTTTGAAGATTTTTGACAATTTAAAATCAAAAACTTCTAAGTTGTTGGAAAAACTCACAAGTAAAATTGCAATAACAACTGATTTGTGGACTTCAAACAATACAAAAAAAGGGTTCATGGCTATTACGACACATTTTATTGATGATTCATGGAGGCTTCAAAGCCATATTCTTAGGTTTATTTATGTTCCTGCTCCACATGATAAGGATACTTTGTGTAGTGTGTTGCTTAATTGCCTGTTAGAGTGGAATCTTGAAAGAAGAATATCAACAATTACAGTTGATAATTCTAGTACAAACAATGCTATGATGAAAGTTTTGTTAGATGAGAAACATTGTAAGAGGGATTTATTGTAGATGGGTCGAATGTTGCATGTGCGTTGTGCCGCACACATCTTAAATTTGATTGTGCAAGAAATACTAAAGGTGATAGAAGATGGTATTAGTAATGTGCGTAACAGTGTCTTATATTGGATAACATCTTCAGGCAGAATTGAAAGGTTCGAAGAAGCTGCACTGTTGCTACATATTTCCTGTACTAAAAAGTTGGAGTATGATTGCCCTACTCGTTGGAACTCAACATATCTTATGTTGAGAACAGCCCTAGATTACAAAGAGGTGTTCACAAAGTTGAGTTTAACTGACACCAATTATCGTTATTTTCCAACTGAAGGGCAATGGAGTGCAGCACATGAAGTTTGTGAAACGTTGCAGCTGTTTCACCATATCAATGAACAATTCTCAGGGAGTCAATATCCAACTTCAACTCAATACTTTTCAAAAGTTTGTGATATTAAGCTAGAATTGGAAGCTTGGATGAAAAGTTTAAATCCCTTGATTAGCTCTACGGCATCATAAATGTTGTTGAAATTTAAAAAATATTGGGATGATATGCATATTTTGATGGGGGTAGCTACTATCTTTGATCCGAGATTTAAGATGAAGTTGGTTGAGTTCTATCTTGCACAAATTTATGGTGAAGAAACTTTACATAAAATTCAAGAAGTTCGAAACCATTGTTTTAATCTCTTTCAAGAGTATACGAGCAGAGTGGTTGCTTCACATGAGTCATTTCAAGCATCTAGTTCTAATGAAGTTGCTGGTGTTGTTGAGGGTGATCGACTGTCTAGTTTCGATAGATTTGTCGCTTCGAGTAGCGCGAATGTGGACCCAAGATCGGAGTTGGAGTCATATTTAGAAGAAGGTGTGCTATCTCGTACGCCATCATTTGACAGTTTAAGCTGGTGGAAGACAAACATATTAAAATTTCCTACTTTGCAAAAGATAGCTCCTGACCTCTTAGCCATTCCTACGTCTACCGTTGCTTCAGAATCGGCCTTTAGCACTAGTGGGAGATTGATTAGCCCGCATCGTAGTAAACTTCATCCTACTACTTTGGGGCGTTGATGTGTGCTCGCACTTATTTATGGAACGAGATAAATGGTAAGTAACATTTTTACGATTTACTATGTTAATAATAGTATTCAATTTCTTATACTATTATAGTTTTTTTTTAGGTTCATGTTCAAGCATTGATAGAGTTTCATGTCCGACGATGCTTGATGAAGAAGAAGATCCATATGTTTCAGTTGCTTGATAACTGAAGGAAGTCGAAGATGCATTATTTCCGATGAAGAAGAAGATCCCAATATTTTAATTTTTGCTTTGTTATAACAGACTAATCAGAGTTATCATTTAGTATTATTTTTGCTGTGACTGGTTTGTGTATCTACTTTATTAAGATGTTCGTTTTCCATTTGCTAAGTTGGTGTCTGCATTTGTGTTTCTTTTAACTTGGTCACAAAAATAGTTTGTTGATCTAGTTATCTACTTTTTCATTAAACTTAATAAATAGTGTGATTTTATCTTAGAATTCACTAAGCAGATATGTGGCTTATTTTTATCAATACTAATCCTTCTGAAAAGACTTGAACTGATGAACTCCATTGACCTTCTTGATAAAGATGTGTTATGTGTACATGGACTGAAAACTTCTACAGTATCTCTTCAAGCTGCTGGTTGTGCCAGAAATTCTTTTTTCTTTGTCTATTCCTCCTGGTTGCTGCATTATAAAGATAGACAAAATATTCAAAGAACAGCACAACTAATATATGTATGGCGTTCAACAAAGACATATTTCCATGGTTCATAAATCCACATAACTAGTCATCACTATCCATGTTACTTTATTTAAGTTTTTCTCAACTAAATATTTATAAAACATACATTAAAAATGACAACAAAAAAAAAAAGAATTACAGAAGCTGAGTGCAGGGAAGGGGAGCTATTCAATTATTCATGACATACGTTGGAAGCAATAGAAACTAGAATTTTACCTGGGTTATTGCAGAGTTCAAAGAAAATTACCTGGTTTACTAGATCAGATTAAAAAAATTAAAAAAAATATATGCGGGACGGGGCGGGTAAAAACAGAAAATTTTGTTTTGCGGGGCGGGGCGGGGCGAGTTGGAGTCTTCGCGGGTATGCGCGGGTGTGCCCCGCAACCGCACCGCCCCGCACCATTTTCCATCCCTAGAAATGAATAAAAGGTTTGTTTAGTCTTTTGCAAACTGGGCCAAAGGCTCCATGACCCAATTCTCGCCCCAAAATCATCCGCCAGCCCAAGCCCAAATCCCACTGACCCGCCTGGCACAATCCTTCCCCCTCTCTTTAAAACCCCCATTTTGCAAAACCCTAGAAGAACCGATGGATTCCCCCCCCCCCCCCCAAAAAAAATTTCTAACCCTAGCGCCGCCACACCTCCCACTTCTTCTTCTTCTTCTTCACTCTCATTTCTCACCTTCTCGCATCTAATCACACACACAGAGACCAGATACGAAAAACAGACCCCTCCCCTAGCGAAACCCTAGCGGCGCACCTCTCTCCATATACAACAAGAGATCAAATCCCCCCCCCCCCCCCATTGTGACTATAAACCCTAGCCGCCACCTTCATTTCCTTCTTCTCTCTTCTCCTCTCACTCATATACGTCGATAGAGATAGAGAAACTCGGCCATCCTAAAGAAATCTGAAATTTGATTTTTCAAGAGCTTCAAAAACAAAACAAAAATGTAAAAAAAACCACGAAGGATTTTAAATCTGTTTTTGCACTGAGCTCGTTAATAAACATTCGAGTTGCTGCTGCTGTTGAAGATTTGTTGTTGTTTCCTGTAATCAGCAAGTTCCTCCAGTAGTTGGATTTATTTGATTTTTGAAGTTTGTTTCGTTTGCTGCTAGGTACGTGATTGCTCACTTGTAATCCTCCATTAATTGTATGAACGAAGGCCTGAATTGTCTGCTGAATCCGTGTCTGATTATTGTGTATTTATTATGGTTGGCTACTATATCTTCTACATCTGATTGCTCTGTTAGGTGTTTAAATCTTAAGATTTAAGTTAGATATTAACAATTGCTTCATAGTTTACTGAAATTTCGAAATTGGATTGTTGAATTTAAAGTAAACTCCATAGGAATGTTTTGAAACTAGTCCAAGAAATATTCTGAAAAAGTGCTTTGGCCATGTAATTAGAAATTTCCTTATGTTTAAATTTTCAGCCACTATGAGTGAGTAATTATTTATGTAATAGGGTGAATCTCTAAATTTGTGGGATATGCTAAGCCATTTTGTTTATTATAGTTGCTTATCTTTCTTATGGCCTTCAGATTCTATTTGTCCGTTGAGCTACATGCCAAGTTGATCAGACGAATGAATATAACTTTCTTAAAGGAATTTGTTTAGAATTAGGGAATGAAAATTTTTAGTGTCAGGCTCGTAGGTCATTGTTGGGTCTTGCAAAATCAAAGTGGGTTGTGTGTCTTAATTTAAGGATGGACCTTGCGAAAGCACTTGGGCCGAACAAGTTTAATCCGCCAGGCCTCATTGATTTTAGTCAATAGATTAATAGTTAACCCACTCTTCCATAATAGATAATTGTCTCATAATCTCAAGGATAGAGTAGTAATTTGTGAATATCTCCAAATGGGGATAACTTGTCTATACTTTAAGTTGCCAAAAGATTTCTCGACTTCCAAAATAACTCCTTCCATAAACTCTTGGCCTCACAATAATTTCAAATATTAGGAAAATAATTAAAATGGGCTAGCTGCTTTAGGCGTGATTAATAATTAATCATTGTGACTATTGGTACGGTTCCCGTGGCGTGGTCATGATACGTAATCCCCAATTCGAGTGTGCGCTTCACGTGACTCGGCCATAACTTCAAATCAGGGGCAGCTCAATACTATTAGGGGCCTAAAGCCAAACTTTTTTTCCTAAAAAAAACCTATATATATATATACATAATTTTCTAGTTTTTCGAGATGCAAAATTATGAATAATTATTTTATAATCAATTTCTTCAAATAATTCTTTTTCAATTGATAATATAGCTAAATCATTCAATCACTCTTACGCCATGGTTGATCTTAAGTAAGATTTTATCAATTTTAATTTTAAAATACTTCTTTCAAATTTCTAGTTTGTGGTCGAGGGCGGTCGGAGGCAACTATTACACGAACTGTTATCATTATTCTATAAGCAATATAAGCATTTGAAAAAGAACCAAGTATTTTTATATGATTGAGTATATCGATTGGAGTACTATCATCTTTGCTTTTTGGGATTGTATTAAAGATTCAACTTTTTTTCTTATATTTTGAATAACCGACTCATATTTTCTATTTGATATATTTAAATTTCAATAAATACTAAAACGATAATATATGCGTACATATTGAAAATATCAAAAAAAACAAAGGTTAGTAGAAAACTAATACTAAAAAGTTGGAATGGAGGAACATGATTCATTAATTTTATGTGAAAATAAATATTTGTTGCATTCAATATATTTCTTATAGCTTTAGCTTGATAGAAGAAAAATGCAGGACAATAGAATATCTTGGATACATAAAGAAAAAATATAATAGTAGTAATGTTTGGTGATAACTAAGAAAGATTTAAAAAGAAAATTGAATATTATGGAAACTAAGAAAGAAAGTAGAAAGGTTTATATAATATTTAATGAGAAAAAGAATAAAATAAAAAGAATAATTACTTTATTTATTCCATAAATTTTGTATTTATATTTTAGGAGCCCATTTTTAAGGAACATACATATCTTTCCTTTTCAATTTTTACCAAAAAATATAATATGAATACAAATACTTGAGTAAAAAATAATATTATAGGGTAAAAAGTGGGGCCCCCTGAAATTGGGGGCTTAAAGCTTGGGCTTCAGTGGCTTTACCCAAAAGCCGGCCCTGCTTCAAATAATAATAAAATAAATATGTTGTAAATCGCAAGTGCGTTTCACTTGACTCGATTTACAATATGTACAAAAACAAACGAGTGCGCGGTATCACGTCTTGTTCAAATAAATTCCATAAATATTAAAATCGGTTATAAAGTTAAAATGCACCATATGTTTTAAATATGTAATAAATCAGATAATTAGGCTAATTATTAATAGTTGACCGACCGTGTTAAAACCATGGAACTCGGGAGTGCCTCACACCTTCTCCCGGATTAACAGAATTTCTTATCCGGCCTTCTAGTTTCGCAAACTTTTAAAACAGAGTCAAATTTCCTCGATTTGGGATTTAAAATAAATCGGTGACTTAGGATACCATAAATTATTCCAAGTGATGACTCTGAAATTAAATAAATAATCCTATTTCGATTAATGTCACTTTAATTTAAAAAGCTCCCCTATCCCCTCGGGAAAAAGAAGGTGTGACAGAACCAATTAGAATTTGCCACGTCACCCGTCTCTACCACTCACACAAAAAACACATTTCATCTGAGCCGTTAATTCATTTGCTCAACAATTCATACTTTATCCAAATTTTCCATTAATTTTAATGCCTCAACAGCTTTGATCCCTATCGTTGAAACACGGAGATCCAACGACAACTAATTTTTCTCATTAAACATTTAATCCCTGAATTGTCACGGCCGTTGATCTAAAGTCTAACGGCCCAGATCACTCCCACCCCTCTTAACTTTTAGAGACAAACTAACCTACCCAAACCCTAAATCATTTTCCTTTGACTCAGCCGTCCCCCTTTCCCCTTCCACTCTCTATTCTCTCAACTCCCACAGACAAATCAATCACAAACCTTGCACAAATTTGTGCAAGGTCACAAATCGACCATAGAATCATCCTTATTGTCCACTATGACTGTGAATCCTGCTGTTTTCTTTCCTCTTTCATCGATAAGATTCAAAGTCCCTAAAATCCGAAACCCTAGCTAATAGACGATACTTCAAAATGTTTGTAACACAGGTATGGACTTTCAAATCTGGGGCATGCATTGCCATTCCTTCAGTGTTATCATCATTATTCTTGGTCCAGAGGTCAAGCATAGTGACCTCTGGACAATGGGCCTATACCCGATTGATCTTGCCTTCAACGGTCAGCTTCCCCATCTCAGATAAAAACTATCACTACTTTTATATCTGTTCTTCTCTGATTTCACTTGATTTTACTCACATCATCAACTCTTCGTCATCTTCCACTATCGTTTGAATCTGTTGAAACCTAAGACATTCAATGCCACTATAAAAGGAAGCCTTCAATGCTCTTACCAATATGACCTAACTACAGAAGTATTATTAACTACACCTAAAGTTCCAAGTAGCAAAGTAAAAAGCTAGGTGTAATGACCCGATCAGTCGTTTTGAGCATTTACACTTTGTTGGGTTGTTTGAGGGTATGAGTAGCTCCGTATGATGTATTATGACTTATGTGAATCGTCGGTTTTGGTTTTCAGGTTATTCGAAATTGATTTAGAAGAATGATTCTCTACTAGAAGCTTTAAATTTGATAGGGGTGACAAAGTTTGACTTTTCAGTATTTGACCTGGAATTGGATTTTTGATGGTTATGTAAGCTCCGTTGGGTGATTTTGGACTTAGGAGCGCGTCCGGATTGCAATTTGGTGGTTCGTAGTAGAATTTGGCTTGAAATGGCGAAAGTTGAAATTTTGAAAAGTTTCACCGGGAGTGGACTTTTTGATATCGAAGTCGGATTCCAATTCTGGAAGTTGGACCAGGTCCGTAATATCAAATGTAACTTGTGTGCAAAATTTGAGGTCAATTGGACGTGATTTGATAGGTTCGGCATCGGTTGTGAATGTTTGAAGTTTCAAAGTTAATTGATTTTGAATTGGAATGTGATTCGTGTTTTTAGCGTTGTTTGATATGATTTGAGGCCTCGACTAAATTTGTGATATGTTTTGAGACTTGTTGGTATGTTCGGACGGTGTCCCGAAGGGTTGGGGTGAGTTTCATGGTGGTTTAAGACCATTTCTATTTGCTGGTTTTTAGCTACAGTGATGCACAATGTGATAGCTTGGTTCTGGTCGCGATAGCGAAGAGAAAAATGGAATAAAATCGACAGTGCTTCGCGATGACGGAAGGCTTTTCGCGATCGCGTAGAGTAAATGTTCTGCTGCACTAACCGGACTTTGGAAGCTTATATCTCACAATCTATAAGGAATTTGGAGATGATCCAAATATAAAAGCTGTAGCCCTTGATCTCTAGTTTTCAAAAAGTCAAAACAATTGTAATTTGGAGTTTTGTAGAAAAAGGTTATGACCATTATACTAGAGGCCTTCCGGAAGAGTTGGAGAAGGCTGTTGGAAAAATTTATTCGTCGTGATTGCGGGAGATTGGCCGTGATTGCATAGAGTAAAAAGAGATGAAAATTTTTTGTACTTCACTATTGCATTAGTTTGTCCGTGATAGCATAGAGAAATGCATGGACAGATTATAAAGTACTCTATTTCGAGGGTTTCAGTCATTTTTATATTTTGGAGCTAGAGAGCTCGGATTAAGGCGATTCTTAAAGAAATTTTTCATCATATGAATTGGGGTAAGTGTTCTCTACTTGATTTTGGTTATATTTCATGAATCTATCTTTGATTTTAGCTTTTGGTTGAGGAATTTTAAAGAGGAAATTGGGGGCTTTGGCCTAAAGTTTCATAATATGAATTTTTGAGTTTTGAACATCGAATTGGAGTCGAAATTGAGTGAAACTTGTATGGTTGAAATCGTAATTGATGAGTTGTCGGATTCTGTGAGTTTTTTGGGTTCCGCGGTGTGGGCCCAGATTTAATTTTTGGCCAGATTTGGGATTTGATTTAGGATTCGATCTTTATCATTTAGAATTATTTCATTGGGCTTTATTTGATGTATTTGAGTTGCTTTTAGCTAGATTTGAGCCGTTCGGAGGTCGCTACGTGCGTGATAGAATTTTTGGAGCATCGCTTGGCTTGCTCGGTTTTGAAATTGGCTTGTTCGAGCTAAGTAACTCTGCTAAACTTAGTGTTAAGGGTATGAAACCCCGAATTACGTGCTATGTGATTGATGTTGAGGTGATGTACATGCTAGGTGATAGGCATGTGGGCGTGCACCCTGTGAATTGTGACTTTATTGTTTTCAAGGCACTGAATAGTGGTCCTATTTTGTTGATATCTGTGTTTTTACCATGTGATAAAGTAATTGAGCTGTCAATTATGCTAGATATCATGTTTAGGATTTATGTCGATATTGTTGGGACCCATAGTGGTCGTTTCTTGCTGTCATCTCACTAATTTCATTGATATTTTGTACTCAGTCATATTCATGTATTCATATCATATCTCAGTCTTAGTTATTATTTATTGACACATCATATCATTGTTGTTGGGCTAGATTCATGATATTGTGAGTCCGTGAGTGAGACTGGAGAGGTTGGTGACTGAGTGAGGCCGAGGGCCTGATTGTGAGGGTATTGATACTATAGCACATGAGTTGTACGTGCAACACGTGAGTTGTCCATGCAGATTTTGATATTGATACTATATCACGTGAGTTGTCCGTGCAGATTCTGATATTGATACTATGACACGTGAGTTGTCTGTGCAGATTCTGATATTGATACTATGGCGTGTGAGTTGTCCGTGCAGATTATAGCGCTTGGGCTGTAGGAGCCCCTTCGGAGTCTGTACACACCCCCAGTGAGCGCGGTTGATTATATTGAGGGATTGATCTTCCCTGGATATGGATCTTGTTCGAAGCATTTATATACCTAGAGATAAATCTTCCTCATGGGGCCGGATTGGCCTTCATCGGTATTGAGTAACTGATGATCAGTGATATATATATTCCGGGATGGATCTTCCCTGGCCGTATGGGCCATATACAGTACTGAGTGGTTGAGCATTGATGAGTGGAAGGTGTGAGACAATGAGATTGAGTACTTTGAGAGTATGAGTACATGATTCATCTCGAGATAAATGGCATTGGCATGCACACATGACATACAGGCATAGAGATGCATTTTTCCTCATGTTGTACGGTATCACGTCATTCATGACTTATTACTTCTTTTATTATTTGCTTTACATTGTTATGAACTATTGTTGGTTATTGGTGTTGGACGCGACCTATGTTCCAGCTCATTACTACTTTCAACCTAAGATTAGGTTTGTTACTTATTGAGTACATGGGGTCGGTTGTACTCATACTGCACTTCGGCACCTTGCGTGCAGATGTTGGCTGTCGTTGTTGCTGTGTTCGATGGGAGCTGGATTTTAAGATATACCTGCGTTCCTGTTGTAGCTGCCTCTTGTTCATGGTAGCCTTAGATTTATAAAACTCTGTTTATGTACTTTTCAAATAGATGATGTATATATTTCATATCGTCTTTGTAAATTTTATTCTTAGAAGCTCATGATTTGTACTACCGGTCCTTGGAGAATGTATAAAATTCAGTTAACTTCTCTATTTGATTGTTTGATTGACTTTATTGGAATTGGATAGTTATTAGTTGGCTTAGCTAGCGGGTTGGGTTAGGTGCCATCACGACTAGTGAATTTTGGGTCGTGGTACTAGGGTTCCTAACTGAGTTTTGATTTCTTTCCTCTTTCCGGTTTCGAGTTTTCACTGATTGGGGTTTATGTCTTGATTCCAAGCGGCTAAGAGAATTCTTGTTCGGTTTTCTGCTCAAAGGAAGGTCAGTTAGCCTTGACCCTTCCTCTATTTAAATCATTTAATTAAAATCATGTATATTTTGTTATTTTTTTTAATTAACTATGCTTATGATATGTTATAATTGTTATCTCTGCCTTAATGCATTTGTCATTAGTTTATGATCGATTATCAAGCTTTGGAGTTATATGTTTTTTTAACAATGTGAAAACAAGACCATGTACTAGTCGACTACTTTTGTAATCTTAATGAATGTGTCTTTGAGTTTAGTAGTCTATGTCTTGCTAATTTTTTGTAATTAACCAAGAACTTTAAATGATTCTATGCACCTATCTTGACTTTATACCTCCCTGATGTTCTACGATGGCCCACGTGTATGCTATACTAATTTGACTTAGTGTTATTTACACATGAAATGGTTCACCTGATAGACTAAACTAAAATGGATATGAACCTTTAATGATGAAAACACAACTGTCATATTAGTTTGGGTACATCAGCTTATGTCATTTGAATCAATTTCTTCCTTCTAATGTCCTTCTGTGATTCTGTAGTACTTGAATGATTGGTATAAATGGTTCCTATCCATTTTCATAACTACTTGATTCCATATGTGAGTCTCATTGTATAAACAATGCCCTAAGGTAATTAGTTTGGGTTCTACTAAATCTCTACAGTCAATCTTCCAAGTATTCTGTCTACTATTGTTAACTAAGATCAAATTATGTTGAGATTGTCTTCAAGAACCTAATTAAAAGATAGAGTTAGGTTAAGAGTTGTAGTATCATCTCTTGAATTGGTTGTGTTAACCTAAACTTTAAGGCTGATACACCTAACATGTATAACATATCTATGCCTCCTCAATGAGAAATTTTCATTGTTCCAAACTTCTATAATGACATTGTTAGTCTGATTCCATGATTTTTGATACTCAACTGTATTTGTAATGTTGTAATCCTGTAAAAATGTCTCATATTTGTAATTGAATGCCATCTCTTGGGAGTTTTGCACTCACCCTTGTTTTAAAAAAGAGCTTTGCTTGCCCTTTTATGATCATGTTTGTACTTCCATTATCACTGAGCCTCACTACGCTTACATAAGTTAACTGTGAATGACTTGTGAACTTAACGAAAACTGCTGATGTTATCTGCCCCTGCCTGGGGTATAGTAGCATGCTTTAACTATAAATGAAGTTGGTGTGAGCATGAGATTTAGACCTTTAGAAGAAAGTAATCATGTCATCTACTTAGGATGAAATTGGCCTATTACTTTGCATAAGCATCTCTTCTAATACACTTTAGATATTCCAAATGAAGTTGTTAACTTAGGCATTTAATAGAAGTTGAGACCTAGTCTACGGATAAACTCTTGATTAACTTAAACATAAGTTGCTGAGATAATATGATCATGACCAGAAACTTCTGTAATCTTGAACTCTGTTCTTTCCTACTCTTTAGGTAACATGTGTCACACCTCCTTTTTACCTACGCCCCCGAAAGGGTATAAATAAAGGGAGTTTTTCCAATTAAAGGACAATCGAAACGAGATTTATTTGTTTAAAGATTTAGAGTCGCCACTTGGGAGATTTATGGTGTCCCAAGTCACCGGTTGAATTCCGAATCGAGGAAAAGATTGACTCTGTTTAACAGTCTGCGAACCAGAAACCAAGTTTCGTAGTTCTAGCACGGTCGCTCAACTGTTATATTCGGCTTAATTATCTGATTTCAAACAATTCTAAACCTATGCGCAAATTTTAACTTTATAACCGTTTTTATCTATTTTAGAGAAAATTGCAACGTTATTAAAACACGTCTCAAACCGCGTCACATAAATGCACCAGTGGCCTTTGACATATTTTAACATCGTTGAGATTTGGATTTGGGTCACATAAATGCGTACCCAAATTTAGGAAAGTAACATTATTAAACTAACCCGCCTAAAGCAATTTCGCATTTGCATCTTTGCGAGGGCCATGAAAATTCGCTAAATGGCACGCCTCGAATTCTAACAATCAAAACGAGACCAATTAAACGAGGGTCGTGCAATTGTCACGTTAT
Organism: Nicotiana tabacum; assembly: GCF_000715075.1. NCBI lineage: Eukaryota > Viridiplantae > Streptophyta > Magnoliopsida > Solanales > Solanaceae > Nicotiana > Nicotiana tabacum. The sequence continues at coordinate 223,465,278 of NC_134101.1, forward strand.
TCAGCACGGTACGCCTCAATCCTAATTTTTAAAAGAAAACTATGTCTTTTATTCATGTTATTATTTTCTAGACTACTTTGAGATTATTGTCGGCATTGTCATCAGAGAACACCTTTGGGCCACAACGAGCACTGAACTCGTTTCTTACTTTAAAGAGAATATCCAAGATAACTATTTAATACCTTAAGCATCACGATAATGTGCGAGAAATGTCTCATCAACGATTAGCCTAAATTAATCCTATATAACTTCGCAATATCAAAACTAACACCAATTTTTGACACATAATGGTCTTGAAATTTGTCTATACGTGTTCTGGAAAGGCTTAGGTCAAATAAGACAATGTCACAAGTATGTATTTCTGCTAAAAAACTTCATACTTCAATGTAAGTTCAACACAGCTCTGCACTATAAATCTCTACATAGAACATAAACTCTCACAACCTGAAGTATGTAGTACCAAAACCAATAAGAATAATTGAAATTAGTCGCTTGAAAGCCCAAAACCCACTTTACATATGGACAAGGCCTGTTTCGGCAAAGTATGGTATCCCTCCCATTGCTATTTCATTTTTATGAAACGAACCCAACCCATACCAATTTACAACATCCATGAGCTCAATTTAACCAAACGGACACTCCAAAGAAAGAAAAAACAAAACCAAAATGGAACAAGATAGTACGACAAATGACGAAACAAACGAACCCTCAAACTTCCATATGGATTTAATCAGCGAACAAGAACGAACATATATCACAAATGCAAAGTTTGTAACATTAGTATCATTCTTAATCCAAACCACAGTCATTTTTTGGTTTAATTCTCAAAACCCACACGCGATTATTATACCCAGAAACTCTGCATATAACTACTGATTCATGCTCAACATAGCTTACAAGAAAAAGAAAGATGATCATAGCTTGGTACAATCTGTGACACAAGACTTCCGGTTATTCAGTTTACATAATTAAGCATATTCAATTACACATGAAGAACCTAATTGTGAAAGCATGAAACAGAGAGATCTATGAAAGTAAAGCCATATTATGAATCACAGCTTAGTATTAAGCTACAAAGAACAACTTCTATTTCCATTTCAACTCCAATCTGAGCATCAACTCTACAAGTTTAAGAATAGATACCTGGAAAATGAAATATTAGAGGGGTGAGTAGATCAGCAGTAAACAGTAGCAAGGACAGTGGTCAGCAACAAATATAACCAAGGAAAACCAGCTTTAAGCCAAGAAAGGAGGTGCAACAATTGACAAAAATCGACCAGAACTTCAAACCAAAACTTTAAACCACCAAACTTAAACCATTTCAGCCCAGATAGATCAGGAATTATTTCAGGAATTAGAAACTGAAGAAATCTCATAGAGAGTTCAATGAAATAGTAATTTTCACTCAGATTTTAGCCGTCTTTGTTTTTTCTCAATTTTTTTATCTCTGAATCCTTTTTGAAATGCAGGATAGGGTGCCTTTATAGGCAAGGCATTAGGACAGCCCCTTAAGAATTAGTTTTGCCCCTTAGTCCCCTTTCCATTTTGCTTTTGCTTAGATATCCCTAGTTAATTATCAGATTTTCAAAAACAGTCCCCCACCTTATTTCCTGGAAGCTTCCATTTCAGTCACAAAGAGATTCCCCAACCTAATTATCCCAAATTACCCGCCAATACCCCGGTTATTACCTCGGTTAACTAGCTACCTTTCAGCTCATGGGTCAAGTTGACCCAACATTTAACCTTAACCTGGGCTGACCTCCTTCTTTGGGCTTTCAAACCCAACATGAAACCAACCCAATTCAGTATTTACTAACAAACCCCAACTCTGAATGAAATCCACAGAAACAGAAACAATTCAGGCAAAATTTCTACTAATTCCAATTGATGCAACTAAGCACTTAATGAAATTTGAACTAAATTATTAACAAATTCTTAAGCTACTCAAAGAAAAGAAAACTTCTTAACAAAAACCTAACGTGCATGTAATTAACACTCTGAAATTAGAAAACTAAGATTTTCAAAAGCACGGGAAGAAGCAGAAAACAGAAAAACAAATGAAGAAAAGATTAAACCGAAGAAAGAAAAGAAAGTACCCACGAAAAGGTTCGGGAAATGAAAGAGGGAGCCTGGGTCTTCAAATCATCCGAGTTCTGGCCAATTTTGAAGTTAATCATGTGTTCTTAACAAGAACACACAAATAAAATCAATTTAGACCGGAAAAATTCAACGAACACTCGATTTAGGATTTAGGAATTTCTAGGGTTCGTCTCCAAATCCAGATTCGAAAGGATTCAAGGGTGTTCGAGGGAAACTGATATGGGATTTGGGAAGAGGGGTTGGTGGAGGTCCTGGGGAGTAATTTTGGTGAGGATTGGAGCCGGCGCCGCCAGGCAGGAGGTTGGGAATTCTAGGACGACGGCTAGGGTTTGAGGGTTCGATTTGAAATTCGAATAGTTGGGGTTCGATTTGAGGGAAAAAGGGGTGCGGATCTAGGATGTGGAGATGGAGGAGGGTGTTTGGTGTAAGTTTGGTGGCGGTTTGTGGTGGCGCCGCCACCGGAGATGGTGAGGCGTTTTGGGGCGGCGTTAGGGTTCTTCATGTCTCTGATGGAGACGATGTGGGACAGAAGTGAGATGGAATGAGATGGTCCTAGGTTATTAGGATAGTTTTAAATGAATTCAATGGGGCTTCCCTGACCGTTGGATGATGGATGATGAAGGGGCAAGATCTATTTAAACCAAATAAACTCAAAACGACGTAGTTTGGCTCCATACTACGTCGTTTGAATCGTCTTAATGCCTGGAAGTTTTGGACCGGGTGTGGGGTGATTTGACCGGGTACTGGGTGTATATACCGTTTGGGCCTGGAAGAGATTTGATGGAAAAGCCCAAAAAATCCAATTTTCTCTTATTTCCTTTCTTTTTCTTTTCAAATTTCAAATCCTTTTCTTTTTCAAATTAAAAATAAAACCTAAATTAAATTTTGGACTAAATTAACCTACCCAATTAGATTAATCAATCACCATAGTATTTACAATAATTAATTAAATCCTAAGTTCAAAGAAAAATATAAAATTCAAAACTAAAGAGTTAAAAATTAAAATGAGCTATTTTTGTGATTTTTATATCTTATAAAACAAATTAATTTACCAATTAATTAAAAATATAAAATTAAATCCTAAATGCAGTGCATGATATTTTTTGCTATTTTTCATTAATTAAACAAAAATAAAAATGCACAGACAAATGCAAACAATTATCAGAAGGTGCCACAAAATCCACAAAAATTGCAAATAATGAATAGAAGTTATTTTGTTTTGAATTTATGGGCGTAATTCATATAGGGAAAAAATCACGTGCTCACAGCTGCCTCTCTTTGCTCGGAAACACGAAGAGTTTTTGTGCAAAGATAAAGTGAGCGGATACAAGCGATTTTTGCCCGTTTGAATACTCCGTGGGAAGCATTTTTGAAAGATTTGACCGCACCCTACTTCCGAGGTTGCCTACATATCCTTGGCTAAAAATAATCAGGTCAGTGTAGTTCAGGAATGTTTTGGTAGCTGGGACTACCATGAAGCTGTGATTTCGCTATTGCTGCTACTGTTGCTACTGCTTACTGCATCCCCTTATTACACCATGATAAAATAAAAGAATCTAGACTATACTATGGTATATGCATTACAAAATCCTATCTATATCTTCAAACTTGCTCTTGTGGTTCTTGTTGCCTTGTTGACTTGTATTCTCCTGGTGGAATCCCTTTGTTGCCGCCTTGAATTGTAATCTGAGATGTTTTCCTTTTCTCCAGGTGGATGCCTGATTGTTGATCTTTGAACTGTATTCCTGTGCTCTCAAGGCGGGCGCTTGACTGTTGAACTTGAATTGTATTCCCTGCTCTTCAGGCGGGCTCCTGACTGCTGAACTTGAAATGTATTCCCTGCTCTCCAGGCGGACTCTTGACTACTGACTTGAATGCATTCCCTGCTCTCCAGGCGGGCTCCTGACTGCTGATTTGAAACGTATTCCCTACTCTCCAAGTGGGCTCCTGACGGCTAAACTTGAATGTATTCCCTGCTTTTCAGGCGGGCTCCAGACTTCCACAAAATGACAAAAACAGAGGATATTTCTGCCCCAGTTTGGGTATTTGGGAATATATGTAAGTGTAAAATGAATCACGTTACCAACTATCAACAAGAAATTGAAAGCTAAAATTTAAATTGTACTCCCTTGTTCTCCAGGTGGGCTCCTGACTGCTAAACTTGAAAGTACTCCCTGCTCTCCAAGCGGGATCCTGACTTCAACTTGAAAGTACTCCCTGCTCTCCAGGCGGGCTCCTGACTTCAAATTAGACAAAACAAAGAATTTGGAAGATAAAACTTAAATTGTACTTCCTTGTTCTCCAGCGGGCTCCTCACTGCTACGCTTGAATGTATAAGCTTCTCTCCAGGCGAGCTCCTGACTTCAACTTGAAATGTATTTCATGCTCTCTAGGCGGGCTCCTGACTTAAACTTGAAATGTATTCCCTGCTCTACAGGCGGGCTCCTGATTGCTGAACTTAAAATGTATTCCCTGCTCTCCAGGCAGGCTCCTGACTTCAAAATAAACAAAGCAAAGAATTTAAAAGTTAAAACTTGAATTGTATTCCCTTGTTCTCCAGGCGGGCTCCTGACTGCTGCGCTTGGATGTATTCCCTGCTCTCCAGGCGGGCTCCTGACTTCAACTTGAAATGTATTCCCTGCTCTCCAGGCGGGCTCCTGACTTCAGCAAAACAGATAAAACAAAGAAAATTTCCTGCCACAGTTTGGTAGCTGGGCACATGGGCGAGTGTTAAACTGAATCATTCTACCAACTGTTACTAAGAATTTGAAAGCTATGTCCTATTATCCAGGGAGTTCTTGACAACTGGCAATTATAGACCTAAGCTGTATCTTCTAAAGGTATTACTTCCGCTAAGTCCTGTTATCTAAGAGAGTTTTAAACTACATCTTATTATCCAGGAAGGTCCTGAAAAACTCCTAATTGAATCCTATCTTAAACATGCAAACATTGAAACCAACTTATATTCCTTTGGGATACATTTATGCTAAATTATGCTACTCATGATTGTTTTGAATTTTAACTAAGCCACATTTTCCAGGAGGGTCCTGAAAGTTAACGGTCAAACCTGATTAGTGCTTGCTTTTCCCCTTACAAAGAGCTCATCCGAAACAAACAAATTTTCTGCCACTATTTCAATCAAAGAAAATTTTGTCAGTTTAAAATGGTGGTTAGCTGATGGCACTCTTGCTGAAGATCTTTCCGCTGCATTGTTTTGTTTTGACTGGCTTCCTCGAACTGGCCCCGAACCGCTTTGACTTTCTAACTGACTTTCAAACCCCATGACCTTTGACGAACCGAATGTTCTACACCCATGCTGTTATTTTACCTCTGACCCCTTTATCTAAACCTTTGCATCTCCCATGATATTACCAAACCATTCCACCGATGAAACTTCTGGTGATCCCCTGTATCCCACCTTACATCATGCTGTCTTTGGTACGCTGACCAAACCATGCTTTGCAATTTTGGAAGTTGGTAGTGAGCTTTGAAATTCTTTTCACTTGCTTTGAACAAGACTGACATTGTAACATCTTAGACAAATAAACCCAAAGAAAATGAAATGAAATGACTTTGGGGGTTAAGGATAAGAAGAATCCAAAACCAGATGACTGCTACAAGGGGAAAAAGAAAAAGAAACTTATCTGAGTGGAACAGCAGGTACAAATGATCATGACATGCATTTTGGATTAATCGGCCCAATCTGTCCAACCAATCAACTTTCAGTTGCCGTACTTTGTTGCCTCGGAATTTCCATGACCTGATTACTCTACCCAACCCTTGACCTTGTTCATCCTGCGGTGCCTTGAAACTGGTTTCCACCAATAGACCTTTCTCACTTGTTGACTTTTCAACTCACTTTCGCCTCAAGGTGCCCGTGAGGGTTTTCACTAATAAGACTCTCTCAACTCCCATCGCCTTACAGTTCCTGTGAGGGTTTTTACCAATAAGACTCTCTTATTTTTATTTTGGCTTGAACCAGAGTGTTGCCCCTGTCATGAATTACCTTTACCTGCTTGACTTTGCATTTCTCGAAGACTGATCAGAAGGTCTTTCTTTGGACTGTAACATGAACTTTTGGATAGGGTTAGAAAGAAAGGGTATAAAAGGCTCAAAACAGTTCAAATGGGTTAAAATTACAACTTTCAGAATCAGATTTCTCACAACAAACACAACTTCTGCCCCAGTTTCTTGCTTGGGGGCTTTTGGATTTTTGTTTTGATGGGACCGAACCGTGAGGATGCCTACGTATCCTTAAAAGGAATCAGGTCGAACGTAGTTCAAGTCATAGAAATTACTTTGTTGTTGTGATTTTTCTTTTTCTCTTTTTTTTTTCTATTTTTCTTTACTCTCTTTATTTTCTTTTATTGTTTTTCTTCTTCTTTTCTCTTTTCTTCTTTTTTTTTTCTCTCTTTTTTTTCATTTTTTTCTTTCTCTTCCCTTTTCTTTCTCTTTTTCTTCGTTTTCTTATCTTTCAAGCTTGTGTTTCTGATATTCACTACTGATTACGAAAGAGGGGTATAGAAGAAAATAAATAAGGCTCAAAAGGGGTGACGAGGGATAAAGTGTTTAGATAGCAGAACAAAAATGCCTTCGTCATTTCAATCTTTAAAATATGCCAAATACAAACAAGTACAATCAAACAAAGAAATCATACATAGTATCTCTTGGCTGCATCAGAATTGATAGCCATTTCTACACATTTCCCTTCTACATCTGTCAAATATAACGCGCCATTGGACAACACTCTAGTTACAACAAATGGCCCCTGCCAGTTTGGGGTGAACTTTCCTTTTGCTTCAGCCTGATGAGGCAAGATACGTCTCAACACTATTTGACCCACTTCGAACTTCCGTGGACGTACCTTCTTGTTATATGCTCCCGCCATTCTATGTTGGTACAATTGGCCGTGACATACTGCTGCCAATCTCTTTTCATCAATCAAACTTAATTGCTCCAAGCGGGTTTTGACCCATTCAACGTCATCAATTTCTGCCTCAGCGACAATCCGAAGGGATGGGATTTCAATTTCTGTGGGTATTACTGCCTCCGTGCCATACACCAACAAATAAGGAGTGGCCCCTATTGAAAAACGGACAGTAGTGCGATAACCCAGCAGTGCAAACGACAGCTTTTCATGCCACTGCCTAGAACCTTCCACCATTTTTTGAAGTATCTTCTTTATATTCTTGTTGGCCGCCTCAACTGCTCCGTTTGCCTTAGGGCGGTACGGGGTAGAATTGCGATGTGTGATCTTGAACTGCTGACATACCTCTTTCATTAGATGACTATTGAGATTAGCCCCATTATCTGTAATGATCACCTTCGGTATCTCGAACCGGCAAATGATATTTGAGTGCATAAAATTAACCACTGCCTTCTTGGTTACAAACTTGAATGTTTTAGCCTCTACCCACTTGGTGAAATAATCGATGGCCACCAGAATAAACCTGTGCCCGTTGGACGCTGCTGGCTCAATTGGTCCAATGACATCCATTCCCCAAGCAACAAAAGGCCATGGTGTAGACATTGTATGTAATTTGGATGGTGGAGAATGAATCAAATCTCCATGCACTTGGCACTGATGACATTTACGCACGAAACTAATACAATTTTGCTCCATAGTGAGCCAATAATAACCTGCTCGGAAAATCTTCTTTGCCAACACGTACCCACTCATGTGCGGTCCACAGATTCCATAATGTACCTCAGTCATAATAGCTGTGGCCTGCCTAGCATCTATGCACCTCAACAACCCAAGATCTGAAGTCCTTTTGTACAAAACTCCCCCGCTGAAGAAAAATCAGCTTGCCAAACGATGAATTGCTCTCTTCTGATCACCTGTAGCTTGTACTAGATATAATCCCATTCTGATGTATTTCTTGATATCGTGGAAGCATGGTTTACCATCGAGTTCTTCCTCCACCACGTTACAATAAGCATGTTGATCGCGGACCTGAATATGCAACAGGTCAACATAAGCCTTATCCGGATGATGTAACATTGACGCCAGAGTAGCCAAGGCATCAACGACCTCATTATGAATCCTCGGAATATGCCTGAACTCTATTGATTGGAACCACTGACAAAGATCATGTAAACATTGTCGATATGGTATGAGTTATAGATCCCGAGTTTCCCACTCTCCTTGAATCTGGTGTACCAGAAGGTCCGAGTCACCCAAGACCAAGACTTCCTGGACACCCATATCCACAGCCATCCTCAAACCCAAAATGCATGCCTCATACTCTGCCATGTTATTAGTACAGTAGAACCGAAGCTGAGCTGTAACAGGGTAGTGATGCCCTGTTTCAGAAATAAGTACCGCTCCTATCCCAACGCCTTTCATGTTAGCAGCCCCATCAAAGAAAAGTTTCTATCTTGGATTTTCAATCTGTTCCAATTCATCAATGTGCATTACCTCTTCATTAGGGAAGTAAGTCTTCAAAGATTCGTATTCTTCATCCACAGGATTCTCAACCAAATGGTCGGCCAATACTTATGCTTTCATCGCAGTTCGAGTCACGTAGACAATGTCAAATTCTGTGATCAAGATCTGCCACTTTGCGAGCCTTCCCGTGGGCATAGGCTTCTGGATGATATACTTCAACGGATCCAAGCGAGAGATGAGGTAAGTAGTGTAAGATGACAAATAGTGTTTCAACTTCTGGACTACCCATGTTAGGGCGCAACATGTCCTCTCCAGATGAGTGTACTTAACCTTGTAAGATGTGAACTTCTTGCTGAGATAATATATGGGCTGCTCCTTCCTCCTAGAAATGCCATGCTATCCCAACACACATCCAAATGAATTGTCTAGGACTGTCAAATACAGAATCAAAGGTCTCATTGGTTCTGGCGGGACCAACACGGGTGGGTTTGATAAGTACCCCTTTATCTTATCAAATGCCTCCTAACATTCGTCAGTCCACTTGACCGAAGAGTCTTTCTTTAGCAGCTTGAAGATAGGCTCACAAGTTGTTGTGAGTTGAGCAATAAACCGGTTGATGTAGTTCAATCTTCCCAATAGACTCATCACCTCAATCTTGTTCTTTAGAGGTGGCAACTCCTGGATAGCTTTGATCTTTGATGGGTCTAATTCAATACCTCGACATCTGACTATGAATCCCAATGACTTTCCAGACGGAACACCGAACGCGTATTTTGCAGGATTAAGCTTGAGATTGTACTTGCGAAGCCTTTGGAAGAACTTTCTCAGGTCTCTGACATGGTCAGACTGCTTTCTATATTTTACAATCACATCATCCACATAAACCTCGATCTCCTTGTGTATCATGTCATGAAATATGGTCGTCATTGCCCTCATATAGGTTGTCCCAGCGTTTTTCAAACCGAATGGTATGACCCAATAGCAGTACGTTCCTCATGGCGTGATGTATGCCATCTTTTCTGTGTCCTCTTCATCCATTAAGATTTGGTGGTAGCCCACATAACAATCCACAAAAGAACCAATCTCATGTTTGGCACAATTATCGATTAATATATGGATGTTCGGCAATGGGAAATTATCCTTGGGACTTGCCTTGTTGAGATCTCGATAATCAACATACACCTTGGTCTTGCCATCCTTCTTCGGCACAAGCACTACATTGGCTAACCAAGTGAGATACCGAGTGACCCGAATGACCTTTGCATCGAACTGCTTGGTGACCTCTTCATTGATCTTCACACTCATATCGGTTTTAAATTTCCTCAGCTTTTGTTTGACAGGAGGGAATGCCGGTTCAGTGGGCAATTTGTGAACCACCAAGTTAGTGCTTAGACCCAGCATATCATCATAGGACCATGCAAAATATGTTTGAATTCAAACAGTGCTTTAACTATCTCCTCTCTGAGTTGTGGTTCAAGATAGACACTTATTTTAGTTTCCCGGACATTATCTTTGTCCCCTAAATTGATTGCTTCTGTATCACTGAGGTTAGGCTTGAGTTTTTCTTCAAAATGGCTTAATTCTTTACTAATTGAGAGGATCAAAGATTTTGGGCCAAATTAATTGAATTCCCCAAGCCCAATTGTTTTGCACCCGGTTATACCCGCCAACCCAGCCCAAACCCGTTCCAAAAAATCGGTCCAACCCCCATACAATCCAAATGACCCCGTTTTGCTTCGAGTGTATCTTAGCCTTTGATTTCCATTTAATCCAACGGATGGGAAATGGGGTCCTTTTGATATAAAAATGTCCAAACGCCCTGCACCCCCCGTCTCGTCTCTCTCATCTCTCCACTCTCAGAGACCACAACCTCAAAAACCTAGCACCACCTCCATCCCCCATCACCTCAGTCGGTGGCGGTGCCTCCAAACCACCCCAAATTCACACCCTAGAACCCCCTTCACTTCATCATCCCAAATCCATAATCATTTACCCTCGAATCGGACCCAAACTTGTTGAATTTTAAATCAAATGTCTAAACCCTAAAATTCCAAAACCCAAATCGGGGGGTTTAATGAAGGTTTAAGGCCGAAATAGGTTTCATTCATGTGTTCTCGTTTGAGAACACACGATTAAAGCCTATTTTATTCAAAAATCAGAGTTCCCTTTGAAGACTGTCAAGATCTTTTCCACCTGGTTTAGGTATTCTTCAGTCCTTTTCCTTTCTTTCATTTTTCTTCTATTCTTCATTTTGTTTGTTTAAGTTCTAGTCTCCATCTCCTCTTACTTCACTTTTTCCGTCTTGTTTTAGTTTTAAATCAGTTCTGTCTGTATGTGTTGAAATCGAGTTTGTTCATGCATGTTTATTTATTTATTTATTTATTTCTTTGTTTCTTTGTGTGTTTTCATGTCATATTTTTTTTAAAGAAAAGAAATCTGATTTTCTCCTGGGCAATTCTGCTTGGCCCAATGATTCTATATGGGTTTTGAAATCAGAAGCCCAGAAAGAGATGAAATCTAGTCGTGTAAGCTTAGGATTTTCGAATTAAACCATTGGGTCCATCTGACTTTTGACCCATTTAGATTTCTGGGGTAATTAACAGGGTTTAAAGGGGTAGTTTAGGATTGTAGGTGGAATGAATCTCATTTAACTGAATTAGGAAGCTTCTTGGAAGCTGGGGTAGGGACTTATGTGAAAATCTCAATTTTACACTAAGGGTATCTAAGCAAAAATAAAAATTGTAAAAGGTTCTAAGTGCAAAAGTAGTTGTATTTCTGCAGCCCTAATACCTTGCCTATAAAGGCATCTTTACTTCACTAGCAAAAAAAAAGAAACATTAGAGATAGAAAAACCTCCTGAAAACTGAACGGCTGACTAAAAAAGAACACTGAATTTCCTACAGTTCTTGGTGGAAAACTGCTCAAAATTTGGCTTGTTTTTCTCTGGATTTTTGATTCTCTTAGGTAGAACTCTTGAAAAAGCTCTGTAGTTATACTGTTGGCTTGAAGAAAATGGTTTGAGTTTGGTTTAAGTTGGGGTGTTGATTTGTGTTTCCTCCACTGTTCCATCAATTATTCTCGAGCTAGTTTTTACTGTTTTATTGAGTGAATCTGGGCTCCATTCTGCTTGTTGTCGGCTACTAATTCTTCTCTCCTTGGTTTCTATCTTATCTCCAGGTATTTCCTTCAAACCATGAATGGAAATGAAGTTCGTTATGGCTTTTATGTTGGAGTCATGTAATTCAAGTTGAAAAAAAAATGATTGTTGTCCCTTCTCTGTTGCATTACCAGTTTTAAAGTCTATTATATTTTGTTTTCATGATTCTCCTAGGCTCATATAAGTTATTTAGTTCTTGTCATTATCCTTTTAGGTTATGTTATGGTGTTGTATAAATATTCCTTTTCACTTGCTTATTTTAAATGCTTGAAATTTTTTGATCACATGTATAAGTGGTAGAGAACTAATGCAAGGAAATTTCAGTAGCATCAAGTGTGTTTCAGGTTTGTTTTGGCCTGTTGAAGCCAGTGTTGTTGTGTGAATGTGCTTAAACTTGTTTTAAGATTGTTGTCCCTAAAGTTTGAAATCAGGAATTTTCATGTTGAGGTTTATCTAGTGTAGTATCTTATTTCATGAATTATTGATTGAAGGGCCTCTAATTCATGTGGCTTATAGTCACCTTGAATGAGGAAAATGGTTTGATTGCTTACTGCGAGGGGTTAGCCTTGTGTGAAATTTCTCTGGACATTTATAAGTCTATTTAAGTCGCGATCCAGATTTGTGTTCATTTGACAAATTTTATGAGTTTTTAACACGCCATAGCATGTGTCGAAAAGGGGCTCTATTAAGTCTAACAACTTGCCCTTTTGAGTTTACTGGAGATTTAAGTGATCATGAGGGTCAAATGATTATGTGTTATCGAAAGCCATGTTAGTCTCACATCTGCATTTTTATAATTTGATGTTTTGCATGCTTGAAGACTCGATCTCGAGTCCTGCACCTGTTGATGCTCAACTCTCCAAGGACTTGGGTTCACGTTGGGCCTGGAATGGAGACAAGATGCGTTGCTTTATATGTAGGGCCAGTTATTTGAGCCCAATGCTCTTTTTCGTTTATTGCTAACCATTTTGCTATTCATTCATCCTTTCTAACATTGGTCTATTGGTTTAAAGTTGGTTCAAACTTTTAGTCTGAAAAGTACTGATAGATCTTTTACTTGATTAATCATATTTTTAAAGTAGATTTGAGGCGTGCCATGTTAAATAGGCTCAGTTATGTCCCTTAGAAGCTTAGTTTGAATTCTCTTTAAAATTGGAATTGAGGTGCGCCATGCCAAATAAAATCTTAAAATGCATGGCCCTCGCTTAATTAATTTTAAATCTTTAGAATTCGGGGCGTGCCATTTAGTTGAACTTCAATGGCCCTCGCAAATTAAAAAATGCGTAGTTGCTTTAGGCGCGTAATTTAAATTACCTTCATAAACTCGGGTGTGCATTTATGTGACCCAAATCCAAATCTCAACAACGTCAAATAAAACGTGTCATGGACCGCGGGTGCATTTATGTGACGTGGTTCAAGATGTGGTTTAGATGACGCTAAATCTTTCTAAAAATATTTAAATAAAAGTGGTTTAAAGGTTAAAATTGTATCATAGGCTAAAACATGTATTAAAATCAAGTAAATAGGCCAAACATAACAGTTGAGCGACCGTGCTAGAACTACGGAACGCAGGAATGCCTAACACCTTCTCCCGGGTTAACAAAATTCCTTACCCGGATTTCTTTGTTCCCGGATTGTAATACAGAGTCAATCTTTACTCGATTCGGAATTTTAAACCGGTGACTTGGGACATCATAAATTATCCCAAGTGGCGACTCTGAATAAACAAAATAATCTTGTTTTCTATTGTCACAAAATAATCCTTTTTCCTTATACCCCTTCCGGGGGTAGGTAAAAAGGAGGTGTGATAGCTCTGGCGACCCTGCTGGGGAATAAGAACCCAGAATCTCTGGTTCAGGGTTCAATAATTTGATCTTAGAATAATTGTTATATTTGGATTTTATTTATTATCTGATTTTTACATGTTGAGCCTAATGTGCTAATTGTCGTTTTTTACTGCTTTGACATTATTTGAATTGTATATAAACTGTTACAAAACCCTTCCCTTCTTATCTTCGGGGATGTGCACGCTGGCGTGACTCCCTATTCTATTAGTGTCATACCTTGAAATAAGAAAGAGGCTCGGACAAGTTACAAAGTCGGATGGCCTTTTGGTTCCCGGTACGTAGCCCCCTCCTCGGCTCGAGTTGTCCGCTCGGGTACACAAGTATAGAGCAATATACCCAGGTTTTTTCCTTAGAATAACTCGGCCTCATTCTGGATCCTTAGTAGGAACGTTTGTTTGCATCACGTGCATATGACTTTGGAGACTCAACATAGGGGTTGGGTTTGTCTATGACAGGTGTACGCGAAATGAAAAGACCATCCTGATGTATCCTACTTGCTACTTGCACATTCATTTGCTTCGGATTTGTATGTTGACCAGCTTATAAAAAATAGGAGAAAAGTTGAGAAAAAGAAAGTCAATGTGAGGGTTGAGAGAGATAATTGTCTGTTTTTGAAAAAACGATGTTCGAAATATACCGAACCTCTGCCGAAATTTTGAAAAAAAAGAAGGGAAAAAGAAAAAATTTGTTTTTTTAAAAAAAATTGTTTTTTTTGTCAAAACTGACCGAACTACGCTTGTTTGATTCCCACCGGATGTGGGATACGTAGACAACCCCCATCGGGTCCAACTTCCCTTTTGCAAAAATAGCTCAAATGAACAAAATTTTTTATTGTTTTTATTGAAGATAAGTAAGGTGATTCCATTCTTGTCAAAAATAGCCGAATGTCCCCAAAGGGGCACCAAAAGTCCGTTTTTACAAGAACAACTACCTTTGGTATCTTTTTCAAATTTTTGGCCGGTTAGCAAGCACAACCTTAATATCTTCTCCTCCGAAGTGCTGAAAGGCCGTATTTGCAATGACGAGTTTTATTTTTGAAATGAAAATTTGAAAAATATAGTGTTAACTTTTTCTTGAGTCAAATGAGTCATTACTTTGCTTAATGATCCTAATAAATGTGCAGAATGAGCAAGAGTCAAAATTTGCCAATAACAGTCAGGACCAAGATCCCTTTGGAGTCGTGTTTGTGGTGGGAAGATCTAGGTGAATCAGAACAAGACAGGGTCAATCTCTACTTAGGAGGTCTCACCGGGTTATTGAAGATCAGGCCTAGAGGAGACATAATAAAGGCACTGGTTACGTTTTGGGACCCAGCTCACAATGTGTTTCATTTCTCGGATTTTGAACTCACACCCACTTTGGAAGAAATAGCCGGATATATCGGGACCACTGAAGCTCCTCTGAGACACAAGTATTTGATTGCTCCAAGAGTCATCGCTGCACACAAGTTCCTAGATTTCTTAAAGATAAGCAGGGAGTCCATTACCCAGATTTGGCAGCTGGTTGTTCCACTCTGCAGTTTATATACTAGCGATACGGACACATAGTGGGGTTTAACAATCCAGAAAGCAAAATTTGCAGCAATGGGAATCGCCTAAAATGGGAAGAGCACAGGCGCTTTGCTTTTATGGTTGTATTTTTGGGTCTTCTAGTGTTTCCCAGGAAAGATGGGAATATCGATATACAGATTGCTGGGGTCGTCAGCACTTTGCTTACTCAGGCCAAAAGCACCCTCACACCCATGATAGTGTCTGAAATCTTCCAAGCTCTCACAGCCTGCAAAGCCGGAGGAGACTTTTTTGAAAGGTGCAACTTGTTGCTACAAATGTGGATGATTGAAAATCTATGTCACCGTCCTCAATACATGAACTATGGGTCGATATAGAAAAGTTGCATATAGGAGTTTTATACAAGGGTCGACGGGTTTAGCATGCCAGAAGGGGTCACAGAATGGATATCACGTCTCCGTTCCATCACTGCAAATCAAATAGAATGGACGTTCGGGTGGCTTCCTGTAGATGGAATCATATATATGCCAGCTACCGGGCCTCACTTTCCCCTGATGGGTCTTAGAAGTATCCAGCCTTATGCCCCATACCGAGTTTTGAGGCAGCCTGGGAGATGTCAAATAGTTCCAAAGGATGACGACCTTAGTACTCAGACAATCGAGATTGGTTCTAATAGTCAATTTCATGAAGCAGCAGTTCGCCAGATCTGAGCGAGTGTTAGTACTTAACAGCAAGCACCCAAGTGCGTGATCTATCCAAGGGTGAAGTCTCACCCGGTTACCTCGCATGGTACTAGAGAAGTGATGAGTTTAGGAGACCAGCCAAAAGACCCCATCTTCAAGAATTTGTTGAGGCTTCACAAGCGCAATGGGATTGGTTGGCCAAAGAAAATGAATATAAGGCTACCATAAGCAAGCTGGAAAAGCAAGTCAAGGATCATCAATTCGAGAATGGTTTGCAAGCCACCGCAAATGAGGGAGAGAAGAAAGAGCTAGCCAGGTAAAATGACGCCCTACGAGCCCAAATTCGGGAAATGAAAATAGCAGCCAAAAATCCCGCCAGAAGTGCAAAAGATGGAAAGCTTATAGATAACCTTAGGCAGAAGGTGAGTGAGTATGGTTTTTATCTGAACAAGGCAGAGGGTGAACTAGCAAGGGCTCGAACAAAATTAGCCAAGAATGCGGAGGAACGAGCACGCTTGGTTAAACAATTAAAAGAGAAATATGACTACGAGGATGTGAGGTTGAAGAAAAGGGTCATCATCTTTGAGAATAAAATGATCAAGCAGGCAAAAGATTTTAAGGTAGAAAGAGAACACTGTTATGCAGCGATGACACAGTTACAACAAGATCTGCAACAACTTCAAGAACAGAATCATATAGCTGAACAAACTTTGGAAGCTAGGGCCCAGCAGATTGGGCGTTTGTTGCAAGAGAAGGGAATCATAAGATAAATGGTCAGAAGCATCACCAACTACATCACATTGAAGTGCAGTAAGTGTGAAGATATGATAGGATCCATGTTTTTCGCCACTGTAATGACCTTTGTCCGCCAGATAATGGAGGATCTCTATCATCTCCAAGGGGATTTGGCGCATAGGCCCGTGGCGAGACCGACTGATGTCTCGCGGGCACCTGGAGCAGTTGAAGCATTGATGTATTCATGATGTTCATTCGAGTCTGTGTTTTCATTTTCTCTATTGGAGTCTGTTAGTCTATTTTCAAGTCTGTATTTTCATTTTCTTTGTTGGAGTCGGTTAGTCCATTTTTGAGTTTGTATTTTCATCTTTCTGTTGGAGTCTGTTAGTCCCCCTTTTCGAGTCTGTTATTTTAAATTTTGTAGGATGAGTCTTTGTAATCAAGGCGTTTTACGAAAATTTGAAAACCTCAAAATGTTTTTTTTATTCATTTATTTTACACTTATTCCCAGAACTACGCTTGGTCTGATTCATGCGGGGTCATGATACGTAGGAAATCTCCATAGGATTCGATTACAACCAAAAAAGAAAAAAAGAGAGAAAAGAAAACGAAAAAGAGAAGAAAAAAAGAGAAAAAGAGAGAAAACAAGAAACTGTGGGAAGGAAACAATGGCAAAACAAGAGAGAAAATGAGGGAATAAAGAACAACGAGAAATCAAGCAAAGAAAGACAGGAGTGAAAAAGAGAGAAACTGCAAAATGGACATTAGGGAAAGCCGGCATGACGCAAGCAACCGATCAAATGCATAATAGAAATGGTTAACTGCTTAGGTGCATTGCATCCCCAACGTGCGCTTGCCTATCCGTTAAGCTTTAATCGCTAACAAGTTTGTTGTTGAAATCAGTATAGGCAGGTGGTTAGTTTGTTTGGCATTCTGGCAACTCATCCGTAAAATACCAGGTCCAAAGACAAGTTGATCATGGCTAACCAAAAACTCGATGCAAGTGTTATTGATCCGTCAAGAGAGGGGGAAGAGTCTGATGTTAATCTGAAATAGGAGTTGTATAAGCTGAAACAACAGATGACAGAGATGTACCAGGCATAAGTGAAAGGGCATCCACCACCATCCTACCCCGCTAACCCTGCTTTTATCCCACTGTTGGCTCAATCCCAGGAATCTCCCACTGCTGATTCATCTCTAGGCTTTCACTTTTACCATCACTACAAAGGCACCACTTCCCAAACACCACCAGCTCCACCACCCAAACCAGTTTCGTACCCTCCTCCACTAGCCACCCCTGGTTTCGTGGCACCCCCACCCGCTACGCTCCACCGATCCTCCAGTGAGCCTATATTTCACACCCAAGATAACCAATACTATCCCCCGGATCCTACTTTCAAAGCCCCATAACCTTACTCCTATACCCCTTGTTTCGACCTCTCTGTTGAGACTGAGAAACCACCTAAAAATCCAGAACAGGAGGAGATGTTCTGGAAAGTTAAAATGTTGGAACAATCATTCAGAAACATGCAGGGATTGGGAGGTCAGGTGAGCGTGGCCTACAAAGATCTATGCCTATTTCCCGATGTTCAACTGCCAATGGGATTCAAAATGCCCAAATTTGATCGGTATGACGGGCAAGGAGACCCGGTTGCCCATTTGAGGGGATTCTGCAATAAGATGAGAGGAGCCGGTAGGAAAGAAGAGTTGTTGATGGCATACTTTAGCCTGAGTCTAAGCAGTGCTTCGTTGGAGTGGTACACTCGTCAAGATCACAGTAGATGGTATACATGGGATGATTTGGCCCAAGCATTCGCTTGTCATTTCCAATACAACCTCGAAATCGTTCCAGATCATTTGTCTCTGACTAAGATTGAGAAAAAACATAGTGAAAGTTTCAGGGAATATGGTTTCCGTTGGAGAGAGCAAGAAGCTAGGGTTGACCCTTCGATTAAAGAGGGCTAAATGGTAGATTACTTTCTGCAGGCTCTAGAGCCCACTTATTACGACCATCTGGTGTCGCCCATAGGCAAGTCCTTCAATGAGGTAGTAAAGATGGGTGGCATGGTGGAAAAAGGGCTTAAGTCAAACAAAATCATGAGCTATTCAGCTATTAAGGCGACTACCCAAGCCATTCAGAACGGTACTGGGGAAATAATCAGAAAGAAGAAGAAAGAGGATGTGGCAACAATTTATTCAGGGGCATGGTTTGGACCCAGGGGCCCGTTCCACAATTATAATCATGTCACGACCCAAAATCCCAACCCGGTCGTGATGATGCCTCTCGTGAGGACAAGGCCAGCCAATCAACAAAACAGTACATCTCTTTATAATTACTTAGCAGGAATAAGTCTAAATCATGGGCAATATAATCTTAAATGCGAAATAAACGTGATAGAACAAGGAAAACCATCCCAACTCAGCCCGAAATCGGGGTTTCACGAGTCATGAGCTATTACAGAGTTTACTAATATTTTACAAAGTCTGGAATTATCATAAATAACAAAGATAAGGGAGAAAACGGGGTTGTAGACGTCAATAGCTACCTCGTTACTCCTAGTCACCGCCTGGCCTGGAAAGAATCAGCGCTCAGGAGCGAACTCAGCTCTGCCTGTATCTACACACATGGTGCAGGGAGTAATGTGAGTACTCCGGCCCAGTGAGTAATAAAAATAAATAACGACTGAAAACATGAAATCTCATAACGACACAATATAGCACTATCCCAAGCAGTAAAAGCACTTATACCGTAAAATAGTGAGTATCAGATAATTCTTCTTTTAAAACAGTAAAGACATATAATTTCCACAGTAAGGATAAATCAAAAGCTTGCCCCTCGGGCTCAATATGTAAATCTCAGTATAGTATCAGCCCCTCGGGCTCCCTCCCAACTCACCAGCACACAACATCAGCCCCTGGGGCTCACTCCCAACTCACCAGCACACAACATCAGCCCCTCGGGCTCACTCCCAACTCACCACACACAAGCAACGGCCTCTCGGGCCCACTCCCAACTCACCTGGGTACCCTGCGCTCACTGGGGGTGTGTACAGACTCCGGAGGGGCTCCTACAGCCCAAGCGCAATATCAATAGGCCTGAAAGCCTTCACACATCACACACGAGGCCTGAAAGCCTCCTCATATAACACTCGAGGCCTGAAAGCCTCCTCATATAACACACGAGGCCTGAAAGCCTCCTCATATAACACTCGAGGCCTGAAAGCCTCCTCACATCACTCAACATATCCTCACATATGGCCCTCGGCCTCAATCAGTCCAGAAAATAATCATAAGCCTCTTGGGCATCAGTAAAACAATAGTGCTCAGCTCAACAACATTATAAATATCATTAAATCTTGAGTTGAGTATAAATGTAGCTGAGTTCACAAAATAATATAATTCCATTGGACTGAGTTCAAATAATATTTCAATTCGTGAGGAAAATAGTGATGTAAATTCACAAAAGATTTCAGATAATTGGCACGAAGCCCAAATATTGCAATAAGCCCCAATCATAGTGAAAAATAATAAATCTTTATCAATTACGCGGTAAAAATATCAACTGGGATGGACCAAGTCACAATCCCCAATAGTAAATGACCTCGTGCTCGTCATACAACGCGTGTCTCATCTCAACATAGCAGTATGTTGTGCGATCCGGGGTTTCAAACCTTCAGTGCATCATTTAAAATCATTACTCACCTCTAGCTCGCTATGCTCTTGCCTCTCTAATTGGCCTCCTCGTGTGACGAATCTGCCAAAAATCACACAAACCTCAATGAAGTTCGATTTCTAAAAGACGGGGTTTTAATCATACATATCTGAAATTCGCCCCTTAATGATACTATAATGATCCCATACAGTTATGTAACTTCAATCTACAATACAACACTCAATATGGCCAATATTAGTACTAGATCCCATAAATTATGCCATTTAGGCATATTATCAAATATCTTGTAGGCATAAATATTTACACCTCTTAACTATAGCATTGGTTCCTCCAACTATCACCATTAACCAACAATTCATCACACTATTATTCTTTAACAATTTATACTCCTAACGTCACATGTGTGATCAACCATTCACACCCAAACCAACAAAAATTCCATCAAATAAATACCTTTAAATCCCTACCATGTTCATGTATTTAAATTGGGAATTTATGGCTTCCAACCACCATACAATAAGTTGTAATACTTGATTCATACTCATATTTCCATAATATATCCATATATGTGAGTCTAAGGTGTAGGATTTACCTTTTGGAAGAAATCTTGCAAAACCCTTCTTTGAGTTCTTGAAAGAATTTCTTGAAAATCTAAGGATTTTTAAGATCAATCCATGTTAATATAAGTGTTTGGGAGTAATAATCAACTCAAAATACTCCAAAAATCTTACCTTAGGAGTGCAATTGGGTGCCTTGGTTGAATTGGGATGTAGAGGAAGCCCTAAGATTGAGAAATGACTCAATTCCTCTCATTTCCGGTCTTTAGAGTAAATATAAACCCTCCAGTTGCGCGAGTTCGCACGCTGTTCGCGCGTTGTTCGCGCGTTTTTGCTGAGCATTCTGCCTCAGACGCGCGATACTTCGCGCGCTCTGACACCTGACCAGTGAAATAGTCATAACTTCCTGTATACACTTCCAAATGACGAACGGTTTGTTGCGTTGGAAACTAGACTCAAAGGGATTTAATTGGATAGGTTCTATCTCACACAACTCCTTATATAACGAGATATATTATCGTTCAAAGTGAGGCCTTGTGCGCACTCATTTACAACTTTCGTCTATTATGAAATTTCCAACTTCAAAAGTTTCCGTTAGCCATCCGAAATCATCCCGAGGTCCTCGGGACCTCAACCAAAAATACCAATACATCTTATAATATTATTCAATCTTGTTCCAATTATCAAAACACCTCGACTAACACCAAAATTATCGAATTACATCGAATTCAAGTCTAAGTTCCTTTAAAACTTCCAAAACGAGCATTCGATCAAAAACTCGACCAAAATATGTCCGAATGACTTGAAATTTTGCACAAATATCCAAAATGGCATAACGAAGCCATAGAAATTCTCGAAATCCCATTCCGACCATCGGATCAAAATTTCACCTATCAACCGGAAATCGCCAAAATACTAACTTCGCCAAAATGAGCTAATTTCTTCACGGGACCTCCAAAATTAATTCCGATTGTGCTCCTAGGCCTTATATCATCCCCCGAAACTAACCAAATCATCGAAATTCAATTCCGAGCCCTCTAACTCACAAGTCAACGTCCGATTGACTTTTCCAAACTAATTCTTCCTTAAAGAGACTAATTGTCCCATTTCATACCAAACTCGATCCGAATTGACTCAAATTCACCAAGTACACATATTGAAACATGAATAAGCATTTAACGGGGAATACGAGATGAAAATATAGGAAACAACGGTTCGGGTCGTTACAAATCAGCCTCGACCCCACCACCAAACCTACCTCCAAACCCTGTATAATCCACCCCAACATTACTACCCATCTCCAGACCCTCAATTTTCTATCCACCATGCCCAAACATACAATCAACCTCCCGCCCACGCACAATGGCGTGCGCCAGCCCCACAAAACACCTACCCAACTCCACAAAATACCTACCCACCCCCACGAGACTACCGAAACCCTCCTGGATCAAGTTTCCGGCCTAATCAAGCATTTAAGAACGAGAGGTTGCAAAGGAAGAAAACCTTCACCCCATTGGGAGAGTCCTATACTAGTTTGTTCCACAGACTGAGGCGATTGGATATGTTGAGGCCAATTGAGTCGAAATTACTAAACCCTCCTCCAAAGAATCTGGATTACTCTGTAAGTTGTGAATATTGTTTGGGTACTCCGGGGCATGATATGGAGAAGTGCTGGCACTTGAAAAATTCCATCTAGGAGCTCATTGATACCAACCAGATTGAAGTCTAAACTCTAGAGGCACCCAACATCAACCAGAACCCGTTACCAACCCATCAGAAGACAAGCATGACCGAGATAGTGCATAAGGGAGGGGAGCCCGAGAAGCCTTCACAGACTGTCATAATGATTCGGTCCAGTGAGGTCAAGCCAGTTGAAAAACCAACAATTGAGGGATCAGTGAACAAGTTGAGCAGGACAAACTGTGAACCATCTATGGTAGTCAAGAAGGGGTCCCCAAGTGATGCTGCAGCAAAACAAGAAAATACAAAAGTGGTTGTGCCAGGAGTGGCAAACAAGCCTGTTGTAATTATAGAGGGTGCTCGTATGGATCTTGTCATCATCAAGCCTGTAACCCAGCTGCCAATATTCAACAGTAAGGTTGTCCCGTGGAACTATGAACGGGTAACGGTGACCTACAAGGGAAAAGAAGTTAAAGAAGAAGTCAATGAGGCCCATGGATTAACTCGTTTGGGGAGATGCTTTGCCTCGGAAGAGTTAAGGAAAGCTAAAACCTCCAAAGATAACCCAGTTCTAGTGAAGAAAGCGGTAACTGAAGAAGAGACAGAGGAATTTCTGAGAAAAATGAAAGTACAAGACTATTCCATCATAGAGCAGTTGAGAAAGACGCCTGCTCAGATTTTATTGTTCACGTTGTTAATCCACTCAGACGAGCATCGTCGGGCCTTGATGAAAATCCTGAATGAGGCTCACGTTCCCGACAAAATCTCAGTGAACCATATGGAAAAGATCGCCAACAAAATATTTGAGGTGAACAGAGTCACTTTCTCTGATGATGAGTTGCCTGTGGAAGGTATAGAGCACAACAGAGCCCTCTATCTTACGGTGAAATGTGAAGATTCCGTGATTACCAGGGTATTGGTTGACAATAGTTCCAGTGCAAACATTTGCCCTCTCTCTATCTGAATAAGTTGAAAGTGGATGATGAGAGGATTCACAAGAACAGTATCTGCGTTCGGGGATTTGACGGTGGAGGGAAAGATTCAGTTGGTGATATAGTGCTTGAGTTGACAATAGGACCGGTTCAATTCACCATAGAGTTCCAGGTGCTGGATGTAGCCATTTCCTACAATCTACTGTTAGGTCGACCTTGGATTCATGCCGCCAAAGTAGTCCCATCCACTCTGTACCAGATGGTCAAGTTCGAATGGGATAGACAGGAAATCATTGTGCATGGCGAGGATAATATGTGTGCTCACAGTGATGTCTTGTCCCATTCATTGAGGTTGAAGATGACAAAGGGCCTTGGGTCTATCAGGTTTTTGAAATAGTGTCTGTCGAGAAAATTCCAAAAGGGAAATACGTTCCAATTCCAAAGGTAACCGTCGCATTAGTCATGGTGGCCTTTAAAATGCTGAAAAATGGTTTTGTACCTGGTAAGGGTCTGGGTTCCATCTCTGTAGGGTATCATACAGCCGGTGTCTCTCCCTAAAAACTTGGGTACATTTGGTCTGGGATTCAAACCCACAGCCACAGATGTGAAAAGGGCTAGAAAGTTGAAATAGAGGGCGTGGGAACTGCCAAAGTCTATCCCACGTCTCTTCAGGTTGTTTGTCAAGCCTGGTGCAAGGAAACGCCCAATGACAACAATTCCCAGTTTGGTTGGCATTGATGCAGAGTTAATTGAAAGGTTCGAGAGGTTGTTCGACGATGTGAACATGTTGGAAGTTGGAGCAGGTTCTAGCAAAGCAGATGTG
Organism: Nicotiana tabacum; assembly: GCF_000715075.1. Lineage (NCBI taxonomy): Eukaryota > Viridiplantae > Streptophyta > Magnoliopsida > Solanales > Solanaceae > Nicotiana > Nicotiana tabacum. Next base: position 223,489,364 of record NC_134101.1, read on the forward strand.
CAGTTTTTTGGGCCGAGTACAAAGCTTAACAATTGGAAGGCTACTCCTCTCCCTACCCGGAAGGAGTTTTGGTAGTTTGCTTTGATTTTCTTTTAGTTTATCTAGATTATTCCAGGGTTGTAATTCAGATTCTATGTTCCATCCGTTTGGATGTATGAACCTTGTTATCTTTTAATTTCAATGAAATGCAATTTCCCTTTTTCATCATTCCTGTTAGTTTTATTTTTGTTTTTCTTTTCTTCATTGTATAGTCCTTTTTATGTTAGTTTCAATGATATGACATGCATGAGGAATCTTCAGCCCAGTCTTAAAAGTCAATCTAATTCTAAAATAATAATTCAAGAAATAGAGTGTGATGATGAATCAGAATATGATGAGGATGAGACGTTTGAAGAGATTAGTAAAGAATTAAGCTATTTTGAGGGAAAACCCAAGCCTAAAACCTGAATGATAACGAAGCAATCAATTTAGGGGACCCAGATAATGTTAGGGAAATTAAGATAAGTGTCCATCTTGAACCGCAAATCAGGGAAGAGATAATTAAAGCATTGTTTGAATACACAAATATTTTTGCATGGTCATATGACGACATGTCGGGGCTAAGCACTGACTTGGTGGTTCACAAATTGCCTACTGACCCGACATTTCCTCCTGTCAAGCAAAAGTTGAGAAAGTTCAAAATTGACATGAGTTTGAAGATTAAAGAAAAGGTCACAAAGCAGTTTGATGCAAAGGTCATTTGAGTCACGTGGTATCCTACTTGGTTAGCCAATGTTGTAGCTATTCCAAAGAAGGATGGTAAGACCAGAGTGTATGTTGATTACCTTGATCTCAACAAGGCAAGTCCAAAGGACAACTTCCCATTGCCAAATATCCACATTTTGATTGATAATTGTGCGAAGCATGAGATTGGATCTTTTGTGGATTGCTATGCGGGCTATCATCAGATCTTAATGGATGAGGAAGACGTAGCAAAGACGACATTCATCACGCCATGGGGGACATATTGCTACCGGGTAATGCCATTCAGTTTGAAAAATTCTGGGGCAACGTACATGAAGGCAATGCCGACCATATTCCACAACATGATACACAAGGAGATCAAGGTTTATGTGGATGATGTGATCATAAAGTCCAGGGAGCAGTTTGACCACGTCAGAGATTTGAGAAAGTTTTTCCAAAGGCTCCGCAGGTACAACCTTAAGCTCAATCCTGCAAAGTGCGCATTCAGTGTGCAGTCTGGAAAACTACTGGGATTCATAGTCAGCCGTCGAGGCATCGAGTTGGACATGTCAAAAATCAAAACTATCCAAGAATTGCCACCTCCAAGGAACAAGACTGAGGTGATGATTCTGTTAGGGAGGCTGAACTACATTAGAAGGTTTATTGCTCAGCTCGCGATAACTTGTGAGCCTATCTTTAAGTTGCTGAAGAAGGATGATATGGTCAAGTGGACAGATGAGTGTCAAAAAGCATTCGATAAGATAAAGGGGTACATGTCAAACCCACCGATGTTGGTCCCACCAGAACCGGGGAGACCTTTGATTCTCTATTTGATGGTTTTGGATAATTCATTTGGTTATGTGTTGGGTCAGCATGACACCACCGACAGGAAGGAGCAATCCATCTATTATCTCAGCAAGAAGTTCACATCTGATGAGGTTAAGTACACTCACCTTGAAAGGACATGTTGCCCCCTAACTTGGGTAGCACAGAAGTTGAAGCATTATTTGTCATCTTACACTACTTACCTCATCTCTCGTTTGGATCCGTTAAAGTATATCTTTCAGAAGCCTATGCCCACAGGGAGACTTGTGAAGTGGCAAATTTTGCTCATGGAATTTGACATTATCTATGTGACTCGGACCGCGATGAAGGCCCCAGCATTGGACGATCATTTAGCCGAGAACCCAGTTGATGAAGAATATGAACCATTAAGAACTTATTTTCCCGATGAATAGGTGATGCATATTGACGAGCTGGAGCATATTGAAAAACCAGGTTGGAAACCTTTCTTTAATGGGGCTGCAAACATGAAAGGAGTCGGAATAGGGGTCGTGCTTATTTCTGAAATATGGCACTATTACCCTGTTACGGCTCAAGTTCGTTTCTATTGTACCAACAATATGGCTGAGTATGAGGCATGCATTTTGGGTTTGAGGTTAGCTATAGACATGGGTGTCAGAAAGTCTTGGTCTTGGGAGACTCGGACCTTCTGGTGCACCATATTCAAGGAGAATGGGAAACGCGAGATTTAAAACTCGTACCGTACCGACAATGTTTGCATGATCTTTGTCAACGGTTCTGATCAGTAGAGTTCATGCATATTCCAAGGATCCATAATTAGGTTGCCGATGCTTTGACTACTCTGGCGTCAATGTTACATTATCCAGATAAGGCTTATGTTGACCCTTTGCATATTCAGGTCTGCGATCAACATGCTTACTGTAACATGGTGGAAGAAGAACTTGATGGTGAGCCGTGGTTCAATGATATTAGGGAGTATATTAGGATGAGGGTGTATCCAGTACAAGTCACAGGTGATCAAAAGAGAACAATTTGTCGTTTGGCAAGTGGATTTTTCTTCAGTGGAGGAGTCTTGTACAAAAGAACTCCAGATCTTGGGTTGTTAAGATGTGTAGATGCCAGACAGGCCATGACTATCATGACCGAAGTACATTCCGGAGTCTGTGGACCGCACATGAGTGGTTATGTTCTTGCAAAGAAGATTCTCTGAGCAGGTTATTATTGGCTCACCATGGAGTGAGATTGTATCAGTTTTGTGTGCAAATGCCATCAATGCCAAGTACACGGAGATTTGATTCATTCTCCGCCATCTGAATTACGCACAATGTCCGCACCATGGCCCTTCATTGCTTGGGGCATGGATGTTATTGGACCAATTGAGCCAGTATCATCCAATGGGAATAGGTTCATCTTGGTAGCCATTGATTATTTCACCAAGTGTGTTGAAGCTAAAACTTTCAAGTCTGTGACAAAGAAAGCAATGGTCGATTTTGTTCACTCAAATATCATTTGTCGGTTCAGGATACCAAAGGTAATCATCACAGATAATGGTGCTAATCTCAACACTCATTTGATGAAAGAGGCATGTCAACAGTTTAAGATTACGCATCACAATTCCACCCCATACCGCCCCAAGGCAAATGGAGCAGTCGAGGCATCCAACAAGAACATAAAGAAGATACTTCGAAAAATGGTGGAAGGTTCCAAGCAATGGCATGAAAAGTTTCCCTTTGCGTTGTTGGGTTATCACACTACTGTTCGCACTTCAGTGGATGCGACTCCTTATCTATTGGTATATGGCACAGAAGTAGTGATACCTGCAGAAGTTGAAATCCTATCCCTCCGGATTGTTGCTGAAGCCAAAATTGACGATAGTGAGTGAGTCAAAACCTGCCTGGAGCAATTGAGTTTGATCGACGAGAAAAGATTGGTAGCAGTATGTCATGGCCAGTTGTATCAAAAAAGAATGGTAAGAGCATACAACAAGAAGGTGCGTCCCCGGAAATTCGAAGTGGGTCAGCAAGTATTGAAATGTATCCTTCCACATCAGGCCAAAGCAAAAGGCAAGTTCGCCCCAAATTGGCAGGGGCCGTTCATCGTAACGAGAGTGTTGTCCAATGGTACTTTGTATTTAACAGATATAGAAGGTAAATGTGTAGATATGGCTATAAATTCTGATGTAGTCAAAATATATTATGTATGATTTCTTTGGTTTAAATTGTGTTTGTTTGTACTTGGCGTGTTTTGAAGATTGGAATGACGAAGGCATTTTGTTCTACTATCTAAACACTCTATCCTTTGTTACCCCTTTGAGCCTTATCTATTTTCTTTCATACCCCTCTTTTGGAATCAGTAGCAAAGTTCAGAAACGCGAGCGCAAAATATAAGTAAAGGAAAAGAGAGAAAAAAGGAAAAAGAAAAAAAATAAAAATAAAATAAAAAAAGTGTCACGCCAAAACCATGACTCTAGCTATGCCAGGTGTACCGCGTGTTGAGTGGAGGGGTACTTTAGATCAAACTCCCAGTAGAGTTATTTCCTTTCTTAAAGCTCAGCGTATGGTTGAGAAGGGGTGTGACACGTATTTAGCTTATGTGAGAGATGTCAGTATTGATACCCCTTCAGTTGATTCAGTCCCAGTAGTACGGGATTTTCCCGATGTGTTTCCCGCTGACCTTCTGGGGATGCCGCCTGATAGAGATATTGATTTTGGCATTGATCTGTTGTCGGGCACTCAACCCATTTCTACTCCTTTGTATCATATGGATCCTCCTGAGTTAAAGGAATTGAAGGATCAGTTACAGGAATTACTTGATAAGGGTTTTATTCAGCCCAGTGTATCCCCTTGGGGTGCTCCTGTCTTGTTTGTGAAGAAAAAGGATGGTTCTATGCGTATGTGTATTGATTATCACCAGTTGAACAACGTTACAGTGAAGAACCGTTATCCTTTGCCTCGTATTGATGATCTGTTTGACCAGCTTCAGGGCGCACGTGTGTTTTCTAAGATTGACTTGCGCTCAGGTTACCATTAGTTGAAGATTCGGGAGCCAGATATCTCGAAGACTGCTTTCAGGACTCGATATGGTCATTACGAGTTCCTTGTTATGTCATTTGGGTTGACCAATGCCCCAACATCCTTTATGCATTTGATGCATAGTGTGTTCCGGCCGTATATTGACTCGTTCATCATTGTCTTTATTAATGATATTCTAATGTTTTCCCAGAGTAGGGAAGATCATGATCAGCACATGCGGACTGTGCTTTAGACTCTGAGAGAGAAGAAGTTATATGCTAAGTTCTCGAAATGTGAGTTTTGGTTGGATTCAGTGGCATTCCTAGGCCACGTGGTATCTAGTGAGGGTATTCAGGTGGATTCGAAGAAGATAAAGGCCGTATAGAGTTGGCCCAGACCATCCTCAGCTACATAGATCTGCAGTTTCTTTGGCTTGGTGGGTCACTACCGCTGTTTTGTGGAGGGGTTTTCATCGATTGCAGCCCCTATGACTAGGTTGACCTAGAAGGGTGCTCCATTCTAGTGGACGGAGGAGTGCGAGGCGAGCTTTCAGAAGCTCAAGACAACTTTGACTACATCCCCAATTTTGATACTTACTACAGGTTCGGGGTCTTATACGATTTATTGTAATGCCTCAAGGATTGGCCTCGGAGCGGGGTTGGTACAGGACAATAGGGTGATTGCCTACACATCTAGAGAGTTGAAGGTACATGAGAAGAACTATCCGGTCCATGACCTTGAGTTAGCTGCCATTGTTCACGCCTTGGAGATCTAGCGCCATTATTTATACGGTGTGCCTTGTGAGATTTATACTGACCATTGGAGCTTGCAGCACTTGTTCAAGCAAAATGATCTAAATTTGCACTAGAGGAGGTGGTTAGAGTTGCTGAATGACTATGACATCACTATTTTGTATCACCTAGGCAATGCCAATGTGGTGGCCGATGCTTTGAGTCACTGGGCAGAGAGTTTGGGGAGTCTGTCTTATTTACCAGCATTGGAGAGGCCTATGGTGATGGAAATTCAGGCCTTAGCCTGCCAGTTTGTGAGATTGGATCTTTCGGAGCCCAGTCGGGTTCTAGCTTGTGTGATTTCTCGATCTTCCTTATTTGATCATATCAGGGAGCGTCAGTATGATGACCCTTATTTGCTTGTCCTCAAGGACAAGGTTCAGCATGGTGATGCCAGAGATGTGACTATTGGTGATGATGGGGGTATTGACGATGCAGGGTCGGATTTGTGTACCCAATGTTGATCGGCTTTGAGAGTTAATTATAGAGAAGACCCATAGTTCGCAGTATTATATCCATCCGGGTGCCGCAAAGATGTATCAGCTTTTGAGGCAGCACTATTGGTGGAGGAGGATGAAGAAAGATATAGTTAGATTCGTAGCTCGGTGCCTCAACTATCAGCAGGTGAAGTATGAGCACCAGAGACCGGGCGGGTTGCTTCAGCAGATAGAGATTCTGGAGTAGAAGTCAGAGAGGATCACCATGGACTTTGTAGTTGGACTCCCACGGACTCTGAGGAAGTTCGATGCTATTTGGGTGATTGTGGATCGGCTAACCAAGTCCGCTCATTTCATTCATGTGTGTACTACTTATTCTTCAGAGCAATTGGCAGAGATTTATATCCAGGATATTGTTCATCTGCATGGTATTCTGATGTCCATCATTTCAGATAGAGGTACTCAGTTCGCATCATGGTTCTGGAGGGCCGTTCAATATGAGTTGGGTACTCGAGTGGAGTTGAGTACAACATTTCACCCTCAGATGGATGGACAGTCCAAGCGCACTATTCAGATTCTTGAGGATATGCTCCGTGTGTGTGTGATTGAGTTTGGAGGGTTTTGGGATTAGTTCTTGCCATTGGCGGAGTTTGCTTACAACAACAACTATCAGTCCATCATTCAGATGCTTTGGAGAAGGTTAAATGGTAGGCGGTGTAGATCCCCTATGGGTTTGTTTGAGCCGGGTGAGGCTAGATTATTGGGCACAGACTTAGTTCAGGATGCTTTGGAGAAGGTTAAAGTGATTCAGGATAGACTCCGTACAGCCCAGTCCAGATAGAAGAGTTACGTGAACCGGAAGGTTCTTGATGTTTCCTTTATGGTTGGAGAGCGGGTTCTAGTTCAGGTTTTGACTATGAAGGGCGTTATGAAACTTGGGAAGAAAGGGAAGTTGAGTCCGAGGTTTATTGGCCCTTTTGAGATATTGAGGCTTATTGGGGAGGTTGCTTATGAGCTTGCCTTACCTCCCAGCTTGGCAGGAGTTCATCCAGTATTTCAAGTTTCGATACTCCGGAGGTATCACGGTGATTTGTCGCACGTGTTGGATTTAAGTTCAGTCCAGTTGGACAAAGATCTATCCTACTTGAGGAGCCAGTGGCAATATTGAACAGGCAGGTTAGAAAGTTGAGGTCAAAGAACATTGCATCAGTAAAGGTTCAGTGGTGGGGCCATCTGGTTGAGGAGGCGACCTGGGAGACCGAGCATGACATGCGCAGCCATTACCCTCATATTTTCACTACTTCAAGTATGTCTTTATTCTCATTCGAGGATGAACAAATGTTTAAGTGTAGGAGGATGTGACGACCCGGCCAGTTGTCTTAAGAATTAACACCCTGATCCCTTATTAACTGATTTCCCCAAGTTTATTTCTGTTATTTTAATTTGCCGGGATGTTCGGTTTTGAGTTTCGGAGAGTTTTGGGATACTTAGTCCCTAAATGAGAGCTTAAGTATTGGAAAGTTGACCATAGTTGGAACGGTGTGAAGACAGCCTCAGAATGGAAATCTGATAGTTCTGTTTGCTCCGTTGGGTGATTTCGGGCTTAGGGGCGTGTTCGGATTGTGTTTTGGAGGTCTGTTGCTACTTTAGGCTTGAAATGCTGAAAGTTTAATTTTTTAAGTTTCTGGTACGATAGTGGGATTTTGATCCGAGGGTCGGAATGGAATTCCGTAAGTTGGAGTAGCTCCGTAGTGTTGAATGTGACATGTGTGCAAAATTTCAAGTCATTCAGACGAGGTTTGATAGTATTCTTAGGCTTGAATCCGTTGAAAAAAGGTGTTTGGATGTTTCTTTGAGCGTTCCGAAGGTTGAAACAAGTTTGAATGATGTTTTAGGATTGGTTGGCAGGTTTGGTTGAGGTCCCGGGGGCCTCGGGTGTGTTTTGGATGCTCAACGGGTCATTTTTTTGACTTAGAGGATTGCAGAAAATGCAGCAGGTCTCCAGTTCTGGTTTCCTTCTTCGCGTTCGCGAGTAAGGTCTCGCGTTCGCGAAGAGGAGCTGGGGCAGGTGGAAGCTTAATGCTTCGCGTTTGCGATGATGGACCTACGTTCACGAAGATGTGAGGTCGTATGCCTACGCGTTCGCGAATAGGGTCCTGCGTTCGCATAGGAGGGAGAAGGCTGCTACCGCGTTCACGATAGGGGCATCGCGTTCGCGATGAGGAAATATGGGCCAAGCGAAGTTGTGCTTCGCGAACGTGAGGGTCCTTCCGCGTTCGCGAAGAAGGATCTACCTGGGCAGATTATAAAATTTCAATGTCGAGGGTTTAGCCATTTTTATCAAAACTAGAGTTTGGAAGCTCGGATTTAAGCGAGATTTTGAAGGATTTTCAGAGATATCAATTGGGTAATGATTCCTTACTCATTTTTAGTTGTAACCCATTAATCTAAACATGAATTCATTATTTAAATTTGGAATTTGTATGAAAATTGGGGAAAAGTTCTTAGATCAGGAATTTGAGTTTTGATTGGGGATTTGACATTGGATTGGGGTAATTTTGGTATGGTTAGACTCATGATAGTGTGAGGATTCTGGAAATGTAAATTTTATCCGATTTCGAGACGTGGGCCCGAGGGACATTTTGGTCATATTACCTAATTTCGCATATTAGCTTATAATTTAATTGTAGAATCAGTTACTTGAAGTGTTATTTACATTATGCAATTGAATTGAATAGATTTGGGCCATTTGGAGTCGAGTACTCATGGCAAGAACGTGGTCTCTGGTTGATTTTGAGCAAGTTCGAGGTAAATGGCTTGTCTAACCTTGTGTGGGGGACCTTGCCCTTAGGATTTGGTATATTTGACAAATGAAATGCCAAGTATGGAGGTGACGAGCGCGTACTTGAGCTAATTTTTGAAAATCCGATTTCTTTAAGTTATTTCAATTGTGCCCATTTTACCTGTTTTATGCTACTTGCAAATTTAGCCTGTTGCTAGCTTAGAAAAAGCATGTTTAGTTGACTTAATTGCTTAAACTGCCTTAATTGCATTACGTGAAGCATGTTAGGTTAGAATTACCTGTTTTTACTTCGTACAAAATTGAGCTTATTTGAGTTTTTCCTTCCGTTGTTGCTGCGTATTTTACTTTGGGACTATGGGATGGTATCCCGGGAGATCCCCCTGTATATTTACTTTGGGACTACGGAACGATATTCTAGGAGATCCCCCTGCACATTTACATTGGAACTACGGGACTGGACCCAGTAGATTTCCCTTTTACTAAGTATTTACCTTTGGGAGTACGGATCAGTATTCCGGGAGATCCCCTCGCATTATGAGTTGGACTACGGGACGGTATCCCGGGAGATCTACTAGATATTTTTATTTGGGACTACAAGACGGTATCCTGGGAGATCCCCGGTTGTTTTCCTTGTGCTGAACCATATTTTCCCTCTGTGTTTACTTTGCTTCTGCAGTAGTTGTTGTTGTCTTTTCATTCGTGTTGCATTTACTGTTGTACTTATCATACTGCTCTATTCTATACTGTAAAACTTTATATTGTTATTTAACCTCAGTAGGGCCCTGACCTTCCTCGTCACTACCCGACCGAGGTTAGGCTTGACACTTACTGAGTACCACTGTGGTGTTCTCATGCCCTTTCTGCGCATGTTTTTCATGTGCAGATCCAGGTACGTCGACTCAGTCCTACCACCCATGAGGCAAGGCGACTGTTCTAGAGACTTCGAGGTACATCTTCCGCGTCCGCAGACTGAGGAGTCCCTTTGTATACTAGCTTTTAAACATTTTCCCTTCTGCATTTCTTTTCCTTGTTAGATATGCTGGAGTAAGACATTGTTAGATATCCAAAGGCTTGTGGTTCCAGAGTTTTCGGGTTTTGGGATAGTGTATTAGATTCTGAGTTGTGTTGTATATGCCGAAAGCATTTGAAATATTGATCCTTCGGTTATTTTTGGTTTTTTGATTATTTCTTCCACAAGTTTCGTTTATGTTCCACATTTGTTAGGCTTACCTAGTCGTAAAGACTAGGTACCGTCACGACAGTTCACGAAGGGCGAACTGAGGTCGTGATAGTTATTGATGTCTGTTTGGGGTCTCGAGCCTTTGAATAACTTTTTTATGTCATTTATGACTCGTGTGTAAAATTTGAAGTCATTCAGGATTGATTTGATACGTTTTAGCACAAGATATAGAATTTGGAAAATTGAAAATATATAAGTTTTATTCGAGGCACGATTCGTAATTTTGACATTGTTTTGTGTGATTTGAGGCCTCGACTAAGTTCGTATTGTATTTTGGGATGTGTTGGTTTATTCGGTTAAGGTCCCGAGGGCCTCGGATGGACTCCGGATGGTTAACAAGTTTATTTTTGGACTTAAGTAAAAGCTGGAAATTTCTAGTTGCTGGTGCGATCGCTGTTGCGAAAGTTGGGTCGCAGGAGCGAGAACCGCATCAAAGAAGTGGGGAAGGCTAGCTGGGGAAGGCTTCATAGAAGCGGAAAAGTGGAATGTTTCTGCAGCCTCGCAAAAGCGATGGAGTGATCGCAGAAGCGAGCTGGAGCGCAGATACGACTATGGCTTCGCACATGCGGTGGCGCAAATGCGGGAAAGAGCCTGCAAGCGTGATGGGGCTGTTGACCAGTGGATTTCGCAGATGTACAATTGGGGTCGCAAAAGCGTCGCCGCCAGAGAAGAGACACCGCAGATCATAAAAGCGGAACTGGGCAGAAATATAAGGGACTGAAATTGGTCATTTCATCTTATTCGTTTGGGATTTTGACGTTCGGTTTCTATATCGGGAAGTGATTATATTTCATGATTCTACGGTTATTTTCATCAATTATTAGTGAATCAATTAGTAGAAATTTGGAATTTTGGTAGAAAATCTAGAATTTGGTATTTTTGGATTTTGACCACTAAATTAGACATGGAATCGCAAATAAATTGTGTATTTAAGTTCGTATTATTTTGGGAAATGTTTATCTTCAAAAAAAATCTGAATTCGGGCACGTGGGCCTGAGAGTTGATTTTGTTGACTTTTCAAGCGTAGTTAGAAATTTCTATAAATTGATTAATTATAAGAATTGAAGTATAGTTTGATTGAATTGCACATTGTTTGACTAGTTCCTGATCACTTTTTGAATTAAAGAGTTATATAATCGTTGCAGCCGGTTATGGAACTTCAGACCGAGGTAATTTGTCTGGTTAACGGATTGATTTTTGGACTTAAGGAAAAGTTGGAAATTTCTTGTTGCTGGTGCGATTGCTCCAAAGCTGGATCGCAGAAACAACTTCACAGTAGCGAGAATCACATTGCAGAAGTAGGAAGGCTGGCCGGGGAAGGCTTCACTGAAGCAGAAAAATGGAACACTTCTACGGCCTCGCAGAAGCTACGGAGTGGTCGTAGAAGCGAGCTAGTGTAGATGGGACTATGGCTTCGCACCTGCAGATTGCGCAGAAGCGGAAAAGAGCCCGCAGGTGCGAGGGATCTGTTGACCAGTGGACTTTGCAGATCCACAATCGTTGTCGTACAAGCGACGCCACAAAAGCAGCCAAGCTGATCGTAGAAGCGGAACTGGGGCAAAAAATAAGGGAATGAAATTGGTCATTTCATCATTTTCGTTTAGGATTTTGGAGCTTGATTTGGGGAAATTTGGAAGGAGTTCTTCGTGACTTTAACTTGGGTAATTGTTCTATATCCGGAAGTGATTATATTTCATGATTCTACGGTTATTATCATCAATTATTAGTGAATCGACTAGTAGAAATTTGGGATTATAATAGAAAACCTAGAATTTGGTATTTTTGGTTTTTTATCGCAAAATTGGACATGGAATCAGGAATGAATTATGTATTTAAGTTCGTAATGTTTTGAGTAATGTTTATCTTCAAAAACTTTTGGAATCCGGGCATGTGGGCTTGAGAGTTAATTTTGTTGACTTTTCAGGCGAAGTTATGAAGTTCTATAAATTGATTCATTATAAGCATTGGAGTATATTTTTATTGAATTTCACATTGATTGACTAGTTCCGGATCGTTCGACTTTGAATTGAAGAGTTAGAGAGGCGTTGGAGACGGTTATGGAACTTCAAGCGAGGTAAGTCTCTTGTCTAATCATGTGTGATGACCCAAAAGGTCATCACTCATTTTGAAAGTAAATTCTAAGTCCCGAGGCCTTGAAAACCTCTTTTTGTCTCACCTCAATTTGCATGCGCAGTCCGGGCGCGTTACTGGAAAGCGTTTATGTGAAATTTAAGAAAAATAATGAAATTGGCCTTTAAAATTGATTAAAGTTGACTTTGATCAACATTCTTGATAAACGGACCCGGACCCGTGATCCGACGGTCCCGTAGGGTCCGTAGTAAAATATGGGACTTGGGTGTATGCCCAGAATCAAATTCTGATGTCCCAACGAGAAATTAATTTTTAAAGAAAATTATTTGCTGGAAAATATAAAAGCTTTTAGAAGTGAAATGATGCATTTTCTTGATGGTATTGGGCCCGTATTTTGGTTCCGAAATTCGGTATAGGTTTAAAATAATGTTTAAGTCTAATCTGTGAAATTTGGTAAGAATCGGAAGTGGTTTGGTATAAAACGGACCTATAGTTGTGAAAAATGAAAATTTCAATATTCTTGAGGAATTTCATGAATTTGAGGGTAAATTCGTAGTATTTGATGTTATTTGATGATTTGATCGCACGAGTAAGTCCGTATGATGTTTTTAGACTTGCGTGCATGTTTGGTTTGGAGCCCCGAGGGCTCTGATGAGTTTTGGATAGGCTACGGGGTGAACTGGACATAGGAAAAATTGCAGCCGGTATATGGTATTCTTGCCCAGGCCTCTGATCTCTCAATTACGAGATCAGCCTTCGCAAATGTGAAGTTCTCAGGCTTGGGAAATGCGACCCAGGCATTGCATTTGCGAACCAAGCCTGGGCAGGCTATTCTCGCAAATGCGATAATTTGGTCGCAAATGCGAAAGAGTCAGGGGTCGCAAATGCGACATATCCTTCGCAAATACGAAGGTAGCAGACTTCTGAAGGGGTCACAATGGCGAACCCCTATTCGCAATTGCGATATCTGCACCTGCTAAATGAGATTTTAGGCGGGATTTCATTGATTTTTTAAACTCTTTCAAACCCTAAACTCTCTTGGGCGATTTTTCAAAGAAAGATTCTTCTCCAAGTCATTACTAAGTATTTTCTAACTTATTTTATTCAATCTGTGACCTCTTTTTACATGATTTCATTGCAAAATCATGGGTTTTTCATGGGAAATTGAGTGTTTTTGGGTAGAAGTTAGGATTTTCAAAATTTGGGGATTTGGACCTTGATTTGAGGTTCAATTTCAAAACTAATTACATATTTGAGTTCGTGAGTGAATGGGTGATCGGGTTTTGGTTCAAACTTCGGGTTTTGACCAAGTGGGCCCGGAGTCGATTTTTGACTTTTTGGGGAAATCAATGGGAAATATATTTTCATGCATTTGAATTTGTTTATTTAGCATATATTAATGTTATCAAGTAAATTGTGACTAGATACAAGCGAATTGGAAGTGGAACCGAGGGGTAAAGTGGTAGTTGAGGCTTAATATGTTCGTGAAATCGAGGTAAGTGTTTGGCCTAACCTAAGCTTGAGGGAATATGAATTGTGGTCTTATTTGCTATGTGTCAAGTGTTGAGTACGACGTATAGGTATGATGATGAGTATCTATACGTTGGTATCAAGCATGCCTATGAGTCTTATACTATGATTGTTGTGACTCCATTACGTATTGTCCATGCTTAATATGATGATTAAAAATGTTGATCAAGCCTTATGAAAGTATTCTTTGTAATTGACCATTGTTGAGCATTTGCTCAAGTTGAGACTTATGTTGTGAAAGGATGGTGGAAACGAGATGAGATATATTGTTGATTCTTTTACCGGGATGTTATTGCTTATGATATTGTTTCCCTTGCCGGGATATTGTTATACTATTATTCCCTTGTCGGGATTATTTTGTTATAGGTGTTGATTTTTATATTGGGATCGGGCTTCATACCACAACAATATTATATGGGATCGGGTTGCACGTCGCAACAAGGAGTAATAAGGGAGGATCAGTAGGGTCGGGTTGCACGCTGCAACATCATTATATGATTGGGAACGGGTTGCACGCCACAACAGTATTATATGATTGGGATCGGGTTGCACGCCGCAACAAGAAAGAATAAAAGTGAATATTGATTCTTATGGTGAGAACGAGAGTAAAAGCACGAAGAGTGATGCCGTGCACTTGTTACTATTTTTCTTATTCTTGTTGATATGAAATTATGGTGTTCTTCATGCTTCTCTACTGATATTTTGTTAGTACTCGATATTCCCCGCAACATGTTCCCCCTTCCCATCTTTAACTTCTAGTTTTTATTATCATTAGTTGTCGTATATGATTTAACTGCATAGGTTTATTTGGTAGTCTTGTTCTAGCCTCGTCACTACTTTGCCGAGGTTAGGCGCAACACTTACCAGTACATGGGGTCGGTTGTGCTGATACTATACTCTGCACTATGTGCAGATCCCGGTGTTGGAGCATTTGGACCACAGTGAGGTTGATGCCTTCAGTCCAGCGGAGACCCGAGGTAGTCATGTAGACGTCCGCAGGCCTTGGTGTCCCCTTATATCCTATTTCTTTTTGTTCTTACTTATTTTAGAGACAAACATGTATTTTTCTTTGTTCAAACCCTATTTGTAGTATTCTTAGATAGTCCGTGACATTGTGACACCAGTTCTGGATGGAGTTTTATTTTGGATTTCCTACCAGTATTTAGTTATATTGTTGAATTTTGTCTTTCGCACTTTTTATTCTGCTGTTGATCATATGTTAACTTGTGAAATTGTTACAAGATAATGAAAAAGGATAATAAAATATGTAATTATCGGCTTGCCTAGCTTTCACTAGTAGGAGTCATCACGAGTCCCGAGGGTGGGAAATCCGGGTCGTGACAAGTTGGTATCAGAGCTCTAGGTTACTTAGGTCTTACAATTTACGGACAAGCTTAGTAGAGTTTGAGAAATCAGTACGGAGACATGTGTGTATATCCCCAGAGGCTACAGAGTTTAGGAAAACTTCACATCTATTCTTCTCTGTCGTGCAACTTGATTTATCAATGCTAATTGAACTACTACTCAGTTCTTTCGCAAATGGCGAGAACACGTGCTTCTTTATCCATTGATCAGCAGCCCGAGCCCCTAGTGGCAGCTCCTACAAGGGGCAGAGGACGAGGTCGAGGCTGTGCTAGAGGCTGAGGTAGGGGCAGGGCTCAGCCCAGAGCACTCCAGGGTACTCCAGGATGCTTTGGTCCGTCTAGTGGGCCTTATGGAGAGTGTTGCATTTCTTGTAGCACCAACCGTCTCTCAGGATGGGGGAGGTGTATAGACTCATGCTACTTGCACTCCAGAGCAGATGGATCCCAGTTTTAGACTCCAGCAGCTCAGCCAGTTGGGGTAGTTCAGCCAGGTGTTGTGGCATAAACCGGTGATGGAGCAGCTATGTCTGCTAATGCTTTGTGGAGGTTGGACAGGTTCACCGAGCTTTTTACTAGCACTTTTGGCGGTACATCTTCTGAGGATCCCCAGGATTATTTGGATAGCTGTCATGAGGTTCTACGGAACATGGGGACAGTGGAGACCAATGGGGTCGACTTTTTTGCTTTTCGTTTGTCAGTATTCGCCAAGACTTTGTGGAGGGATTATTGTTTGGCTAGACCAGCTGGGTCACCTACTTTGACTTGGGATAAGTTTTCTAAGCTATTTCTAGAGAAGTTTTATCCTATCACTCAGAGGGAGAACTATCGGAGGCAGTTTGAGCGTCTCCAGCAGGGTTTTATGACCGCCACTCAATACGAGACCAGATTTATTGACTTGGACCATCATGCTCTTCTTATCCTTCCCATCGAGAGAGAGAGAGAGAGGACGTTCATTGAGGGACTCGTTCAGCCTATTCGATTGTAGATGGCTAGGGAGATGGGGAATGATATTTCTTTTCAGGATGTGGCTAATGTGGCCAGGAGTGTCGAGATGGTTTGTCACAGGGGAGTGGTCAGGGGTCTAACAAGAGGCCCTGTCATTCAGGAAGGTTCAGTGGTGCCTTATCTAGAGGCAGGTATTCTTTTGGTAGGGGCCATCCTTCTAGGCCGTTTCATTCAGCACTACAGGCATCTCATGGAGCTTCAGGGGGACATGGTTCTTATGTACCTCCTTCAGGACAGCCAGCTCCTATAAGAGCACTTCCTCTTCAGAGCTATTATCATGGTCAGCCGGCCCGCCAGGGTCAATCTCAGTTTCCTCACCCGCAGCACTCATGTGGATGCTTTGAGTGCGTTGAGTATTGTCATATTCGGAGGGCTTGTACGAGATTAGTGGGTGTTCAGTTGCAACATCTGGGTTCCCATGCCATGGTTCATGCACCAGGTGTTCCACCGCCCGCTCAGCCAGCTAGAGGTAGAGTTAGAAGTGCTAGAAGTGGAGGTAAAGGTATTAGAGGTGGAGGTCACGCCCCTAGAGGTAGAGGCCAACCAGTAGGAGGCCGTCCTAGGGATGTAATTTAGAGTGGTGGGGCCCAGCCATGATGTTATGCTATTCTAGCCAGACCTAAGGCTGAGGCTTCAGATGAAGTTATCACAGGTACAGTTTCAGTATGAAGCAGAGATGCTTCCGTTTTATTTGATCCAGGGTCTACATATTTCTATGTGTCATCTTATTTTTCCCTTATCTGGATGTCCCTCGTGATTCTTTGAGTGCACTTGTATACGTGTCTACACCGGTGAGTGATTCTATTATTGTAGATCGAGTCTATTGCTCGTGTGTGGTTATTATTGGGGCTCTTAAGACCCGTGTATATCTCTTACTTATGGATATGGTTGATTTTGATATCATATTGGGATGGATTGGTTATCCCCTTATCATGCTACATTGGATTGTCATGCCAAGACCGTGACATTAGCCTCCGGCCCGCCAGGGTCAATCTTAGTTTCCTCACCCGCAGCACTCATGTGGATGCTTTGAGTGCGGTGAGTATGGTCATATTCGAGGGCTTGTACGAGATTAGTGGGTGTTCAGTTGCAACATCAGGGTTCCCGTGCCATGGTTCAGGCATCGGGTGTTCCACCGCCCGCTCAGCCAGCTAGAGGTAAAGTTAGAGGTGCTAAAAGTGGAGATAAAGGTATTAGAGGTGGAGGTCACGCCGCTAGAGGTAGAGGCCAACCAGTAGGAGGCCGTCCCAGGGATGTAATTCAGAGTGTTGGGGCCCATCCATGATGTTATGCTATTCCAGCAAGACCTAACGCTGAGGCTTCCGATGCAGTTATCACATGTACGGTTTCAGTATGAAGCAGAGATGCTTCTGTTTTATTTGATCCAGGGTCTACATATTTCTATGTGTCATCTTATTTTTCCCCTTATCTGGTGTCCCTCGTGATTCTTTGAGTGCACTTGTATACTGTCTATACCGGTTAGTTATTCTATTATTGTAGATCGAGTCTATTGCTCGTGTGTGGTTATTATTGGGGATCTTGAGACCCGTGTATATCTCTTACTTCTGGATATGGTTGATTTTGATATCATATTGGGATGGATTGGTTATCCCCTTATAATGCTACATTGGATTGTCATGCCAAGACTGTGACCTTAGCCTTGTCGGGTTTTCCTCGATTGGAGTGGAGAGGGACTCCTAGTCATTTTGTCAGTAGGGTTGTTTCTTATATAAAGGTTCGGTGTATGGTTGAAAAAGGGTGTTTGGCTTAAGTATACCTGTTGATACATATATCCACGGTTTCTATATTTCTCAGATTTATTTCTTTTCTGTGTTGATAACTTTCAAGTTTATCTTCATAGAATTCAATTTCATTTTCTATAGTTAATAAAGCTTTATTACGTAATCTATTATATCTAATTATGTCTTTGCAGGTTTTAATATTGTGTTTAACACAATCTATTTTTCTATTTATGTTACTGAGGGTTTTAAGAAGTTTCCATTTCTGGGTGTTATAGAATCTTATATAATGAAAAGTGTTATGTTTCATTTATAAACAGATTTTATTAACTTGATATGTGATCATTAATCTGAATATAAATCTAGTTCATATAGATCTAATATATCTATTTCTTGTGATACAATTAGTTCTGTAAATGCTTGTTCCATTACATATATTATTTCAAAAGTAACTAAAATATCATAAATTTTTCTTTTAACATCGTTATTAAGTCTGTTAAAGATATATAATATAAGTATTTTGTACTCAATATTTTCTTCTAATAAATACGTGTGGTTGTGGTTGTTCATTCAGATTTACTATTTATCCTTATCATGTATTTACTAAACATATTCCCTCTAACCTCTTTGTTTATCATAGAGTTTATCATATTTTAATAAGTTATACTTAACAATCTTTTCTGGTCACTACCATGTTTTTCATGCTTCAATCATTTATCCTAACAGCGCCTGAACTCTGTGTACTCTCCTAAACGGCTTCCTTGCCTACTGGTTTCCACTTTAGGATGGCATAGTCTGGTCTTAACTACTCTCAGCATTATTAGACAGGCAAACTTTCTCAAGATGTTCTTTATAACAGTACTATAACATGATAAACAATTATGATATTCAAGAGATTATAAGGAATATAAGAGTTTAGTTAAACATGATTATGAATAAACTTACCTGGTTTTGTAACTCGTTTGAATGCTCCATAACTTTCAGAAGTTTGTATATAATCAAATATTTTATTGAGAGAAGATAAGAGAGAGAAGGTGAGTATGAGGATGTCTGAGGCTGTCCTCCCTTCCTCTGATTTACAAAATATATAGAAAATTTAAACGACTCCTACTGTTCATGAACGACCTTTACTGTTCATGAATGTGACTCGTACTATTTACTTTACGACTTTTTTACATGACTCTTACTATTCATGAACGACCTTTACTGTTCATGAATGTGACTAGTACTATTTAAGACTTTTTTACATGACTCTTACTATTCATGAACGACCTTTACTGTTCATGAATGTGACTAGTACTATTTACTTTACGACTTTTTTACATTATGTGTTTCCAGTAGCTGTCTTCTTCTTTTGTCTTCTTGTTGATACCTTCATTCTAGTTGGACTTCTGGTACATAGTTATCATCTCCGTTGCACTTTGAACATATGTGGTCTGGATATTTGTGTCCTACTAGTTTGCAGTATCTTGTTAATAACTCGTTTGAAATAAATTCTTTTTTCAATGCTCTGGTAGTTGGTTGCATTTCTGGCTTTAATAATGATAAAATCCATTTCTGGACTTCATCCATATCTCCTTGTCGTAGTTCCTTTGAGTTGGCATATATCATTAACTGGTCTCTGGAATAGTAGCTCCAGATAGCATTTCCTTGTAGATAATTGTTAGCTAGTTCTTGAATAATAGTTGCTATACCAATTATTCTTTTATTGGCATAGAAACTTGGTATCTCCATTTTCTGTATCTCCGGTTGTTTCTCTATCTCTTCCGGTATTATCATATCTCGTTTTAGTCCTATCTTTATCACCTGTATTATGGGTTTTATTTCGTCATATAGTATTTCCGCTGGTGCTGTATAGAATTTGATGAAGAATAGGTTGCCTTTTGTAATTCTCTTGAAGGTGACAAATGCTTATATATAGTGTATAGTGATGCATCTCATATTGGACTTGGTACGGTGTTGATGCAGAATGGAAAGTTTATTGCATATGCTTCGCGATAGTTGAAGATCCACGAGAAGAATTATACAGTTCATGATTTGCAGCTAGCATCCATTGTTCATGAGCTGAAGATTTGGAGGCACTATTTATATGGCGTATAATGTGAGGTGTTCACGGATCACAGGAGTTTGCAATACTTGTTTAAGCAGAAGGAGCTAAATTTGAGGCAGAGGAGGTGATTGAAGCTATTGAAGGACTATGATATCACCATCTTAATGTTTAAGTCTAATCTGTGAAATTTGGTAAGAATCGGAAGTGGTTTGGTATAAAACGGACCTATAGTTGTGAAAAATAGAAATTTCAATGTTCTTGAGGAATTTCATGAATTAGAGGTTAAATTCGTAGTTTTATCTATTATTTTTATGATTTGATCGCACGAGCAAGTCCGTATGATATTTTTAGACTTGCGTGCATGTTTGGTTTGGAGCCCCGAGGGCTCAGAAGAGTTTTGGATAGGCTACAGGGTGAATTGGACATAGGAAAAATTGCAGCTGGTATCTGGTTTTTTTGCCCAGGCCTCTGATCTCGCAATTGCAAGATCAGGCTTCGCAAATGCGAAGTTCCTAGGCATGGGAAATGCGACCCAGGTGTCACAATTGCGAACCAAGCCTGGGCAGGCCATTCTCACAAATGCGACAATTTGGTCGCAAATGCGAAAGAGTCAGGGGTCGCAAATGCGACATATCCTTCGTAAATGCGAAGCTAGCAGACTTCTGAAGGGTTCGCAATTGCGATATCTGCACCTGCTAAATGAGATTTCAGAGGGGATTTAATCCATTTTTCAAACTCTAAACTCTCTTGGACGATTTTTCAAAGAAAGATTCTTCACCAAATCATTAGTAAGTAATTTCTAACTTATTTTCTTCAATATATAATCTCTTTTTACATGATTTCATTTCAAAATCAAGGATTTTTCATGTGAAATTGGGTGTTTTTGGGTAGAAGTTAGGATTTTCAAAATTTGGGGATTTGGATCTCGATTTGAGAATTGATTTCAAAACAAATTACATATTTGAGTTTGTGAGTGAATGGGTGATCGTGTTTTGATTTGAAATTCGGGTTTTGACCCAGCAGGCCCGAGGTCGATTTTTGACATTTTGGGAAAATCTATTTTCATGCATTAAAATTAGTTTATTTAGCATATATTAATGTTAATAAGTAAATTGTGACTAGATACAAGCGAATTAGAAGTGGAACCAAGGGGTAAAAGGGTAGTTGAGACTTAATTTGTCTATGGAATGGAGGTAAGTGATTGGCCTAACCTTAGCTTTGGGGAATATGAGTTGTGGTCTTATTTGCTATGTTTTAAGTATTGAGTACGACGTAAAGGTGTGGTGACGAGTATCTATACGTTGGTGTCAAGTATGCTCGTGAGTCTTATACTATGATTGTTATGACTCTGTTATGTATTGTCCATTCTTAATATGATGATTATAAGTGTTGAAAAAGGCTTATTAAAGTATTCTTGGTAGATGACCATTGTTGAGCATTTGCTCAAGTTGAGACTTATGTTGTGAAGAGATGGTGGAAACAAGATGGGATATATTGTTGATTCTTTTGCCGGGATGTTATCGTTTGCGATATTATTTCCCTTGTCGGGATGTTATTGCTTATGATATTGTTTCTCTTGCCGGGATATTGTAATACTATTGTTCCCTTGCCGAGATTCTTTTGTGATTGGTGTTGATTTGTATATTGGGATCGGGTTGAACGCCTCAACAATATTATATGGGATCGGGTTTCACGTCCTAACAAGGAGTAATAAGGGTGGACAGGTGGGGTCGGATTGCACGCCACAACATCATTATATGATTGGGATCGTGTTGCACGCCACAATAGTACTATATGATTGGGATCAGTTTGCACGCCGCAACAAGAAAGAATAAAAGTAAATGTTGATTCTTATGGTGACAAGGAGAGTAAAAGTACGAAGGGTGATGTCGTGCACTTGTTACTGTTTTCCTTATTCTTACTGATATGAAATTATGGTGTTCTTCATGCTTCTCTACTGAAATTCTGTTAGTACTTGATATTCTCTGCAGCATGTTCCCCCTTCCCATCTTTAAATGCTAGTTTTTGTTATCATTATTTGTCGTATATGATTTAACTGGACAAGTTTATTTGGTAGTCTTGTCCTAGCCTCGCCACTACTTCGCCAAGGTTAGGCTCGACACATACCAGCACATGAGGCCGGTTGTGCTGATACTACACTCTACACTGTGTACAGATCCCGGTGCTGGAGCATTTAGACCACAGTGAGGTTGTTGCCTTCAGTCCAGCGGAGACCCGAGGTAGTCCTGCAGACGTTTGCAGGCCTTGGCGTCCCCTTCTATCCTATTTCTTTCTGTTCTTACTTACTTCAGAGGAAGACATGTATTTTTCTTTGTTCAGACCCTATTTGTAGTATTCTTAGATAGTTTGTGACATTGTTACACCAGTTCTGAGTGGAGTTATATTTTGGATTTCGTACAAGTATTTAGTTAAATATTTGAATTTCGTCTTCCGCACTTTTTATTCCGTTGTTGATCATATGTTAACTTCTGAAATTATTACAAGGTAAGGAAAAAGGATAATAAAATCTGTAATTGTCGGCTTGCCTAGCTTTCACTAGTAGGCGCCATCACGATTCCCTAGGGTGGAAAATTCGGGTCGTGACATCATGTGAGGGGAAAACTACCCCTATGTAATGTATCTATTATGTGGTAATTATTGTGGGGGCTACGTACGCATGAGGTGGCGAGAGTCCGTGTGTAGCAAGATTTGTGATATGTCCGGGTAGACTTAAGTTCACGCCATGATATGACTGTACCATTTGAGTTGTTCCTTACCTATTAAATTTCCTTATATTATGTTACAACTTGAGACTAGACATGCATAGAGTGATAGCCTTGCTATTGTATAGATTTGACGATCTTCATGATTTGTCGTGGAATAATTGTACTCCTCTTATGGATTTCTCCCGTGCTATGCGCTTTCATTGAAAGATTTTCCTTAAAAATTCATAACTCACACGTTTGTTCATGATTGGGGTCAAGGACCCGTTAAATCTTCTTATTCTAATGGTATAGGGTCGTTCGCGTCGATAGGATTATGTATCACTCTCTCATGGGTGCGGGTTGTTCGCCTCTACAGTATAATAGATGCATCTATGGTTCGTATCGTTTGATCCTCGGTAGTTCACAATTATGATGGGATCAGGCCGTACGCATCGGCATATCTATAAAATACTCTTATGGATTCGTGCGTAATATTTGACAAGAAGCTCGTGTCTCTGTGTGAGTTTTCTTGATTTGAATTATGACGACCTATCTGTTGAGGCCCACTATATATACACACACACACACACACTCCGTTTAGACTTGTGAAGATCCTAATTAGTATATATAATTTATCATCAAATATATCTATTTGTAAATTGATTCATCGACTTATAACTCACTTAGATGCATCGATGAATATTAAAAACAAAACGTTTGACCTATATCGACTAATATCTATATATATATATATAACACGCTTCGTTGTACTACTTTAACTACATATATAGCATGTTATAGTATATGTTAGTGTATTCATTATTTGTATTACAAAAGTGTTAACGGATTACATTTATATTATTTAGATAGTAAATATAAAAGTGATTCAAAATTTTGACCAATGTTGACCTAATAACCGACCAACTTTGGTCGGTTATTTTCCAGAAAATAAAATATACCGACCAAAGTTGGTCGGTAATCCAAAAATTTCTTTGACTAAGTAAGTCTGACCAGCTCGGTCAATTTGTTGACCAATTTACCGACCAACTTTGGTCGGTATTTATTTTTAAAAAATATAAAATATTTTTTTCCAGTTTCCATCCAAGCTGGATGATTTTTGGTCACTTTGTTTGACCGACCAACGTTTGTCGAAAAAGTTTTGTCAGTTTTTAGAGGATTTCTAATAGTGGCGTCTATTTCTGCATGTATTCTTTGCATGTATAAATTTGGTTGTATTTTTGCGCATTTCGGCTGCAGAAATATTACATCTGATTTAGGTTTTATTTACATTGTTATTTTTATTGTATCAGATTTGATCTATCCAATTTTGTTATTTTTAGCTGTTATTTTTGCTACTCACCTCTTGCAGCGCCGTATCCTCTCTGCTTTTTTTTTTTTAAAGAAAAATATACAAAGTCGTTGCATGATTCTTCTTCAAAAACTCTTTTATGTTCGTGTATTGTTGTTTAATGTTTTGATTTTTATTTTTATTTTTTTTGGCGTTAAATTTTCTTTGTTCTATGGTTGATCTTCCTAGGCGTTATCATTGTTCATCATTTTTATGTAATGTTCCGTTTTTCTCTGCCACTCAAATTAGGTTAAACATTAAATTGAATATTTATTTTTTTTATAAAAGAATTTTTATATAGGTTCAACATTGCTGACAACGTTTGCTTTCCATTTGTCACGACCCCAAATCGGACCCGGTCGTGATGGCGCCTCTCGTGAAAGTAGGTCAGCCGACACAAATCCCCAAGCCAATTAACAGTTATAATAATTCATGATTAAGTCATTAATAAGTGATAGATCTCAAAATAGAGTGAAATAGAACAATTGCGGAAAACAAACACAGCCCGACATCGAGGTGTCATCAGTCATGAGCATCTAAACATCCGACTAAGAGTATGAAAAAGGACTACACAATCTATTACAGAGTTAGTACAAAGGAAAGTAAATATAGGAGGAAGAAGCGCTGGGCTGCGAACGCCGAGCAGCTACCTAGTGAACTCCGAAACAGCCTGCTGGAAGCAATCAGTCCTCGCTAGCGTGACCTGAGGCTCCTGAATATGCACAGAGGGTGCAGAGGGTAATGTTAGTACGCCAACTCAGTGAGTAATAAAAGTAAAGGAAGCTGAGCGCTAAGAAAACACGTAAAACACAGTAAAATGCTACAACGAGGCAGTATAAAACCAATACAATGCAATAAAATAGTGAAAGCTCGTAAAAATACCTTAGTTCAGTGAAAAACTCTTTAAAACATCTTTTAGCAGTTTAAACGAGTGAATGAAAGCAGTGAGAACAGATAGAAATGTAAATTGGCCCCTCGGGCAAAATACCAACCGAACTAGCCCCTCGAGCTATCTTACAATCACTCGTATCAGCCCCTCGGGCAATAACATGGCACAACATCAGCCCCTCGGGCTATATCACGTGTCACACTGGGTACCCCCGCTCATTGGGGTGTATAGACTCCGGGAGGGCCCCTTACAGCCCAAGTGCAATATGAAGCCACCTTGTGGGGTAGCAACTCAGTCCCTCGGCCTCATAATCATAAATCAGTATAATACTGTTGCAGCGCGCAGCCCGATCCCATAGTATCCTCACAACATAGGCCCTCGACCTTACTCAGTCAGAATCTCACAAGCCACTCGAGCAACAGTAAAAGCATGATGTTCAGCCCAAAATATCATTAAATATCAAAAACGAGTAAAGATGGATGAGTTATGAAAACAGTAGAATATAGCATGAGTGACCACAAATACAAAGTCAAAACAGTGAGGAATAGTAGTAAAATCCCCTAAGGGTCCAAATAGTTGGTATGAGGCCCAAATATGGCATACGGCCAAAACATGATGATAGCAAACAGTTTTCAATCAAATACGCGACTAAACAGTCATACATGATGGACTAAGTCACAATCCCCAACGGTGCACGACCCCACGCTCGTCATCTAGCGTGTGCGTCACCTCAAAGTAGCACAACGATGTGAAATCCGGGGTTTCATACCCTCAGGACAACATTTACAATCATTACTCACCTCTATCCGGTCCAAGCTCTAGCCTACGATGCCTTTGCCCCTCGATTCGGCCTCAACTCGCATCGAATCTATCCAAAAATTAGAATCCTGACGTCAAAATATGCTAAAGGAATGAATCCCATGCGAAAATAATCAAATTACAACATAAAATCCCGAAATTAACCAACCCCGATCCCTGGACCCACGTCTCGGAATCCGATAAAAATTATACCAATAAACTCCTTATCCTCCCATGAGTTCATCCATATCAAAAGTATAAAAATCCGATAACAAATGACCCCTCAAATTCTCAAGTCAAGGTCTCCAAAACTAATCCCTAATTTCCAATTTTTTTAACCCTTAATCTCCACTAAATTCAAGCTAAATCAGTGAAATAACACCATAGAAACGAGTTTAGGATCCAAAAACCTTATCTCTATGAAATCCCCTTGAAATCCCTCTTTAAATAGCCCTTTCAAGCTCAAACCCGCATGCAAATGGTGAAGAATAACTAAAAAATCGTGAAGGAAATCTTTTATACTTTTTGACCCAGGCTTTTTGCACTTGCGGTCCATACAGCGCATCTGCAGTACCGCATATGCGTCCAAGGCACCGCATTTGCGGTTTTCACTTAAAAATCCAAGTTCCGCAACTGCGATAAGACACTGCACCTACTCTATCACAGGTGCGCTCACATAGCCGCTTCTGTGGTTCCAGCTCCCCATGGCCAATTCTGCTTCTATGACGCTCTGGGTGCTTCTACGAGCTCGCACCTGCGGTGCCCAAGCCGCAGGTGCGGTTATGACAGAAAACTCAGCTTCAGCTGCAAATTCCCAACTCCAAATCTTCCGTCAACCATCTGAAATTATCCGAGGCCCCCGGGACCTCACGCAAAAGCACCAACAAGTCACATACCACTATCCATACTTATACCAATCTTCAAAACACCTCAAAGATCATCGAATAAAGCAAATCACATCGAATTCAAGCCTAAGATTCCAAATATCTTCCGAATTCCGCTTTTGATCAAATAGTCTATCAAACCATGTCCGAATGACCTGAAATTTTGCACACACATCCCAAATGACACGACGGACCTACTGCAACTACCGGAATTCCATTCCGACCACTATATCAAAATCTCACCTATCAACCGAAAAATACCAAAATTCCAACTTCGCCAATTCAAGCCTAAATCTCCTCCGAACCTCCAAAACACATTCCGATCACGCTCCTAAGTCCCAAATCACCTCCCAAAGCTATCCAAACCATTGGAATTCACATCCGAGCCCTTTCTCACATAATTCAACATCCGGATGACCTTTCCAACTTAAACTCACTCAAAAAAGACTAAGTGTCTCAAACCTTACCAAAACCTTTCCGAACCCGAGCTAACCAACCCGATAACACATAGTACCAATAAACAAAGCAATAAGAAGCAGAAATAGGGGAAAAAGAGAGGTAAATAATGAAACAATCGGCCGGGTCGTTGCATCATTCCCCTGTTAAACAAACGTTCGTCCTCGAACGAGTCAAGATACATACCTGAAGCCTCAAATAGGTGAGTATATCTGCTCCGCATCTCCCGCTCGATCTCCCATGTAGCCTCTTCCACGTGCCGACCTCTCCACTACACTTTCACTGAAGCTATATCATTTGACCTCAACTTTTGAACCTGACGCTCTAAAATAGCCACTCGCTCCACATCATAAGTCCAATTATCATCCAACTGAACCGTTCTAAAATCCAAAGCATGAGGCGGATCACCAATATACTTCTGAAGCATAGAAACATGAAATACCGGATGCACACTCGATAATCTAGGTGGCACGACAAGCTCATAAGCCACCTCCCAATCCTCCGAACCACCTTAAAAGGCCCAATGAATAGAGGACTCAATTTACCTTTCTTCCCAAATCTCATAACACCCTTCATGGGCGAAACCATCAATAGAACCTTCTCACCAACCATGTAGGACACATCTCGAACCTTCCTGTCAGCATAACTCTTTTGTCTCGACTGTGCTATACGAAGCCTATCCTGAATCACCTTCACCTTGTCTAAAGCATCCTGCACCAAGTCTGTACGCAATAGCCTAGCCTCACCCAGCTCAAACCAACCAACTGGAGATCTACACCGCCTCTCACACAAAGCCTCATATGGAGTCATCTGAATACTCGACTGGTAACTGTTGTTATAAGTAAACTTTACGAGTGGTAGAAACTTATCCCATGACCCTCCAAAATCAATGACACAAGCACACAACATGTCTTCCAATATCTGAATAGTGCGCTCGAACTGCCCGTCCGTTTGAGGGTGAAAAGTTGTGCTCAACTCAACCTGAGTACCCAACTC
The DNA here is from genome assembly GCF_000715075.1 of Nicotiana tabacum. Classification (NCBI taxonomy): domain Eukaryota; kingdom Viridiplantae; phylum Streptophyta; class Magnoliopsida; order Solanales; family Solanaceae; genus Nicotiana; species Nicotiana tabacum. The sequence goes on from NC_134101.1 coordinate 223,517,028, forward strand.
TCTCTACACGGCCCTCCAAAACTGCGAAGTAAACTGAGTACCTCTATATGAAATGATGGAAACTAGGACACCATGCAAACGAACAATCTCTCAAATATAGATCCCCTGCCAACCGCTCTAAAGAATAGGTAGTACACACATGAATGAATTGCGCGGACTTGGTCAGCCGATCCACAATCACCCAAATAGCATCGAACTTTTTCAAAGTCCATGGGAGTCCAACAATAAAATCCATAGTGATTCGCTCCCACTTCCACTCTGGAATACCATCTGTTGGAGCAAGCCACCCGGTCTCTAATGCTCATATTTCACCTGCTGACAATTGAGACACCGAGCTACAAATCCCACAATGTCTTTCTTCATTCTCCTCCACAAATAATGATGTCTCTGATCCTGATACATCTTCGCGGCAATCGGATGAATTGAATATCGCGAGCTATGGGCCTCCTCCAAAATCCACTCCCGAAGCCCATCTACATTGGGCACACATATCCGGCCTTGCATCCTCAACACCCTATCATCACCAATGGTCACATCTCTAGCATCATCGTGCTGAACTCTATCCTTAAGGACAATCAAATGAGGATCATCATACTGGTGCTCTCTGATGCGATCAAATAAGGAAGACCGAGAAATCACACAAGCCAATACCCGACTAGGCTCCGAAAAATCCAACCTCACGAACCGATTGGACAAGGCCTGAACATCAACTACAAGAGGTCTCTCCCCAACTGGAATATATGCCAAACTCCCCATACTCACCGCCTTCCTACTCAAGGCATCGACAATAATATTGGCCTTCCCTAGATGGTAAAAATAGTAATATCATAATACTTTAGCAACTCCAACCATCTTCGCTGCCTCAAATTGAGATCCGTCTGCTTGAACAAGTGCTGGAGGCTACGATGATCAGTAAACACCTCACAAGAGACACCATACAAATAATGCCTCCAAATTTTCAACGCGTGAACAATGGAAGCCAACTCTAAATCATGCACATAGTAGTTCTTCTCAAGGGGCTTCAACTAGCGAGAAGCATAAACAATAACTCTACCTTCATACATCAACACACACCCAATACCAACTCTCGAAGCATCACAATATACTGCATATGAACTTAAAGCTGATGGAAAAACTAACACTGAAGCAGTGATCAAAGGCTGTCTTGAGCTTCTGAAAGCTCTCCTTACACTCAACCGACCACCTGAATGGAGCACCCTATTGAGTCCACTTGGTCAAGGGTGATGCTATAGAGGAAAATCTCTAAACAAACCAGCGGTAATAACCCGCCAACCCAAGAAAGCTGCGAATCTCTGTGGTTGAGGATAGCCTGGGCCAACTCTGAACCGCCTCTATCTTCTTCATAGCAACCTAAATACCATCGTGTTACACCACGTGCCCCAAGAAAGCCACTGAACTGAGCCAAAACACACATTTGGAGAACTTTGCATAAAGCTTTTCCTCCCTCAACCTCTGCAACACAAATCTCAAATGTTTCGCATGCTCCTCCTGACTATGCGGTACACCAGAATATCATCAATAATAACAATCATGAACGAGTCAAGATAAGGCCGAAACACGCTTTTCATCAAATGCATGAACGCTGTCGGGTCATTGGTCAGCCCAAAAGACATAACAAGGAACTCATAATGAACATATCTGGTCCTGAAGGTTGTCTTAAGAATATCCGAGTCCCTGATCTTCAACTAGTGATAACCTGAATGGAGATCAATCTTGGAGAACTCTCTCGCTCCCTGAAACTGGTCAAACAAATCATCGATACGAGGAAAAGGATACTTGTTCTTGATTGTTACTTTGTTCAACTGTTTGTAATCAATGCACATCCTCATCGTGCCATCTTTCTTCTTTACAAATAGAACAGGCGCACCCCAAGGCGACATACTAGGCCGAATGAACCCCTTAGCAAGGAGTTCCTAAAGCTACTCGTTGAACTCTTTCAACTCCGGTGGTACCATACGATATGGTGGAATAGAAATTGGTTGAGTGCCCGGCACCAGATCAATACCAAAACCAATATCCTTGCCAGGTGGCATGCCCGGCAGGTCTACAGGAAACACATCGGGAAAGCCCCTCACAACAGGAACAGAATCAATACTAGGAGTCTCTGCACCGACATCCCTCACAAAGGCTAAATATGAAAGACAATCCTTCCCAACCATATGTTGTGCCTTCAAGGACGAAATCACCCTACTGAGGACAAAATCAATCAAACCTTGCCACTCAATCTGTGGCACACCCAGCATAGCAAACGTCATTGTCTTAGCATGACAGTCCAAAATAGCATGACACGGAGATAGCAATCCATGCCCAATATCATATCAAAGTCTACCATACATAACAACAACAGATCCACTTGGGTCTCCAAACCCCCAATAGTCACCACACAAGATCGGTATACACTATCCACAATAATAGTATTGCCCACTGGAGTAGATAAACGAACAAATGAAACAAGATTCTCCTGGGGCGTATCCAAATAACGATCAAAATATGATGACACATAAGAAAAAGTGGAACCGGGATCAAATAACATAGAGGTATCTCAGCGACAGAATGAAACAAGACCTGTAATCACAGCATCTGAAGCAATATCATCGGGTCTAGTTGGGAGTGCATAGAAACGGGCCTAACCATAACCTGATCAACATCCCCCTTTGGGGTGGCCCCTAGCTGACTGTCCTCCACCCCTAGCTGGCTGGGTGGGTGATGGAGAAGTAACTGGCGCTGAAGTCGATGATTGACTCCTCTACTGAGATAAACCTCCAAGATGACGAGGACACTACCTCCACATATGGCCAAACACTCCACACTCTTAACAACTCACTGGTGGTAGAGACAGGGACAAAAAGGAACTCCTAACTTCAGAATGTCTAGCAGATGCACCTGGCATAGAATAGCCCTGAACTGATGGAGCACGTGACGAACTCTAGGCTAGAAGGGCACTGAGTGATGAATCGCCCTGATGAGAATTGTGAGAACCATGACCTGATGACACCCCACGATAACCTGAGCGAGCTGACTGAGCATGCCTGAATGGATGGCCTCTGCCATGCTGAAACTGACCCCTCATAGGAGCACCACCATAATTACCGGATCCCCAAGGCCCCTTGGCCTCCCTATCATCTTTCTCCTGGCGACGAACTGACTCTATCTCGCGAGCAATGTCCACAACCTCCTCAAATGTAGCACCAGACACCCTCTCCTTGTTCATGAGAATACGAAGCTGGTATGTGAGGCCATCAACGAATCTCCTGATCCTCTCTCTATCTGTCGGAACCAACCAAACAACATGACAAGCTAATTCTAAGAACCTCATCTCATACTGCGTCATAGTCAAATCTCCCTGACGCAACCACTTAAACTGCCTGCGTAGCTCCTCTCTGTGAGACTGTGGCATATACTTCTTCGAAAAGAGAACGGAGAACTGCTGCCAGGTAAGAGGTGCTTCACCAACAGGCCTATGCCTCTCATAAGCCTCCCACCAAGTGAAGGCAACTCCAGAAAACTGAAAAGTAGTAAAAATTACCCGGCTGGTCTCCAGGATACCTGCTGTACGAAGAATCCTCTAACACTTGTCCAAGAAACCCTAGGCATCCTCGTCCTCTGCACCACTGAAAGTCGAAGGCTAAAGTCTACCAAACCTCTCCAACCTGCGCTGCTCGTCCTCTGGCATATCAGGATCTACATAGTCTTGAACAGCTGCAACAGGTTGGGCTGGAGGTTCCCTCGGTGTCTGAAGTCCCTACACGACCTGCTCAGGTGTGCGAGCGGTGGGAGTCTAAGTGCCTACCCCGGCCTGAGAAGTAGTTGCAGCTGTAGTGACTGAGACCGCCTAAGCTAGGCCAATGTATACTGATAGAATTTGGGCCAGGGCCTTCTAATGACCCGTAATAATAATGGGTACAGCTGGTTCCTGAACTAGCGATGTTGGAGCATCCACAACTGGGATCTGATCATGAACTGGGGTGGCTGGTTGATCTGCAGGTGCTGCCCTAGCTCTTGTGTGGGCTACACCTCTGCCCCTACCACGGCCTCGACCATGTCGTCGGCCTCTAGTAGCCCCAACTGGTGGCACTGGTGGTCGTCCATCGTGAATGGTAGCATGTGTCCTCACCATCTGTGAGAGAATAGAATAACAGAAGTTTAGTACTCGGATCAACAGATTCGCACGACAAGAATTTCAAGAATATGGAGTTTTCCTAAAGGTTCTGCAGCCTCCCGAGGATAAATACAGACGTCTCTGTACTGATCCGCGAGACTCTACTAAACCTACTCATAACTCGTGAAACCTATGTAACCTAGGCTCTAATACCAACTTATCACGACACCAAACCAGACCCGGTCATGATGGCGCCTCTCGTGATACAAGGCCAGCCGACACAAACCTCCAAGCCAACTAACAGTTATAATAATTCGTGATTAAGTCATTAATAAGTGATAGATCGCAAAATAGAGTTAAATAGAGCAACTGCGAAAAACAAACACATCTCGACATTGGGGTGTCACTAGTCATGAGTATCTAAACATCTGACTAAGAGTATGAAAAAGGACTATACAGTCTATTACAGAGCTAGTAAAAAGGAAAGTAAAGATAGAAGGGAGAAGCCCTGGGCTGTGAACGCCGAGCAGCTACCTAGTGAACGCTGAAATGATCTATTGGAAGCAATCAGCCCTCGCTAGCATGACCCGAGGCTCCTGAATCTACACACAGGGTGGATGCGGTAATGTGAGTACGCCAACTCAGTGAGTAATAAAAGTAAAGGAAGCTGAGTGCTAAGAAAACACGTAAAACATAGCAAAATGCTATAACGAGGCAGTATAAAACCAATACAATGCAATAAAATAGTGAAAGCTCGTAAAAACACCTTAGTTCGGTGAAAATCTCTTTAAAACATCTTCTAGCAGTTTAAACGAGTGAATGATAAGCAGTGAGAATAGATAGAAATGTAAATCGGCCCCTCGGGCAAAATACCAACAGAACTAGCCCCTCGGGCTATCTCACAATCACTCGTATCAGCCCCTCAGGCAATAAGATGGAACAACATCAGCCGTTCGGGCTATATCACGTGTCACACTAGGTACCCATGCTTACTATGGGTGTACAGACTCCGGGAGGGGCCCCTTACGACCCAAACGCAATATCAAGCCACCTCGTGGCATAATCAAATAAGCTCTCGACCGCATATCAAGCCACCTTGTGGCGTACCAACTCAGGCCCTCGGCCTCATAATCATAAATTAGTATAATATTGTTGCGGTGTGCAGCCTGATCCTATAGTATCCTCACAACATAGGCCCTTGGCCTTACTCAGTCAGAATCTCACAAGCCACTCGGGCAACAGTAAAAACATGTTGTTCAGCCTAAAATATCATTTAAATATAAAAAATGAGTAAAGATGGCTGAGTTATGAAAATAGTAGAATATAGCATGACTAAGCACAAATACAAAGTCAAAACAGTGAGGAATAGTAGTAAAATCCCCTAAGGGTCCAAACAGTTAGCACGAGGCCCAAATATGGCATTTACCCAAAAACATGATGATAGCAAATAGTTTTCAATCAAATACGTGATTAAACAGTCATACAGGACGGACTAAGTCACAATCCACAATGGTGCACGACCACACGCTCGTCATCTAGAATGTGCATCACCTCAAAGTAGCACAACGATGTGAAATACGGGGTTTCATACTCTCAGGACAACATTTACAATCATTACTTACCTCTATCCGGTCCAAGCTCTAGCCTGCAATGCCTTTGCCCCTCAAATCGGCCTCAACTCGCGTCGAATCTATCCAAAAATCAGAATCATGACGTCAAAATATGCTAAGGGAACGAAGCCCATGCAAAAATAATCAAATTACAACATAAATCGAGAAATTAACCAAACTTGACCCTCAGACCTACGTCTCGGAATCCGATAATTACACGAATAAACTCTTTATCCTCCCACGAGTTCATCCATATCAAAAGTACCAAAATCCGACAACGAATGACCCCTCAAATCTTCAAGTCATGGTTTCCAATACGAAGCCCTAATTCCCAATTTTTTTAACCCTTGATCTCCATTAATTTCAAGCTAAATCAGAGAAATAACACCAAAGAAACGAGTATAGGGTCCAAAAACCTTACCTCTATAAAATCCCCTTGAAATCCCTCTACAAATAGCTCCTTCAAGCTCAAACCCGTATGCAAATGGTGAAGAATAACTCAAAAATCGCGAAGGAAATCTTTTATACTTTCTGACCCAGGCTTTTCGCACCTGTGGTCTATACACCGCATCTGCGGCCAAGACACTGCATCTGCGATTTTCACTTAAAATTCTAAGTTCCGCATCTGTGATAAGACACCGCACTTGCGCTATGGCAGGTGCGCTCACATACCCGCTTCTGCAGTTCCAGCTCCCCATGGCCAATTCCGCTTCTGCGACCCTCTGGGAGCTTCTACCAGCTCGCACCTACAGTCCCCAAGACGCAGGTGTTGTTATGACAGAAAACTCAGCTTTAGTTGCAAATTCCCAACTCCAAATCTTCTGTCAACCATCTGAAATCACCCCGAGGCCCCCGGTACCTCAACCATAAGCACCAACAAGTCACATACAACTATCCAAACTTATGCCAATCCTCAAAACACCTCAAACAGCATCGAATCAACCAAAGCACATCGAACTCAAGCCTATGATTCCAAATATCTTCTGAATTCCGCTTTTGATCAAAAAGTCTATCAAACAACGTCCGAATAACCTAATATTTTTCACATAATTCCCAAATGATACAACTAACCTACTGCAACTCCCAGAATTCCATTCCGACACCTATATCAATATCTCACCTATCAACCGGAAAACGCAAAAATTCCAACTTCGTAAATTTAAGCCTAAATCTACTCCGGACCTCCAAAACACATTCTGATCACGCTCCTAAGTCCCAAATCACCTCCTGAAGCTATACGAAGATCGGAATTTACATCTGAGCCCTTTCTCACATAAGTAAATATCCGGTTGACCTTTGTAATTTAAACTCACTCAAAAGAGACTAAGTGTGTCAAGCCTTACCAAAACCTTTCCGAACCTATGCCAACCAATCCGATAACACATAGTACCAAAAAACAAAGCAATAAGAAGCATAAATGGGTGAAACGGAGCGGTAACTCAAGAAATGACCGACCGGGTCGTTACACCATTTGTACGACAAGTGACCATAAACTAGAACAGAACCAAGTTTAACTTTGGAGCTATATATGGACTGCATACTATACAATATAGGAAGGCATTATGGGAGGACCTAAGAAGAACTATGGCTAGAATCAATGGACCGAGCTTAATAATGGAAGATTTTAATACTATCCTATCTAGTGAGGATAGAGTGCAGGGAATGCAGTACAAGAGATTGAGGTGAGAGATTTCGAAGACCTCATAATAGATGATGGACTAGATGAACTTAGAAATGTGGGTAGAAAGTTTACCTGGACAAACAACCATGTTCATAGTAGAATTGATAGAATTCTAGTAAATGCAGAGTGGATTAAAAAATGGCCTACCATGGAGGGGATTGTAATGAACCTTGTGTTTTCTAATCATTGTCCTTTGAGCATAATGTTTGATGACACTAATCAAGTAGGAAGTCAACCTTTCAAGTTTCTAAACTGCCTGGTAAATCAAAAGACTTTGATGACATAGTTAAACAATGTTGGACAAAGAGGCAAAAAGGAAATTCAATGTTAAAGGTATGGAATAAGCTCAAAATGCTAAAGTGAGATCTGAAGCAGCTGAATACTCAAGAATTTAGCATTATTGGGAACATGATTAAAGCAGCAAGAACTAAACTGGATGGCATACAGGCTCAAATGCTAGGTCCAGGAACTGACAATGAGACAATAGCACAAGAAAAGGCTGCAAAACTTGAATTGGCTAAATGGCTAGAGGTTGAGGAGAGTGTTTTGAAGTAGAAATCAAGAGTCAAATTGATCAAATTAGGGTATTCAAACGCATCATACTTCCATGCATGTGGGGAAAATAGGCTAGCAACAAATCATATTGGAAGACTAGTCAGCAGTATATGGCAAATACTCCAGAATACAAATGAAGTGGAAGAGGAAATAGTGAACTTCTACATGAAGTTACTTGGCACAACAACTTCACAAATACCAGTAGTCAACTCAGAAATCATGCAGAAAGGCTATATATTGAGCAGGCAACAACAACTACAGCTAATTAAGCCAGTCACAAGAGAGGAAGTAAAGAAAGAATTATAGGACATTGATGATAGCAAAGCATCGGTATGCGATGAATATAATTAATTTTTCCTTAAGAAGATATGGAATATTTTGGGTGATGAAGTTACTGAAGCAGTGATGGAGTTCTTTGAAAGTGTAGAAATGTGTAAAGCATCAACTGCACCTATGATGACCCAAAAGGTCATCACTTCTTTTAAAAGTAAATTCTGTGTTCCGAATCCTTAAAACCCTCTTTATATCCCACGTCAATTTTCATGTGCAGTCCGGGCGCGTAGCCTGAAAGCCAATATGTGAAAATCTGTGAGAAATCATGAATTTTGACTTTAAAACGAATTAAGTTGACTTTGGTCAACATTTTTAGTAAACGAACCCGGACCCATGATTTGATAGTCCTGGAGGGTCCGCAGGAAAATATGGGACTTGGGCATATGCCCGGAATCGAATTCCGAGGTCCCAAGCCCAAGAAATGTATTTCTAAAGAAAATTATTTTCTGGAATATTTATGAGTTTTTGGAAATGAAATCTGTGTAAAACTTGATGGTATCGAGCCCGTATTTTGTTTTCGACACCTGGTATAGGTCTTATATGTGATTTAAGATGAGTCTGTAAAATTTGGTAAGAAACGGACTAGAAATGACGTGAATCGGACCGTATATGAAAAAATTGAAAAATTTGAAGATCTTAAGAAAATTTCATGATTTTGATGCTAAATTCATAGTTGTTGATGTTATTTTAGTTATTTGAATGCATGAGCAAGTCTGTATGATATTTTTAGGTTGGTGTGCATGTTTGGTTTGGAGCCTTAGGGCTCGGGTGAGTTTTGGATAGGCCACGGGGTGGATTTTTTAAATTGGAAAATTGTAGGTTTCAACTGTTCTATTGCAGGCCTGCAGGCTTTGCATTTGCGAAGCCTGACTTGCAAATGTGAGGGCTGAGTCGCAAATGCGGAACAGCTCAGGCTAGCCCTTCCTCGCAAATGCGAGAATTTTCTTCGCAAATGCGATAGCTCCCCATTCGGGCCTGTCTTCACAAATGCGACAGGATGTTCGCAAATCCGACCTCGCAAATGCAAAAGTTGCTTCGCAAATGCAAGCTTAGCAGAGTCTGGGTTCGCAATTGTGAACCCTGGTTGCAATTGCGATTCCTGCAACCTATAAATTCATAACGTAGACGCATTTCAACCATTTTTCACACTTTTTCAAAACCAAAACACTCTAGGGCGAATTTTCAAAGACAACTTCTTCTCCAAATCGATTGTAAGTGATTTATAACTAGTTTTTTTCAATCCTTAACATCTTTTCACATGATTTCAATTCAAAATCAATGATTTTCATGGGGGAAATTGAGGGTTTTAGGTAGAACATAAGTTTTTCAAATTTTGGGGGATTTAGACCTCGATTTGAGGTCCGATTTCAAAACAAATTATATATTTGGGTTCGTGGGGGTATGGGTAATCGGGTTTTGGTTTCGAACCTTGGGTTTTGGCCATGTGGGATCGAGGGCGATTTTTGACTTTTTTGGTATAACTTTGGAAAACTTATTTTCATGCATTAGAATTGATTCAATTAGCATTCATTGATGTAATTAAGTAACTTGTGGCTAGATACGAGCGAAATAGTTGTGGGATCAAGGGGTAAAGCGATAGTTGAGACTCGAATTGTGTTCGTGGCATCGAGGTAAGTGTTTGGTCTAACCTTAGCTTGAGGGATTAGGAATTGTGTCCTATTTGCTACGTGTTACTTGATGAGTACGACGTATAGGCATGGTGACGAGTATCTATACGTTGGTGTCAAGCATGACCGTGAGTCTTAAATTAAAATTGTTGTGTTCTTAACAAATATTACGAATGCCTAAGTTGTTGAATTCTCTGTGTTGAGCAAGGATTATGATTATTCTCGTGAAAATTACTTATGATTGAGTATTTGTGCTAGTTGAGGAAGTTAGATGTTGGAATAAGTTTGGTTATAGCCGATTTTCCTTTGTCGGGACGTATTTATTCATACGATCGATTCCCTTGCCGGGATAGTGTTGTTTCTTTATTGATCCCTTGCCGGGACTCTCTTTGTGGTCGGTGTTGAACTGTATATATGGATCAGGTTGCACGCCGTATCAATATTATATTTGGATCGGGTTACACGCCTCAACAACATTAAGTTTGGATCGGGTTGCACGCCGCAACACTAATATGATTGGATCGGTTGCACGTCACAACAGTGATAAATGATATGGATCGGGTTGCACGCCGCAACAGTGTTTTATGATTTGGATCGGGTTGCACGCCACAATAATAGATAATAAAAAGTGTTTATTGGTCGGTTACGAGTTCTTTATTATTTTGCTGCAAATTCTAAATTGTTCTTTATGTTGTCTTTTAAATTACTGTTGGTAAATGATATTCCCCCTCAGGATGTCCCCCTCCCATATTTACATGTTTATATCTGTTTTATTTTCCGTTGTATATTATATAACTACATAGGTTTATCTGGTAGTCTGGTCCTAGCCTCGTCACTACTTCATCGGGGTTAGGCTAGGCACTTACCAGCATATGGGGTTGGTTGTGTTGATACTACACTCTACACTGTGTGCAGATCCTGAAGCGGCAGCTTTTGGACCATAGCTTTGGGGGGATGTCTTCAGTCCAGTCAGAGATCCCAAAGTAGTCCTACAGGCGTCCGCAGGCCCCGACGTTCTCTTCTATCTTTATATTTTGTTTTCATTTACTTCAGAGACAGAGTGTATCTTTCTTTCCAAACAATTATGTGTAGTATTCGTAGATGGTCCATGATATTGTGGCACCGATTCCAGGTAGAGATGTACTTGATATTGTCGTACTTGTTTTTGGCTAAGTTATCAGATTACGTCTTCGTATGTATTTGATTATTGTCAATATTTCACTGTTGATCGTATGTTGATTTAAACTGTTAAAAAGGGCTAAATAAAAGAGTTAGTGAATCCATAATACTCGGTTTGCCTAGCTTTCACGAGTAGGCACCATCACGACTCCCGAGGGTGGGAAATCTGGGACGTGATAGCACCACAATTACCCCGATTCCTAAAGTAATGAACCCAACCAGCATCAAGGAGGTTAGGCCTATATCATGTTGCATTGTGCTCTATAAGATAATATCAAAAATTCTAACAACAAGATTGCAGGGAGCTATGCAAAACCTAATTGATAACTTCCAAAAACAATTTGTGTCAGGAAGAATGATTACGGTTAACATCATTATGAGCCATCAATTGGTTAAAGGCTATGGGAGGTAGAACATATCACCATGTGTATGCTCAAGATCGATTTTCAGAAAGCTTATGATTCTGTGGAATGGGATGATATTGAGCAGGTGATGAAATATTTGGGATTTCCTAAAAAAATTGTGATGTGGATAATGGTATGTATTAGCTTAGTTGATTACTCTATTATAATCAATGGCAAGTAAACCAAGCCATTTGAGGCAAGAAAAGGACTTAGACAAGGGGACCCCTTATCACCGCTGCTATTTGTGATGGCCATGAAGTATCTATGCAGACTGCTGAAGCCACTGAAGGAGCACAAGGAGTTCAAATTTCACTCAAAATGTGCTAAAGTCAACTTAGCATAATTGGGATTTTCTGATGACTTACTATTGTTCTGTAAAAGAGATATACAATCAGTCAAGATCCTGCACAAACAGTTTCAAACTTTCACTGCAGTATCAGGCATAATTGCAAATCCAAATAAAAGCAGCATCTACTTTGGAGAAGTAGTCAATAGGACAGAACAATATATTATGGACATGTTAGGATAAACTAAAGGAGATTTACCTTTCAGGTACCTAGGAGTCCCTTTGAGCACAAAAAGACTGACAGTTATGCAATGTAAACCCCTAATTGATAGAATGTTGAGCAGGATCCAGTGTTGGACAATAAAGTTTTTGTCATATGCAGGCAGAGTAATGCTTATCAAGAGTGTACTAGAGGCAATTCAGACATTCTGGGCTCAAATATTTATTCTGTCAAAATAGATCATACAGTTCATAGAAAAAATATGCAGGAGATTCTTATGGTGGGGGAATGCTGAACCAACCAAGTAGGCACTGATTGCCTGGGATAAAATGTGTGCTCCAAAGGTAGCAGGAGGCCTAAACTTTATCAATGTGGAACTGTGGAACAATGCAAGCTTTTATGGAACATCTCGTACAAAGAAGGAAAAGTTGTGGGTCCAGTGGATACATGTTTACTATATAAAGGGGGTACTATATGGAACACAGAACCAAAGAATGCATCGTGGGTTATCCAAAAGATTTTCATTGCAAAAAGACCTTTTGAGGATACTGGATATACAGAAGAGGAGGTGACCAAGATAGAGAAGGTCTCTGTGAAGCACATGTACAAAGCAATGCAAGAGGAATTTCAGAAGGTGTCATGGAGGAAATTAGTTTGCAATAACCATGGACTCCCAAAGTGGATATTCATAATAAGATTGGCAATACAAGATAGGTTAGCTACAAAAGAAAGACTAGCAAGATGGGGGATCATAGAAGACAAAACATGCTCACTTTGTCAAAGGGATAAAGAAACTATTCAACCCTTGTTTTTTGAATGTGAGATGCCAGCAACTATATGGCAGACCTTTTTATGGTGAGGCATTAAGAGAACAAAGAAAGATTGGCAGGAAGAACTAAAGTGGATAGAAAGGGTGGCTAAAGGGAAGAGTGCAGGAGCAGCAATTTGCAAAATGGTACTAACCGCAGCTGTTTATCACATTTGGCAAGCAAGGAATAATGCCATCTTCCAGAAGAAGAAGAGCAATGCAAATGTTATTATCAGAATGATCATCCAAGAAATACATATTAGAGCAAAAATGTTTCTGAGGCTAGATAGATGCTTGAATGCTCTGAACTGGCACCCAGATAGAGTCTAGGTTGAAGAAGCAATATGAAAAGATTTTAGTAAGAATAGATATCTCCTAGATGGGGCTTCATGTCCAGTAGGAGCTTTGATAGAAAGTCTTAAATTTTGATAGAGTATTGTCACGACCCCAAATCCCTGGTCGTGATGGTGCACAACACGATGCTAGGCAAGCCCGACCAATTCGTCACTCACAATCCCTTATGTAGAATTCATTACCAATTAATAGGATTTAATGCCAAATTAACATGATTATAACTCTGTAGTAATAGATAAACAGTACGGAAAATCCATAAAATATCACTATAGATCCCACCAATCTGGTGTAACGAGCCAAGAGCCTCTAATACAAGTCTGTGTAGCAACCTATACATAGAGTTGTCTAAAATGCGGAAAATAAAGAGGATAAGGGGAGAAATCGGGTCCTGCGGAATAGCAGCTACCTCGATGACTCCGGAATAAGCTGAATAGCAGCAAAAAAACTCAAACTATGCCTCCAGGATACCTCTATCTGCACACATGGTGCAGGGAGTAAAGTGAGTACTCCAACTCAGTGAGTAATAGCAATAAATAATGACTGGCGGAAAGAAAACTCGTAAAACCCTACGCAGTTCTATATTAAAATAATGAGAATATCAAAAACAACAACTGAATGAAGAAGTCAGTTAAAAGTCCTTTAAGCCAGTATTCATTTCATTTACTCCTCACGATAACCGAATTCATGTTTGCACTACTGCGGCATGTAGCCTGATCCATATAGTATACTGCTGCGGCGTGCAGCCCGATCCATATATATATATATATATATATACTGCTGCGGCATGCAACCCGATCCAAGAATAGTCGACTGCGCCCACTGGGGGTGTGCAGACTCCGGAGGGGCTCCTTCAGGCCAAGTGCTATACTACTGTAGCGTGCAGTCCGACCCAGATAATATACTACTGCGGCGTGCAGTCCGATTCATATAATATACTACTGCGGCGTGCAGTCCGATCCGCATAAATATATATACTGCTGCGGCATGTAGCCCGTTCCATAGCATGACAAATACCGTCACAATGGGGTTCTCGACCCCTCTCAGTCAATATAGACTTGGCCTCTCGGGCGCACTAAGATAAGACGGGGTTCTCAACCCACACATTACTCTCATTAGGATTTAACAATTTCTAAAGCTGGTTCATATTATGTTTATCAGTTAAGAACATGACTGAGGGTATGATTTCGACAAGAAAATTGAGGTCAACCAATACAAATGCCCCCTAAGGGTTCTACAGATCGGCACAAGGCCCCAAACATGGCAACTAGCCCATAATATAATGATATTAATTAAGTCTCAGTCAAAAGTACAGTAGATTCATCAAACGGGATGAACCGAGTCCAAATCCCCAGTAGTGACAGACCCCACGCTCATCATACAGCGTGTGTCTCAACTCAACATAGCACCACGTTGTGCAAATCTGGGGTTTCAAACCCTCATAACATCATTTATAACCATTACTCACCTCAAGCAGGCCGAAATCCTAGCTTGCTACTCCCTTGCCTCACAAATCAACCTCTTCAAGCGTCGAATCTGATCAAAACCATAACGAATACATCACAATAGGCTAAGGGAACATAACCCAATCGAAAAGACTAAAACAATATCGAAATTCACGAAATTTGCAAAACCCGAGCGCCGGACCCACTTCTCGAAATTCAGAAAATTTAACATAATTGGATTCCTTATCTCGCCACGAGTCCATACATACCAAAAACTCCCAAATCCAAGCCCAAACGAACCTTCAAATCACACTTTGAAATACCCAATTTTCAAGCCCTAGCTTTACCCTCTCTTGATGAATTTCCACAAATTTCTATGTTAATTCTATCATTAAATCATGTATTAAGGTCAAGGAACTCACCTCCAATTACACCCAGTCGAAATCACCGTCAATTCCCATCCAAAAGCTCTCAAGGATGCTCAAAAATGGTGGAAATAAGACTTGCTCGCGGATGAAATGTTTTAACATTCTGCCCAGATCACTGTAGCTCCTTCTATGCGATCGCAATACCCCTTTGCGATCGTTATGCACAAAATTTTCACCTCCAAATTTAACACTATGCGATCGTATAAGCACCCCTGCGATCGCAATGACCAACCAATTTACCTTACGCGATTGCAGACACACCCACGTGATCGCGATGAACAAAAATTCAAACTCCCAAGATTCCTCTATGAGATCGCACTGCTCTCCCGCGATCGCCTTGAAAAACTGACCAGCCCCAAAAATTCTTCTATGCGATCGCAAAGCCTCTCCTGCAATGGCATAGAGCAAAACTCTGCAACACTGACCTGCAATTTTTCTGCAGCATCCAAAGTACCAAAAACCTTCCGTTAGCTATCCGGATTCACCCCGAGGCCCCCGGGACCTCAACCAAAAATACCAACACCTCCTAAAACATCATACAAACTTGTTCCAATCATCAAAATGCATCAAACAACGCCAAAACCATCAAATTACATCGAATTCAAGCCTAAGTTCTTCTAAAACTTCCAAAATATGCATTTGATGAAAAACCCGACAAAAACACCTCTGAATGATCTGAAATTTTACACACACGTCCAAAATCACCTAACGAAGCTACTGCAACTCTCGGAATTCCATTCCGACCCCCGTATCAAAATCTCACCTACCAACCGGTATTTGCCAAAATACTAACTTCGCCAATTCAAGCCTAATTCTACTCCGGACCTCCAAAATCCATTCCGATCACACTCCTAAGCCACATATCATCCCCCGAAGCTAAACGAATCACCGGAAATCACATCCGAGCCCTCTAACTCAATAGTCAACATCTGGCTGACTTTTCCAAAACAAGCCTTCCTTAAAGAGACTAAGTGTCTCATTTCCTATCTAAACCAATCTGATTTAACTCTAACACACCGTATACCGATTACGAAACATGAAGAAGCATAAAATGGGGGGAAACGGGGCGGTAACTCACGTGATGACGGGTTGGGTTGTCACATCCTCCCCAACTTAAACAAACGTTTGTCCTCCAACGAGTCAAGAAACATAGCAGAAGTCTCGAATATGTGAGGATATCTGCTCGCATCTCCCGCTTGGTCTCCTAGGTAGCCTTCTCCATGGGCCGACCTCTCCACTGCACTTTCACTGAAGCGATATCCTTTTATCTCAATCTCCAAACATGATGACCCAAAATAGCCACTTGCTCCACATCATAGGTCAAATCATCATCCAACTGAACCGTGTTGAAGTGCAAAACATGAGACGGATCCGCAATATACTTCCGAAGCATAGAAACATGAAATACTGGATGCACGCTAGACAAGCTGGGTGGCAAAGCAAGCTCATAAGCCACCTCCCCAATCCTCCAAAGCACCTCAAAAAGCCTAATGAACCGAGGACTCAATTTGCCTTTCTTCCCAAACCTCATAACACCCTTCATGGGCAAAACCTTCAGCAAGACCTTCTCACCGGCCATGTAGGACACATATCGAACCTTCCGGTCCGCATTACTCTTCTGACGCAAATGCACTGTATGAAGCCTCTCCTGAATTACCTTCACCTTCCTTAAGGCATCCTGAACATAAATCTGTCCCCAATAGTCTAGCCTCGGCGGGCTCGAACCAACCAACTGGAGATCTACACCGCCTCCCATACAAGGCCTCATATGGAGCCATCTGAATACTCGACTGGTAGTTGTTGTTGTAAGCAAACTCCGCAAGTGGTAGAAACTTATCCCATGAACCTCCAAAGTCAATAACACAAGCACGCAACATGTCCTCCAATATCTGGGTAGTACGCTCGGACTGTCCGTCCGTCTGAGGATGAAACGATGTGCTCAACTCTACCTGAGTACCCAACTCTCTCTGCACGGCTCTCCAAAATTGCGAAGTAAACTGAGTACCTCTATCTGAGATGATGGAAACCGGTACACCATGCAACCGAACAATCTCCCGGATATAAATCCTTACCAACCGCTCTGAAGAATAGGTAGTACATACCAGAATGAAGTGCGCAGACTTGGTCAGCCGATCCACAATCACCCAAATAGCATCGAACTTCTTCAAAGTCCGAGAAAGTCCAACCACAAAGTCCATAGTGATTCTCTCCCACTTCCACTCGGGAATAACCATCTGCTGAAGCAAGCCACCCGGTCTCTGATGCTCATATTTCACCTGGTGGCAGTTGAGACACCGAGCTACAAATCCCATAATATCTTTCTTCATTCTTCTCCACCAATAGTTCTACCACAAATCTTGATACATCTTCGCGGCACCCGGATGAATGGAATACCGCGAGTTATGGGCCTCCTCCAGAATCAACTCTCTAATCCCATCCACATTGGGCACACAAATTCGGCCCTGCATCCTCAACACGCCATCACCATCAATGGTCACATCCCTGGCATCATCATGCTGAACCTTATCCTTAAGGACAAGAAAATATGGATCATCATACTAGCGCTCTCTGATGCGTTCATACAAGGAAGACCGAGAAACCACACAAGCCAACACCCGACTAGGCTCTGAAATGTCTAATCTCACCATCCGATTGGCCAAAGCCTGAACATCGACTGCAAAGGGCCTCTCCCCAACTGGAATGTACGCCAAACTCCCCATGCTAACCGCCTTCCGGCTCAACGCATCGGCCACCACATTGGCCTTCTCGGGGTGATACAAAATGGTAATATCATAATCCTTGAGCAACTCAAGCCACCTCCGTTGCCTCAAATTAAGATCCTTTTGCTTGAACAAATGTTGAAGACTTCGATGATAGGTGAATACCTAACAAGAAACGCCATATAAATAGTGCCTCCAAATCTTCAAAACATGAACTATGGCAACCAACTCTAAGTCATGAACAAGGTAGTTCTTCTCGTGGGGCTTCAACTGACGAGAAGCATAAGCAATAACTCTACCTTCCTGCATCAACACACAACCAATCCCAACTCTCGAAGTGTAACAATACACAGTATATGAACCTGAAGCTGATGGCAAAACCAACACTGGAGCTATGGTCAAAGCTGTCTTGAGCTTCTAAAAGCTCTCCTCACACTCGTTCGACCATACAAATGAATCACCCTTCTAAGTCAACTTGGTCAAGAGCGATGCAATGGATGAAAATCCTGAACAAACCGGCGATAATAGCCTGCCAACCCAAGAAAGCTACGAATCTCTGTGGCTGAGGATGGTCTGGGCCAACTCTGAACCGCCTTTATCTTCTTTGGATCAACCTGTATACCCTCGCGGAACACCACGTGCCCCAAGAAAGCCACTGAGCCAAAACTCACACTTGGAGAACTTTGCATAAAGCTTATCCTCCCTCAATCTCTGTAATACCACTCGCAAATGTTGTGCGTGCTCCTCCTGGCTACGCGAGTACACCAACATATTATCAATAAAAACAATCACGAACAAATCCAGATATGGCCGGAATACATTGTTCATCAAATGCATGAACGTGGCTGGGGCATTACTCAGCCCAAAGGACATAACCAGAAACTCGTAGTGCCCATATCTAGTCCTGAAAGCAGTCTTCATAATATCTGAATCCCTGATCTTCAACTGGTGATAGCCTGAACGAAGATCAATCTTGGAGAATACCCTTGCCCCCTGAAGCTGGTCAAATAAATCATCAATATGGGGCAGGGGATACTTGTTCTTCACTGTTACATTGTTCAATTGCCTGTAGTCAATGAACATTCTCATTGTGCCATCCTTCTTTTACACAAATAGAACCGGTGCACCCCACGGTGACACACTAGGCCGAATGAACCCCTTATCAAGGAGTTCCTGAAGCTGATCCTTTAGTTCTTTCAACTATGTCGGTGCCATACAATATGGAGGAATGGAAATGGGCTGAGTGTCCGGCACCAGGTCAATACCAAAATCAATGTCCCTGTCCGGTGGCGTGCCCGGCAGGTCTGTAGGAAACACATTGGGAAACTCCCTCACCACTGGAACCGAATACATCCCTCACAAGAGCCAAATATGATAGACAGCCTTTCCCAACCATACGCTAGGCCTTTAGAAAAGAAATCACCCTGCTAGGCACATAGTCAGTCATGCCACGCCACTCGATCCTCGGAACACCCGGTATGGCCAAAGTGACTGTCTTAGCATGACAGTCAAGAATCATGACACGGAGATATCCAATCCATGCCCAGAATAACATCAAAGTCCACCATGCTTAACAACAATAAATCAACTTGGGTCTCCAGACCCCCAATAGTCACAGAACACGACCAGTATACATGGTCTATAACAATGGTATCACCCACCGGGGTAGATACATGAACAGGTAAGGCAAGACACCCTCGAGTCGTACCCAAATGATGAGCAAAATATGAAGACACATAGCAATAGGTGGAACCGGGATCAAATAAAACTGAGGCATCCCTGTGGCAGACTGAAATAATACCTGTGATAATAGCATCCGAAGCAACAACATCTGGCTTGCCAGGAAGTGCATAGAAACGGGCCTGACCATCCCCTAATCGACCTTCCCCTCTGGGGCGACCCCTAGCCGCATGTCCTCCACCCCTAGCTGGGTGGGTGGGTAGTGAAGTAACTGGAGCAAAAGATGAGGGCTGACCCCTCTGTTGAGATGAGCTAGCGGCACGACGCAGACACTCCCTCCGCATATGCCCGAACTCTCCACACTCATAGTACTCCCAGGTGCTGGGAACTGGGACTGAAGGGAACCCCTCATGCCAGAGTGGCTAGCTAGTGCACTCGGCCTGGAAGAACCCTGAGCAAATTGAGCAAGAGACGAACTCTGTGCTGGAAAAGTGCTGAGAGATGGCTAACTCTGCTGAGAACCCTAATAACCATGACCAGAAGATCCACCTCGATACTCAGGTCGAGCTGACTGATCGGGCCTGAAAGAACGACCGCGACCCTGCTGGAACTGGCCCCTCGAAGGAGCGCCACTAAAACTGCCAGAACCTCGAGGCCTCTTGGCCTCCCTCTCCTATCTCTCCTAACAGCGAGCCGTCTTAATATCATGAGCAATATCAACTGAATCCTCGAAGGAAATACCCAAAACTCTCTCTTGAGTCATCAGAATACGAAGGTGATAACTAAGACCATCCACGAACCTCTTAATCCTTTCCCGATCAGTCGGAACTATCCATGAGGCATAACGAGCCAACTTAGAAAACCTCGCCTCATACTAAGACACAGTCATATCTCCCTGGCGAAGCCACTCAAACTGTCTACGCAGCTCCTCCATCTGAGACTGTGGTATCCACTTCTCCAAGAAGAGAGTGGAGAACCCCTGCCAAGTTAAAGGTGTTGCACCTGCCGGCCTATGCTGCACATACGCCTCCCACCAAGTGAAGGTCGCTCTAGCAAACTGAAATGTAGTAAAAGCCACACCGCTGGACTCAAGAATCCCTGTTGTATGAAGCATACGCTGACACTTGTCGAGAAAACCCTAGGCATCCTCGCCCTGAGCACCACTAAAAGAAGGAGGCTGAAGTCTACTAAACCTCTCTAGACGACGTTGTTCATCGTCTGGCATAACTGGAACCCTGTATTCCTGAACGGGTACCATTGGCTGAGCTGGAGGTGCCTCTGGAGTCTGTAATCCCTGCACTACCTACTCAGGTGTGCGAGCAGCGGCGGTCTCATTGCCTCCCCCAGCCTGCGAAGTTGCTACTGCTACTGTGGTGGCTGAAACCACCTGATCCTGGCCCGTACAAACTGTCAATATCTAGGCCAATGTCTCCTAGAGACCCGGTATCACAATGGGCACAGTTGGTGCCTGCACTGGTGCTGCTGGAGTCTGGTCCTGAGCTGGGGAAACTAAAGGATCCACAAGTGCTGCCCCTGCTGCTCTACCTCTACCACGACCGCGTCCACGGCCTCTAGTAGCCTCAGTAGGTGGTACTGGTGGTCGTCCGACACGTCCGGTAGCTCGAGTCCTCACCATCTGTGAGAGAATGGAATAAAGAGAAATGTAGTATTCGAATCAACAAGTTCGCACGACAAGAATTTCAAGAATGTGGAATTTTCCTAACAGGTTCTGCACCCTCCCGAGGATAAGTACAGACGTCTCCGTACCAATCAATGAGACTCTACTAAACTGGCTCAAGACTCGTGAGACCTAGTAACCTAGGCTCTGATACCAACTTGTCACGACCCCAAATCCCCGGTCGTGATGAAGCCTAATACGATGCTAGGCAAGCCCGACCAATTCGTCACTCACAATCCCTTATGTAGAATTCATTACTAATTAATAGGATTTAATGCCAAATTAATATGATTATAAATCTGTAGTAATAAATAAACAGTACAAAAAATCCATAAAATATCCATATAAATCCCACCAAATAGGTGTCACGAACCGAAAGCCTCTAATAGAAGTCTGTGTAGCAACTTATACATAGAGTTGTCTAGAATGCAGAAAATAAAGAGGATAAGGGGAGAAATCGGGTCCTGCAGATGCCATGCAACTACCTCGATGACTCCAGAATAAGCTGAATAGCAGTAGAAAGCTCAAACTATGCCTCCGGGATACCTGTATCTGTACACATGGTGCAGGGAGTAAAGTGAGTACTCCAACTCAGTGAGTAATAGAAATAAATAATGACTGACGGAAAGAAAACTCGTAAAACCCTACGCAGTTCTATATTAAAACAATGAGAATATCAAAAACAACAACTGAATGAAGAAGTCAGTTAAAAGTCCTTTAAGCCAGTATTCATTTCATTTACTCCTCACGATAACCGAATTCATGTTTGCACTGCTGCGGCGTGCAACCCGATCCATATAGTATACTGCTGCGGCGCGTAGCCCGATCCAAGAATAGTCGACTGCGCTCACTAGGGGTTTACAGACTCCGGAGGGGCTCCTTCAGCCCAAGCACTATAATTCGCGGCGTGCAGTCCGACCCATATAATATACTACTACGGCGTGCAGTCTGATCCATATAATATACTACTGCGGCATGCAGTCCGATCCATATAATATACTACTGCGGTGTGCAGTCCGATTCACATAAATATATATATTGTTGCGGCGTGCAGCCCGATCCATAGCATATCAAATACCCTCACAATGGGGTTCTCGACCCCTCTCAGTCAATATAGACTTGGCCTCTCGGGCACACTAAGATAAGACGGGGTTCTCAACCCACACGTTACTCTCATTAGGATTTAACAATTTCTAAAGCTGGTTCATATTATGTTTATCAGTTAAGAACATGACTGAGGGTATGATTTCGACAAGAAAAGTGAGGTCAACCAATACAAATGCCCCCTAAGGGTTCTACAGATCGGCACAAGGCCCCAAACATGGCAACTAGCCCATAATATAATGATATTAATTAAGTCTCAGTCAAAAGTACAGTAGAGTCATCAAACGGGATGGACCGAGTCCAAATCCCCAGTAGTAACAGACCCCACGCTCATCATACAGCGTGTGTCTCATCTCAACATACCACCACGTTGTGCAAATCTGGGGTTTCAAACCCTCATAACATCATTTATAACCAGTACTCACCTCAAGCAGGCCGAAATCCTAGCTCGATAGTCCCTTGCCTCGCAAATCAACCTCCTCAAGCTTCGAATCTGAACAAAACCATAACGAATACATCACAATAGGCTAAGGGAACATAACCCAATTGAAAAGACTAAAAATATATCGAAATTCACGAAATTTATAAAACTCTAGCACCGGACCCACTTCTCGAAATTCAGAAAATTTAACATAATTGGATTCCTTATCTCTCCATGAGTCCATACATACCAAAATCTCCCAAATCCAAGCCCAAACGAACCTTCAAATCACACTTTGAAATACCCAATTTTCAAGCCCTAGCTTTACCCTTTCTTGATGAATTTCCACAAATTTCTATGTTAATTCTATCATTAAATCATGTATTAAGGTCAAGGAACTCACCTCCAATTACACCCAGTCGAAATCACCTTCAATTCCCGTCCAAAAGCTCTCAAGGATGCTCAAAAATGGTAGAAATAAGACTTGATTCGTGGATGAAATGTTATAACATTCTGCCGAGATCACTGTAGCTCCTTCTATGCGATCGCAATACCCCTATGCGATCTCAATACACCAAATTTTCACCTCCAAATTTAACGCTATGCGATCGCATAAGCACCCCTGTGATCGCAATGACCAACCAATTTACCTTACGCGATCGCAGACACACCCACGCGATCGCGATGAACAAAAATTCAAACTCCTAAGATTCCTCTATGCGATCGCACTACTCTCCCGCGATCACATTGAACAACTGACCAGCCCCAGAACTTCTTCTATGCGATCGCAAAGCCTCTCCTGCGATTGCATAGAGCAAAACTCTGCAACACTGACCTGCAATTTTTCTGCAGCATCCGAAGTCCCAAAACCTTCCGTTAGCTATCTGGATTCACCCCGAGGCCCCCGGGACCTCAACCAAAAATACCAACACCTCCTAAAACATCATACAAACTTGTTTCAATCATCAAAATGCCTCAAACAACGCCAAAACTATCAAATTACATCGAATTCAAGCCTAAGTTCTTCTAAAACTTCCAAAATACGCATTTGATAAAAAACCCGACCAAAACACCTCCGAATGATCTGAAATTTTGCACACACGTCCAAAATCACCTAAAAAAGCTACTGCAACTCTCGGAATTCCATTCCGACCCCCGTATCAAAATCTCGCCTACCAACCGGAATTCGCCAAAATACTAACTTCGCCAATTCAAGCCTAATTCTACTCCGGACCTCCAAAATTCATTCCGATCACACCGCTAAGCCACATATTATCCCCCGAAGCTAACAGAATCACCGAACATCACATCCGAGCCCTCTAACTCAATAGTCAACATCCGGTTGACTTTTCCAAAACAAGCCTTCCTTAAAGAGACTAAGTGTCTCATTTCCTATCAAAACCAATCCTATTTAACTCTAACACACCGAATGCCGATTACGAAACATGAAGAAACATAAAATGGGGGAAACGAGACGGTAACTCACGTGACGACGGGTCGGGTCGTCACAAGTATAAGTACTTATACTTGGTAAATAAAATACTTTAATTACCAAAAAAAAGACATTGTTTGCTTTTTATACTTTTGATGCTTAATTTTTTGTATCATAACTCTTAAAAGATAAGGTGGATGAGAAGTGAGAGAAAAAACACCCAAAATTCAAAAACATGGTTATCTCTTCTTTTTTTCCTAATAAAAATGGTTATCTCTTTGCTTGCTCTCAAATCCCCCCATGTTTTCTACTTTTTTATTTAAACAACTTAACTTAAGTTTACCAGATGGGAAGTTGTAGGTGCGTGCAATTATAATAAACATACCGTCAATAATAATTTCTAATATCAATAATTATTAGTATTAGTACCTGCGTGGATGCGCGGACACTAATCATGTCAAATATTTAAGTTATTTGGATTGTATGTAAATAATCTTAAAATTTATACTTTATCAGTAAATATAGATAATCATTACATGAAAACAATTAACCATTTCTTCTATTTTTCTTTTTTGATATCATTCTTGCCGGTGTCATTGGATCCTAAAAATAGTCAGGAGGCAAAATAATAACTCATAATTTGGCAAAACAATCAAATTTTAAGAGAATGAATGACTCTTTGGATAACACTTAACTCTTTTACTGCTACTTGAACTCTTATTTGGTGTGTTGATATCTCTTAAAAGATATTTCTTTCTTAAAATTTCAGTTTCTAAAATATTATTTTTCAATAATAATTATTTTTATAATAATATAATTGAAAATATTATTCTTAATTCAAAACTCATTTTAGTTGGCTATCTAAAAATATAAAAAATTCTTTAGCTAGTGAATTTTTTTTACTTCATTGTGATATTTGACATTAACCATAGTAAATATCTGAGTCATTTGAATTATATGTAAATAACCTTAAAATTTAAATCTTCTAAATAATTTTAGATAATCGTCAGATATTAATTAAGAAACACTACATAAAAAAATACTAATATTTTCTCAACTCTTGTAGTGATAATTTTATTTTTGCACTATTCTCATATGTGTCATTGGAACCTAAAAATAGCCACAAAGTGAAATAATAACTCATATTTATGGCAAAGCACAAAAGTTGACCCGATATAAACGATTCTTTGATTACGACGTGACTCTTATACTACGATTTGAACTATTATTTGGTATGATTTTATCTTTCAAAAAATATTTCTATTTCGAAATTTCAATTTTTAAAACTTTATATATATTATTATAATGATTATCTTTATAATTATGCAAGTGAAGATATTATCGTTAATTTAAAATTCACTTTAATCGGCTATCTAAAAATTTAAATAATTCTTTGGCCGGATTTATTTCAGTATGACTCCACTTTAAGTTTATCTATATCTCTAGCCTCAAAATTTGAATTTTTAATACCCTATATATACAAAAATTTTGTTCTTTGAATCATTAAATGTTATATTAATTGATTATTATTATAAAACATTATATATATTGTCTTAAAAATGTCAAGTAGTTTATTTTTCGACACCATACTTGACTTAACCTTAATGCAAACTACTCAAATTGCATTCCAATTCAAATTCGAATATCATATCAGTTTGTTAGTAATAGTAAATTTTTTAAAAACGGCACATAATGTAAATTAAAAAAAATATTCTAAGTTATCCTTATCTTATAATCTATGTATTTGAGTTGAAAAAAAGAATTTTGAAATCGATGAGATTAGTTTTCGAATTTTTACACCCAACAAAGATGAAACATAAGAAGAAATTTGTTGTCATCTTTTTATTTCTCGTTTTTAGAGCTTTCTAACATTTTTTTCCAATATTTTTTTCTTTTATATTATTTTTTATGTCATTATTTCTTTTGTTATAAAAAATTTATGTATTTCACTATAAAAGGATGAATTTTAATAAAAAATGTCTACATATGAACTTTAATTATATTTTTAGTTTTTGGTTGAAATTATTTCATATTTTTCTTTTAGCTTTATCTAATCCGCCTAAATAGGTGCTCACCAGACC
This sequence comes from Nicotiana tabacum, assembly GCF_000715075.1. Lineage (NCBI taxonomy): Eukaryota > Viridiplantae > Streptophyta > Magnoliopsida > Solanales > Solanaceae > Nicotiana > Nicotiana tabacum. The sequence goes on from NC_134101.1 coordinate 223,543,192, forward strand.
ACTTAAATTAAAAAATTGAATGATGTATAATTTATATATAATCCATATATAATATGTATATAATCGTGTGTTGTCAGTATCATTTATTTATATTAGCTATAAAAAGTAAACAATAAATATGGTCGGATATTATGTAAATATTCCATAAGATTTTAATTTTTTGAGTTTATCCATGATATAACTTCTATTACAATAATTTTAAAACTCTCTACTTATGTTCAAAAATATCTTATCTTTTTATTATCTTTGAATTAAAAAAAGTACAGAGTTTTTTCGAAATAACTTGTTTACTAAAAAAATCGCTTCGTTTCCCCCATTTTTGCTTATTTATGCTTTGTGTATCCGTGTCATATGGTATCGGGTTGGTCGGATCGAATCCAGAATGATTTTGGTAAGGTTTGAGACACTTAGTCTCTTTTAAGGAAGCTTAAGTTGGAAAAGTCAATCGGATGTTGACTTATGTGTTAGAGGGCTCGGATATGAGTTCTGATGGTTCGGATAGCTTCGGAAGGTGATTTGGGAATTAGGAGCGTGATCGCAATGAGTTTTGGAGGTTCGGAGTAGATTTAGGTTTGAATTGGCGAAGTTGAAATTTTGGCGATTTTCGGTTGGTAGGAGAGGTTTTGATATAAGGGTCAGAATGGAATTCCGAGAGTTGAAGTATTTCCGTTGTGTCATTTGGGATGTGTGTGCAAAATTTCAGGTCATTCGGACGTGGTTTGGTTGGATTTTTTATCAAAAGCGTAATTTAGAAGATTTTGGAATTCTTATGCTTGAATACGATGCTAATTTGGTGTTTCGATGTTGTTTTGAGCATTCCGAAGGTTGGAACTAGTTTGAATGAGGTTATGAGATATATTTGTATGTTTGGTTGAGGTCCCGGGGCCTCAGGTGAGTTTTGGGTGGTCAATCGGACCATTTTATGAAGTCTGGAATTGCAGAAATCTGTTGTTCAGTGTTACAGACAATTGACCTTCGCGTTCGCGAGAGGGGAGCCGCGATCGCGAAGGGTTAGCTGGAGAAGGCTGAAACTTTGGCCTTCGCATTCGCGAGGGAGTCTCCGCATTCGCGAAGTGCTGGGAAGTGATTCATCGCGTTTGCGAGGTAAGCTCTGTGTTCACATAGAGGAAATTGGCCAGCTGGGTTTTGAGGTGTTTTGCTCATCTCGTTCGCGGGTGAGGGAGCGCGTTCGCGAAGGGTCAAGCTGAGGATCCATCGCGTTTGCGATGGGCATGTCGCGTTTGCGTAGAGGATTTTTGCTCAAAGTCATTTTTTTGCTTCGCGAATGAGAGGCGTTGACCGTGTTCGCGAAGAAGGAATTAAGACCTGAGCAGAATATTTAAATACTCGTCTTGTCCGCGATTTTGGGGTATATTTCTTCCATTGTTGGTCGTTTTTGTAGCTTTTTGAAGGGTAATAAAGAGGGATTCAAGGGGAATCACTTGGAGGTAAGATTCTTGGACTTAAAACTCGATTCTAATGTGAATTCCACCTAAATAATCATAGAAATTAAGCCAAAAATTGAAGAACTAGGGCTAGGAAACTTAGACCTTTGATTGAGGATTAGAGGACCATTTGAGGTCGAATTTCAGAACTTTTGATATGTATGAACTAGTGGGGAGATAAGGAACCTATTGATGTAAAAATTATCGAATTCCGAGACGTGGGCCCGGGGGTCAGGTTTTGGTAATTTCGGGATTTGTGTCATATTTTGATTATTTTCGCCTGGTCTTCGTTCTCTTAGCATATTTTGACATCCTCGTTTTGATTTTGGACAGATTCAACGCGTGTGGAGGCCGATTCAATGGGCAAAGGCGTCGCGAGCTAGATATTTGACCGGTTCGAGGTGAGTAATGATTGTAAATGTTGTTCTGAAGGTATGAAACCCCGGACTTGCACATCATTGTGCTATATTGAGGTGACGCACATGCTTGATGACGAGCGTGGGGTTGTGCACTATTGGGGATTGTGAATTAGTCCGTCCTGAATGACTATTTTACCGTGTATTTGATTGAAATCTATTTGCCATCATCATGATTTGGGCTGAATGCCATAGTTGGGCCTTGTGCCAACTATTTGATCCCTCCGGGAATTTTTAATGATATTTTCTCAACGTTTCGAGTTTATACATGAACTTAATCATGATAAATTTCACTGTTTTCGTACTCAGCCATGTTTACTATGTTTTAAATACTTAAATGATCTTTTAAATGATAATAGGCCTGAGAATCACCATTTAACTGTTGCCCGAGGGGCTTGTAAGAATTTTGACTAAGTGAGGCCGAGGGCTTGTGTTGTGAGGAAACATTTGATATTGATAATGATGCTGAGGGCCTGAGATATGTACGCCACGAGATAGCTTGATTGATATGAGGCCGAGGGCCTAGTGATAATGTCATGAGATGGCTTGATATTGCGCTTGGGCCGTAAGGGGCCCCTCTAGGAATCTGCACACCCCCAATGAGCGCGGGTACCCATTGTGATCTGATATTGAGCCCGAGGGGCTGGTACTGTTCTGAGATTGAGCCCGAGGGACTGGTATTGTTTTGAGATGTTGCCCGAGGGGCGGATTTGTTGATACTATTCCCGAGGGGCGAACCTTTATGTGTTTATCTTTTTCTTAATTTTCTGTCAATTACCTGCTTAATTGTTGAAAAAGGCTTTTAATAAAGTAAAATTTAAGTTAAAGGATTTTTACCTATCTTTCATTGATTTACTGTTTTAATGGTTTTACTATTTCATTATAGCATGTTTTTGTACCTTACGTGATTTTCTGCTTTCAGTCTTTATTTATGATTATTACTCACTCAGTTGGAGTACTCACTTTACTCCCTGCACCACGTGTGCATATTCAGGCGTATCTAGTCCCGCTCCCGAGTGATAATCATTTCCGGCTCAGGCGGATCTGAGGAGTCTCTAGGTAGTTGTTGGTGTTCACAGCCCGGAGCTCTTCCCTATCTTACTTCTTCATGTTCTTAGTTTCTGTATTAAACTCTGTAGTTTGATTTGGAGTATTCCGGATTGTTTAGATGCTCATGACTAGTGACACCTCGATATCGGCCTGTGTTGGGTTATTTTCCGTGAATTATGCTATTATCTGTTAACTTTGGATTATCTTATCATGCTTTAGATTTATTTCTTATGGTTTAACTGTTAATAATTGGATATGGGAAGTGTCGGCTGGCCTTGTCTACATGAGAGGCACCATCACGATCGGGTCCGGGTTAAGGGTCGTGACATATACCCTTGCAATATTGGTTTGACTACAGCCAAATGAAAGGGTTTCAACTTATACCCTTCAATTTCTTGAATGTGCTAAATTAAAATTAATGATTGCAATTGTATAGACAAAGTTTTGTTATTTGTTTGATGTCCATTCATGCAAATTGACTCTTCATACAAATATTCTTCAAGAAGAAAAAAGAAATAACTTTTTTTAATATTGACTTATTTTGTAATGTTTTTTCTCCAGCATTGTCACGACCCGAAATTTCCACCCTCGGGAGTCGTGATGTCGCCTACTCATAGAAATAGGCAAGCCACGATCTTAGAAATCTTTAACTCTCCTGTTTTAATTTTTTACAACTTATATAAACAAGTGATAAACATAAAACCAAAATGTCTTTAACTCTCAATGACAGCGGAATACGAGATTTAAGAGTAAGTCTTAAATAAATATAAAACCAAAATGTTTCGAAAGTCAGCACATGCCTCTACCCAGAAACTGGTGTTACAATATCCACGGACTATTAAGAGTACTACATACAACAGTTTGAAGGAAAAATAACACTGTTTGTCTCGGATACATGAGATAATAGAACATAATAAAAGATAGAGGAGACACCGGCCCTGTAGACGCCTGCAAGGCTACCTCGGTGTCTCGGTGGACTAAAGGCTGGCTCCCCTACAACTGCTGATCAAGTGCCGCTCTGGTATCTACACAGAGTGCAGAGTGTAGTATCAGCACAACCGACCCCATGTGCTGGTAAGTGCTTGGCCTAACCTCGGCGAGGTAGTGACGAGGCTAAGACCAGACTCCGGATAAACCTGTGCAGTTATATAATATATGGCGGAAAATAAACAGGAATAAGCAGTTTAAAATGGGACGGGGGTACATGCTTCAGGGAAACATATCAAGGCCAACAGAAACTTAATAAAATATGAAAGGACAGCTCAATATCTACAACAATACAATAACAATACTGTTGCGGCGCGCAACCCAATCCCTTATCATTTAACATTGTTGCGGCGTGCAACACGATCCACGTATATAACTATTGCGGCATGCAACCCGATCCAATATAATATCTGTTGCGGTGTGCAACCCGATCCAATATAATATCTATTGCAGTGTGCAACCCAATCCAATATAATATCTGTTGCGGCATGCAACTCGATCCATATATATATATAATAATGTTGCGGCGTGCAACCCGTTCCAAATATATACAGTCTACAATAATCATACTTAACTGTCCCGGTAAGGGATCCACAATAGACTACACCGTACCGGCAAGGGAACTTGACAATACATGAATATACGTCCCGGGAAGGGAGAAACAACTTTAACCAAACTTGTTCCAACATCTATCTATCTCAACTATAACCCAACTGGTTTCAACCACCTAGCTCAAAGAATCATCAACCTATGTGTCAGTAATATAAATTAAGAACACAATGCAAGGGAATCTCAACTCAAAAATAGCCCGGCAAGAGGGCAACATAATGATCTCCTTTGTTTCTCACTTTTACTTCACAATTCACTTCACAACTCAAACCAATGCTCTAGAGTATCGATTATGTGATGACCCGGCCAGTCGTCTCATGAATTTCCGCTCCTTTTCCCCATTTCTGCCTCTTTATGCTTCGTTATCCATGTTTTATGTGATCGAGTTGGTTCGTTTGCGTTCGGAGTGGATTTGGTAATAAATGGGACACTTAGTCTCTTTTAAGAAGGTTTAAGTTGGAAAAGTAAAATGGATGTTGACTTATGTGTTAGAGCACTCAGATGTGAGTTCCGATAGTTCGGTTAGCTTCGGGAGGCGACATATGACTTAGAAGTGTGATCGGAATTGGTTTTAGAGGTCCGGTGTAGAATTAGGCTTGAATTGGCGAAGTTAGTATTTTGGCGATTTTCGGTTGATAGATGAGATTTTGATCCGAGGGTCAGAATGGGATTCCGAGAGTTGCTGTAGCTTCGTTATGTCATTTGGGATGTGTGTACAAAATTTTTAGGTCATTCGGACATGGTTTGGTTGGGTTTTTAATCGAAAGCGTGTTTCGGAAGATTTTAGGAAACTTAGGCTTGAATTCGATGAGTTTGGGCAATTTGATGTTGTTTGAGGTGTTTTGATGATTGGAGCAAGTTTGAATAAGGTATTGGGTCATGTTTGCGCTTTTGATTGAGGTCCTGGGTCCTCGGGGTGATTTTGGATGGTTAACAGGAAGATTTTTGGACTTAAGGGAATACAAAAATTTCTGCTTCTGGTGTTTTCGCACCTGCGCCTTGGGAACCGTAGGTGCGGTGCTGCACATGCGAGAGAGGAGTCCGCATATGAGGAAGTTGGCCTGGCGAGTAGTTTCGGCAGAAGCGATCAATGGGGCCGCATCTGCGAAGCCGCAGATGCGGAAGTGCTGTCGCAGAAGTGACTTTTGGATTTTAATGAGAAACCACAGAAGCGGTTGGTTAGAACGCAAAAGTGGTACCGCAGATGCGGTGGTGGGGTCGCAGATGCGAAAACCCCTGGGCAGAAAGTTTATAAGTCATTTTATCTGCGATTTTGAGCCATTTTTCCTCCATAGCTGGGTATTTTGAGAGCTTTTTGAAGGTGATTAAAGAGGGAGGACAATTGATTTGAGGTAAGATTTTCGAACCTAAAACTCAAATCTATTGTGAAATTAACCTAGAAATTCTTGGATCTTAAGCTAAAAGTGGAAGAACTAGGGCTTGAGATTTTGAGTTTTTGATTTGGGGATTTGGAGGACCATTTGGGGTCGGATTTGAGAACTTTACATATGTATAAACTTGTGGAAGGATAAGGAACCCATTGATGTAAAAATTTCTGAGTTTCGAGAAGTGGGCTCGGGGCTCAGGTTTTGCTAATTTCGGAATTTTCGATATTTTTCGATTGTTTTCGCTTGGGTTTTGTCCCCTTAGCATATTGTGATGTATTCGTTCTGATTTTGGATATATTCGACACGCGTGAAGGCCGATACGAGTGGAAAAGGCATCGCGAGCTAGAGTTGTAGCCGGTTCGAGGAGAGTAATGATTGTAAATGATGTACTGAGGGTTTGAAACCCTGGATTGAACATCGTAGTGCTATATTGAGGTGAGACAAGCACTTGATGATGAGCGTGGGGTTGTTTACCATTGGGGATTGTGATTTGGTCCATCCCGATTGATAATTTTACCGCGTATTTGACTGAAACCTGTTTGTTATCATCATGATTTTGGCTGATTGCCATATTTGGGCTTTGTGCCAACTATTTGAACCCTCCGGGGATTTTTATCACTGTTTTCCTCACTGTTTTGACTTATTATTTGAACTTAGTCCTGTTGGTGTCTACTATTTTACAAACTCAGCCACTTTTACTCAGATTTAAAACTTAAATGACATTTCTAAATGATTTTATGGGTTGAGAACTATTGTTTTACTAACGCCTGAGGGGCTTGTGATGATTTTCAGACTGAGTGAGGCCGAGGGCCATATGTGAGGATATGCTGAGTGATATGAGACCGAGGGCCTGAGATACTTTATATTCCACGAGGTGGCTTGAGTGATGTGAGGCCGAGTGCCGAGAGATGATGCCACGAGGTGGTTTGATATAGCGCTTGGGCCGTAAGGGGCCCCTTCGGAGTCTGCACACCCATAGTGAGCGCGGGTACCCATCATGATTTGAGAGTGAGCCCGAGGGGCTGATATTGTATTGAGAGTGAGCCCGAGGTCCTGATACTATTCTGAATGATTGTTACTGTGCCCGAGGGGTGTATTTCTACTTGTTATTTACCTACTAAACTACCTATTTTATTTGGTTTAAAGGAATTTCATTTGACTTCTTCATGGATTTACTACTTTAAGTGATTTTACTGCTTGATATAGAATTGTTTTGTGCCTTTACGTGTTTTCTTGCTTTCAGCCATTATTTATATTTATTACTCACTGGGTTGGATTACTTACATTACTCCCTGCACCGTGTATGCAGATTCAGGTATCGCAGAGTTCACCCCTGACTACTGATCTTCCCAGTCTAGGTAGTGTTTTCGGAGACCATGAGGTAGTTGTTGGCGTCCGCCGCCCCCGTGCCTCCCTTATCTTACTATTGTCATGTTCTTGAACTTCTGTATCGGATTTCGTATCTAGTAGACTGGTATCCGGATTTATTAGTTGCTCATGACTTGTGACACCCCGGTTTGGGCTTTGTCGGGATGGTTTCTACTGTTGTTATCATTATTTCTGCAAATTATGGTTATTATATCATGTTTTAGAACTATTTATGGTATTTAACTATTTAAAAGAGGTGTTCTGTTTTGGTCTGGCTGGCCTTGTCTTCACGAGAGGCGCCATCACGACCAGGTTCGGGGTTAGGGTCGTGACAAGTTGGTATCAGAGCCTAGGTTACATAGTTCTCACGAGTCATGAGAAGGTTTAGTAGAGTCTCGCGGATCGTTACGGAGACGTCTGCATTTATCCTCGAGAGGCTGCAGAACCCTTAAGAAAAACTTCGTATTCTTGAAATTCTTGTCGTGCGAACTTGTTGGACCGAGTACTAAACTTCTATTATTCCATTCTCTCAAAGATGGTGAGGACGCGAGCTACCGGACGAGGTGGACGACCACCACTGCCACTAACTGAGACCACCAGAGGCCGTGGGCGCGGTCGTGGTCGTGGCAGAGGCAGAGCAGCGAGGGAAGCACCTGTTGATCCACCAGCTGCCCTAGCTTCAGATCAGGCTCCAGCTATGATCCAGCAGCACCAGTTCAGGCACCCGCTGTGCCTATCGTGATTCCGGGTCTTCAGAAGTTCTTGGCACAGATCTTATCAGTTTGTACTGGCTTGGCTCAGGCAGTTTCAGCTACTACAGCAGCAGCTACTTCACAGGCCCGGGAAGGCAATCAGATCCTCACTGTTTGCACACCTGAGCAGGTTGTACAGGGACTTCAGACGCCGAAGGCACCTCCAGCCTAGCCGGTTGCACTAGCTCAGGAGTTTGTTGTGCCAGTTATGCCGGATGATGAGCAGCATTATCTTGAGAGGTTTGGTAGACTCCAGCCTCCAACATTCAGTGGAGCAGAGGGCGAGGATGCCCAATTTTTCTAGATAAGTGCCAGGGGATGCTCCAGACAGCAGGGATTCTTGAGTCTAGTGGTGTGGCATTTACCACCTTTCAGTTTTCTAGGGCTGCCTTTACTTGGTGGGAGGCGTATGAGAGGCGTAGGCTTGTGGGAGCAGCGCCCCTCACTTGGCAGGATTTCTCCACTCTCTTCTTGGAGAAGTATGTACTGCAGTCTCATAGAGAGGAGCTACGTAGACAGTTTGAGTGGTTGTGACAGGGGGATATGACTGTGTCACAGTATGGGTCGAGGTTTTCTGAGTTGGCTTATCATGCCGTTTGGATGGTTCCAATAGATCGTGAGAGGATCAAGAGATTTGTTTTTCGCCTTAACTATCATCTCTGTATTCTTATGACCAGAGAGAGAGTGTTGGGTGCTACGTTTGAGGAGGTGGTTGATATCGCTCGTGAGATTGAGACGGTTCGCCATCAAGATCGAGAGGAGAAGGAGGCCAATAGGCCTCAAGGATCGGGCAGTTACAGTGGTGCTCCTCCGAGGGGCCAGTTCCAGCATGGCAGAGGTCGTTCTTTCAGGCCTGCTCATTCGGCCCGTCCAGAGTATTGCGGGGCTTCTTCAAGTCGTGGTTATGATGGGTCTCAGCAGGGCCAGCCTTCACTCAGCCCTCCCAGCTCAGAGTTCATCTCGTGCCCCATTGGCTCAGGGTTCTTCCATACCGAGTGCATCAGCTAGTCATTCTGGTGCGAGGGGTTCCCTTCAATCCCCTTCTCCAGCACCTGGGAGTTGTTTTGAGTGTGGAGAGTTTGGTCATGTGTGGAGGCAGTGCCCTCGTCATGTTGCTAGTTCGTCCCAGCAGAGGGGTCAGCCCTTGACTTTTGCTCCAATTACTTTACCACCTGCCCAGCCAGCTAGGGGTAGAGTTCAGGCAGCCAAGGGTCACCCAGAGGGGAAGGTCGATCAGGCCGTGGCCAGGCCCATTTCTATGCACTTCCAGGCAGGCCAGATGCCATAGCTTCAGATGCCGTCATTACAGGTATTGTTTTAGTCTACCACAAAGATGCCTCTGTATTATTTGATCCTGGTTCCACCTTTTCTTATGTGTCATCATCATTTGCTCGTTATTTGGGTACACCCCGTGAGTTTCTTGCTTTACCTGTTTATGTATCTACCCCAATGGGCGATACTGTTATTGTAGACCATGTGTACCGGTCATGTGTGGTGACTATTGGGGGTCTGGAGACCCGAGTGGATCTATTGCTATTGAGCATGGTGGATTTTGATGTCATTTTGGGCATGGATTGGTTATCTCTATGTCATGATATTCTAGATTGTCATGCTAAGACAGTCACTTTGGCTATGCCGGGTGTACCGCAGATCGAGTGGCATGGTGTGACTAATTATGTCCCTAGTAGAGTGATCTCTTTCTTGAAGGCCCAACGTATGGTTGAGAAGGTTTGCCTTTCATATCTAGCGTTTGTGAGGGATGTTGGAGCTGAGACTCCTAGTATTGATTTTGTCCCAATTGTAAGGGATTTTCCCGATGTGTTTCCTGGAGACCTGTCGGGCATGCCACTGGACAGGGATACTGATTTTGGTATTGACCTGGTTCTGGGCACTCAACCCATTTCTATTCCGCCGTATTTTATGGCACCAGCAGAGTTGAAAGAATTGAAAGAACAACTTCAGGAACTCCTAGATAAGGGGTTCATTTGGCCTAGTATGTCACCTTGGGGTGCGCTGGTTCTGTTTGTGAAGAAGAAGGATGGTACGATGAGAATGTGCATTGATTATAGGCAATTGAACAAGGTAACAATTAAGAACAAGTATATGTTGCCTCGCATTGATGATTTATTTGACCAGCTTCAAGGAGCGAGAGTGTTCTCCAAGATTGATCTCCGTTCGGGCTATCACCAGTTGAAGATCAGGGATTCAGATATTCTTAAGACTGCTTTCAAGACTAGATATGGTCATTATGAGTTCCTTGTGATATCTTTCGGGCTAACCAATGCCCCAGCAACTTTTATGCATTTGATGAACAGCGTGTTCCAGCCTTATCTTGATTCGTTTGTTATAGTATTCATTGATGATATTTTGGTGTACTCGCATAGCCAGGAGAAGCACGTGGAGCATTTGAGAGTTGTGTTGCAGAAATTGAGGGAGGAGAAGCTTTATGCAAAATTCTCCAATTGTAAGTTTTGGCTTAGTTCAATGGCTTTCTTGGGGCACATGGTGTCCAACGAGGGTATTCAGGTTGATCCAAAGAAGATAGAGGCAGTTCAGAATTGGCCCAGATCGTCCTCAGCCACAGAGATTCATAACTTTCTTGGTTTGGCAAGCTATTATCTCCAGTCTGTTCAGGGATTCTCATCTATCGCATCGCCCTTGACCAAGTTGACTCAGAAGGGTGTTTCATTTGTATGGTCGGACGAGTGTGAGGAGAGCTTTCAGAAGCTCAAGATAGCTTTGACCACAGCTCCAGTATTGATTTTGCCATCAACTTCAGGTTCATATACCGTGTATTGTGATGCTTCGAGAGTTGGGATTGGTTGTTTATTGATGCAGGAGGATAGAGTTATTGCTTATGCTTCTCGTTAGTTGAATCCCCATGAGAAGAACTACCCCGTTCACGATTTGGAGTTGGCTACCATAGTTCATGCATTGATGATTTGGAGGCATTATTTGTATGGCGTATCTTGTAAGGTATTCACCGCAGTCTTCAGCATTTATTCAAGCAAAAGGATCTTAATTTGAGGCAGCGAAGATGGTTGGAGTTGCTTAAGGATTATGATATCACTATATTGTACCATCCGGGAAAGGCAAATATGGTGGCCGATGCTTTGAGCCGAAAGGCAGTGAGTATGGGGAGTTTGGCATATATCCTAGTTGGGGAGAGACATCTTGTAGTTAATGTTCAGGCCTTGGCCAATCGACTCGTGAGGTTGGATATTTCGGAGCCCTGTCGGGTGTTGGTATGTATGGTTTCTCGATCCTCCTTATATGATTGCATCAGAGAGCGCCAGTATGATGATCAGCATTTGCTTGTCCTTCAGGACAGAGTGTAGCATGATGATGCTAGAGATGTGACCATTGGTGATGATGGGGTATTGAGGATGCAGGGCCGGATTTGCGTGCCCAATGTGGATGGGCTTTGGGAGTTGATTCTGGAGGAGGCCCATAGCTCGTGGTATTCCATTCATCCGGGTGCCACGAAGATGTATCAGGACTTGAGGTAGCACTATTGGTGGAGACGAATGAAGAAAGATATTGTGGGATTTGTAGTTCGGTGTCTCAATTGTCAGCAGGTGAAATATGAGCATCAGAGACCGGTTGGTTTACTTCAGCAGATGGTTATTCCTGAGTGGAAGTGAGAGAGGATCACTGTGGACTTTGTTGTTGGACTTCCACGGACTTTGAAGAAGTTCAATGCTATTTGGGTGATTTTGGATCGGCTGACCAAGTCCGCTCACTTCATTCCTATATGTACTACCTATTCTTCTGAGCGGTTAGCAGAGTTATACATTCGGAGATTGTTCGGCTGCATGGTGTTTTAGTTTCTATTATCTCAGATCAGGGTACTCAGTTTACTTCCTAGTTTTGGAAGTCTGTTCAGCGGGAGTTGGGTACTCAGGTGGAATTGAGTACAACTTTTCATCCTCAGATGGACGGGCAGTCCGAGCGTACTATTCAGATATTGGAGGACATGTTGCGTGCTTGTGTTACTGATTTCGGAGGTTCATGGAATAAATTTCTACCGCTTGCAGAGTTTGCTTACAACAATAGCTATTAGTCGAGTATTCAGATGGCTCCATATGAGGCATTGTATAGGAGGCGGTGTAGATCTCCAGTTGATTGGTTCGAGCCTGGCGAGGCTAGGCTATTGGGTACAGATTTGGTTGAGGATACCTTAGATAAGGTGAAGGTGATTCAAGAGAGACTTCATACAGCGCAGTCGCGATAGAAGAGTTATGCAGGCCGGAAGGTTCGAGATGTGTCCTACATGGTTGATGAGAAGGTTCTGCTGAAGGTTTCACCCATAAAGGGTGTTATGAGATTTGGGAAGAAAGGGAAATTGAGTCCTCGGTTCATTGAGCCTTTTGAGGTGCTTCGGAGGATTGGGGAGGTGGCTTATGAGCTTGCCTTTCCACCCAGATTATCGAGTGTGCATCCGGTATTTCATGTTTCTATGCTCCGGAAGTATATTGGGGATCCGTCTCATGTTTTGGACTTCAGCACGGTTCAGTTGGATGATGATTTGACCTATGATGTGGAGCCAGTAGCTATTTTGGGTCGTCAGGTTCGGAAGTTGAGGTCAAAGGATATAGCTTCAGTGAAAGTGCAGTGGAGAGGTCGGCCCATGGAGAAGGCTACCTAGGAGACCAAGCGGGAGATGCGAGCAGATATCCTCACATATTCGAGACTTCAAGTATGTTTCTTGACTCGTTCGAGGACAAAAGTTTGTTTAAGTTGGGGAGGATGTGACGAACCGGCTAGTCGTCTCATGCGTTTCAGCTCTGTTTTCTTCATTTCTGCCTTTTTATACTTTGTTATCCGTGTTTTATGTGATTGAGTTGGTTGTTTTGCGTTTGGAGTGGATTTGGTAATAAATGGACACTTAGTCTCTTTTAAGAAGGTTTAAGTTGGAAAAGTCAACTTGATGTTGACTTATGTGTTAGAGCGCTCGGATGTGAGTTTTGATGGTTCGGTTAGCTTCGGGAGATGATTTATGACTTAGGAGTGTGATCAGAATTGGTTTTGGAGGTCCAGTGTAGAATTAGGCTTGAATTGGCAAAGTTAGTATTTTGGCGATTTCCTGTTTGATGCAAGGGTTGGAATGGGATTTCGAGAGTTGTTGTAGCTTCGTTATGTCATTTAGGATGTGTGTACAAAAATATCAGGTCATTCGGACGTGGTTTGGTTGGATTTTTTATCGAAAGCATGTTTCGGAAGATTTTAGGAAACTTAGAGTTGAATTCGATGAGTTTGGGCAATTTGATGTTGTTTGAGGTGTTTTAATGATTGGAACAAGTTTGAATAAGGTATTGGGTCGTGTTTGTGCATTTGGTTGAAGGTCCCGGGGGCCTCGGGGTGATTTCAGATGGTTAACGAGAAGATTTTTGGACTTAAGAAAATTCAGAAATTTCTGCTTCTGGTGTTTTCGCACCTGCGGCTTGGGAACCGCAAGTGCGGTGCCGCACGTGTGAGCGAGGAGTCTGCATATGCGGAAGTTGGCCTGGCGAGTAGTTTCCACAGAAGCGGTCAATGGGGCCGCATCTGCGAAGCCGCAGATGCGGAAGTGCTGTCGCAGAAGCGACTTTTGGATTTTAATGAGAAACCGTAGAAACAGTTGGTTCGACCGCAAAAGCGGTACCGCAGATGCAATGGTGGGGTTGCAGATGCGAAAACCCCTGGACAGAAAGTTTACAAGTTATTTTATCCGCGATTTTGAGCCATTTTTCCTCCATAACTGGGTATTTTGAGAGCTTTTTGAAGGTGATTAAAGAGGGATTCAAGGAGAATTGATTGGAGATAAGCTTTTCGAACCTAAAACTCGAATCTATTGTGAAATTAACCTAGAAATTCTTGGAACTTAAGCTAAAAGTGGAAGAACTAGGGCTTGGGATTTTTAGTTTTTGATTTGGGGATTTGGAGGACCATTTGGGGTCGAATTTGAGAACTTTTGATATGTATGAACTCGTAGAAGGAAAAGGAACCCGTTGATGTAAAAATTTCTGAGTTTCGAGAAGTGGGCCCGAGGCTCGGGTTTTGCTAATTTCGAGATTTTCGATATTTTTCGATTGTTTTTGCTTCGGTTTTGTCCCCTTAGCATATTGTGATGTATTCGTTCTGATTTTTGATAGAATCAACGTGTGTGTAGGCCGATACGAGGGGCAAAGGCGTCGAGAGCTAGAGTTATAGCCGGTTCGAGGTGAGTAATGATTGTAAATGATGTCCTGAGGGTTTGAAACCTAGGATTGCACATCGTAGTGCTATATTAAGGTGAGACACGCGCTTGATGATGAGCGTAGGGTTGTTTACCATTGGGGATTGTGACTTGGTCCGTCCCGATTGATGATTTTACCGCGTATTTGACTGAAACCTTTTTGTTTATCATCATGGTTTGGGATGATTGCCATATTTGGGCTTCGTGCCAACTATTTGAACCCTCCGGGGATTTTTATCACTGTTTTGACTTATTATTTGAACTCAGTCCTGTTGGTATCTACTATTTTATGAACTCAGCCACTTTTACTCAGATTTGAAACTTAAATGATATTTCTAAATGATGTTTTGGGCTGAGAACTATTGTTTTACTAACGCCTGAGGGGCTTGTGATGATTTTCGGACTGAGTGAGGCCGAGGGTCATATGTGAGGATATGCTAAGTGATATGAGGCCGAGGGCCTAAGATACTTTATATGCCATGAGGTGGCTTGAGTGATGTGAGGCCGAGTGCCGAGTGATGTGAGGCCCAGTGCCGAGAGATGATGCCACGAGGTGGCTTGATATAGCGCTTGGGCCGTAAGGGGCCCCTCCGGAGTCCGCACACCCACTGTGAGCGCGGGTACCCATCATGATTTGAGAGTGAGCCCGAGGGGCTGATATTGTACTGAGAGTGAGCCCGAGGGGATGATACTGTTCTGAGTGATTGTTACTATGCCCGAGGGGCGGATTTCTACTTGTTATTTACCTGCTAAACTACCTGTTTTATTTTGTTTAAAGGAATTTCATTTGACTTCTTCATAGATTTACTGCTTTAAGTGATTTTACTGCTTGATATAGAATTTCTTTGTGCCATTACGTGTTTTCTTGCTTTTAGCCATTATTTATATTTATTACTCACTGGGTCGGAGTACTCACATTACTCTCTACATCGTGTGTGCAGATTCAGGCATCGCAGAGTCTTCTCCTGAGTGCTGATCTTCCCAGTCCAGGCAGTGTTTTCAGAGACCACGAGGTAGTTGTTGGCATGCGCAACCCCCGTGCCTCCTTATCTTGCTATTATCATGTTCTTGAACTTCTGTATCGGATTTCGTATCTAGTAGACTGGTATGCAAATTTATTAGTTGCTCATGACTTTTGACACCCCGGTTTGGGCTGTGTCGGGATGGTTTCTACTGTTGTTATTGTTATTTCCGCAAATTATGGTTATTATATCATATTTTAGAACTATTTATGGTATTTAACTATTTAAAAGAGGTGTTCCATTTTGGTCTGGCTGGCCTTGTCTTCACGAGAGGTGCCATCACGATCGGGTTCGGGGTTAGGGTCGTGACAGATTATCAGTTATACTTTCACAATTCGTTATACACTGGAGCCAATGCTCCTCAATGTTCATAGGGCACAATTCCTTCCCAAACTTTACACAACAAATAGAAATCTTCACCAAGGTATGAATAATACAACGAGATCATGAAAATCACAATATAAGACTCACGGTCATGCTTGACACCAACGCATAGATACTCGTCACCATGCCTATACGTCGTACTCAACAAGAAACAAATAGAAAATTTGACACAACTCCTAATCCCTCAAGCTAAGGTTAGACCAAAGGCTTACCTCAATGCCACGAACACAACTCAAAGTTCAATTATAGCTTTACCCCTTGATTCCACCGCCAATTCGCTCGTATCTAGTCACAATTTGCTTAATTACATCAATAAATGCTAAATGAACAATTTTGAATGAATGAAAATGAGTTTTCCAAAGTTTTACCCAAAATGTCAAAATCGCCCCCGGGCCCACGTGGTCAAAACCCGAGGTTCGAACCAAAACCCGATTACCTATTCCCCCACAAGCTCAAATATGCAATTTATTTTGAAATCGGACCTCAAATCGAGGTCCAAATCCCCAATTTTTGAAAAAACCTAGGTTCTACCCAAAACACCCAATTTCCCTCATGAAAATAATTGATTTGAAGTTAAAATCATGTTAAAAGATGTTAATGATTAAAGAAAACTAGTTTAAAACGACTTACAATTGATTTGGAGAAGAAAGGTTATTTGAAAAATCGCCTCTTATGTTTTTGGGATTTTTGAAAAGTGCAAAATAACTGAAAATCTCGTCTATTTATACCCTTCTCAGACCCGTTGTGCGGACCGCACAAAATGGACTGCGGCCGCACAGGTCTTCCTGAGGTACTGCGGTCCAGTGCTCTGCGCGGACCGCATGAAATGGACTGCGGCCGCACAGGCCTCCACCGCGGACCGCAAGAAATCGAGCGCGGCCGCAAAGGCTTGGCCTTGCTCACCGCGGACCGCACGAATCCCACCGCGATCGCGAAGTCCCCACCGCGGCCGCGAAGCTTCCACCGCAGACCGCGAGACCTGGATTCAGAGACCCGCAACTTCTCTGAATCTGCAACTTTTTTTTCCTAAGTGTAAAAACATCCAGAAACTCACCTGAGCCCTCGGGGCTCCAAACCAAATGTCATACTAACTCAAAAACATCATATGGACTTACTCGTGTAATCAAATCATCAAAATAACCTCATGAACATCAAATTAAATCTCGAGATCGATGAAATTTTCTCAAAAATTGTTTAAAAATATTGCAATTTAAGTCCGAATCACGTCATGTGAGATCCGTTTTAACCAAATTCCACATAAATGTCTTAAATCATATATAAGACTTGTACCGGACGCCGAAACCAAAATACGGGCCTGATACCATCATGTTCTAATCAAATTCAATTTCAAATTTCCTTTAAAATTTTCAGATAACAATTTCCTTTAAAAAATTCATTTCTCGGGCTTCGGACCTCGGAATCCGATTCCGGGCATACGCCCAAGTTCCATATTTTCCTACGGACTCTCCGGGACCGCAAAATCACGGGTCCGGATCCGTTTACCCAAAACATTGACTGGAGTCAAATTAGCTCATTTTATAATAAAAACTTATTATTTTTCACAGATTATCATATTTAAGCTTTCCGGCTACGCGCCCGAACTGTGCACGCAAATCGAGGTTGCTCTAAATGAGGTTTTCAAGGCCTCAGAACACGAAGATTTCATTTTAAGACAAGTGATGACCTTTTGGGTCATCACAAGCATGTATGTTTACTTTATTATATATATATAAGTAAACTTTTAATTAGTTTTGTAAACTCTTTTTTGTTATTTAGATAAACATAGACATGTACCCTATATATTAAATTTATTTTAAAAGAATTTCGTTTTATTCAAATCTAGCTACAGTGTTTCAAAGAACTATACTTATAGGATTTTAAATGTGAAAGAGTTTTATAGTTATATGGAGTAGTTTTTTTTTTTGCTAGAGGTGAAGTAGTATTTAAATAATTAGAAAAAATAACAAAAGTTCCTAACATTATTGCATATGATAACATGATAAAAAAGATAAACTTTATTTTTAATTTAAATTCGTATTTTAGAACTTTATTGTCACGACCCGGATATCACACCCTCGAGAGCCGTGATGGCGCCTATTGGTGAAAGCTAGGCAAGCCAAATTATCCTAATTACTTAACCTTTTCCAGTTTAAACTATTATCAGTGATAAGTAGATATCATGCAAATAGCGAAAATAATTAAGCGGAAGACAAAATCTGACAACTTATCTTAATACAAAACTGCGGAAGTCTAAATACAACTCTACCCAGAATTAGGTGTCACAGCTTCACAGACGGTCTAAGAATACTACATACAAAGTCTGAAAGATAAAATGAACACTGTTTCTGAAATTAATAAAGGAAACATGATAAAGGAAAGAATAGGAGGTGACGCAAAGGCCCGCGGACGTCGGCAGGACTAAATCGTGTCGCCTGTGTGGGCTGAAGACAACACCCTCACTGAGGTCCAAGCACTCCGGTATCAGTATCTGCACACAGTACAGAGTGTAGTATCAGCACAACCAACCCCATGTGCTGGTAAGTGCCTAGTCTAACCTCGGCGAAGTAGTGACGAGGCTAGGACCAGACTACCAAATAAACCTGTGCAATATAACATACAAAAATAATAGGAAGCAGATAACAATGATGGCAACAATGATCAACCAGTGATATAAAGAGCATGCAACAAGAACACCATAAATGTTTCTCAACAAATAATAGATACAAGTGCAATCAATTTATCAAGTCCTTCAAATATAAATCTTTCGCCTATTAATCCTTCAAGTAATAATCTCTAAGATAATATGCTTTTCAATGAATATATTTCCTTTAAATAAATATCTTTCCTTTAAATAAATATCTTTCCTTTAAATAAATATCTTTCAAATAAGCATCTTTCGAATATAATTCTTCCGAGTAAAGGTCACTTTGTGACGCCTCATTCACTTAACATAAAGTAGAGTACAACTACCAACCCAATTAGGAAATCAACAAGAAAAGATGAAGTTATTTTTAGAAATAAATTGATAAAGAAGATACCCTTTTCAATTACAGTACAATATCAAATGAATCATTACCTTTAATACGAGAAATCAATAAATCAAAACATAGTAGAAATTCCTTTTTAGGTAAAGTACAACCTCAAACGGTTTAAAGAAAATTTAGTTGAGAAATCAAATGAGTTAAAAATGTAACAATTGTTGAAATTTGGAGTATGGACCATAGAAAAAAGAGTAAAAACAGAATTTTAAGAGAATTATAAAGGAATCAAAATCCAACCACTAACAAGAGTAAGTAAAACAAGGGCAAATTTTACTTTCTTTTCACATCTTGTTGCAGGCGTGCAACTCGATCCCATTTCATGTATCTCGTGGCAGGCGTGCCACCCGCTCCCATTTCATGTATCTCGTGGTAGGCGTACCACCCGCACCCATTTCATTATATCTTGTGGTAGGCGTACCACCCGCTCCCATTTCATTATATCTTGTGGTAGGCGTACCACCCGCTCCCATTTCACTATATCTTGTGGTAGGCGTACCACCCGCTCCCATTCCATTATATCTTGTGGAAGGCGTACCACCTGCTCCCATTCCATTCTATCTTGTGGTAGGCGTACCACCCGCTCCCATTTACAAGCCAACAATAACAACAAGCAATCCCGGTAAGGGAACAATAGCAATATAATAACTTCCCGGCAAGGGAACAATGATATTTCAACAACATCCCGGCAAGGGAACAATACTATCAAAACAAACCTCCCGGCAAAGGAACAATGGTGATGATAACATATGAAGCGCAATAAACCACAACAGAGTCATTACAATTATAATACAAGACTCACGGACATGCTTAACACCAACATATAGATACTAGTCACCATGCCTATACGTCGTACTCCACAATAACCATGTAGCAAATAAGACACAACTCCTAATACCTCAAGCTAAGGTTAGACCAAACACTTACCTCGCATTGCAACCAATTTAAAATTCCAACAAGCCTTTGCCTCGCGAATTCGTGCCCGAAATTCTCAAATCTAGTCATAAACAATTCGATTCAGTCAATAAAAATTATAGGATTTAATTCCGTATGAAATTCTACATTTTCCATTAAAAATCCGAAATTGCACTAAAAATTTGCCCGTGGAGCCCACGTCTCGGAACCCCCATTGTTTTCTCTGAAAATATCCCAAAAATCGCCTCTCCCCGAGCTCCATTTTGCTAAAAATGTTAAGAAGTTACATTCTGTCAAGAATGTTTTCGGGGGTACTGTTCACGCGTTTTTTACTGTTCACGGGGACTGTTCATGGCTACTGTTCACGGGGTACTATTCATGGGTACTGTTCACGGGTACTGTTTCTGCAATTTTCCTAAGTCCGAAATCACTCCGAGACACCTCCGAAATACTCCCGAGCCCTCGGGGCTCCTAACCAAACACATACACCAACTCAACAACATCTTACGAACTTAACCGTACGATCAAATCGCCAAAATAACGTTATATACCACGAATTAATCTTTAAAATCCAAGCATTCTTTCAAATTTCATAAAACATCAAATTTTCCATTTTTGAGTCTGAAACACGTCAAACGACGTTTGTTTTCAACCAAACTTTACAGAAAGTGCTTAAATCATATATAAGACTTGTACCGGGCGCCGGAACCAAAATACGGTCCCGATACCATCACTTTCTAATCAAATTTCATTTCCATTTTCCTTGAATATTTTTCAGAAAATAATTTTACTCAAAAATTCATTTCTCGGGCCTGGGACCTCAGAATTCGATTCCGGGTATACGCCCAAGTCCCATATTTTCCTACGGATCTCCCGGGACCGTCAAATAACGGGTCCTGGTCCGTTTACCCAAAATGTTGACCGAAGTCAACTCAATTGAGTTTTAAAGCTCTAGTTCACAATTTAATCCATTTTTCACATTAAAACCTTCCGAAAAATTATACGGACTGCACACGCAAGTCGAGGAATTTTTGATACCGCTTTTCAAGGTCTTAAAAATACCGAGATGATTATTTAATTTAAAGATGATATTTTGGGTCATCACATTCTCCACCTCTAAAACAAACGTTCGTCCTCGAACGTACTAACAATTATTCTGAGGTTTCCAAATTAATGATTTTACTTTTACACATATACTCGCGGTTGATCCCACATTACCTCATTCGACATAAATCGGACAATACCATTTCAATTGAGATTATTTCCTTTATCCATGTTTGTAAACTTTGAAACAAATTTCTTACACTCCAATTATTTCCAGAAAGGTCCAATTTTCACGTCAACACACGATATTAGTCCCGACTGACTATAGTAACACGTGCCTATGCACCCATTAACTACGGGGTATTACATTCTCCCCGACTTTGGGTCATTCGTCCTCAAATGAGAAGTAGAGTCTGTCCTCCAACACATAATGTAACTTATCTCTTTCTTTGCACATCTCAATATCCCAAATTGTTTTCTAACTCCCCAATTTTGCAGAAATTTTGGCAGAGCCTCCCCTGTAATTGGGCCTATCCACCTGTCAGAGTAACACCAAAACAACTCCTAACAACATGTCCACAATCCAACAATGCACCACAAAGTATATATCAATAACACTAATCTCCGCATTACAAGCATGCCATTATCACAATGATATCTTGACATAAAACACATCATATGTATGACCATAACCACATATGTGGTCTTAATGTTTGTTCATAATAGATTACAACATCACCAATTAACCTCATGTTAACAAAATTTCGTTTCAAACCTCCAGATTACTAACAACAAGGCATGGGGATCTTATAATTACTTACCCGAAGTAACGAGCCATAATTTAACGCCACCTGGGCTCTCACCTTATAGGCTAAAACTGAATAGTTACAATAGAATTTTGGCAAATTATGCACAGAAATATTCATACAAGAGTTTTCAAATAAGCCTAATAGGCATGACTCCCTACAAGTGCTACAACACAAATTTTAATTTCACAAAAGGAGAATTTAAACACATAAAATTTTCACCACCGGGACCTCGTCCTTATATAACATCCACCGCAGCTTGTAGCCCGGTTTAAATATTTCATATCATATAAAAATGTGAGGATCTCATCCTCAACTCTGAATCACAAGTATTTTGCACATTGTGCCAACTAAAATTTTCCATTTCCTTTCTTCCTTCTTTCAAATAATTTCGGTTAAACAAAATCACAACATACAATGATCCCTCTTACCGGTAGGGAATATAATTTACAATGGAAATCAATTATTTAGAATTTAAATCAAACTCATCGAATTGATTAACAAGAGTCACTTTTAGCCTCACAACTATTTTTAGTGACCAACACATAATGATAGTCATAGCTATCTCCATATAATCTCCCAACATGAGTATTCACATATGTAGATTTAAGAATTATGAAGCTCACTCATAAATGGAGCACAATAGGAGAACTTTCCTCGATGCTCAAAACCGAATCAAGTTAAGGAAATTTTGACTTTATAATAATTCAAGACAATACTTATAATGATACCGTCTGGTGTAGCAACCTCAGCCATACCATAGAAAATATATCAACGGATTAGGTCTCCACCTCTAGGAGTCTCACCTCCACCTCTAATATCCTGACCTCTACCTATGGTTGGTCATGTAAGTGGAGTAGTAACTGCAATGGGGCACGTAGCCTAAGTGCTTTGACGAAATATGTCTCTCCCAAGTCTAGGATAATTTCTCAAGATGTTCCTAGTATCACCATTTTCATAACAACCCATCCGCAGTTCAACTGCTCATACTAAGTCTGTACCGGATAACTTAAATAACCATTGCAGAAAATTTCATGCCACTGGTACATTAATAGATGATTGTCCCACGCGAGTGTTGTGATTAACTTAAGCACTACGAGTATACTGAATATGTTTTCATGACCTCGCTGATACTGAAATGTAGAATTATTAAGGACGCGGGAATATCTCAAGTCTCATCATCATCCCATTCAAATCTCAGCTCTTGATCATATACATGTTTTGAAAAACCTTTCAATACCACATAAATACATCTCAGGCCAAAATTGGTATAACACATGACCCCGCAAATTGTTCGTTGATAGTGGACTCCCCTCACTTGGCACGAAGCCATAGGTCACAATATCCGATAATCCACAATATTTGACCTTCACAACTCAAATAAATCAACCAGACGTCAAGGTGCATTGAACCCCAACATGATTCATTAGGTGATCTCTTGATACATCTACATCTTCCGTCGGAGCCACAAATGGTCTAGTAAATACATTATCTTTCCACTACCTCTACCTGTCATCTGAAACACAGCACAATCAACCCCATCGCTTTCGACTATTCTCACATTCTGCAATATTTCATAGCAGCGGTCAAGATAATCCCTTGGGTCCTCAAAAGATGCACCGCTAAAAGTGGTAGCGAAGAGCTTGGTGAAACCTATCCAAAATCCACAAAGCCTCCGAATACGTAGTTGTTCTATCCGGTTTGTGCTATTGTTCAGCTGAAAAAGCGGTACATGACTTTGACATTCGTGAAAGGACAAGAGTAGAGGTTTCAATTTAGCAATGAGAGAACAAAATCGCACGATAGAGAAGAATGGAAGTGAAACTTTTCCTAACTCTGTAGCTTCTGGGGGATAAATACAGACGTCTCCGTACCGATCCCTCAGACTCTACTAAGCTTTTCTGTGAATTGTGACACCTATGTAACCTAGAGCTCTGATACCAGCTTGTCACGACCCGAATTTCACACCCTCGAGAGTCGTGATGGCGCCTACTGGTGAAAGCTAGGCAAGCCAAATTATCCTAATTACTTAACCTTTTCCAGTTTAAACTATTATCAGTGATGAGTAGATATCATGCAAATAGCGAAAATAATTAAGCGGAAGACAAAACCTGATAACTTATCTTAATACAAAACTGCGGAAGTCTAAATACAACTCTACCCAGAATTTGGTGTCAAACTTCACAGATGGTCTAAGAATACTACATACAAAGTCTGAAAGATAAAATGAACACTGTTTCTGAAATTAATAAAGGAAACAGGATAAAGGAAAGAATAGGAGGTGACGCAAAGGCCCGCGGACATCTGCAAGACTACCTCGTGTCGCCTGTGTGGGCTGAAGACAGCACCCTCACTGCGGTCCAAGCACTCCGGTATCAGTATCTGCACACAGTGCAGAGTGTAGTATCAGCACAACCGACCCCATGTGCTGGTAAGTGCCTAGCCTA
Source organism: Nicotiana tabacum (assembly GCF_000715075.1). NCBI lineage: Eukaryota > Viridiplantae > Streptophyta > Magnoliopsida > Solanales > Solanaceae > Nicotiana > Nicotiana tabacum. The sequence continues at coordinate 223,567,080 of NC_134101.1, forward strand.
ACCTCGGCAAAGTAGTGACGAGGCTAGGACCAGACTACCAAATAAACCTGTGCAATATAGCATACAAAAATAATAGGAAGCAGATAACAATGATGGAAACAATGATCAACCAGTGATATAAAGAGCATGCAACAAGAACACCATAAATGTTTCTCAACAAATAATAGATACAAGTGCAATCAATTTATCAAGTCCTTCAAATATAAATCTTTCGCCTATAAATCCTTCAAGTAATAATCTCTAAGATAATATGCTTTTCAATGAATATATTTCCTTTAAATAAATATCTTTCCTTTAAATAAATATCTTTCAAATAAGCATCTTTCGAATATAATTCTTTCTAGTAAAGGTCACTTTGTGACGCCTCATTCACTTAACATAAAGTAGAGTACAACTTCCAACCCAATTAGGAAATCAACAAGAAAAGATGAAGTTATTTTTAGAAATAATTTGATAAAGAAGATACCCTTTTCAATTACAGTACAATATCAAATGAATCATTACCTTTAATATGAGAAATCAATAAATCAAAACATAGTAGAAATTCCTTTTTAGGTAAAGTACAACCTCAAACGGTTTAAGGAAAATTTAGTTGAGAAATGAAATGAGTTAAAAATATAACAATTGTTGAAATTTGGAGTATTGACCATAGACAAAAGGGTAAAAACAGAATATTAAGAGAATTATAAAGGAATCAAAATCCAACCACTAACAAGAGTAAGGAAAACAAAGGCAGATTTCACTTTCTTTTAACGTCTTGTTGCAGGCGTGCAACCCTATCCCATTTCATGTATCTCGTGGCAGGCGTGCCACCCGCTCCCATTTCATGTATCTCGTGGTAGGCGTACCACCCGCTCCCATTTCATTATATCTTGTGGTAGGCGTACCACCCGCTCCCATTTCATTATATATTGTGGTAGGCGTACCACCCGCTCCCATTTCATTATATCTTGTGGTAGGCGTACCACCCGCTCCCATTTCATTATATCTTGTAGTAGGCGTACCACCCGCTCCCATTTTATTATATCTTGTGGTAGGCGTACCACCCGCTCCCATTCCATTATATCTTATGGTAGGCGTACCACCCGCTCCCATTCCATTATATCTTGTGGTAGGCGTACCACCCGCTCCCAGTTACAAGCCAACAATAACCACAAGGAATCCTGGCAAGGGAACAATAGCAATATAATAACTTCCCGGCAAGGGAACAATGATATTTCAACAACATCCCGACAAGGGAACAATACTATCAAAACAAACATCCCGGCAAGGGAACAATAATATCAAACAAACATCCCGACAAGGGAACAATGGTGATGATAACATATGAAGCGCAATAAACCACAACAGAGTCATAACAATTATAATACAAGACTCACGGACATGCTTGACACCAACGTATAGATACTCGTCACCATGCCTATACGTCGTACTCCACAATTAACATGTAGCAAATAAGACACAACTCCTAATCCCTCAAGCTAAGGTTAGACCAAACACTTACCTCGCTTTGCAACCAATTCAAAATTTCAACAAGCCTTTGCCTCGCGAATTCGTACCCGAAATTCTCAAATCTAGTCATAAACAATTCGATTCAGTCAATAAAAATTATAGGAATTAATTCCATATGAAATTCTACATTTTCCATTAAAAATCCGAAATTGCACTAACAATTCGCCCGTGGGGCCCACGTCTCGGAACCCCCGTTGTTTTCTCTGAAAATATCCCAAAAATCGCCTCTCCCCGAGCTCCATTTTGCTAAAAATGGAGTTACATTCTGTCCAGAATGTTTTCGGGGGGTACTGTTCACGCGGTTTTTACTGTTCACGGGGACTGTTCATGGCTACTGTTCACGGGGTACTATTCATGGGGTACTATTCATGGGTACTGTTCACGGGTACTGTTTCTGCAATTTTCCTAAGTCCAAAATCACTCCGAGACACCTCCGAAACACTCCCGAGCCCTCAGGGCTCCTAACCAAACACATACACTAACTCAACAACATCCTACGAACTTAACCGTACGATCAAATCACCAAAATAACGTCATATACCACGAATTAAGCTTTAAAATCCAAGAATTCTTTCAAATTTCATAAAACATCAAATTTTCCATTTTTGAGTCCGAAACACGTCAAACGACGTCCGTTTTCAACCAAACTTTATAGAAAGCGCTTAAACCATATATAAGAACTGTACCGGGCACCGGAACCAAAATACGGTCCCGATACCATCACTTTCTAATCAAATTTCATTTCCATTTTCCTTAAATATTTTCAGAAAATAATTTTACTCAAAAATTCATTTCTCGGGCCTGGGACCTCGGAATTCGATTCCGGGCATACGCTAAAGTCCCATATTTTCTACGGATCTCCCGGGACCGTCAAATCATGGGTCCGGGTCCGTTTACCCAAAATGTTGACCAAAGTCAACTCAATTAAGTTTTAATATACCGCTTTTCAAGGTCTTAAAAATACCGAGATGATTATTTAATTTAAAGATGACATTTTGGGTCATCACATTTATCTATAAATCAAAACTATCTTTTAATTCAAATTCCATATATATAAATATATATATTTGTATTTAACTAAAATAGTCAAATATAGAATAAAGTTATCATATACTATTGACATTTATTAGCTTGCCACTTGGCTTAACCATAATGTCAATTATATATGGTAACTTTCTTGCTTTAATATATATATATATATATAGATTTAATTTAAATTTAAATTTTAGAACTTTATCTATAAATTCAAAATTAACAATCAAATTGATAATGATTACTAACCATCCTACAAAAATATGTCAGATCAAATTTTTGTATAATTTCTACAAAATACTATGCCGAGGTAAAACAGAAGAGGTTAAGTATTTGCAACCATGACTGACATTACGCATATTCAATTGTGAATATTATTAACAATATAAACAAAAAGAACACATAATCATAAGCGATAATTTTTAAACAAATGAGTCGTATATGATTCTGTGATGATAAAAAAAAAAAGTTTTGTACGATTTGGTTTAATCATGCACACTTTTGATATAATAACATGCAAAAGTTTTTAGTTTATTTTTTATAATAAAAAATAAATACCGCTAAAAGGACGATATAGTTTGCAAAAAGGAAACGTGATAATAATTTTTAACATGTATGCCGAGGTAAAACAGAAGAGGTTAAGTATTTGCAACCATGACTGACATTACGCATATTCAATTGTGAAGAATATTAACAATATAAACAAACAAACAACAACAACAATCCAGTATAATTCTACAGGTGGGGTCTGGGGAGGGTTATATGTATGCAGACCTTACCCCTACCCCGAGGGACAGAGAGGATGTTTGAAGGAGAGAATGGGGTGAAAAAAGGGAAGAAGAGACGATACATCAGTACAATCAATAGACTCATACTAAAATAACATAAAATAACATAAAATACATAACATAACATAAAATAACAAAATAACAACAATATAAGAAATATAGGAAATACGGAAAAGATGGAAGGTATACTAATATCCAATAGATAAATCCCTGCATCAGTAACTGATCAGTAGCATCCTAAGATTAACTCCTAACTGGCTAGTCTCACTCTAGTGCGATGAAGGAATATCCTTAACTTCCGTCTATCCTACAACTTTAATGGTCGACCTCCACAATTCCCTGTCAAGGGCCATGTCCTCAGTAATCCTAAGACGCGTCATGTCCTGCATGATCACCTCTCCCCAATACTTCTTAGGTCTCCCTCTACCTCTCTTCGTGCCCACCACAGCCAGTCGCTCACACCTTCTCACCGGTGCATCAGTGCTCCTCCTCTGAATGTGCCCGAACCATCTAAGTCTTGCTTCCCGCATCTTGTCCTCCATGGGGGCCACACCCACCTTTTCTCGAATATCTGCATTCCTAATCTTATCCATCCTTGTATGCTCGCACATCCACCTCAACATCCTCATCTCTGCTACTTTCATCTTCTGGCGTGAGTTCTTAACCGGCCAACACTCAGTCCCATACAACATGGCAGACCTAACCACTGCTCTATAAAACTTACCTTTTAGTAACAGTGACACTTTCTTGTCACACAGGACTCCCCTATACGGTGTGTGACATCCTCGTCGATCTCGCCGATCCCCTGGATAACTGACTCAAGGTACTTGAAACTACCCCTCTTAGGGATGACTTGAGAGTCAAGCCTCACTTCCATTCCCGCTTCCGTCGGCTCGGCCCCAAATTTGCACTCGAGGTATTCCGTCTTCGTCCTGCTCAACCTAAAACCTTTAGACTCAAGGGAATGTCTCCAAACCTCTAGCCTCTCGTTGACGTCGCGTCGTGTCCCGTCAATTAGGACTATGTTATCAGCAAATAGCATGCACCATGACACCTTCCCTTGAATATGATGCGTTGTGGCATCCATCACCAGGGCAAATAGGAAAGGGCTGAACGCAGACCCTTGGTGCAACCCCATAACAACCGGAAAGTGCTCGGAGTCGCCTCCTACTGTCCTAACCCGAGTCTTAGCTCCATCATATATGTCTTTAATCACCCTAATGTAGGCTACCGGGACCCCTTTAACCTCTAAGCAGCTTCATAAGACTTCCCTAGGAACCCTGTAGTACGCTTTCTCTAGATCGATAAACACCATGTGGAGATCCTTCTTCTTATCCCTGTATTGTTCCACCATTCTCCTAATAAGGTGGATAACTTCTGTGGTAGATCGCCCCGGCATGAACCCGAACTGGTTGTCTGAAATAGACACCGTCCTTCGCATTCTCATCTCTACCACTCTCTCCCAGACTTTCATGGTATGACTCAGTAATTTGATACCTCTATAGTTGTTACAGCTCTGGATATCACCTTTGTTCTTATACAACGAAACCATTGTACTCCACCTCCACTCTTCAGGCATCCTATTAGTCTTGAATATAATATTAAACAATCCAATAAGTCATTCCAACCCTGCGCTACCCACGTAATGATAAGCGATAATTTTTAAACAAATGAGTCGTATATGATTCTGTGATGATAAAAAAAAAAAAGTTTTGTACGATTTGTTTTAATCATGCACACTTTTGATATAATAACATGCAAAAGTTTTTAGTTTATTTTTTTAAAAAAATAAATACCGCTAAAAGGACGATACCGTTTGCAAAAAGGAGATGTGAAAAAGCAGAGCCAGTTGGAGATATTTATAGGAGCCCATAAATGGTAGTCAACTACCATTCAAGCATGTTAAAAAAAAAAATCGATGTCTAACTTAACAGCATGTGTCAGCTTGTTTTGCCATGCATATTCTTGAAATGTGTGAGGATTTCCTTTATAATAATGGCATTGTCAGAAGTTTTTCTAATAGAATAATACTATTAAAGATTCTAGATTTAAAAAACAAAAAAAAAAAAAAAAAAAGGAGGAAAAATCCTCTTTATTGTGGCACAATTGCTTATTATGCATTCCTTATACTGGAACATTTTGAAGACTTCTGTGGATTAGAGGAGAATGCACCAAAACTAAATGAAAGGTGCAAGCAGAAAATTTGTTTTGTTTTAGATATTCATGCATCAAATAAAAACGTAATTACAGTTATATCTCTTTGGACATCAAATAAAATTAGAAGAAAGGTGCAAGGAGGAATATTATCTCTTTGGACATCAAAATATGGAATAATCTTTTTTTTTTCTTTCTTTGGAACCCAGAAAAACCTGCAGCTGCTATAGCCTCTGCCTTTCGGGTGATCATTCTGTACACATTGGGTAAATCCACCACTGTGTAATAGTCTATAAACCACACAGAAAATGTAAATCGAACTAGGCAAGCCTGTGCAGTAGGCTCTACCCAAAAAGCATTGAGGGGGGATCGATCATAAATCATTTGTATGGATGACCACCCTCCAAACCAATTAGATCACCAGCTTTGTGACATTTTAATCGGGTCGATGACGAGCTTGTGTTGGCTCGTTTTTATTTGTTTCCACGTTCCGAGCAATGCCTTTAGGGGATTTCCATTTATAGGTACATTGAATTTAAGAGAAAAAATTTCAAAATATAACATAAAGGATAATTTTGTTTGAGTTAACCCTATGAAGAATTTGATTAAAAAACTATACTAAAATAGAGTTGTAAGATATTACGTTAATCACATTATCACAATGGGACACTAACTTTAACTTAGACGTAAAAATGATACAACACTTAAATTTCATGATAAATTGATTGGTAATTAAAACTGTAATAGTCAGTAGTTTAAATTGAGGATTATTGGTTTCAAATGCGATTGAATTAAAAGTGTTAGTATATAAACTAACTTAAACTAATTTTAGAACACTAAATTGAACTTTTTTGACCCAAAAGTAAATCAACAACAAAATAAAAAGTATCGATTTGTATTATACCCGCTATAGTTATGAATTTTAAAGTTAAAACTTATAATTTCTTTATGTTAAGCATAAAATAAGAGTAAGTTATAACATTCCGACTAAAAATACAATTATATTGAATAAAGAACCAAAAATTTACAATTTACTAAATTAATATTTTAAATTTTACGTTGATATCAAATTCCGATAAGGAAGGAATCTAAAGAATGAATTTTATTTTCATAACAACAAATTACATGATCAATTGAGCTAGTCGAGTCCGGTTACCTTAATCCAAGCTCAGTCGATTCGAGTTGAGTCCCGATGCTCTCTTGAACGAGTCTAGCCAAGTCGCTAAACTACAAACGAGCCAAGCTGAGCTCTGAGCAGACTCAACTATTGGCTAAGCCTATCTAAGTTTGTCCTTTCATCATGAGTTTAGTTGGTTTTCAATTGATAACCAACACGTTTGAAGAATGCTTTTCTTGCCAAATCAAAAACCTATAAAAAGGAGCATATTCAAGAACTGTTTTAACAAAATAACCCTCCCTTCCATATCAAAATGCAGTTCTTCAACTTGGTTTCCATTTTTCTTTTTTTATCTTCTCTCTTGTTATTTAGGAAATGGAGGAATTCCAACAGCCAAACCAAAAGATTGCCTCCAGGTCCATGGAAACTACCTTTATTTGGAAGCATGTTTCATATGCTAGGTGGACTTCCACATCATGTCCTAAGAAATTTAGCCAAAAAATATGGACCCATCATGCACCTTCAATTAGGTGAAATGTCTATAGTTGTAGTTACTTCTCGTGAGATGGCAAAAGAAGTACTAAAAACTCATGACCTCGCTTTTGCATCTAGGCCTAAACTTGTGGCCGTTGAGATTGGCTGCTAAAATTTGTGTCTTGGAATTGCTTAGTGCGAAAAATGTCCGATCATTCAGTTCGATCCGACGTGATGAAGTTTGTCATCTTATTGAATTTATTCGATCATCACCTGGTGAGCCAGTTAATGTAACAAAAAGGATATATTTATTGACAAGCTCTATAATATTGAGATCAGCGTTTGGAAAAGTAATCAAGGAGCAAGACGAATGTATACGACTAATCAAAGAAGTTTCAGGATTAGTAGGAGGGTTTGATGTAGCTGACGTATTCCCTTCACTGAAGTTTCTTCATGTGCTTAGTGGAAAGAAGGGTAAAATGATGTATCTCCACCATAAGATAGATGCTATTGTTGAGAATGTCATCAATGAGCACAAGCAAAATCTTGCAACTGGCAAGATAAATGGTGAATTAGGAGATGAAGATATAATTGATATACTGCTAAGACTTATGAAGGAAGAAGGCCTTAAATTTCCAATCACCACCGACAACATCAAGGCCACTATTATTGCAAGTACTATATATAATGCATTATTCTTCCCTCATTATCATTCACGCGTGCATGCACTTGCATTCTTAAATTAACTAATCATTTTTGGAACTTAGAGAGTTGATATAGTCTCAAGTAGGACTTCTAAACTTGTTTTCATAATGAAATTTACGCATTAAAATAGTTATGTCAACCACCATAACTTAGTAGTTTAGGTTAATGTAATAATAGCTATATATCATGTTTTGAAAATAATTTTGGCCTTCAAGTTATAAGAAATTTAAATATTTTAGTTGACATTGATGAAAAGATTATAAATATAAAGCATTCACAAGATATATCAAACTTGCTCATAAACGCAGGACTTGTTTGCCGGTGGAACAGAAACTTCATCATCAATAATTACTTGGGCTATGGTAGAAATGATGAAGAATCCAAGTGTACTCATCAAAGCTCAAGCTGAGGTAAAAGATGCCTTTAAAGGTAAAGAAACTTTCGATGAAACTGATGCAGAGGAGTTGAAATACCTAAAGTTAGTTATTAAAGAAACTTTTAGACTCCATCCTTCACTTCCACTCTTGATCCCAAGAGAATGTCGGGAAGAAACAAACATAAACGACTACACTATTCCTTTGAAAACCACAATCATGGTTAATGTTTGGGCAATGGGAAGAGATCCAAAATATTGGGTTGATGCAGAGAGCTTTCAGCCCGAGAGATTTGAGCATAGCACTATGGATTTTGTTGGTAATAATTTTGAATATCTTCCCTTTGGTAGTGGTAGAAGGATTTGCCCTGGAATATTATTTGGTTTAGCTAATATTTATTTACCACTGGCTCAATTGTTATACCACTTTGATTGGAGTCTTCCTGCAGGAATCAATCCAAGTGACTTAGACTTAACTGAATCGGCTGGCTTAGCTGTTCTTAGAAAGAGTGACCTTTACTTGATTGCAACTCCTTATCCAACTTCGTCAGAGTAATTTGGTGCTTTATGTTTTTACTAATTTATAATGCATCTTTCTTATCTATAGGAAATGTATCATGACAGTTTTACATAGAGAATTTCAAATAAATAGTTTTCCTTGTTAAATTTTGGAATGTAATGAGTGGGGTTTGTAGCATACTCAATTTACTTACATCCCCTTATAAGGAGTTTCTTTTTTCGTCTTCTTTAGCCGGGAATTTTTCAGAAATGACCTCACTACTCTATCGGGATAGGGATAATATCTGCATACTCACTACACTTCTCAGATCCCACTTATGAGATTTTACTGAACAGTTGTTGTTATTATTGTTTCCCCTTATATGTAGTATAAACTAATATATCGTTATATTACATTATGTTCATCTTTTATCTTAAAATGAGTTTTCGAAAGTTGTATTATTTTCATTCAAGGCCAAATACAAACATCACCTCAAAGTTAGCACCAATTTTTATTTGAACACTTCACGTACGGTGATCAAGTAAAACATTCAATTAAAAATGCCACGCGACGTTTGATTAATTAATCTATTTTTTTTTTTTAGAAAACAAAAAGGAAACAAAACACATTTGTGAAAGTGTTCTTCCCTCCCATCACTTTCTTTCCCAGACCATCCTCGCCCTCCCCCAACCCCCTATCCCCAACAAAGTCGATCAACTTCTTAATCCACTAGTTTTAGAGCGCCAAATTAATATATAAAATCAAAGCCTCCGAACAAGAAAATGAGGAAGTTGAATGTGGATGCAAGTAGATGTTAAGTCTTGACGACTTGAACTTTCTTTTACTTCACTGTCTACTTCGAGAAGATTTGAAACAAAAAATCAGGTTAGATAATGTGCCGATAGACGATATTGATAAAGCTAAGAGAATGATAGATCTGTTATCAAGCTTCTATTCTCCAAATACTCTTCAATTCCTTACTCTATTGTACATAAGAGATGTTATCTAATAATTAAAGGCTTGGTGGCTCATAGTCAATTATGATCATGAATTGCTGCTTTACTTTGTTAATATAATCTTCAGAATTTAGTTATTTTTTCAGTAAAAGGATAAAAAAATAGTTTGTTCATGTTGTGAAAAAGTATAATTTGATAATGTTGTTTCAAATGCCCTGATAACTGAGAAAGAATGAAGTTTTTTTTTGGTGGGGGAAATGTTGCATAGATGCGGTGATCAGTGCATGGTAGAATGATAGTTGAAAAGTAGTGAAATGGAGAAGATCAGTATCTAGTAACAATAAAGAGATCTGAAATCACACAATTTCAATAAACATGATCATGAATTGCTGCTTTACTTTGTTAATATAATCTTCAGAATTTAGTTATTTTTTCAGTAAAAGGATAAAAAAATAGTTTGTTCATGTTGTGAAAAAGTATAATTTGATAATGTTGTTTCAAATGCCCTGATAACTGAGAAAGAATGAAGTTTTTTTTTGGTGGGGGAAATGTTGCATAGATGCGGTGATCAGTGCATGGTAGAATGATAGTTGAAAAGTAGTGAAATGGAGAAGATCAGTATCTAGTAACAATAAAGAGATCTGAAATCACACAATTTCAACTATCTTCTAGGAGCTAAAATTAAAGTGAAAAACCGATCTGGATACAACTGACAGATCATTACTACAATGCAATTAATGGAACATATTCTATTCATCATGCCCATCATAGGCAAAACTTTCAAAAGTACCTTCTTCGCCTTCCTTATAAATTACATCACGGACCTTCCTGTCCTCATAACTCTTCTGCCTACTCTATGTTGTCCGAAGATAATCCTGGATCAACTTCACCTTATCTAAGGCATCACGAACCAAGTGCATATCTAACATCCTAGCCTCACCGAACTCAAACCAACCAATAGAAGAATGATACTGCCTACCGTATAAAGCCTCATACAGTACCATCTAATTATTGGACAAGTAGCTGTTATTGTAGGCAAATTTCGCCAATGATAGAAAAAGGTCCTATTGGCCTCAAAATTCAATAACACAGACCCTCAACATATCCTCGAAAGATCAGGATAGTCCACTCGGACTGGCCATCCATCTAGGGTGAAATGTAGTGCTGAGCTCCACTTGCGTGCCCAACTCTCGCTAAACAGATATCCAAAATTGCGAAGTAAACTAAGTGATATGATCCGAAATAATAGAAATGGACACACCATACAACCGAACAATCTCTTTAATGTAGATTTGAGCCAACTGCTCTGAAGTGTAAGAAGTTATCTCAGGAATAAAATGTCACGACCCTGGTTCGGCCTCCGTGAACCATCGTGACGGCACCTAGTCTCGACGACTAGGTAAGCCTAACTTTGCAGAAGATAACCAAACTTGCAGAAGTAAAACAATTTAAAAACAGATATAAAGCAATAACAGTGTGTAAATGTACTACTCGGCATACACCACGTTTAACTCTCAACACCAAACATAAATCCAAGATACGGAAACCCATGATCACAAGCTAAGAAAGAAATACTACATAGCTCTAACTCCGAAATTTCTAATAGAGAACAGAAAAGTATAGAAGGGCTAAATACTACAGGCAAGAATAGAAAGGGACTCCTTCGTCTGCGGACGCGGCAGATGTACCTCGGAGTCTCTACGCAGTCGCCTCTCTCAACGACAGTAGGCCTGATCAGCGGTACCTAGATCTGCACATGAAAAACATGCGCATAAGGGGCATGAGTACACCACAACGGTACTCAGTAAGTGCCAAGCCTAACCTCGGTTGGGTAGTGACGAGGAAGGTCAGGGCCCTACTGAGATTAAATACAATATAAGGGTTAACAATGTGGAATAAAACAGTATAGATAAGTGCAATAGTAAGAAATAACATAGAATTGATAGAACAACAATAACTAGAATAGAGACAACACAAGCCACGAAAAGAAATACAGCTCAATACAAAGATAACAACCAGGGCACCTTCCAGGATACCGTCTTGTAGTCCCAATCACAACTATCCAGTACATCTCCCAGGGTAACGTCCCGTAGTACATCATATATATATATATATATGTCTGAAGGATCTCCCGGAATACCGTCCCGTAATCCAACAATCAATGTACGGGGGATCTACCAGAAATCTCGATCCGTAGTCCCCAAATATAAATACCCAGTACTGGGAAAATCTACCGGGTGCATTCCCATAGTTCCATATAACTGTGCAGGGGGATCTATTGGGAATCTAACCCGCAGTCCTAAAATAAATTTGCAGGGGGGTCTATCGGGATTCTAACCAGCAGTCCCAAAGTAAATGTGCAGGGGGATGTATCAGGAATCTAACACGCAGTCCCAAAGTAAACAGACAAGGGGGGAGCTACCAGAATCCCACATCCGTAGTCCCAATGTAAATACGTAGCAACAACAAGAAGTTATTCAGAAATGAAATTTCATATCAAGAACACAAGTAATTCTAGCCTAACATGCTTCACGTAGTGCAATCAAGGCAATTTAAGCAAATAGGCAATTCAAGTCAACTAAACAAGCTTTCTAACTAACAACATGCTAAATTTTGCAAGTATAATAAAGCAGGAAAGGAAATATGCTAATAAATACTTTAAGAAAACCGGATTTCCAATAATTTGCACAAGTACGCGCCCGTCACCTCACGCACAAGGCAATTCAATTACCAAACATACCAATCCAAAGGGGAAGGTCCCCCACACAAGGTTAGACAAGCCACATATCTCGAACCGGCTCAAAATCAATTTGAAACCACACTTTTGCCACGAGTATCCAACTCCAAATGGCCTAAATCTATTCATTTCAATCGCATATTGTAAATAACACTTCAAGTAACTGATTCTACAATTAAATTCTAAGCTAATACGCGAAAATATGTAAAATGACCAAAATGCCCCTCATGCGAACGTCTCAGAATCAAGTGAACTTTATATTTTCAGTACCCTCGTACTCTCACGAGTCTGTACATAACAAGAATATTGAAATCGGAGTCCAAATGACCCCTCAAATCCACAATTAAAGGTCTCTTAAACTCAAGCCCTAATTACCCATTTCCCCCAAATTTTTCACTATTAATTAGGTCTTTAATCATATGAAAATGAGTTTAAAGCCAAGAACATTATCTCCAAGTGATTTCCCTTTTATTTCCTCAAAAACCCCTCTTAGAAGCTTCAAACTCGGATAAAAATGGTGGAAGAATAGCCAATTTTCGCAAAGGTATCTATTTATATGTTCTGCCTAGCGACTTCCACATTTGCCGTCCTGGGACCGCATCTGCGGAAATCACGTCGCATCTGCGACTTTCATTTAATTGCCCAGGAGCCGCATCTGCGATTTCTTTTCCGCAGATGCGAAACCACATATGTGGTACTCCTTCCGCATCTGCGGAATCTGAAGAAAACACCAACGTCCGCTTCAGCGGTCTCTACACCGCTTTTGCGGCTCCGCATCTGCGGTCCCCAAACCGCAGATGCGAAAATACCAGAAGGCCAACTGCTGCACAACTTCAACTCTAAAAGTTTCTCCGTTAACCATTCGAATTCGCCCCGAGGCCCCCGGGACCTCAACCAAAAGCACCAATATCACCTAATACCTTATTCAAACTTGTACCAATACTTAAAACACCTAAAAGAACATCGGAAACTCGAATTAATCAAGGATTTAAGCCTAAGAACTCCAATTTCCTCCAAATACGCTTTCGAACAAAAACCTAATCAAAACACATCCGAATGACCTGAAAGTTTGCACACACATCCCAAATGAATGACGGAACTACTGCAACTCCCGGAATTCCATTCAGACCCTCGGATCAAAATCGCACTATCGAACCGGAAACTTAAAAAATTCAACCTTCGGCATTTCAAGCCTAAATGAGCTACGGACCTCCAAAACACTATCCGAACATGCTCCCAACACCAAAATCACCCAACGGAGCTAACGGAACCATCAGATTTCCATTCCAAGGCCGTCTTCACACTGTTCCGACTACGATCAATTTTCCAACACTTAAGCTCTCATTCAAGGACTAAGTGTCCCTAAACTCTCCGAAACTCACAACCGAACATCTCGTCGAATCAAATTAGCAGAATTTAACTTGGGGAAAGCAGTTAATAGGGGATCAGGGCGTTAATTCTTAAGACGACTGGTCGGGTCGTCACATCCTCCTACACTTAAACATTTGTTCGTCCTCGAACGAGCATAGAGACATACCTGAAGTAGTGAAAAGATGAGGATAACGGCTGCACATATCCATCTCAGTCTCCCAGGTCGCCTCCTCAACCGACTGACCCCGCCACTGAACCTTTACTGAAGCAATGTTCTTTGACCTCAACTTCCTGACCTGCCTGTCCAATATAGCCATTGGATCCTCAACATAGGATAGATCCTTGTCCAACTAGACTGAACTGAAATCCAACACGTGCGACGGGTCGCCATGATACCTCTGGAGCATCGAAACATGAAATATTGGATGAACTCCTGCCAAGCTGGGAGGTAAGGCCAGCTCATAAGCAACCTCCCCAACACGCCTCAATATCTCAAAAGGGCCAATAAACCTCGAACTTAGCTTCCCTTTCTTCCCGAGCCTCATAACGCCCTTCATAGGCGAGACCCGAAGAAGAACCCGCTCTCCAACCATATAGGAAACATCGCGAACCTTTCGGTCCGCGTAACTCTTCTGTCTGGACTGGGCTATACATTGTCTATCCTGAATCACCTTAACCTTTTCCAGAGCATCCTGAACCAAATCTGTGCCCAGAAGTCTGGCCTCACCCGGCTCAAACCAACCCACTGGAGATCTACACCGCCTACAATATAAAGCCTCATACATTGCCATCTGAATGTTGGACTGATAGCTGTTGTTGTAAGCAAACTCTGCCAATGGCAAGAACTGATCCCAAGACCCTCCAAACTCAATCACATACACACAGAGCATATCCTTAAGAATCTGAATAGTGCACTCGGACTGTCTGTCCGTCTGAGGGTGAAATGCTGTACTCAACTCTACCCGAGTACCTAACTTATGCTGAACGGCCCTCCAGAACCGTGATGTGAACTGGGTAGTTCTTCTCATGTATCTTTAACTGTCTAGACACGTAGGCAATCACCCTACCGTCCTACATCAACACCGCTCCGAGGCTAGCCCTCGAGGCGTCACAATAGACCGTATAAGACCCCGAACCTATAGGCAGTATCAAAATTGGTGCTATTGACAATATTGTCTTGAGCTTCTGAAAGCTCGCCTCACACTCCTCCGTCCACTGAAATAGAGCACCCTTTTGGGTCAATCTGGTCATATGGGTTGCAATTGATGAAAACCCCTCCACAAAACGACGGTAGTAGCTAGCCGAACCAAGGAAATTGCGGATCTCGGTAGCTGAGGATGGTCTGGGGCAACTCTGCACGACCTCTATCTTCTTCGTATCCACCTGAATACCCTTACTCGATACCACGTGGCCTAAGAATGCCACTGAATCCAACCAAAACTCACATTTCTAGAATTTAGCATATAACTTCTTCTCTCTCAGAGTCTGAAGCACAGTCCTCAGGTGCTGCTAATGATCTTCCCGACCCCGGGAATACACTAGAATATCATCAATAAAGACAATGACGAACGAGTCAAGATACGACTGAAACACACTGTGCATCAAATGCATAAAGGCAGTTGCGGCATTGGTCAGCCCAAATGACATAACAAGAAACTCGTAATGACCATACCGAGTCTTGAAAGAAGTCTTCGAGATATCTGGCTCCCAAATCTTCCACTGATGGTAACCTGAGCGCAAATCAATCTTAGAAAACACTTGTGCGCCCTGAAGCTGGTCAAACAGATCATCAATACGAGGCAAAGGATAACGGTTCTTCACTGTAGCCTTGTTCAACTGGCGATTATCAATACACATATGCATAGAACCATCATTCTTCTTCACAAACAAAACAGAAGCACCCCAAGGTGATACACTAGGCCGAATAAAATCCTTATCAAGCAATTCCTGTAACTGATCCTTCAACTCCTTCAACTTAGGAGGAGCCATACGATACTGAGGAATAGAAATGGGCTGAGTGCCCGGCAACAGATCAATGCCAAAATCAATATCTCTATCAGGCGGCATGCCTAGAAGGTCAGTTGGAAACACATCGGGAAAATCCCGTACTACTGGAACTGAATCAACTTAAGGGGTATCAATACTGACATCTCTCACATAAGATAAATACGCGTCATACCCCTTCTCAACCATACGATGAGATTTAAGGAAAGAAATAACTCTACTGAGAGTGTAATCTAAAGTACCCCTCCACTCAATACGCGGTACACCTGGCATAGCCAGTGTCACGGTTTTGGCATGACAATCAATAATAGCATAATGGGGAGACAACCAGTCCATGCCTAAGATAATATCGAAGTCAACCATACTGAGTAACAATAAATCGACTCTAGTCTCAAAACCATTAAGAGCAACCAAACACGACCGATAAATGCGGTCCACAATAAGAGAATCTCCCACAAGAGTAGAAACATAAACAGGGGAACTCAAAGAATCCCGAGATACACCCAAATGTGGAGCAAAATAAGAAGAGACATAAGAATAAGTAGAGCCTAGATCAAATAGAACCGATGCATATCTGTGGCAAACCAGTATAATACTTGTGATGACAGAATTAGAGGCAACAACCTCGGTACGGGCAGGAAGGGCATAGTATCTGGCCTGGCCTCCCCCTCTAGAGCGATCTCTACCTCCCCGACCTCCACCTCTAGTTGGCTGAGTAGGTGGGGTAGCAACTGGAGCTGTAACCATAGCCTGAGAACTCTGCGGGGCACGCTGTGGTTGAGAAGTCTGTGGAGGTGCACCCATCCCAAGTCTGGGGCAATCCGTGACCATATGGCGTGTGTCGCCACACTCAAAACAAGCTTCGGGAGGACGTGGTGGCTGTGACTGGCTCGGGCTAGGTCTGCTGGACTGACCTCTGAAAGCTCCCCGCGCAGGAGGCGCGCTAGATACCAGTGGTGCATAATAAGGCTCCTGAGATCTAGGAGGAGCTGGAGCACTGCTGGCTGCTGGATGAGCTGAATGAACAGGGTGACTCATATAACCCCTACCATGACGACCTGCAGCTGGGGTACGGGCACCAGAAAAATGTCCCGACTCTCGAGACCTCTTGGCCTCCCTATCCTCTCTCTCCCTAGCATGTATACCCTCGATCCTCCTAGCAATGCTCACCACCTGCTGATAAGAGATGTCCATATCCAACTCACAATCTATACTAGACCTGATGCTAGAAATGAGCCCCTCAATAAACCGTCGAACCCTCTCGCAAATAGTGGAAACCAAGGTTGGTGCATGCCTAGCCAATTTAGTGTAACGGATAGCATACTCTGAAACAGTCATAGCACCCTAGCGCAAATGCTCAAACTCTGCGCGCCACACGTCCCTGAGGCTCTGAGGAACTAACTCTCTCAGGAACAACTCTGAGAACTGAATCCAAGTGAGTGAAGCAGCCTCATTTGGACTGTCTAACTCATAGGTGCGCCACCACTCATAGGCGGCTCCCCGAAGCTGGAAAGCACTGAAGGAAACCCCGCTCAATCCTGATATACCCATAGTGCGAAGGATACGGTGGCACTCCTACAGAAATCCCAAGGCATCATCTGATGCTAGTCCACTGAATACCGGAGGATCATACTTCTTGAACTTCTCAAGTCTCTACTGCTCATCCTCTGAAGCAGTTGCCCCGTCCTCATGCTAAACTGGCACTGCACGCAGCACTGGAATGATCTTTGGGACCTGCTCAACATGCACTCGCTACTTAGGAGTGCGGGCGGCGGGAGTCTGTGCCCCTCCCCTGGCCTGGAATGTGGCTTCAGCAAGAGGAAGTAGCCCTGCCTGGGACAAGGTGGTGTACATACTCATGAACTGTGCCAGGGTCTCCTGGAGAGATGGAGTGGTAGTAGTAGTAGGCGTGTCAGGTGCCTGGACTCCGGCCGGATCTATTGGTGGTCCCTTGGTGGTAGCTCGCGCAGGTGCTCTGGCAGCACCACGTGCATGTCCTCTACCACTACCCCAGCCCCAGCCTCTGACGGCTGCAGTAGGGGGCGCGGGTGCGTGATCGTCTCGGGTAGCACGTGTTCTCACCATCTGTGAGAGAATAGAAGACAGAAGTTTAGAATTGTGATGTCAAAAATATCGCATGATAAGGAAATCAAATGAAGGGGGAATTTTCCTAACAGTTACATAGCCTCTCGTAGATAAGTACAGACATCTTCGTACCGATCAGCGAGACTCTAATAAACCGGCTTGTGATCCATAACTCCTATGAACCTAGAGATCTGATACCAACTTGTCACGACCCTGGTTTGCCCTCCGTGAACCATCGTGAGGGCACCTAGTCTCTACGGCTAGGTAAGCCTTACTTTGCAGAAGATAACCAAACTTGCGGAAGTAAAATAATTTAAAAACAGAAATAAAGCAATAACAATGTGTAAATGTACCGCTCGGCATACACCACATTTAACTCTCAACACCAAACATAAATTCAAGACCCGGAAACCCATAAATCACAAGCTAAGAAAGAAATACTACATAGCTCTAACTCCGAAATTTCTAATAAAGAACAGAAAAGTACAGAAGGGCTAAATTTTACAGGAAAGAATAGAAAGGCACTCCCTAGTCTGCGGACGCGGCAGATGTACCTTAGAGTCTCTAAGCAGTCACCTCTCTCAACGATAGTAGGCCAGATCAGCGGTAAATGGATCTGCATATAAAAAACATGTGCAGAAGGGGCATGAGTACACCACAGCAATACTCAGTAAGTGCCAAACCTAACCTCGGTTGGGTAGTGATGAGGAAGGTTAGGGCCCTACTGAGGTTAAATACAATATAAGGGTTAACAGTGTGGAATAAAACAATATAGATAAGTGCAATAGTAAGAAATAACATAGAATGGTCAGAACAACAACAACTAGAACAAAGACAACACAAGCAACGGAAAGAAATACAACTCAACACAAAAATAACAATCGGGGCACCTTCCAGGATACCGTCCTGTAGTCCCAATCACAACTATCCAATGGATCTCCCGGGGATACCGTCTCGTAGTCCATCATATATATATGTCCGAAGGATCTCCCGGGATACCATGTCGTAGTCCAACTATCAATGTGCAGGGGGATCTATCGGAAATCTCGATCCGTAGTCCCTAAATATAAATACCCAGTACTGGGGGAATCTACCAGGTTCCCATAGTTCCATATAACTGTGCAGGGGGATCTATCAGGAATCTAACCCGTAGTCCCAAAGTAAATGTGCAGGGGGATCTATCGGGAATCTAACCCGCAGTCCCAAAGTAAACAGACAATGGGGGGAGCTACCGGAATCCCACATCCGTAATCCCAATGTAAATACGCAGCAACATCAAGAAGATATTCAGAAATGAAATTTCATATCAAGGAAACAAGTAATTCTAGCATAACATGCTTCATGTAGTGCAATCAAGGCAATTTAAGCAAATAGGCAATTCAAGTCAACTAAGCATGCTTTCTAACTAACAACATGCTAAATTTTGCAAGTATAATAAAGCACGAAAGGAAATATGCTAATAAATGCTTTAAGAAAACCGAATTTCCAACAATTTGCACAAGTACGCGCCCGTCACCTCACGCACAAGGCAATTCAATTACCAAACATACCAATCCTACGGGGAAGGTCCCCTACACAAGGTTAGACAAGCCACTTACCTCGAACCAGCTCAAAATCAACTTGAAACCACACTTTTACCATGAGTATCTGACTCCAAACGGCCCAAATCTATTCAATTCAATCGCATATTGTAAATAACACTTCAAGTAACTGATTCTACAATTAAATTCTATGGTAATACGCGGAAACATGTAAAATAACCAAAACACCCCTCATGCCAAAGTCTCAGAATAGAGTGAAATTTATATTTTCAGCACCCTCGTACTCTCACGAGTCTATACATAACAAGAACACTGAAATCGGAGTCCAAATGACCCCTCAAATTCTCAATTAAAGGCCTCTTAAACTCAAGCCCTAATTACCCATTTTTCCCAAATTGTTTCATCATTAATTAGGTCTTTAATCATATGAAAATGAGTTATAAAGCCAACAACATTACCTCCAAGTGATTTCCTTTTGATTTCCTCAAAAACCCCTCTTAGAAGCTTCAAACTCGGATAAAAATGGTGGAAGAATAGCCAATTTTTGCAAAGGCAACTATTTATATGTTCTGCCCAGCGACTTCCGTATTTGCGGTCCTGGGACCGCATCTGCGGTCCCGCTTCTGTGGAAACCACGTCGCATCTGCGACTTTCATTTAATTGCCAAGGAGATGCATCTTCGATTTCATTGTTGTAGATGCGAAACCACATCTGCAGTACTCCTTCCGCATCTGCGAAATCTGAAGAAAACACCAACGTCCGCTTCTGCGGTCACTACGCCACTTCTGTGGTCCCCAAATCGCAGATGCGAAAATACCAGAATGCTAGCTGTTGCACAACTTCAACTCCAAAATTTTCTCCGTTAACCATCAGAATTCACCCTAAGGCCCCGGGACCTCAGCCAAAAGCACCAATATCACCTAATACCTTATTCAAACTTGTACCAATCCTTAAAACACCTAAAACAACATCGGAAACTCGAATTAATCAAGGATTTAAGCCTAAGAATTTCAATTTCCTCCAAATACGCTTTCGATCAGAAACCTAACCAAAACACATCCGAATGACCTGAAATTTCGCACACATATCCCAAATGACATGACGGAACTACTGCAACTCCTGGAATTCCATTCCGACCCTCGGATCAAAATCTCACTATCGAACCGGAAACTTAAAAAATTTAACCTTCGGCATTTCAAGCCTAAATGAGCTACGGACCTCCAAAACACTATCCGAACATGCTCCCAACACCAAAATCACCCAACTGAGCTAACAGAACCATCAGATTTCCATTCTGAGGCTGTCTTTACATTGTTCTGACTACGGTCAATTTTCCAACACTTAAGCTCTCATTTAGGGACTAAGTGTCCCAAAACTCTCCGAAACTCACAACCGAACATCCCGGCAAATCAAATTAGCAGAATTTAACTTGGAAAAAGCAGTTAATAGGGGATCAGAGCATTAAATCTTAAGATGACCAGCTGGGTCGTCACATAAAATCTGCGAACTTGGTCAATATGTCTACAATAATCCAAATAGCATCAAAATTTATCAAAGTCCGTGGTAAGCCAACCTTAAAGTCAATATTTATACTCTCCCACCGTCACTCCTGTATCACTAACCTCTAAGTTAAATTACCTAGCTTGTGATGTCCATACTTCACATTCTGGCAATTTAAACACCGTGAAATATGGCCAATAACCAAGTTGACTCAGAAAGGTGCTCTTTATAAATGGTTTGATGAGTGTGAAGAGAGCTTTCAAACGCTTAAGATTTCTTTGACTACAGCTCCAATATTGGTATTGCCCACAGGTTTGGGGTCTTATACTGGGTATTATGGTGGTTTATGCATTGGGCTTGGCACAATATTGATGCAGGATGGTCGGGTAAATGCGTATGTGTCTTATCAGTTGAAGACTCATGAGAAGAACTATTATGTGCATGATTTGTAGTGGCCAGCTTTTGTGCACATGCTCAAGTTAGACGGATTACTTGTACAGCGTGTCATGTGAGGTTTACACTGATCATTGGAGTCTCCAGCATTTATTCAAGCAAAAGAATTTAAATTTGTGGCAACAAAGATGGTTGGAGTTGTTGAAAGACTATGATGTCACTATCTTGTAATATATGGGTAGGACAAATATGGTAGCTGATGCCTTGAGTAAAAAGGCGGAGAGCATGGGTAGTTTTAAATTCATTCTAGCTAAGAAGAAGCCATTGGCTATGGATATTCAGGCCTTGGCTAAGAAATTTGTGAGACTGGATATGTCGAAGCCTAGCAGGGTTCTTGCTTGTATTGTGGCATAGTCGTCTTTATTAGAGCGAATCATGGCTCGCTAGTTTGATGATCCTCATTTGTTGGTGTAGAAGGAAAAAGTGCAGAGTGGTGGTGCAAATAAGATGGTGATTGGAGATGATGATGTTATACCAGCTTTAAGAATATGTAGAACCTGAATCAAACAATAGTGAAGCATCTCTATAACAGACTAAGTATCACGACCCAAACCGATGGGCTGCGATAGGCACCCGATACCTTATTCAACCGAGTACCAACATAACGTATCTTTCATGTCATTCTAGCATAGGTAAATGAACCAGAGTAAAGCATGATGGAATACAAACTTATACATATGAAGCACAGGCTTATAAGGCCGGCATGATTTTTTATATACTCAAAATGTAGGCCGACAAGGCCATACAAGTATACATATACATGACATCTGCCTTTAAGCCTCTAAGAATACATAATATCATAAAGGTCGGGATAGGTTCCCGCCATACTAATCAATACATGTACTAATCATACTGACTAAAGAAGCAACTCCAGAGAAAATGGAGCACACTAACACCTTCCGCTGAGCTGATAGCCTACTTGGAGGACTCTCGACCTATCTATCAGGACCTGTGGACATGAAATGCAGTGTCCCCAGGCAAAAGGGACGTCAGTACAAAAAATGTACCGAGTATGTAAGGAACATAAATAATTACATAACAGACATGGGAGAAATATAGAGCAAATGACTCAATCTGTAAGTCGGGATAACTTTGTAATTCATGAAATAATTATATTGTCATGCATATGCTTATGAATGTCATGTCGTGCATAAGTACATGTTTCATAACATCATCAGGCCTCTGAGGGCATCCCATCATATCATCTCGGCCACTGTAGGCTAAATCATCAACGTATACCAGCTGATCAGGTGGTGGTGCGTATATAATGTCATAACCTTTTCCCATATCCCATATATATATATACATACGTATATAATACCGTCTGGTCATGAGTCAGTGTAAATGAGTGCAATGCTTGAGAATGACGTCAATAAAATCTTTCAAAGTGTCATAAGACCATTATGCCTTTTATTAATATCATGAAATAAACTTTTTTTCAACTTACGTATTTTTCTGAGACCTATGAACAGATGATAGAATAATATGACACATGAGAAATAAAGAACATAAGCATATCTAATATTTCTATGAATAGAGTCATGTATGGAAATTGTGCATTTGCACATTTCATTTGTATCATATGGATCATGCCAAAAGAAAGAAGAGATAGCCTTAACATACCCGAACCGATTCTCTTTTGCGAAAACACATAATGGCGGATCGAAGTGGGGAAAAATCCATATGATATTCTTGAAAAAGATTGCACCGTACTCCTTTAGAACCGCAAAATATTATGTTGCTAGATCTTGTTGGAATCGTTTGGTTGCAAGAAGGATTGCTAGCATTTTTCTCTTCTTACCGCAATGTTTTGGTATTGAAAGTATTAGGAAAGGGTTTACATTTGGTTGAAGTGTCTTTGAGATTCAAGTATCAGAATCTTGTAAGGTTGCGAGCTTATCACATCGTATGCCTGACAGACTTTTTGATGTTCTTCCTCGCCTATAATTACCCATAGTTACTTATCTCCATGACCTTGTGCTTATAGGGTTACTCTTGAACTAATATTTTGATTGACTTTATGGTGGCACTCTTTTTTATTTCCGTAACACTCATACGGTACCTTTTTAACTTCCCCAACTCCTATATGGATATTTTCCAAGGGTCATGATATCATAACTGTGAGGCTGAATTCCCCGTATTGGGGCTCCCTATGTTAATCTTACATGATCTGTTGATTTGTCTGTATTCTATTGTCTAGCCATAGCTAGGCTCTTCTTGAATAAACTACTAACCACTTGTTGCCCCATTTCTTTATCAATATTCTGTGTAATTTTTCTTATGTCATTTCCTTTGTCGTAGCTTATCTCTCATTTGGCTCCTTATTAATCAATAATATCTCGGGCGGGAATCCTTACTTCCTCTCCCTGACGTCGGGTTTGCATAATGTTCTGGTATCGTAGCATATTTTTAGGCATTGAATAAGTGCAATCTCATCCCTTTTTCGTTTTATCACATTTTTCCTTTACCATTCCATAGTTACTAGAACCACTTAATTCTGACGTAATTCCACCTCACTCCACAATCCCCCCTTTAGGGAAGTACTAATATTTAGCGCTATAACGATCTACCTATAAATGTTTTACCTCTTCATCATTGGCGTCTTCTCACATTATCGATGACCCTTACTCGCCTTGCGGTAATCCTTCTGCACCAAGGATAACAAAATTCCTTACTCACAAGGGTAGCACTTAGTGTAACTGGCACATATAGTCCCTTAAGCTTAACTTTGCTCACATTGCTTGCTTTAGGGAAGCACTTTCTTGAATGACCTATAAAAGGTATTTTTCTGTCGTCCATTCTGTAATTGCCGGAACGCAATCTCTGAAGTTCTCATGATGTCGACTATTATCAAATCGCTCAGTCCGACAATCTCTAACTTTTACTTCTTGTAATCACGTTAGAGTCACGAACGTATTTCTCAAAATGAGGATATGACTTTATGGCCTATACTCTGTTGTTGTCTTAAGGTCTATCATCTCTCATCTCTTCCTTCACCTGACTATGGGCCTGGTAATACCATCATCTTTTTATCTACCATTGTCGTTCATGTATCGCATCTTACTCATAATTCTTCCTTATCTATCTTCTCATTACTCTGCTAATATTTCTACCTATCCCTTTCTTGTGAAAATTTTAGCAAGACATTCTTTTGCTTTTTGCTCCTCTTGCTTCATCCATAGGCTCTTCGGGTTGCTCAACGTCCTTGCTCTACTAGGGATAAGAGTAAAACTAAGGTAATATTTATCCCTTCCAGGCTTTCAGTGCCTATCTTCTGAATTTTTTTTTATTTTTTATCAAGCTAGTATTCATATCTAATTATAATATTCTAGAGTACACTATCTGGGTGTCATGCAAGAAGATACATTAGCACATTTGTAATACCCTTCGAAAATGTCAACTATCACAAACAATCCATTCACCATTTTGGGTTACTCGAACACCAGTCGGATCCTAATGTTCCATCCCTTTCTTAAACTACACCTGTTAACCTCCATAGGGCATAATTGAGATGGGTACGACCAATTGTCCATACCTCTGTTACTGTTGGGTATAACTCAAAAAGCTTATATTCCTCTGCCTGAATTATAAACACTGTTAACCTTCATTAACTGGGGGCCTCGTACTCTTCTTCATCTTGCTTCTTTTGCTTGTTGAAACTTATATTTATCTCCTGAATCTCTCATTGTCTTTCACCATTAAGGTGGATATGTATTCTTGCCTCAAGACTCCTTATCAAGAGGCTTACACCTTTCAATACACACATAATCTCTTGAAGACCTCACATTTACTTATCATAAGCAAGATGCAAAATCAAGTTCCTCTAACTCAATACTTCCACAGATATATGTCTTATCGATCTTCTTTCTGAATGAGGAAATTCAGAATTTGAATTCTTATAAGTGAGCTCTACCACGCGATCTGGAGTAAAAAGAAAGAGTGATAGTCCTAAATGCCCTGTAGACTCCTACTTGGAGGACGCTCGACTTGTCTATCAGGACCTCCGGGCATGAAACGCATTGTCCCCAGGCAAAAGGTATGTTAGTACGAATATTGTACTGAGTATGTAAGGCACATAAATAAGTACATAACAGACATGGGAGAAATATAGAGAAAATGACTCAATCTATATGTCGGGATACCTCTGTAAATCATGATATAATTATAGTATCATGCATATGCAAATGAATGTCATGTCATACATAGGTACTTGTTTCATAACATTATCAGGCCTCTGAGGGCATCCCATCATTTCATCTAGGCCACTGTGGGCAAAATCATCAACGTATACCAGCTGGTCAGGTGGTGGTACGTATATAACGCCATAACCTTTTCCCATATCCCATATACATATAATATACATATATACGTGTATATAATGTCGTCTGGTCATGGGTCAGTGTAAATGAATGTAATGCATGAGAATTACGTCAATAAAATCTTTCAGAGTGTCAAAAGACCATTATGCCTTTTATTAATATCATGAAATAAACTTTTTTTCAACTTACGTATTTTTCTGAGACCTATGAATAGATGATAAAATAATATGACACATGGGAAATCAAGAACATAAGCATATCTAATATTTCTATGAATAGAGTCATGTATGGAAATTGTGCATTTGCACGTTTCATTTGTATCATATGGAGCGTGCCAAAAGAAAGAAGAGATAACCTTAACATACCTGAACCGATTCGCTTTTGCGAAAACACATAACGGCGGATCGAAGTAGGAAAAATCCGTATGATATTCTTGAAAAAATTGCACCGTACTCCTTTAGAACCGCAAAATATTACGTTGCTAGATCTTGTTGGAATCGTTTGGTTGCAAGAAGGATTGCTAACGTTTTTCTCTTCTTACTGCAATGTTTTGGTATTGAAAGTATTAGGAAAGGGTTTGCATTTGGTTGAAGTGTCTTTGAGATTCAATTATCAGAATGTTAACGTTTTAGTTTTGTAAATGAAATTTGCAAGGTTTTGTTTTAAAAGCTTTAAAGTTGAGGTGTCTTTTGTTTAAAGAATTAGGACGCCACTTACTAATAATTGGGTAAGAGTTATTTTCTCAATAAGGGTGTTGCTGCCACATTTTTTTACTTTGATACTTATCCAAAGTTTTTGATTAATTTAATTAGGTGATATCCCACTACCCGGTAATTAACCAATTACTCGTATAATTAAAAATTATCTCAACTTACTTAAAATACTACTTACTTTTAGCACACCTTATACATCATACTATCATAGCCATGTGGTACCTTATATGGTACTAGTCCATAAATATCGGATATTAACGCTCGGCCCGTATTTTATCCCAACATGCCAAACTTAGACGAAAATTCATTTTCTTTGACTTGCTTCCCCTCTCACCTTCACGAATTTACTCATTACTTGTTTGAAATAGCATAATCCTTATAATCTCCAAATAATCTTTTCCTTGGACTGAATTCAATTACCTTATGATAAATTCAACGTACAATACTACAAGGTGCAATATCGTCGTAATTTAATACTGTGAAGCATAACATCATCGTAATATAATACTACAAGGCGTAACATCATCGTAATGTAATACTACAAGGCGTAACATCATCGCAATATAATACTGCAGGACGTAACATAATCGTAATATTGTGGGGTATAACACTGAGATAATACATGTGAAAACTGCATCGGATGACTCTGCCTTTGGCCTACTTGGGAAAGCATTACAATAAAGCTGAGCTTCACCAGCTTGTCCTCTCCCTCTAGGACGGTGTCTACTTGGATGACCTCAACCTCCAGCTGGCTGACCCTCACCCTTAGCTGCCTGGGTAGGTGCTATAGCAACTAATTCCAGAATTATAGCAGGAGTACCCTGTTGTAGAACATCTCTCTGCAATATGGGGCAAAACCTCCTTATGCGACTTGAATCTCTACACTCAATCAAAGCAACCATTCGGCTAACATGGCAACTGAATCTGAAGCTATCCTTAATGACCCGAAGGACCACCATAGAAACTCTTTATCGGGGGTGCACTGATAGGTCTCTAAGTTGGAGGTGCAGTTTATGATGACAACCCCGAGTGAGAAACATAAGCACCATGGCCACTTAAAGTACCTTGAGAAACCTGGAGCATCGACTGCACTAGTCCAATAGCATGACCTCTACCAAAAGAACCCTTGCTTCTAGACAAGTCACCACTAAAACAAACAAAATGACGAGGCCTCTGGTCAGATGTCGCCTCTCTCTCTTGGCCACAAATCTGCTCAATCCTCCTAGCAATAAGAAGTCTCAGTCTCAGCCTCTCTATCCATCTAAAGTCCGATACAATAGGTAAGACCCTCTATGAACCTTCGCACCTTCTCCCTCAGAGTAAATATCAAGATTGCTGCATGATAAGATAAATAAACAAAACTCGTCGCATACTGGTGACTTTCATGCTACCCTGCTGAATACACTCAAACTGGATGCACAGCTAATCTTTTTGAGTGAGAGAAATAAACTTCTCCAACAAAAGCTATAAGAACTGAGTCCAAGTAAGTGGATGTGATCCTGCTAGCCTACTCATGTCATACATCTACCATAACCTCTTGGTTGAACCGTGCATCCAGTCCATTGGACACAACTACTCCAAACATTCCGCATAATCTCATAAAAATGGTCCAAGAAGTCCTGGGCATCCTATGAAGACGCACCACTGTAATAAGGAGTATATAACTTTAGAAACATATCCATCCTCTTCAGCTCATCAACTAATATAGCAGGCCTAACTTCAAACTATGCGGAAATGGTGGGCTAAACTACCCAATTGGTAATACTTCTGGGGTCTGATATCCCTAAACAATCTGCTCTGGGGTATGAGCGGTGGGAGTTTGAACTCCTCCCTAGACCTGAGAAGTAGCTGGTGCCATAAGAAACACACTGGCCTTAGCCATACTCTCCAAAGGGCCCACCATAGCGACTAAGGTGTCTTGAAGTATTGGAGTAGCGATAAACCCCTCTCGGACCTGTGTTCGTCCCAATGGCTTAAGTTGAGTGGAATTTCATCCTCTAGATCCATATGAGGCTCAGCTAACACTGCTCTAACACGAGCTTGAATGGATACAGGTGTAGCACGTGCCCTGGGCTGGTAATGGGTGATGATTTTACCACTTATTCTAGTCTATTTTCTTTAGTTTTATGTCCTTTAATTATAATATGAGGGCGTTTATGGTGTGTATTGTTAAATTTTCAGGTAAATGATGCCATGAAAAGAGTTGAATTCAATTGAAGTGGAATTGAGCAAAAAAAGGTTGAAATAATGCAAAACTCTTCTGTGAATCCGCATTTACGGAAGACTGGTCGCAGAAGCGACCTCGCATATGTGAGGAAATGGTCAACATCTGCGGAATTGAGTGACCTTGCCTGGGATCGCATCTGCGAGACAAGACCCATTTTTGCGCTTGCGCATCTGCACTTGCAAGTCCGCATCTGCGGAGCTAGAATTCCGTTCCAATGTTCGCATCTGCGATAGGCGATCCGCATCTGCGGAGCCGCACATGCGAGGATCCTCCCGTAAGTGCGGTCAACGGGCTTCAGACTTGGGGAGGAATGACATTTCACATTTTTCAACTCTAAACCCACAAATACACGACCTAGCATATCTTCTGCAAATCTTTGGCTTATTTTTCAGTCCTAAGACTAGAGAGAACAAGTTTTGGAGCTAGGGTTCTTGCACACACACTTTGGTTTTGCAGATTTGAAGCTTTTGCTTGAGAAATTATTACCTATTTATGTTCATTTCTTCATTTCCTTGCTTTGTATTGTATATCTAAGTGTGTAGTATTTATTCCAACAGTTGAATCTTGTTTATAGAAATATTCATGTTTAAAGTGTGGGTTAAATATCATGTTGTGTATTGAATGATTTTATCTTTTATGAAGTGAGTTATTGTTTCTTTAATTATTCTTGTTCTTTAATGTTTCCAAAGTGATTAACTAATCCTAGGACTTGCCCATTAAATTCGAATTAATTTTTGGAAAGATTATTTGAGGTTGGGAAAGATTAATTAACAAGAACTTGAGGCTTTAATCCTCATTTTATAGATTCTACCTAGGGATAAGATTGAACTACTTTTAGCCATAATCGGGTGGGCTTAATCTATTAATTGTTTTAGGGATAATTCAATTAGAAAGTCGTGTTAGTCTTTGAAAGAAGCTAATATAGAATTGTTACCATGTGACGACCCGGCCGGTCTTCTTAAAAATTAACGCCTCGATTCCCTATCAACTGCTTTCCCAAGTTTAATTCTGCTAATTTGATTTGCCGGGATGTTCAGTTGTGAGTTTCGGAGAGTTTTGGGACACTTAGTCCTTGAATGAGAGCTTAATTGTTGGAAAATTGACCGTAGTCGGAATAGTGTGAAGACGACCTCGGAATGGAAATCAGATGGTTTCATTAGCTCCGTTAGGTGATTTCGGGGTTAGGAGCATGATCGGAATGTATTTTAGAGATCCGTAGCTAATTTATGCATGAAATGCCGAAAGTTGAATTTTTGAAGTTTCTGGTCCGATAATGAGATTTTGATCCAAGGGTCGGAATGGAATTACGAAAGCTGGAGTAGCTTCGTAGTGTTTAATGTGACATGTGTGCAAAATTTTAGGTCATTCGGACGAGGTTTAATAAACTTTTTGATCGAAAGTGTGTTTTTAGAGTTTTTGGAATTCTTAAGCTTGAATCTGATGAAAAATAGTATTTAGATATTGTTTTGAGCGTTTCGAAGGTTGGAACAAGTTTGAATGATATTTTAGGATTTGTTGGCAGGTTTGGTTGAGGTCCCGGGGGCCTCGGGTGTGCTTCGGATGCTCAACGGGTCATTTTGGAACTTGTTGAATTGCAGAAAATCTGGTATCTGGTTTCCTTCATTGCGATCACAGCCTTCCCTCCGCGTTTGCGTAGTGTATTTCCAGAGGGGGCCTAATTTGTTCTTCGCGATCGCATGACCTTGCTCGCGATCGCAGAGTACTGCCCCTTCCTTCTTCGCGTTCGCATTTTCCCTTTCGCGTTCGCATAGTAGAAATGGGAGTTGGTGGTTCATTATCCTTTTACTCTTCGCGTTCGCGTGGCTTCGACCGCGAACGCGTCAGCTTGCTTTTTCCTCTTCCGCGTTCACATACCTCCTGTCGCGTTCGCATAGAACAGTTCGAGAACTCTCAATTTTTCCTCTTCGCGATCGCATACCATTTCTTGCGATCGCAATGTACAATACCTGGGCAGATCCATTAAAATCCCAACTCGAGGGTTTAAGCTAATTTTCCATTTTTCGAATTTGGGAGCTCAGGAGGGGCGATAGAAGACTTTTTCACCTGGGCAACTTGGGTAAGTGATCTCTACCCAACTTAGATCAATTTCCATGATTCCTAATTTAAATCTAGTTTTTAAATTTTGAATTTTGGTGGAAAATTTGGGAAAAAATTGGATAAACTTCATAAGCCGAAATATTAAGTTTTTGTTGGATTTTTGATATCCGATTTGAGAGATTCTTATATGATTAGACTTGTGTGAGTGTGAGGGTTCTGAAAATATAAATTTCACCCGATTCCGAGACGTTGTCCTGAGGGGCGTTTTGGTTATTATACTTATTTTCGCGTATTAGCTTGGAATTTAATTGTAGAATCAGTTACTTGAAGTGTTATTTACAATATGCGATTGAATTGAATAGATTTGGGCCATTTGGAGTCGAATACTCATGGCAAAAGTGTGGTTACAAGTTGATTTTGAGTCGGTTTGAGGTAAGTGTCTTGTCTAACCTTGTGTGGGGGACCTTCCCCTTAGGATTGATATATTTGGTAATTGAAATGCCTTGTACATGAGGTGACGAGTGTGTACTTGTGCAAATTGTTGAAAATCCGGTTTTCTTTAAGTACTTATCAGTATGTTCCTTATCCTATTTTTATTACTTGTGCTATTAAACCTGTTGTTAGCTTAGGAAAGCAGGTCTAAGTGATTTAATTGCTTTAATTGTTCAAATCTGTTTACCTGAACTTCGTGCAACATGCTAGGCTAAATTTATTTGCTGCCTTAATATGAAATTTTCCTTCTCTGAATATTTCTTGCGGCCGCTGTGTATTTACATTGGGACTACGAATGTGGGATTCCGGTAGCTCTCTCTTGTCTGTTTACTTTGGGACTGCGGGTTAGATTCCCGATAGATCCCCTTGCACATTTACTTTGGGACTGTGGGTTAGATTCCCGATAGATCCCCCTGCACATTTATTTTGGGACTGCTTGTTAGATTCCCGATAGATTCCCCTGCACAGTTATATGGAACTACGGGAATGCACCCGGTAGATTCCCCTAGTACTGGGTATTTATATTTGGGGACTATAAATCGAGATTTCCGGTGGATCCCCAGGGCATTGATAGTTGGACTACGAGACGGTATCCCGGGAGATCCTTCGGACATATATATATGATGTACTATGGGACGGTATCTCGGGAGATCCACTGGATAGTTGTGATTGGGATTGTAGGACGGTATCCTGGAAGGTGCCTCGGTTGTTATCTTTGTGTTGAGCTGTATTTCTTTCCGTAGCTTGTGTTGTCTCTATTCTAGTTGTTGTTGTTCTGTCAATTCTATGTTATTTCTTACTGTTACACTTATCTATACTGTTTTATTCCACATTGTTAGCCCTTATATTGTATTTAACCTCAGTAGGGCGCTGACCTTCCTCGTCACTACCCAACCGAGGTTAGGCTTGGCACTTACTGCGTACCGATGTGGTGTACTCATGCCTCTTCTGCGCATGTTTTTCATGTACAGATCCAGGTAACGCTGATCAGGCCTACTATCGTTGAGAGAGGTGACTTCTTAGAGACTCCGAGGTACATCTTCCGCGTCCGCAGACCAAGGAGTCCCTTTCTACTCCTGCCTTTAGTATTTAGCCCTTCTGTACTTTTCTGTTCTTTATTAGAAATTCCGGAGTTAGAGCTATGTAGTATTTTTTTCTTAGCTTGTGATTCATGGGTTTCCGGGTCTTGGATTTATGTTTGGTGTTGAGAGTTAAACATGGAGTATACCGAGCGGCACATTGACACACTGATATTGCTTTATTCTATTTTTAAATTGTTTACTTCCGCAAGTTTGGTTATCTTCCGCAAACTTAGGCTTACCTAGTCGTAGAGACTAGGTGCCGTCACGATGGTTCACGGAGGGCGAACTGGGGTCGTGACATACCCAAGGCTAATTAATATGAACTCGCACATATTTGTAAAATCGTAAAATATATTGGATCGTTACTTGAGTTGTAATTCCCCGTGCATCGATACTTGTAGCCATTGATCATATTACTTGCTTTCTAGGTTAGTTTACATTTTCGTATTTTGGTACAAATATTTTCTCAAAACAATTCTAAGTGTTTGGCATTGCATAACAAGTGATAATTCTTTTACATTCCTAATCGTCTACATATTGTTCTTTGTGAGATTCGACCCCGACTCATAGTTGGGTAAATTATATTACATGCGACCGTGTCCATTTACTTTTTAGTAGTGGATTTGGACGTCAGCTGGGTTCTAGCTCTAACCTTACCTGGCCTTCACCTTGGCCTCAACCCCTCATACTGGTTATGACTTGGGGCTCCAGCTTCTAATCAGCTGCGGCTGAAGCATGTGTCCTCACCATATGTGAGAGAATAAGAGAAGAAAAATTCAAACTTTAAGACAGAGCAAAGTAACACTATAGAGAAAGAAAGAAAATGAAATTTCCTAAAATTTTATAGCCTCTAGAAGATAAGTACAGACGTCTTCATACCAATCCTCAAGACTCTACCAAGCTTGTTCATGATTCGTAAGACCTATGCAACTTGGGGCTCTGATGCCAATTTGTCACGACCCAAAATTCCAACCAAGGAGTCGAGATGGCGCCTAACACCGCTTGCTAGGCAAGCCAACACCTAGAAACAATAAGTAAAGCAAGTTTAAATTTAATAGTATTATAATAAATATAAAAAAGAAAAAACTCATAAATGTATAATAAGGCTACAACTCAATGCTTTCTAATCCTCTTCTCAGGATTTGATGTTACAAGTACATAAGCTACTAAGAGCACTAAATACAAAGTGCACAAGAAAATACAAGATGTCTGGTAAAATAAACAGTAATAAAAGGATAGGAAGTGAACTCTAAGGGATGCAAACAACATGCAACACTACCTCAAATCTCCTGAATATTCCGAGTTAATCACCCTGGGAGCACCACTAGGACCAACATTGGGATCTGCACAAGAAGTGCAGAAGTATAGTATAAGTATAATCGATCATATGTACTCAAGTATGTACCGAGTCTAATCTCGATGAGGTAGTGACGAGGCTATGACAAGACACTTACTATAAACATGTACAAGTAATAAGCAGAAAGCAATAAAAGAATAGAAAGATGAGTAAATTCATATAATTTAAATAATAGAATAAATAACAAGGTTCTCAGAGATAACATCACGGTACAACCATATAAAGCAAACATCATAGCCAAGAATAAAAACCAATAATAACTACACGTCCTCATATCCATTTTAGTGTGCAACCCGATCCAAACACATGTCGTTGCAGCGTGCAACCCGATCCAATCACAATACCATTAACATCCAACACAATTGCAGAGTGCAACCCGATCCAACCTCAATATTATCAGTAATCAATACCATTGTGGCTTGCAATCCCATCAACATACCAATTCATATGAAAAAGCCCAAGAAACAATCAAGTATGGCGAAACTCATAACATAATATAAAAGAGAGCTAACAAATATGAACCCGAACAAAGAATGACAGTAATCCAATTTACAAAAACTAACCTCACACTTATATATGACAACAAATACTTTAACAAATCAAAAATACAAAAATAATCTAAAGGTCACATAATACGATATATAGCATAGTAGAGTAAGACAAGAAACGAGTTAAGGCACAAGGCAAGTAAAGGCATGGGACATATAAAGGAATAAAACAAGTAAAGGAATCTATCTAATAAAATGTAAGGGTATGTAACAAATAAGAGCATACAAATAGTAAAGGCATAAAGCAAATAGAAGCATGTGACAAATCAGGCATGTAACAAGTAAGGGCATATATCCAATAGAAACATGTATCAAGTAAGAGCATATAACAAGTAAAAGCATGAAATAAGTAAGGACATGGTATAATTAAAGGAATGAAATAAACTAGTTCACCTTGCATGCTTCAACTCATGACAACACATATACACTTATCACCTAGCATATATAACATTTTCACATATAGATCACATAGCAAATAGACCAATCATTTCCTAATTCTCTCAAATCAAGATTAACCATGATACTTACCACTTTCCGAGACAAAATTAATAATTCAGCACAACTTTTCCCTTAAGAAAAGCCTCCAAATCACTTAAATCTAGTCAAATAATGCCCAAATAAGTTAAACAAATTTTAGAAACTACCCTCGTTCAAAAGGGTTCGGACTTTAACTTATTGAATAAAGTTAACAAAAAGTTTAACATGAGCCTATATGGTCAAAATCTAAAATTAAGACCAATTCCCGTTTACATATTTTCCTCGAGTCCAAATATGTGATTTCCATCAACATCAAATCGGGGTTCAAATCTCCAAAATTAGCTGTCACGATAAAAAATTTATCTAGTCGTGATGACACCTAACCCTAATGCTAGGTAAGCCAATCATGCACTATAAGAAAGTAGACATACGATGATATTTTATAAATGTCAAATTAAGTAGGATAAATGCCACAAAATCATTAACTGACATTTATTTTACATTTAGCGTAAATGTCGGAAATATCAATGTCGGTAATTTTTCGACATTTAAGTAAATATTGGTAAAAGATTTACGACATTTATTCACTAACATTTGTGAAAATGTCACTTTGAAATTTCCAACACATAGAGTAATGTCGGCAAATGAATAGTAACATTTGTTTGAAACTTTTATCAAATGTCAACATTGTAGTTTTTAGCTATTGTTTGCGACATATTTGAAAATGTCGGAATTTTTTTACTTATTATCAACATTTGCGCAAATATTGGTAAATTCTCGAGACTATTTTTATCGCATCCTATAAAAAACATAAACTGGAATCATATGTAATGAAAACGGAAGCTCTCTATATACTAATTTCAAGTATAAAATCTGTACTCTTTACAATAAAACAATGTCACGATAATTTTATTTTCAATATTCAAGAAAAAATTAACTAATTTTGAAACAAGTGGATTTCTTCACTTCTTCAATTCATCTGCCACTCTTTATGCACTTCCTTCTATAGCTTTCTCTCCAATTCAATTATGTATTTGTTTATTGGTAGCCTCTTGAATGGGATAAGAAATGATTGATGTTGCAACCTGTGTTTTTATAAATGCACAACAAATTAATCATAAAGTAGTTAACATTAGTAGTAAACCTCTTAGTTTACAAACATACACATTTTCATATAGTGAATGTTACTAGGATTGCATCTTGCTACTGTAACAGTTAAGTGCTTGAGAATTTCTCAAAAAATGATGCAAAGCTTGCGTCTTGCTGCAGAAGTGTCATATGTGTCTTGGGGTTGGGGAAATGGGAGAAATTGATAGGGTTTTGTAAGGATCCGATTGGTCGTTTTGAGAATTTAAGTCCTATTCGATGGAATAAGGTCTTAAACAGCTTCGTATATTGTGTTATGACTTCAGTGCATGGTCGATGTTACACCCCATGTTTTTGTACGTGAAAGTATGTCGTAAGTCAATTGATGTAAGCTCGAAAATGAGATCTTCTTTGAAAGTATATAGAGTGATTTAATGTTGTTACACCCTGTACTTCAGACGTCACTGTTATTATTGGATTATCTAATGTAAACTCAAAAACGACGAAATCCTTCTACAAGGATAAGAAAGGTTTACTGAAGTCTTAAGCAAGTTAAGATGAATATGATATTTTTTACTCATGATTAAAATGAGTTTAAAGTCAATATATGACTATATATGATGTTTGGATATGAAATATAAAGTTTGGGAAAAAATGGATTTAAGTTGCGGAAAAATCGACTAATGATTTGCCTTGTAATGAAGCATTTTGAGAAATATATTTTATGTATCATATGAGGTTGTTTTGTGACATATTATATACCAAAATTAAGGTCTAGGAACCTAGTTTCCAACGGTCTAAACAATTTATTTATACGACATCGGGGTAAAGAAATATGAATTTATATAGTAGGGTCGCCAAGTCACGTCGCCGCACTTCGGAGAAACTGACAGTTTTATAGGCTAGTTGTGATACAGTTTTCTCCCAATCTATTGAGAGTTATATGGATATATTTATATGGAATTAAATCCCTATGTGTCTAGTTTCCAACGCTGCAAACTGTTTGTCAATACGATGTCAGATTAGAGATATAGACGCATCTGAAGTTGCACAACTCAAGCTGCCAAGCAGGCAGCTTACCCACCTACTAGGAGAATTGAGGTGGTGGGCTTATAAGTTATCTTATACCTTGTATATCTCATCATTATACACATAAAACATACACCAAAACACTCTCAATTCTCTCTAAGAGCTGGTCCAAGATCCCAAGAACCAAACTAAAGGGAAATCAACTCAAATCATCATCAAAAGTGTTAAAGACTACAAGAGAATGCTTCAATGATGTTGTGGTGTGATTGAGGGCTATTGTGAGCTAAATTGAGATAGAGCTTCGAGTTGTAGATGCTGTCCAAGGTATGTATATGTCACGACTCTAAACCCAAACTCGGTCATGATAGCGCCTCTCGTGAAGACAAGGCCAACCGACACTTCCCATTTCAGTATTTAACAGTTAAGCATTTAGAAACAGTCTAAACATGAATAAATAAACCAAAGTTTAAGCAAATGATAGTATAATATGTGAAATACAACCCAAACACAACCCGATAACGGGGTGTCACTAGTCATGAGCATCTAACAAAATGGAATACTCCGAATATATATAACTACAAAGTTTAATACAGAAACTAAGAACAGAAAGGAATAAGATAGGGAAGAGCTCCAGGCTACGAACGCCAATAGCTACCTAGAGACTCCTCGGATCCGCTAGAGCCGGAATGATCAGCACTCGGGAACGGGGCCAGATACGCCTGAATCTGCACACACGATGCAGGGAGTAAAGTGAGTACTCCAACTTAGTGAGTAATAATAATAAATAAAGACTAAAAGCAGGAAATAACGTAAGGCACAAAAGTATGCTATAATGAAGTAGTAAAACTATTAAAAACAGTAAAACCAGTGAAAGATAGGTAAAAATCCTTTAAGTCAATTTAACTTCATGAAAAGCCTTTTTCAACAATTTAACGGGGAATTTACAGTAAATTATAAAAATAAACACATAAAGGTTCTCCCCTCGGACACAATATCAACAAATCCGCCCCTCGGGCAATATCTCAGAACAGTACCAGCCCCTCGGGCAATCACATAGAATAATACCAGCCCCTCGGGCTAAATCTCACATCACAATAGGTACCCGCGCTCACTCGGGGTGTATAGACTCCTGGAGGGGCCCCTTATGGCCCAAGAGCAATATTAAGCCACCTCGTGGTATCATCACTAGGCCCTCGGCCTCATATCAATCAAGCCACCTCGTGGTGTACATATCTCAGGCCCTCGGCCTCATAATTAGTATCAAAAATTTTCTAACTAAGTCAAAAATCCTCACAAGGCACTCGGGCAGTAGTAAAACATGTTTCTCAGCCCAAACTCTCATTTAAAAGATCATTTAAGTGTTAAAACAGAGTAAACATGGCTGAGTACGAAAAAAAAGTGAAATATAAGATGACTGAGTTCAATAAAAAGTCAAAATAGTGAGGAAATACAATAAAAATCCCCGAAGGGTTCAAATAGTTGCCACAAAGCCCAAATATGGCATTCAGCCCAAATCATGATGATAGCAAATAGATTTAAGTCAAATATGCGGTAAAATAGTCATCCGGGACGGACTAAATCACAATTCCCAACAGTGCATGACCCCACGCTCGTCATCAAACGCGTGCCTCGCCTCAATATAGCACTACGATGTGCAATCCGGGATTTCAAACCCTCAAAATATCATTTACAATCAATACTTACCTCGAACCGATCAAATCTCTATCTCACGACGCCTTTGCCCCATGAATCAGCCTCCACTCGCATCGAATCTATCCAAAATCAGAATGAGGACGTCAAAATATGCTAAGGGAATGAAGCCCAAGCGAAAATAATCAAAATACGACACAAATCCCGAAATTACAAAAACCCGACCCCGACTCACATCTCGGAATTCGATAATTTTTACATCAATAGATTCCTTATCTCCCTACGAGCTCATACATATCAAAAGTTCTAAAATCCGACCTCAAATGATCCTACAAATCCTCAATCAAAGGTCTAAATTTCCAAGCCATAGTTGTTCAATTTTTGGCTTAATTTCCTTGATTATTTAGGTGGAATTCACATTAGAATCGGGTTTTAAGTCCATGAATCTTACCTCCAAGTGATTACCCTTAAATCCCTCTTCAATCCCCTTCAAAAGGCTCCACAAACGACCAACAATGGAAGAAATAAACCCCATATTCGTGGACAAGACGGCCTTTTAAATCTTCTGCCCATGTCTTAATTTCCTTCTTCGCGAATGCGGTTAACGCCTCGCGTTCGCGAAGCACAAAATGACTTTGACCAAAAGTCCTCTTACGCGAACGCGACATGCCCATCGCGAACGTGATGGTTCCTCAGACTTACTTTTCGCGAATGCACTTCCTCTCTCCCGAACGCGATGAACAACTCAACCTCAAACCTACCTGACCAATTTCCTCTACGCGAACGCGCTGCCCTTTTCGCGAACGCGATGCACGAACATCCAGCCCTTCGTGAACGTGGAACCTTCCTCGCGAACGCAAAGGCTAAAATCATCTGCCTTCTCAACTAACCCTTCACGAACGCGAAGACCTACTCGCGAACGCGAAGGTCAAATTCTCTGCAACATTTTAGCAGTTTTTCTGCAATTCCAAACAACAAAAAATGATCCGATTGACCACGCGAAACTCACCCGAGGCCCTCGGGACCTCAACCAAAGGCATCAACATATCCCAAAACCTTATTCAAACTTGTACCAATCTTCAAAACACCTCAAACAACATCAAATCGACCAAAATACATAGGATTCAAGCCTAAGTTTCCAAAAACTTCTAAATTTCGCTTTTGATAAGAAACCCAACCAAACCACGTCTGAATGACCTGAAATTTTGCACACACGTCCCAAATGACAAAACGAAACTACTGCAACTCTCCAAATTACACCTATATCAAAATCTTTCCTACCAACCGGAAATCGCCAAAATATCAACTTCGCCAATTCAAGTCTAAATCTACTCCGAACCTCCAAAACTCATTCCGATCGTGCTCATAAGTCCAAAATCACCTCCCGAAGCTAACTGAACCATCAGAACTCAGATTCGAGCCCTCTAATACATAAGTCAATATTCGATTGACTTTTCCAACTTAAGTTTCTTAAAAAGAGACTAAGTGTCTCAAACCTTACCTAAATCATTCGGGTTTGATCCGACCAACCCGATACCACATAACACGGATAAACAAGTCATAAAGAAGTAGAAAAGGGGAAAACAGAGCGGTAACTCATGAGACAACTGGCCGGGTCGTCACATCCTCCCTAACTTAAACAAACGTTCGTCCTCGAATGAGTCAAGAAACATACCTCAAACCTCAAACAGGTAAGGATATCTGCTCCGCATCTTCCGCTCGGTCTCCTAGGTAACATCCTCAATGGGCCGACCTCTCCACTGCACTTTCACTTAAGCTATATCCTTTGACCTCAACTTTCAAACCTGATGACCCAAAATAGCTACTGGCTCCACATCATAAGTCAAATATCATCCAACTGAACCATGTTGAAATCTAAAACATGAGACAGATCCCCAATATACTTCCGGAGCATAAAAACATGAATTACCGGAGGCACACTCGACAAGCTGGGTGGCAAAGAAAGCTCATAATCCACCTCCCCAATCCTCCGAAGCTCCTTAAAAGGCCCAATGAACCGAACACTCAATTTACCTTTCTTCCCAAATCTCATAACACCCTTCATGGGCGAAACCTTCAACAGAACCTTTTCACTAACCATGTAGGACACATATAACATAACTT
Source organism: Nicotiana tabacum (assembly GCF_000715075.1). Lineage (NCBI taxonomy): Eukaryota > Viridiplantae > Streptophyta > Magnoliopsida > Solanales > Solanaceae > Nicotiana > Nicotiana tabacum. The sequence continues at coordinate 223,607,543 of NC_134101.1, forward strand.
TTTTGCCTCGACTGCGCTGTATGAAGCCTCTCCTGAATCACCTTCACCTTTTCTGAGGCATCCTGCACCAAGTCTGTCCTCAATAGACTAGCCTCACCAGGCTCGAACCAACCAACTAGAGATCTACACCACCTCCCATACAAAGCCTCATATGGAACCATCTCAATACTCGACTGATAGCTATTATTATAAGCAGACTCTGCAAGCGGTAGAAACTGATCCCATGACCCTCCGAAATCAATGACACAAGCACGCAACATGTCCCTCAATATTTGAATAGTGCACTCGGACTGCCCGTCCGTCTGAGGGTTAAAAGCTGTGCTCAACTCAACCTGAGTACCCAATTCTCACTGCACAGACCTCCAAAACTGCAATGTAAACTGAGTGCCCCTATCTGAAATGATGGAAACTGGAACACCATGCAAACGAACAATCTCTCTGATATAGATCACTGCTAACCGCTCTGAAGAATATATAGTACACACAGGATTGAAGTGCGCGGACTTGGTCAGCTGATCCAAAATCACCCAAATAGCATCGAACTTCCTCAAAGTCCGTGGAAGTCCAACTACAAAGTCCATAGTGATCCTCTCCCACTTCCACTCTGGAATATCTATCCGCTAAAGCAAGCCACCCGGTCTCTGATGCTCATATTTCACCTGCTCATAATTGAGACACCGAGCGACAAATCCCACAATATCTTTCTTCATTTTTCTCCACCAATTTTGCTAACTGAAATCCTGATACATCTTCTCGGCACCCGGATGAATGGAATACCGCGAGCTATGGGCCTCCTCCAGAATCAACTCCGGAAGCCCATCCACATTGGGCATACAAATCCGACCCTACATCCTCAACACCCCATCATCACCAATGGTCACATCTTTGGTATCATCATGTTGAACTCTGTCCTTAAGGACAAGCAAATGCGGATCATCATACTGGCGCTCTCTGATGCGATCATATAAGGAAGACCAAGAAATCACACAAGCCAATACCCGAGTGGGCTCCAAAATATCTAACCTCATGAACCGATTGGCCAAGGCCTGAACATCAATTGCAAGAGGTCTCTCCCCAACTGGAATATATTCCAAGCTCCCCATACTCACTATCTTTTGGCTCAAAGCATCGAGCAACATATTGGCCTTTCCCAGACGGTACAATATAGTGATATCATAATCCTTAAGCAACTCTAACCAACTCCGCTGCCTCAAATTGAGATCCGTCTGTTTGAACAAGTGCTGGAGGCTACGATGATCAGTAAACACCTAACAAGACACACCATACAAGTAATGCCTCCAGATCTTCAACGCGTGAACTACGACAGCCAACTCCAAATCATGAACGGGGTAGTTCTTCTCATAGGGATTCAACTGACGAGAAGCATAAGAAATAACTCTACCCTCCTACATCAATACACAACCAATACCAAGTCTCGAAGCATCATAATAAACGGTATATGAACTTGAAGTTGATGGAAAAACTAACACTTGAGCTGTGGTCAAAGCTGTCTTGAGCTTTTGGAAGCTCTCCTCACACTCGTCCGACCATACAAATGAAGCACCCTTCTAGGTCAACTTGGTCAAAGGCGATGCGATAGATGAGAATCCCTGAACAAAACGGCGATAATAACCCGCCAAACCAAGAAAACTACGATGCTCTATGGCTGATGACGGTCTGGGCCAACTTTGAACTGCCTCTATCTTCTTCGAATCAACCTGAATACCCTCGCTGGACACCACGTGTCCCAAGAAAGCCACTGAACTGAGCCAAAACTCACACTTGGAGAATTTCGCATAAAGCTTCTCCTCCCTCAATCTGTACAACATAACTTTCAAATGCTCCGCGTGCTCCTCCTGACTACGCGAATATACCAGAATATCATCAATGAAGACTATGATAAATGAGTCAAGATAAGAACAGAACACATTGTTCATCAAATGCATGAACATTGCTGGGGCATTGGTCAGCCCAAAAGACATCACCAAGAACTCATAATGACCATATCGGGTCCTGGAAGCTGTCTTAAGAATATTTGAGTCGCTGATCTTTAACTGGTGATAACCTGAATGAAAATCAATCTTGGAGAACACTCTCGCTCCCTGAAGCTGGTCGAATAAATCATCAATGTGAGGCAAAGGATACTTGTTCTTAATTGTTACCTTGTTCAATTGCCTGTAATCATTGCACATCCTTATAGTGCCATCCTTCTTCTTCACAAATAGAACCTGCGCACCCCAAGGTGACACACTAGGCCGAATAAACCCTTTATCAAGGAGTTCTTGAAGTTGCTCATTTAATTCCTTTAACTCCGATGGTGCCATACGATACAGAGAAATAGAAATGGGCTGAGTGCCCAACACCAGGTTAATACCAAAATCAATATCCTTGTCCGGTGGCATGCCCGACAGGTCTGCAAGAAACACATCGGGAAAATCCCTCACAACTGGAACAAAATCAATACTGGGAGTCTCAGTACTGACATCCCTCACAAAGGCTAGATACGAAAGACAACCCTTCCCAACCATACACTGGGCTTTCAAGAATGAGATCACTCTACTGGGAACATAATCAGTCATACCTCGCCACTTGATCCGTGGCACACCCGGTATAGCCAATGTGACTGTCTTAGCATGAAAGTCCAGAATAGCACAACACGGAGATAACCAATCCATGCCCAAAAAAATATCGAAATCCACCATACATAATAATAAAAGATCCACATATGTCCAGACCCCTAATAGTCACCACACACGACAGGTACACATGGTCTACAACAATAGTATCGCCCACCAGGGTAGATACATGAAGAGGTGAAGCAAAAATATCAAGGGGCATACCCAAATAACGAGAAAAGTATGATGACACATAAGAAAGGTGGAACTGGGATCAAATAATATAGAGGCATCTATGTGACAGACTTAAACAATACATATAATAACAGCATCAAAAGAAATAGCATTGGGTCTTCCTGGAAGTGCATAGAAACGGGCATGACCGCCACCTGATTGACCTCCCATTCTAGGGTGACCCCTAGCTGACGAAACTCTACCCCTAGCTGGCTGGGCGGGTGGTGAAGTAACTGGAGCAGAAGTCGATGACTGACCCCTCTGCTAAGATGAACTCACAAGACAACGAGGGCACTGCCTCCATATATGACCCATCCCACCACACTCATAACAACTCCCAGGTGCTGGAGAAAGGGATTGAAGGAAACACTCGCAATGGAGTGACTAGAAGATGCACTCGCCATAGAAGAGCCCTGAACTGATGGAGCATGGGACAAACTCTAAGCTGGAAGGGCACTAAGTGATGACTAGCCCTAATGAGAACTGTGATAACCATGACCCGATCACGCCCCACGATAACCTGGGCGAGCTAGCTGAGCATGTCTGAATGGATGGCCTCTACCGTGCTAAAACTGACCTCTCGAAGGAGTACCACTGTAACTACTAGATCATCGAGGCCTCTTGGACTCCCTCTCCTCGCGCTCCTGGCGACGAAGAGACTCAATCTCCCGAGCAATGTCTACAATCTCCTCAAAGGTAGAAGTAATCACCCTCTCCCTGGTCATGAGAATACGAAGTTGATAAGTAAGGCCATCAACAAACCTCCTAATCCTCTCCCTATCAGTCGGAATCCAAATAGCATGACGAGCTAACTCGGAGAATCTCATCTCGTACTGCGTCACAGTCATCTCTCCCTGACGCAACCACTCAAACTCCATATGCAGCTCCTATCTGCGGGGTTGCGGCACATACTTCTCCAGAAAGAGAACGGATAACTACTGCCAGGTAAGGGGTGCTGCACCAACAGGCCTACGCCTCTCAAATGCCTCCCACCAAGTGAAGGCAGCTCCAGGAAATGGATAAGTAGTGAAAGCGACCCCGTTGGTCTCCAGAATACCCGCTGTACGAAGCATCCTCTAACTCTTATCTAAGAAACCCTGGGCATCCTTGCCCTCTGCACCACTGAAGGTCGGAGGCTGCAGTCTACCAAACCTCTCCAACCTACGCTGCTTATCTTCCGGCATAGCAGGAACTACATAGTCGTGAGCAGTTGCAACCGGCTGGGCTGGATGTGCCTCCACCGTCTGAAGTCCCTGCACGACCTGCTTAGGTGTGCGAGCGGCAGGAGTCTGATTGCCTCCCCCAGCTTGAGAAGTAGCTGCGGCTGTAGTGGCTAAAACCGCTTGAGCTAGGCCAGTGCAAACTAATAAGATCTGAGCAAAGTCCTCCTGAAGACCCGAAATCATAATGGGGACAGCTGGTGCCTGAGCTGGTGCTGCTGGAGCATCTATAACTGGGTCCTGATTCTAAACTTGGGCAGCTGGTGGATTTGCAGGTGCTGCCCTAGCTGCTCTGCCCCTACTATGACCACGACCACGTCCTCGGCCTTTGGTGGCCACAACTGGTGGTACTGGTTGTCGTCCATCCTAAGCGGTTGCGCGTGTCCTCACAATCTGTGATAGAATAGAACAACAGAAGTCTAGTACTCGGATCAACAAATTTGCACGACAAGAATTTCAAGAATATGAAGTTTTTCTAAAGGTTCTGCAGCCTCTCGAGGATAAATACAGACGTATCTATACCGATTCGTGAGACTCTACTAAACCTGCTCATGACTCGTGAGACCTATGTAACCTAGGCTCTGATGCCAACTTGTCACGACCCTAATCCCATACCCGGTCGTGATGGCGCCTCTCATGAAGACAAGGCCAACCGACACTTCCCATTTCAGTATTTAATAGTTAAGCATTTGGAAACAGTCTAAACATGAATAAATAAACCAAAATTTAAGCAAATGATAGTGTAATATGTGGAATACAGCCCGATACCGGGGAGTTACTAGTCATGAGCATCTAACAAAATGGAATACTCTGAAGATATATAACTACAAATTTTAATATTGAAACTAAGAACAGAAAGGAATAAGATAGGGAAGAGCTCCGGACTGCGAACGCCAATAGCTACCTAGAGACTCCTCAGATCCTCCTAAGCCGGAATGATCAGCACTTGGGAGCAGGACAAGATACTCCTGAATCTGCACACAGGGTGCAGAGAGTAAAGTGACTACTCCAACTCAGTGAGTAATAATCATAAATAAAGACTGAAAGCAGGATATCACCTAAGGCACAAAAGCATGCTATAATGAAGTAGTAAAACCATTAAAAATAGTAATACTAGTGAAATATAGGTAAAAATCCTTTAACTCAATTTAACTTCATGAAAAGCCTTTTTCAACAATTTAACAAGGAATTTACAGTAAATTATGAAAATAAACACATAAAGGTTCGCCCCTCGGGCACATTATCAACAAATCCACTACTCGGGCAACATCTCAGAACAGTACCAGTCCCTTGGGCAATCACATAGAACAATACCAACCCCTTGTGCTCAATCTCACATCACAATTGATAACCGCGCTCATTAGGGGTGTATAGACTCCTGGAGGGGCCCCTTACGGCCCAAGCGCAATATCAAGCCACCTCGTGGCATCATCACAAGGCCCTCGACCTAATATCAATCAAGCCACCTCGTAGTGTACATATCTCACGCCCTCGGCCTCATAATCAGTATCATGTTTCCTCACAACTTAGGCCCTCGACCTTACTCAGTCAAAAATCCTCACAAGCTAATCGAGCAATAGTAAAACATGTTTCTCAGCCCAAAATATAATTTAAAAGATCATTTAAGTGTTAAAACTGAGTAAACATGGCTGAGTACGAAAAACAGTAAAATATAGCATGAATGAGTTCAGTAAAAAGTCAAAACAGTGAGGAAATACCAGTAAAAATCTCTAAAGCATTCAAATAGTTGGCACAAGGCCCAAATATGGCATTCAGCCCATATCATGATCATAGCAAATAGATTTCAGTCAAATACGCAGTAAAATAGTCATGCGGGATGGACTAATTCACAATCCCCAATAGTGCACGACCCCACGCTCATCATCAAACACGTGCCTCACCTTAATATAGCACTACGATGTGCAATCCGAGGTTTCAAAACCTCAAAACATCATTTACAATCATTACTCACTTCGAACCAGTCAAATCTCTAGCTCGCGATGCCTTTTCCCCTCGAATCGACCTCCACTGACAACGAATCTATCCAAAATCAGAACGAAGACGTAAAACTATCCTAAGGGAACAAAGCCCAAGCGAAAATAATCAAAATACGACCCAAATCCCGAAATTTCCAAAACCCGACCCCCGGGCCCACGTCTCAAAATTCGATAAGTTTTACATCAATAGATTCCTTATCTCCGCATGAGTTCATACATATCAAAAGTTCTGAAATCCGACCTCAAATGGTCCTACAAATCCTCAATCAAAGATCTAAATTTCCAAGCCCTAGTTCTTCAATTTTTGGCTTAATTTCCTTGATTATTTAGGTGGATTTCACATTATAATCGAGTTTTAAGTCCAAGAATATTACCTCCAAGTGATTCCCCTTGAATCCCTCTTCAATCCCCTTCAAAAAGCTACAAAAACGACAAATAATGGAAGAAATAAAACCCACATTCGCGTACAAGACGGCCTTTTAAATCTTCTGCCCAGGTCTTAATTTCCTTCTTCGCGAACACGAAGCACAAAATGACATTGTCCAAATGTCCTCTTACGCGAACGTGATATTCCCATCACGAACGTGATGATTCCTCAGACTTACTCTTCACGAACGCACTCCTTCTTTCGGGAACGCGATGAAGAACTCGACCTCAAACCCAGCTGACCAATTTCCTCGACGCGAACGCGCTGCCCTTCTTGCAAACGAGATGCATGAACATCTAGCCCTTCGCGAACGCGGAGGCTTTCTCGCGAACACAAAGGATAAAATCATCTGCCTTCTCAACTAACCCTTCGCGAACGCAAAGTCCTACTCGCGAACGGGAAGGTCAAATTCTCTGCAACACTTCAACAGTTTTTCTGCAATTCCAAACAACAAGAAATGATCTGATTGACCACCCGAAACTCACCCGAGGCTCTCGGGACCTCAACCAAAGGCACCAACATATCCCAAAACCTTATTCAAACTTGTACCAATCTTCGAAACACCTCAAAAAACATCAAATCGATCAAAATGCATCGGATTCAAGCCTAAGTTTCCAAAAACTTCTAAATTTCGATTTTGATAAAAAAAACCCAACCAAACGACGTCCAAATGATCTGAAATTTTGCACGCACGTCCAAAATAACACAACGAAACTACCGCGGCTCTCAAAATTCCATTCTGACCCCTATATCAAAATCTCGCCTACCAACCGGAAATCGCTAAAGTATCACCTTTACCAATTCAAGCTTAAATCTACTCCGCACCTCCAAAATTTATTTCGATTGCGCTTCTAAGTCCCAAATCACCTCCCAAAGCTTACCGAACCATTGGAACTCACATACAAGACCTCTAACACATAAGTCAACATCCGGTTGACTTTTCCAACTTAAGCTTCCTTAAAAGAGACTAAGTGTCTCAAACCTTACCTAAATCATTCCAGATTCGATCCGACCAACCCGATACTATATAAAACGGATAAACAAGATATAAAGAAGCAGAAATAGGGAAAACAGATCGATAACTCATAAGACGACTGGCCGGGTCGTCACAGTATAATATCTTCTTGATTGTGCGTAAGGCTAATCTTGTGTTGTTGTGTTGTTCGAGTGAAAAGTCATATGATAGCACTTGAAAGAACATGAGATATGGTTGCCTCTTTGGTTGGGCTGTTTTGTGGCTAAATATATGGTTTGTGGTGGCTGAAAATTGTGACAAATAATTTGATAATGTATGTGGCTGTTGTTGTTAAGCTTTTGTAGGTTTTAATTAAGTTGATTGAAGAAGAAAAGATGAAAAACAAGTGATTGACGGTAAAAATTAAGGCGCTAGACGTATTGGGCTGTTTTGGAAGGCATTTTGTGGATGTTTTAAACTAGAAATAATATGGTACATATAAGTATGATGTTCTGAAGGTTGTAAACTAATTTATGAAATAAAAGTTGGATTCAATTCATATCTTGTTATGAGTAAAAACGAGCTTGCCGTTCAATATGATTGTTAAGATAATTGGAGAAACTCATATTGGATTGCATTGTTGTTGTTGCTATTGTTGGTTATAGTTGTTATTGTTGGGATATTGATGACCCTTAGTAATCTTTGGGATGTATTAAAAATAGGGGAGGTTCTGCCCGATTTTTCTTAAGCCATACGACTAGCCAAATACGATGGTAAGACATTATATGTTAACGTCAATATCATTTCACTTGTTGAAGATGCAATACATTGTGTCGAGCTTGGTTGAGCAATAAGGAAGATGTTATGAAGGAATGTTAAGGTATCCCTTATTTCTTTTGGCATGATCCATACGATGCAAATGAAACGTGCAAATGCACAACTTCCATAAATGACTCTATTCATAGAAATGCTAGAGATGCTTATGTTCTTGATTCTCCATGTGTCATATTATTCTATCATCTATTCATGGGTCTCAGAAAAATACGTAAGTTGAAAGAGTTAACTTCATGACATTACTCAAAGGCATAATGGTCTTATGACATTCCAAGAGATTTTGTTGACATACTTCTCATGCATTGCATTCTTGTACATTAACCCAGGACCATATGGCATTATATACGCGTATATATGTATATACATGTATATGGGATATGGGAAAAGGTTATCGTGTTATATACGCACCACCACCTGATAAGTTGGTATACGTTGATGATTTGCCCATAATGGTCGAGATGATATGATGGGATGCCCTCGGAGGCTTGATGATGTTATGAACACATATACCCATGCATGGTATGACATTTATACGCATATGTATGACATTATAATATTAAATGATTCACAAAGTTATTCAGATATACATGTTGAGTCTTTTAATCCATGTTTCTCTCATGTCTACTAGTTACTGATTTTCATTCCTTACATACTCGGTACATTATTTGTACTGACGTCCCTTTTGCCTGGGGATACTGCATTTCATGCCCGTAGGTCTTGATAGACATGTCGGGATTCTTCAAACTATTTATCAACTTAGTGGAAGGTGTTTGTGCGCTCCATTTGCTTCGGAGTTGCTTCTTTGGTCAGTATGATTAGTACATATATAGATTGGTATGGCGGGACCCTGTCCCGACCTTTATGATATTATGTATTCTTAGAGGCTTAGACAGATGTCATGTATATGAATATGTGTATGGCCTTGTCGTCCTATGTTTCAAACATATAAAGAATCATGTCGGCCTTATATGCATGTACTTCATATGTATAAGTTTGTATTCCCTCATGTTTAACTCCATTCATTTACCTATGATAGAATGATATGGAAGATATGTTATGTTGGTCCTCGGTTGAGTAAGGTACCGGGTTCCCATTGCAACCCATCGGTTTGGCTCGTGACAGTCGAGTTCATTTATCGGATGATTCGAAGTCAATTTGGAAGAACGATTCTAGTTTTGGAAGCTTAAGCGGTAAGAGTTGATTGGAAATTAACTTTTGTGTAAACGACTCTAGAATAGGGTCTTGATGGTTCCGGTAGCTTTGTATGGTGATTTTGGACTTTGGTGTGCGTCCGAATTTGGATTTGGGGGGTCCGTAGGATAGTTTGAAGCATTTTGACGAAAATTGAAAAAGTTGAAGTTTTCGAAGGTTGAGAGGTTTGACCAAGAGTTGACTTTAGTGATACCGGGGTCGGAATGTCATTCTGAGAGTTGGAACAACTCTGTTATGTCATTTGTGACTTGCCTACAAAATTTTGATGTCGTTCTGGGTTGATTTGATAATTTTCGGCGCAAGTTTTAGAAATTAGAAGATTTGAAAGTTCATGAGTTCGGTGTGATTCATAGTTTCGATGTTGTTGGATGTGATTTATGACCTCGAGAGAGTCCGTGTTAGGTTATGGAACTTGTTAATGTATGTTGACAGGGTCATAGGGGCCTCAGGTGTGTTTCGGATAGGCTACAATCCATTTCCTTCTAATTTTGGACTGCTGTTTTGCTGGTACTTGGTTTTCTTAATCGCATTCATGTCAATTCCTCTGCGTTCCCGTAGTATAATTTTTGAGGATGAAATATTTGCTATTCACATTCACATGTTTCTGTACGCAATTGCGAGATTATATACTTACCTTTCTTCGTGTTCACTGCTGCCTCTCCGCATTCGCATAATAGAACTAGGCGTTGGGTGCTAGCGACCATTTACTCTTCACGTTCATATGTATCCTTGTGCGTTCGCATGGGTTGTTGTCCTTATTAATCGTGTTCGCGTTTGTTTGTTCACGTTCGCATAGGGTCATTTTACGCAGCCTTCATTTCTCTTATTCACGATCGCGAGTGATGTTTCGCGATCACGATGCATTAATCACTGGGCAAAATATAAAAGTACTATATTCTGAGGGTTAGCCATTTTTAACATTTTTGGAGTTCTAGAGCTCGGTTTTGAGCGATTCTTTGTAGGTTTTTCAAGCAAATTAATTGAGTAAGTGTTATTCACCTAGAACTTATTATATTCCATGATTCTCTCTTTATTTTTATCATTAAATTAGTGTTTTGAGTTGAGGAAAATGGGGGATTTTGAAGAAAACTTTCAAAGTGTAAAATGATGATTTGAGGGACGAAATGATATCGGAATTTGATAATTTTAGTATATTTGAACTCGTATCAGAACGGGTGTTCGGATTTTGTGAAATTTCTCCGGTTCCGAGGTGCGGACCTAGGGGTCAACTTTTGGGTTGATTTTTAGTTTTTGAATAGATTGAAGCCTTATTATCCGAAATAGTTTCTTATGAGTTTTATTTATGCTTTGAAGTTATTTTGGCCAGATTTGAGTCATCCGGAGTTTATTTCACCCGAGAAGCTCATTTTAGTGTAACGGTCTGTCTGGTTTGAGGTAACTATCTTGCTTAATGTTGTGTGGGGGAACTACCCTATAGGATTTGAGTCCTCCATGCTAATTGTATCATGTAAAGTCTGTGTACGCGAGGTGACAAGTACGTGCTCGAGCTTATTTGTGGAACGTTGACCTTCTAGGGTTCTTAGGTTCTTATGTTCATTAGATATAAAATTATTTTGTGATGTTAAGCTCCCTGTTTACTAGTTTCACCTCTACGTGTTTTTAATTAATATTAATTTCTTTGTGTTCCACCCTTATTGCCTATTGACTCTCATATGCCTTAACTGAAGTTGTTGCCTTTTTAATACCATAGCTATCTTTTATGTTGCTTATCCTTAATCGAGTTGTTGTATTGTTTCCATAATTTGCTCAAACATAAAAGAAGTTAGTTATCCTTATCATAGTTGCCTCATCCTAATTTGGAATTCATGACTCATGTCGTCCCCCTTGTTATCGAATTGTACTTTGTGAAGGTACATTTACATATTGAGCTACTCTTATTATGACAGGTATTATCTCTTGTGTTTATTCCTTGTGACTTCGTTTCTACCATTTCTTTACTTTCTAAAGCTTTGAGTTGATTTTCTTGTCTTATTCTCATGTATTGTTGTGGTTATTGCTGTGGTACTCAATTTATTGAGCCGAGGGCTATGCGCGGTGGTAGTATTGAGATTGTTTAGTGGAAATGTTGTGGAATATGTGCACCTGTTGTGGAGGCCATTCTATTGTGTTGTTGTGTTATTGGCTCATGATGTTGTTGGAATATTTTGTTCGGGTGTTTGCACAAGGTTTCTGCCATGCTATCATTACTGTTGATTAGGCACATGCGGCATGATAAAGCGGGCTATATCTATATGTTTGCGCATGTGGCGAAACAATGTGGGAATATTTCTATGCACATGTGGCAAGACAAGTCAGGCATTTATTTTATTATTGCACACATAGCGAGACGAGGTGGGCTATGTCAGGGGTTGTTTGTGATGACTTCTGATGGCTTGGGGGCATTGTTGTTGTTGATATTTGTGTAGTGGCCTCACTTACCCTGTGTGAGTTATACTGTGTAAAGTTCATGCGGACCATTTCTTATGTGACATTCATTGTGTCTATTCTTACTAGTTGGCCTGAAACGTGATTGAACACTTGCACAAGCATACACGTAGTTAATTACCCTAACGGTTTAAGAAGATGGATCATGATGTTATTGATAATTTCTACAAACCCATGTCTATTTGCCTTCTATGTGAGAATGGCTCTATTAGCACTTGAGTCGTCCGTGCAGTTATAAATTGTAATGAGGGCACACGATGCCAAGTATTTAGGGTTCAGGAATTGGGAGCCGTGAATTATGAATATTCTGAGGTTCGGTACCTCATGAGAGATTATTGGCTAAACCCTGATGTGAAAGCAGTCGTTCTTGTTGATTCGTTACTTGCCTTTCCTTTATATGTGTTCACCGAATTTTTTGTGTTTTGTTGCTAATTGTTGCTTCTATTTCCTACTGCAAGTACCATATTCTTGTTGTCATTATGTATAGCTTTGTAGAGATATCGTACTCTTTTAGTTCTATGCCTATACATTGTCTAGGTTATTCAGACCAGTAGGTGCCTTGACTGTACCTCATCACTACTCCACTGAAGTTAGTCTTGATACTCAGTGGGTACTGTTGTGGTATACTCATACCACGCTTCTGTACAATTTTTGTGCAGATCCAGATATTTCAAAGTCAATGAATCGTTAGCCAGCTGTATGGACTTTTGCTGTGGAGACTCAAAGTAAACATGTTGTTGCGTTCGCATGCTTCAGAGTCATCTTCTGGTGTTGTTTTTATATTGTTTATCCCTATTTTGAAACAGTTGTATTTAGAGATTTCTAGCAAACTGTATAGAGCTTATGACTTGTGCTACCAGTTTTGGGATTGTAAGTCTTGTATAGAGAATTTCTATTTTCCATTTTGTTAGTCGTTATTTAATATTGTTATCATTTCAGTAAATGTTAGGCTTACCTAGTCTTTAAGACTAGGTGCCATCACGATATCCTACGGAGGGATATATGGGTTATGACAAGTTGGTGTTAGAGTTCTAGGTTCATAGGTGCTATGAGTCATAAGCGAGTTTAGTAGAGTCTTGCGGATCGGTACGGAGATGTCTGTACTTATCTTTGAGATGCTATAGAACTATTAGGCGATTCTTACTCATTTCATTCCTATCGTGCAAGTTTATTGATCTCGGGGTTTGAGCTTTTATCATTCTATTCTCTTAGAGATGGTGAGGAAATAAGCTACATTTACTGACAATGCTGCTCTCGGATCAGGTTTTGCTAGAGTCAAAAGTAGACGTCGAAGAGGAGCATGTGCCGCAGCTAGAGCACCTACTAGAGCAGGAGGAGCCTCCAGTAGCTCCGGTTGGGGGACAGGCACCAGAGGCGCATGCTACTACCCTCGGGCTTCAGGAGACCTTAGCACAGTTTTTGAGCATGATTAGTACATTGGCTCAGGCAGGATTGATTCCGGTTGCACAAACTACTTCACAGATCCTGGGAGGGACTCAGACTCTCACCGCCCATACTCAAGAGCAGCGCGTTCCCGTTGGTCAGGTTCCAGGTGTCATGGTGACACAACCTGTGGTTCCAGTTTAGCCCGTTGTTAGGGAAACATCATTTGAGGAAGAGCAGCTTAAACTTGCAAGGTTAAAGAAGTATGACCCTCCTACTTTCAGTGGTTTGGCTTCCGAGGGTGTTCAGGGTTTTCTAAAGGAGTGCCACTGCATTCGCTACACTATGGGTATTGCGGATATGAGTGGGGTTGCTTACCTTCCAGCTTAGAGGAGCGGCTTATCAAGGGTGGCATGTGTATTAGTTGGGTAGCCTGGCTGATGCAGCTCCACTTTCATGAGCTCAATTTTCAGACATGTTCCTCAGAGAGTTTGTACCTCAATCCCATCGGGATGCATGGCGCGTGGAGTTTGAACATATGCGCCAGGGCACTATGTTAGTGTAAGAGTATATTGTTAGATTCAGTGATTAGGCCAGACATGCACCTGCTTTGGTCGCTACAGTTAGAGAGCGTGTCTATGGATTCATTGAGGGAATCAGGCATGATATTCGGTTCAGCATGGCTCGTTAGTTGGAGATAGATGTTTTATTTCAGTAGGTGGTCGAGATCGCTCGGTGATTAGAGGGAATGTGGGACCAGGAGAGAGAGGACAGGTGGGGCTATGAAGAGAGAGGGCAGGCGAGGTCAGGTGAGAGAGGACAGGGAGGTGAAGAGGCCTCGCAGACCGGAGAGATCTACTGGTCCTTACTTTAGAGGCAGGGTACGACATGGTAGAGGTTTTGTGGGTCAGCCAGTTGTTTTTGCACTTCAGGCTTCACATAGTGTTTCGAGTACTCATGGGTCTTAGAGTACTCGTACCGCATAGTTTCCACAGCCACATGGTGAGATATTTTCCCTGACTCTGGATAGATGTGTTGCAACAGGGTATTCACACGAGTAGAGGGCACCCAAGAGGGGGAGGCCCGACCCGATAATGTGTTTCATACAGTAGGTGTGAGTCTATTGCGCTAGATAATGTCATACTGATATGCTTTCGATTTGTTATAGAGGAGCACCATTTGTATCATGTTTCTGTGCTGCTTATCGGGGTAAGTTCCCCTATTTGTTGCTCCACCTATGGGTGAGTTCATGATTTAGTATTGTATTTGTGTTTACCTTGGTTGGGAGACTCTATAGTAATAGCCCATGTCTATCATTTGTTTTATTCATTATTTAGAGTTACGAGAGTAGAAGTGAATTCTTGTTTTCTATTACGGTAGATTTTGATGTGATTCCTCGGTAATTTGGTTACGATTTGTGATTTAGATGTTCTATCGGCGTGAGATTTTAGTAATATCCCATGTCTATCATTAGTGGAAGGTTTCAATTGGTATGATGTGTATTCTACTTGTGATTCTGAGTTGAGGGTGAGACCCTCGCAATTTCATATGATTTGATATGTTTGAGACGGGCTGCGTGCCACGATGGAAGTTATATAAGGATGAGATCCTTGTGATTTGTTCATATACCTTGATTCATCCTTGTAAATTACTTCGTAGGATGGTACTGATAGATAGTTGTGCATGTCGAGCATGTTTGATATTTCTCTTATGTGTTTGTCCTTACGTATTCAGTCATTTTCATGTTGTGCTTATTTGAGTTTTATCTTGCGTGGTATGTGCTCGACGGCGGCAGAGGTGACTTGTTGATTCTGATGAATAGCTATGAGGTCTTCATGTTTCTTACATCGTTGTCAGTGTTGTGGAGGTTTGGAAAGTGTTCTAACAGATATGAGGCTAATTGTCTTTGTTGGATTTGATTACGAGCAACTATTATGATAAAAAGGTTATTGTGGGCATATGTGTGATGTGTCACATTGTCTGATTGTATTTTGTGGGTGTAGGAATAAGTTTTTGCAGCTAGTTGAGGCTGATACCGGGTGTGAATGTAGGAATCAGGTTTTTTTAGATGAGCAGATGGTTGAAAATTTCGGTTCTAAGGATTATGGTATTGGTGGAAGGGATATATTATAGTTGAGATGGTATCACCAGTCTTATGTGGATTAGGGTGATGGGGGGCCACCTGTGGGTGTATGTTGGATGAATGCATTCAGTGAATTGATGACTTCGGGATGATTCTTGGCACGTTCGAGAATGAACGTTTATTTAAGACGGGGAGGATGTAACTACCAGGCCAGTAGTTTTGAGAATTTAAGTCCTGTTCGGCAGCATAAGGTCTTGAACAGCTTCGTATTATGTGTTATGACTTGCGTGCGTGGTCGAGTTCAGTTACCGGATGATTCAGAGTCAACTTGAAAAAAGGATTCTAGTTTTGGAAGCTTAAGTGGTAAGAGTTAACCGGAAATTAACTTTTGTGTAAACGACTCCGGAATGGGGTTTTGATGGTTCCAACAGCTTCATATGGTGATTTTGAACTCATCCGTGCGTCCGGATTTGAATTTGGGGTTCCGTAGGGTAGTGTGAAAGATTTCGGCAAAAATTAGAAATGTTGAAGTTTTGGAAGGTTGAGAGGTTTGATCAAGAGTTGACTTTAGTGATACCGGGGTCAAAATGTGATTCCGAGAGTTGGAACAACTCTGTCATATTATTTGGGACTTGCCTGTAAAATTTGATGTCGTTCCGGGTTGATTTGATAGGTTTCGGCGCGAGTTTTAGAATTTGGAAGAATTGAAAGTTCATGAGTTCGATTCATGGTGTGATTCATAGTTTCGACGTTGTTGGATGTAATTTGAGATCTCGAGCGAGTCCGTGTTAGGTTATGGAACTTGTTGATGTGTTTAGATGAGGTCCCGGGGGCCTCGAGTGTGTTTCGGATAGGTTACGGGCCATTTCCTTCTATTTTTGGACTGCTATTTTGCTGGTGCATGGTTTTCTTAATCGCATTCGCATCAATTCCTCCGCGTTTGCGTAGTGAAATTTTGGAGGACGCAATATTTGCTCTTCGCTTTCGCATGTTTCTGTACGTGATCGCGTAATTGTGCACTTTCCTTTCTTCGCATTCGTTGCTGCCTTGCCATGTTCTTGTAGTAGAACTAGGAACTCTGACCATTTACTCTCTGTGTTCGCATGTGTCGTTGTGCGTTCAGGTAGGTTGTTGTCCTTATTCATCGCGTTCACGTCTGTTTGTTTGCGTTCGCATAAGGTCATTTTGGGAAGCCTTCATTTCTCTTCTTCGCGATCGCGAGTGATGTTCCGTGATCGCGATGCATTAATCACTGGGCATAATATAAAAGTACTATATTCCGAGGGTTAGCCATTTTTAACATTTTTGGAGTTCTAGAGCCCGATTTTGAGCGATTCGTTATGGGTTTCTCCAGCAAATCAATTGGGTATGTGTTTTTCACCTAGAATTTATTATATTCCATGATTCTATCTTTATTTTTATCATTAAATTAGTGTTTTGAATTGAGAAAAAATGCGGATTTTGAAGTAAACTTTCAAAATGTAAAATGATGATTTGAGGGACGAAATGGTATAGGAATTTGATAAAATTAGTATGGTTGAACTAGTATCGGAATGGGTGTTCTGGTTTTATAAAATTTGTCGAGTTTCGTGGTGCGGGTCCGGGAGTTGACTTTTGGGTTGATTTTTAGTTTTGATAAAGATTGAAGCCTTATTATCCGGAATAATTTCTTCTAAGTTTTATTTATGCTTTGAAGTTATTTTGGCTATAATTTAGCCGTCCAGAGGTTATATCACCTGATAAGCTTATTTTAGAGTAACGGTTTGTCTACTTTGGGGTAAGTATCTTGCCTATTTTCGTATGGGGGAACTACCCCTTAGGATCTGAGTCCTCTATGCTAAATGTATCATGTAAAGTCCAAGTACACGAGGTGACGAGTACGTGCTCAGGCTTATTTGTGGAACGCTGACCTCCTAGGGCTCTTAGGTTATTATGTTCATTAGATATGAAGTTGTTTTGTTATGTTAGGCTCCCAATTTACTAATTTCACCTCTACATTTTTTTAATTGAAATTAATTGCTTCGTGTTCCACCCTTATTGACTATTAACTCTAATGTGCCTTAACTGAAGTTGTTGCCTCTTTAATTACCATGCTATCTTTTCAATTGCTTATCCTTAATCGAGTTGCTGTATTGTTTCGGTAATTTGCTCAGACATAAAAGAAGTTAGTTATCCTTATCATAGTTGCCTCATCCTTATTTGGAATTCATGACTCATGTCGCCCCCCTTTATGTGGAATTGTACATTGTGAAGTTGCTGTTACATATAAATTCTCCCTTGTTGAGCTACTATTATTGTGACTGGTATTATCTATTGTGTTTATTCCTTGTGAGTTCGTTCCTACCCTTTCTTTGAGTTCTAAAGCCTTGAGTTGAATTACTTCTCTTATTCTCGTGTATTATTGTGGTTGTTGTTGTGGTACTCAGTTTGTTGAGCTGAGGGCTATGCGCAGTTGTGGTATTGAGATTAATTAGTTGAAATGTAGTGGAATATGGCCACCTGTTATGGAGTCCATTCTATTGCGTTGTTGTGTTATTGGCACGTGATGTTGTTGGAATATTTGTTCGGGGGTTTGCACGAGGTTTCTGCCATGCTATTGTTATTATTGATTATGCACATGCGGCGTGACAAGGCGAGCTATATTTGTGTGTTTGCGCATTTGCCAAGACAAGGTGAGAATATTGCTATGCACGTGTGGCGAGACAAGGTGGGCATTTACTTTATTATTGTACACGTGGCGAGACAAGGTAGGCTATGTCAGGGGTTGTTTGTGATGACTTGTGATGGCCCGGGGGCATAATTGTTGTTTATATTTGTGTAGTGGAATACTTATCCTGGGAGAGTTATACCATGTATATTTTGTGGTGACTGTTTCTTATGTGATATTCATTGTTTCTATTCTTACTAGTTGGCCTGAAATGTGATAGAACACTGGCACAAGCATACACGTAGTTAATTACCCCTAACAGTTTAAGAAGATGGATTATGATGTTATTGATCATTTCTACACACCCTTGTCTATTTGCCTTCTATGTGAGGGTGGCTCTATTGGCATGTGAGTCTTCCATACGGTTATAAATTGTAATGAGGGCACAGAAGGCCAAGTGCCCGTGAATTGTGAATATTCTGAGGTTCGGTACCTCGTGGGAGATTATTGGCTAAACCTGTATGAATGCAGACATTCTTGTTGATGTGTTACTTTCCTTTCCTTTATCTGTATTCACCGAATTTTTTGTGTCCACTGCTAATTATTGCTTCTATTTCCTACTTCATGTACCGTATTCTTTTTGTCATTATGTATAGCTTTATAAAGATATCGTACTCTGCTAGTTTTATGCCTATACATTGTCCAGGTTATTCAGACCAGTAGGTGACTTGACTATCCCTCGTCACTACTCCACTGAGGTTAGTCTTGATACTTATTGGGTACCGTAGTGGTGTACTCACACTACGTTTCTGTATAATTTTTGTACATATCCAGGTATGTCGAAGTCAGCCAATCGTTAGCCAGCTGTACAAACTTTTGCTGTGGAGACTCAAGGTAAACCTGTTGCTGCGTTCACAGGCTTCTGGGTCACCTTATGATGTTGTTTTTATACTGTTTATCCTTATTTCGAAAAAGTTGTATTTAGAGGTTTCTAGCAAACTCTGTTGAGCTTATGATTTCTACTACCGATTTTGGGATTGTAAATCTCATATAGAGAATTCCTGTTTTGCATTTTGTGAGTCGTTATTTAATATTGTTATTATTTTAGTAAATGTTAGCCTTACCTAGTCTCTAAGACTATGCGCCATCACGACATCCTACGGAGGGAGATTTGGGTTGTGATAGGTTTCTGAGAGAAGAACCTAGACTTCTTTTTTTTCTTTCTAAAAGGAGAACGCTAGGGGGCTCTTAAATATTTTTACTTTTAATTAGTAAGATTTAATAGTTAAAAATTTCCTTCATTTTTTTAATCTTCATAAAATAACCACTAATATTCCGATAGCTGCATTAAAAGTCTCAAGAGTATTGACATTTTTACTAAAATGTCATTAATTTTATGATATTCCTTGAAAATATAAGTAAATAAGCCCTTTTCCGACATTTATTATACATGTGACAAATTAAGTGTCGACGTAGGCCTACTTTCTTGTAGTGATTGGACAAGGTAATTCAAATGATAAATGATTAGTAACAAGAAATTAAATGACTGAATTGTATACAACCTCCCAAGGACTAGTAGTACAAGTCATGAGCCACTATGATTTAGATTACAAAATTAAATAAAAAATAGTACAATATTTATTTGAAATTTACATAAAAACAATTTAAGTCCTAAACTACCATGAACAAGGGGTAGCCTGAACCTGGAATGCTGGAACGTCTTCAGTGCAAAACTTCATCTTTTACAGCTGCACGGCTCCAAGATCTACACCCAAGGTATAGAAGTGTAGCATGAGTGCTAGGTGTAGAAGTGTAATAAGTGTAGACTTTTACCACTTATTAGCACCTTTTTACTTTTGTTTTAGTCCTAAAGTATTGATTTATGTTTCCAAAACTAATAAAAGTGTCAAATTGCAGAAATGTTTGAAGTTTGGGCTCCTATGACAAAAGCCAACTAAAAAAGGAGTATTCCGATTCACAAAGCAAGAATGAGCGTAGAACTTAAGAAGTACGGGCCACACAAGGATTTCTGCGGCCGCGAAAGAAAGTGCGGACCACTGAATTCCCTCTGCGACTGTAGAACAAGTGAAGAAGCCCAGCAGAGTTTTAGCTGATGTGCGGACCATTCATGATTTGTGCGGCCGCAGAACAAGGTCTGCACTGACAAAGGATTCAAAGTTCAGAGAATATGCAATTGACCAAGACTTGATGCCTTGCCTGAAGTGAGGAACACACAAGAATTGTGCAGCCATAGAAGATGCTTTGCAGCCACATATTAGAATTGTACGGCTGCAGAATCCAAAACCCTGCCAGCTGAAGTAATCTACGAACTACACATGGAATTGTGTGATCGTAGAACCTCCCGAAGGGAAGTTTTGTCAGCAAATTTTGGGCCACTATAAATAGACGAGAATTATACTTGTAGGTCAAGTTTCAAAGTTTGAGCTGTTGTAGCCATTGTATTTTGCTATTTAAGGAAGTTTGTGACTATTTTAGGATTTAGACATCATATTTTATCATTTTAATCTTAGATTATGCGTTTAATTAATATTTCTTCTTTGTTTTCTTCATTTTTCACTATGAGTAGCTAGATTCATACTAGGGTTGTAACCCAACCCTAGTGTGTAAAATTTTGGGTATTTAATTTAGTGTTTGTTTATGATTGAGTTTTGATTATTTAGCCTAGTTTATGCTTTCATTTTCGAATTAATGGTTGCAATTATTGATTCATGCCTTTTTGACTTGGTCTTTACTTGAGAAAGAGAGACTTAGTCAATGATAACTTGGCTAAAAAGGAATTTGGCTAACTAAAGGTTTGATTAGCTTAATTAAAGGGTTCAAACTAGAGATAGTGAGAACCCGACTTGAGCTCATATCAACTATTTAGATTGATACACATTTTGGCTTGAGAAAGCCAAATTGGGCAAAATCACTCTATGACCGAGACGTATTGAGTGTGTAATGTAGACTTGAGAGCTATAATACACCCCAATCAACAAAATAATTATTAACTTATTTAACCCGTTAGGCGAACACCTAGGTTAAGTCCATATCCCTAGGCATGTTAACTATTTGGCAACAAATATCAAAACAATCATTCGCTTTCTAGTTTCTTCTCTTAGTTTATAATTGTTAGAGTAAAATTATAATTAGAAATCAAAACCCTTTGTTTGGAAGTGCAATCTAGTTGTTCCATTTGCTTTTGTCAAGAGTATACCCTTAACACCTATATTAAACTCCCTGTGTAAATCGACCCCGACTCTGGTTGGATAGTATTCTTCCAACAACCATTTCCACTCACTATTGAGTGTGGATTGGACGTGGGTCAATTTTTGACGCCGTTGCCGGGAAGTTAAACGATGTTAGCATATATTTGAGTTTTTTTGGAATATCTCCTTTCCTTTTCATGTTACTAACTAGTGTGAGAAATTTTAGGTACAACCATGGAAAACAATGAGCTCGAAAATTTGCCTTTTGGGAGACTTGGACGGCGAGGAGCAGCAAGTAGAGGAGGTACCTCATGAGCCACAAGCCAATCAGAGAATCCGGGTACCTCATGGCAATGTGCCCCTTCCACCCCCACCTCCACCAGGAGCGGCTCAACATCGGATATTGCTAACAAAGGTTATGCTAGTGTAATAATCCCTCCCAGTATTAGGGCGGACAACTTCTAAATAACCAATGTGATGCTCACTTTTCTTGAGCATCGGGGTTTCTTTACAGGTGCTCCAATAGAAAATACTTATAAACATTTGAAGGGGTTTGTGGATACATGTTTGGGGATCAAGCGAACTAATGTTTCCGAGGATGCATTGAGGCTAAGGCTTTTTTCCTTCTTTCTACGGGGGAAAGATTTATATTGGTTGGAATGATTGTCGAACACTTCAATTCACACTTGGATTGAGTTGGCGGAAAAGTTCATTGCTATATTTTTCTCTCCTGGTCACATGGCTACACTTCGAGAATAGATCTTGGCATTCAAGAAAGAGCCGAATGAACCACTACACGATATATGAGAGCACTATAGGACAATGGTCAAGGAATGTCCCAACAACGATATGACGGAAAACATGATTCAACAAACCTTCTATCATGGGATTAACACAACCAACCAATGTGTAGTGAATCATCTAGCTGATGGAAACTTTATGACTATGCCTTATGCGGAGGCGTGTGATATTTTAGATGAGATGGTGGAAACGTCGTCGACTTGGAAATCCCGGGCCAACGTTCCACAAGGTGATCTGAATATGATCCACCTTCACAAAGAATTGCAAGATCATGGGCAAGCCATTGCCGAATTGACCACTACCATGACCCAACTAGCAACAACTCAACTAATCCAAGTGCATGCTCCTAATAAAGTTAATGTTATGAAGGGAGTGAATATGTTGGTAAACAAAAGGAGGACCAAGGGTCCACAAGTGCAAACTTGAGTGGAGAACTATGTGCAAGAAGATGGTGTCTTTGAGACAGATTATTCTTACAATGAACAAGAGGAGGAAATGACATATGTGAATAATTTTTAAAGGAAAAGAAACAACTTCCAAGGCCCAAGACAATAACAATGGAGACCACAAAACAATCATTGCAATTGGAATTCTAACAATCAAGGAAATTGGAGTGGAAACAACAATCAAGGAAATTGGCATAACAACAACAATCAAGGAAATTGGAGTGGAAACAACCAAGGAAATTGGGGAGGCAACAATCAAGGTGGGTGGAAAAACAATGAAGGCAATCGGGGGTCGGGTTTTCAATGGCCCCCAATGTATCAACAACCAAGCAACCCCCCTCCTTATCCTTTTCATGGTTCGAGTTCTTTAAACAATAAAATGGGACGTATAGAAAGTATTTTCAAGCAAATGATGGAAAAATGCCGATTTGGATGGCCAACTTGCCTCACACAACACACCAACCCACAACTTAGAAGTTCAAATGGGGCAAATCTCGCAAGGTTTAAATTGTCGTCCTAAGGGGGCACTACCAAATGACACAGTGGTAAAACCAAAGGGTGGTAATAATATGGGGCATGCCATGGAAGTTATCACACGAAGGGGAAGAGGCGGGAATGCAGCCACCTCAAGTGGGAGGCAACTTGTTGATGATGATCAAGTGATGCAAGAAGAAAAGGTCCCAAACAATGTTGTGCAACCTAATGAGGAAGTTTGGATTGATATTGATGATAGTGTGGAAGAGACTCAAGAGGAGGTGAACCCGTCCAGGGAACACATTATTTAAATGTCAGAGCCAGTAGTGCAAACAGCTAAGGCACCATTGCCTAAGCTTCCACCTCCATACCCTCAAAGGCTCTCCAAGAAAAATGGTGAGAATCAATTCAAGAAGTTCATTCAAATGATGAAGAGTCTTTCAATCAATGTTCCATTAGTTTAAGCTTTGGAACAAATGTCCGGTTATGCAAAGTTTATGAAGGATCTTGTGACAAATAAGCGGTCAATGAATTTTGAGATCATCAAAGTCACTCATAAAGTGAGTGCAATCGCGCATTTAATGTCTCCTAAGTTGGAGGATCTCGGTACTTTCATGATCCCATGTACAATTAGAAGTGCCAAGTTTTCTAAAGCTCTTTGTGTTCTTGGGACAAGTATCAATTTGATGCCCTATTAGGTTTTCAAAACTTTAGGAATTTGGCAACCAAGACCCACCTCTATGAGATTGCAAATGGCCGATCGTACCATGAAAAGGTCGTTGGGTTTGATTGAAGATGTTTTGGTCTAGCTTGATAAATTCATTCTTCTGGCTGAGTTTTCATTCTAGATTGTAAGGTTGATTATGAACTACCAATTATTCTTGGGAGATCTTTCCTTTCTACGGGTAAGGCTTTTTGTGATGTTGAAGCCAGAGAACTCACTTCCAAGTTGGTGATGAAAAAGTGGTATTTCCGGTGTGTAAGTCCATGCGGCAACCAAATAGCAACGATGTGTGTTCCTTTGTCGATTTGGTGACCGATGTTGTTATTGATGACACAAGCGCTACAATCAATGTTGGTGATATGTTACAGGCCGTTTTGCTCAACTTTGATGATGATGAGATGGATCCCTTCGTGGAATGTGTAAACTCTTTGCATGAAATGGGGTCGTTCAACTATGCACCCCGAACATTGTCCTTGGATTTTGAAAATAGGACTCCTCCTCCTACAAAGCATTCTATTGAAAGAGCCTCCTACCTTAGAGTTAAAGCCATTACCTCTACATCTCTGGTATGAATTTCTTGGCCCTTGTTCTACTTTAACGGTTATTCCTTCCTCTTGTTTGACTAACGTGCAAATAGAATCCACATTGGCGGTACTACAAAAGAGGAAGAAGGCTATTGGGTGGACCTTGGCGGATATTTGGGGTATAAGCTCCGCCTTTTACATGCATAATATCAAGTTGGAGGATGGCACAAAACCACCCATTAAACATCAAAGGAGACTCAATGAGGCTATACAAGAAATAGTCAAGAAGGAGATTAACAAGTGGTTGGATATTGGGGTTGTCCACCCCATCTTTGATAGTTCATGGACTTCTGCGGTTCAATGTGTATAATAAGAGGGCATGGCGGTGGTCACCAATGACAAGAATTAATTGATTCCTACAAGAATGGTGACCGGTTGGAGGGTGTGTATGGAGTATCGCAAGCTCAACAAAGTCACTAGGAAGGATCACTTTCCACTTCATTTCTTAGATCAAATGCTCGATAGATTGACCGACCATTTTTTTGATTGTTTTCTTGATGGGTACTTGGGCTACAACCAAATTCTCATTGGTCCAGAAGATCAAGAGAAAACAACATTTACATGTCCCTATGGTATTTTTTCTTTCAAACGGATGCCATTTGGTTTGTGCAATGCACCGACGACTTTTCAATGTATGATGGCTATTTTCATGGAAATGGTGGAGGACTACCTTGATGTTTTTATGGATGACTTCTCGGTGGTTGGGGATTCTTTTTATGATTGTCTTGCAAATTTGGACAAAGTGTTGGCTAGATGTGAAGAAACCAACTTGATGCTCAATTGGGAGAAATTCCATCTCATGGTCGAGGAACGCATTGTTCTTGGCCATAAAATATCAAGGAATGGAATTGGAGTTAAAAAGTCAAAGATTAAGGTGATTTCTAAGTTTCCACCCCAACTTTGGTAAAGGGTGTACGGAATTTCTTGGGCCATGCGAGTTTTTACTGGCGCTTCATCAAAGATTTCTCTAAGGTGGTAATCTGTTATGAAAGATTCTTGAGAAGGATGCTAAGTTTAATTTCAATGATGATTGCGTGAGAGCTTTTCAATTGTTGAAGCACAAGTTGACAACTACTCCCATTATCACCGCTTCAAATTGGAGTGTGCTTTTTGATCTCATGTGTGATACAAGTGACGTAGCGGTTGGGGCTATTTTGGGAAAACACATTAACAATATTTTCCATATGGTCTAATATGCTAGTAAGACCATAAATAGTGCCAAAGTCAACTATACAGTTACGGAGAAAGAGCTCCTTGCTATTGTGTTTGCCACTGTGAAGTTCCGCCCGTACTTGATGGGTGCAAATGTTATTGTCCATACAAATCATGCGGCGCTTCATTATCTTATGAGCAAAAAAGACTCCGAAGATCGGTTGATGAGATGGATGCTCTTGTTACAAGAATTTGACATTGACATCCAAGAAAGAAAAGATAGTGAAAACCAAGTGTCAGACCAATTGTCTCGTTTGGAGGAGGAGGGGAGGCCCCATGATGGCCTTAAAATTAATGACTCTTTTCCCGATGAGAAACTCATGGCAATTTCAATGAAAGAGGTGTCATGGTTTGCGGACTTAGCAAATTTTCTTGTATGTGGAATCATTCCGGATGAGTTCTTTTCAATCCAAAGGAAGATGCTTAAAAGGGACTGTCAAGATTATTATTGGGATGAACCATACCTTTTTTGAATTTGTAATGATGGGGTAATTAGAAGATGTGTACCGGAAGAAGATCAAGATGATATTCTTGGGGCTTGTCATTCTTCACAATATGGTGGTCATCATGGTGGAGCGAGCGTCCAAAGTGCTTAGTTATGGTTTCTATTGGCCCACTCTTTACAAGGATGCAAAGTGAGTTAGTGAAAAGATTTGATGAATGTCAACGGGCCGGTGGAATCTTGAAGAAAAATGAAATGCCTCTCACATCCATTTTGGAGATTGATAATTTTGATGTGTATGGTATTGACTTCATGCGCCCTTTTGTGAAATCTTGTGGAAACACCTACATCTTGGTCACGGTGGATTATGTCAAAATGGGTTGAGGTCATTGCTTTATCCAACAATGAGGCGAAAAGTGTAGTGGCTTTCTTGAAGAAGAATATTTTCAAAAGGTTTGGTACTCCACGTACAATTATAAGCGATGGGGGTCACAATTTTTCAACAAGGCTTTTGACACTTTACTTAGCAAGTATGGTGTTGCTCACAAAGTCACGACTCACTATCACCCACAAGCTAGTGGGCAAGTGGAAGTCTCTAACCGGGAGATAAAGAGTATCTTGTCCAAAAAAGTGAATGCTAATCGGACGGATTGGTCCAAGAAGCTTAACGATGCATTATGGGCTTATCGGACGACTTACAAAACGCCTATCGAAAAGTCGCCATACCGGTTGGTGTTCGTAAAAGCTTGTCATCTTCCGGTGTAACTAGAGCACAAGGCAATGTGGGCTGTAAAGAAGTTGAGTCTTGATTAGGATGTAGCTACTAACTTAAGGGTTGCACATTTGAATGAATTGGATGCGTTATGGAACCATGCTTATGCGAGTTCGTCCTTGTACAAGAAAAGGATGAAATATCTTCATCACAAATACATTTGGAACAAAGAGTTCAAGGTGGGAGATCTTGTATTGCTGTTTAACTCAAGGTTGAGGAGGTTTTCCGGGAAGCTAAAATCCAAGTGGAGTGGTCCTTTTGAAATTGTGGGTGTGACACCTTTGGTGCATTAGACTTGAAGAACAAAAATAATAAAGTGTTTTGCATCAATGGTCACCGGATAAAGCACTACTTGGGCAAGTTTGGAGAGAGTCATGTTAATGCTGTATTGTGGTCCGGGCCCGGGCCAAACGTGCCTAAACGGGCCTGGGCTTGAGGCAGGCCGGGCTGAGCCGGTCCCGGGCAAAACGGTCACAGGCCAAACGGTCCTGGGCCAAACGGTCCCAATGTGTGGAACCGGCCCACACCGATCCTAAGCCCACATGGTCCCGGGCTAAATGGGCCGGGCCCGCAGGCCTAACGGGCTTTTTACGTTTCGGGCTATTTTTTTTAATTGTTTTTATCTAAGACACTTTCTTGTAAACTATATATGTATATACTAGTATAAATTGCTTATATATAGCTATATAAATATATATAGTATATATAGTATGTATATATAAGGGTGTATTATGTGTATATATAATTATATATTGCCTTATGTAATATATATTGCCTTATATATATATATATATATATATATATAGTTTATATGTATTAGATATATATATATATATATATATATATATATATATATATATATATAGTTTATATGTATTAGAGATATATATAGTGTCTTATATATATGTGTTTTAGCTCATTACACAAGTTTAATCCTTCTTGTGTACATACTCCTATATATAGGCTATTTTTTTTTTTTTTTTTATCTAAGGCACTTTCTTGTAAACTATATATGTATATACTAGTATAAATTGCTTATATATAGCTATATAAATATATATAGTATATATAGTATATATAGTATGTATAGTATGTATATATAAGGGTGTATTATGTGTATATATAATTATATATTGCCTTATGTAATATATATTGCCTTATATATATGTATGTATATATATATATATATATATATATATAGTTTATATGTATTAGAGATATATATAGTGCCTTATATATATGTGTATGTATATATATATATATATATACACACACACATATATATATATATATAGGCTATTTTTTTTAATTTTTTTTATGTAAGGCACTTTCTTGTAAACTATATATGTATATACTAGTATAAATTGCTTATATATAGCTATATAAATATATATAGTATGTATAGTATGTATATATAAGGGTGTATTATGTGTATATATAATTATATATTGCCTTATGTAATATATATTGCCTTATATATATGTATGTATATATATATATATATATATAGTTTATATGTATTAGAGATATATATATAGTGCCTTATATATATAGTTTATATGTATTAGATATATAATATATATACTATATCAAATTTAAACACAAAATAAATTGCAAAGAAATATTCAAGGAAATGTCTTATATATTTTACTATTACGACATTAACAAAGAATGACAATATCTTTCTTAGTCTTCCTCCCCCTAATGGAATGAGCACAACAAGGTACTAATACCACCATTAAAAGGAAAAAACTAAGGAAGATGTGCCAAAATACAAGTTACATGTTAGTCTATGTATTATCTCTAACAAATCTCATACCAGCACCGACGATTAAATGGTAAATATGACAAATACATCTAACATGAAAAATATTACTAAATGCAAGATTTAGTGTAGTTGTAAGCAAACCTATAGCATTGGTGTTACTAGAAGTATTATCCATTGAAATCGATATAATTTTATCTCTAATGTAAAAATATCTACAAATATCTGCAACTATATTGGCAATAAACTTACCTGTGTGGCGTGAATTAATTATTTTATAAGCAATAATGCGCTTTTGCATTATCCACTCCTCATCTATCTAATGACTTGTAACAGTTAGATAATCACAGTCATTACCACTTCTACCAATATCAGTAGTAATAGCAATGCGACAATCTATATGAGTAAATAAATAGCGCAAATATTGTTCATATTCATGTTTATATGTATAAATATCGCTCTTTACGGTTTTGCGAGGCCATCCTTTATAAGTAGGATTAAAAACTCTTCTAATATAATGCACAAAATGAGGGTTAGAAGGAAAACTATAGGGTAAGCACATAACAGTAACCATTTTTACCAATTCTTCACGATCTTTATTAGGATCATAATATAAAATGCCACCGGTAACAGTGTTAATTCCCGGTTGAACTAAATTTGAACCTGTACTAGGGTTAACCGTACTATCTACACTTGACCCCTCTTGCACAACTTTCATTTGTAAAATTCTAGCTTTATCTCTAGGGTGATTCAGTATGTGTCTAGTCAAACTGCCCGTACCGCTATGGTCTCCAGTAAATTTATGAACTAGTTGATACCCACAAGTGTTACACTTAGCCTTATTTTTTCTCTTAGTTGAGTAAAAAAATGCCAAACAAGAGATGTTTCGGGCCGTTTAGAAAGTTGTCTATTAAAAGTAGGAGTTACTACAGGAGGGTCAGGCGGGGCATCAATTGAGTTATTAATAGGACTAGTAGGTGTATCATCTAAATCCGGCTGTGTTTCATCTAAATCATCATATTCAAAGATAGTTTCATTAGGATAAAGAGCATTCATAACTTCTTCATTTAATGGTTAACCCGGTGCAACAACATGGCAAAATTGACTATCGAAAAATTGAAAACAAGGGTTATCACTATCAAGAATAATAGGTGGGGGAGGATGGGTAACAGGTCTTGGTCGGGGAGCCGGGGGAAGAGTAATAGCTTGGCTACTAGATTCACCAATTTTAGATTTTCCCTTACCCTTACCACCAACAATATTTTTCAAAGAAATGCCATATTAATTATAATTGTACTTAATAAAACTAACAAAACTATAATATTAAAACTTAAGAGTTGGAACGCGTTTACCAAATTGACGAACAACTTCTTGAAAATTGAATATCGTTGAAGACTTGAATAATTCAATTCACCAATTTCACAATTTTTCACGAAATCGCAATAATAAAGCAAGCAATTATAGAAGAAAATTAGAGAGAGATTGAGAGAGATTGATGATTTTGTGAGTAAAAATGAAAGAATGGGGGGTATTTATAGTTGAGAATTGGGAAAAGTGTAATTATAAAAAGTTTGGGGTTAAAGCAAAGTTTGAGGGCCAAATGGCTATTTTTTAAAGTGGCCAACGGATAAATTTGAAGGCCAACGGCTAGATTTTAAAAATCTGACCGTTGGTCTTTTTTTTTTAAAAAAAAAGCTGTTAGAGCCCGTTAGGCCCGTTGGGCCCGGTTGAACCGGCCTAGGCCCGCCTGCCGGTCCCGGGCTTAACGGTCCCGGGCTCACGGGCTAAATGTCTTGAACCGGCCCACCACGGGCTTTTACACCACTAGAGCCCAGACCCGGTTGAACCGACCCATTTTGCCCGTTTGGCCCGCGGTCCTGGGCCGGTCTCGGGCCACAATACAGCCTTAAGCCATGTGGTGGCAGTCATTCACTTCGTTTGAGGGTTTTCTGCGTCGAATCAGAAGCTTCTTGGGAGGCAACACATGTTCTTTTCCTTTTTCTTTTGTAGTTAGGAGTTATTTGTGTTCTAACGTGATTTAAATTGTGCTGCAGGGATGAGTGTGACTTACAAGAAAGGTGGACAAAAATATGGCTAAGTGTTAAAAAGAATGCAGACCGTACTTTATATGTGCAGACCGCACATTTCTTTGTATCATAGCAGAGGAGCATTGCGACCGCACATTTCTCTTGCGAACAACACATTTGAAATGTCAAAAATACAAACTCTCTGAAGTTTATGCTTGTCAGCGCGGAGGTCGATCTATGACCGCACGTGAAATCAGCGGTCGCACTCTCCCTTCTTACCCTTCTCAAGAAGTTTGTATAAATAGAATAGTATGCTTCATTTTAAACTTTTCCCTCTTTGAACAAAACATTGTTGCTTTGTTAATTTTTCTTGGAGATTTCAACTGTCTCACACACAGCCACCTCGATTAGTCAGTCATTGCACTCACTCTATCTGTATGCTTCAATTTTATGTTAACTTTTTGTGTTAGTTTAATTTGTAGATTTTTAGTTCTTTTTAGGCCATCTATTATTAGAGTTCACTTATGTGTCCATATGGGGTAGATCTGAACTGGGAAAACTTGATACAAGCTCTAATGGAATTGGGTTAGTGTAATTTCATGTTTTTACAATGTTGTCATGTCTATTTGTGCAAGAAATTGAAAAATCTAAGTTGA
This sequence comes from Nicotiana tabacum, assembly GCF_000715075.1. NCBI lineage: Eukaryota > Viridiplantae > Streptophyta > Magnoliopsida > Solanales > Solanaceae > Nicotiana > Nicotiana tabacum. The sequence continues at coordinate 223,638,707 of NC_134101.1, forward strand.
AAAAGTTACTTGATCATATCTTTTTGAAATCTGTGGCCGCACATGAAATTGTGCGATCGGCAGATTCGGATTTTTGGCAAATTAGTGGGAAAGGAATCTGCGGTCGCAAATTAAATTGTGTGGATCGTAGATTGGCCGTTTCTCTATCATCAAAGATTTAACATTTTTGGGACTTAGAAGTGCACCCACAAGCTGAAATGTGCGGATCGCACTTCCCTTCTATGGTCGCACAACAAAAATCTGCGGACTGTGAGTTCCTTCTGCGGCCGCATATAAAAAATGTACGAATCACAGATCCCTTATCCTGCAAACATGTATTAACTTCATAACCCCACTATGTCCAAGTGTTTTCTCCCTTACATACATGAGTCATGTATGTGTTGAAAAATGAATTGAAACTAACAATTTTTTCTGCTTTGATACAGACAATAGTTCGATCAAGAGGCCGAAGTGACACTTCAATGGAAAGAGTTGAATCATCTCGAGGTCGAGATAAAAGTACCTTGCCTCTTGGCCAGCCCAAGAAAATCAGGAATAAAACCACAGCCTGCAAAGGGAGAGGTGCAGAGCTCTTCGAGTGTAGCTCCTATGTCCTGTCTAGGGAGGTGTCAGAGGGCAACTCAGCCTCTGTTCAGGAGGAGCAAACAACCATACATTCGAGGTCGCAGGGGAGATACCAGCTTAGGGATGAGCCATCCTCATCTCACCGCACCTCTGAAGGGTCGGAGAGTGTTATCCAGGCTTTCAATCCATCAGCTACACTAGTCCCTGAGGCACATGTTATACATGACATCCCGATGATAGTAGAGAGTAAGATGCTACAACTACAAGTCGGTAGAGATCAAATAAGAAGGAGGTTTGGGAGGATCTATTTTTCAGCATGGCCGCCTTTACTAATTTTTGTATGTGGTGGCTAATGAAGTCATATACTCTTGAGCGACAATTTCTTTTGAAACATTTGGAGACATACAACCTGGAAATATTGAGGTAGTTCATTGAACGAAAGGGTTGGATGTGGTTCACCGAGAGAGTGGAGGATGCCAAAGAATACCTCGTTTGAGAATTTTATGCCAATGTTGCTCATATAAAGAAAGGGACTAAGGTGACCAAAGTATACAACCTCAAGGTGAGGTTTGATCAGCATATGTTAAACGCATACTTGGGCTTCGAGGATGTAGAGCCAAAGTAGTATCTGGAAAAATGCAGAATGAAGCAAGATGTCCGACCTTAGCTAGCTGAGATCTTATCACCACTAGGTCCACTACCACTATGGATTACCGCTAGGGATCCCATTCAGTGGAGTACTTTGAGATTTGAGGCAAAGGGGTGGCAAACCATTATTTGTAGTAGATTGGATCCAAGCCAAGACGAGACACACCTTCCTATTCCTCGGTCAGTTCTTATAGATTCCATCATGGACGGTACCCAATCAATGTGGGTGCCGTGATGTCAGTCAATATTTCAGTGATTGCACGGCATGATAGCTCGGCCTACCCAACACTATCACAGAGTACCTCACCGATGCAAAGATAAGGCCGAGAGATTTTGACACCAAGGTAAAGGTGAAGAAGCCCTTTGATGGTATTCACTGATGGATGTGAGCAATCCAAAGAAGAAAGTCTAGCCTTCCACCACGACTAGCCAGTCTGATGACCTAGCAGTGGTAGTTTCTGAGATAACTGATCTTCTATCCACCTCTACTAAGCCTTCATCTAGTGCTGCTGCTATGCATCTATCAGCATCCTCATCTCCTAACACAACTTTGATGCCAGTGCCCATGCCTACCACTCCACTATCTGCACTGCAATTCTCAATAACTGGATGCAGACAGCTACTGCAAAGTTATCTGATGTATCTAGTACTGTTGCAGTGCAACCAACTTCATAGGAACCACATGACCCTTCTGACATTGATGGGACACTGAAGAAGATTCTGGACAACCAGAAGACTATCATGGATACCTTGGTACAACACGGGCCAATTATCGAGGAGCTAGGAAAGGACCTGAGGAAGGTGAGGAAGTCCAAGTAAGTAAGAAATTAGTCAACAAGAGGAGGTGACCCGACTTGCTACAGATGTAGATCTTCCTTTTGATATGCTTCTTAACCTGCACAAGTCCACCTCAGATCTTCAGAACCATCTGCACTGGTAGCACCAGCTGACCAGTCTGACAAGCCAGACCTTGCTGCTGACAATGCTGAAGCAGTGCATGCGATGTTCGACAACCCAGCCACAACTAGATTTAATGATGATGAGATACATTTGGCTGACCGTGAGGGAGATGATATTGTCGGGGATACTGAGATGTCCAAGGATGCTTAGGGAGTTTTCTTCACTCTCTCTTCTTTTACATTGGTACACTTTGGATATATTTTGTCTGTAATAATTTGTTGATACTCTTTCTTTTCTTATTTGTATTTATCTATCTTTTCTCTCTCTCCCTCTCTATCTCTCTCTCCCTCCCTCCCTCTCTCTCTCTCTCTCTCTTCTTATGTATATCTCTATCTTTAGTGGTTAATGCTCATTAGCTTCTTTATTAGTCCATTTTAGTTCTTCTTTTCTTAAGTAGCTTCTTTTTATGCTTTAGTAGATAATAAGCCTTTGGTTTTCTTAGCGCCACGGTTCTTTCCAAAGGTATTTTTTGTGTGAATGGGGTGACTCGTCCCAACGATGGATGACGTAATACCTTCTTAGTGGAATGAGTCTGTTTTTGTGTTTAGGTAATAGTGGTAGTAGTAGTAGTAGTAATGAATAAAAAGACCTAATAAAGTCATTCTTAAAGAGTTAATCATACTTCATTTGGTATCAACGCACTTAACTACATTCTTATGATTAGAGACAAGGTTTTTGAAATAAATAGTTCTAATTAGTGACTTTGTGACTCTTGAGTTGACTTTAGTGATCATCAAGTGGTTTATTGGACCATCGTAATCTTAAGACTTGAATATGGCCGTTTTAGGCTCTCGACTCCATCCTCTTTTACAATCTAGTTGCGTAAGGGGTGCGATAATTTATTGCTAGTCCAAATATCAGTGCAAATGGTCTAGAAGTTGCCCCGAATGTGTTTCAAGGCGAAATCCTAAGTTTTGCTTGGTTTGAGACGTGACTGTAGGCTTTCCTTGATCCTTTTGAGTTTTCTATTGCAAACTAATGTCTTCATCCCTAGTCAACTCCCTTTGAACCTCTAGCCTTTCTCATTTGATAACCTTTTTTTAAGACTTTACCCCTTTTGCCTTGACCCTCTCTTGGCACCCGGACTTTCCTTAACAGTCTTGTAAAATAAGTGGCTTAAAGCATAAGTTTTGGGGAAATATGAGGAATTTGAAAAAGGTATCAAGGCACAAAAAGAGAATAGAAATAATCTCCATGAAAAGAGAAGGCAAGAAAAGAAATGACCAAAACGAAAAATACAAATCGAAAAAAGAATTAGTGAAAGGGTTAATGGATTCAAAAAGAGGTAATGATCCCTAACATGAGAATAAAAAAGGGAGAAAAAGTATGTAATGAACAAGAAAGAGTGATGTCAAGTCTCTCTATCTCTCAATGAAAAGAAAACGCCTCTAAGAATTGGTAATTGTGAGCCGAGAAATAAAAATGTTGAGTGCTTAAAGAAAGGTGTAACCACTTGTCCATATGGTATCCTGCCCTAATCCAATAGTCTTCATTACAACCCAAAAAAAGTCATACTTTATTTCAAATCAAGTGAGCTTACATTAGTGGCAATCTACATGAGGGGCAAGCCTATGGTACTTGAGGACATACTTGTGACATTCTCTTGTAAGAGATGAGTGAATCTTTCATGGATCATAATATTGAGTGCTAATTTCTTAAGTGAACTTGGCAAATGGAAAGTAGAGGAGGAAGATTTTGGAGTCCACCATGACCTACATGATAGAACAAGAGTCCTAGATAAGTAAAGTCAATTCTTGAAGCTCAAATGTCACATTAGAACTATATGTGCATGAATATTTGACTTGTCACCTTGTTGATAATGCATGAGTAATGTGGGTAATTGTTAGTCCTAACTGAAGATTAATTGCTCACCATTGACTCGCTGAAATAACCTTTAACTCTGAGGAGGTGGGAACTAATTTACTTGCTTGAGGACAAGCAAAGACATAATTTTGGGGGAGTTGATAAATGTGAATTTTTACCACTTATTAGCACCCTCTTTTATTTTGTTTTTGTCTGAAAGTATTGATTTATGTTCCCAAAACTAATGATAGTTTACAAATTGCAGGAATGTTGGAAGTTTCGGCTTCTATGTTGAAATCCAACAGAAGAAAGTGAGGACCGCAAAATTTTCTCTGCGGCCACAGAATAAGTAAAGAAGCCCAACAAAGTTTTAGCTGATGTGCGGACCGAAGATGATTTGTGCAGCCGCAGAACAAGGTCTGCATTGACAAAGGATTCAAAATTCAGATAGTGGGCAAATGACCAAGACTTGAAGCCTTTCCTGAAGTCCGGACCGCAAAAGAATTGTGCGGCTACAGAAGATGCTTTACAGTTGCAGATCAGAATTGTGCGCCTACAGAATCCAAGACCCTGCCAGTTGAAGCAATCTACGGACTGAAAATGGAATTTTTCGGCCGCAGAACCTTCCAAGGGATAATTTTTGTCCGCGATGTTTGGGCCACTATAAATAGACAAGATTCATATTTTAGGTCAAGTTTCGAAGTTTGAGCTACTGTAGCCGTTGTATTTTGATATTTAAGGACTTCTGTGACTATTTTAGGATGTAAGCATCATATTTTATCATTTTAATCTTAGATTACGAGTTTACCTAGTATTTATTCTTTGTTTTCTTAATTTTTCACTATGAGTAGATAGATTCTTACTAGGGTTGTGACCCAACTATAATGTGTAAATCTTATGCGTATTTAATTTAATGCTTTCTTATCATCAGGTGTTGATTATTTAGCCTAGTTTATGCTTTAATTTTAGAATTAATGGTTGCAAACATTGATTCATGCCTTTTTGACTTGTTCTTTGCTTGAGAAAGAGGGACCTAGTCTAGGATAACTTGACTAACAAGGAATTGGGCAAATTGAGAGTTTGATTAGCCTAATTAAAGGGTTCAAACTAGAGATAGTGAGAACCCAACTTGAGCTCATATCAACTATTTAGCTTGATGCCCATTTGGGCTTGAGAAATCCAAATTGAACAAAATTACTCTATGACCGAGAGGTATTGAGTGGGTAATGTCGAGTTGAGAGCTATAATACACCCCAATAAATAAAAAAAGCGTTAACATATTTACCCCATTAGGTGAACACCTAGGTTAAAGCCACATCCCTAGGCTTTTTAACTATTTGGAAAAAACATCAAAAATAATCATTCGCTTTCTAGTTTCTTCTCTTAGCTTATAATTGTTAGAGTAAAATTAGAATTAGAAATTAAAACTCTTTTTTGGAAGTGCAATCTAGTTGTTCCATTTGCTTTCGTCAAGCGTATACCCTAACACCCATATTAAAATCCCTATGGAAATCGACCCCGACTCTTATTGGGTACTATTATTTCAATGACACGTCCACTCACTATTGATTGCGGATTGGACGTGGATCAATAAGTACAATCGACCTCATGTACTCAGTAAATATATTAACTAATTTCGGTGAAGTAGTGACGAGGTTTTAAGTTAAAAGATACCAATTTATATTTGTACCTGTATAGATGATAAGCAGAAATAGCAAATACAAGAAAAGATACACACATGATAATGTGATGAATGAAACATGAATATAAATGGCAGAGGGTCCCGGAATATCATCACTTCTTAGTCTCACAACATGATAAAATGACAGGAATGAAAAGACATGAATAACCATAATGCATGTTCTTCTCCGTTGTGGCATGCAACTCGATCCCCCATAATATATACACATGTTGCGGAGATCTCATATCTCACATAAATACTGCTACTGCGGCGTGCAACCTGATTCCCCATATATATATATATATATATATATATATATATATATATATATATATATATATTAATCATTGTTGTTTCGTGCAACTCAATCCACAATATCAACAATATCATATGAAATCACAACAATAACCGAACGCGGGAAAAGTACATAACGTAATACTAAGAAAATGAACACGTAGTATCCGACTAGGTTATAAAAATTCAATAGAGTAGAATAAGCAGACCAATATCAAAAACTTGTCCACCATATATAATGACAAGGCTCCACAAGGTATATCACACAACCAATCCACAATCACCAAATCCGGTTAAGCAAAGGAGAGTAATACATGAAACGAGCAAATATATTTATCAAGTATGAACAGGATCAAATGAAGTCATTCAATTTATAAATCATATAGCAAGTACAAGCACATAGCAAGTTAAGGCATGTAATCGTTAAAGGCATATGGTAAGTAGAACATATTGTTAGGTAGGGACAGATAGTAGGTTAAAACATGTAGTGAGTGAAAACATATAGCAAGTTAAGGCATTTAACAAGTAAATCACGTGAAAATTAGAGACATGTAATATGTATGGGCTAATAACAAGCAAATGCATGAATTCGAAGAGGACATGTAATAAAAGTAAATCAAGTGAAAACGTAGGTATAACAGTAACAAACAAGATAAAGACATCGTTATAACAATACGGTCTAGAGGGAAAACATAGAGATAATACATAAGGAACCCAAACGGAAGGTATCATACGAAAAAAAACACTAATGGAAACCAAAGTAAAGTGCATGTAAGTGCTTAATGAATGAGTAATCATAATAGAAATCCAACTTCCTTTTTTTCTGCATGGTAATAATCAATAGAAACAATCTTATTTCAAACCGCATGGAAATACTCATCGTGCCCTCATCATACCAACCACAAGGAATACTCATCGTGCCAACATCATATCAACCACACAAAAATACTCATCGTGCCACACATATCAGCTGCACAGAAATACTACTAGTGCTAAAAATAGCACTAAGGCTCTAATAATCATCTCTTAATACGAATACATAAACTCATGTAACATAACAATAACAAGTATGGATATAAATTTCCGATACTACGATCAAGTTGAGTATACAAACACTTTTAGAAAGCGGCACATTAAATGCTTTTTAAGGTGTCCTATATTCTACCATGATTTCTATCACAGATATTTGAGTTTACTAGTCATAGAGTTAAATGAAACATAGGTTAATAAATTATCAAGTTTAATAAAGGCACAGAGAAGCATATAATTCCTCCTACTGAGCATTAAAACTCTGGCACATGCATATACGCTCGTTACCTCGTATATGCATCACCCCGACATGTAGCACGCAATATCAATTAGTAGGAAAAATATTTTCAACAATGCTATGCAAGACACTTACCTCAAACAAGCCAAATCAATACACTAGAAGATCCATCCCAGTTGAATCGACCTCTGAATAGCTCAATCTAGCCAAAAGCAACTCAAAATCATCAACTAATGCCATAGAAAGCAAACCCAAATGATAACGGTCGAATCTTTATTGAATACTAAAAGTCAACAAAAAAGTCAACTGGGGACCACATTTTAAAATCCGACAAAACTCACAAATTTCGATAACTCATTCGAGTACGAGTCCAACCATACTAATTTAACTCAAATTCGACTCCGAATCGACATTCAAATCCCAAATATTCACTTTAGAAAAGTTTAGACAAAAACTCCCAATTTCTCTTTTAAATTCATCAATCAAATTCCAAAATCAAAGATAGAATTATGTAATATAATCAAATTCGAATAGAAAATACTTATCATAATCCATGTGGTAAAAATTCTCTCAAAACTCGCCTAAAATCCTAGCTCCTCAACTCAAAATGTGATAAACTGAACTCAAGGCCCAAAATAGAGTACTTATATGCACTGCCTAGTGGTACCCTACGCGATAGCGGTTGTACCCTCACGATTGCGATATATAAAATCCCACTGCCACAATTTACATTATGCATTCACTGCATAATCCTCGTGAATGCGATGAACACATCAGCCGGACCTTCTTGAACATCGTCAAACCTACATGAACGCGAAGAAGAACTCCCCATGACTACCCAGCCTAGCTCAACGCTACGCGAACGCGATGAAGACCAGCCTAACAGTACGCAAATGAGAAGACAATGACGTGAATGCGAAGAAGAAATGAAGAACCAGAAATCAGCAAAACTAACATGGCCCAAAATGGTCTGAAACTTATCTAAAACTCACCCGAGCCCCTTGGGATCCCACCCGAACAAACCAGAATGTCCCAAAACATAATGAGCACCTACTCGAGACCTCAAATCACGCATAACAATATCAAAACCATGAATCGCATCTCAAATCAAAATTATTGAACTTTTGAACTTTCAACCTCCAAAACTCGTGGTGAACTATATCAAATCAACTTAGAATGACCTCAAATTTTGCACACAAGTTCTAAACGACATAAAAAAACTATTCCAACTCCCAAAAAAAATCTGAATCTGATATCATCAAAGTCAACTCCCGATCAAACTTATGAATATTCTAGACCTTCAAATTGTCGACTTTCATCAAATAGTGCTGAAACCTTCTAGAAACATCTAAATGCAAATATGAACATTCGTCCAAGTCCAAAATCACCTTTCGGACCTACCAAAACTGTAAAAACTCTGATTTGAGGTCAAATGCGCAAAAGTCAAACTTGTTCAACTCTTTCAACTTCAAGCTTCTCAAGTGAGAATCATCCTTCAAAGTCAATCCTGAACCACTCGAAAACCAAAATCGACGATAAACACAAGTCATAATATACCATACGAAGCTACTCATGGCCACAAACTGCTGAACTAAATGCAAACGCTCAAAATGACCGGTCAGGTCATTACATTAGCTCTCACAATTGTTTTCTCAAAACTGAAAATTTCTACACTTTAAAGTACCAGATTTAGGGATAAAAATCTATGAGAATAAATCAAAACTAGATAAAACTTACTAACCTTAGAAGTTGGTATAAAATCCTCTAAAAAACTCACAACCCATGGTTTAGGTCTCAAAAATGGTGAAACGTGATTAAATCCCGATTTTTAGTCCTTAATATATCTGGGCGAACTTTCTTCTTCATATTTATGATGGAACCCCGGCATTTGCAAAGACCAGTAATTAGTGACCACCACGCTCGTGAAGCCCAACCCGTGCTCACATAAGACAACCCCCACCAAGCCTTCGCGTTCGCGACACACCCTACGCATTCACGAAGAGAAAATTCCACTGCCCCCAAAAGGCTTGGAAGCCTTTGTATTCATGATCGTACCGTCGCATTCGCGTAGAACAAATTTCCCCTGGCCCCAACTCCTTCTACGTTATCGCTAGACCACTATCACGATTGTAGAGAGCATTTTCCCCTAGTGCCAGAAGACACCATGCGGCCGAGGTACTAGCTACCTGATTGCAAAGAACAACCTAACCCCAGCTCCAATCCTCTTACGCGATCGCGAGACAAGCTCCAAGATCAAGAAGCACTGTGAAATTCCAGCAGATCAGCTAACTCAACAAAGCCAAAAATGACCTGAAACCACTCTAAAACTCACTCAGGCCTAATCCAAATATCCACACAAGTATATAAACCTCACACGAACTAGCTCGTAAGCTCAAACTATCAAATTAACATCAAGAATCAAGATTCACATATCAAAACTCAAAGATTTCAAAGTTCTTAAGTCCAAAGTTTTATCTTTTCAGAATAAGCCCGAAACGACCTAGGTTCACCCGGGATGCCCCAATAAAACATGCGTACAAGTTCAAAATCATCATACAAACTTACCGGAATTTTAAAATACCGAACCGAGGTCATTTACCAACGGTATTGACCGTTGTCAACTCCAACTATTCTAAAGCTCAAAAATCAAGTTCTTTTTGAAAAATCACATTTAAACTTTCCAGAAATCAAAATGGACAACGCGCATAAGTTATAAATTATAAAGTAAATCTATATAAGGTCTCAAATCAAGAAATAGGAAGTTGGAACTCAAAACGAACTATCGGGTCATTACTGTGACATTCATATTATTGTGCGTCCAATAGAGATATTTGGATAGAAGAGTCTATGCCTAAAGCTCAGTTAGGTTCTTAGTTAGTTGCCGAGTTAGACTTGCCAATACTGTTTTTTTTAATGTTAGTTTCTGAATGTGTAAATCACTAGAGTACTTTGGTGTAGTTATAGTTTTTCAGTTTACATGATGTAGTTTCTTTTTGGTAGTTGTCTGATTCCTAAAGAAAATCACATTCATATTTCTCTAATTGTTTTATTATAGAGCATGGGATCAAGATGTATTGCATAACCTAGTTCGAAATATTATTGAGAGTCAAATTTATCAAAATAATGCGGCCGGCCAAGTTGAGGAAGCTCGTTTTCCAACCAACAACTTGCATTTTGAAATAATCTATGATAAATCAAAAGTCATTTTTTTAGGGGTAAGTCGGTTCGGTTCAGTTGTGAATGTTATCCGTTCGACATATCGGTTATCGGTTTATTAGTACGCTAAACCGATAACCGAACCAATAAGTTGTTAATTATTGGATAGTTAGTCGGTTATCGATCCTTAACGATTCGGTTATTGGTTTTTCCGATAAGAATAAAAAACATCTAAAAGTTTCATGGTTTATTATCGAAATAGTGATTATAAGAGAAATGAACAGATTTTTTGCTCTTAAGAAAGAGGGAGTAAATTTTAACTTTAGAAAAGAAAACTTTCTTTGCATTTAAAAATCCCAATAAAATGATATGAATTTTTAAAGTTATAAGTTAGTAGGAGTAAGGAATAAGACATGCAACAATCTTATCTTACTAACTACCTCACTGCGAGGGGGCATATATCACAAGGCAATAATAAAATACTAATCTTGTAAATACTAAAGAATCAGTGCGACAAAAGAAACAAATAGAAAAACAAAAAATTTGAACAATTAATCCTTTAAAGTTTTAAACTTAAAATCTTAAACGGAAAATTAAAATGAGAAATTCAGAAAAGTTTAAAACTTACTTTAAGGATTAATGACTGAAGATGAAGAGTAACTGCCGAGAAAATTGAGAGAAAGGAGCCATAAGGTTGCTTTGTATACTTACTCGGTAAAATTATAATTTTGTTAAAGCTTATTAGGCTATCGGTTAAATCGTTAATAAAATTGGGTAAATCGAGACCCGAACCGATAACTCAATAGTCAAATAATATTAAACAGTTATCGAACAAATTGCTCAATAACCCATTATCGATAATCCAATAGTATTTTATCGGTTCGAGCTATTGGTTATACCCGATATATGCCCAGGACTAGCAATGAATGAAGATAGGAAACCTTACATATTTACCAAAAGATGTTCCTTGATTTCTATAAAGAAATATATTCAGCTAGTTAAGGATCCCAATGAGCCCCATAGAGTCAGAGTTAAATGCAAAACTGATTGTCCTTGGTTGTTGTATGCTAGCAGGGAAGGTAGGAGTACAAACTTCACAATCAAGACTTACAATCCAAGACACAAATGCCTTAAAATCACTTAGAACTATCTGTGTGATTCAAAATATGTGGCAAAGCAGTTTAAAGATAGAATTACCTCACAGCCTAGAATTAAAGTTTGGGAAATTCAGGATATGGTGAAAAAAAGCTTGGTTTATACGTTGGTAAGGCTGTTTGTTTGAAGGCTAAAAAGATTGTGTTGAAAGAGATTATGGGGGATCATGTTGCTGAGTTTGGTAGGATTCTGGACTATAGAGATATGCTACTCAAAACAAATCCTGGTAGCACATGTGTAGTAAAATTGACTGACACAGATGATAGGAAGAAGCAGTTTGCCCGTTTCTACATTTGTTTTGCAGCTATGAAGTAGGGGTTTATGGAGGGTTGTAGGAGATGTATAGGGTTAGATGGATGTTACCAGAGATCAAAAGAGGACCATTAGGCGGCATGCGAGTGGTTTCTTTTTGAGTAGTGAGGTCTTGTATAAAAGAACCCCGGATCTCAACTTATTGAGATGTGTTGATGCTGAGGAAGCTGGAAGAATCATGCAGGAAGTGCACACAGGAGTGTGTGGACCTCATATGAACGGGTATGTCCTGGCAAAGAAAATACTTCGAGCCGGGTATTATTGGATAATTATGGAGAAAGATTGCTTCAACTTTGTCCGAAAATGTCATCAGTGTCAGGTGCACGGAGATCTGATTCATGCACCTCCACCAGAATTAAATCCTATGTCAGCGCCTTGGCTTTTTGTCGCCTGGGGTATGGATGTCATTGGTCCGATCGAACCGAAAGCTTCAAATGGTCACAGATTCATATTGGTTGCTATTTATTACTTCACAAAGTGGGTCGAAGCCATCACTCTCAAAACAATCACTAAGAAAGCTGTAGTGGATTTTGTACACTCGAACCTTATTTTTCGCTTCGGTATTCCTGCAACCATTATCATAGACAATGCTGCAAACCTGAATAGTCGTTTGATGGAGGAAGTATGTGAATAGTTCAAAATAACGCATAGAAACTCCACTCCTTATCGGCCCAAGGCCAATGGCGCTGTTGAAACAGCTAATAAGAACATCAAGAAGATTTTGAGAAAGACAATCCAGAGCTCCAAACAGTGGCATGAATAGTTATATTTTGCCTTACTGGGATATCGCACTATAGTGTGCACATCGGTAGGAGCAACACCGTATTTGTTGGTTTATGGAACCGAGGATGTGATACCGGAAGAGGTGGAAATTCCTTTGCTCTGGACAATTGTTGAAGCAGAGATCGAAGATAGTGAATGGGTTAAGACTCGATAGGAACAATTGACTTTGATTGATGAAAAACGGATGGCCGCAGTTTGTCACGGGCAATTGTACCAACAAAGAATGGCCCACGCCTATAATAAGAAAGTACGGCCCAGAAAATTTGATGTTGGGCAATTGGTGTTAAGGCGTATTCTTCCTCATCATCAAGAAGCAAAAAGAAAGTTTGCTCCTAACTGGAAGGGCCATATATCATTAGAAAAATACTACCAAGGGGAGCATTGTACTTGGGTGATATTGAAGGAAATGATCCTGAAGCAGCGGTGAATGCGGATGCAGTAAAAAGGTACTATGTCTAAATTTGCTTCGGTGATGTCTTTGCGTATTTGAAATGACAAAGGTTTTTATTCCCGCTACCCCAAACACTATAAAATCATTTGTAAACCCTTCGAGCTGGTTACATTTCTTTGGCCACCCTCTTTGGAACCCGGAAGCGATATCAAAAAAAAAATGTTACTTGAACTATGTCTGACTTGATTCCAAAGGGATACGTAGGCAGCCCCTCCATGGGGTTCAGTCACATCACAACAAAAATCCAAATTCCCCCGAAAATCGAAACTGATGCAGATGTTATAATGGTTCGACTATGACCCCGTCCAAATGGTTCTAAAGTTGTAATTTTGTCGACAATTCTTTTTCCCAAAATCCGATACAAGTCCTTCATATCAATGGCTAAAGGCGTGGGAATTGAGAAACATCATTGAAAACCGATGCATTCTAAATTGAGAGAAATAAAATGAGAGAGTCTTATCGGTGAAAACCTTCGGGCACCATGAGGCGACGGGAGTAGAGAAATCAAAAATGAGAGAGTTCGCTTAGTGAAAACTCATAAAGAGCACTATCGGGCGACGGTGAGAAGAGAAATGAGAGAGGTCGACTAGCGAAAACCCGCAAAGGGCGCTGTCTGCCGAAAAGAGGATATTTCATCACTAAAAGTCATGGAAAGGTTCCCTGGTTTGGAAACACGGATCAGTTGGTTCATGAGAAACTGGAAGTTGGTGCGGGTCGGGCATCCAGTCCAAGAAGCATGTCATGTTAGTTAAGGGACGCTTCTATTTAAAATTCATTATTCTGTTCTCTGTTTACCTTTCCTTGAATCCCTTTCAGCGTAACTCTAAATTCTGAAACTGTTACAAAGAAAAGGTGGCAGGACCGGCTTCACAGGACTCCTCCCGGCAAGAGTCAAAGAAAATACCCAACCTCAGTGGTGCGTCAGTCCAATCCCGACTGACCATGGTGGTTGATTTGCTTCCAAAGTAACGGACATTAGAAAAAGGCAAAGGTATGAAAAGCAGAATGAGGTGGAAAAACAAGAACCCACACGAGCGAGTCATCATGAAATCCAAAGGTTGAACCCGATCAATGTGAAAGAGATTCGCACTGAAGATCAACAAGCAGCAAGGTTCTCAACAGAAATGGGGTCGGGATCAAGCAATAGGAATGAGCAAAAGCCATAAAACCAACCACCGTTTCGACTAACAAATTGTTCTTTGTTGAAAATAGGCCTTGTTCCAAGCAACCATGCCAAAAACAGGTGCAACCCAAAAAGAAATGAAATGTGCAAGTGCCGAAACAGCTTTGCAGCAGGAAAACGACCATAAAGGAAGTTTCCTCAACATTCTCTCAGGCATTCTGTTAAAAAGAAGGAAAACATATAAAGAGGAGAACCAAAGAAAAGAAGAAGAAAAGAGATGAAAATGAAAACCCCAAAAGAAAAACAAATCATGGTAGCATAGGATCCCACTCCTTAAATATCCCGGCCAAAACCGAGAATCTCCCGGCCATAAACCGCAGAGCTTTTTCTATCCAAATCCCGGTCAAAAACCGAGGATCTCCCGGCCAAAAACCGCGGAGCTTTTTCTATCCAAATCCCGATCAAAAACCGAGGATTTCCTGGCCAAAAACCGTGGAGCTTTTTCTATCCAAATCCCGGCCAAAAACCGAGGATCTCCCGGCCAAAAAACCGTGGAGCTTTTTCTGTCCACATCCCGGTCAAAAATCGAGGATCTCCCGGCCAAAAACCGCGGAGCTTTTTTCTATCCAAATCACGGTCAAAAAACCGAGGATCTCCGGGCCAAAAGACCGCGAAGCTTTTTCTAACCAAATCCCAGCCAAAAACCGAGGATTCCATTCGCAAAGATATATAATCTTAATTTGAATGTTTAGACATGTGTCACAACTAACTCATGAAATTTTCCTAGTGAAAACTGGGGCAAAAAATTTTGTTCGTTTATTGGTTTTGATGTCTTAAGCAGGTTGACCTCAAAATACAAAATGACCGATGGAACGAGTCTTGATCCAAAATAAAGAAAAGAAGAAGAAGAACAAAAAGAAATGAGCCCAAGTGCTGAAGCAAATAAATGTGCGGGTTGCCCAAAATCAGATCGAAGTTGCAAGATCCGCCAATCCTGTTTTGACTCAATGCTGCAGAAAGAAACAATCATCTACAACTTGCGAGCATCAAGATTCAGGTCGAAGTCTACAGCAAAATCAGCTAAGACCCAAGATTATGTTTCAAGAGAGTTATAGATACGAATCTTGTAATTTGTAGTTGATAGGCATAACTAGCTTAGCTTGGAATTTTTTTTGGTGTAATAAGGAGGACAGCAAGCAGTAGCAACAACAATAGCGGTGAAATCACAACTCCCGGTAGTCCCAGCTACCAGACAATCCCGAACTACACTAACCCGATTTCTGTTTAGCCCAGGATATGTAGGCAACCTCCGAAGCAGGGTGCAGTCAACTCTTTCAAAATTGCTTCACACGGAATATTGAAACGGGCAAAAAATCGTTCGTTTCCGCTCACTTATCTTTGCACGAAAACTCTTCGTGTTTCCAGGCAAAGAGGGGCAGCTGTGAGCACGTGATTTTTTTCACTAAGCAAATTACTCCCAAAAAATCAAACAAAACAACTTCTTTATTATTTTACAATTTTTGTAAATTTTTGTGTTATTTTCCGGAAATTGTTACATTTTATTTGTGCATTTTAATTCATATGAAAATACAAAAATACCTTTGGCATTTGTTTGGGATTTAATTTCATATTTCTAGTATTGATTAGTGGTAAAATTGTTTTACATACAAAGAAAATGACAAAAAATGATTCTTTGCACTTTTATTTTTAATTTGTGGAATTTGTTTTAATGTTAGTTTAAAATTAGAAATTAGTTAATTTTGGAAATTAAATAATATCACATTAGAGTCAATTTTGTCCTTGATTTTATTTGTTGTCATTTTTAACAAAATCAAAAGAAAACAAAAAAATATAAAATAAGAAAAAGAGAAAAGGAAAACAAATAAAAAAAAAAGAGAAGAAGAAATACAAAGGGGGGCTGTCCATATAAATAGCCGAGTTGGGCCATGTTCTTGTTATTTTGTAAGCCCAAAACAAATTAAACTCATCCAACCCACAGCCCAAGCCACTCGACCCAGTCCAATTCAGAAATTAATCGAAACGACACCGTTTTGGCAACGAGCAATCTCAGTCGTCGATGTTATTTGATCAAGCGGCCAAGAAGCCCACGCCATTTTATATATTACCATCTGAACATAACCCCCACCCCGTCCACTCATCTCCCTCACACCCCTCTTCACCCAAACCCTAGCTGCACCGCCCTAAAATCCCTAAGCCTTCGGTGGCGGTGCCGACGCAAACCACCACCAAACTTACACCGTTAACTTTCCTCTGTCTCCACATTCCAACCCTACCGATGGTTTCCCTCGAATTATCACCTATTTGTTCGAATCTTGAGTTGAAAATCCGGTCAAAACACAACCTTGTCCAAACCGGCTCAAACTCACACCCCGCAGTCTCCCAACCCTCCTCATCTCTAATCCCAAACCAGAACCTTTCAAATCCCAACGAAACCTCTCCAATGTTAGATCTAGGGTTTTTCGATTTCACCCATTTTGGAGTTTCAAGCACTATGTTGTTTTTGATTCATGTTATATGTCTATTTTTGAATAAAATAGATATATAACATTAATCGAAAACCAAATTCGGGGTCAATCCCAATCGAAGACTAAAAGTGGTATGTTTCTTTTCAAAATTAATTCTATCTCTTTTAGTTTTAATTTGTTCTTACTGTTTTGATTTAATTCTCATTTTGTAGGAATTAGTTGTGATTTAGTTCATAATTATGTTCTTTTGTATAATTCGTATTTACTAGTTCATGATTTTAGTTTATGATTTCAATGTTTGTTTATCAGCTATTCGTTTTTCTGTTAATTGTTGGTTACTTTAGTCTAATGTCAGTATTAGCTAAAGCATTTAGGTTAGTTAGTATTAATTAAAGTTAAATTTTAGTTTTGTTGATTGTCTATAGCTGATTAGATTCACTAGGATTAACTATAGTTAATTTTTAACTCAAGTAAAGGGTTTGTTTGAGTCAGTAATTTCAGGTGGCAAATAAGGGTAGTTTGGGCATGGGAAAGGGCTATTTTGTTAAGAATAGTAATTTCAAAACCAAAATAAGGGTAGTATAGGTATTCTATAGGTAGAAGAACACCCTAGGGCCTTCTAGAAGGGGGCCTTAGTGTAAGTTTCTGCACTCTTAATGCAGTAACTTGGGTAACAAGTCAAAACTTTAGGATTAATATGCTAATTTCTGAAATAAAACGGGGGAAATTGAGTAAAACACTCCAGAACATTCTGCCCCATTTCTTGCCTAAAAAAGGCAACCCTAATGCCTTCATAAAAGGAGGAGAATGACAGATCTGAAATTTTCCTGAAAATTGCTCAACAAGTTTCAAATCAAATTTGAATTTCAAATTCCAAAAACCTTCAAAAACCAAAAAACAAAAAAATAGAAACAACAAAAAGAAAAATCCAAAAAAAGGTACTGTCTCATTGAGATTTAAAAGAAATCTGAGTCCCTAGGTTTCTGCATTCGAGTGTAAAGCCATTTTGGTCTTCTTTAAGCCATTTTGGGTGTCTCTAATTGCTGAACCTTTTCCAAAGTTTACCAGTTCATTTTAGGTGTATTTGATTCCAATTTGAGTCAGTTTTGGGTATAGTTGAGCTCCTGGGTAGATTTCAAGTTGAAACTTGTTTATTCAGTCGATTTGGGGGTCTGTTTGCTGGTGTTTTAGTGCTAGGATTCTAGATTTACTGCTATGATTTTCCCGCGGCTATTGAATTGTTATTTGGTCCTGCTAGCTGCTTGATCTGGTGCTAATTTTTCTTTCTTCTGGTTGAATTTCGATCTCCAGGTACACACATTCGAATTCATCATGATGTAGCTGTGAATTAGAGTTGATAATATAAAAGTGTTCATCAGATCCCTGTTTATTTTGATTTCAATTGTGTTTATGGTTAAAAATAGACGGTACTTGATATAAGTTGCCTAGCATAATTTAGCTTTGTATTTTATTGTTAAACTTGGACTGTGTAATTAGGATTGTAGTGGACTTTTGGACTATTAAGCTCGAAATGATATTAGCTGTAGTATAATTTAGCTTGTTCTGTTTAGTCTAGACTTTTAGAACTAAAAATGGTTTGAGCTGGAAATCGATATGGAATTCGTGTTGTTCACCTGTGTTCGAACTAGTAGGAGTAGCAACATAAATATCAGCTAGAGTGTTATTAAATTAAGATTTGATATCATATCCGTGTAAAACCAGATTCAAAATAATCTGTTAGATCGAAAATTGAATCCAATAGAAGATTGTAAGTTGATAATAGCCTAATACAGGCAGTAGTATGAAACGGATTCACGTTGGCTAATTTGCTAATTGGAACAGAATTTGGGTTCTGATTGCCTGCTCGTAAGTATTAAAATCTGATCGTGAATTATTCTGCCTGCTTGTGACACGCTATTAATTCATTCAGCTATAGTAAGTAGTGAAGTAGCGAATTGATAACTTTACATGAAGAGTTGTTGCATTTTAATTCCTACCCTATTGTCATATGTATGTCAAACTGAGTCACGATGACATTTTGATTGGTAGTTTGATGGACTCATTCGAGAGTCAGGCCATACCAGGCCTAATGTCTTGATCAGAAGCCCAATGCTGGGCAACTTTTAATAAATAAAACATGGGTTTAAAACATAATAGTTCTTGAATAATACCGATTGATTAGGACCTTTCCTTTATTTTTAGACACAATTGAGTAGGACACCTTAAGTTTGCTTTAGGTGGGCCTTTAAATAATAAACGAGACGAGTCTCGCTAAATAAAATGCATATATTGCGGGGCCCTCAATAAATGGTTATAATGAAATATATTTATAATTCGGGATGGGCCGTTTAAATAATTTCACGGCCTTCCCCAAAAATAAAAACACATTAGTCTCTTTAGGCGAATACTTTAATAACATTATCTTCCTAAAATTCGGGTGCACATTTATGTGACCCGAATCCGAATCTCAACGAAGTCGAAATGTGTTAACAACCATGGGTGCATTGATGTGACGTGGCTCGAGATGCATTTTCACGACGTTGCAATTCTTTTAAAATAATGATAAAAGCGGTTTAAAGTAAAAGGGCACATAAGTTACAACATGTATTAAAATCGGATTTTAGCCATTTATAATAGTTTAAGCAACGGTGTTAGAACCGCGGGACCCGAGGGTGCCTAACATCTTCCTTCGGGTCAACAGAATTCCTTGCTTAGAATTTCTGGTTCGCAAACTCCAATTGGGAAGTCGAAAATTTTTCTCGTTTCGGGATTCAAGATAAACCGGTGACTTGGGACACCAAAAGTCAAACCTATTCCAAGTGGCAACTCTAAATAAATAATCATGATCCGAATAATGTCACTTTAAATGGAAAAACTCCCTTATACATTATCCTTCGGGGTGATGTAAAAAGGGAGGTGTGACAATTAGTGTCATGGGCTACTTTCCAGACATGCCCCATGACCCCTTGGCCGCGCCCCATGGCGGCCTAGAAAGCCTCACAAGTGACAAGCGCGCATGTGCCTCTGTCGCCCCACCGATGCCTCTCGCCAGCGCCCAAGGGCTGGCCATTGACAACAGCGTCGCGCGCCCTGACAATGCCGCGCGCGCAGATTCTGATGCCTCGCCAGCGCCCAGCTGCAGGCCCATTCCAACAGTGCCTCGCGCACAGAACCTGATGCCAAGCACCAGTGCCCAGCCTCAGGCCAGCACATCAAGTGTCGTGCGCGCCCACAGCAACGCGCGCGCAGACCCTGACCCGCAAGACAAAGATGCTGCCATCGGACTTAGTTTTTCCTTGTAATAATCTAAGTCCATTTCATTGTAATCATAGGCTAGTTTACAACATTTTCATTTCAGTGTGCTTCTACAGCTTTATTAGGACTAGTCTTGTAATGTTGGTTTATTTTTTTTAAGCATTATTAAGGGGGACCAAACAATCAAACATTTTCAAGCAAGCATTTTCTGGTGTCTCTCCCCCTCGACACCGCATCATTGTAATCATCATTTTCAGTCATCAATAAAATCATCATCAGCTTTCAAAACCCAATTCTCTCTCAGCTTCCGCAATTGCTCATGACATTGGTTTTCCCGCACGGCATTGACAATCTAGTCTAGCGTGCGGCGAGGACCTCATTGGCGGACAGCAACCGCACTGACATCGGTTGCATAGCCTTACATTGCCCTTCCAAAGATCATCAGGAAGGCGTTGCGTAACAGTTGGTATCAGAGCCTAGGCTCGACATCGGACGAGGGAACATTTGCCATCATCACCATTTCTGACCATGGTGAATCATGGGGAGCGTCTAGCATCCCTAGAAGAGACGGTTGACCGATTACGACCCATCGTGGATACGGTGCCTGATCAAAACAACAACCTAGTGCAAAGGTTGGACGACCTGGACCGCCGAATGCGGCAGGCGGAAAATGACATTGCAAACATCAGTCGTGACTCCGACGAGGACCGACAAACGGCAGCCATTGAAACTGCCAATATTCATGGCAAATTTGAGGACCTCCAACAGGAGCGTGCCGACGATTTAGCCCATCAGCAACATGAGGCAGACAGACAAACTGCCATGCAGCAAACCATAAACGACTTGACAGACAAGCTCAACGTTGTCAATGCTGCCTTACAGAGCCTGCTTCGAGAAGGCGACCATCACATCAGGGGTGCAGCAAACCTCACCCCTATTCCACAAAAGCATAAGATACCGGAGCCAAAGCCATACGACGGATCCCGGGATGCTAAAGAAGTGGAAAACTTCATCTTCGACGTCGAACAATACTTCGATGCCGTGGGCCATTTGGAGGAATCCAAAAAGGTAGCGACTGCTGCCATGTATCTTCAGGGCGATGCCAAACTTTGGTGGCGAGTCAAATACGAAGCCATCAAGGCCGGTGAAGATACTCTTCAGACATGGGACGAATTGAAGGTAGCCATACGCCTACAGTTCTTTCCCGAAAATGTGGAATACAATGCAAGGAGAAAGCTACGGGACCTCCGCCACACCAAATCAGTGAGGGAGTACGTGCGCGAATTCTCCGCACTCATGCTGAACATACGCGACATGGGGGACAAAGACAAACTCTTCGCATTCATAGAAGGTTTGAAACCTCATGCCCGTATGGAACTACAGCGACAACGGGTAGACACCCTGCCCAAGGCCATTCAAGCTGCAGAATGCCTTGGCGATTATCATTTGGGAACTCAGAACGACAGGCCCTAGCCGTCTGTCCGAGAGGGATTCAACGGGCACCATCCCAGCAATGGTGGCACAAGCAAAAGTGGGGGAGATCGGAGTGCATCCAATACTAAGACTCCTCCCTCCAATAGCAACAGTGCTGCATCCATCAACAACAATCAGGGGAGAAAGCCTCCCTCAGAATGCCGTCATTGCGGCGGGGCATATTGGAACAATGAATGCCCAAACATCAAGGTCAATGCTCATCAGACTGTCGAGGATGAGACAGATGCATCAGACACATCCGAAGACGACCAGGTAGGCGCCTTCAATGCAATTGTTGGCTCTATCCCACATGCTTTAGCGGGGACCAGTGCATGTCCTCCTAAGAAAACATCAGTCCCAATCACCAAGAAAGGGAAAGAAAATATGGACGAAAGACCTCCTAAACAAGCGAGGACCCTAATGTTCGTCAAATTAAAAGTGAACGGCAAGCCCATTCACGCCTTGATAGACACGGGTGCCACCCACAACTACTTGTCATCAACGCAAGTAGAGCGCCTAGGTCTTGTTGTGCAAAAGAGCAAAGGCCGCGTCAAGGCTATGAACTCACCACCTCAGACATTGGGTGGAACAACTACAAATGTCCCAGTGAAACTTGGCCCATACAAAGGAAGCATCGACCTGCGCATCGCAATCATAGATGACTTCGACATCATAGTGGGTTTGGAGTTCATGAGGCAAACCAACACCATTCCGGTACCATATGCCAACATGCTCCTGATGATGGGAGAAAAAGGGGCCAAGCCCTGCACCATACCATGCTTTCCCATAAAGATGGCCGCTGAAAACATCTCGGCCATGCAGTTGGAGAAGGTAATCAACAGACATGAACCCCAGGTTCAGGCTACCCTTCGCAGCAACAATCAGTCATTATGTCATCGGCCTCAAAAGACTGGTGACGCTCATCATCTTGTGAAGACTTGTCAGCCATGCCACAAGGACAAGTCGGATCACTCATCACAGACGGGACCCTCGCAGCCATTACATGTCCCTCAGAGACCATGTGAAAGTGTTTCCCTCAGATTCATCACGGGATTGCCCCAAGTCGGAAATCTTGCATCCATCATGGTTGTCATAGATCAGTTCTCAGACTATGAAACTTTCATAGCAGCCCCGCAAAATATCTCAGCAGAAGATACAGCTCGACTCTTCTTCTCGCACATTGTCAAACATTGGGGCCTGCCCAAAAACATTGTTAGTAGGCGCGACTCACGCTTCACTAGCAACTTTTGGACCCATCTCTTCAGGTGGTTTGGGTCAACATTGAGTCACAACACAGACATCCATCCACCATCGGATGGCCAGACCGACCGGTTCGATGACATGCTGGAGGAATATCTCCGCAACTTCGCAGCCGGATCACAGACGCATTGGGTGAAGCTCCTGGATGCTGCTCAACTGTGTTTCAATTCTCAAAAGAGCCATCATACAAACAAAAGCCCTTTTGAAATTGTTACCGGACAGCAACCGCTTCTCCCGCAAACGGTGAATGCATCAACCATGCCGAAATCTCCTCGAGCTGCCAACTTCTCGAGCGAATGGGAGAGCAACATGGAGATAGTGCGGAGCTATCTCATCAGGGCCCAAGAGCGGGCAAAAAGGTTCACCGAACAAAAGCTTTGCTTTGCCCAACATCAACCAGGGGACAAAGTAATGCTATGCATCCCAAAGCGGTACTTGTTTGCAGAAAGGACCCATGACCCTCGCCTGCAACAAAAATACATCGGGCCCCTGCCCATTGAAAAACACATTGGGATGTCCACATACCAGGTAAAAACTCCATCCTGGTGGAAGATCCATCCAGTCTTCCATGTCATCCGCATGCAATCATTGCTTCGCTACAACAGCAAGCTCAAAGAACAGAGGGGCGTAGACCTCCCATCCAACAACCATCAGAAACATCATCATCATCATCATCATCATCATCATAAGGCTCCGAGGACGGCGCCAACTCAGGTGGGGGAGAATGTCATGGGCTGCTTTCCAGACATGCCCCATGACCCCTTGGCCGCACCCCATGGTGGCCTAGCAAGCCTCACAATGCCTAGCGCCATGGTCGGCCCCGTGGTCTTGGCTGCACCAAGTGACAAGCGCGCATGTGCTTCTGTCGCCCCACCGATGCCTCTCGCCAGCGCCCAAGGGCTGGCCATTGACAATAGCGCCGCGCGCCCTGACAATGCCGCGCGCGCAGATCCTGATGCCTCGCCAGCGCCCAGCTGCAGGCCCATTCCAACAGCGCTTCGCGCACAGACCCTGATGCCAAGCACCAGCGCCCAGCCTCAGGCCAGCACATCAAGTGTCGCGCGTGCCCACAGCAACGCGCGCGCAGACCCTGACCCGCAAGACAAAGATGCTGCCATCGGACTTAGTTTTTCCTTGTAATAATCTAAGTCCATTTCATTGTAATCATAGGCTAGTTTACATCATTTTCATTTCAGTGTGCTTCTACAGCTTTATTAGGACTAGTCTTGTAATGTTGGTTTATTTTTTTTAAGCATTATTAAGGGGGACCAAACAATCAAACATTTCAATCAGCATTTTCTGGTGTCTCTCCCCCTCGACACCGCATCATTGTAATCATCATTTTCAGTCATCGATAAAATCATCATCAGCATTCAAAACCCAATTTCTCTCAGCTTCCGCAATTGCTCATGACATTGGTTTTCCCGCACGGCATTGACAATCTAGTCTAGCGTGCGGCGAGGACCTCATTGGCGGACAGCAACCGCACTGACATCGGTTGCTTAGCCTTACGTTGCCCTTCCAAAGATCATCAGGAAGGCGTTGCGTAACATTAGTAATTGGTAAGTTCTTTGGCCTTCACAGTTCCATACTCTTTCATTTGTGTTCATGCTCTGTGTACTCATGCCACTAAAGCTTTTTTGAATCAACATGTTACCATGCTATCTCTATTTGCAGCCTTAGTTGCTCTAAAGTTGTTTTGTGACTCTGAACGTTTCTAGCACCTGAAATTGCATAAATTCTAACCTTGAATTTGGTTTTCTTAAGCATGTTTAGCCTAGTGTTTGTATGTGTATGAGTACTTATACCTGTTGCCTCCTATGAGCCAATCCTCCTACCTTTTTCCAGACTCTTGTGAGGAACTAGTTCATGCCTAAAATGTGTTCGGATGCATTGCTTCCTGTGGAGTCATTCATGTGTAGATTGTTAACTTTCTCATAATTAATGATCATGTAATTTTTAAATGTCAGTATTGCATGAACTTCTAAACAACTATGACATGTTTTCTTGTAACTAGTAAACTCTAATGTATGCTCTTTGACTTGCTCAAATCTGTGTTCTTCAGTATTGCCTAAGACTTTTTAGGGTAAATCTCAATGTTTAGCCTCATCCTATATGTGGTCAACTGGTATTAGGCTTGATGATTGCATGTCTTGTTAACCTAGAGTTGATATCTTCATCTACCATAAACTTTTCTATTGTTTTGAACCATTGTGCTATGACCAATACTCATTGCGTTAGGTCTCATGTTCAACTAAGTGATATGTTTTTCGACTATTGTATTATGCATACTATGTTGTTATGCTATTTGTAACCACATTCTCATTAGGCTCTCATGTTAAAAACCTTCATGCGATGACTGGCATCCCCTTGTTCCTACCTCTGACTCTACTAGATTCTCATGTTAATTGTCTGAAATTCTTGGCTAATTTTTTACTGTGCTTTGCTTTTGAAACTCTATTTGAAGTAGTTTGCTAGCTTATGATGTTCGATCCTGTCACTTTGAACTTACTTCTGAAACATACAATGAACCCACCTTTTGTATGCCTTGTGCACTTGCTAATACTTCATGTTATCCTGCCGATATGCCTTGTTTAAGAACTAAGCGTGTGGACTTCAGAGGTTGCTTATTTAATTCAATGTGTAGTGTGTCATTTGTTTGGTTAAATTTGCATCCAGCTGGATAGGTAAGTCATACGTTTGGGCCTGGTGTTGGGCCATATATATTGTTGGACCAGGGCATTACATTTAGACACATTCTCTTGTCTTTGTGAGCTTGAGATTTAGGTTTGATGGTTGTGCAAATGGTAACCTTTTTGAAGGCCCAGAACTATCACTAGGTTATGTTTGTATTGGGCATGTAATTGTTTAATGGGCCTATGTTTGTTTCAGTCTGTAATCTTCCATATTTGCATTTGTATTATTTCATTTGGGCTTGTAATAACAAATTATTGGGGATTAGTTAAATCGGGGGAAGGGACATTATTTTCTTCACATGAAAGGGTAAAAAATATGACTGTAGGGCCTTAATTGGTTTTCTTGTCATTTATATGTGCTATGTGTTGATTTGTTTGCCTATTCATTTAGAAAGAATGACTTAGGACTAATGAAATTGCAAATATTAGAAAAATGTGTCTATAGAAATTAAGATACGAATTGTTGATTGTCACACCTAGATACCATGTCTATATGACCTCAATGTGGTTAATCAAATTGTTTCTACTACTATTCCCATCATATTGCTGCCTAAGATAACATGCCTATCGGGATAAATAGAACAAGTGTGTGTCCTCCGCTACTTTGCTACACAGATATTAACTATTTAGAGATCATGCCTATAGAATATTACTACTCATCTAGAAAACATGTCTATCGGACTAAAACTGAGCAATTTCACGCTTTTAATAGCTTCAGTGTCCAAACGTAAATCGTGTAGAGATCATGTATTTAGAATGATGTCACTCTCCTAGAGATCATGCCTATAAGATTTTTAATAGAATTATGTATTAAAATCAAGCGCCTTATCAAAAAGTCCGCCCAAAAATACTGCCTATAAAAGTTTACATCAACCTTTGTATGGATCAATCACATAGAAATCATACATATAGGTCTTTCACAATTCAATGTATCCTAATTTCAAACCTTCCCATCTATAGCCGTCTGCATAATTATTTGAACACCGTTAGAATAGGGTCATAAGTGTCTGCATGCATTTGTGTCTATATGAGGAGGCTAACTTGGTCCCTTAATTATTAACTATGTGCAGTCCTAATTGTTTTTTAATTGTGCATCTAGTTTTATCATTTCGAGCATCTTAAGGAAGTCTATAACCACTAATGTAGTAAATCCAAGTCCACCTGGACCATAGGCATGGGACGAGTAAAGCACGCACATGACACATTTTAGAATTGAATTAGAACACTCTTAGGTAAACAACTTCTAGGTAGTAACTGGGTAGCAGGAGATGATAGATTGTGCCCGCTGAATATGAGCAACCCTTACATTTAAGGGAGTTGCAAAGTATCTTTAATGTTACACAGGGTGATCCTTTAGGCTAAAAACTTAGGACCCCTCATATTTACTACTTATACACCTATTTGTACAAACTTAGATCAAACTAGGAGATATCTTGTAACACTCAAAAACTGTATCAATTATTTATGTATGACTCAGTTCTTTCTCTCTAATACTTGTTATAATTGGATTCTTTGTTACAATTTACATGATCACATAGGATAACTGAAATTCTATAATCCCCCATACATCATAAAATTTGGCTAGGACCCATAATTGTGAACCTTAAAGAGTGCCTAATCTTTTCTCTTTGAGGTAATTCGAGCCCTTACCCGATCTATGGTGACATGGACTAGTTAAAATAGAGTTATTTGCAAATAGGTGTCCTAACTCACCTTAAAATTATTAGGTGATGGCTCTTATCTTTTAATACTCATTTAAAAGAGTTGTCACACATTGAAACCCACTTTCGCGAGAAAATGGGGCGTGACAACATGACGACTCTACTGGGGATATATTTAGACTCTTACCATAAAGAATTTTCGCTTGTGTGGATTGTTGGATTATTTGACTTCTTTCATGTACATACCTCTTCCTACTACCCTTATTTTCTTGAAATTGCTATATCATGGATCTCCTATCCATATCTTCTTTATCTGCTTCTTTTAATTATGTTTGTCAAATTTTTTGTGAACTATGCTAACTTCTTCCTTTTGTCTTTACCTTTATTCCATTCTTTCTCTTGTTTATGTTATTGCATTATTTACTACCCTTATGTTCTTTTACCATACAAAATATCTGGCTACATCTTATCTTTCGCATATAGCATGTTTTCAACATCATACTCCACTCGTGCCTATTATCAACATAGCGGCGCTTGATGAGTGTCTGCGCTTTCCTAAGAAACACATTTTTTAAATTGTAAAGGCTTATTAGCGCTATAATAGTCCATCAATGGTGCAATCGACGGTCACATGCCTTTCCCTCTCAAGTCGTCCGTTGAGAGTATCAGTGTAGACCCTCTTAGAAACCCCGCTCTGATTTAAATATACATACATTATGTTAAAACCTAGTATGGATTAAAACTTCACTAACATATTAATTCGCTTAGATAAGCCTTGTCCAAAGTCCAAAGGGATTTAAACAATCCCAAGGGATACAATAATGTTATGTGCATTACTTGGAGAAAATGTGCCAATATGTTGACCGTTAGTGCATAAATAATCAAATCTGTAGGGGGGAAAGGAAAGCCTTTTATTTGTTTGCAGAAAATGAGGCACGAAATTCCTAAGTTTGGCATGGTCAAGAAAATCCCACCTCTACTGATTGATTGGTGGAATAACGTTCCGCCATGTCATAAAAATCACGTAAGAAGGGTTTTGGGTAATTTTTCATCATTGTGGAACATCTAGCCAAACAAAGAATTAATTGAGGAAGCCACTATGGTATGGGATGAAAAGAGAGTTGTCTTCGATTTGGAAATATAGAAATGACTCCTCTTTTAGAAGAAATTGGGGGTTTCGCTAAACTTCCATGGGATAGTCGGGCTCTTTTGGTGCCAAAAAATCATACACCATGTGATTTTCTGAAAATGCTAGGGTTCAAGAAAATGACAAGTTTGTTTCCTGAAAAAATCCTACGTCGCTTTTGAGTTTCTCTATTAATAGTATGGACACAACAAATCATACGGCTTACATCATGAGGAGTTGGATATCACCTCTTTGGGATGGGTTTATTGTCAAGTTTATGTCTT
Organism: Nicotiana tabacum; assembly: GCF_000715075.1. Lineage (NCBI taxonomy): Eukaryota > Viridiplantae > Streptophyta > Magnoliopsida > Solanales > Solanaceae > Nicotiana > Nicotiana tabacum. Next base: position 223,667,145 of record NC_134101.1, read on the forward strand.
CATAGCCTGCTCTCTGAGTTTGCAAATTTCCAATGCAAGGAGAAAAAAATCACACTCATTTGGCCATGGTCGCCAGGACTGTGATGGAAGGGATCTTGGGGCAGAAACACACTATCATTCCTATGATACTAGCTGAGATCGGTGCAAACATGGGTTCGAACATTTCGATGGTTGCAATATTTTGCTATAGGTTTGGCTGTTGGAGCATTTTCAGAGGGGAAATTAGTGTCACGAGCTCTTGCATAGACCATTGAATGACTATATTTCCATTCGTCATCCAAAGAAGATGACTTTTGCTCTTGATAGGTTTGCAAAACTTGGGAATGCTGAAGGGTGGGTATGTTTCTTCAGTAATCTAACCGACAAACAAGTGCATTGGATGTTTGAGTGATTTCCTAGTAAATAGTTCATAATCAGGTCCCAATGGACCACTCTTTTGGTGTTGATTGGATTAGGAGTATTCATTTGGTATTGATTGGATTACGGGGCATTTACCCTTACGCTCTTATAAGGGTAATGAGGCAAGTTAGGAGAAAGTAGGCCATACATCGGGTTTCTAATATGATTAAGAGTAAGGAAGACTTCAAAAGGGTCATCATTCCATTCAAGTTCAAGGCCCAACACATGTGGAACCAAAAGATCATTGTTGATGGAGAGACCATCGAGCCAGACATGTACTACGTTGGGCATATATATTACTACCTATCATTGATAAAGGACGATATAACCGGGGATGTCAAACCAGGAGTCAATATGAAAGACATGATCATAAATGAAGTGGTTGAGACTTAGGTAAAGTACAAGAGGCTACGCAAAAGAGTGTCCGAATCTGAGGCCAAACATTTGGAACATCATAAGATAGCCATGAAGGCAATAAAAGAATGGAAGGAGATTGCGAACAAGTCGACAAAAGGGTTGGAGCACTTAAAGAAAGGGTTGATGGAATTAGAAGAAAAGATGAAGAAGAGGCTTTGAGATTGCCAAGGTATGAGCTACGATGAAGGAGGAAAGCTAGCGATGGTATACTTGCTACTTGACATGTGCGACCCTGGGAGTGTGATTGATGGAATCAAAAAAAGAAAGCATGGAAAAGGTCCTTCTGGGACCAAATAGATTAGGAGGAAATTCCTTTATTACTTTATAGTTAGATTTTGTTAGATCTCGATGTAATAAGGCTTCATGCCATTAGTGACTTTATATTATTATTTCGATTTAGTAAAGATTATTTTTCACATTAATTGAATGAGGCAACATTGGCATAAATTTTCTCCAAGTCTACTTGTCGCTTAGGCCTACCTCGAGCACAACGAGGTCCCAAATTAGGTTGTAAATTGTTGCATGTCTTACGTGCTACTTGCTTAAATATTGCAAACACTCTTTTATTTCGTCTTACTGACTTAGCTACCTTTCATTTTTCTTTCTTTATATTATTCCCATCCCCAATGGTTGGATCGTGCATTCTGGCATCGTCATCATATCACACAAGATCCAGAGGTCCTCCACCTCCTCCTCCACTTAACGACATCAAAGTTAAAGGAAAAAGGAAAGATGTACTATTTGAGCAATAACTGAAAAGACAATGCCACTATATCAGAGAATGCAGAGACTTAAGAAGGAAGACGTACTCCGGGAAAAAATGAATTGGTTCTACGGTTAGAGCAGAAGATTTTGGAGTTATAAGGCTAACTCAAGCGGGTCTAAAATCTCGCCAATCTCTCCCTTACTTTGAATGTTCCCAACATCAACCATCAGAACACCACTGCCAAAAACTAAACACCACCCCAGAACACACAACCCCAAAATCCACCACCTTTCACTCCACTAAAACCTCCTGCAATGCATCAATACCACAATTCCACACCCCATCAAAACCGTAACCCTCAACCATTACAAAATCCTCAGCAACTCCACCATAAGACAACCCAGTATCCATAAAACACTACTTATCATACCCCTGAGAACGTGCCACAACCTACCCCCAATCCACCTCAGACCTTAATCAATGATCACCCATATATTCAAGTCCCAGGAATGCACCAAGGCAACCCGATGTTTGTGGATACTCTACCACACACCCAACAACAAACACAATACATACCCAAACCAACAGAGAAGGACCTGTTCATCCAGAACATGGCTGAACAGTTGAAGAAGTTGACTGGAAGAGTCCAGAGCGTTGAGGGTGGAAAAGGTGTCGAAGGGTTGTATTACAAAGATTTGTTTATCCTACTAGACGTGGAACTATCGGAGGGTTAGAAAGCTCCTATGTTTGAGATTTCGATGGCATCTGTGATCACAAGGTGCATTTGAGGACTTACTGTGATAAACTTGTGTGAGAGGGAAAGAACGAGCAAATCCGCATGAAGTTGGTCATGATAAGTATCACTGGGGATGCTTTATCTTGGTATATTTGTTAGAATCCAAAGAAGTGGTCTAATTGTGCTAGAATGGCATTCGATTCCATAGAAAGATTCAGGTTTCAACAATAAAAATACACCAGACATTTTCTATATCCAGAACTCAAGAAGAAGCCAACATAGACCTTCTGTAAGTATGCTACCCGCTTGAGATCAGATGTCGCCAAGATGAGGCAGCTGCTAGAGGAGGCACAAATGAACAAATTTTTTGTATGAGCTCAGGATCCACAGTACTTTGAGATACTGATGGTTATAGAGAATCAAAAGTTCTCCAACAACATCAAGTTGTGAGAAAGGATAGAAGAGGGCATCTAGAGTTGTATGATTACTAACTTTTAAGGCTCTGCAAGCTACTAATAAGGCCTTACAGTCTGGGGAATTGCAAAGAAGAAGGAAGTAGGTGCAGTGATGGTAGCCCAGGGCCCTAAGTCTCCCCTAACCAATCAGATACCTCTACCAACATATCAACCATCACCTCCAAAATACCATTACCCCACCACCACCCACCACACCTACAATAACCAACCAGCATATTACTATTCATCTCCCTCTGCCCGTCAAAACTACCCAAAACATCAACCATACTTTGACCGTAGAACTCCCAAATAATACACCCCTATCGCCGAGCCTATAGCCTAACTATATGTGAGACTGAAGGTTGCTGGTTATTTCATTCCCATTCCTACAACTGTAATTGAAAACCCTTCTCAGTGGGTTAGTAACAACAAGACTTGTGCCTATCACTCAGGCATCAAATGGCATACTATCGAGGAATGCCACATGTTGAAAGAAAAAATATTGATTGAAACCAAGTTTATATAGGTGAATGATTATGCACCGAATGTCTACAGTAACCCTCTTCCTGATCATAGGGGTGAAGGAGTGAATGTGATTGAGACTAATGAAAAATGGGACCAGGAAGGATCGATTGGACTTATCTGAGAGGGAGACACTTCGAAGAAATCTCATGTCATACTCTCACAAATTATGGTACAGATCAAGGCACAGTTTGAGGTCGGGGTAGCTACACCTTTCACTATGATGGTAGCTCTATCACCGTCTTACATGTCTAATGTTGTTCCATAGGATTACTAGCGGAGGCAAGAATAAAGCGAAAATCTAAGATGGAACAGACGGGTGCCTCCTAGGGAATGACCAAAAGCCGATGGGGTATACACGCCAGAAAATCCTGGAGGAACGAGTAACGAAACCGCACCACAACCACCAGTGTTGGAGACAAGTGCTGATGATCTTTAGAAGAAGGTACATGCAAGGGAGTACTCTGTTGTTGATCCGCTAAACAAGACTCCTATCCAAATATCCATCATATCACTATTACAAACTTCAGATGCACACAAGAATGCCTTGATGCAGATGTTAAGTGAAGCTTACGTACCTACCGTTATCACTAGTGGAAAGATGGCAAACATGGTAGGATAGGTACTGAAGAGTCACAAGATTACTTTCCATGAAGACGAGCTGCCTCCAGAAGGACTGAGTTACAACAAAGCATTGCACATCACTGTGCAATATGAATAAAAGTTCATTGCTCGAGTTTTGATCGATGGAGATTCGAGTCTGAACATATGCCCTTTGAATACTCTAAAAAGATTGGGCATAGGTCTACAGGAGATACAGATGGGAAGCATGAACATGAAATCATTTATTGGATCTCAAAGAGATACTATTGGAGATATTAACTTGGATCTGAAGATGGGTCCAACCAAGTTCGATGTCGAATTCCAGGTGCTAGATATATCTGCTACCTATAACTTGTTATAGGGATGACCATGGATACATGCGGCCAAAGAAGTTGCTTCTACTTTGCATCAGGCCGTGAAGTTCGAGTGGAATCACCAAGAGGTATTTATCCAAAGGGATTGAAGTAATACTATCTATACCAACCAAACTGTGCCATCTATTGAGAATAAAAGGAAGTTGGGAGGAGAGACATTCTATAGTTTGATCGGGTGAATACAGTCAATAAAGGATGATAGTGGAGCAACGAGGTACTAAGAATGCTATTGTGGTTAGGGTATGAATTAGGCAAGGGTCTTGGTCCTAAGCTTCAATTAATCACAAAACCAATACGACCACAATATCATGGAATGACCTTTTGGCTTAAAAATGAATACACTGTGCAGGAATATAATGATGGGACACTACCATGGCGTAACTTCTACTATCCATTGGAACAACCTATACTACCGCTACATCGAACATTCTACCAGGCTGATGTGATTTGGGGATCTGAAGAGGATGAGGTATTGGCCGCCACGTAGAACCTGTGTTTGGACGAGGAAGATATAGACTGCAATGCAATCTTGAAGGAGGAGGAGAAAGACCTTATCATTTAGGAAGTGGGAGATGGAGCTATTCTCAGGAACTAGATTGCTGCACCATCCCGGGCTTGCCGAACACCTACGTAGCCTTGACAGAACTAACATGATTTATTTTAAAATTATTTTCTGGCATTTAAGACATTTCAGTATTTTGTTTTGAAATAATTACTTGAGACATCCAGTCGTACTTGTTTTAAAGTTTTTAGGTTGTAATTAATGCATCATTACTTTTTATTTATTTATATTATTATCGTCATTCGTTTTAAGCATAATTATTACCTATCATATTGAATCTACCACTGTGACATGTAATGAGACAACGTAAAATGAGGAGAGTGATTCAGAAGATTGGGAAAATGATGTAATACCTGAGGAGATTGTCAAAGAAATAGATGATTTTGAGAACAAACCAAATTCCAATATGGAAGAAACTGAAGCAGTTAACTTAGGGGAATCCGAAACAGTCAAGGAAACTCACATTAGCATTCATCTATCAGTATCAAAAAATGAAAAGTACATCATATTTTTAAAGGAATATGAGCTTGCATGATGTTACGATGACATGACGATATTGAGCACATCTATAGTGGCTCACAAGCTACCTTCCATTCCTATGTGTCAGTCGGTAAAGAAGAAACTTAAAAAAATCAAGTTAGACACGACTTTGAAGATAAACGAGGGAGTTACCAAGCAAATCAAAGCAAAGTTCATTCGGGTGGTCGAGTACCCAACCTGGCTAGCCAACATTGTGCTTGTAACGAAGAAGGATGGGAAAGCTAAGATGTGCGTTGACAATCGAGATCTGAACAGAGAAAGTCCCAATGATGATTTCCCACTACCTAACATACACATACTGATCTATAATTGTTCCAAGCATGAAATCAAAACCTTCGTGGATTGCTTCGCAAGATACCACCAGAATTGGATGGATGAAGAGGATGCAGAAAGGACAACCTTCCTCATGCCATGGGGAATATACTTATTAGTTTGTATGAGTCCACCAAACTGTAAAGTATCTGGTCCTCTATGAGGTTGTACTGAGAATGCTAATAAAACAATAAGTAAATAAGACATGGGATTTATACGTGGAAAAATCCTAACTCAAGGGGACAAAAACCACAACCTACACCTGTAGGCTTACAACTTCACTAACGTGTAAACACCTATTACAAGTCACTTTGAAATGACTACATTACAAAGAATTCAACTCAACTAACTTATGATACTCTTACCACAAGCCACTTTTACACTCTCTAGTTACAAAGATTTTAACTTATGACTAAACCTAGTCACAACATAAACTCAGAGAGTTTATGGATTTTACAAGAGGATTTCTAATCAACGCTTCTAGCTAAGCAATTTAGGAGATACAATAAGAACAATCAAAAAGTTACAACTCAACTAAGGGAAACACGATACTAACTTTAGGAACTGGTCCGTAAAAGCGTTTAACTTTGTTCTTCAAGCTCTTGAGAATTAAGTTAACCGTTTTCGCAAAAGGTTAGAGTGAGTACTGAAGTGTTCAAGTGATGTTTTTATATAAACTCCTTATTGATACACCTTGATGACATCACTTGAATGATGTAAGCACTTTAGTTAGTCAAAGAATAAGTGGCCACTAGAAATAGTACAAACAGTCACGTCGCTTCCAGATGTGTCCAATTGACTTCGTACTGCTATGAGGGAACCACACGGGTATCAGGTCCTTGTTTGGTTCTCCATCTCCTGAAGCTATAGTAGTTTACATTTAGTTGGAATCCATTAACTTGTAGTGTAGCCCAAGTGTACCAGGTTCCCTATCTGGTCCTTGTCAGTAAGTTTGTTAGATCATCAAAATATAAGGCAAAGATATTGAAAACCTATCAATTTTCCCCTTTTTGATAATGACAATCTTAAACATTGATAACATGTATTTAGAGCAAGGAGAGCCGGATAAAGTGACATGAGCTCACAAGTTTCCCCTAACTTTATGCCTTCCTTTTTTTTGAAAATTTCAAATTTTATCTACACTTATTTATTCCCCCTTTTGGCATCATTAAAAACAAACAAACAATCAAACATCATAAAGAATTCTAGCCGAGCTAACTCATGCCACATATGTGAACACAACATGATAGAGAAGAGAATCATAAAGTTCAAGCAATGAGATAATAAAAAAAGGTAGATTTTGATATAGATTACAATTATATATGCCTTTTCTTAAAAAGCAAAGGCAAAATTGGACTATTAAGATGGGAGCAGTACTGTTACATCCCAACCACATTAAATAAAAGAAACAAAATATCTGCCAAAAAAAACTTAAGAGAACATTCCAGAAACTGGTAATTGAAGGGGTACTTAGGGGATACTAGGAGTAGAGGGCTTGGAGGCTGCAGCAAATGTTTGTGAACTAGGTCTATTCGGGCATTGGCCGACTTTTGCTCATTGAGTAGTTCTGCTTTCTGGTTCTCTAATTGCGCCCTGAGATCAGTATTCTCTTTTGTCAAATGAGATACTTAATCATTTGACGCCAGAACCCCTTGGGCTTGCTGACCTTCCAAGATAGCATTCCTAGCCTTCAACCGGCGAATCTCCTTAGTTGCACTATTTTGAGCATTAATGAGTTGCAAGACGGTTGATGTACTGCCTATCCCCCCATTCCTTTTTACGCACTCGCATTCTTCCAACGTTGACTGTGAGAAAGTTTGTTTCTTAGTTCCTACCTTACCTTGCCCTAGCAGCACCTCGAGGAGCTTAAATACTTGCGTATGCAGAAACCCGTATGGAAGGCCATAATTACCATCCTTGAAGGTTGCTACTTTTTGCATGTGTTCAATCATAATAGCATGAAGGCTAACAGGAGTAAAACTATCCAATTGCTCCATCAGAAACATGTCAGACTTAGAAGTCGTGGACCTCCTCTCAGCACGAGGCAATAGGACTTTGTTTACCAATTCGAAGAGTAGTTGATAAACATGGAGTAATGCCTTCTTGTGGATCTGGTCCCCCTTTTAATTCGCATTGTCCTTTACCACGTCATTTCGGAAATTATACTGACACACATCCTTCACACTGGACATACCAACTATAGGGACTTTAAGAATCTCCCTAAGCAAACTTACATCGAGCATGATATCTACTCCATTCACCAAAGCAAAAATGTGGTTAGTATCAATAGGAAAGAGGTTAGCAAAGAAGCTTTGAACCTCATCCTCATAAACCTTAGGTGCATCTATTTGGAATAGATGCCCCAATCGTTGAAACTCGACCATCTCAAGAACTTGTCGCATACCAGCCATCTCATAGATTGTTGGGTCAAACGTACGACCCATCAGAACCTTTTGGTGCCTTAGGCATTTTGAAACAGAATCGCCTTCACTCCTCAGCCTCTTCACAGAACCAAGTTCCTGAACAGTTTCAGACTTTCGTTTTCCGGACTTCCCACCACTTGATTTCTCTTTTCCCATAGACTTGATTAACACATCCTCATCACACATCGAGGACTCACTCACAACATCCTACAACTTGGAACTAGGGGTTGAAACTTTCTCTACTGAAGCAGGTTGCTTCTTCTTCTGGGACCTTCTCACCAATGAACCAGGTTCCTTTGGTGTTTCCTCTACCACTTCTACCACATGGACCGCTTTATCACATACGGACACATTATCTTTCACCAACCTCCTCATTTACTTCTTACTACCTTTTCTTCTCTTTTGAAGGGCAGAGTCGTAGGCCACCTTAGCTTACAACCTGGTAGTAGGTCGCTTGGTGGAAGACTCAGGAGTGGATACCACCCTTCACTTAATTATGAATGCATCAAGAACCAGGTTATAAAAATCCTCCTCATCGATGAACCTCATCTCGGGAATCTGAATGTCTAGAGGCGTAATAGCAAATGTTAGAGCAAAACTGTCCTGGGAATGAGAACCCTGAACTGGGTCCTCCAGAGAGGGATCAGGTGCCTTATGTGAGATCCCAGTAGTTTCTGCTAGTACAGCATCCTCAATAGTCATTATGGCTCCTTCTTCCCCCCATACCATATACCTCGTTTCCCTAATAAATTATCTCATGAAGGACACCGTTGGTAGATATAACAAAGATGGTTACAATATTTTCTTCCTCAATTGGCACCACTGCCACCACAAAATCTGCAGCAACAATGGCAAAACCCTCTGCGATATCATGGCTTTGACCTTTTCTACACTTGTTCTTTGATTAGTGGGATCCTTAGAAGATAGAGAGAACAGATCAACAATTTTAGGGGTTTCTAAAGTGGAGCGAGACGGGGAATCTGGGTGAGGTGTGATTTTAGCGGGGAGAGTAGGAGTGGTTATAAAAGACTCAGAGGGGACAGAGGACTCTATAGATTTTTTAGTACCAGGGATGACTGAGGCAGGGATGTCGGAGTTTGTATCAATCATTGAAAAGATTGAGTGAAGGTACTCTAGGAAGTTCTAATGGAAGACTTATGGTTTGTGGAGAAAAGAAGAGGGTTTTATTAAAGATGGATAATTATGAAGAGAGAGATAGGGACCGGTTTTGAAACGGTGGTTGTGCATGAAAAAGTACAACACTTCAGAGGGAGATGGAATGATTTGAAGTGAAGAGACGTGATAACAGGATCTAAAAAGGTGGATGACATGGCAGTTGTGTTGTGTACCTTTTTAAGACGTGTATTAAAGAATGTACAGAACTACACACCTTTGGTACAAGAACCAGGTTATTGACCTGTTATTTGAAAGTATCAATCCTTCTTTATCATCCATGCACTGCATTTACAACTTCTATACTCATCATTCGTGTTTACCTGCAATGGTATTGAAGTGAGTTAGACTTGGCCAGAAAACACTTTAGCTAGTTTTACCTGAAGGTGATTTTTATAGTCAAATGATGAGGAATCAGGTTCTCAATTGGGCTTTAGGATACCCAGCTTCACTCGGTTTCTTTCAGAATGTTCCCTACTTGATGATTTAGTGAAGATATCTGCAATTTGGTCTTTTGTGATACAGAACTTCTACAGATCAACCCTTTCTCCACATTATCCCTCAGAAAGTGATGCCTCACACCAATATGCTTGGTTCTTTTATGTTGAACTGGATTCTTGTCCATGTTAAGTGAACTGGTGTTATCACATAGAAGGGTACACTCTCAGTAAGTACCCCAAAATCTTCAAGTTGCTACTTAATCCATAGAAGTTGAGCACAATAGGATGTTGTAGCTACATGTTCTGCAGTTGTTGAAAGAGCCACTAAGTTTTTCTTCCTTGTTCCCTAAGAGATGAGACATGATCTTAGAAAGTGAGCCATTCCAAAAGTGTTTTTCCTATCCACAAGATAACCTTCATAGTCTGCATCAGCATATCTAATGAGATTAAAACTGTCACCTGAGGGTTAATAAAAAACTAGATCATGTGTTCCTTTAAGGTATCTCAGAATTTTTTTGGAAGCCTTCAAATGAGATTCCTTGGGATTTGATTGAAACCTTGCACATAGCCCTACTGAAGACAATATTAGGTGTGCTTTCAGTGAGATAGAGAAGAGACCTAATGATGCCTCTATACATGGTTTGATTCATAGGGGATCCAGTTTCATCCATGTCCAGTCGAGTGGTCATGGCAATGGGAGTATCTATCACCTTTGATGCTTCCATGTCAAACTTCTTCAAGAGCTCCCTGATGTATTTTTGCTGACAAATGAATGTACCCTTTGAGGATTGTTTTACTTGAAGACCCATGAAAAATTTCCGTTCCCCCATCATGCTCATTTCAAACTCACTTCCCATGAGTTTTGCAAATTCTTCACACAGAGACTCAGCTGTAGCCCCAAAAATAATATCATCAACATAGACCTAAACAATTAGCAGGTTCCTTCCCCATTTCTTTAGGAACAAGCTATTGTCAATTTTCCCTCTTTTAAAACCATTTCCAAGAGGAACTTTGACAGCATTTCATACCAAGATCAAGGAGCCTGCTTCAACCCATATAATGCTTTGTCCAGTTTAAACACATATTCAGGGTGTTCATGACATTCAAACCCTGGAGGTTGCTTAACATAGACTTCTTCCTTAAGAAGTCCATTCAGAATGCACTTTTGATATCCATTTGGAACAAGGTGAATTCCATATAAGATGCAAAAGCGATTAGAATTCTCATAGCTTCCATGCGACCGGCCGGTGCAAACATTTCATCATAATCAATCCCTTCCTCCAAATTGTAGCCTTGAACCACTAACCTGGCTTTATTCCATGTGGTATTCCCATATTCATCAAACTTGTTCCTGAATACCCACATGGTTCCTATAATAGCTTGATCTGAGGGTCTAGGTACCATGTGCCAGACATTTTTCCTTTCAAACTGATTTAACTCATCTTGCATGGAAGTAATCCAATCTGTATCTTTCAGGGCTTCCTTGATATTCTTGGGTTCTATTTGGGAGAGAAAGGCTGAGAAGGCAAGTGAATTTCTGGCTTTTGACCTTGTTTGTACTCTGAAATCTAGAGGGGTAATTTTGTTGTAAGAGGATAAGAGCTTTTGTGTCTCTAGTTAGACATCTGAGGTTCATTTGTAGACAATGTGGGTACATTTGACTGGTTTTCTTGTGTTCTTCTCTCAGGTGCTAGTTGAGTACCCTGAACTACGTCAATCACTCTTTCTTCAGCTTCAATGGTTGTAATTTAAGTACATGGTTCGGTTGAAGATGAGGCAGTATTGTCTTCACTCAGCTCTTTTACTTGGCTCATCATATCTGCCTTTCCATTTGTCATGTGAATGACTTCACCATGGACTAGTAAGGGTTCTCTATCTTGATCCTTTTCAGCAATCTTCTCACACGATGGATAAGACTCATCAAAAATAATATAAACACTTTTCTTAACTTATTGAGTCTGCTTATTGTATATCTTGTACACTTTGCTTTGAGAAGAGTAGCCCAAAAATATTATTTCATCAGTCTTGGAATCAAATTTAGCAAGCTGATCCCTTCCATTATTGAGAATATAGCATTTGCACCCAAATGTTCTTAGGTGAGTCAACTTCGGTTTCCTTCCATTCACCAACTCATATGGGGTTTTGTTCAGGAGTGATCTGATCATGCACCTATTTACCAAGTAGCAGGCAGTGTTGACCGCTTCAGCCCAGAAGTTCTTTGCAATTCCACTATCGATTAGCATTGTTCTTGCCATTTCTTCAATAGTTATGTTCTTCCTTTCCAGTACTCCATTTTTCTACGAAGTTCTAGGAGCTGAGAAGTTGTGAGTGATGACATTTTCATTGCAGAACTCATAAAATTTGGCATTGTCAAATTCTGTTCTATGATCTGATCTAATGCACGCAATTCTAGACTCCATCTTCACTTGAATTTTCTTTACAAAGGCCACAAACACCTCAAAGGTTTCATCTTTAGTTCTAAGAAACAGTCCATGTGATTCTGGAGTAGTCTTTCACTATCACAAAAATGTATCTTTTTTCTCTCCTACTTTCCACTCTCATAGGACCACATAGGTCCATATGCAGAAGCTCGAGTGACTTTGAGGTTCTCACATCCCTTTTAGACTTAAAATAGGACTTCACATGTTTTCCTCTAATACAGGCATCACAAACTTTTTGTACTTTGAACTTTGACATAGGCAGACCATGGACCAGGTCCTTCTGAATTAGTTTGTTCAGAAGAGAGAAACTTGCGTGCCCCAATCTTCTGTGCCAGAGTTTAGCATCATCATCATAAGCTTTCAGACAACTCAGATCACTACTTTATAAGAACTCGAAATCAGCAACATATTCTTATATCTCTTGGCCACAAGTACCACTTCACCAGTTACTACATCAGTAATTGTACATATCTTGGACAAGAATTCCACAATGTTTCCTTTATCACACATCTGAGAGACACTCAAGACACTGTACTTAAGACCATTGACATAGTACATATTTTCAATAGAATGAGTGAGTGACTTCCCAACTTTTCCAACTCTAAGAATGTACCCTTTTTCCCCATTCCCAAAGGATACACTGCCTCCTTGTAGGGCTTTTAGTGAAAGAAAGTCCATGGTGTTCCCGGTCATGTATTTTGAACATCTACTATCCATGAACCATTATTGACCGCTTCCTTTCACTGTTCCATGAACAAGAAGATCAAGAGTTAGTTTTAGGAACCCAAGCAAGTTTGAGTCCCTTGTAGTAGGCAAGAGGATGAATATGCGCTCTCCTAGTCCATGCAGTTAATATGCGCTTTTTGTGAGTGGAACCTGGTCTTTTTTTAGTAGTTACATTTTCAGCAACCATTATGTTTTTCTGAGTGAAATAGACCCTGGTTTGACAATTTTCTATGAAATATCCATTGTTCCCACAGTGGGTACTCAACTAGTTTTTGGGTACCGTCACACATTTGCTAAGTGGGTTGTGAGGGGTTTTCTTGGAACCCTATTCCCTACCTATTTCCACCATTATTAGTGTACATGGCAATGATATCTTCTAAGGACCAGGTCCACTTTAGGAAATTTTCAAGATCATTTTTTACTCTTTCCAGTTTAGTTTGGATGTGTTTGTTTTTCTCAGCTTCAACACACATCCTAGTTCTCATAGCTTTCAGCTCATTTTCAAGCCTAATGTGTTCCTCACGAGCTATCTCTTTTCCTTTTCCAGTATTTCTAGGTTTAGACTTAGTTCTTGGTCCCTCCATTGTTTTCCTCAGGCCTGCAATTTCTACCAAGAGATCATCTCTTTCTTCCTCAATTATAGTCACTCTTTTTGCTAGGGCCTCATTTTCTTCACTAAAGTTCTTAATAGTTTCCTTATGGTCAAGAACTACTACTACTAAGTCATCTCTTCCATGCTCTAAGTTGGAAATCCTTTTGGTCAAAACATCTTTTTTCTTTCTTCAACTCACAAATGGTTTCCTTCAGATCCACTACACACACTACGAGATCATCCCTGGTTTTATCAGCTTCCCTTAGTTCTAAGATTAGGTCATCCTTATCCTCCAAAAGGTTATGATGGGCATCAATCAAAACATTAGCTAAAGACATAAGTTTCTTAGGAGAGTAGGATTTCAGATTTCTCTGAACATCCCTGAAATTTACCTCTTTGTTGCCATTGTCTTTATCATCATCTGATTGAGCCATCAAAGCAAAAGTTTAGTCATATTAATTTTCATCGCTTTCAACTACCATCATGGAACTATCGCCAACATCACCTTCATCTTTAGACTCACTAGAGGAATTCCCCATGCTGCAAGAGCATGTTTCACCACATTGTCAACAAATCTCTTTCTTTTGAACTCCTTGAGAGAAACCGGGTTCCTCTTATCTGCTTTCTCAGGGTTGTACTTGGAGAATACTTGCTTCAAGAGAGGATAGTCTTTGATGAAGTGCCCAGGCTTTCCACACTTATGACAGAGATCATAGTTTTTTGGTTTGCTAAAGCTGCCCCTTCTTAACATCTCTCCATTTCTTCTGACTATCTTCTGAATTCTTTTGGTTAAGTAAGCCATGTCACTATCTTCCTCACTTGAGTCATTGCTATCAGATTTGAGTACTAGTTTCGGTTCTCTTCTTTCACTGTCTATCTTCCTCTTCATCTTGTAAGTCTTCAAATTTCCAACCAGTTCTTCTATGGTCAGCTCCTGCAAGTCTTTTGCTTCGGTAATAGCATTAACCTTACTTTCCCAAGGGCTATGCAGAATACTAAGGATTTTCCACACTGGCTTGTTCCTAGGATTGGTTTCCCCAAGTGAGTGTAACTCATTTATGATGGAAGTGAATCTTGTGTGCATATCTTGAATAGATTCATCGTCCTTCATCCTGAAGAATTCATACTCGGTAGTGAGCATATCGATCTGAGATTGTTTTACTTGGGTAGTTCCCTCATGAGCTTCTTGTAAAGCTTACCATATCGCCTTAGCAGTGTCACAAGTGGAGATTCTATTGTATTCATCAGGTCCTATTCCATATACCAAAATCTTCTTGGCACGAACATTCTTTTCCATAGCTTTTCTGGCTGCGTCGGTATATTCTTTACTGGTTTTTGGCATTCAAAATGAAAGTTTTTCATGTACCTTTGTTGGGAAATAAGGACCATCACATATGACATCCCATAGCTCAGAATCTTCAGCCATGATAAAATCATGCATTCTTTTCTTCCACCGCCCATAATATTGTCAATTGAACCTAGTAGTATGTATATAAATTGACCCTTTTCAAAATTTGATAGAACAACCATAAGGATCCTTCCTAGGTGTTAGCCTAATAGGAGGAACCCGCTCTAAAACCTATTATTAGTTTGTATGAGTCCACTAAACAGTAGAGTACCTGGTCCTCTATGTGGTTGTACTGAGAATGCTAATAAAACAGTAAGTAAATAACACACAGGAGTTTTAGGTGGAAAATCCCAACTTAAGGGGACAAAAACCACGACCTACACCTATAGGCTTTCAACTTCACTAACTTGTAAACACCTATTACAAGCCACTTTGTAATAACTCCATTATAAAGAATTCAACACAAATAACTTGTGATACTCATATCACAAGCCACTTTGTCGCTCTCTAATTACAAAGACTTTAACTTATAACTAAACCTAGTCACAACATAAACTCAGAGAGTTTATGGATTTTAAAAGAGGGTTCCAAATCAACGGTTCTAGCTAAGCAATTTAGGAGATACAATAAGAACAATCACAAAGTTACAACTCAACTAAGGACAACAAGATACTAACTTTAGGAATTGGTCTGTAGTAGCATTTAACTTTGTTCTTCAAGCTCTTGAGAATTAAGTTACCGTTTTTGCAAAAGGCTTGAGTGAGTGTTGAAGTGTTCAAGTGATGTTTAGATATAAACTCCTTGTTGATACACCTTGATGACATCACTTGAATGATGTAAGCACTTTAGTTAGTCAAAGAGTAAGTGGCCACTTGAAACAGTGCAGTACTAGCAGAAATAGTGATGGTAGTCACGTCACTTCCAGTTGTGTCCAATTGACTTCATACTGCTATGAGGGAATCATAAGAGTATCAGGTCCTTGTTTGGTTCTCCTTCTCCTGAAGCTATAGTAGTTCACATTTAGCTGGAATCCGTTAACTTGCAGTGTAGCCCAAGTGTGTCAGGTTCCCTATATGGTCCTTGTCAGTAAGTTTGTTAGATCATCAAAACATAAGGCAAAGATATTGAAAACCTATCAATATTGTTACATGATTATGTCATTCGACTTGAAGAATGTTGTGGCAACCTACATAAGGCCATGACTACTCTCTTTCACAATATTATACATAAGGAAATAGAAGTGTACGTGAATAATGTCATCACCAAGACTAAGAAGAGTTTGGATCACATAGCAAACTTGTGAAAGTTTTTTGACAGACTACAAAAGTATAATCTGAAGTTGAATCCTACAAAATGTGCTTTCGGAGTCCCTGTTGGGAAGTTGCTAGGTTTTATTGTAAGTCGTTGCGGCATTGAGTTGGATACACCAAAGATCGAGCTACTTAGGATTTGCCGCCACTAAAGAATAAGAAGGATGTAATGAATTTCTTAGGCTATCTCAATTATATCAGTCATTTTATAACACTGTCAATGGTTATATGTGAGACAATTTTCAAGACGCTGACAAAAGATGTTGCGACAAGTTAGACTGAAGAGTGTCAAAGGGTTTTCAATAAAATCAAGGAGTATCCGTCCAAACCACCGGTGTTGGTTGCACCTGAACCCGAGAGACCTTTGCTACTATACTTTTCCATGTCGGATGGAGCCTTTGTTTTTGGGACAACATGATGAAACTGGGAGGAAAGAACAAGCAATATACTATCTGAGTAAGAAGTTCACACCTTACGAAGCTCAATACTCATTGTTGGAACGTACCTATTCCACCCTGACAGGGATATCTTAGAAATTGAGACATTACTTTTGTTCATAAATCATGTACATCATATCAAGGATGGATCGCTAAAATATATCTTTTAGAAGTCTATGCCTAAGTGATTTCGACATCATCTATATGACCTAAAAGGGGGTCAACATGAAAGCATTGGCCGATCACTTGACAGAGAACCCATGGATGGAGATATGAACCATTAAAGATGTATTTTCCTGACGATGAGGTATCTTTTGTAGGGGAGGATATTGCCGAAGCATATGACGATTGAAGAATATTTTTCGGTGGAGCCGCAAACTTAAAATGAGTGGGCATCAGAGCTGTATTGTTATCAGAAACCGATCAATATTATCTGCTATCCGCCAAGCTCAGATTCTCATGGACCAATAATATAGCGGAGTACGAGACTTGTATTTTAGGACTCAGTTTGACCATCAACATAAATATTCAGAAATTGCTGGTAATCAGAGATTCAACTTTGCTAATACATCAGGTACTTGGAGAATGAGCCACCAAGAACACCAAGATATTTACATACCTACAATGTTAGATTTGATCAAGAGGTTCACAAATATAGAGTTCAATCATGTTCCTATAATTCAGAACGCGTTCATGGATGCACTGGCTACCTTGTCTTCTAGGATACAACATCCAAATAAGTACTATATTGATCCCATCCCAATAGAAATCCATAAACATCTAGCTTACTATGCTAATGTTGATGAAGAGTTTGATAGGTATCCTTGGTTTCACGATATCAAAGAGTATTTGGAAAAAGGAAAACCCAGAAAATGCTACCCGTACTATGAAGCGCATACTTCGGAGATTAGCTAACTACTTCATTCAAAGAAGATGAAATTTGTATAGAAGGAGTCCCGACTTGGGTATGCTAAGATGTGTCGATGCCAAGAAGGTGTCTAGGTTGCTCGAAGAGATACATGCCAGAACATGTGGACCTCACATGAATAGGTTTGTTCTAGCCAAGAAGATATTAAGGGCAAGGTATTTCTAGATGACTATAGAGACTGACTGCATCAAATATGTATAGAAGTGTCACCAATATCAGGTGCATGCTGATATGATACGGGTACCACCCAATGAACTCAATGCAAAAAGTTCACCATGGCCTTTCTCCACATAGGGAATGGATGTCATCAGATCGATTGACCCTGCTTCTTCCAAATGACATAGATTCATTTTGGTGGCCATAGATTACTTTAAAAAATTGGTTGATGCCGCTTCCTATAAAGATGTGACTAAGAAGATCGTAGCAGACATCGTCCGGGATCATATTGTTTGCCGATTTGAAGAACCTAAATCAATAATTACCGATAATACAACCAATCTCAACAATGATTTGATGAAAGCCATGTGTCAAACATTCAAAATCAATCACTGGAACTCTACAACATATAGGCCTTAAATTCATGGAGCCGTAGAAGCTGCCAGCAAGAACATCAAAAAGATATTGACATAGATGGTGGACAATTACAAGTAATGGAACGAGAAGCTACATTTGCTCTGCTTGAATACCGAACCATGGTTTGCACATCAAATATTTATTGGTCTATGGTACTAAAGATGTCATACCTGCCGAGGTAGAAATTCCTTCCCTAAGAATCATTCAGGAGGCTGAGTTCAGCGATGCGAAATAGATGCAGAGTTGGTATGAACAACTAGCTCTCATTGATGGTAAAAGGAAGAACGCGGTGTGTCACGGTCAACTCTACCAGAATAGAATGGCAAGGGCTTTCAATAAGAACGATAGACCAACGAAATTCATATCGGGGCAATTGGTGTTGAAGTACATCTTCCCACATCATGACGAAGCAAAAGGAATATTCTCACCTAATTGGAAGGTCCTTACATGATTCACCGACTACTGACAGGAGGAGCATTCATACTTTCAGAAATGGATGGGGAGATCTAGCTGAAACCTATCAATTCAAACACCATCAAGTGATATTACATTTGGGATTTTATTTGCACTTTCTTTTGATGTTACATGAAATACGCTTGATGATTCGGTTTAAGAGGGAATACGTAGGCAGCCCTATGGGATCGGTCACATTGTAATAAAATCTTCATTCCCCTAATCAGAAACAGAGGCAAGATTTCGAGTTACTGCATCAAGGATCGCCAATTCGCTGGACGTAACATCAAACTATGGCAGAATTTTGAGGGGGTCATCAAAATTCTGAGTTAAGAAGGTCGCAATATCTTAAAGCGTGTCACGACCCATGATTTGACCAAATTATTTACTTTCGTGCATTATATTTTAAAGAAATTGAATTATTTATATATGATTTATCATAAATGCATATTTTCAAAACCTCATTTCTGCAATAGCCAGATGTTACCTAGGGTGATTCGAATAGGGCATCATGATAGAAGCATAGGCGAAATAAGGAATCGAGAGCACGGACCAACCTTCCTCAAACTCAGAATTTTTTTACGGATGCAGGCATAAATGACATAGCATTTATGAGCATGTCCACAAATATATACAATAAGATCATTATCTTCACACCGACGGGAATTGCCAAGCCCGAACGTGTCAAGCTAAGAATCATTTTTCTTCTTTCTATTTAATCATCGCCTTTCTTCGCATAGGGCTAAGCACTTCCCGCATTTCATTGCATGAGACTAAGAGCTTTCTCCATCACATCGCATGAGGCTAAGAACTTCCTACGTTATTTTATAAGGCTAAACGCTACCTTTCTCTTCATAGGGCTAAGCACTGCCCTCATTACATTGCATGAGACTAAGCATTGTCTCCATTATTGCATGAGGCTAATCACTGTCTCTATTATTCTATAAGGCTAAACACTACCTTTCTCTGCATAGGGCTAAACACCATCCTCATTGCATTGCATGGACTAAGCATTGTCTTCATTATTGCATGAAGCTAAGCACTGCCTCCATTATTGTATAAGGTTAAACATTGCCTTTCTCTACATAGGGCTAAGCACTGCCCACATTACATTGCATGAGGCTAAGCATTGTCTCCATCACTTGATAAGGCAAAGCACTGTCTTCGCCTGCATAGGGCTAAGCACTGCCCACATCCCGTACAAGGCTAAGCACTTCCTTGTCTCATTTTGGCATATAACTAAAACTCACTCGTTCCCTCTATCAAGTATCACCGTATTTTTGCATTTTCATGGGTTGAAGCATTGCCAAATTGTTCGAATGTGTCATAGTGCAAAGGCGTCATCCTCATAGCCTGAAGACATCATGCCATGGCCTGAGGATCTCTCAAAACTGCATATCATTATTCAAAGGCATCATAGTCTAGAGGCACCAGCCTCATTGCCCGAGGATACCATTTTATGGCCTGTGAATCTCTTATCATACGCTTCATGGCCTAGGACGTCATGGTCTAAAAACATCATCATCATCATCAGAAAGACAACTCTCATGGTCCGAAGGGAATTTTTCATCATGTTTAAACTTTTGCAAGAACTATATATATTCATGTGCATCATGTTTTAAGCTTTGCAGGTAACTCAGGAGGTAACCGTTCTATAAATAGGAGCAGTTCTCGCTCCGATTTCCGTACCCAATATTCACATCCTTTGATTACTTTGAATATAACCAATAACCAGTAATTGATCGTTTTATCCCGTAACTGCTCAAATATTTGTGTTGCACATCCATAACGTTCAATTTTGCATTCATAGCTCCACCAAGAATTATTAACTAATTACGACACTACCCTACCTAGAGAATATCCTTCTTCGAAACGTGCGACAATTCTTATAACAACTCCATCGGTTTCATTCGCCGTTGGATCTAGAACTATACACGGCCTAATTCCCGTCATACCATTGATAAGAACCAGGGTTCGACAACCATTTTTGAGAACCTCATCCTCGTTCATTCGGACAAAATTGGTCATTATTTTTCTTTACCCGACAACTCTGTCATCATTACTGGGTAAAGAGAGGCAGTTGTTAATACCCAATTTTACTCTCATATTTTATAAAATATTCCATATACTTAAAAAATATCATTTTTCACTATTACCCAACTTATATGAGTCATATAAGTTTTTTTCTATAGTTTTTAAAGATTAAAAATTGATTTTCTTTGCATTTCAATTATTCAAATATTTATTAATTACCCCTTTAAATTATTTCACATGCATGTTTTATAACATTTTACTTTATTTCATACAATTATATTTGCGTTTTTATGCTATTTATATGTTTTTTTACAATAATAGATTATACTTTATAATTAATTGCATTTATTATTTTATTTAGGGTAAAAATATATCTTTATATTTTTATAATCTTCAGATATTAATTTTAAAATATTAAGCTGCATAAATAGTTTTTTATGTTTATTTACGTATTTCATTAATTTAGTTTTCCCTTAATTTCTTTATTTAAAATATGACTCTAAATAGGCCAGATTTCGGACCCAATCCATCAGCCCAAATCTCAAAACCATAGCCCAATTCTCCACAGCCAAAACCAAATGAACCATTTAGTTAACCCGGTTGGTACCCATTTTAAAGGACCTGTCCCGCCTTCCTTAAATTTCTGGCCATTGATCTGTTAAGATCAACTGCCCACGATTACCCCACCACATTTAATTACCCAATTCCAAACCCTAATCCCCATTTTGCTCCACCCAACCTCCCCTAAATCCTCTTATTCTCTCCTCTTCTCTGAAAACCCTAGCATCCGCCCCACCCAAATCCTAAATATAAACCCAAAATTATATGGAGATCTTCTATATTTACCTTTTTTTTCAATACTCACAATGATTCTTTCCCGTTTCCTTGGCATTGTTAGTTTGGCTCTATGTTATTAAGGAAGCCAGTTTTGAGAGGTTCTTTTTGATCTGATTTTGGATAATCACTATGTTATTGACTTGATACACTCAATAACTAGGTCATATGGATTTGATTTATCAAGATCTCTGTATAATTTTTGACTCCTTGTCAAATTAGGATTTGTCCGATTTTTACCTCTCCGATTTGGAATAGATTTTGCATGCAATTCTTTCCCTATATCCATGATTTTGTTGATGTTTTCCTTTTATAATTTCTATCAATTGAAGAATATATAAAGATCTCCCCTAATTCCCCTAAAATGGACCTACTGTTACTCTCACACTCACTCACTCTATATTGCTCTAAACTTTGGCTCTTGGCTGGATGAAATCCAAGGCTACTGCCATTTTATTAACTAATCTTTCTTAGTGCGAGTACTGCCCGGGGTTTATCTAAGACCCTTAAGAACTCTGTTGTAGTGAGATTTTGGGTTCTACTGCTTTTATGCTATTGACGATTGAAGTACTGATGAAATTATTCTTCTTATTTACTTGTTCGTCAATTGGTAACTGGTAAGTTCTTTGGTACTCACAGAAATCTTTCTTATTCTTCATGCTCTGTGTACTCATGCCACTGAAACTATTGTTAATCAACATGTTACCATGCCATATTTGTTTGCAGCCTTATTAGTTGTGAAGTTGTTCTATGACTCTGAACTTTTCTAGAACCTGAACTTGCCTATATTCTAACCTTGATTGTTGTTTCCTTCAGAATGTTTAGCCTAGTGTTTGTGTGTGTCTGAGTACTTATACCTGCTGCCTTCTACGAGACTATCTTCCTGCCTTGTTTTGTACTATTTTGAGGAACTAGTTCATACCCAAAATGTGTTTAGATGCATTACTTCCTATTGAGTCATTCATGTGTAACATGTTAACTTTCTTATAATTAATGATCATGTAATTGATAAGTGTCAGTATTGCCTGAACTTCAAAACAACTATGACATATTTTCTTGTTATTTGTAAACTCTAATATATGTTCTTTGTCTTTCTCAGGTCCGTGTTCTTTGGTATTGCCTAAGACTTTCTAAGGTAAATCTCAATGTTTAGCCTCTTCCTATATATGGTCCACTGGTATTAGGCCTGATGATTGCATGTCCTGTTAACCTAGAGTTGATATCTTCATCTGCTACGAACTTTGGTATTGTTTTGAACCATTGTGCTATGACTAATACTCAAACTGTAAGGTCTCATGTTCAACTAAGCGATATATTTGCCGACTTTTGTAAACTATGCATAGTAGCCTGTTGTTTTGATATTTGTAACCACATTCTCATTAGGCTCTCATGTTAAAAACCTTCATGTGAAGATTGTCATCCCCTTGTTCCTGTCTATGTCTCTGCTAGATTCTCATGTTAATTGTCTGAAGTCCTTGGGTAATTCTGGACTATTCTTTGCATTTAAAATCTATTTGAAGTAGTTTTATAGCTTATGATGTCCGATCTTGTCGCTTTGAACTTACTTCTGAAACATAGTATGAACCCACCTTTTGTTTGACTTGTACACTTGCCAATACTTCATGTGATCCTGCCTATATAACTCAGTTAGAACTACTGTTAGTTACAACTTTAAGAACTAAGTGTATGGACTTCAGAGGTTGCTTATTAAATTCAGTGTATATTTTGTCATTTGTTTGGTTAACTTTGCTTCCAGCCAGGTAGGTAAGTCATTCATTTGGGCCTGGTGTTGGGCCATAAATGTTGTTGGACTTAGGCATTGGATTCAGACACACTCTCCCGTCTTTGTGAACTTGGGATTTGGGTTTGATGGTAGTGCGAATGTCCAGAAATATTACTGGGTTATGTTTGCATTGGGACTGTAACTATTTAATGGGCCTATGTTTATTTCAGTCTATAACTTGCCATATTTGCGTTTGTATAATTTCATTTGCGCTTGTAATAACTTGTAGTAACAAATAATTGAGGATTAGTGCAAGTGGGGGGCTGGGATATCCTATTCTTCGCATGAACGAGTAGAAAACGTGACTGTAGGGCCTTAATTGGTTTGCTTGTTGTTTATATGTACTATGTATTGATTTGTTTGCCTATTCATTTAGAAACATGACTTAGGACTAATGCAATTGTAAATGTTAGAAAGCATGTCTATCGGAATTAAGATAAGTATCGTTGATTGTCACACCTAGATACCATGTCTATAGGACGTCAATGTGGTTAATCAAATTGTTGATATTACTATTCTTTTCATACTGCCGCCTAAGATAACATGCCTATACGGATAAAACAAAACAATTGTGTGTCGTTCTTTACTTTGCTGCCCGGATATTAACTGCTTAGAGATCATGCCTATAGGAGGTTATTACTCATATAGAAAGCATGTCTATAGGACTAAAAGTGATTAATTTCGCTCTTTAAATAGCTTCACTATCCAAACGTAAATCGTGTAGATATCATGTATTTAGAATGTTCTCACTCGCCTAAAGATCATGTATATATGATTTTTAACATAATTATTTATCAAAATCAAGCGCCTTGTCAAACAGTCCGCCCATAAGTACTGCCTATAAAACTTTATGTCAACCTTTGTATAGATCAATCACATAGAACTCATGCCAATAGGCCCTGCACAATTCAGTATACCCTGATTTCTAACCTTCCCATTGCTAGTCGCCTGCCTAATAATTTAAGCACTGTTAGCATAGGCTCATAAATGTTTGTATGCATCCGTGTCTTTGTGAAGAGGCCAACTTGGGCCCTTAATTGTTAATTATGTGCAGTCCTAATTGTTTTTAAATTGTGCGCCTAGTTTTATCATTTTGAGCATCTTAAGAAATTTAGAACCACAAATGTAGTTGGTCCAAAGCCTCCTGGAACATAGGCCTAGACGGGTAAAGAACGCATAGAACACATATTAGAATTGAATTAGAACGCTCTTAGGTAAACAACTTCAAGATACTAATTGGGTAGTATGATAGATAGTATGTGCCTGGTAAATAATATGAACAACCCTTACATTTAAAGGAGTTGTGAAGTATTATTTTATGTTTCACGGAATGATCCTTTATGCTATAAAACTTAGGACCCCCATATTACAATTTATACACCTATTTGTACAAACTTAGATCAAACTAGGACATATCTTGTAACCCTCGAAAACTATAGCAATTATTTATGTATGACCCACTTCTTTCTCTCTAATACTTGTTATAATTGGATTCTTCGTTACAATTTACATGACCACATAAGATAACTGTAATTCAATAATCCCCTACACACCATAAATTTGGTCGGGACCCATAGTTGTGGACCTCGAAGAGTACCTAACCCCTTCTTTTTAAGGTAATTTGGGCCCTTACCCGATCTTTGGTGACACCAACTTGTTAAAATAGATTTATTTGTAAATAGGTATCCTAACGCACTTTAAAATTATTAAGTGGCGACTCTTCTCTTTTAACTGTATATACCCAATTTTCCTATATATTTTATATATGCAAAATACTTTCAAAATATCATATGTATGCATATATAGGTATATCCAAACGTTTTAGTATTTTTCCTAATTTTAAAACATTTTTAAATCAATTTATTGCCCTATTTTAGCAGTACAAAAACTAATAATTATTTCCAAAATCATCATTTTGGTGAATAATTAATTTTATTTTCATATTTATACAAAATATAGCTAAGGTAATATTTGCACATTTTTTGTAAATTTATTTAGTATTTTAAAAGTTAAAATGCATTTAATTGCAATTTTAGCCTATTTTAAGATTTAATTGCACATATAATTATAAAATTGGTTCCAGCATTTTTAGTTTAATATCTATATATTATTAATTAAATTAGTACCTTTAATTTATTTTCAGAAATCATGTTACTATTTTTATAAAATAAAAAGGGAAAAACTGGCTATTTAAAACATAGCCCCATTTTATTTCAATTCTAGCCCAAATTGATCCCCCAAATAACTCAATTTCAAATCCCAAATTACCTAGTAAAATTTCAATTTATCCCGGCCCCTGACCGCTTATCCGATCTGCCCGGCCCTCTCTTTTAATCCAGGCCGTTGATCATTTTGATCAACGGCCACGATCATTCCTTACCTTTTTAATTCCCCAATGACTACCCTAATCCCCTCATTCTCTTTTATCAGCCACCTATGAAATCCCTCTCCTCTCAAACTCTCCCGAACCCTCTCGAAACCCTAGCCTCTCTCACTGTCTTCTACCTCAAGCTCACCGGAATCCATGACATCTCAAGCCATGGATGGCCTTAACTCATCTCCCTCTACTCTCAAACACTTGGTATTCGAAGGTCCTAGGTCTAACCTCGAAGGTGTCCGTTCAGATCTCTACAGATCCAAGGTTCTATGGCCCTTGCCGGTTTTGCTTTGGCGTAAAATGATGTTTTGAGCATGGTTCTAACCTCTCCGACTCAAATCGAACCTTTTCAAAGCCTTTCTCATTTTACGGTTCCCCTGAAACCCTAAGCTATTCGAGGTTTTCTCTGCTTTTTTCGTAGATCTATTCTATATTTGTGCTCTACTTGAGTTTTTAAACGTTTTCCCCAATTTTTCTTTCAAAAAAATTACTTCTTTCCGATTTAGGGTTTCTGAAAAAGCTTAAAATGTTTCTCCGACTCTTCTTTTCCTTTCTTTGTGTGTATTTGTCATGCATGTGCTTCTACTGCTTTCTTATGCTATACACACTCATAACACCCCCATCTACGTGGAAACCATGCCATACTCCACCCAACCCATTTCAAGTACACCCGAGTTTGATGATAAAGACTCACTCATTAGGAGTCTGGATGAAGAGTTTAAGACGTTGACTAGCCGAATTCAGGGCGTCGAAGGAAGAAAAGGAATTAAGGGGCTAAACTATGAAGATCTCTACATATAGCCCGATGTTGAACTGCCCGAGGGGTACAAACCTCTGAAGTTCGAGATGTTCGATGGTACAGGATATCCGAGAGTTCATTTGAGAACATATTGCGACAAGCTGGTCGGAGTAGGAAAGGACGAAAGGATCCGCATGAAACTTTTGATGAGGAATCTGAAGGGAGATGCTCTATCTTGGTACATTAGCCAAGATCCGAAAAAGTGGTCGAACTGGGTAAGCATGGTGTCCGATTTCATGGACAGGTTCAGGTTCAATACAGAAAATGCGCCAGATGTGTTCTACATCCAGAACCTAAAGAAGAAACTCGCGGAGACATTCCGCGAGTATGCTACTCGCTGGAGATCAGAAGCTGCTAAGGTCAGACCGTCTTTAGAAGAAGAATGAATGAACAGGTTTTTCATGCGAGCTCAAGACCCACCGTACTATGAAAGGTTGATGTTGATTGAAAGCAAGAAATTTTCTGACATCATCAAGCTTGGTGAGAGGATCGAGGAAGACATCAAAAGTGGTATGGTCACAAACATTGAAGCCTTGCAGGCTACCAACAAGGCTCTACAGTCTGGTGGCACGACCAAGAAAAAGGGCGTGAGTGCCATAATGGTTGCACAGAAAACTAAATCCCCTATCAAATACCAAACCTACCTGATGCCTCCACTCACATATCAACCTACTCCTAATTACCAAGCACTCTCGCCCTCTTACCAAACTCCGCCACCTACTTACCAATCACCTCCACATCCCACATATCAGCCTACTTCACCCAGATATTCCCAACTCGTACTTGTCTACCAAGCCTACAATACTCAACCCTCTCACTATCAATCACCTCCCACTCGCCAAAACATTCCTAGACCCTGATCGAATTTCGACCGCAGACCTCCCAAACAATATACTTCCATTGAACCAATTGTCCAATTGTATGAAAGGCTCAAAGTTGCTGGTTATGTCACCCCCATCTCTGCTATAACCCCTGAAAGCCCTTCCCAATGGGTCAATCCAAATAAATCCTGTGCATACCATTCCAGCATAAAAGGGCAAACCATTGATTAATGTCGTTCTCTAAAAGATAAGATCCAGGAACTGATTGATAACAAGATTATTGTGGCAAATGAGCCTACTCCGAATGTCCGCAACAACCCTCTGCCCGACCACAAGGGTGGAGGTGTTCACATGATTGAGATAGAAGATGATTGGGACCCCAAGGGATCGATCGGTTTTGATCGTGGAAGGTGATGATCCAAAGAAACCGATAGTCACCCTTAATCCGATTGTAGTCCAGATCTAGCCTTCCGGGGACACCGAGGTGAATATGTCCATACCACTTGAGTTTGAAGTGCCCTCCCCCACAAAGACACCAACACCAATTGAGGTCGAGTTTGGGTCTCCAGCAAACACACCCGCGTCGTTTGAAGTTATGGTTTTACCATCCAAAATACATGCTCTGTTTGGGGTAAAGGTGCCCATTCCAGTACCAATGTCATCTATAACACCATTCCATACAAAGGCCATCCCTTGGGACTACACAGCTGAGGCAAGAAGGAAAGAGAAAGCCAAATTCAGAGAAGCAATCGCGGCACAGGGTATGACAAGTACCGACAGAGTATACACCCCGGATCATTTGGCTGAATCAAGCAAGCAGGCCTCTAGACAGCCGACCATCACTAAAGTTGGGCCCGATGATCTCTGGAGAAAAATACAAGCAAATGAGTACTCAGTCATTGATCAGTGTAACAAAACACTAGCACAGATCTCTATCCTAGCCTTGATGCAAAACTCTGATGCACATAATAGAGCCTTGTTGAATGTGCTGAGGGAGGCATATGTACCGAGCAACATCACTGGAGGAGAAATGGCAAACATGGTAGGGCAGGTATTGGAAAGTCACAAGATCACTTTTCATGAAGATGAGTTACCACCAAAAGGGTTGAGTCACAACAAGGAATTGCACATCACTGTGCAATGCGAGGATTATTTCATCACCAGAATCCTAATTGACAGAGGGTCCAGCCTCAACATTTGTCCGTTGGTAAAACTCAGGACATTATGAAAGGGGCTGCATGAGATCAAGGACGGGGAAATCAATGTCAAAGCTTTCGACGGTTCCCAAAGGTCCACTATTGGGGAAATTAGCTTATGTTTGTAGATGGGGCCTACATGGTTTGATGTTGAATTTCAAGTAATAGATGTGTCGGCATCTTACAACTTGCTTTTGGGATGGCCTTGGATTCATGCCGTTGGGGTTGTAGCATCAACCCTACATCAGGAAGTGAAGTTTGAGTGGAATCACCAAGAGGTGATCATTCACAGCTCCGGTAGCAATCCCATATACAGTTTCCAAACCATCCCAGTGATTGGAGGTAGAAGAAATATAGGCGGAGAGACCTATCACCACATCGAGCGAGTCAACGCCGTTGATAAGGACAAATGGTGGGACAACAAAATCGAAAGCATATTGAACTGGACCGGATATGAACCTGGCAAGGGACTTGGAAAGAACCTCTAAGGAATCGCCAAACCTATCAAGCTGAAGAAGCATGGCACCACTTTCGGTCTGGGATATGAGTACACTTGTGAAGAGTTCAAAAACTGTTTGGCACCATGGCATGGCCCTTACTACACAATGGAGCAGCCAATACCCCATTTGGAACAGACTTTCCAGTCATCTGATGTTATATATGGGTCGGAAGAAGAGGAAGCACTAGCAGTAATGAGGAATTAATTCGTGAAAGATGATGACATGGATTGTTGTGTCATTTTCAAGGAGGGGGGGGAGGAAGGCCTTTCCATACAGGCTGTAAGCCGAGTAGCATGCCTCAACAATTGGACCATCAGAACCACCAGAGCCCAGAAAGACTCGGGGTAGCAAGGCTGAACAAAGCATCATGCACTATCTTTCATTTTTACTAGTTGATTTTCCTTTCGTGTTTTTTGAATTTTTGCAATAAGATCTTCAATATTCAAAATAGTTATGGAATTTAGCAAAACATTTCCATTTTCCCTATAAATCTTACTCTTATTATTTTTCTCTCATTACTTTACTCATACAGCATTACTATTACTTATCTTGATGAACCAATGACTGTGACATGCAACGAGACAACGCAACAAACGGACATAGATTCAGAGGAAGATGACATACCAGAAGAGATTGCTAAAGTGGTTGAAAATTTTTAGAACAGACCTAAGTCCAACATGGATGAGACCGAGATTGTTAACCTAGGAGATGCAGAGAACGTCAAAGAAACGAGAATCAGTATCCACTTATCGCCATAAGAAAAGAAGGAATACACAAAATTTCTAAGGGAATATGAAGATATATTTGCTTGGTAGTATGATGACATGACTGGTCTGAGTACATCTATTATGGCTCACAAACTGCCAACTGATCTAACATGGCCGCCGGTAAAGCAAAAGCTTAGAAAGTTTAAGCCTGATATGAGTCTGAAAATCAAGGAAGAAGTCACTAAGCAAGTTAAAGCCAAAGTTCTCAGGGTAGTAGAATACCCAACATGGTTAGCCAATATTGTGCCAGTACAAAAGAAGGACGGGAAGGTCAGAGTCTGTGTTGACTACCTGGATCACCACCGGGCCAGTCCAAAAGACGACTTCCCCTTGCCAAACACACACATCCTAATCGACAATTGCGCCAAGCATGAGTTGAAATCATTTGTAAATTGCTTCACTAGATATCATCAGATCTGGATGGACGAAGAAGATGCTGAGAAAATGGCTTTCATTACACCATAGGGAATGTACTGTTACAAGATGATGTCATTCGGCCTGAAAAATGCAGGGCCACCTACATGAGGGCCATGACTACGATTTTCCATGATATGATACATAAGGAGATCGAGGTGTATGTAGATGATGTCATCATCAAAACCAAGAAAGTCACTGATCACATGGAAGATTTGAGGAAGTTCTTCAACAGACTAAGAAGGTACAACTTGAAACTGAATCCTGCAAAATGTGCATTTGGGGTTCCTGCTGGAAAACTACTTGGGTTCATTGTAAGTCACCGAGGAATAGAACTAGATCCATCAAAGGTTAAAGCAATTCAAGAATTGTCACCGCCAAAGAACAAAAAGGACGTGATGAGTTTCCTAGGAAGACTCAACTACATCAGCTAGTTCATAGCTCAATCTACTGTCATTTGTGAGCCAATCTTTAAGATGTTGAAGAAGGACACCACTACCAGATGGACTGATGAATGCCAAAGGGCCTTCGACAGAATCAAGAAGTTTCTGTCAATACTGCCAGTTTTGGTCCCGCCTGAACTAGGTAGACCCCTATTACTCTACCTTGTAGTGCTATATGGAGCATTCGGTTATGCTCTTGGGAAACATGATGAAACGGGGAGGAAGGAGCAGGACATATACTATCTTAGCAAGAAGTTCACCCCGTACGAGGCCCAGTATTCTTTGTTAGAATGCACCTGTTGTGCTCTGACTTGGGTAGCTCAGAAGTTGAGGCACTATTTCTATGCCTATACCACATATCTCATATCAAGGATGGATCCGTTGAAGTACATCTTTCAGAAGCCCATACCCACTGGCAAGCTAGCCAAGTGGCAAATCCTGCTAAGTGAAGTTAACATTGTCTATGTAACTCAGAAAGCAATCAAGGGACAGGCTTTGGCAAATCATCTTGCCGTGAATCCCGTGGACAGAGAATACGAACCCTTAAAGACGTATTTTTCTAACGAAGAGGTGTCATTCATAGGAGAATACATTGCAGAATCCTATGATGATTGGAGAATGTTTTTCGATGGAGCAGAAAATTTCAAAAGAGTTGGCATAGGAGCAATCCTAGTGTCAGAAACCGGTCAGCATTATCCGGTGTCTGCCAAACTCGGATTCCCTTGCACCACCAACATGGCTGAGTATGAGGCCTGCATCTTGGGACTCAAGATGGCCATTGGCATGAACGTCCAAGAGTTGCTAGTGATCGGGGATTCAGACTTTCTTATACATCAGGTCAGAGAAGAATTAGCAACCAAGAACTCCAAGATACTCCCTTATCTACATCATGTACAGGATTTGAGAAAGAGGTTCACAAAGACAGAGTTCCAGCATGTCCCCAGGGTCCAGAATGAATTTGTCGATGCATTGGCTACCCTATAATCCAAGATACAACATCCAGATAAGAATTTCATTGACCCTATTCCAGTAAAGATCTACGATCAGCTAGCTTAATATGCTCACGTCGAAGAAAAAGCAGATGGAAAACCTTGGTATCATGATATCAAGGAATACTTGTCGAATGGAGAACACCTAGAGCTTGCAAACCCTATTCAAAATCATACACTTCGAAGATTATCCAACAATTTCTTCCACAGTGGAGGAATCCTGTATAGGAGGACTCCGGATCTAGGATTACTAAGGTGTGTCAATGCAATGGAAGCATCTAAATTACTAGAAGAAATCCATGCTGGGACCTGCGGGCCACATATGAATGGTTTTGCCTTAGCCAAGAAGATACTCCAAGCTGGTTATTTTTGGATAAATATGGAAACGGACTACATCCAATATGTCCAGAAGTGCCACCACTGCCAGATACATGCAGATATGATAAAGGTGCCTCCAAACAAGCTTAATGAAACAAGCTCACCATGGTCGTTTGCCGCATGGGGAATGGATGTTATCGGACAAATCGAACCTACCGCATCAAATGGGCAAAGGTTCATCTTAGTTGCAATTGATAATGTCACCAAATGGGTTAAAGCAGCATCGTACAAGGCAGTGACTAAGAAAGTTGTGGAAGACTTTGTCGCGACCGTATCGTTTGTCGGTTCGGAATTCCAGAATCAATCATTACTAATAATGGTTCCAATCTCAATAGTGATTTGATGAAAGCCATGTGTGAAACCTTTAGGATTAAACACAAGAATTCTACAGCCTACAGACCTCAGATAAACAGAGTCGTAGAGGCTGCCAATAAGAATATCAAGAAGATACTAAGGAAAATGATAGAGAAGCATAAGCAGTGGCACGAGAAGTTATCATTTACTTTATTGGGGTATCTCACCACAGTTTGCATATCAACTGGGGCGACTCCCTATATGCTAGTTTATGGTATAGAGGCGGTCATTCCTACCGAGGTAGAAATTCCTTCCTTGAGGATCATACAGGAAGCAGAACTCGACAATGCAGAATGGGTGAAGAGTCGTTATGAGCAGCTAGCTCTTATAGATGGAAAAAAGAATGAACGCAGTTTGCCATGGTCAGCTTTATCAGAACAGAATATCCAGATCCTTCAACAAAAGAGTCAAGCTAAGACAGTTCACATCGGGGCATCCCGCATCAGGACGAGGCCAAAGGGAAGTTCTCTCCCAACTAGCAGGGTCCGTACATGGTCCACTGGGTTCTAAAAGGAGGAGCCCTCATACTTGCAGAAATGGACGGAGAAGTTTGGCCGAAGCCGATCAATTCAGATGCAGTGAAGCGATACTATATGTAACCTTTTATTCTTTCCTTTATGATGTAACTTGAATTACGCCTGACCTGATTCCCATTTAAGAGGGGATACGTAGGCAGCCCTATGGGTTCGGTCACAATGCAATAAAATTTCCATTTCCCCGCTATTGGAAACTGGGGAAAAATTTTGCGGAGGACCCTCAAAATTCCAAAGCCGATTCCAGCCATTTATCATTAACATCCGTCAGAAACAGCAGCCCAATAAACTGGGGCAGAATTTTAAGGATGACCCTCAAAATTCCGGAGCAAGAGAAGTTGTAATGTCTTGAACCACGTCACAGTCGTAGGTTCATCTAAGGAAAACTATTCTCGATTATGTATTCATGTTATATTTTTTACTAAATCATGCATGTCTGTTACCAAAGTTGCATTGTTTAGCAATGCTACCCTAATAATACGCACAGTATCACTGGAACAGAGCCGAGAAAGTCAAGCAGAGCCAGCGGGAATACAGACTAACCTCCCCCCTTTACAAAACTCATGATTTTCTTTGGATGCAGGCACTTGAGTTGCAAAATCATCAAATATACTATACACTCACGAGACTCACATTACTCAGAAATACTACGCTTAGAACCGTTGCACTTACTCACAGCTACTATCCGCACGCAGTGTCCCTAGCAGACACAGTATCCCTAGCAGTCGCAATATCGCAATCTGCTATCAGCTAAGAAAACTCTATTTCCATTTGCTACTTTACTTCCTGCATAAGGCTACCATTCTGCTTTCTGAGGTTCTACCTCCATCTACATTCTCTGCATTGCATAAGGCTATCATTCTGCCTTCTGAGACTAAGCTCTATCTCCATTAGCATTCTCTGCATTGCATAAGGTTACCATTCTGCCTTCCGAGGTTAAGCTCTACCTCCATCTGTATTCTCTACATTTTATAAGGCTATCATTCTACCTTCCGAGACTAAGCTCTATCTCCATCTGCATTCTCTACATCGCATAAGGCTACCATTCTGCCTTCCGAGGTTAAGCTCTACCTCCATCTGCATGGCTGAAATATCGCCACTTCATTTACAACTTGCATGGCTGAAATATCGCCACTTCATTTACATCTGCATGGCTAAAATATCGCCGCTTCATTTATACCTTTCATTGGCTGAAATATCACCGCTTTATTTACATCTTCATGGATGAAATATCGCCACTTCATTTATACTTTGCATCGGCTGAAAGATCGCCACTTAATGCATTTCATTGGTTGAAAGATCGCCGCTTCATTTATACCTTGCAACGTCTAAAAGATCGCCGCAAATTGCATTTCATTGGCTAAAATATCGCCACCTGCATCTCATGGGCTGAAAGATCGCCAAATTGTCCAAAGGCGTAATTGTTCAGAGGCACCATTTTCATAGACCGAGAATGCCATTTCATGGCCTGAGGACCCCTTTTATCTTTTGCATATCATTATTCAAAGGCATCAAGGTTCAGAGGTATCATTCTCATAGCCCGAGAACATCATTTCATGGCCTGCGAATCCTTATCATACACTTCATGTCCCAGGACGTCATGGTCTGAGGACGTCATCCTAACCGTCCGAAGACAGCATTCATGGTCCGACGGGAAATTGCATCATGTTTAATTTTTTGCACAGTATACATTTGTATTCCTTATTTGCAGGTAAACCGGCTAGCAATGGCCGTCTTAGTAGGAGTGATCCTGATCCAGTTCCCGCAGCTCCAGTAGACTTTAACCATCCATCCCAACCCGAATATCTCGTCCGTTCTTGAAAACATCTCTATCGGCATATTCTGCCGACGGATCCTGATCTACATATGGCCTGATTCTTGTAAGACCAGGGATATGTAGGTAGCTCAGGAACCAGTGCACGGTCAAATTCTTCAAACCATTTCATTCGGTCAAGTTGGCCATCATATCTTTACCCGACAACTCTTTCATCCTTCTCGGGTAAAGAAGGGCAACTGTTGATACCCAATTTTTCCCTGTATATTTTATATATGCAAAATACATTCAAAATATCATATTTATGCATATATAGGTATATCAAAATGTTTTAATATTTTTCCTAATTTTAAAAGATTTTTAAATCAATTTATTGCCATATTTTAGCAGTACAAACACTAATAATTATTCCCAAAACCATCATTTTGGGGAACAATTTATTTTATTCTCATATTTATACTAATATATAGCAAATATAATTTTTGCACATTTTGTGTAAATTTATTTAGTATTTTAAAAGTTAAATTGCATTTAATTGCAATTTTAGCCTATTTTAAGATTTAATTGCACGTATAATTATAACATTGGTTCCAGCATTTTTAATATAATATCTATATATTATTAATTAATTTAGTACCTTTAATTTATTTTCAGAAATCATGTTACTATTTTTATAAAATAAAAAGGGAAAACCTGGTTATTTAAAACATAGCCCCATTTTGTTTCAATTATAGCCCAAATTAATCCCCCAAATAACCCAATTTCAAATCCTAAATCACCCAACCCAATTTCAATTTAACCTGACCCCTGACCCGCTTATCCGATCCGCCCGACCCTCTCTTTTAATCCAGGTCGTTGATCATTTTGATCAACGACCACGATCATTCCTTACATTTTTAATTCCCCAATGACTACCCTAATCCCCTCATTCTCTTTTATCATCCGCTTCTGAAATCCCTCTTCTCTCAAAGTCTCTCGAACCCTCTCGAAACCCTAGCCTCTCCCACTGTCTTCTACCTCAAGCTCACCGGAATCCATGACATCTCAAGCTATGGATGGCCTAAACTCATCTCCCTCTACTCTCAAATACTTGGTATTCGAAGGTCCTAGTTCTGACCTCGAAGGTGTCCATTCAGATATCTACAGATCCAAGGTTCTATGGCCCTTGCCGGTTTTGCTCCGGCGTATATTGATGTTTTGAGCATGGTTCTAACCTCTCCGACTCAGATCGAACCTTTTCAAAGCCTTTCTCGTTTTAGGGTTCCCCTGAAACCCTATGCTATTTGAGGTTTTCTCTGATTGTTTATTAGATTTGTTCTATATCTGTGGTCTACTTGAGTTTTTAAACATTTTCCCCAATTTTTCTTTCAAAAGAATTATTTCTTTCCGATTTACGGTTTCTGAAAAAGCTTAAAATATTTCTCCGACTCTTCTTTTCCTTTTTTATGTGTATTTGTCATGCATGTGCTTCTACTGCTTTCTTATGCTATACATGTTCTTCTGTGCTTTGTTTTTCTACTGTATTTTGTACCATGCTCGCATGTTTATCTTGCTGTATTTTCCTATATGATCTTTTGCTATGCTTTTCCGGAATTTTTGTGTTCTTATACTATATGCATTTCCTATTGAGTTCTTAAGTTTTGTTTTCCTTCTACTAAACTCTATTTGAGTCCCTTCTATAAGGTTTTCTTAAACATGCTTCTTTTACCGTCGTGACTATTCTCTCATTATGCTCCTACACTCTATTTGCTTTGAATGTTATTTGTATTTTCTTGTCTTCTCATGAGATTCTGAAAAGAAATATCTAAGTCTGTTGCCTCCTCATCTCTGTATTTGACTTGATTCGAAAACCA
The DNA here is from genome assembly GCF_000715075.1 of Nicotiana tabacum. NCBI lineage: Eukaryota > Viridiplantae > Streptophyta > Magnoliopsida > Solanales > Solanaceae > Nicotiana > Nicotiana tabacum. The sequence goes on from NC_134101.1 coordinate 223,703,464, forward strand.
TAGAATTTGGGGGTTTCCTCCGAGTTTGGTCATATGATCAAACTAGGGTTCTGTTTGAGGACCTTTGACTCTTTCAGACTTATTTCTGGGTCTATGAACTAAGTGTGAACTTTTTTTGTTTGCACACAATACTGATTCTAGTACAGTAGAATCTTCTATTGAATAGCATGACAAATTTCTTCATGTTTAACGTGTCTGTGTGCTTTTATATATGAGGAATCTTTCTTCAAAATGGTTTTCCAACTTGTGATTGATTCAGAATTCCTTTTAATAAGTTTAATTGATTGGTACTAATTTTCCTTAAGTCGAAATCCTTCCTATCTTTCTGACCTGGTACATTCATAGGAAATCCTAAATTTCTGATTTACTAGCTTTTAACTGATTTCCTTTCCTTATTTGCACAAACTGTATACTATCAAGAATTTGTCCTTAAATAAACCTCTATGTATTTACCCCTCTTGTACTGCTCTGGAAAAGTGTTTGATTGAGCCCTTTTCCTTAATTATTTTGCCCATTTGAATTCAGAATCCCTTAATTAAAGGGAAACCTTGTGTAATTGATTTCCAAACTATTTTTCTTACCTATTTCTACTTGCTTTCTGCACTATAAAAGGGCACGACCCTTCTGCACTTTAGGACACCTTCAATTCAATACTTCTACACTTCAGACTTCACAATTCTCTTCTAAACTCATAGCATTCTGATTGCTCGTTTGCACTTTGGCTTTACAAGACTATTGTTTTCTCTTTGTTTGTTTTCTCTGAAACTGGTATGTCCTATTTTTAGTTTTAGCATCATCCCACTGTGTTTACTTAACATTTATATCCATGGCTATCTTGCTACTTATGTAGAGTTTAATATTTAACTTAATATGCATATGTTCTACTGCCTGTTTCTTCTGTGAATCTTTGCTTCCTATCCCATTACCCCTATGTGTTTGTAAGTGGTGACTTAGGGCATGGCAACATGAGTTGTTTCCCATGACTTTAGTTCAGAACCAGTGAGGTCCTAACCTCTAACAGGCTAGAGGGTGTGCCAGCATATCCTATTGTTGAGTATGCCCATCAGCCTGCTTCTCTTGTGTTCTTGCAAATTCCCTACTCCTCTATACCCCTATATGCACTGATTTTTAAGTTGTTCCCTTTTCCCCTCTTTCCCCTTTCAGAATTTCATTTCTGCACTTGCACTCACTCCTAGCTTCTAGGTTCTGCTCCCTCTTGTGAGCCTTGCCTTGGGACCTTGAGTTCCCTCTGAACTTGAACACTTGAGGGTTGGCCCTTCCATACTGCACTATGTTCTTAATCTGGTAACATTTGGGTGCGAGCACTGCCCGAAGTCTATATGAGGCTCTTAAGGAACTCTGACACATCCAAAGATGAGAGGAAGGCTTCGGATCATGATCTTTAGAGTTGGTTCATCTCATATTTCTGACATGGAGTTTGAATTAGGCTCCCCTTGGTTGTACTTGTCACACCTCCTTTTTTCGCTACACCCCCGCTAAGGGACGTAAAGGGAGTTTTTCCAATTAAAGGACAATCGAAACGGGATTTATTTATTTATTTCAGAGTCGCCACTTGGGGATTTATGGTGTCCCAAGTCACCGGTTTTAATCCAGAATCACGGAAAAGAATGACTCTGTTTAACAGTCTGCACACCAGAAATCCGGATAAGAAATTCTATTAACCCGGGAGAAGGTGTTAGGCATTCCCGAGTTCTGTGGTTCTAGCACGGTTGCTCAACTGTCATATTCGGCTTATATATCTGATTTTTGATACATGTTGAATCTATGTGCAAATTTTAACTATGTACCACTTTTATTATTATTATTTTTACTGAAAATTTGCAACATCGTGAAAATACATCTCAAACCACGTCACATCAATGCACCCGTGGTTATTGACGCATTTCAACTCTGTTGAAATTTAGATTTGGGTCACATGAATGTGCACCCGAGTTTAAGAAGATGACATTATTAACTACGTGCCTAAAGCAACTAGCGTGTTATTATTTTGGGTAGGGCCATAAAATTTTGATAAACGGCCCATCCTGAAGTCTAAGTATTTTAACACAATATTCATTGAGGTCCCCACAATTTATGTGATTTGTTTTGCGAGGATCGTCTTATTTTATTAATTACAGGACAAACCTAAAGCAACTACGATTTTCTATATTTTTGTTCCTAAGAATAAAGAAAAAGAGGCCATAAATAATTGGAGTTACTTAAACAAAACATATTAATAAGGACCCTTTAGCAATTATGGGCTCAAATAATTGGCCCAATCCCTACTGAATTGAAACCAACCAACGAGTTGGGCCTTGATAACATGCTGCTCAGTCTGAGTTCCTATTACAGAGCGTGAGCCACACCTTGTGTTCAGCTTGGCCCATTAGCAAAAATCAGGCGAGATCAAAAGCAGCATTAAAGTATTCGTGTTATAATTCAGGGTCTAATTTTGTGTTAACACACACGTGATGCACTTAACCTATTGAGTTTGAAATTCTACACTAATTCTATGCTAATAACGTTCAACCTAGTTTTGCTTCAGCTCCTAGTTAATAATACTTCCTAACTCATGTTGCAATTAACCTCAACTAATTATCCACAATCATTCAAATATCCAATTATCAACTAAAAATGCAAGTCCAGAATCAATTTTCAAACTTATGTCTTTTAACATAATTAATCAATAAACTATTCTAGGCTAATTAGTGATAAGCAAATCCAACAGTCAAATTACACGTCCAGCTCTAAACTATCTCACAATTACCATTACTAAATATAAAACAATGTGACTCCAGGATTACACTTCCATTTATTAGGATGAGTGAGGACTGTGAATCACAACATCGCTTTATGTTTTGAATAACTTCTGATTTTCAAAACTTAACTACACTAAATGAAATTAAACTACCACATCTCTAACAAACGATCAAACGTCCCGAACAGTCCATGAGTTTAACAGTCCAAACCAATCTAAATTATTGTAAAAATTTTTTAATTACAGTCCAAACTACTACAATCAACTATGATAAAACACGGAAAGAACTAAAGCTTTCAATGAAGTTATACTTCCATTTTCATTTCATTCCAACTGGACAGCTACATGATTTGAGATTCAGGACATGTACCTGGTATAGACAATACAAGAAGAGGAAGAAGAGGGTCAGCAGCAGCAGTAGTAACCAACAGAAGTTGCAACAGCAGTGTAGCAATGAAATCAGCAGCTATCAACCTCCCCAATTATAGAGCAGAAGTATAAAGAAGAAATGTTCTAGCTTTTTCAGATCCTAAGTGAGGCGATGAAAAACAGTAGCTATTCTTTTCAACTCCCAAACTCTCAAAAATTAATTCCCCTTTCTACAGACCTCCTTCTGCCCTCTTATACAGACTTGCCCTCCTTTCAAACTTACTACCCGACCCCCTTCTCCCACTAAAAATCTGAATTTTCCACTTAAAATCCCACTAAGGAAAACTTTTCCTTATTTTCAGCCCCCATTACCATATTAATCTAAAGACATTAATATCCCACTAACAAAACACTAACATTAAAATATTATCATAACTGCTTCATTCCCAAATCACCCCTAAAACCCTTAATATTACTGCCCCTAATACAATTATTCAACTGTATTAAAACTTTTAATTCTGAAATCTGTTCAAGCTAACAAAGATTTAAAAACTAATTCTGATTAACAGTTATAGCCAATTCTCCTAACAACTGAATGACTAAGGTTGAGTTCCCCTTGAATCCCATGGACTGAATTTAAATCACAACACAGAACTCAGCAGAATCATTTAAACTGAAATTGAAAATTGAATCAGAATGCACATGAATGCAGGTTCATTGTCAACCTACTGACAATGCCCTGAAGCTAAGTGTTCACAGATCAAGCATACACAACAAACATTTGACGAGCTTATTGGTTTACAAACAAGAACGAATTAATCGACGAGAACTAATTAACCGATTATCTACAACAATTGATAACAATCAATCTGAAAATAGATAATCAGGCAATTTCAATCAGCATTGACAAGAACATATGTTTATAATAAAACAACTAATCGACGAAACTTATTTGAATTGATTATGCAGCCTATAATTATACACAACAAAGAACAGAAACAAATTCGACCAAATAAAAAGGTCTGATGGAGAAGGAAAGAATAATCGACAAAACTGAAAAATTAATATAACAATACTAAACACATAAACAGACACTTAAAACATCAGAAAATAGAATAAAAGAAAAAAAGGAAAAATACCTTAGATAGAACGAAGAACAGATGGACTTGAATCGACTCGAATTTGAACTTCTTTTGAGGTCAAACGGACCTTAATCGAATGTTCTCAACTGAGTTTACTTCGAATAAGGTCAGTTAAACACCCAAAACCTCTTAAAATTCAGACAGAAACCAGTTTTGGTTTTTCTAGGGTTCTATTTGTTTTGATTTGGGGTTCGAGTGTTTCTAGCCAGATTCGAACCAAACCAATGGTGGTTTGGTCATGAGGGAGGTCAAGGGGTGCCAGGGTGTGAGTTCAAGGTAGATTGGGGTGGATCCAGGTTTTGCTCGAATCTTCGACTGAAGATTCGAGAAGCTGGAGTCTGATTCGAGCAAAACGGTTAACAAATCCATAACGAGGGTGGTCAGGGGGTACCTTGGTGTGAGTATGGGACTGGTTGGGGTGGGTTTCAAGTTTGCTCGAATCTTCGATTGAAGATTCGAGAAGCTGGAGTATGATTCGAGCAAAACGGTTAAGTGATTTGTGGAGAGGGTGGTTAGGAGGTTGAGGGGTGTTATTTTGGTGGTCACCGGCGTTGTTGCCGCCGGCTTTCAAGCGAAGGGGTTTCAGGGCGGCTAGGGTTTGGGATGGTTGCTTGGGTCTGTCTCTAAAAGAGACGAAGAACAGGGTATGGCTTAGGGGGTGTGAGGAGAGGGGTTAGGTTTATATACGGAAGGGATGGTCTAATCCTGGCCGTTGGATCAGGCACGATCAATGGCCTGGATTAGTTCATTTAAGGGAGACGGTGTCATTTTGGGGTAGTGCTGGGGTGGGTGTGGTTCAGGGTAAGCGGGTCGGGGTCGGGTTTGGTCAAAGCTTTGGGACCGTTTGATCGGCTGAGATCAACGGTCCAGATTGAAATGTGTCCAAACGACGTCGTTTGGTTCTGGTGGCGGTGGACCAGGTATGGTAGACGGGTCTGGGCTGGTTTGGCGTGGGTTTGGACGGATTTTGTTTGGGCTTGAGTATCTTCTGGCCCAAATTTTGATTTCCTCTTTTTTTATTAACTCTTTTTCTTTTCTTTTCTTCTTTTTTTTTCAAAATTAAACTTAAAGATCCTAAATTAAATTATAGAAGACCTAAGTTAACTTAAAAATATTAATTAACTTTAAATAACACCCATCATAAAAAATTAAACACTTAAATTAAAAGAAAATCACAGAATTTGACCAAAATACAAATAATATGTTATTTTTGTAAATTTTCATTTTTGTAAAACAAGCTTGCTTAATTAATCCTAAATTGAAAAATTAAATCCTAATTTGCAAATTAAATCCTAAATGCACATGCAACACATATTTTTTTGCATTTTTTCTCATTTAAAATAGAAAATAGACAAAATACACCTAAATTACAAACAACGCAAAGACCATTTTATTTTGAATTTTTTTGGGAGTAGTTCTCATAGAGCAAAAATCACATGCTCACAGCTGCCCCTCTTTGTCCGAAAACACAAAGGGTTTTCGTACAAAGATGAAGTGAGCGGACACGAGTGATTTTTGCCCGTTGGAATACTCCGTGTGAAGCATTTTTTGAAAGTATTTAACTGAACCTTCGCTTCAAAGGTTTCCTACATATCCCTGGCTAGAAGGGAATCAGGTTAAAGTAGTTCGGAAAATTTTGGTAGTTGGGGCTACCATGGGACTGCAATTTTGCTGTTACTGTTGTTGCTACTGATGTTACCGCTTACTGACCTCCTTATTACACCTTGACGAAAGATAAAGAAGTTATACTAAGCTATGATCTATGAATTACAAAGATTTATTCTCGAGCTTGGTCATGTGACTGTTGCTGCCTTGTTGTCCTGTGTTTCCTCTGGTGTTTCATTACTTCTAATTGACTTGTATTCTCCCTTGATTGCCGATCTCGAACTGTTTATTTCCTTCTGGCGAGCTTCACATTATTTTCCCTTCGAATCTTTAACTGCCTTCCTCTGCTGGAGATTTTTGTTGTTTCCCATTGGGGATTTTTTGTTGTATTCCTCCGCTTTACTGACTTCAACACCAATTACTTCTTAAAATATAACACCTCCATTCTCCAGGCGGGCTCCTAACTTCAACAACTTTCTTAAAATGCAACACCTCCATTCTCCAGGTGGGCTCCTGACTTCAACAACTTTCTTAAAATGTAACACCTCCATTCTCCAGGCGGGCTCCTGACTTCAACAACTTCTTAAAATTTTAACACCGCCATTCTCCAGGCGGGCTCCTGACTTCAATAACTTCTTAAACATAACACCTCCATTCTCCAGGCGGGATCCTGACTTCAACAACTTCTTAAAATTTTAACACCTCCATTCTCCAGGCGGGCTCCTGACTTCAATAACTTCTTAAATGTAACACCTCCATTCTCCAGGCGGGCTCCTGACTTCAACAACTTCTTAAAATTTTAACACCTCCATTCTCCAGGCAGGCTCCTGACTTCAATAACTTCTTAAATGTAACACCTCCATTCTCCAAGCAGGCTCCTGACTTCAACAACTTCTTAAAATTTTAACACCTCCATTCTCCAGGAGGGCTACTGACTTCAATAACTTCTTAAACGTAACACCTCCATTCTCCAGGCGGGCTCCTGACTTCAACAACTTCTTAAAATTTTAACACCTTCATTCTCCAGGCGGGCTCCTGACTTCAATAACTTCATAAATGTAACACCTCCATTCTCCAGGCGGGCTCCTGACTTCAACAACTTCTTAAAGTTTTAACACCTCCATTCTCCAGGCAGGCTCCTGACTTCAATAACTTCTTAAACGTAACACCTCCATTCTCCAGGCGGGCTCCTGAATTCAACAACTTCTTAAAATTTTAACACCTCCATCTCCAGGCGGGCTCCTGACTTCAATAACTTCTTAAATGTAACACCTCCATTCTCCAGGCGGGCTCCTGACTTCAACAACTTCTTAAAATTTTAACACCTCCATTCTCCAGGCAGGCTCCTGACTTCAATAACTTCTTAAACGTAACACCTCCATTCTCCAGGCGGGCTCCTGAATTCAACAACTTCTTAAAATTTTAACACCTCCATCTCCAGGCGGGCTCCTGACTTCAATAACTTCTTAAATGTAACACCTCCATTCTCCAGGCGGGCTCCTGACTTCAACAACTTCTTAAAATTTTAACACCTCCATTCTCCAGGCAGGCTCCTGACTTCAATAACTTCTTAAATGTAACACCTCCATTCTCCAAGCAGGCTCCTGACTTCAACAACTTCTTAAAATTTTAACACCTCCATTCTCCAGGAGGGCTACTGACTTTAATAACTTCTTAAACGTAACACCTCCATTCTCCAGGCGGGCTCCTGACTTCAACAACTTCTTAAAATTTTAACACCTTCATTCTCCAGGCGGGCTCCTGACTTCAATAACTTCATAAATGTAACACCTCCATTCTCCAGGCGGGCTCCAGACTTCAGTAACTTCTTAAATGTAACACCTCCATTCTCCAGGCGGGCTCCTGACTTCAACAACTTCTTAAAATTTTAACACCTCCATTCTCCAGGCAGGCTCCTGACTTCAATAACTTCTTAAACGTAACACCTCCATTCTCCAGGCGGGCTCCTGAATTCAACAACTTCTTAAAATTTTAACACCTCCATCTCCAGGCGGGCTCCTGACTTCAATAACTTCTTAAATGTAACACCTCCATTCTCCAGGCGGGATCCTAACTTGAACAACTTCTTAAAATTTTAACACCTCCATTCTCCAGGCGGGCTCTTGACTTCAATAACTTCTTAAACGTAACACCTCCATTCTCCAGGCGGGTTCCTGACTTCAACAACTTCTTAAAATTTTAACACCTTCATTCTCCAGGCGGGCTCCTGATTTCAATAACTTCTTAAATGTAACATCTTCTTCCAACTGCTTCCCTCAAAACTGATGTCTTATTCCTCCGAAAACTGTTGGGGACAACGCCGGTGTTTTATTCACAACTATGTTATTTTCCTTCTTCACAGACTACTTCCTTTAAAGCTAGTGCCTTCCTTCCACTTGGAACTACTTTCCTCAAGCTGGTGTTTCACTTCTCTAAAACCTGCTGGTGATAACACTGCTAGGGAATGATCTTCCTTCTTTAAGACTAGTTACTTTCCTCCCTTTAACAATGGTGGGGATGATACTGATTCAAAGACCACTACCCTTAAAACTTGGGTTATCTTGGTTCTTCCAAGATTGCTTTCTTTAAAACTTGTATCGCTTTCTCTCGTATACTGCTGGGGATTTCACTTCCTTCAAAACTCGTGTTATCTTCCCTCTTCCCTAAGTGGCTATCTGATTTCAAGAAAATTTTCGTAATGAGAGAAAATTTTCTGCCCCAGTTTGATAATCTTCTTTGTGGCCCTGTCTTCCTGCTGTCAATAATATTTCCTTTCCCTGCTTCAAATCAAAGAAAACTTTAATAGTTTAAAACGTGGTGAGTGGTCGTGCCACTCCTGCTGGGGATGGTTTTTTTTTCTTCTCCCTTTCCCTACTTTGCGTTTTATTACAAAACTTGCTGGGGATGATTTTATTTGCTGAGGATGATACTCCTGTTGGGGATGGTTTTTCTTTTCTCTTCCTTCCCCGCTTTGTGTTGTCCGACCATTGCGGAAATTGGTCGAGAATCTGTCGGAGTTGTTCCTGTATCTCGCAAATCTGCTGGGGATCCTCATAACCTTTTAACTGTTGCTTTTCCGTTTTTCTCCAACTCCCCCTTGAAATTTGGTCCTCTTGGGATCTAGACCCACTCATCATTTGGTTTTTCAACCAACTTCTTTTTTGCTTTGTCGCCTTATCCTTGTCCTGTCCTATTCGCATTATGCTTTGCACCATTTTGGCAACCGGTAGTAAGCTCTGAAAATCCTTTTCAAATACAAACTTCTAGGGAGGTAAAGTCTCTAAACCAAGAAATGAAAAAGTGATGATTTCAAAAAATAGAAAAAGAAGAAGTCTTTCTGAATAAATGCTGGGGAAAAATAAAGAAAAGAACTTATTTGAATGATATAACTGATCCCAACGATCATGTCGTGCATTCCGGATTAATCAACCCAGTCTATTCGTATCAATCAATCTTTCGGACGGCCTCATCTTGCTGGGGATAAACAACCACTAAACTCTTTGCCAAATGCGGACCCTTTCCGCCAATCTTGCCTTGTCGCCTCATAGTGCCCTTCGAGGGATTTTCACTAATAAGACTCTCTCATTTCTCTCACCTCCCGTCGTCTTATGGTGCCTGTGAAGGTTTTCACCGATAAGACTCTCTCGTTTTATTTCTCTCATCTTCCATCGCCTTATGGTGCCTGTGAAGGTTTTCACCGATAAGACTCTCTCATTTTATTTTATTTTTCAGCTAGGGATTGGAGTGCTGCCGATATGACTCTCTCTGCTGGGGATTCTTTTCGGCTATCAATTCATTTCCAGTTTATGATCCTCTTCTCTGCTGGGGATCAGAGTGTTATTTCCGACTTCCGTTTGCTTGACTTGGCACTTCTCGGAGGCTAATCGGGAGGTCTTTTTTGGACATCAATATGGTTTTTTTGTGTATGGCTAAAAGGAAAAGGGGTATCAAAAGTTCAAAATAATGTTGATGGGTAAAACAGTACAACTCTTGGAATCAAACTTTCTTTCCAAAATTACAAACACAACTTCTGCCCCAATTTTTCTTGCTTGGGGATTTTTTTTTACACTATGTTACATTATGACCGAGCCGTGAGGCGCCTACGTATCCTTCTTTGAGGAATCAGGTCAAACGTAGTTCCCAATTCCTTTGTTTTTCTTGTGACTTTTCTTTTATCTTTATTATCATTATTTTTCTCTTCTCTTTTTCTTTCATTTTCATTACTGATTCCAAAAGAGGGGTATGAAAGAATAATAAGGCTCAAAGGGGGAAGCAAAGGTTAAAGTGTTTGGATAGAGGAAAGAATTGCCTCCGTCATTTCATTCTCCGATAAATGCCAAGTACAAACAAACAACAATTACAATCAAAAGAAATCATACATAATATCTCTTAACTGCGTCTGAATTGATAGCCATGTCGACGCATTTCCCTTCGATATCTGTTAAACATAAAGCGCCATTGGACAACACTCTGGTTACAATGAATGGCCCTTGCCAATTCGGGGCGAACTTGCCCTTTGCCTCAGCCTGATGTGGGAGGATGCGTTTCAGCACTTGCTGGCCCACTTCAAACTTCCGGGGATGTACCTTTTTGTTGTATGCTCTTGCCATTCTATTTTGATACAACTGGCCATGACACACAACTGCCAATCTCTTTTCATCAATCAGGTTCAACTGCTCCAACCGGGCTTTGACCCACTCGTCATCATCAATCTCAGCCTCAGCGATAATCCGAAGGGATGTAATTTCAACTTCCGCCGGTATTACTGCTTCAGTTCCATATACAAACAAATAAGGAGTCGCCCCTACCGAAGTTCGGACAGTAGTGTGATAACCCAATAATGCAAATGGTAATTTTTCATGCCATTGCCTCGAACCTTCTACCATTTTCCGAAGTGTCTTCTTTATGTTTTTGTTGGCCACTTCAACTACTCCATTCTCCTTGGGACGATATGGGGTGGAATTGTGGTGTTTAATCTTGAACTACTGACATACTTCATTCATCAAACCGCTATTAATATTAGCACCATTGTCCATGATGATCACTTTCGGGACCCCAAATCTACAGATGTGGGAATGAACAAAATCTACCACTGCCTTCTTGGTTACCGACTTGAAAGTTTTAGCTTCAACCCACTTAGTGAAATAGTCGATGGTCACCAGAATGAACCTATGACCGTTGGTAGCTGCCGGCTCAATAGGTCCAATGACATCCATGCCCCATGCAACAAATGGCCATGGTGCTGACATTGTATGCAATTCTGTCGACGAAGAATGAATCAAATCTCCGTGTATCTGACACTAATGGCATTTTCGCACAAAATTGATACAATCATGCTCCATAGTGAGCCAATAGGACCCTACTCGAAGAATCTTCTTTGCCAACACATATCCGCTCATATGTGGCCCACAAACTCCAGCATGTACCTCTGTCATAACTGTCGTGGCTTGACTAGCATCTATACATCTCAGCAATCCCAAGTCTGGTGTTCTTTTGTATAACACTCCCCCACTGAGGAAAAATCTATTTGCCAATCGCCGAATGGCTCTCTTTTGATCTCCGGTGGCCTGCTCCGGGTATATCCCCATCCTGAGGTACTCCTTGACATCATAAAACCATGGTTCGCCATCCATTTCTTCCTCTATCATGTTGCAATAAGCATGTTGATCACGAACCTGGATAACGGGTCAACATGAATTTTGTCTGGGTGGTGCAACATCGATGCTAAAGTGGCCAAAGCATCGGCAACCTCATTGTGAACTCTTGGGATGTGTCTGAACTCCACTGATCGAAATCGCTTGCTCAGATCATGCAAACATTGTCGATATGGTATGAGCTTCAAATCCTGTGTTTCCCATTCACCCTGAATCTGATGCACCAGGAGGTCCGAGTCTCCCAAGACCAAGACGTCTTGGACATCCATGTCTGCAGCTAGTCGTAGACCCAAAATGCATGCCTCATACTCAGCCATGTTGTTGGTACAATAGAAACGCAGTTGAGCCGTAACAGGATAATGACATCGTGTTTCAAAAATAAGTACTGCTCCTATTCCAACTTCCTTCGCATTTGCGGCTCCATCAAAGAAGAGCTTCCAACCTAGTTCCTTGGTCATTTCCAACTCATATATATACATCACTTCTTCATCAGGAAAATATGTCCTCAATGGCTCGTATTCTTCATCAACAGGATTCTCATCCAAGTGATCGGTCAGCGCTTGGGCTTTTACGGTCGTCCTCATCACATAGACGATGTCGATAGCCGTGAGTAATATTTGCCATTTCGCTAACATCCCTGTGGGCATAGGCTTCTGGAAAATATACTTCAGTGGGTCCAAGCGTGAAATGAGATAAGTAGTATATGATGACAGATAATGCTTCAATTTCTGGGCCACCCAAGTTAGGGCGCAACATGTCTTCTCGAGTTGAGTGTACTTAACCTCATATACTGTAAACTTCTTGCTGAGATAATATATGGTTTTCTCCTTCCTTTCTGTAATGTCGTGTTGTCCTAATACGCAGCCAAATGAATTCTCCAGGACCGTTAGATAAAGAATTAACGGTCTCCCCGGGTTAGGGGGACAAACACAGGTGGATTTGAAAAATATCCTTTGATTTGGTCAAATGCCTCCTGACATTCTGTCGTCCATTCTATCGTAGCATCTTTCTTCGGTAGCCGAAAAATGGGTTCACAAGTTGCTGTGAGTTGAGCAATAAACTTGTTGATATAATTCAACCTTCCTAACAGACTCATTACTTCTGTCTTGTTCTTCGGTGGTGGAAAATCTTGGATGGATTTGATCTTTGATGGGTCCAGTTCAATGCCTCGCCGACTGACGATGAATCCCAACAGCTTTCCAGATGGAACACCAAATGCACATTTAGCCGGGTTGAGCTTAATATCATACCTTCAAAGTCTTTGGAAAAACTTCCTTAGGTCTGCTACGTGGTCTTCCTGATGCTTGGACTTTATGATCACATCGTTCACGTATACCTCAATCTCTTTGTGTATCATGTCATGAAACATAGTAGTCATTGCTCTTATGTACGTTTCCCCAACATTTTTCAAACCAAATGGCATTACCCGGTAGCAATAAGTCCCCCAGGGCATAATGAATGTCGTCTTTTCCGCATCTTCTTCATCCATCAGAATCTGATGATACCCAGCATAGCAATCTACAAAAGATCCGATCTCACGTCCGGCACAATTATCGATTAAGATATGGATGTTGGGTAATGGAAAGTTATCTTTTGGGCTTGCCCTGTTCAGATTGTGGTAATCGACGCACACCTTGATTTTTCCATCTTTCTTCGGCACTAGCACCACATTAGCCAACCAATCAGAATATCGAGTGACCCGAATAACCTTTGCTTGCAGCTGCTTGGTTACTTCTTCTTTAATCTTCACACTCATATCTGTCTTGCACTTCCTCAATTTCTACTTGACGGGAGGGCACACCGGGTCAGTGGGCAATTTGTGAACCACTAAATCCGTGCTTAACCCCGGCATGTCATCATACGACCATGCAAAAACATCTTTGAACTCAATAAGTGCTTTGATTAGTTCTTCCCTGATATTTGGTGCAATGTGGATGCTTATTTTCGTTTCCCGAATATCTCCTGCATCCCCTAAATTGATGGCTTCTGTGTCATTTAAGTTGGGCTTGGATTTCTCTTCAAACTGGCTTAACTCTCTGTTTATCTCTTCAAAGGCTTCATCCTCATCGTATTCGATTCATCATCATAATCGACCTTTTGTTCAATTAGTTCGGAATTAGATTGATTTTTTAGACTGAGTTGAAGATTCGTTGTGCATGCCATGTCATTAGAACCAGTATAAAAAGAACTGTTCAGAAAGAGAAAAGAAGAAAACATAATTAAAACAAAAATAAAGAGAGAAAATTTTTACTTTATTAAACTGCGTGATAATAGAGTTTCACACTTTTGACGAATACAAAAATAAACAAAAACAGGATTTCAAAGCCCTCATTCAAATCTCCATCTGGCCCGATCAGTGGTCCGAGAACTTTCGGGACCGACAACTTTCTTAAACCTGTTATGACAAATGATATGGATAGACGCGGGATAGGCTTAGGAAGGACCTAGACTCTTTTCTTCAACTTGCGGGCCTGCTTTACATCTGCTACGGTAGGCTTGAATCCCAACCCAAAAGTATCCAGGTTCTTGGGCAAAGAAACTGGCTGGACAATACCCTGCAGATCAACCCCCAAACCTTTTCCGGGTACAAACCCGCTATTTAACATCTCCGAGGCTATCATGAAGGTCGCAGCTGCGATTCGGGGAAGTGGAAGGTTCCCGCCCTCAGGAATTTTGTCCACTGAGACTATGTCAAAAACTTGATAAACCCATGGGCCCTTGTCATCGTCGGTTTCTATGAAGGGCACAATGACATCACTAACGGCGCCTGTACCGTCATCCCCGTGTACCACAATCTCTTAACTATCCCATTCAAATTTGACCATTTGATGTAGTGTAGAAGGCACAGCTTTGGCTGCATGGATCCAGGGTCGCCCCAATAGAAGGTTGTATGATACTGCCACGTCTAGCACTTGGAATTCCATGGTGAATTCGACTGGACCAATGGTTAATTCCAGTATGATATCACCCACTGTGTCAGTACCGCCCCCATCAAAACCTCGGACGCAGACGTTGTTCTTGTGAATCCTATCATCATCAACCTTCAGTTTGTTCAGAGTGGCCAAAGGACAAATATTGGCACTGGACCCATTATCAATCAGTACTCGAGTGACCACCGAGTCTTCGCATTTCACAGTAAGGTAAAGTGTGCTATTGCGTTTTGTACCCTCTACTGGCAACTCATCGTTAGAAAATGTCACTCGGTTTACCTCGAAGATTTTGTGCACTATTTTCTCCAAATGGTTCACTGAGAGCTTGTCCGGAACATGGGCTTCATTCAGAATCTTCATTAATGCCCGATAATGATCGCTTGAATGGATCAACCAGGATAGCAACGAAATCTGGGCCGGGGTCTTCCTCAACTGCTCTACAATGGAATAGTCATGTGCCTTCATCTTCTTCAAAAACTCCTCTGCTTCTTCCTCCGTCACTGGCTTTTTATTGTTATAGGATTGGCCCTTCTCAATTCTGCGGGAACAAAACACCTTCCCGAACGAGTTAACCCCTGGGCCTCGCATACTTCTTCCACAACCTCCTTCCCCTTATGCATCACTGTCACTTGACTGTAGCTCCAGGGCACAACTTTCTCACTTGTTATTGGCAACTGCATTACTGGCCTGATAACAACTGGTTCTACGCGGGCCCCTTTCACAACTAACACTGGTGTGCTTGATACTCCCTGCAACACTACCTTGACCGGATTCGGCTTCTTCGCAATGACAGACGAACATTTCCCCATTACCACAACTGTACCACTGCCTTTCCACTGGTCGGTTTCTCGCTTGGACTGGCACGAATCATCATTATCGTTTGTGAGGGTTTCTTGGGCTTCCCTCCTTCATGCACTAGTTCGATCATGTGGGCCTCATGGTGCACCGGTAACGGGTTCTCATTGATGTTGGGTGCCTCTGGTGCCTGAACCTCGATCCTATTTGTGTCAATAAGATCTTGTACGGCATCTTCAACTTCCAACACTTCTCAGTATCATGCCTGGGAGCCCCCGAACAATATTCACAGCTTATTGAGTGGTCTAGATTTTTAGGAAGGGGATTTGGCAATTTGGGCTCAACAGGACTTAATAGGCCTAACTGCCTCAACTTATTGAACAAAGTAGCATAGGTTTCTCCTAGTGGAGTGAATGTTCTCGGCTTCTGCACCCTTTCATTCCTGAAAGCCTGATTTCCACGGAAGCTTGGCCCTGAAGGATTTCGGTAGGCCCTTGTTGGTTGATATGTGTTTTGTGGAGGTGGATATGTATGTTGGGGAGCCAGTGCACGCCATTGCGGGCGAGCCAGAGGCTGGGTGTAAGTTTGGGCGTGATGGACGGAGAAATGTGGCTCTTGCGGTGGATAATAGGGTTGTTGAGGGTTGTATGGAGTGTGTGGATAATTTTGGTAATGGGGTCTGGGTTGGTAGCGAGGGGAAAGGCCTCTGGATCTAGACCAAGTACCTACTTCGACTGTTGCGACCTCCTCTCTCTTCTTTTTCCCGAGCGCACCTCATGTGCCGCTTTGGATAGCCTGAGTTGTGGCCTTGATTGCCGAATAGCTCATTATCTTGTTGGACCTGAGTCCCTCTTCAACCATACCGCCCATTTTTACTACTTCGTTGAAAGATTTACCAACTGACGTCACCAGGTGACCAAAGTAAGTTGGCTCCAAAGTTTGTAAGAAGTAGTCCACCATTTCACCTTCCCTCATTGGTGGATCGACTCTTGCTGCTTGTTCTCTCCAACGGAATCCGAATTCCCTGAAGCTCTCTCCAGGATTTTTCTCAAGTTTTAACAGTGTGAGACGGTCGGGGACGATCTCAATGTTATACTGGAAATGACCTGCAAATGCTTGTGCTAGATCGTCCCAAGTATACCACCTGCTAGGATCCTGCCTCGTGTACCATTCCAGTGCGGACCCGCTTAAACTTTGACCAAAATAAGCTATCAGCAGCTCATCGTTTCCACCTGCCCTCTCATCTTACTACAAAAACCTCGTAGATGTGCCATGGGATCACCATGTCCCTAATATAGATCAAACTTTGGCATCTTAAAACCTGTAGGCAATTGAACATCGGGGAAGGGACACAGATCTTGGTAGGGCACACTAACTTGGCTGCCCAATCCATGCATATTCCTAAAGGATTGCTCCAGGCTTTTCACTTTACGAAGCACTACGTCCTGCTCCGTATTCTTAGCCAGCCTCTCAGTTTCTGCCGGGAGCTAAAGGTGAGGGGTGTAAGTGTATGGCTTGGGTGCTTTGAAGGTGAGTTCGGGAGGATAGTATTGGTTTGTCGTGAACCTGAAACACTGGTTCATCGGATGATTTTTGCAATGTGGCGGGTGGAGGTGCCACGAAAACAGGAACAGTTGGTGGAGGAGGGTTTTGTTTGGGTGGTGGAGCTTGGGGATTATAGGAAGTTTCCCCCTAATAGTATTGGGCAATGGGGAAGCTCGTTGATGGACCAGTGGGAGGGTGTTCCGGAGTCCGAGCTGGTGAGAGGGTAGGAGTAGGGGGAGGTATTGGTGATGTTTGTCCCCTAGCCCAGGCTAGGTGTATCCCAGCTATCTCTTGTCTCAACCTATCTACTTCCTCCTTCATCATTTGCATCTCCGTCTTTTCTTCCTCAACACTTTTGTCCGAACCAGACATACTTTTCAGAATGGGCCCTTTAGATCTTGTGTGGTAATGGTAATCTGCCAGAACGTTCTAACGAGCTAACTGTTTCGAAATCTCTGGATCAACAACAAACTTGTTAGCATTAGAGTTTAACACATATTGCAATTTCACGTTGGGGATGCAATGTTCCTAAGCAGTATAACCATTTCTATTATGTCTTTGCTTTGACCGCATGCGTCATTCCGGCTTCTTTTAAATGCCTCCAAACTTTCCTTTTTTAGTGGTGGTCGAATCTTATATGGATTGCCTACGTATCATGTCCCTGCATAAATCAGACCGGGCGTAGTTCTGCCACAAGTGCAAAAAATAAAGACACCATTTTTGGATTTTTCAACCTTTACTAGGAAAATGTTTTATTATAAGACAAAACGCTTTTGAAAGGAAATTAACAAACTTGATACAAACTACAGAATTTTATGCCAAAACGGGAAATACAAACTCCAGCGTACAATAGACTTTGAAGACAAGGAAAATACAGACTCAAACTATGAATGTTTCAGAGTTTTGAATTTTGGCGCCCGCGGGGCATCGTTCGGCTTCGCCGCGGGTTTTGGTGCAAGACCCCTTTGCGGATCTTTCAAATCTTTCATGATCTGATGGACATAAATCATTATTGAAGCAAGGAAGGTGGTGCGGGACATATCCTCACAAGCTAGGCACTTTATGGTGATGTAGTGCCCGATATCGTCGATTATTCCCTTGATTCTGTCCCTTTCCATAAGTAATCGCTCTATTTGTTGATTCCGCGTCCCCAGCATTTGAGCGTTGTAAATGAGTTGATCCTGAAACTCATTCATTTTTTTCTCCATTCGGGCCATTAGATCATAGTAGCGCTTCCTATCTGCTCTGGCATCTCGGGCTTGTCTGAAGATCCGCGCTTCGAGAGTAGATATTGTTTCTCTCAATAGAGCGATGCTCCTTTCGTAGTCCATCTTCATTTGTTGCATAGACCGTGCTCGATGTTCTGCCTTATTTATCCATTTCACTTGGATTCTTGCTAGACCAGCTTTAGATTTTTCCAGGTCTTCTTGATACTCGAGGACTTTCTTCTTCAGACCGTTTATGAGCTTTTCATCAACCCGACATCTCTTCGGGTTTCTGGAAGCTATTTTCATTTCCCGGATTTGAGCTTTGAGGATCTCGCTTTCCTGAGCTAATTTGTTCTTTTCTCCTTCATCGGAAGCAACTTGCACCTTGTTCTCAAATTTTAGATCCCTAATCCGTTGTTTTAGCTTGCCTATTTCAGCCCGGTATTCGCGCTCTTTGGCCAACCAGTCCCACGGTTCTTGTGATGCCTCAACGAACTCTTGAATGTGAGGTTTTTTGGTCGGTCGTTCTGGCTCATCTCTTACAACATCTCTCTTCCTGTACCAGGCAATATAAGTCGGTGAGACTTCACCTTTGGTTAGGTCATGCACTTGAGTGTTTACCGTTAAATACTAGCATTCATTCTGTATAGAACGAACGGCTTCTTCATGAAATTGGTCGTTGGTACCAATCTCGATTGCATAAACACTGAGATCTTTATCTGGGTGTACCACCTGACACCTCCCTAACTGCCTCATCACCGGTAAGGCGCATAAGGCTGAATGCCTCGGAGTCCCATTAAGAGGAAGTAAGGACCCGTGGCGGGCATGTACACAATTTCTTCAACAGGAAGCCAACCCAATGTCCACCCTATTTGTGCTGCAGTGATGGTGTGAAGGCAAGATACCCAGTCTTCAGACCCTTTTGGCAATTTGAGCCCTGAAACGCTCGTGTTATATCCTTCAATGCAACCTTCATTTGTAGATCTATAGCTCGTATACTGAGGATGATGACACAAGTGCTCGATCATCCACATCTGCCCATACTTACATGCCCATACCTCTGGTATATGAATTGCTGAGTAGAAAAACCCCTATCCAATTCAGAGTACGGGACTCTCTTGCTTATCTTTAGTAGATCCATGAACTTGTGCGAATTGACGACTCTTGGAGCAATCAGATATTTGTGCCTTAGCCCCTTAGTAATGTCCATATAACCTGCTACCTCTTCTAAGGTTGGAGTGAGTTCAAAATCTAAGAAGTGGAATACACTGTGGGCTGGGTCCCAAAATGTAACCAAAGCCTTTATGATGTCACATCTGGGTCTGACGTTCAACAAACTGGTGAGACCTCCCAGATGTAGTTTGATCTTATCTCGCTCTGACTTTTCCAAATCCTCCCACCACAAGCGCAACTCCAAATGGATCTTGCTCCTAACTGTTATCGGCAAACTTGGACCCGAGCTCATTCTGTATGTTTGTTTGGGGTGATTAACACTCATTGGACTCAAAGAAAGAATAAACTAAAATTGACACACATTTAAATAAAACTCTGGTCTTGTCAATACGGCCTTTCAGCACTTCGAAGAAGATTTAAAGGCTATTTTTTACCAACCGGACAAAACCTTGAAAATGACAAAAAGTGGCTATTTTCGCAAAAATAGCATTCCGGCGTCTTTTTAGGGACATTCGGCTATTTTTACAAGAATGGAAACACCCGACTTATTTATGACGAAAGATTAAAATTTTTTATATTTTGGCTATTTTTGCAAAAAATGGGAGGTTGAACCCGAAGAGGGTTGCCTACGTATCTCACATCCTGTGAGAATCAAACCGGCATAGTTCGGCCACGACAATAAACTAATCCTAACAACAAGACTTATTTAAACAAATTATACTAAAAAAACATTTTTTTTCATTTTCACAAAATTTTGGCAGAGTTTGCCGGTAACTCAGAATTATCTCTCTACACCGCTATTTTCCCTTTTTTCAATATTTCAGTATTTTCAAAAACTGGTCAGCATGCAAGTCTGTGGCAAATAAATGCATAAAACAAACAGGATGCAGCAGGATAGTCTTTTCATTTCAGGTTGCTTGTCCTAGACGGACCCAACCCCTGTGTTGAGTCCCCTAAGTTAAGTGCACATGATGCAAATAAGCGTTCCTACTAGGGATCCGGTATGAGGTTTTGTTATACTAGGTTTATCCTGGGTGTTTGTTCTAGATCTGGCTTACCCGAGCGGACCACTCGAGCCGAGGATGGGAACTGCGTACCGGTAACCAAAAGATCATCCGGTTTTGCAACTCCTCTGAATCCTCGTTCTATTTTGGGATATGACACTAACAGAAAGAAGTCACGACCAGTGTGCACTCCTCAAGAGAGAGAAGAGAGGGATTTCGTAGCAGTTTATATATACAGTTCAGATAATATTAAAGCGGTAAAAGCAACATTTTAGCACATTAGGACAAAACATGTAATAAAATCAGATAATAAATAAAGCCAAATATAACAATTCTTCTAAGCTCAAATTCTGAACCGTAAACCAGAGATTCTGGGTTCGTTCCCCAGCGGAGTCGCCAGAGTTGTCACACCTTCTTTTTCCGCTACACCCCCGCTAAGGGATGTAAAGGGAGTTTTTCCAATTAAAGGACAATCGAAACGGGATTTATTTATTTATTCAGAGTCGCCACTTGGGGGATTTATGGTGTCCCAAGTCACCGGTTTTAATCCCGAATCGCGGAAAAGAATGACTCTGTTTAACAGTCTGCACACCAGAAATCCGGATAAGGAATTATGTTAACCCGGGAGAAGGTGCTAGGCATTTCCGAGTTTCGTGGTTCTAGCACGGTCGCTCAACTGTCATATTCGGCTTATATATCTGATTTTTGATACATATTGAATCTATGTGCAAATTTTAACTGTGTACCACTTTTATTATTATTATTTTTACCGAAAATTTGCAACATCGTGAAAATACATCTCAAACCACGTCACATTAATGCAATCGTGGTTATTGACGCATTTCAACTCTGTTGAGATTTGCATTTGGGTCACATAAATGTGCACCCGAGTTTAAGAAGATAACATTATTAACTACGCGCCTAAAGCGACTAGCGTGTCATTATTTTGGGTAGGGCCGTAAAATTTTGATAAACGGACCATCCTGAAGTCTAAGTATTTTAAGACAATATTCATTGAGGGCCCCGCAATTTATGTGTTTTGTTTTGCGAGGCTCGTCTTATTTTATTAATTACAGGACAAACCTAAAGCAACTACGATTTTCTATATTTTTGTTCTTAAGAATAAAGAAAAAGAGGCCCTAAATAATTGGAGTTACTTAAACAAAACATATTAATAAGGACCCTTTAGCAATTCTGGGCTCAAATAATTGGCCCAATCCCTACTGAATTGAAACCAACCAGCGAGTTGGGCCTTGAGAACATGCTGCTCAGTCTGAGTTCCCATTGTAGAGCGTGAGCCACACCTTGTGCTCAGCTTGGCCAATTAGCAAAAATCAGGCGAGATCAGCAGCAGCATTAACGCATTCGTGTTATAATTCAGGGTCTAATTTTGTG
The DNA here is from genome assembly GCF_000715075.1 of Nicotiana tabacum. Classification (NCBI taxonomy): domain Eukaryota; kingdom Viridiplantae; phylum Streptophyta; class Magnoliopsida; order Solanales; family Solanaceae; genus Nicotiana; species Nicotiana tabacum. The sequence continues at coordinate 223,725,042 of NC_134101.1, forward strand.
TTAATACACACGTGATGCACTTAACCTGCTGAGTTTGAAATTCTACACTAATTCTATGCTAATAACGTTCAGCCCAATTTTACTTCAGCTCCTAGTTAATAATACTTCCTAACTCTTGTTGCAATTAACCTTAACTAATTATCCACAATTATTCAAATATCCAATTATCAACTAAAAATGCAAGTCCATAATCAATTTTCAAACTTATGTCTTTTAACAGAGTTAATCAACAAACTATTCTAGGCTAATTAGTGATAAGAAAATCCAACAGTCACATTACACGTCCAGCTCTAAACTAACTCACAATTACCATTACTAAATATAAAACAATGTGACTCCAGGATTACACTGCCATTTATTAGGACGAGTGAGGACTGTGAATCACAAGATCGCTTTATGTGTTGTATAACTTCTGATTTTCAAAACTTAACTACACTAAATGAAATTAAACTACCACATGTCTAACAAACGATCAAACGTCCCGAGCAGTCCATGAGTTTAACAGTCCAAACCAATCTAAATCATTGTAAAACAATTTTAATTACATTCCAAACTACTACAATCAACTATGACAAAACACGGCAAGAACTAAAGCTTCCAATGATGTTATACTTCCATTTTCATTTTATTCCAACTGGACAGCTACATGATTTGAGATTCAGGACATGTACCTGGTATAGACAATACAAGAAGAGGAAGAAGAGGGTCAGCAGCAGCAGTAGCAACCAACAGAAGTTTCAACAGCAGTGCAGCAACGAAATCAACAGCTATCAACCTCCCCAATTATAGAGCTGAAGTATAAAGAAGAAATGTTCTAGATTTTTCAGATCTTAAGTGAGGCGATGAAAAACAGTAGCTATTCTTTTCAACTCCCAAACTCTCAAAAAGTAATTCCCCTTTTTACAGACCTCCTTCTGCCCTCTTATACAGACTTGCCCTCCTTTCAAACTTACTGCCCGACCCCCTTCTCCCACTAAAAATCTGAATTTTTCACTTAAAATTCCACTAAGGAAAACTTTTTCCTTATTTTCAGCCCCCATTCCCTTTTGTTCCCCATTACCATATTAATCTAAAGACATTAATATCCCACTAACAAAACACTAACATTAAAATATTATCCTAACTGTTTCATTCCCAATTCACCCCTGAAACCCCTTAATATTACTGCCCCTAATACAATTATTCAACTGTATTAAAACTTTTAATTCTGAAATCTGTTCAAGCTAACAAAGATTTAAAAACTAATTCTGATTAACAGCTATAGCCAATTCTCTTAACAACTGAATGACTAAGGTTGAGTTCCCCTTGAATCCCATGGACTGAATTTAAATCACAACACAGAACTCAGCAGAATCATTTAAAATTAAATTGAAAATTGAATCAGAATGCACATGAATGCAGGTTCATTGTCAGCCTACTGACAATTCCCTGAAGCTAAGTGTTCACAGATCAAGCATACACAACAAACATTTGACGAGCTTATTAGTTTACAAACAAGAACGAATTAATCGACGAGAACTAATTAACCGACTATCTACAACAATTGATAACAATCAATCTGAAAATAGATAATCAGGCAATTTCAATCAGCATTGCCAAGAACAGAGGTATATAATAAAACAACTAATCGACGAAACTTATTTGAATTGATTATGCAGCCTATAATTATACACAACAAAGAACAGAAACAAATTCGACCAAATAAAAATGTCTGATAGAGAAGGAAAGAATAATAGACAAAACTGAAAAATTAATATAACAATACTAAACACATAAACGGACACTTAAAACACCAGAAAATAGAATAAAAGAAAAAAGGAAAAATACCTTAGATAGAACAAAGAACAGACGGACTTGGATCGACTCGAATTTGAACTTCTTTTGAGGTAAAACGAACCTTAATCAAGTGTTCTCAACTGAGAACACTTTGACTAAGGTCAGTTAAACACCCAAAACCTCTTAAAATTCGGACAGAAACCAGTTTTGGTTTTTCTAAAGTTCTGTTTGTTTCGATTTGGGGTTCGAGTGTTTCTAGCCAGATTCGAACCAAACCAATGGTGGTTTGGTCATGAGGGAGGTCAAGGAGTGCCAGGGTGTGAGCTCAAGGTAGATTGGGGTAGATCCAGGTTTTGCTCGAATCTTCGATTGAAGATTCGAGAAGCTGGAGTCTGATTCGATCAAAACAGTTAACAGATCCATAAGAGGGTGGTCAGGGGGTGCCTTGGTGTGAGTTTGGGACTGGTTGGGGTGGGTTTCAAGTTTGCTCGAATCTTCAATTGAAGATTCGAGAAGTTGGAGTCTGATTCGAGAAAAACGGTTAAGTGATTTGTGGAGAGGGTGGTTAGGAGGTTCAGGGGTGTTAGTTTGGTGGTCACCGGCGTTGTTGCCGCCAGCTTTCAAGCGAAGGAGTTTCAGGGCGGCTAGGGTTTGGGAGGGTTGCTTGGGTCCGTCTCTGAAAGAGACCATGAACAGGGTATGGCTTAGGGGGGTGTGAGGAGAGAGGTTAGGTTTATTTACGGAAGGGATGGTCTAATCCTGGTCGTTGGATCAGGCACGATCAATGGCCTGGAGTAGTTCATTTAAGGGAGACGGTGTCATTTTGGGGTAGTGCTGGGGCGGGTGTGGTTCAGGGTAAGCGGGTCGGGGTCGGGTTTGGTCAAAGCTCTGGGACCGTTTGATCGGCTGAGATCAACGGTCCAGATTGAAACGTGTCCAAACGACGTCGTTTGGTTCTGGTGGGGATGGACCAGGTATGGTAGACGGGTCTGGGCTGGTTTGGTGTGGGTTTGGACGGATTTTGTTTGGGCTTGAGTATCTTCTGGACCAAATTTTGATTTCCTCTTTTTTTATTAACTCTTTTTCTTTTCTTTTCTTCTTTTTTATTGAAAATTAAAGTTAAAGATCCTAAATTAAATTATAGAAGACCTAAGTTAACTTAAAAATATTAATTAACTTTAAATAACACCCATCACAAACAATTAAACACTTAAATTAAAAGAAAATCACACAATTTGACCAAAATACAAATAATATGTTATTTTTGTGAATTTTCATTTTTGTAAAACAAGTTTGCTTAATTAAATCCTAAATTGTAAAATTAAATCCTAATTTGCAAAATTAAATACTAAATGCACGTGCAACACATTTTTTTTTGCATTTTTTCTCATTTAAAATAGAAAATAGACAAAATACACCTAAATTACAAACAATGCAAAGACCATTTTATTTTGATTTTTTTGGGAGTAGTTCTCATAGAGCAAAAATCACGTGCTCAAAGTACTTTTAATTTTGCTTTTCTTATTTTATTTCGAGTTGTAATAACTATTGGGGATGGCTAGTGAAAAGGGAGGGAATCATGCATGCAAAGGGGTAGGTATCATGTTAATATGGAATCATTGTATTTCTGCACTTCTGCATTTCATGTCGATATCATATTCCTAGGGAATCATTATACTTCTACACTTCTGTATTTCATATAGATATCATGCTCATAGGGAATTATTATAATTCTGCACTTCTGCATTTCATATAGATATCATACTCATAGGGAATTATTATATTTTTGTACTTCTGCATTTCATATAGATACTATGTCTATAGGTTTCTACACTTCTGCATTATATAGAGACCATGTCTATAGGTTTCTGCACTTCTGTATTATATAGCGACCATGTCCATAAGTCATTTCTGAAATTCTGCATATCATATAAATAATATGCCTATAGGACTTCCTGCAATTTGCATGTGCATCTGTCATTAGGCAAACCTGTTTATAGGAATTAAATAACTAACTGTATATAGATGACTTGCCTATAGTATTTTTGCATGTCAATAACAATATTTTTAAAGTCAACAACGCCTAGAAAGCATGCCTATAGGAATTAACAACCTAGTATGAAACATTTTCGTTCACCTATAAGTCTAAAATCGGCAATATCATTGTCCAACATCTGCAGAATCTTTTGTCAAAACTCGTCTTCCCTGAATAAATGATGGCCTCTTCTAAAATCAATACACTTTATCTTTTCTGAAACCAGTAGATATCATGCTTATAGGTTTCGTCTAACGCTTAGGCAATATTTAGGATAAAAGTTATGACTGCACTAGTTTGTTTTTATTGATTACAACCAACAGGTAGGTCTAATTCGGACTTCTTATCTGAAAATATGTGATAAATCAGCCTGCTTTCCCCTTTTATGTTTTAATCAGACCCTAATCAGTACATGCAAGACATGCTAAACTAGATGCTTTTCTTTGATTTAAGGAGGTCTGTTTGAGCTGCATCTGCTTATGTGTTTTCCCCATACTTGTTATACGTGCTTTTGTTTGTCGCCTTAGTATTTTTACCTTTTGAAACCACAAATAAGCCGACGTTTTCACCATTATAGGATTAGTAGTCCCAAGCACCTACAGGGTTGATAGCATTGGGGCGGGTAATAGTATGCAATAAGTAAACGAGACTATTCCGCGCTTTAACACCTTAACGGGGTGGGAAAGAGTAGATATAGATGTGAAGACAATGCGATAATGTCACGTGTAACCCCTCGTCGAGGAGCAATTACCGAACATTTTGTGGAGTGATCCATATTATTTATAAACCTAGGACTCCCCCTTCCCTTTACTTGTTTGTTTCATTGTTTACCTTTCAAAATTTTAAACCGTTTTTCTCAAATTTCAGCTTGCCTTTCACTTATTTTAATTTTATCTATTTGCAACCATTATGTGAAAACCCCCCTCATATTTGAAACTCTTATTTTCTTACTTAAAGCCACAATTATAGTATGGTCGGGAACCACACTAGTGGATCCTGAGGGGTGCCTAACACCTTCCCTTTGGGATAATTTCAAGCCCTTACTCGATCTCTGGTTTTCCTAAATCAAACTCCTCTTAGTGTCCTAATGCACTTTAATGATTAGGTGGTGACTCTTCTCTTTTAATACCTATTAAAAGAGTTGTCAATGTCATAAACCCTATTTCGTGAGAAAAAAAGGAGCGCGACATTAACACCCGTTTAAAAGAGTTGTCACACGTTGAAACCTACTTTCGCGAGAAAATGGGGCGCGACAAATCTTTGTACATCTTTTTTGCTTGTATGTACATCAGGTATTTCCTCAATTTCTTATATATGAGTGAGATTCACTTCAGTGCCCCTTTTTGAAACAAGAAATATCAAAAATTTACCTGAAGCGACAACAAAGCACATTTTTTCGGGTGTAGCTTCATGTTATACTTGCAAATTGACCAACATATCGTCAATGTAAACCTCCATGGTTTTTCCATGTGTTCTTGAAATATTTTAGTCATCAATCTTTGGTACGTTGCTCCAGCATTTTTCAAATCGAACGACATAACTTTGTAACAGTAAGTCCCCATGTTTGTAACAAACGAAGTCTTTTCCTCATCTAGAGGATCGATCTTTATTTGATTATAACCAGAATATGTATCTTAAAAAATTAAAATTCATGACTTGCGGTAGAATCAATTAACTGATCTATATGCTGTAAAGGAAACGATCTTTAGGGCAAGCTTTGTTTGAATCAGTATAATCCACACAAACGCGACACTTTCCATTCTTTTTTGGGACTACGGCAGCATTAACTAACTAGCCAAGGTAATTTACCTCTCAAATTGAACTAATTTTTAGAAGTTTTTGTACCTCTTCTTGGATTACTTGATTTTTAAATATTCCTTGTTTCCTTTTCTTTTGTTTGACACGTGGGTGCAATGGGCCCTCATTCAACTTATGAGTCATTACCTCCGGTGGTATACATGTCATGTTTAAATGCGACCACGCAAAGCAATTAGCATTAGCACGTAAAAATTCAATTAACTTACCTTTTATTTCCATGCTCAAGTTTGTTCCGATGTAAACTTTTCTGTCATTCTAATTGATGAATAATATAACAGCTTCGAGCACCTCCATGGTTGTTTTGATATTCTCATTTTCCTCTAGCTCTTGAATCATATTAGGCCTTGAATTTATATCAGCTTGATTTCTTGGACTTCTAGTTGAGGTGGGCATTGAATTATCCTCAATTGAGTTCCGTAATTGTGATTTTGTACCTTTATCGTTAAATGTTGCTCTCACGATTGCAACTGAGTTGATATCTCATGATGCTTGTTGATCTCCACTGATTTGACGGATTCCCCACTGTGATAAGAACTTAATCACTTGAGGAAACGTTAGTGGGGCCACATCCATATCATGAATCCACGACCTTTCTAAATTATGTCATAGTCCATGTCTGCATCTACCACCTGGAATTTAGTCTCTTTGATGACACCTTCTGCAAATGTTGCCAATATGATTTCTTCTTTCGTGAAGACATTTGTATTATCGAACCTAGATAACGACCGTGCCCATGGAATATTTCGATCACTCACTTTCATCTTATTCACTACTCTCGGTAGAATGATATTTACTGAGCCACCTAGGTCAATAAAAACTTGTTTGACATTAGTATTATGGATAAGTAAAGATATTATCAGTGCATTGTTACGTGGAATGATCAAGTCGTCCGCATATTCGTCGTCAAACACTATATTACCCCGTTAAAATATTTGGTGTCGTCGTTACTCTCTTGCGTTATTGTAATTTATCGTAGATATTGTTCCTGGGCGGGATATTATTTTTCCCAATAGCATGGTGTTAGAGCCGTGGAGAATGTCCGATGTCTTTTTAGTAACCCCCGTCTCACAAAAGATAATTATGAGAAATGGTGTCTACGCATGAAAGACATTCATGGCTCCCACGATATGTGGGATATCGTAGATAGAGGGTATGCAAAACCCGATAATGAGGAAGCTCTCCTCAAAATAAAAAAGATGTCTTGGCAAAGACAAGAAAGAAGGATCAACAAGCCCTCACGCTCATCCACCAATGTTTAAATGATGTCATGTTTGAGAAGGTGGTTGGGGACGAGGTCGTGGCGGTCATGGACGAGGAAGAAATAACGCTAACATCTTCGACAATGAAGTTAAAATCCACAAAACATTCAAAGGTCGTGGTCGTGGACAAAGAAGAGGAAGATGACGTGGCTACTACCAAGAAAATAATGGACAAAAATATGACAAATCAAAAATTGAGGGTTATAATTATCACAAATTTGGAAAGATACAAATCTGATTTTGTAAAAGCCAAATCTGATTGGCTGCTTGGATGGTGAGGCTTGCTATAAATAGAAGCCATTTTTCTTCATTTCAAGTACACCAAATCAAAAGAAGCAATAGATATTGTGTAGTCTATGAGATAAATAGTAAGTGGGAGTAATATCGTAGTGACGTATTTAAAATAAAGAGTGTTATTTCTTTTGAAGTTTTAGTAGTCTCTTGACACTACCAAGTTGTAATATATTAGTGGTATTATATTGCTTTTCTTGGGTATTATATTTTACCCCGTTAAAAGATTTGGTGTCATTGTTACTCTCTAGTATTATTGTAATTTATCGTGAATATTATTCCTTGGCGAGATATTATTTTTTCCAACAAGATGGATTGATAATAATAAGGAGATAGCTCAAGCGGCTATCGGACACTTCAGCAGCCTATTTACCCAACCAAATAGCTCATATGACATGAAAATATTTAAACATCTGGAAGAAAAGGTCACGCGCCAGGATAATGATATGCTTCAGGAAATTGAAACAACAGATGAAATTAAAGATGCAATTTTCTCCATGGATCCTAATGATTCAGTAGGCCCAGATGTGTTAAATAGATTTTTTTATAGAGCTCTTGGGAGATCATCAAAATAGACATCATTGAGTATGTCGATTTCACGCATTCATGCCTTTTCCTCATACCCAAAGTGAAGGCTCTAGACAACTTCAGCCAACTCAGACCAATAAGTTTATGTACCTTAACAAACAAGATCCTGTCTATGATTATTGCCAAAATACTACACCTTTACTTCCTAATATGGTCTCAGAGAATCTTGTCTCTATTTTCATAGAAAATAGAGAGATTAATTGCTATATTTATTTAATCCGCCGGGACTGACAAGACTCGAACCCGCAACTTCCGCCTTGACATGATTGTGCTCTGACCGATTGAACTATAATCCCCGAAAAATTAGGTGTACAGCCTAAAATCATGGCTTTGTTCAGGGGAGATTGATCACATAGAATATCTTGTTGGCTCAAGAAATAGTGCATGGTATAAAGGGAGACAAAAATGGAGGAAATGAAGTTATGAAGCTGGACTTGTCCAAGGCCAATGACAAAATGTCATGGGAATTACGCACTTTTGTACTGTGGAAGTTGGGATTCATATAGTCCTTCATCAAAATCATTTACGGAGTGATTTTCTTCATTTGTTTTTTTTTAAGATTAAGACGTCTGAATCTGAATACAAATCTGAATATAAAAATGTGTATTAAGATTAAGACATTTGAATCTAAATACACATCTAACTATATTAAGACGTATATTAAGATCTGAATAGAAATATTTAAGATTGTTTGATTTTTAACATCTCAATGTATAAAATTTATCTTTATTTGAAAATTAATAAACATAAAATTTAAATGAAATAACTAATCTAATATTCTATTAATAAAATATATAGTTTTTTAAAATATAATAGTTGGTGGTGGTGGTGGCTAACAGGTGAAGGCCGACTAGAGGTGGTGGTAGGTGGTAGTTTTGGTTGATGATGATGGTTTATGCTAGTAGCTAATAGTGATTGATAGTGGTGACGATTATGATTGAGAATGGTGGTGGTTGGTGGTGATAGTAGTTGTGACTGAGGAAGGTGTTGGATTGGTGGTGGTAGGTTATAATGAAAGGCAATGTCGGTTGTGGTTGTTGATGGTGATGGGATGGTCAATTGTGGTAGTTGAGGTGGATGAGTGTTGATTGTGGGGGGAGAATGATGGTGGTTGGAGTGGTGGGACAGTGGGTGGTGATGGTCGATAATGGTGGTGGTTATGATTAAGGATGATGGTGGCATGGTGGTGGTGGTGGTGGTGTAGTATGGTGGTGGCGGCGGCATGGTGGTAGTTGATAATGATAGGCGGTGATTGCAGTTAATAATGAATATATAATAGCATCTTAATGAAATTAAGTCTCTGTTATAGATCTTAATCATATAGACCTATTCATACCCATTAAGTGATTGTAAAGTAAAAAAAACAAACACATTTAATGATTAAAATCTGAATAATTAAGATTTAGACTTTAAAAATAAACGAACTTAATGTTTGAGATCTAAATGATTAATATTCAGAATGCAAACAAATGAGGCCTGAATAATTGATACTCGGTCATAGTAAATGGTACTAGACATAGTTTTTCAATTCCTCCAGAGGTCTCAAATAGGCGGATCCTCTCTCTCTCTCTTGCTCTATTCATAATAGCGGCAGAATCTCAACCATTTAAATGATAGAAATGATTTATAGGGAATTGCTAATGGCCTTTAAATCAACCATTTATGCTATGCAGATGACATAGTCATGTTCTTTTCGATAAATCAACACTTTATCAAGATCATCATGCGGCAGCTGAAGAATTACGAAGAAGCATTTGGGAAAGAAATTAATAAGGAGAAGAGTTGTTTCATCACTGTCATGCCCCGAACCTGGAGAGGCGTGGCTGGCACCAATGCCGTAGTAACCCAAGTGAACCACTCTATAACTCATTCATTCCTTCTATAACTACCATAGGCCAACATGGCCACAACTCATAAAATAAAATTGTAGGTGAAAAGTACGGTATCACTGAACCATTTTTCTTAAAATATAAATATATATGGGCCGCTAAGGCCTCTGACATATTGTACAAACTGAACCTCTGTCTTCAAAGCCTCTAGGATTATTCGATATGAAATGGGACAGGGTACCGACCTATCCATAAGTCTGTAGAAAGAAAACTCTGACACGATGACTCATATACTCGACTGCACTCTGAATGAGGTAGAGTCTTACCGATCTTTCGCTGAATGCAAACCCCGTCTACTGTGAGGGCTCGTCAAACTGATTGTCTATACCTGTAAGTCTGGATGACTCTGTAAATCATGAAATACTTATAGAGTCATGTATATGCGTATGAATGTCATGTAATGCATAGGTCTGTATGTACATAGCATCATAAAACCTCTGAGGGCATCCCATCATATCATATATATATATATATATATATATATATATATATATATATATATATATATATATATATATATATATATATATATATATATATATATATATATATATATATATATATATATATATATATATATATATATATATATATATATATATATATATATATATATATATATATATATATATATATATATATATATATATATATATATATATATATATATATATATATATATATATATATATATATATATATATATATATACATACATACTTATATATACACCACAATATTATCATGCCTCTGAGGTCGTCCCATCATATCATCTCGGTCACTGTGGGCAAATCATCAACGTATACCAGCTGATCAGGTGGTGGTGCGTATATAACGCCATAACGTTTTTCCATATATATTACATATATATATATATACACATATAATGACGTCTGAGTCATGGGTAAATGCACATGTGAATGAATACAATGCATGACATTGTATGAGAAGTACGTTTATAGAAAATACTTAATGGGAAAAATAGAAACAGTAGAAATTCAATAATCCATCTAGAGCCATTGTAATCTCAATGTGGCACAACTTTTAAAATGTTAAAGATTGTAAGCTATGAAACATTGTGTCTTTGGCCCGAATTAGTTGATCTAGCTCTCCATGATAGTATTAATGGAATGATTCCATTCCCATGAAACAATGTTGTCATATTACTTTTTGCAACAAGAATCTACTAAATATATCCATGACATTGAAGTAACATCACGTTCAGACTCCCAAGAGTAAATCATATATATAAGAGCCTCGGAGCCACTCATCAGTCATCAATCATGGGAAGGATGGATGTTTTGTTGGTTTTGGAGCACTACTAAACTACTTTATGCCAGTTATTGTTGATCTTAAATGGCAGACAATATCTCACATGCACATTCTACACATAGTCCCGATAAGGAGAATATTATTACTTATAACACTAAGAAAATATACGTAAATTTCGGAATATGAATTTTTCTCTGTGTCTCATTATCAAACTAGTATAATTACGGGATTATGCAAAATGAAGGAAGAGCTTAGCCTTAACATACCTTAATTGCTCATAAGAACTCGAGAAGGTCGTACATAAATGTTCGAACTTGGATCATATTCAAGAGAATTATCCTTAAGGCATGAATTCCCAATCAAAGTAAAGTAGCTTATATATTAAATGCTGAATTTCAATGACTGCTCCTCAATACATACACAACTAGATATCAATCATCCGTTTATTGTAGAACTCATAAGAAAAAAAAATTAAAAAAATAATATTCCAAAAATAATACATCATAGTCTGATTCCATTTTCACAAATCTAATCTGATTCAACGAATATCAGAGGACACATCTCAAGATTCTATAAAAATAACTATTTTGTGATGACAACTTCATATCCAGGAAAAATAAAAGCTCCTTGTTTGATTTTTGAGTGAGAGAAGCAAGGGATCAGGAAATGGAAAAACTAAAACGACTTGCAAATTGGAAAAAAGAAAGAAGAAGAGAAAAAAAAAAAGGGAGTAACGAAAAAGTAGTAGCACTAAAACACTCCATTAAAAGCATTTTTCTTTCAATGACAGAACAAGGAACAAATTACTAATTGAGTTTTACCAATTCAAAATACTGGTAAAACACCATGTCAAATAAAATGAATCCTTAAAGTTGTGAAAATAATCCAAGGATAAGAAAGAGGGAGACTTTACATACTTTACTGCCACCTAATACTAAATTACCTTAGTCATTTGTTTGGATAGCCCCTTCCTGCCACGTGGGGTGGGGTGGGAAATGTAAATCATTCTCTGTTTATTAGGTAATTAGGTAATGTCCCGTTACTCGGTAATTAACCAATTACTCATGCAATTAAGAATTGTCTTAAATTATTTAAAATTCTACTTATTTTTAATATACTTTATATATCATACTATGACGGTCGTATGGTACCTTGTATGGTACTACTCTATAAATACCAGACATTATGACTCGGATCGTATTTAATTCTAAATTGACAACCTTCAACGAAATTTATTTTCTTGAACTCGTTTTCCCTCTCATCTTCACGACTTTACTTATCACTTGTCATAATTATCATAACTATTTATAACCTCAAAAAAATAGTCTTATCCTCTTCTTAAAGTACTATTATTACAATATTAAAATAATAAATCGTGGTACAATATAAAATCAATACATATGCTATTATTTGTTAAAACATCCATGTAAAAAAATACATATATTTTCTCAACTTTGATATATTTATTCGCGAAAGATGAAACAACGTCGACAGCAGTAAGGTCGACGCGAGGGGAGCTGGTGGTTGACGGTGGTCGTGAGGGTGTAAGACTGGTTGTTTTCATGGTGGTTTTGGGTTAGGGTCGACGGGAGTTCAGACAGGAGGCTGGTCGACTGGTGGAGGGTTGTTGACGCTACTGTTGGTTCGTGGTGGATGGTGGGTTGTTGATGGTGGTTCGGGCAGGAGGGTTGAGGGTGGTTTTGGTAGGCGTTGGGGTGTTGGCGATGGAGGTGGTGTTTGGACAGTAGGGAAGGTGACGCAGCAGCAGCAGCAACAGCTGCTGCTCGACGGGGCCGGTGGTTTAGGCGTTGATGGAGGTGGTGTTTATGGCATCGGGGAGTGGGGCTGGTATGCTGGTAGCGGTGGTTTTGGGGTCACGATGGGGAAGGAAATGGATTGGTTTTTGGGGTGTTGATGGTGGTTTTGGGGTAGGTGAGGGAGCTGGTAGCGGCATCAATGGACGTCGGAAAAGGTGGTCGACGAAGGAGAAGAAATGGTTCCGACGAAAGGGTTGCGGACGTGAGGATGGTGAAGGTTTTTTGAGTAGGGTTTTTTCTTCTTCTTCTTTAGGAAGAAGATGATCTACAGTACTCCTTGTTTCCAAAATCTGTCCTCCTCGTTCAAAAATTTTCAAAAGTCTTTTCTTTATGTATTCATGCTCAATTACCAATTACATTTGACAGTGTATTGGTTGTGTACCTGGTATAGAGAACAAAAGAAGAAAGGAATGATCAGCTGGGCAGTATGCAACAAACACAGCAACAACAGATACACAGCAACAACACAGCAACAAACCAACAACCACAAGTGTTTTCCACAGTCCACAGACAACCAGCAACAGTTTCCAGAACAAAGAAAAACCAACAGATGGTCGAGCACCAAACAAGTAATCCCAGAAAAGAGTAGTGAAACAACAGAAATAACAGAGTATTCGATGCAGCAACACCAGCAGTTCAACAATCACAAGCAGCTCAATCAGGGCAAACAACAGAACTTGGCCAAGACAGCTTGACCAATATGAATTCTTCTGTAGTTTTCAGACAGTGTTTGGTTACAGTGTTTCTGGAAATTTCCTTATATTTTTTTTCAGTTTCCTTTAACTCACAAGACCTCTCTCAAGACTAAAATTTCCAGCCCCTTTTATGTTCTGAAATGGCCTATTTATAAGCCAAACAAACAGTGCAGTCAAGCTGCCTGGATCCTGCCAATTTGCAGACTGTCCATACCTATTAAATCTCACGCCTAAGCATCTTTTTGATGCCAGCCCTTTGTTCCCCACGCTTGGCTTATTCCTTTTGTTCAAGAGTTATGGGTTCATTTAAGTATTCATTTTAAACCCCATACTCTTGTGTCTTGTTCCCCATTGGCATTAGTTTAATCCCAATTTAGTACCCTACTTGTCAGCTCATTTAAACTAAGCTTTTCTGTTCTTTTCAAACCCCAGACTACCCCTGTTAAACCCTGATTATTACTGCCCTAAACCCATTGCAGCATCTGTGCATTTTGAACTTCTGAAAGTTCAAATTCAGAACTGCCCATGGGCTGAATCTTTTCAGTCGTTTTGCAATACAAACAAACCCATTTCAAACAGTGTCGGGCATTTAGTTAGTGACATGGTTCGATCAGTCATGTGACATTATTAGTTCATTTGATCAATTAGTTATAGAAAACCAATCGACGATGTTTATCGAGTCGACTATACTAAATACAACAGGTAATAATCAATCGTTCACATAAACAATATGTACAGGGACCCAAAGGGCATCAAACAACTTTTGTTCAATTACTGGGAACCTATATGAATTATTTATGCGATGACTATCCTAATCGAAACAAAGAGAAGGGAAAACTTACTGAAAGAGTTTAAACCAAACTGACCCAAATCCGACTTAGCTTCGACCATTTGAGGCCGAACAAACTTTAATCAGGGTGTTCTCACACGAGAACACCTTGATTAAGGTCTATTAGACCTCAAACCCCTGTTAAGACCGGCCGGATTCCAAGGCTATTCGTGTTCTAGGTTTTGGGTCTTCAGATCTGGTTTTTTAGGAGTTGTGGGTAGATTCGGACCAAACCAAGCCTGGTTTGGTCACGAGGGAGGTTAGGGGAGTGTCTGGTACGAAGATGGTGAGGTTTGGTATAGGTCCGGGTTCGACTCGAATCTTCAAATGAAGATTCGAGATGAAGGAAGGTGATTCGAGGCTAGGGGGTAATAGATCCATGTTCAGGAGAGTGAGGGGGTCCTAGGGTGTTCAGGAGGTGGTCATCGGCGTTCATGCCGCCGGGTTCTGGTGAAAGGGAAATCAGGGCGGTTGCTAGGGTTTGGGGGGGGGGGGGTTTCAGTGTTTGGTGAAGACGATGAGTGGAGGGGGGGTTCGGATAGGGGGCGCAGGGTGTTAGGTTAGGTTTATATATGGGGAGGGTGATTCAATCCTGGCCGTTGGATTGATTACAATTGATGGTCAGGATTGGGGAAGCTTAACAATACGGTGCCGTTTGGTTAAGTAGGGGGTCGGTTAAAATGGGAATGGGTCGGGTCACGAGGGCCAATAAGGGCCATCGGATCAATGGAGATGAATGGCTCAGATTAACCGTCCCTAAAACGACGTCGTTTGGGTCCGTACTTGGGCAGGTCGGTCTTGGACTGGACTGGTGTGCCGGTTTTGGGCCTATTTTTGTTACATTTCTTGGGCCCAAACTGATTTTCATTCACTCTTTTCTTTTGTTTTTTTTCTAATTTTAAAACCATAATGAAATAATAAAAACAATGAAATTAAAACAAACAACAATGTAACAATTTAACACAATTATCACAAAAATATTTAAGTAAGTTAAATCACAACCTAGAACGAACGATGCATATATATATATTTTGAATTTTCTTTCAACGACCGAATTACGGTTTGATTACCATGACAGACGTACTTTGTATTTTGATCGATAAGATTAAATGCAAAATGGACCGAACCACAAATGACTAGCAGTACATGTCATGAAAAATTGAAAATTTGCACATCGAGGTCACTGGTCACTATTTTTGTTTTCTTTTGGAGTGATTGTCCGTGAAGCAAAAATCACGTGCTTACAGCTGCCCCTCTTTGCACGAAGACACGCAGGGTTTTCGCGCAAAGATAAAGCGGGAGATTTTTGCTCGTCCGAGTACTCCGTGTGAAGCATTTTTTGAAAAAGATTTGACCGAACCTTTGCTTCAGAGGTTTCCTACATATCCTGGGCTAAACAGGAATCAGGTCAATGTAGTTCGGGAAATTTTGGTAGCTGGGACTACCGTGTGACTGTAGTGCTCACTGCTGTTGTGCGCTGTTGCATGCTGCTGTAGGATGCTACCGCTCACTGATCTCCTTGTTACATTGTTCTGAAAGGAAAAACAAGAAGCTAAGCTAGACTATGGATCATGAGATCTCATCTATCCTCGACTTGTTCTTGTTGCCTTGCTTTCTTGTCGGCCAACGCTTTCCTCTGATGCCTTTATTTTGTGGACTTGGGGGATGATACTGGTCCTTCGCCTTTTCTGAATGCCAGTTTTCATCACCGCACTTGATCTGCTGGGGACATGGCCCCCTTCTTTAAGCCTTTCAATGGTTTCTTCAGTGGTATGGCTTTCTTCATCAAAATTGTTATATTGGGCCTGCTATAATGCTCCCGAACTGCTTCTTTTGAGGCGCGTTCTTTCTTCTTTTTGAGTCGCGCGCTTGCCTTTGCAGCCTTCTGCTTCTTGGTGCTGGGGATTTTTGTTTCCTGCTTGGGGGTCTCTGTTGTAACCTTCCACCTTCAGGTGGGGTTACTGATTCCAAAATTTAGAGCTGAAATGTATTCCCGCATTATACTGGTGGGCGACCTAGAACTTAAATGTATTCCCGTATTATACTGGTGGGCGACCTAGAACTTAAATGTATTCCCGCATTATACTGGTGGGCGACCTAGAACTTAAAAGTATTCCCGCATTTTACTGGTGGACGACCTAGAACTTAAATGTGTTCCCGCATTTTACTGGTGGGCGACCTAGAACTTAAATGTATTCCCGCATTATACTGGTGGGCGACCTAGAACTTAAATGTATTCCCGCATTATACTGGTGGGCGACCTAGAAATTAAATGTATTCCCGCATTATACTGGTGGGCGACCTAGAACTTAAATGTATTCCCGCATTATACTGGTGGGCGACCTAGAACTTAAATGTATTCCCGCATTATACTGGTGGGCGACCTAGAACTTAAATGTATTCCCGTATTATACTGGTGGGCGACCTAGAACTTAAAAGTATTCCCGCATTATACTGGTGGGCGACCTAGAACTTAAATATATTCCCGCATTATACGGGTGGACGACCTAGAACTTAAATGTATTCCCGCATTATACTGGTGGGCGACCTAGAACTTAAATGTATTCCCGCATTATACTGGTGGGCGACCTAGAACTTAAATGTATTCCCGCATTATACTGTTGGGCGACCTAGAACTTAAATGTATTCCCGCATTATACTGGTGGGCGACCTAGAACTTAAATGTATTCCCGCATTATACTGGTGGGCGACCTAGAACTTAAATGTATTCCCGCATTATACTGGTGGGCGACCTAGAACTTAAATGTATTCCCGCATTATACTGGTGGGCGACCTAGAACTTAAATGTATTCCCGCATTATACTGGTGGGCGACCTAGAACATAAATGTATTCCCGCATTATACTGGTGGGCGACCTAGAACTTAAATGTATTCCCGCATTATACTGGTGGGCGACCTAGAACTTAAATGTATTCCCGCATTATACTGGTGGGCGACCTAGAACTTAAATGTATTCCCGCATTATACTGGTGGGCGACCTAGAACTTAAATGTATTCCCGCATTATACTGGTGGGCGACCTAGAACTTAAATGTATTCCCGTATTATACTGGTGGGCGACCTAGAACTTAAATGTATTCCCGCATTTTACTGGTGGGCGACCTAGAACTTAAAAGTATTCCCGCATTTTACTGGTGGGCGACCTAGAACTTAAAAGTATTCCCGCATTTTACTGGTGGGCGACCTAGAACTTAAATGTATTCCCGCATTTTACTGGTGGGCGACCTAGAACTTAAAAGTATTCCCGCATTTTACTGGTGGGCGACCTAGAACTTAAAAGTATTCCCGCATTATACTGGTGGGCGACCTAGAACTTAAATGTATTTGAAATTGTTTCCCCGTTCTTCCGAGAAAATTTTCGACAATCGGCAGAAAATATTCTGCCCCGGTTTTTGGTGGTTTCCCTGGCGTTGCGTCTTGCCGCCATCATCAATCCTTTGTTTTCCTGCAGCAGACAAAAGGATTTAGTTAGTTTTAATCGTGGTGGTAGGAGGTGCCTTTCCAGCGGATGATTTTTCCTCTCTTCCCCTTTTCTTGCTCTATGTCCCCATAATTGGTTGGTGGACAAAATTGCTTGCTGGGGGTTTCTAGCCTGCTGGGGCTGGTTTTCAATTTATCCCCTTTCCTGCTTTCTCTTTAAGCACATGCTGTGGGAGTCTGTTTTTACTCCCGAAACCACTCCCTTTAGGAGCTTACTTCCTCCAAAACTGGCAGGCACGATCATTGCATTGCCTGGGGCCGGCCTTTAAGACTGTTTGTGTTATCCTGCATTGGATGAATTCCCCTTCGGTCTCTGGTAGTAAGCTTTGAAAAATTCTTTTCAAGACAATATTTTTTTTTAGGAAGAGAAATAAAAGATAGAAAAGGGAGAAAATCTTTCTGAACCAATATTTGGTGGGAGAAGAAACTCAAAAGAACTTATCTGGAGGACATGACTGGTCCCCGTGATCATGACGTGCACCATAGATTCCCGACCCAATCTATTTGTATCAATCGATTTGCCCGATGGTCTGACTTGCTGGGGATGATAAATGAGTGTCCATTGCGAATGTGGTCGCTTTTTTGTTGATCTGTCTTGTCGCCTCATAGTGCCCTTCGAGGGGTTTTCACTAATGAGACTCTCTCTTTTCTCTCATCTCCCGGTGCCTTATGGTGCCTGTGAAGGTTTCCACCAATAAGACTCTCTCATTTCATATCTCTCATCTTACGTCGCCTTTCGGTGCCTGTGAAGGTTTTCACCGATAAAACTCTTTCATTTTATTCTTCATCTTATGTCGCCTTTCGGTGCCTGTGAGGGTTTTCACCGATAAGACTCTCTCATTTTATTTTTCATCGAGGAATCGGGGTGTTGTCGATATGACCCTCTCTTCTGGGGATTCCTTTGATCATCAATTCCTTCCCAATCTTATGATCCTCTCCTTCGCTGGGGGTCGGCGTATTATTCCTGGCCCTATTTGCCTGACTTGGTATCTCTTGGATATTGATCGGGAGGTCTTTTGGGCATCGATGTTGGTTTTTGTGTGGGGTTAAAGAAAGGCTATCAAAAAATGAAATAATTTGATGGGTGATCTGCTATAACCTTTGGAATCAAACCTTTGTTGGAACTTAAACATAACCTCTGCCCCAGTTTTCTTGCTTGGGGAATTTTATTTTTTTACACTTATGTTGATCTATGTGCGTTACGCACACTGTGCCTCTTATGCACCCTATGTACATTATGCATCCTATATACACTATGATGCACACTATGACCGAGTCGTGAGGCGCCTACGTATTCTCTTTGAGGAATCAGGTCAAACGTAGTTCCCAATTCCTCTTTTTCATTTGACTTTCTTTATTTTTCTTTTTTTTTTGTTACCATTTTCTTTTCTTTTTTCTTTTCGTTTTGTTGTTTTCTTTTCTTTCTCTTTTTTTTTCTTTTGTTTACCTGTCGCGCTTGCGTATTCTATTCGTTGCTACTAATTCCGAACGAGGGGTATGAAAGAAAAATAAATAAGGCTCAAAAGGGGTTAACGAAGGATAAAGTGTTTGGGTAGCAGAACAAAATGCCTTCGTCATTCCAGTCTTCAAAACATGCCAAGTGCAAACAATACAGTTTAAATTCGTAGTCTCTTCTGGTGGTGCTGGATTTGACAATTATATTCAACATTTGTTTGTTCATTTGTCACTTCTAAAGCACCGTTGGGCGACCCTCATGCCAATTTGGCGAATCTTGCTTTTAACGGTTTTTCTTTGTGTTCACTTGCCCCAGTTCCATATGACTCGAGCTCTGAATAATCTCAACCGTCCTTATTTCCTTTAAATGGTCTGATCGCCTTTTCAGGGTTTTGTGATTAACTTTTAAGATTAGGCCCAAACTGGGTGCCCATGTCATGTCCCTAGAATCGGCATTGAACGAAATGATAAAAGGACTAAACAAAAAGACGACTGGAACTAACAAAAGACCGGCTTTGTATTAGACTATCGGCGAAATGGTTTGAATAATAAAACAAACAAAACAACCAGAATAAAATCCTAACACAAACTGGACAAAATTTAAACAAACTGCTATGACAAAATGGAAAGATAAGAAGGTTTGACACAGGACAAAATCCTAATTACAACCTTAATAATCCGGATAACAGAAATGACAACAAAATAAGCCACCACAAGCTTCTCTCTTGCTAACCAAGGAACGGAGCGTCCTCCCCTTTATCAAAACTGGCATCTTAGCCACTGAACTTCGCATCAATACTGCCAAGACCATTACCAGCTTCAATATCATCAACCTCCGTCAGCAAGTCCCCAATAGGATTCGAGTGCTTCTGTTATCAGGCCTGATCCCAGCAGAGTGTGTATCATGAGATGCAAGTAAAGGATTCTGGGTGTCATTGTCTGGCTTACCATAAACCAACCACCTTAACTTTCTTTGCAAAACAAACAGGTTAGAATGGACTCAATCGGTCCCCATTATTAACAACATCCTTTCTTTTTTTTTTCTTTTTTTTTTCTTTCTTTTTTTTCGATTTTTTCCTTTTCTCTTTTTTTCATTTTTCTTCGGGTTTTTTTCTCATTTTTTTTGCTTTTCTTTTTGTTGTGGTCGAATCTTATGGAGATTGCCTACGTATCATGACCCCGCATGAATCAGACCTTGCGTAGTTCGGACCAATAAAAGGTAAACAATAATAAACATTTTTTTCTTATCAATTTTCATAATGAAACAAACTGGGTTTCAAAGGTTTAAAGATGACCTACAAACTCGAAAATCAAACAACCCATATATTCTAATCAAGAGATTTATAAACTCAAAAACAAAAGGCTAGCTCCCTTTCTCTGTTCGACAAATGCAACCAAACGGTTATTTTTGCAAATGTGGCCCCTTCCAAATTTCACATGAATTTTGAGGCCGGGGAGGATTATTTTATGACACTTTACAAACTTGTCCGTTCTTTTACGAAAATAACCTTTCGACAACTGAAAGATACTCTAAGGCTATTTCGGCAAGAACGGTTTAAGACGCGGCAGAAGCTGGCTCGGCTTATTTTTACCAAAAATCCAAACGGTATTCACCTGACCGCTGACTCTTTGTTTTTTTGTTCTTTTCAAATTGCAATAAAAACCTGGTGTTGCAAACACGGCCCTTCAGCGCCTCGGGGACGAAGATTTTTAAGGCTGTGTGGGTCCATATCTCAAAATTACCCAAAGGTGGCTGTTTATGCCAAATCAGCCTTCCGGCGTCCCTATCGGGAACATTCGGCTATTTATGACAAAACAACATCACCAAAATTTGACATATATTTTTGTTATTTATTTATTTTTGGCTTTTTTAGCAAAATGGTGGGGTTAGACCCGATGAGGGTTGCCTACGTATCTCACATCCGGTGAGAATCAAACCCGCGTAGTTCGGGCAATCAAGAATAAGTAGATGAACTAACTCCCTTTTTTTTTGTGAATTTGTGAAAGAACTACTTTAAAAGAAGAACTGAAGTATTTTTTTTGGATTTTTGATTGATCTTCTTTTTGAAAGAAATACTTCTAAGATATATTTTTTGAATTGCATTTGCTTTTTTTTTATTCTAAAGAAGAAGAAGAAAGTATTTTTTGGAATTTTATTTTTAATAAAAGAAATGCTTCTCAAAATGTTTTTGAATTTTGAATTTTCTTTTCAATTTTGAAAGAAGAATCAAAATATTTTCGGATTTTTTTTATTATATATATATATATTTATATTATATTATTTTTTTTTAAAAAAAAACAATTAGAAAGACTTTCTAAAGAAGTCAATAATGGAAAATATTTTTGGATTATTTTAATTTCGGCATTTTCATAAACAAATAAATAAACCTATTTTAAAAACAAGACTTTTTTTTTATTTAGAAAAACAAGACAAAACAATGATGATTTTTTTCTACTCTTCCTTTGTTTTTAATAAAACAAACTAATAAGACATATTTTTTTTTATTTTCTCAAAATTTCGGCAGAGTTTCGACACTACTTGGACATTTGCTTTTTTTTTTCCTAACAATAAGTAGTCACATCTCTACACTGTTATTTTCTCCTCTTTTCCACTATTTTCTAATTTGTGGATGATGATGAAAACATGCACAATCTTTCTTTTGAATTTTCAATGTTTTTTTTTATATATATATACATATATATTTTATTTTTTATATTTATTATATTTTCAAAAATGTGGCATGGGGGACATAAGGAATTTCAAGACTTCTTGGATTCCGCAAATGTTCCCCATGTGCTTTTCCCAAAAATGAAGCGTGGGGGACATAGGGAATTCCAAGAATTCTTGGATTCCACAAATGTTCCCTAGGTGCTTTTCCCAAAAATGAAGCGTGGGGGACATAGGGAATTCCAAGGCTTCTTGGATTCCACAAATGTTCCCCATGCTTTGATTAAAATAACACCATGCTGGAAATGACCAAATGACCCATTCGCCCTTGACTAAATACAACATGTAGCACATAGGATGCCGAAAGATGGTCTATTATTTTCAGGTTGCTTGTCCTAGACGGACCCAACCCCTGTGTTGAGTCCCCTAAGTCAAATGCACATGATGCAAATAAACACTCTTACTAGGGATCCGGCATGAAGTTGAGTTATTCTAGGTAAAAACCTGAGGCATATTGTTCTAAACCTAGCTTACCCAAACGGACAGTTTGAGCCGAAATGGGGGCAACGTACCGGGAGCACGAAAGTCTACCCGGCCTAGTTACTTGTCCCAACTTCGTCTTATTTGGTATGACTTTAACAGAAAGGTGGGCCACGCGCACGTGTACACCATAAATTCAGAAGACTCAGAAAGAAGGGTTTCGTAGCAGTTTTATATACACAATTCAGATAATATTAAAGCGGTAAAAGCATCATTTAGCACATTAAGCACATATCATGTAAAAATCAGATAATAAATAAAGCCAACTATAACAGTTATTTTAAGCTCGAATTCTTGAACCCTGAACCAGAGATTCTGGGTTCGTTCCCCAGCAGAGTCGCCATAGCTGTCACACCTCCTTTTTCCGCACCCGAGAGGGCGCGAGAGAGTTTTTTCCAATTAAAGGACAATCGAAACGGGATTTGTTTATTTATTTCAGAGTCGCCACTTGGGAGATTTAGGGTGTCCCAAGTCACCAATTTTAATCTCGAATTGAGGAAAATAATGACTCCATATTACAGTCTGCGTACCAGAAATCCGGATAAGGAATTCTGTTAACCCGGGAGAAGGTGTTAGGCATTCCCGAGTTCCGTGGTTCTAGCACGGTCGCTCAACTATTATATTTGGCTTATTTATCTGATTTTAAATACAATTATGAACCATGTGCAAAATTTATCTTTTTACCGCTTTATTATCATTATTTTAAGGAATGTGAACATCGCTTAAAACATGTTTTTGGAATGCGTTACATGAAATGCACCCACAATCCGGAACATATTTTATTTGACGTTTTGGGATTTGGATTTGGGTCGCATGAAATGCACACCCAAGTTTAAGAAAGTAGATTATTAAACACGCACCTAAAGAGACTATCGTGTTATTATTTTGGGAAGGCCGTGAAATTCGCTGAACGGCCCTCCTGAATTCTAAGTAATTGAAAACAAGTATTTACTGAGGGCCCTACAATTTTGTATTTTTATTTGGCGAGGCTCATATCATTCTTATTTTTTAAAAGGAATTTGCAACGTCATGGACACGCATCTCGAACCACGTCACAATCAATGTACCCATGATTAGAAACACATTTTGACTATGCTGAGATTTGGATTTGGGCCACCTAAATGTGCGCCCGAGTTAGGGAGAATAAATTATTAAAGGCGCGCCTAAAGCGACTAGCGTATCATTTATTTTGGGGAAGGCCGTAAAATTCACTAAACGGCCCGTCCCGGAATCAAGTATTTAACACATATTTTTTGTGAGGGCTCCGCGATCTGTACATTTTTTATGTGGCGAAGCTCGTCTCGTTTTTATTATTTGAGGGCAAACTTAAGACAACTACGATTTTCTACCAATGAAGTCATCCGAGGTTAAACAAAAAAAACAACGATTCTAACAGGTAATAATATCCATGGTAAAAATGAAAAAAAAAACAAAGCAATTTAACAAAGACGATACACACACCGTTCATATGCTCACATTTACTTTAAGCATGCAGTAACTAAACATAGAATAAACATTTTTAACACAACAACAAAAAATTGGATTGTTGACATTCATCAATATCGAATATTCTCATTTTTTGCCTTGAACCATAATATGCAAAACGAATGAAATGAAACCAAGGAAAAAGAACACTAACCTTCGAACCTTGACAATCCTAGAACGACAAACAGTGCCTCCTACGGAACTCGAACCTGACCTTACTCGACGAGGAACAATGACGAAACCTCGGACAAACACCTCGACGTACCGGACCTCGACGAACCAAAGACGACCTCGATGGAAAACAGAAAACTTGGCCAAGCAGGATCGCAGCAACCCACAACTGCTCGCGAAAGATGAAACAACGTCGACAGCAGTAAGGTCGATGCGAGGTGAGCTGGTGGTTGACGGTGGCCGTGAGGGTGTAGGACTGGTTGTTTTCGTGGTGGTTTTGGGTTAGGGTCGACGGGAGTTCAGGCAGGAGGCTGGTCGACTGGTGGTGGGTTGTTGACGCTACTGCTGGTTCGTGGTGGATGGTGGGTTGTTGATGGTGGTTCGGGCAGGAGGGTTGAAGGTGGTTATGGTAGGCGTTGGGGTGTTGGAGATGGAGGTGGTGTTTGGACAGTAGGAAAGGTGACGCAGCAGCAGCAGCAACAACAAATGATGCTCGACGGGGCCGGTGGTTCAGGCGTTGATGGAGGTGGTGTTTATGGCGTCGGGGAGTGGGGCTGGTATGCTGGTAGCGGTGGTTTTAGGGTCACGATGGGGAAGGAGATGGATTCGTTTTTGGGGTGTTGATGGTGGGTTTGGGGTAGGTGAGGGAGCTGGTAGCGGCATCAATGGACGTCGGAAAAGGTGGTCGACGAAGGAGAAGAAATGGTTCCGACGAAAGGGTTGCGGACGTGAGGATGGTGAAGGTTTTTTGAGTAGGGTTTTTTCTTCTTCTTCTTTAGGAAGAAGATGATCTACAGTACTCCTTGTTTCCAAAATCTGTCCTCCTCGTTCAAAATTTTTCAAAAGTCTTTTCTTTTTGTATTCATGCTCAATTTTCCAATTACATTTGACAGTGTATTGGTTGTGTACCTGGTATAGAGAACAAAAGAAGAAAGGAATGATCAGCTGGGCAGTATGCAACAAACACAGCAACAGCAGATACACAGCAACAACACAGCAACAAACCAACAACCACAAGTGTTTTCCACAGTCCACAGACAACCAGCAACAGTTTCCAGAACAAAGAAAAACCAACAGATGGTCGAGCACCAAACAAGTAATCCCAGAAAAGAGTAGTGAAACATCAGAAATAACAGAGTATTCAATGCAGCAACACCAGCAGTTCAACAATCACAAGCAGCTCAATCAGGGCAAACAATAGAACTTGGCCAAGACAGCTTGACCAATATGAATTCTTCTGTAGTTTTCAGACAGTGTTTGGTTACATTGTTTCTGGAAATTTCCTTATATTTTTTTCAGTTTCCTTTAACTCACAAGACCTCTCTCAAGACTAAAATTTCCAGCCCCTTTTAAGTTCTGAAATGGCCCATTTATAAGCCAAACAAACAGTGCAGTCAAGCTGCCTGGATCCTGCCAATTTGCAGACTGCCCATACCTATTAAATCCCACGCCTAAGCATCTTTTTGATGCCAACCCTTTGTTCCCCACGCTTGGCTTATTCCTTTTGTTCAAGAGTTATGGGTTCATTTAAGTATTCATTTTAAACCCCATACTCTTGTGTCTTGTTCCCCATTGGCATTAGTTTAATCCCAATTTAGTACCCTACTTGTCAGCTCATTTAAACTAAGCTTTTCTGTTCTTTTCAAACCCCAGACTACCCCTGTTAAACCCTGATTATTACTGCCCTAAACCCATTGCAGCATCTGTGCATTTTGAACTTCTGAAAGTTCAAATTCAGAACTGCCCATGGGCTGAATCTTTTCAGTCGTTTTGCAATACAAACAAACCCATTTCAAACAGTGTCGGGCATTCAGTTAGTGACATGGTTCGATCAGTCATGTGACATTATTAGTTCATTTGATCAATTAGTTATAGAAAACCAATCGACGATGTTTATCGAGTCGACTATACTAAATACAACAGGTAATAATCAATCGTTCACATAAACAATACGTACAGGGACCCAAAGGGCATCGGACAACTTTTGTTCAATTACTGGGAACCTATATGAATTATTTATGCGACAACTATCCTAATCGAACATGTATATCACAGAATATATTCAGAACATACACAGAAAATAATCGACCAAATAAAAAGGTCTTTGACAGAGATGGAAGAAATTAAGAAAATTATCAGACAATAACACACAGTCACAACAAAGCATGCTAACAGCTCAATCAAAATTAAAACAAAGAGAAGGGAAAACTTACTGAAAGAGTTTGAACCAAACTGACCCAAATCCGACTTAGCTTCGACCATTTGAGGCCGAACAAACTTTAATCAGGGTGTTCTCACACGAGAACACCTTGATTAAGGTCTATTAGACCTCAAACCCCTGTTAAGACCGGCCGGATTCCAAGGCTATTCGTGTTCTAGGTTTTGGGTCTTCAGATCTGGTTTTTTAAGAGTTGTGGGTAGATTCGGACCAAACCAAGCCTGGTTTGGTCACGAGGGAGGTTAGGGGAGTGTCTGGTACGAAGATGGTGAGGTTTGGTATAAGTCCGGGTTCGACTCGAATCTTCAAATGAAGATTCGAGATGAAGGAAGGTGATTCGAGGCTAGGGGGTAATAGATCCATGTTCAGGAGAGTGAGGGGGTCCTAGGGTGTTCAGGAGGTGGTCATCGGCGTTCATGCCGCCGGGTTCTGGTGAAAGGGAAATCAGGGCGGCTGCTAGGGTTTGGGGGGGGGGTTTCAGTGTTTGGTGAAGACGATGAGTGGAGGGGGGTTCGGATAGGGGGCGCGGGGTGTTAGGTTAGGTTTATATATGGGGAGGGTGATT
The DNA here is from genome assembly GCF_000715075.1 of Nicotiana tabacum. Taxonomy (NCBI): domain Eukaryota; kingdom Viridiplantae; phylum Streptophyta; class Magnoliopsida; order Solanales; family Solanaceae; genus Nicotiana; species Nicotiana tabacum. The sequence goes on from NC_134101.1 coordinate 223,751,913, forward strand.
CAATCCTGGCCGTTGGATTGATTACAATTGATGGTCAGGATTGGGGAAGCTTAACAATACGGTGCCGTTTGGTTAAGTAGGGGGTCGGTTAAAATGGGAATGGGTCGGGTCACGAGGGCCAATAAGGGCCATCGGATCAATGGAGATGAATGGCTCAGATTAACCGTCCCTAAAACGACGTCGTTTGGGTCCGTACTTGGGCAGGTCGGTCTTGGACTGGACTGGTGTGCCGGTTTTGGGCCTATTTTTGTTACATTTCTTGGGCCCAAACTCATTTTCATTCACTCTTTTCTTTTATTTTTTTTCTAATTTTAAAACCAAAATGAAATAATAAAAACAATGAAATTAAAACAAACAACAATGTAACATTTTAACACAATTATCACAAAAATATTTAAGTAAGTTAAATCACAACCTAGAACGAACGATGCATATATATATATTTTGAATTTTCTTTCAACGACCGAATTACGGTTTGATTACCATGACAGACGTACTTTGTATTTTGATCGATAAGATTAAATGCAAAATGGACCGAACCACAAATGACTAGCAGTACATGTCATGAAAAATTGAAAATTTGCACAGCGAGGTCACTGGTCACTATTTTTGTTTTCTTTTGGAGTGATTGTCCGTGAAGCAAAAATCACGTGCTTACAGGTAATTGAAGGGAAATAGATTATATTTTCTTACCAAGCCATCGTAAAAGCGAAGTCTGGGATGTCTGCAATTGAGGATTTTTTTTCGTAAATGCGAGGACTGCCCTGCCCAATCCCCCTTCGCAATTGCAAGCTCAAGCTCAACTTCGCAAAAGTGAAGTTCAAATTTGCGAACAGGTCATCGCAAAGCAATACCTGCAGCTCAGCACGAGAACTGAAGCACACCAGTAGTGTTCAACTATCCCAAACTCATCCGAAACGCGTTTGAAACTCACCCGAGCCCCTCGGGCTCCAAACCGAATATGTACACAAGTGTAATGTCATCATATAAACTAGCTTGCGTGATCAAAATATGAAAATAACATCTAAAACCACGAATAGAAAATCAAAACACATGAAATTCAAAAGAAAACTCAAGAACCTCTATAATCACAACTACGTGTCCGAATCCTATCTAGCTAACTCCAAATTGCACCAAATTTTGCCGACAAGTTTCCAATAGAAAAAAGAACTTATTCTAAGTACCAAAATCAAAATCCAAACCCGATAACCGTAAAATCGACCTACTCTCAAACCTAGGAAATTTCCAACTTTCAATTTGTTAACTTTCGGCTAAACAAGTCAAATAAACATCTGATACAAAAATATAATAGTATCTAGCTTTAAACTCTGAGTCTAAAAGTCTATGAAGCCTCTAAAAAATTAGGGCAGTTTGTTTGGGACATAACTCACGTGCAAATTTTTAACTAGAAATAATAACACAAAATAAAAGGGATGGAATCAAAGCAATAAACTCCATGATCTGAAATGGAGCTCACCAAAGTCTGCTACAGTGGGAGGTGGTCCTAACTCGTAGCCTGCTCATCTGTAAAACCTATGCCTATATTGACATAAGTCAATGTAGGTTTCAAAGAAAACATTAAAATATCGGTAAACTACAACAATACTCATGTAAAATAATCCTCCCACTAAAGCTAGAATGTGACTCTAAAAGAAATATGCATGCATGATCGTATACAGTTCTAACAAAAATTTCTTATGAATTAGTTGAAGCAAACAATTCGTATACCTTGTTTGAATTAAACCCTAAGGATACCTTATTTTCTGGAAGTGCTCAAGCCGTTGTGTCTATTGTTGAAGGTATGAGAGTTTCACATTTTACGAGGAGTTTTCTTCATTTCACAATCTTTTGGTTGAAAGAAGAGATAGGGTGCTTGAATATATTCAGGCATCTTTGACAGGCTGACAGCCTAACTGATATTGATTTTTTTTAGACCTAGAAATAAAGATGGTGTTGTAATAGAGAAGAAAGACATGGAAAGGAACATGACAACAGATAAAGATGAAGAAGCAGAAAAAACTATACTAGATGAGAAAAGAGGAAGAAAAAGGAGGAAGACGTTATTACTCTTTAAAGTTTAGACATGCTTTATTTTACTTGTAAATAATGTACTTCATCTTTAAGAACTAAGGGTAATATTTGAAATTGTTGTGCAAGATACATTTATATAATTTGGTGGGATTTGAATTGATTCAATTGTTGAATGTTGGTTTCAATATATATCAATTCTATTTCAAATTGTGATGGTAGTCTTTGTGTAAGCTAGGAAGTATACCTAGCTAAATTTAGCAAGGAAAACTTATGAATCCAAATGAAAAAAAAAGGCAGAATACTTCCTATTGAAATATTCCTAGCTAATTACTTTTAGCAGGAATATTACAAGCTAATGTTCAATGAAGTCAACATTGTTAAAGTAGATTTTGATAGGATTTCAGCCAGTAATAATTGACCTAGCTAATATTCGATAGGGATACGTCGCCTAGCAGAATATCCTTCTATTTGGCTATGGATGACACAGTTTTCTCCTCAAATTTTGCTAATAGCGCATTAACTACTGAAATTAGCTAGGGTCATTTTATTAATAAAGCGATGTTAGCATTCTTGCAAGTAACCTAAGATTATTCACGTTTGTCCTGTAGATGTTTAAAAAAAAAAAAAAATAATGCTACCAGATGCAAGGTCTAAATAATGATGTATTCAGAAAAAAGTGCATGAGGGGGCTATACCGTACCTCAAAATCAATACAACAGGATGATACCATCACCAATATAAATGGAAGGTAGGACTTAATAGACAAAAATGCTAAGGTCCTTCCAAAAAACACAAATATACATCTAACTGATGAAGAAATTAGATTTGTCATACTTTGTCCTTATGGCGAACAACTTCCATTTATCTGGTAAGAAAACACTTTTAATAGTTCTAGGGAGATGTTGGAAACTCTGAATTTCAACGCCCGATTAGAAGTAGAGGCAAGTTTAGTCACGCAACCAGCCACCTGATTACCTTCTCTGAAACAGTGATGCACCCCCAGTGCTTGCCTCATTTATGATGTTGATGATGTTGTGTGCAATCTGTTTGATCTTCATATTGTTGGTCGTTCTGTTGGTCAGCATATTTGCACAAATCAGGGAGTTGAATTCAAGAACAAAATTAGTGTACTCATGCTGGCGGTACTATATATTTCACTCCAAACTCAGCAGCCAGAGCTTATGTCATGTTGTTGCTATTACTCTGTATGGGCACTGAGGAGGCCATGAATATGTCGCCGTTGTTGTCCCTCACAATGCCCCCTATACCAGCACTATCAGTTCCTTTGATAAAGCTACTGTCAGTGTTGACTTTGATTTTGCCCGTAGGAGGTGTTTGCCACATGACTTGATTCTAGCTTTATTGGGGAGTAGGAGATAGTGTTGTCATTGTATTTTTTCTTGTTGCCATGCCCACAAGAGGACCATTATTTCCAGATTTCCCAGCAAATGATAGTGGATCCTTTGTCTTGTAGATTAATGTTGTTCAAACTAACTTGAAGCTTTTCGTTCTTTTCTAGTTCTCTGACTAACTCGACTTTCACTAAATTTTTACTTCAGCTTCAAGGTTAATTTGATCACTAGTGACAATGTTCCTCAAAAAATGACTTCTCTCATATTAAAGATAGCCGGTGGATATATAGTGTTACAGAACGAACCCAGACACTTTACACAATGAACATAAATTATTTTTTAGTAGTATACATAACCTATATATAGATAGCAGATTTGTATGAATCTCTTTTATTTCTTTCCTTAGTTAGCACCTGATGTACATGTGTATATATATGTATCACTACATGAAATAATATACCAATTTGATTCTTCCATACCTTGTTGATTACATGGTATCGAAGCCACATCTATGGCTTCACCGGAGTTGAGTTTGTCTCGCCGCAGTTGACCAAAACTTTCCGGTAGACACGTGAGGTGCGTGTGTGGTCCATTCTCTGTCCAGCTTTGTTCTCCGAGATCACCTTGATTATTTTCGATCGATTTTTGGTTATCCTCTGATAACAGAACCTTATTTTTGTAAAGAACAGACTCGGACAAGGTTATATTACATCAATTTTGGTCTGGTTTGAGTTCTTCTACTATTTGGTTTGTTTTTGGGATACTGAAGTAGTCGTGGAACAATATTTTTGCATCTGATTGCTTGTTTTGTGAATTGGTATTTGTTGGGTCTTCCTTGTAAGATGCTTTGTTACAATTTGAGACTTGATATTATCTGTTGGGACTTCCCTTATCAGAAATTTTGTTGGTCTATGATTTTATTTGTTTGGTTCACTGATTTGGTTGAATGGATTATTGGAGTGAAGTTCTGTTAAATAGATTATTGACTTCGTGTTTACCAGAGAGTTGTTTTGGTATCTTTTTTAGCTTTGGGGACCTTTGTTAATTTAATCGGTTTGTTATTCAAAGGAAAACATGATGGTAAAGAATGATAATGCAATAACTCCTAGTCCAGCAATCTTGGTTTCAGATGAGTTTCTTAAGTTCCTTCAAAATCATAAATCAGTTAAGGAATCTTCTTTAACTACAGCCTTTGCTAAGTCAGATAAAACATGTCTTATCACCTCTTGCAATAAATGGGTGATCGATTCAGGTGCCACAAATCACATGACAGGTAATCCAAATATTTTTTCTAGCTTTCGCTCACATAAAGCACCCTCTCCAATTACTGTAGTTGATGGATCAACATGTAGCAGTGTTGGATTTGGGATTGTTAAACCAACTTTCTCTATTACCCTGTCATTTATATTAAGTCTACCAAACTTGGTCTTTAACTTGATTTAATTTATGTTAGTAAAATTACTAAAGACCTTAATTGTTGTGTTGCATTCTTTCCCGATCATTGTTTATTTCTAGATATTACAACAAAACAGGTTATTGGTAAAAGATATTTATCTGGTGATCTCTACATCCTTGATGAATGGGAGCCATGATCTATTGCATGCTCTAGTGTTGTGTCTCCATTTGAAGCACATTGTCGATTAGGACATCCCTCTCTGCCTTTGTTGAAGAAGTTTTATCCTCAGTTTCAGAATATTTCTTCATTGGATTGTGAGTCATGTCGATTTGCAAAACATCATCGCATCTCGTTAAGTCCAAGGGTTAATAAACGATTTGAGTCAGCTTTTGAGTTAGTTCATTCTGATGTTTGATGACCATGTCTCGTTGTTTCCAAAACTGGGCGTAAGTATTTTGTCAACTTTGTAGATAAGTTTTCACGAATGACTTGGATTTACTTTATGAAGATCCACTCTGAAGTGTTTACTCATTTTTCTGCCTTCTGTGCTGAAGACAAAACTCAACTGAATGCTTCAGTGCGTATTCTAAGGAGTGATAATGCTATAGAATACATGTCATAGTTATTTCGGTCATACATAAGACAACATGGTATACTACATCAGTCTTCATTTGTTGATACACCCTCTCAAAATGGAGTTGCTGAAAGGAAGAATAGGCATCTACTTGATACAACTCGGGCTCTTTTGTTCCAAATGAAGGTTCCTAAATAGGTTCTGGGCTGATGTGGTTTCTACGACTTGTTTTCTGATTAATCGCATGCCGCTTACTGTGCTTGGTGGTAATGTGCCTTACAATGTCCTTTTTCCAAGCAAGTCATTATTTCCAGTGGAACCTAAGGTATTTGGAAGCACATGTTATGTTCGAGATGTTCGACCAACTGTTACCAAGTTGGATCCCAAGGCATTGAAGTGTGTTTTCCTTGTCTATTCTCGCCTTCAGAAGGGGTATCAGTGTTATTCTAGTGAACTTGGCAAGTATTTGGTGTCAACTGATGTGGTATTTTCAGATACTACACCAGTCTTCTATTCACCTCCCATTTCTATAAGTCAGGGGGAGGAAGATGAGTGGCTAGTATATCAGGTTACTCGTACTTTGATAGAACAACGAGATGATGTTCCTCCATCTCCTAGTTCTATTGAGCACCAATCCATTATTCTGCCTTCACCACATGCTCCAACTGTGTTATCAAGACTACAAATTGCTCAAGTTTACTCATGGAGGCAACAGACGAATGATACATGTTCTGCACTAGTTCCTTCATCATCAGATTTGCCTCCATCTGATCCTCCAGAAGACATTGACCTTCCAATTGCTCTTTGCAAAGGTATACGTACTTGCAAATCCACTTATTCTATTACTAATTTTATTTCCTACAACCACTTGTCTCCTGCATCTATATCTTTGATTGTGTCTCTAGACTCTTTTTCTATACCCAAAACGGTGAAAGAGGCTTTGAATCATCCTGGATGGTCTGAAGCAATGCTTGAGGAAATACATGCCTTAAAGAAAAACCACTCTTGGGATTTAGTGGATTTACCCAGTGGAAAGAAAGCAGTGGATTCAAGTGGGTGTTCACGGTTAAAGTTAATCCTGATGGATCTGTGGCGAGACTTAAGGTCAGACTTGTGGCTAAGGGATATGCTCAAACTTATGGGGTGGATTATTCATATCCGGTTGCCAAACTTACTTCTGTCCGCTTGTTCATTTCTCTAGCTACTTCTGAGAATTGGCCTTTGCATCAATTGGATATTAAGAATTCTTTTCTTCATGGTGATCTCCATGAAGAGGTATATATGGAGCAACCACCTGGTTTTGTTGCTCAAGGGGAGTATGAAAAAGTATTCCATTTGAAGAAATCCTTATATGGCTTGAAGCATAGTCCCTGAGCTTGGTTTGGTAAATTTAGTGAAGTAGTTCAATAATTTGGGCTGAAAAAGAGCAAATGTGATCATTCTGCCTTCAACAAGCAATCAACAGCTGGATCTATTCTCCTTGTTGTATATGTGGATGACATTGTTATCACAGGGAATGATTATGTAAGAACCTCTTTTCTCAAGTTTTTCTTACATACAAAGTTTCATACAAAAGACCTGGGACAACTGAAATACTTCTTGGGAGTAGAAATAACTAGAAGCAAGAAGGGAATTTTTCTATCTCGGAGAAAGTATATGCTTGACTTACTAGCAGAAACTGGTAGCTGGCTGCCAAGCCTTGTTGTACTCCAATGGTTCCTAATTTGCATCTTATGAATGATGATGACGATCTATTTAATGATCCAGATAGATACAGGAGGTTAGTTGAGAGATTAAACTATATCACTGTGACTCGTCCAGATATTGCTTTTGCAGTGAGTATGGTTAGCCAGTTCATGTCCGCGCCAACAGTTAAACATTGGGAGGCTTTGGAGCAGATCCTATGTTACTTAAAAGGAGCTCCTAGACTTGGCATATTATATAGCAATCACGGTTATTCTCGCATTGATTGTTTTGCAAATGCAGATTGGGCTAGATCCAAGATTGGTAGAAGATCTACTACTGGCTGTTGTGTATTTGTTGGTGGAAACTTGGTATCATGAAGAAGTAAGAAACAAAATGTTGTATCTAGGTCCAGTGCAGAATCCGAGTATAGAGGTATGTCACAATCAACATGTGAGATAATGTGGATACATCACCTTTTAAATGAAATTGGGTTGAAGCATCCTACTCCATCAAAACTCTGGTGTGATAATCAAGTTGCACTCCATATTGCCTCAAATCTAGTGTATCATGAAAAAACCAAACATATTGAAGTTGACTGTCATTTTATTCATGAGAAGATTCAAGAGAACTTGATTTATACTAGCTACGTGAAGACAGGAGAGCAGCTAGCTGATTTGTTTATTAAAGCATTGAATGCCACTCGAGTTGATTACCTCTGTAACAAGCTGGGCATCATCAATATATATGCTCCAGCTTGAGGGGGAGTATTACAGAATGAACCTAGACACTTTACACAATGAACATAGACTGTTTCTTAGTAGTATACATAACCCATATATAGATAGCAGATTTGTTGTAATCTCTTTTATTTCTTTCCTTAGTTAGCACCTGATGTACATGTATATCTATGTATCCCTATATGGAATAATATACCAATTTGATTCTTCCATACCTTGTTAATTATATATAGTATAAAAACAATTTATATATAATATATCCATGACCGTGTATAATCTATGTATAGCGGTTATGAAAAGTAAATAATGAATCGAGTTAGCTATTTGTGTAAAAATCTCATTAATTAATTCATATTTTAAACTCAGTTGGGTTTATGTCGATAAGTAACTGACAAGAACATTTCGTTTGTTATTCATCAAAACTCACATAGCTCAAGATCAACAATTCACAAAACAGAATATGATGATGCCATCATATTACTCTTCTTTATACTAGAGGGATGTAAGTATGTATATTGTGTCCTCATGGACCGCACCTCACTCATTGGTGGATCCCGGATTTTGAGTTCGTGTGTGCTTTACTTTTTTTGACGTAATATTACTACTAATATATCATATAAGTATACAACTATTTAAATATGGAGATAAAAATATTAATGAGAAAACTATAGTACCAATATGAACGACGTCGTAAAAATGTGATACAACAACAACAACGCAGCCTTTCGGAAACAACCTCTCTATTCCTTCGGGGTAGGGGTAAGGTCTGCGTCTGATTCTAATAGACCATCGGCATCCTTCCCTCCAAGAACTTCCCACCTTGCTTTTGGGGTGACTCGAACTCACAACCTCTTGGTTGGAAGTGGAGGTTGCTTACCATCAGAGTAACACAATTTACGGTTCTGGAGGAATCCTTGGTTTTTAAAAGCACATATTCTTTTCTTTCTTTGCTATGGTGAATTAGATAAAGTAACAAAAGAAAAGTAAAAAAAAAAAAAACAAAGGTAAAACAAAGTTAGAACCAAAAGAATAAAAGTAGTAGTATTTGCTAAACAAAAGTCGCCAGTGAAAACCGAAAGAGTAAAATAGATGACCTAATAATTAATGGAGCAAAAGAAAGTTAGTGCTTGATATTAGAGCCCGTAGACTTTTAGAGCCCTTCATCACCCATCATAAACCAAAGCACCCACCAAGCCTTTTGTTATCTGGGTGTTTGCTATTGTGTTATATTTTTTAAAATTCTCTATATAATTATACGTGTTCGGGGTCGAGGTTAATGGGTGCTCGAGCACCCAATTTTTATATGTAGATCCGCCCCTGACCTCACTACATTCCAAAATATAAAAACAACAGAAAATCTTATTAGACAGCTTGTGTCGAAAACTATAATGACATATTTCTATATGCAAGACGACGTAAATACTAGAACCAAAGCAGCAAAGGAAGAAAGTACAGTGGTTGACAACGAAATTCAATTGCAAGATTCTTCTTTTAAGAAAAGGTTTGACGCCATGAGATCACTCTTGACAATGTTGATAAGGAGTAGCGATTAAGTATAGGTCATTCTTTCTAGCACAAGCTGCTCCAGCTGCCTCAGTCAAGTCTAGTTCACTTGGATTGATTTCAGTTGGGAGTTTTCAGTCAAAATGATACAACAATTGAGCTAGTGGAAAATAAACATTTGCTAAACCAAATGATATTCCGGGGCAAATTCTCCTTCCGCTACCGAACGGAAGATATTCAAAATTATTACCAGTATAATCCATAGAGTTATTTTCAAATCTCTCAGGTTTAAAGCTTTCTACATCATCCCAATATTTTGGAACTCTTCCCATTGCCCAAACATTAACCACGACTTTTGTTTTCAATGGAATAGTGTAGCCATTTAAGTCTGTTTCTTCTCTACATTCTCTTGGAAGCAAAAGTGGTAGTGGAGGATGGAGTCTGAAAGTTTCTTTAATGACAATCTTTAGGTATTTGAACTCCTCGACATCAATTTCACCAAAAGTTTCTTTCCCTCTCAAGATTTTTCTTACCTTTGCTTGAGCTTTGGCAAATACACTTGGATTCTTCATCATTTCGACCATGGCCCAATTAATTGTTGTTGATGAAGTTTCTGTTCCCGCAGCAAACATGTCCTTCATTTTCGAGCAAGTTACCATATTCATTTCTCTTACAAACTTCTTGACAAATTTCTACTGAAATATTCAAATAACATATATGTACTACGTTTGTACTACTACCTTTATTCTACACCGAAAGGAACTTTTAAATTTTCTATGCCAAAACCCAAAATATTTTTTATCATGTTATTTTGCTACTTGTTTCGTTATCCTAGTGCCAAGTTGTGGTGATTGAAATAACATTTGTTGTAATTTTCAAATGTGTAAATTTTATGATGAAAGTAAGATAGTTGTCCTATTTGAAAGCTAACTAAAGTGACTCTTTAAGTACAAAAATTAATTATGCAATTTGAGAACGTTAGTGTTGAAGATAAATCGTAATACTTCATCAATTTCAGTTGTGGTAATAAATATGTCATGAAATACCTGTGGCTATGATATCATGTTATTAAAGGTAAAATAAGAAGTTTAAAGTTAAATTATTTCTTATATAGGAATACGTCATTCTTTATAGAATAGAATAAAAATAAGTATCATATAAAGTAGAACAGAAGGAATACTAACAATGAAGGTAGAAATATGTAGTATATAGTACTTACAAAGATAATAGCTTTGATGTTGTCGTTAGTGATTGGAAATTGAAGACCTCCTTCCTTCATAAGTCTTAGCAGTACATCAACTATACCTTCACCTCCTGATTCACAATTGGTCTTTGCAACCTTCTTGTGCTCAGTGATGATATTATCAAGAATCTCATCTAGTTCATTGTGTGCATCCATCACTTTAGCCTTCATTCCAGTAAGCACATGAAGAAACTTCAATGAAGGGAAAATATAAGCCACATCAAACCCTTCCATTAAGTTTGACACTTTTTTGACTAATCGTGCAAATTCATCTTGCTCCTTGTATTCTTGTCCAAAGGCTGATCTACATGTCATAGAGCTTGTGAATAGAGCAAACCTTTTTGTTACATTAACCGGCTTACCAGGAGATGATCGAAAAAATTCAATCATACGATGAACTTCATCTTGTCTAATTGAGTTGAATGACTTGACGTTTGGCACTGAGCAATTCCAAGAGACAAATTTTACGCATTTGTCTCCAGTAATTGCCATAAGGAGAAAAGACAATGTCCGTCCCATTATAACATACAATCTTGGCAGCTACAAGTAAAGGCCTAGATGCAAAAGCGAGGTCATGAGTTTTTAGTACTTCTTTTGCCATCTCAGGAGAAGTAATAACAACTAGAGAAACTTCGCCTAGTTGAAGGTGCATAATTGGTCCATATTTTTTGGCTAAATCTCTAAGGACATGATGTGGCAGTCCACCTTGCAAATGAAGCATGCTTCCAATAATAGGTAATTTCCATGGACCTGGAGGCAATCTTTTTGTTTGGCTATTGGAATTCTTCAATTTCTTAAATAAAAAGAGGAATGACACAAAAAGGAAAAGGGAAAAGAAGTTGAAGAACTGCATTTTGGGAGGGAAAGGGGGGATTATTTGGCTTGATAGGTTCTGCAAACTGTTGTTGCAAATATATGCTCTTTTATAGGCATTTCGTTTAGGCAAGAAATAGGATTTCTCTAAAAAAAAAAAAAAAAAAAAATGAGATATGCATTTTTCAGCAACTTTTTTTTGTCAATGAAAAGTACGTCACTTGTCTCATTGAACACATTACAAACATGTGGAGCCAAATATGAAATTTATTTTTGGGAAAAAGGTAAACTCTGTTCTTAGTAATTTTTGTGAGTGAAGCTCTTAGTAAGCAATGAAGCATTACAAACAACACTGTCAATAGTTACAAAGGGTTTTTTTTAGCAACTATTGACTTTTCTGCATATACAAAAATATCGCGCGGATAATTTTCTTTTCAAACGAATAAAAGGCAAAAATACGTAAATAAGCATATATAATTCCAAAGGTGAAGTGGTCCATCAGTATTTATTCAAGGTTCAAGCTCCATCGTGCCTTTTTGAAATTTGCGTTAATAGAAGAAAGAAATATACATTCAAATGCGGCTGCTGGAAAAATAAGGCTAATGATATGAAATTAGTACACTCAGAAAGTGAAAACATGGATATTGTGCCTTTAACTCTCTATCTATACAAGATGTGAGTTAGGCATACCTAACTTGTTTCTCCTTATCAGCCTCCAAATTAAGTTTACAAGTCTTTCTATTGTTTTGCTTCAAGTGCCAAAGACTTTTCTCTATGCACTTATCTCTAGCTACATTTATTCGTAGTTTGTAAACGACTAGGTATACACAGTAAATGTTACAAAAAAAAAAAAAGGATTAGAAGAATACACAGTAAATGTGCTTATTCTCCCTTTTTACCGGTCTTTGGTTATATTTATGTTAACCAAAAGGTTATATCGCATTTGTGTAATGACCCAAAAGGTCATCTTATAGTTTAGAACTTGATTCTAGGTTCCGAGATCTTTAAAATCTCATTTTATTCCTCCTTGATTTGTGTGCGCAGTCCGGGCGAGTTTCCGGAAAGCTTTTATGTTGAAAGTTGATGAAAATAATAATTTTTGCCTTTAATTTTTATATAGTAACGGTTTATTTTCTATATTTTTGTATAGTGGTAGTCTATTTAGTATATTTTTTGTATAGTGACAGTCTATTGTATATAAATCATATAATGACCGTCCTATTTGTATAATTTTGTATAGTGATAGACTATTTTGTATAGTGACAGTCTCTTATATATAAATTGTATAGTGACAGTCTATTTAATATGCTTTTTGTATAGTGACGGTCTATTTTGTATAGTGACAGTCTATTTAGTATATTTTTTGTATAATGACAGTCTATTTTGTATATATTTTATATAGTGACAGTCTATTGTATATAAATTATACGGTGGCAGTCTATTTTGTATATTTTTATACGGTGATAGTATATTTTATATACTAACAGTCCATTATATATAAATTGTATAGTGACAGTCTATTAATTATATTTTTTGTATAGTGACATTTTATTTTGTATATATTTTTTATAGTGAAGACTATGCATGATATAAATAATTAAAATTTTAAAAAGAAAAACACTCCAAAAATAATACTAAAATTTTAATTATTTATCTCACTTACAGTATGGGCACATAATGAACTCATATAGGAAAGGACAAAAAGTAACATTTATCACAAAAGTTTTAATTTTATATTCTTCACAAGTATGTATAAAATATTAATATCTAAATAGCATAGAAGCCTAAAAAGAATAAAATAATGAATGATTCCCTTTGAATAAATTAAAAGCTATCTTAGAAGCCATCTCCCATTGTGTTTATGTGATAGTTGGGTTTGTCAATTTCAGTGGCTAACCGTTAAAATTAGTTTTGAGCTATAAAATGTATATTGTAATTTATAGCCACCGATTATCATTAGTTTTTTCTGAATGGCTAGAAATGATAATAGTGAATTTTGAGGATTCATTAAGTGAGATCGCTGAGAGAGAAGGTCTACCTTCTCACTACTCTCTTCTTCAACATTCCATAGCAACAATAGACAATTTCCCACCCTCCACTCATCAATCTTCCCAAATCCCTCCTAAACCTCCGGATATCCTTCACAGAAATAAAGGTATTAATCCACCTACATCAACACCATGTAAGGAATCTCAACATGCTGATGAAGGAAATAATTCTTCCACGACTACACTAGCCAAAATACCTCACCACCCCAACTCATCATATAAAGAGATTCTCCTTTTGGACTCTATCAATATTCACGTTTCTCAACCGCCTCTAGAACCAATTACTACTCAAGACACCCTTATGCAACTACACAGCCTAATTCAAGATTTGCCTAGCCAAAATCTTTGCTCCCAAGCAATCCAAAATCTTAATGATAACCTACAAGTCCCACTCACAGTAGACGACCTCCGTAGGATTTATCAACCATGGAGATATTCTCTTATTATTAAACTAATGGAAAAACATATCCTACACCAATACCTAAAGAGAAAACTATATCAGTTGTGGAAGCCAACAAAAAACTTCACCCTTATGGATCTAGGGGATGATTACTTCATAGTAAAGTTCAACAAGGAGGAAAATATGTCCAGAACACTCAGTAATGGACCTTAGTTTATTAATGGTTACCACCTATTAGTACAAAAATGGGAGCCACAATTTGTAGTCAGCGAGGCAAAACAACTGAAATCAGCAGTTTGGGTTCGTCTTCCCCAACTGCCTAGTGAATTTTATGACTCTACCATTTTACAAAAAATTGAAAATACAATTGGCATATTACTTAGGATTGATGTTTGCACTTCCTCTACTCTAAGAGGTAGATATGCTAGACTATGTGTTGAAGTATCAATGGAAAAGCCGGTCAATCCTTTTATTTATATTGGAAGCTATAAATAACATATACATTATGAGGGTGGAAACTTTTTGTGCACCAATTGTGGTAAATTAGGCCACAGCCAATCAAAATGTTCAATATTTTTATTACCTCCCAATCCCAGTGAGCAACAAGGAAGTCCAGCAGATATCCCAAAACAAGACACTCAAAGTGATTGGGTGACTGTCACCTTTAACAAGAAAAAAAGGCTACTGGAGTTAAGCCAATCCCAATGCTAAGGTAATCAATCCAGGTACACGCCCAAAACTCAATGACACTGTCACAGGTATGCCTTCTAATTCTCAAAAGTTTAATTTTCCTAAATTCAAACATATGGGAAACAATCTCTCCAATGCACCTGCTACTGACTCAAAATTTAGACAATCCACGGAAAAAAACTCTAATACTAATATCCTCTCCTCAAATGTTGGCCAAAAATCCAATAATGTTTTTGAGATTCTACAAAGTAAGGATGAAAAGCCCATGGTTTTCGAAAATGGTTTAACAAGAAATCTGGCTATAACCCCTAACACTCAATGCATGCAAAGTAGAAAAGACAAACTCCTACATGTTTCCAAGACAAATGATATCTTGGAACCAACACTCCAATCATTAGATGAATCTTCCACTAAAAACAAAATAGGTAATTACTTAGATACCTCTAAACTAAAGGAAATAACTAATCCTAAAATGGATATTACCACTACCCAATCCATTAACCCTACCTCGTCAACATTACACATGGACATGCATGCAAAGGAGGGTGGCAAAATGGCGGATTATTCAGAGGACCTAGCAACAACAAAATCCACCAAAATTTTATATATTCCCACACGCCAAGCCAATTATCTCCTATGCAGATAAAGAATTCCATAGAAATCAAGAAACCTAGGATAACTACCAATCCTATTACCAACACTAACCAAATAAATAACACACAAGAAGAGAATGCCGAGACTTCCACTCACAACCAGGAGAAGGTTTCGGCTAGTTCACATCCCAAACCAACACATAATTCCTTCGATGGCCAACCTTCCACCTATGCCACCACAATTACAAAATCAACCACTATTCTTCACACCCCTTTCAACCTCAAAATTACCAACCAACCTCTTGGCTGGAAGCATGCATTCTAGGCCATGTAATAACCTTAAACATCCAAATCAATAATCAAGAGATGGTAATAATAATCTAGAATACCCGCTACCTAGCCCGACTAATATTGGAATGAATGCATATAGTAATGAACAACTACACCAATCAAGCATGGATCAACAATATCCTACACCCTCTGGCTCCACACATAAATCACACACTAATCTTGGACTAGGAACAATGGAATCTACTAAAACAACCCAACCAATTCATCAATCTTCCAATGAATCTACCATTCTTTCCATCGGAGGAAAGCATGACAATAAACCCGATCTTCATACCTTGGAGTCACCATGTAGTCCAGGAATCGAGAAATCTACCAAACATGGCCGCAGTAAATCTGGAATACAACATCCAAGTCAATGTGCTAGGACAAGATCCACCACAACATCCAGTAGAGGAAGAAGAAGAACCCCTTCCATAAGGTACTCAACCGAGTGTGGAATTTTCAAGCCTAAACGAGGTAAAAATACTACTCTTCCCAAAATTATGGAGCAAAAAATACATATTCAGCTGCCCCAACACCATGTACAAGTGCTCAATGCATGTTCGACCACCACAAGATCCCACAGTAGGAAAACAGGCAATAATCCTAGTCCCATCAAGAAGGAGGAGCCACAACTCAGTGGAGAGGGAGTCCACTGTCAACCAACAACAAGTATCTCAAATGAATAGAGCCACTACTATAATATTTTGGAATGTTAGAGGTGCCAATAATGATGATTCCGTCATAATTTTACGAAATTAATTGACACTCATAAACCTTGCATGGTAGCCCTTCTTGAGACTAGGATGTTGTTGCATGCCCCCTTCTAAATGAATTCAACTTCTCTAAGCTCATAGAGGTTCCTGCGGATGGCCAATCAGGAGACATGTCCATCCTCTATAATCACAATATGGTGACAGTGGAACACTTCACAAAAAAAATGGTCAAGAAATCCATGCTCTTTTAGAGGTACGCCTTTTTAATTTTAAATGGCCTTTTTCAGCTATATATGATAGTACAAAAGTCCATCTTAGAGATATTGTGTGGGATAAACTTAAAATTCTTTCACAAAATTATAAGGGACCTTGGATGTTGTGAGGACTTAAATGACATTATCCCTAGTAATGAAAAAAATAGGTGGAAGACCATTGAAAATTTCTAGAGCTTCAAAACTGTGCGAAAATATGGACTGTTGTAATCTCATCGACCATGGTTTCAAGGGTAGCAAATTCACGTGGTCTAAACATAGGAAAATGAAAGGGTTAACTATAGAAAGATTATATCGTGTTTTAGCAAACGATGATTAGTTAAAATTATTTCTAAATGTTACTATCACTCATCTCCCAAAAACCCAGTCGGACCATAAACCAATTCTAGTAAGATTAAATAACATCAATCATCACTGTGAAATTTTTTTTCGTCTTGAAAATATTTGGTGCACTCATCCAAATTTTGGTAACATTATTGCGAATCAATGGAGTAATAAAGACTTAGTAGACGCTACCAAAACCTGTAATGACTATATTAAAATTTGGGGTAAAGAACACTTTGGCAATATAATTAGGGATAAAAAAAATACTCCTAGCCAGATTAAATGGTATCCAAAAATCCCCTCATTATAACCATAGTTTCTTTCATCAAGAGTTGGAAGAGAACCTTCTCAGAGACTACAATAACATACTTAAACTTGAAGAACACTATTGGAAATTAAGGTCGAGAATTAATTGGCTAAACGAGAGAGATGCTAACACTAGTTTTTTCCAAATTAGTACCTCTAATAGGAAGAGTCCAAAACCACATTAGCTTCTTTAGGAACAATGAAAGTGCATGGCTAGATAATCACCAAGATATCCTTAATCGTACCCTTGAACACTTTACCTCTCTATTTACTACTAGTCATACATATGCAAATTGGACCCACATGTTACATAGTTCAACTAGTTTCCATAATGTTGACCTTACACCATTAGATAATGCCTTACTTGATAGTGAAATTAATACAACTATTTTTCCCCTCAAGCCTTTTTAATCTTCGGGGCATGATAGATTACACCCTTTTTTTAATCAAAAATACTAGAAAATTTTAGGAAACTTTGTTAGGGTTTTCTATTACAAAATTTTTAGTGAACATGCCATCCCTCCAGAGATCAATACTACCTATCTCTGCCTAATTCCAAAATTCCCCAATGCTTACAACCTCAATAATTTTTGGCTAATTAGTCTATGCAATACTATTTACAAGATTATCACAAAAATCATTGCAAACAGGCCAAAGCCAATGCTTACTACTCTCATAAGCCCTATTCAATATAGCTTCATTAAAAATAGAAGGGCCAGTGACAATACCATTATTATTCAACAACTTATTCATCAATTCAAAAAAACAAAACGAAATAATGGCAAAATACTGGTCAAAATTGACCTTGAAAAGACATTCGATAAGTTAGAATGGTTCTTCATATACATGACCTTTTATATATCAAAATCCCCCCAAAAATGTCAAAACTAATTATGTCCTGTTTATCAACAACATCCACATTTGTTCTAGTCAATGGAGCAAAAACCAAGTTTTTCTACCCATGTAGGGGCAGGTAGGGTGACCCAATGTCCCCCATATATATTTATACTACGCATGAAAATGTTATCAAATTACGTAAACCATCTAGTGAACATTAGGACATGGAATTGTCATGACCCTAACCGCGAACCCGGTCGTGATGACGCCTCTCGTGAAGACAAGGCCAGCCAGTCCAAGACAATACACTTTTTTAAGCAGTTAATTACCATAAAACAGTTTAAATCATGATTTAATAGTAATAATTTGCAAAAATATAGATAACAATAGAAGAAACCAACACGATATAGCCCAAACTGGGGTGTCACAAGTCATGAGCAACTAAGGATCCTGATACGAGTCTACTAAATACACTATCTGGTATAACTATTTGAAGAATATAAAAGTAATAAGATAAGGGAGACACGGGGGTTGCGGATGCCAACAGCTACCTCGTAGTCTCTGAAACACCACCTAGACCGGAGGGATCAGCACTCAAGAGCGGGACTTGCTGCGCCTGAATCTGCACACAGGGGTGCATTGAGTAAAGTGAATACTCCAACTCAGTGAGTAATAAATATAAATAATGGCTGAAAGCAAGAAAACACGTGCAAATACAAAACAATCTATACCAAAGCAGTAAAATCACTTAAAATAGTAAATTAGTGATATATCAAGTAAACTTCATTTTTCAACCAGTAAAACAAGTAATTTGGCAGGTAATTAACAAAAAGAAATCCGCCCCTCGGGCAGCAACTCAGAACACTACCAGCCCCTCGGGCTCCCTCTTAGAACAATATCAGCCCCTCGAGCTCACTCTCAGAACAGTATCATCCCCTCGGGCTCACTCTCAGAACAGTATCATCCCCTCGGGCTCACTCTCAGATCATAATACGTACACGCACTCACTGGGGTGTGCAGACTCTGGAGGGACCCCTTACGGCCCAAGCGCAATATCAAGCCATCTCGTGGCATCAACTCTCGACTCTCGGCCTCACATCACTCAAGCCACCTCGTGGCGTATAAATGTATCTCAGGCCCTCGGCCTCATATCACTCAGTGTATCCTCACATCTGGCCCTCGGCCGCACTCAGTCCAAAAAGTATCATCACAAGCCCCTCGGGCATGAGTAAAACAGTAGTTCTCAACCTAAAACATCATTTAGAAATATCATTTAAGTCTCAAAACTGAGTAAAAGTGGCTGAATTGTAAAACAGTAGGAAACCACAGGACTAAGTTCAAGAAATAAATCAAAACAGTGAGGAAATAGTGATAAAAATCCCCGGAGGGTTCAAATTGTTAGCACGAAGCCCAACTATGGTAATCAGCCCAAACCATTATGATAACAAACAAGTTTCAGTCGAATACGTGGTAAAAACATCACTCGGGAAAGGCCAAATCACAATCCCCAATAGTAAACGACCCCACGCTCATCGTCAAGTGTGTGTCTCACCTCAATATAGCACTAATGTGCAATTCGGGGTTTCAAACCCTCAGCACATCGCTTACAATCATTACTCACCTCGAACTGGCTAATTCTCTAGCTCGCGATGCCTTTCCCCTTATCCAAAATCAGAGCGAATACGTCACATTATGCTAAGGGAACAAACCTCAAGCAAAAACAATTGAATTACCACAAAATTCCAGAAATTGGTTAAACCCGACCCACAGGACCACATCTCGAAATTTGAAAAATATCACAAAACTAGAATCCTTATACTCTCACGAGTCCACCCATACGAAAATTAGCCAATTCCGATACCATTTGGTCCGTCAAATCATCATTTTACATTTTTTAAAGATTTCACAATTTTTTTCCCAAATTCCATTCTACATCATGAATTAAATAATAACTTTAAATCTGAGTTAGAATCATTACCCTGATGAATTCCTTGAAAAACCTTCGAAAAATCGCCAAAATTCGAGCTCTCTATGTCAGTATATCAAATAAAACCTAAAACCTCGTATTTATAGAGTACCCCATAGATTTCCACCTTCGCGGGCCACACAAAATTGACCGTGGTCCGCACAAAGCCAGTGCGGTCTGCACAATAATGACCGCGGCCGCACATGCTTTCTTCTGCAGTTATAGACTTTAGTATTTTGGCTATAACGTTCGTTACAGATGTCCAAATTACAATGTCTTTACCTTTCTATAAACCAAACACGAAGGGATACAACTTTTGTTTTTGAATCATCTCAAAATTCCTTGTAGATTAAAAGATATGAGCTTCCGAAGTAAGACTAGTGGAATGTTCTTCACCGCGGCCGCACACCATTTTGTGCGGTCCGCACAGCACCTACCGCGGTTGCACAACATTTTGTGCGGTCCGCACAACACTCACCGCAGATACACTTCATTTTATGCGGACCGCGCTGGTGAGTTCCAAGGTCTACAACCCTTCTGGACCTGCTACAGCTATGATTTTTGGCCTAAAACATCCCGGAACCTACCCGGAACTCGCCCAAACCCCCGGGACTTCAAACCAATTGTACCAACACATCCCATGACATCATTCAAATTTGTTCAAAACCTCGGGACTCTCACAACAACATCAAATCACCAATTTAACATGGGATTCAAGCCTAAGAACTCCAAGAACCCTTAAAGTATGCTTTCGATCAAAAGTCTATCAAATCTCACCCGAATGATCTGAAATTTTGTATACACATCCCAAATGACACAACGAAACTACTGTAACTCCCGGAATTCCTTTCCGCCCCTATATAAAAATCTCGCCTATCAACCGAAAATCATCAAACTATAAAAATCGCCAATTCAAGCGTAAATTTTCTCTACAACTCCGAAACCCATTCCGATCGCTCGCCTAAGTCACAAATCACCTCCCGAAGCTAACTGAACCATCAGAACTCACATCTGAGCCCTCTAACACATAAGTCAACATCCAGTTGACTTTTCGAACTTAAGCCTTCTTAAAAGAGACTGTCTCATTTCTTACCAAAATCCTCTCCGAACTCAAACTAATCAACCCGATCACATAAAACACGGATAACGAAGCGTAAAGAAGCTGAAATGGGAGAAAACAGAGCGGTAACTCATGAGACGACTAGCTGGGTCATCACATCCTCCCCAACTTAAACAAACGTTCGTCCTTGAACGTTTCAAGAAATATACCTGAAGCCTCAAACAGGTGAGGATATCTGCTCTGCATCTCCCGCTCGGTCTCCCAGCTAGCCTCCTCCACGGGCCAACCTCTCCGCTACACCTTCACTGAAGCTATATCTTTTGATCTCAACTTCCAAATCTGATTCTCCAAAATAGCTGTTGGCTCCACATCATAAGTCAAATCACCCTCCAACTGAACCGTACTGAAATCCAGAACATGAGACAGATTTCCAATATACTTCCGGAGCATAGAAACATGAAATACTGGATGCACACTCGACAAGATGGGTGGCAAAGCAAGCACATAAGCCACCTCCCCAATCCTCCGAAGCACCTCAAAGGCCCAAAAAACCGAGGACTCAATTTCCCTCTCTTCCCAAATCTCATAACACCCTGCATAGGTGAAACCTTCAGCAGAACCTTCTCGCTAACCATGTGGGACACATCTCAAACCTTCCTCTCAGCATAGCGCTTTTGCCTCAACTGCGATGTACGAAGGCTCTCCTAAATCACCTTCTCCAAAGCATCTTATACCAAATCAGTTCCCAATAGCCTAGCGTCTCTGAGCTCGAACCAACCAACTGGGGATCTACACCGCCTCCCATACAAGGCCTCATATGGGGCCATCTGAATATTTGACTGGTAGTTGTTGTTGTAGGCAAACTTTGCGAGCGGTAGAAACTCATCCCATGATCCTCTAAAATCAATGACACAAGCACGCAACATGTCCTCCAATATCTGAATAGTACGCTCAGACTGCCCGTCTATCTGAGAATGAAAAGCTGTGCTCAACTCTACCTGAGTACCCAACTCTCTCTGCACGGCTCTCCAAAATAGTGAAGTAAACTGAGTACTTCTATCTTAAATGATGGAAACCGGTACACCATGCAAACGAACAATCTCCTAGATATAAATCCCCGCCAACCGCTCTGAAGAATAGGTAGTACACACCGGAATAAAGTGCGCGGACTTGGTCAGCTAATCCACAATCACCCAAATAGCATTGAACTTCTTCAAAGTACGTGGAAGTCCAATAACAAAGTCTATAGTGATCCTCTCCCACTTCCATTCAGGAATAACCATCTGCTGAAGCAAGCCTCCCAGTCTCTGATGCTTATATTTCACCTGCTGACAATTGAGACATCGAGCTACAAATCCCACAATATCTTTCTTCGTCCTTCTCCACCAATAGTGCTGCCTCAAATCATGATGCATCTTCGCGGCACCCAGATGAATGGAATACCGCGAGCTATGGGCCTCCTCCAGAATCAACTCCCGAAGCCCATCCACATTGGGCACACAAATCCGTCCCTGCATCCTCAACACCCCATTATCACCAATGGTCACATCTCTAGCATCATCATGCTGAACTTTGTCCTTAAGGACAAGCAAATACGAATCATCATACTGGCGCTCTCTGATGCGATCATATAAGGAAGACTGAGAAATCAAACACGCCAACATCTGACTCGGCTCCGAAATATCCAACCTTACAAACCGATTGACCAAGGCCTGAACATCAACTACAAGGGGTCTCTCCCCAACTGGAATATCTGCTAAACTTTCCATACTCACTGCCTTCCAGCTCAAAGCATCGACCACCACATTGGCCTTTCCTGGATGGTATAATATAGTGATATCATAATCCTTAAGCAACTCTAACCATCTCCGCTGCCTCAAATTAAGATCCTTTTTCTTGAACAAATGCTGAAGACTGCGATGATCGACGAATTCATCACAAGATACGCCATACAAATAATGCCTCCAAATCTTCAATGCATGAACTATGGCAGCCAACTCCAAATCATGAACATGGTACTTCTTCTCATGGGGCTTCAACTGACGAGAAGCATGAGCAATAACCCTACCCTCCTGCATCAATACACAACCAATCCAAACTCTCGAGGCATCATAATACACGGTATATGAACTTGAAGTTGATGACAAAACGAATACTGGAGTTGTGGTCAAGGCTGTTTTCAGCTTCTGAAAGCTCTCCTCACACTCGTCCGACCATACAAATGAAACACCCTTCTGAGTCAACTTGGTCAAGGGCGATGCGATAGATGAGAATCCTTGAAAAAATGGCGATAATAGCCTGCCAACCCAAGAAAGCTACGAATCTCTATGGCTGAGGACAGTCTAGGCCAACTCTGAACCGCCTCTATATTCTTTGGATCAACGTGAATACCCTCGCTGGATACCACGTGCCCCAAGAAAGTCACTAAACCGAGCCAAAACTCACACTTGGAGAATTTTACATAAAGCTTCTCCTCCCTCAATCTCTACAATACAACTCTCAAATGCTCTGCGTGCTCTTCCTGACTACGCGAGTACACCAGAATATCATCAATGAATACTATAACGAACAAATCAAGATAAGGTCGAAACACGATGTTCATCAAATAAATGAACAATGATGGAGCATTGGTTAGCCCAAAAGACATTACAAGTAACTCATAATGACCATATCTGGTCCTGAAAGAAGTCTTAAGAATATCTGAATTCCTGATCTTCAACTGGTGATAACCCGAACGGAGATCAATCTTGGAGAACACCCTCGCTCCCTAAAGTTGGTCAAATAAATCATCAATGCGAGACAAAGGATACTTGTTCTTAATTGTTACCTTGTTCGATTGCCTATAATCGATGCACATTCTCATTGTGCCATCCTTCTTCTTCACAAACAGAACAGGTTGACCCCAAGGTGACACACTAAGGCGAATGAACCCCTTATCTAGGAGCTCTTGAAGTTGCTCCTTTAATTATTTCAATTCTGTTGGTGCCATATGATATGGCAGAATAGAAATGGGCTGAGTGCCCGGCACCAAGTCAATACCAAAATCAATATCCCTGTCTGGTGGCATGCTCGATAGGTCTGCAGGAAAATCATCGACAAAATCCCTCACAACTGGGACAGAATCAATACTAGGAGTCTCAGCTCCAACATCCCTCACGAACGCTAGATATGAAAGGCAACCCTTCCCAACCATACGCTGGGCCTTCAAGAAAGAGGTCACTCTACTAGGAACATAATCAGTCACACCACGCCACTCGATCTGCGGTACACCTAGCATTGCCAAAGTGACTGTCTTAGCATGATAGTTTAGAATAGCACGACACGGAGATAACCAATCCATGCCCAAAATGACATCGAAATCCACCATGCTCAATAGTAATAGATCCAATCGGGTCTCTAGACCTACAATAGTCACCATACATGACCGGCACACACGGTCTATAACAACAGTATCACCCACCGGGGTAGATACATGAATAGGTAAAGCAAGAAACTCAGGGGGCGTACCCAAATAATGAGAAAAATATGATGACACATAAGAAAAGATGGAACCAGGATCAAATAATACAGAGGTATCTCTGTGGCAGACTAAAACAATACTTGTGATAACAGCATCTGAAGCAATAGCATCGGGTCTGCCTGGGAGTGCATAGAAATGAGCCTGGCCACCGCCTGATTGACCTCCCCCTCTGGGGGGACCCCTGGCTGCCTCACCTCCACTCCTAGATGACTGGGCGGGTGGTGAAGTAACTAGAGCAGTAGTCGAGGGCTGACCCCTCTACTGGGATGAACTAGCAACATGATGAGGACACAGCCTCCACACATGCCCAAACTCTCTACACTCAAAATAACTCGCAGGTGCTGGAGAAGGGGATTGAAGGGAACCCCTCGCACCGGAGTGACTAGTTGATGCACTCGGCATAGAAGAACCTTGAGCTGATGAGGCACGAGATAAACTCTGATCTGGAAGGGCACTGAGTGAAGGCTGGCTCTGCTGACACCCACGATAACCACAACCTACAGATGCCCCACGATACTCTGGACGGGCTAACTAAGCAGACCTGAAAGAATGACCTCTACCATGTTGGAACTGGCCCCTCGAAGGGGCACCACTATAACTGCCCGATCCTCTTGGCCTATTGGCCTCCCTCTTCTATCGCTCCTGATGGCGAACAGTCTCAATCTCCCGGGTGATATCAACAACCTCCGCGAAGGTAGCACCCATCACTCTCTCTGTTTATAAGAATACGGAGATGATAGTTAAGGCCATCAACAAATCTCCTGATCCTCTCGCGATCTGTCAGAACCATCCAGACGACATGACGAGCCAACGCAGAAAACCTTGACTCATACTATGACACAGTCATATCCCCCTGTCGCAACAACTCAAACTATCTATGCAGCTCCTCTCTACGGGACTGCGACATATACTTCTCCAGAAAGAGAACGGAGAACTCCTGCCAAGTGAGGGGCGCTACTCCCACAGGCCTACGCCTCTCATACGCCTCCCACCAAGTGAAGGCAACCCTAGAAATTTGAAAGGTAGTAAATGCCATACCACTAGACTCAAGAATCCCTATTGTACGGAGCATCCGCTGGCACTTATCCAAGAAAGCCTAGGCATCCTCGCCCTCTGCTCCGCTGAATGTCGGAGGCTAGAGTCTACCAAACCTCTCAAGACGACGCTGCTCATCATCCGACATAACTGGCACAACAAACTCCTGAGTTGGTGCAACCGGTTGGGCTAGAGGTACCCCCGGCGTCTGAAGTCCCTACACTACCTACTTAGGTGTGTGAGCAGCGGGGGTCTGATTGCCTCCCCCGGCCTGTGAAGTAGCTGCTGTGGTGGCTGAAACTGCCTGAGCCAGGCCATTGCAAACTGAGAAGATCTGTGCCAAGGCCTCCTAAAGACACGGAATCACGATAGGCACAGCTGGTGCCTAAACTGGTCGTGCTGGAGCATCCATAGCTGGAGTCTGATCTAGAGCTAGGGCAGCTGGTGGATCTACAGGTACTGCCCTCGCTACTTTGTCTCTACCATGACCACGACCGCGTCTATGGCCTTTGGTGATCTCAGCTAGTGGCACAGGTGGTCGTCCACCTCGTCCGGTAGCACGTGTCCTCACCATCTGTGAGAGAATGGAATTCCAGAAGTTTAGTACACGGACCAACAAGTTCGCACGATAAGAATTTCAAGAATATGAAATTTGTCCTAAAGGTTCTGCAGCCTCTCGAGGATAAATACAGACGTCTCTGTACCGATCCGTAAGACTCTACTAAACCTGCTCATGAATCGTGAGACCTATGTAACCTAGGCTCAGATACCAACTTGTCACGACCCAAACCCCGAACCCGGTCATGATGGCACCTCTCGTGAAGACAAGGCCAACCAGTTCAACACAATACACTTCTTTAAGCAGCTAATTACTATAAAATAGTTTAAAGAATGATTTAATAGCAATAATTCGCGAAAATATAGATAACAATAGAAGAAACCATCCCGACACAACCCAAACCGGGGTGT
Source organism: Nicotiana tabacum (assembly GCF_000715075.1). Taxonomy (NCBI): domain Eukaryota; kingdom Viridiplantae; phylum Streptophyta; class Magnoliopsida; order Solanales; family Solanaceae; genus Nicotiana; species Nicotiana tabacum. The sequence continues at coordinate 223,778,314 of NC_134101.1, forward strand.
CACAAGTCATGAGCAACTAAGGATCCTGATACGAGTCTACTAAATACACTATCTGGTATAACTATTTGAAGAATATAAAAGTAATAAGATAAGGGAGATACGGGGGCTGCGGACACCAGCAACTACCTCGTAGTCTCCGAAACACCACCTAGACTGGAGGGATCAGCACTTAGAAGCGGGACCTGCTGCGCCTGAATCTTCACACAGGGGTGCAGGAGGTAAAGTGAGTACTCCAACTCAGTGAATAATAAATGTAAATAATGGTTGAAAGCAAGAAAACACGTGCAAACACAAAGCAATCTATACCGAAATAGTAAAATCACTTAAAACGGTAAATCAGTGAAATATCAAGTAAACTTCCTTTTTCAACCAGTAAAACAATTAATTTGGTCAGTAATTAACAAACAGAAATCTGCCCCTCGGGCAACAACTCAGAATAGTGTCAGCCCCTCGAGCTCTCTCTCAAAACAATATCAGCCTCTCAGGCTCACTCTCAGAACAGTATCAGCCCCTCGGGCTCACTCTCAGAATAGTATTAGCCCCTCCGGCTCACTCTTAGATCACAATGGGTACCCGCGCTCACTAGGGGTATGCAGACTCCGGAGGGGCCCCTTACTGCCCAAGCACAATATCAAGCCACCTCGTGGCATCAACTCTTGGCTCTCGGCCTCACATCACTCAAGCCACCTCATAGCGTATAAATGTATCTCAGGCCCTCGACCTCATATCACTTAGTGTATCCTCACATTTGGCCCTCGACCGCACTTAGTCCAAAAATAATCATCACAAGCCCCTCGGGCATTAATAAAACAGTAGATCTCAGCCCAAAACATCATTTAGAAATATCATTTAAGTCTCAAAACTGAGTAAAAGTGGCACAGTTGTAAAACAATAGGAAACCACAGGACTGAGTTCAAGTAATAAATCAAAACAGTGAGGAAATAGTGATAAAAATCCCCAGAGGGTTCAAATAGTTGGCACAAAGCCCAAATATGGCAATCAGCCCAAACCATTATGATAACAAACAAGTTTCAGTCAAATACGCGGTAAAAACATCACTCGTGGCGGGCCAAATCACAATCCCCAATAGTAAACGACCCCACACTCATCATCAAACGTGTGTCTCACCTCAATATAGCACTACAATGTAGAATACGGGGTTTCAAACCCTCAGGACATCATTTACAATCATTACTCACCTCGAATTGGCTAATTCTCTAGCTCGTGACACCTTTTCCCCTCGAATTGGCCTCCATGCGCGTCGAATCTATCCAAAACCAGAGCGAATACATCACATTATGCTAAGGGCACAAAGCCCAAGCGAAAACAATCGAATTATCACAAAATTCCAGAAATTAGTCAATCCCGACCCCTGGGCCCACATCTCGGAATTTTACAAAATTCCCAAAACTAGAATCCATATACTCTCACGAGTCTATCCATACAAAAATTATCCAATTCCGATACTATCTTGCCCGTCAAATCATCATTTTACATTTTTGAAAGATTTCACAATTTTCTTACCAAATTCCATTCCAGATCATGAATTAAATGATGAATTCAATGATAGATTCGTGTACTCTAGCCAAATCTTAGTTAGAATCACTTACCCCAATGAATTTCATGAAAAACCTTTGAAAAATCGCCAAAATCCGAGCTCTCTAGGTCAAAATATCAAATAAAACCTAAATCCTCGTATTTATAGAGTACACCACAGATTTCCACCTCCGCGGGCCGCACAAAATCGACCGCGGTCCGCACAAAACCAGTGCGGTCCGTACAAAAATGACCGCGGCCACACAAGCTTTCTTCTGCAGTGACAGACTTTAGTATTTTGGTCATAACTTTCGCTACAGATGTCCAAATTGTGATATCTTTACCTTTCTGGAAACTAGACATGAAGGGATACAACTTTCCTTTTGAATCATCTCAAAATTAGTTGTAGATCAAAAGATATGAGCTTCCGAAGTAGGACCAGCGGAATGTTCTTCACCGCAGCCGCACACCATTTTGTGCGGTCTGCACAGCACCTACCGCGGCCGCACACCATTTTGTGCGGTCCGCACAGCACTCACCACGGACACACTTCTTTTTGTGGGACCGTGCTAGTGAGTTCCAAGGCCTGCAACCCTTCTGGACCTGCTACAACTATGATTTTTGGCCTAAAACATCCCGGAACCTACCCGGAACTCGCCCGAACCCCCGGGACTTCAAACCAATTGTACAAACACATCCCATGACATTGTTCAAACTTGTTCAAAACCTCGGGACGCTCACAACAACATCAAATCACCTCTTTAACGTGGGATTCAAGCCTAAGATCTCCAAGAACTCTTAAATTATGCTTTCGATCAAAAGTCTTTCAAATCTCACCTGAATGATCTGAAATTTTTTACACACATCCCAAATGACACAAAGAAGCTACTGCAACTCTCGGAATTCCTTTCCAAACCCTATATCAACATCTCGCCTATCAACCGGAAATCGTCAAACTATTAAATTTTGCCAATTCAAGCCTAAATCTTCTCTACAACTCCAAAATCCATTCCGATCACGCTCCTAAGTCACAAATCATTACCCAAAGCTAACTGAACCATCGAAACTCACATCCAAACCCTCGAACATATAAGTCAACATTCGGTTGACTTTTCCAACTTAACCCTTCTTAAAAAAGACTAAGTGTCTCATTTCTTACCAAAATTCTCTCCGAACTCAAATTAATCAACTCGATCTCATAAAAAACAGATAACGAAGCGTAAAGAAGCTGAAATGAGAGAAAACGGAGCGGTAACTCTTGAGACGACTGGCCGGGTCATCTCAGGGATCCTGTTATGATGGGCAAAGATAGCCCTCCTCTATCTCATCTTTTCTTTGCAGATGACTTGGTTTTAATTGGAAAAGCCAACAATATTACTACATCATCCATTCAGTCTACCTTTAAGAACTTTTGTGACCTTTCCGGGCAAACTATAAACTACGCTAAACCCATAATAATTTTCTCAAAATATTATAGCAAAATAACTAGCTCAAATATCTCCCATTGCCTTGGGATAAAAGTATACAATTCTTTTAGTAAATACCTAGGTTTCCCTATTATAAATAATAACCCCAATCATAAAGATTACCAATTCATTATCGACACTAGAAGAAGTAAACTTTCTTGGTGAAAATGTGATAAACTAAACCTAGCTGGTAGAAGTACTTTAATAACATCAACTCTCTCCAGTATACCAACATATTACATGCACTACACATTGCTCCCTCCTAAAACTCTTAAGAACATTGACCAAATTCAAAGAAATTTTCTTTGGGGTACAAGTGATCATAAAAGGAAGCTCTAAGAGTCACCAAGATATCAAGACAACAAGAAACGCAAGGGCATGATCTAGATAAGATTTTATAATTCATGTACCATAGTCTAGTTTAGCTTTTTGTATTAACTTTAAAGCAAAGTGTAATAAGGAGGTCAGCAAGCAGTAAAAACAGCACGAAGCAGCAGTAACATCACAGTCCCATGGTAGTCCCAGCTACCCAAAACTTCCCGAACTACATTGACCTGATTCCTTTATAGCCAAGGATATGTAGGAAACCTTTGAAGCAGAGGTTCGGTCAAATCTTTCAAAAAATGCTTCCCACGGAGTATTTGAAGGGTGGTTAATGGAGTTAGTTAATCAGGGACAAAACGTCAGTTCGTGTGGGGCTCTTGTTTTAAAAAGTTTGATAGTGATTGTGAGAATTTGTGTGAGCTGGGAATTCTGTTACAATGGAAGCGTATATGTATTGTTCCATCGTATATCATATCAGATTATTAATTTTTAATTACATTTGGAATCAGGATCGAAAGGGAGAAGGGAACACTGATAATTGAACTAGAGACGTAAATTTGTGCTATACTCCAAATGGTACAAGTAAATTGTAAGCATCATTTATAACTAGAGACGTAGCTAGACGTAGCTAGATGATATTGACGTAGCATCAATAATCAGGACAACTATATTTTTAGTGGTGCACATGACATTATATGTGGGCGTTTGGACATAAGAACAATAAAATTTCAGGAAAAAGTGAATTTTTTTCAAGTGAAAATGGTATTTGAAAATTGTGATACCCCAAAATGTCATCTTATGCTTTAGAACTTGATTTTGTGTTACGAGGCCTCTAAAATCTCAATTTTACCCTTCTTGATTCGGGTGCGTAATCCGGGCGTGTTTCCGGAAAGCTTTTATGTTGAAAGTTGATGAAAATAATATTTTTTGCCTTTAAAAACTGATTCAGCTGACTTCGGTCAATGTTTTGAGTAAATGGACCCGGACTCGTATTTTAACAATCGTGGTGGGTCCGTATCGAAATATGGGACCTGGGCATGTGCCTGGAATCGAATTCCGAAGTCTCTAGCTCGAGAAATGAATTTTTGATGGAAATTGAAAGTCTGAAAATCTAATGGTTTTAAGAATTTAGTTAATGTTTGATCTTGTTGGTATCGGGTCCATATTTTGGTTCTGGAGCCCGGTACATGTTCATTATGAAATTTAAGACTTGTCTTTAAATTTGGAGATAAACGGAATTGGTTTGACGTGATTCAGACGTCCGGTTGTGAAAATAGAGGTTTTAAAACTTTCTTAAAAGTTTTATTTAATTTTGTGCTAAATTTATTGTTTTAGGTGTTATTTTGGCAATTTGATCACGCGAGCAAGTCCGTATGATATTTTTAGACTTGTGCGCATGTTTGGTTTGGAGCCTGAGGGTTCGGGTGAGTTTCGGATTGACTAAGGATGTTTTAGACTTATAAATTTGGTGTGTTTTGCTGCCGGTGGTATTATGATATTTTGTGCTTCGCGATCGCGAAGGAGAATCTGGGCTGGGGAGGAATTCACTCTATGGGAATGCGAGACCAGGGTCGCAAACACGGAGCATTAGGGGGAGTTGCTCTACGCGAGCGCGATCGGTCGACCGCGAATGCGTAGCTTTTGATAGGCTGGTATGGGGATCTGGGAAACCCTATGCGAACGCGAGCCCTGTATTGCGAAAGCAAAGGTAGGGCGGGAAAAACCTTCGCGAACGTATAGTGTTTCCGCGATCGCGTAAGTCCTTATGATGATGCTCTTCGCGAACGCAACAGTGTTCACGAGATCGCGATGAACACTATCGCCCAACACTTCAAACAGAAGCAAAAACGAGATTTGGCCATTATTTCTTAAATTTCCAAACTGGAAGACCTAGAGGCAATTTTCAATAATTAATGTCTTCCCCGAAGTGTTGGTAAGTGATTCCAAACCATTTCTTTAAGTTACCCATTGCATAATTTACAACATAAAATCTAGGATTTCCTTGGTAAAAATTGGGGGTTTGGGTAGAATTACGGATTTTTGGGAAATTGAGATTTAGACCTTAATTTTGAGTCAGATTTCAAAACTAATTGCATATTCGGGCTCGGGGGTGAATGTATGAATGAATTTTGATCTGAACCTCAGATTTTGACCAAGCGGACCCGGGGTCGATTTTTCATTTTTTGGGGGAAAGTTAGGGGACTCTAAGTTCATGCATTGTAGATGATTCCTTTAGCAATAATTGATGTTATTGAGTTAATTGTGGCTAGATACGAGTGGTTCGAAGGTGGATACTAGAGGAAAAGAGGTAATTTAGCATTGAGTGGCCCGCAGAGTGAGGTAAGTGTCGTGGTTAACCTTGGCTTGAGGGATTAGGTCTTATTTGCCTATTTGCTACGTGTTTGAATGTTGACAACAATGTATAAGTGAGGTGACGAGTACCTATGTGTTGTTGTTGAGTCACAACATGGTAGTGGGTCTTATTCATAAAGTTGTAGCTTTCCGTGATCATATTACCCATGCTTAGACTAGTTTATCATTATGCTGATTGTTCTTATCATATGTGCGTATTTTGGTATTGATTGAGTATTGACTCAAAGTCGAGGTTGATAGTGTGGAAGTAATTGTTGAAGTAAGACTTGTTGTTGTCATTTCTATCTCCCTATTATTATTGTTTCTTGTTTTGGTGAGGGAGAGTGTTAAAGCACGAAGAGTGATGTCGTTCCATTCTTATTTGATTTATATGGTGAGGATGAGAGTAAAAGCACAAAGGGTGATACCGCGACATACTTATTTGATTCATATCGTGAGGTTAAGAGTAATAGCACGAAGGGTGATCATGTGCCATTCTTATTTGATTCATATGGTGAAGTTGAGAGTAAAAGCACGAAGGGTGATGCCGTACATTTTCCGTTATTGTATTTACTTGTTTTATTGGTTCAAGGTGTACTAGCTATTTAAATTCTCTACTGTTGTGATTCTTTATCTTGCAATCCCCTCAGCATGTTTCCCCTTGCCTTATTATCTGTTTAGCTTCTATTAGTTGTTATTATGCTCGTATATTGTTTAACTGCACATGTTTATATATGTGTCTTGTCCCTAGACTCGTCACTACTTCTCCGAGGTTAGGCTCGGCACTTACCAGTACACGGGGTCGGTTGTACTGATACTGCACACTACACTTTCTGTGCAGATTTCGGTACCGGTCAGAGCTGATCCTAAGTTTAGCTGCTGGCTTCATCTTATTCGAGACCCAAGGTAGACCTGTTGGTGTCCACAGGCCCTGGTGTCCCCTTCCATACATTCAATTTACTATTTCTTTTGTATCGTAAATAGTTCTATTTCCTTCAGACACTTGTTGTAGTTAAATCTTAGAAGTTCGTGGATTGTGACTCCGGATTTTGGGTAGCTTTATATATTTAGATTGTTATGGATTTTCGCATTCTTTTCAACTTGTTATGGTTTAATTGTTGTTAATCATTGAAAGGTTTAAGAATTTATTAAATAATCTTTACACTAGCTTACCTAGCAAGTGAAATTTAGGCGCCATCACAGTCCCGGCGGTAATATTCCGGGTCGTGACAAGTTGGTATTAGAGCACTAGTTTGCCTATGTCTCACAATTCACGAGAAAAGTTAGTAGAGTCTGGAGGATCGATACGAAGACGTCTGTACTTATCTTCCAAAGGCTATGGAGTTAGGAACAATTTCACTTCTATTCTTCTTCGTCGTGCGATTTTCTTCTATCATTGCTAATTGAACTCTTCTATTCTGTTCTCTCACAGATGGCGAGAACCCTCACCGCATCTTCAGTTGAGCAACAGCCAGAGCCCCCAACGACAGCTCCTACCAGGGGCCGAGGTAGAGGACGGGGTCGTGCTAGAGGCCGAGGTAGAGCCAGGGCTCAGCCCAGAGCTCGAGCAGCAGCACCAGTAGCGGAGCCTCAGGTGGAGATTGATTATGAAATTCTAGCCCAGACTGTTCCTACCGGACCAGCTCAGGTCCTAGAGGGTTTCATTGCTACCCCGTACTTCAGGACGCTTTTGTCCATTTGGTGGGCATTATGGAGAGTGTTGCTCCGACCGGAACATTTCCTGTGGAACCAACCATCTCTCGGGCTGGGGCAGGAGTTCACACTCCCGCTACTCACACTTTGGAGCAGATGGCTCCCCAGTTTCAGACTACTGCAGCTCAGCCAGTTAGGGCAGTTTCGTCGGGTGTTGCAGCACAGACCGGTGACAGATCAACTATGTCCCCTGAGGCCTTGTCGAGATTGGACAAGTTCACCAAGCTCTTTCCAGTTCATTACAGTGGGGCACATTCTAAGGACCCACAGGATTATCTTTACCGCTTGTATACGGTCAAAATCTAGGAAGGCCGATTTTAAGGCTTCTGTGGCATTTTAGGCGTGGTCTCGATGGGCTCAGAGCATGTCCTCGAAGCACTCGCCTCGAGGAGGTATATCGAACAGTCACTACAGCGTAACTCGAGGCAACATGATTAAAAGGCGGGAAACTCCCGAGGGCATGTGATTAAAGCTAACAAAGTCTGCAAGAAATAGTACCAATCCATATTAGGCCATTACACAGCTATACCAATAGTATTTCTCTGTCATGATTAGACTTGTACTGTATTAGGATTCACCCCTCATATAAAAAGGGTACCCAAACATTCTTGTAGGGGGACTTTGTTTTTTACTTTACAACACATATGAATATTGAATACAATAGAACATTCTCTATTTCTCTTGCCTATACGTGCTCAACAATTACTCTACAACTTTATTGCTCCTCATTTATTGTTCATTATCAACCGTTAAAGGTTGCCCTCGAGGTCCCATATCACTGAGCTCGAGGCCCTCAACCTTGTGACCACACGGGTTAGCTTATCATTTCTTGCTTATTTACACTTAGCGTTATTCAGCTAACAACTAGTATTAAGATAAGTCACATATTTTTAGAACCACAAATCAAATATAATTGTAAATAACATTTTCAAGGTAAACACTGTTGCCATGAGGTGTTGGGGGTCATGGGGATAGTGGAGACCAATGGGATCAATTTTGTTGTGTTCCAGATGATAGGGTCCGCCAAGAGATGATGGAATGACTTTGTCTTGACTAGACCAACTGGGTCTCTTGCTTTGACTTGGGACCAGTGCTCTCAGATATTTCTTGAGAAGTTCCTTCCTGGTACACCGAGAGAGGACTATCGCAAGTAGTTCAAGTGCCTCCAGTTGGGCAGCATGACCGTCACTCAGTATGAGACCCATTTTGTTGATTTGGCACGTCATGCTCTTCTTATACTTTCTACCGAGAGAGAGAGAGAGTGTGTGTGAGGAGGTTTTATGAAGGACTCGCTCAGCGTATCAGATTGCTGATGGCTAAGGAGACTAGGAGTGAGATTTCATTTCAGACTGCTGCCAATGTTGCCAGGTGAGTCGAGATGGTTTTAACTCAAGGGAGTGGTCAGGGATCTGGCAAGAGGCGTCGTCACTTCGGTGGATTCAGTGGGTCCTCATCTGGAGGTCGGGGTATTTTTGTAGAGGCCATATTCCCAAGCTATTACATTCAGCATTCCAGGCTTCTTACTGTGCTTCAGGTGGTCGTGGCCCTCATATGCAGTATTCCGATCAGTTAACCTACAGTACACCACCAGCTCCTATTAGTGCACCTCTGCTCCAGAGTTTTTAGGGTGGTTACTCGGGCCGCCAGGGTCAGTTTCAGGGTCATCAACCACAACATCCGAAATTTTGTTTTACTTGTGGTGATCTAAGGCATATTGCTAGGTTTTGCCCTCGAACATCGAGCACTTCTTAGCATCAGGGTTCTCGTGCCATGGTCCCGGCACCGGGTGTTCCACTGTCCGCTTAGCCAGCTAGAGGTAGGGGTCAGAAAGCTAGTGGTGGAGGTCGAGACATTAGAGGTAGAGGTCAGGCCGCTAAAGGTAGAGGCCAGCCAGACAAGGCCCGTCCTCGAGATATAATTTAGAGTGGTCGGGCCCAGCCTCGATGTTATGCTTTTCTAGCTAGGCCTAAGGCTGAGTCATCTGATGCGGTTATCACAGGTATGATTTCAGTTTGCAATAGGGATGCCTCAGTATTATTTGATCCGGGTTCTACTTATTCTATTGTGTCATCCTATTTTTCTTCATATTTGGTTGTGCCCCGTGATTCTTTGAGTGATCCCATGTATGTGTCAGCATCGGTGGGGGATTCTATTATTGTAGATCATGTCTATCGTTCGTGTGTTGTTATTATTGGGGGTCTTTACACTCCTATAGATGCCCTACATCTCGATAAGGTTGATTTTGATGTCATTCCGGGGATGGATTGGTTGTCAGCCTATCATGCTATATTGGACTGTCACGCCAAGACAGTGAGCTTAGCCTTGCCGGGGTTGCCTCAATTAAAGTGGAGAGGGACTCCAGGTCATTCTACCAGTAGGGTTATTTCTTATATGAAGGTTCGGCGTATGGTCAAGAAGGGTTGTCTATCTTATTTGGCTTATGTCCACGATTCTAGTGCGGAGGTTCCTTCTATGGATTCTATACCAATTGTTTGAGAGTTTCTAGAGGTTTTTCCTATAGACCTGCCGGGGATGCCACCCGACAAGGATATTGACTTGGTTCTGGGAACTCAACTCATTTCTATTTTGCCATACTGCATGGCCCCGCCATAGTTGAAAGAATTGAAAGAGAAGTTGCAAGATTTGCTTGATAATGGCTTTATTAAACCCATTGTCTCGCCTTGGGGTGCGCCCGTGTTGTTTGTAAAGAAAAAGGATGTGTCGATAAGGATGTGCATATATTATCGGCAGTTGAACAAAGTCACTATTAGGAACAAGTATCCATTTCCGAGGATTAATGACTTATTTGATCAGCTTTAGGGTGCCAAATTTTAAAGATCGATCTAAGGTCTGGCTACCATCAATTGAGTATTAGGGCGTCCGATGTCCCTAAGACAGCTTTTCGGACTCTTTTTGGGAATTATGAATTCTTGGTGATGTCATTTAGCTTGGCAAATGCCCAAGTAGCATTTATGGATTTGATGAACCGGGTGTTCGAGCCCTACTTGGATTCCTTAATGATTTTGTTTATTGATGATATCTTGATCTACTCCCGCAACCGAGAAAAGCATGAGCAGCATCTTCGGGTCGTATTTCAGACGCTGAGAGACATCCAGTTGTATGTTCAGTTCTCAAAATGTGAGTTTTGGTTGGACTCAGTCGCCTTTTTGGGGCACGTTGTATCAGCATAGGGTTTTCAGGTGGATCTTAAGAAGATTGAGGCCATTCAGAATTGGCCTAGGCCTACTTCAACCACAGATATTCGTAGTTACTTGGGATTGACAGGTTATTATCGTCGGTTTGTGGAGGGTTTTTTATCTATAGCAGCCCCATTGACTAGGTTGACCTAGAAGGGTGTCCCCATTTAGATGGTCATACGAGTGCAAGGCAAGCTTTTAGAAGCTCAAGATAGCTTTGACTACGATGCCGGTGTTGGTGTTACCCACAAGTTCAGGGCCTTATACAGTATATTGTGACATATCTCGTATTTGACTTGGTTTTGTATTGATGCAGGATGGCAAGGTTATTGCATATGCTTCGCGACAACTGAAGGTTCACGAGAAGAATTACTCTATTCATGATCTAGAGCTGGCAGCCATTGTTCACGCACTGAAGATTTTGAGACACTATCTTTACAGTGTGTCGTGTGAGGTATTCATGGATCATCGGAGTTTGCAATATTTGTTCAAGCAAAAGGAGCTCAATTTGAGGTAGGGGAGGTGGCTGGAACTATTTAAAGACTATGATATCACCATCTTGTATCATCCCGGGAAGGCCAATGTGGTGGCCAATGCTTAAAGTATGAAGTCAGCTAGTATGGGCAGCCTTGCATACATTCTAGTCGATGAAAGACCGTTTGCAGTAGATGTTCATGCCTTAGCCAATCAGCTTGTGAGGTTGGATTTTTTGAGCCCAGTTGTGTTTTAGCTTGCATGGCCGCTCGGTCTTCTTTATTTGAGCTCTTCAGGGAGCAACAGTATGATGACCCTCATTTGCTTGTCCTTAGGGACACGGTGTGGCATGGTGATGCCAAGCAGGTTACGGTTAGAGATGATGGAGTTCTGAGGATACAGGGTAGTGTTTGTGTTCCTAATGTGGATGGGTTTTATAAGTTGATTATAGAGGAGGCCCACAGTTCCCGGTATTCTATTCATCCGGGTGCCGCCAAGATGTATTAGGATTTGCGGCAGCATTATTGGCGGAGGAGGATGAAGAAGGATATAGTTGCATATGTAGCTCGGTATCTAAATTGTCAGTAAGTAAGGTACGAGTATAGGAGACCTGGTTTGCTTAAGAAGATAGAGATTCCTGAGTGGAAGTGGGAGCGTATCACTATGGATTTTGTTGTTAGACTTCCACAGAGTCAGAGGAAGTTCAATGTAGTTTGGGTTATTATGGATAGACTGACCAAGTCAGCGCATTTCATTCCTGTAACAGTTCCATATTCTTTAGAGCGATTGGAAGAGATTTAAATCTGTGAGATCGTCCTCCTTCATGGTGTGCCTGTGTCTATCATTTCGGATCGAGGCACACAGATCACCTAGCATTTTTGGAGGGTAGTGCAGCGTGAGTTGGGCACGCGGGTCGAGCTGAGCATAACATTTCATCCTCCGATAGACAGACAGTCCGAGCGTACTATTTAGATATTAGAGGATATGCTCCACGCCTATGTTATTCATTTTGGAGGATCGTGGAATCAGTTCTTCCTGCTAGTGGAGTTTTCCTACAACAATAGCTATCAGTTGAGCATCCAGATGGCTCCCTATGAGGCATTATATGGTAGACGGTGTTGATCACCGGTTGGATGGTTTGATCCGGTGAAAGGCTCGATTATTGGGCATAGATTTGGTACAGAATGCCTTGGATAAGGTTAAGATCATTAAGTATAGACTTCACACAGCTCAGTCCAGGCAGAAGAGTTATGCCGACCGTAAGGTTCGTGATGCTGCATTCATGGTCGAAGAGTGAGTGTTGCTCCATGTGTCACCCATGTAGGGTGTAATGAGGTTTGGAAAGAAAGGCAAGTTGAGGCCTGGGTACATTAGGCCTTTTGAGATCCTTGAGCGAGTGGGAGAGATGGCCAACAGACTTGCGTTGCCACCAGGCTTATCAGCGGTACATCCAGTGTTTCATGTGTCCATACTTTGGAAGTATCACGACAATCCATCCCATGTGTTACATTTCAGAATTGTCCAGTAGGACAAGGATTTGACATACGAGAAGGAGCTGGTAGCTATTCTAGACCAACAAGTTTGTCAGTTGAGGTCGACGAGTTATCCTTTGGTTTGAGAGCAGTGGAGAGGTCATCCTGTTGAGGAAACTACCCGAGAGTCCGAGTCCGATATGCGGAGCAGATATCTCGACCTTTCCACAAGTTCAGGTGCTTTTCTATATTCGTTCGAGGACAAACAGTTGTTTTAGAGGTGGAGAATGTGATAACCCAAAAGGTCATCTTATGCTTTAGAACTCGATTCTAAGTTTCGAGGCCTTTAAAATCTCATTTTTACCCTTCTTGATTTGCGTGCGCAGTCCGAGCATGTTTCCAGAAAGCTTTTATGTTAAAAGTTGATGAAAATAATAATTTTTCCCTTTAAAAGTTGATTTAGTTGACTTCGGTCAACATTTTGAGTAAACGTACTCGGACTTGTGTTTTGACAGTCCCGGTGGTTCCGTATCAAAATATGAGACTTGGGCGTATGCTCGGAATCGAATTCCGAGGTCCTGAAGGTTTCGCCCATAAAGGGTGTTATTAGATTTGGAAAGAAAGGGAAGTTGAGTCCGCGGTTCATTGGTCCTTTTGAGGTGCTTCGGAGGATTGGAGAGGTGGCTTATGAGCTTGCTTTGCCACCCAGCTTGTCTACCGTCCATCCGGTATTTCATGTTTCTATGCTCCGGAAGTATATTGGAGATCCATGTCATGTTTTGGACTTCAGCACGATTCAGTTGGATAATGATTTGACCTTTGATGTGGAGCCAGTAGCTATTTTGGGTCGCCAGGTTCGGAAGTTGAGGTCAAAAGATATAGCTTCAGTGAAAGTGTAGTGGAGAGGCCGGCCTGTGGAGGAGGCTACCTGGGAGATCGAGCGGGATATGCGGAGCAAATATCCTCACATGTTTGAGGCTTCAAATATGTTTCTTAACTCTTTTGAGGACGGGCGTTTGTTTAAGTTGGGGAGGATGTGACGACCCGTCCAGTCGTCTCATGAGTTACCGCTTCATTTTCCCCATTTCTTCTCCTTTACGCTTCGTTATCCGCGTTTTATATGGTCGAGTTGATTGGTTTGCGTTTGGTGAGGTTTTGGTAAGAAATGAGACACTTAGTCTCTTTTAAGAAAGTTTAAGTTGGAAAAGTCAACCAGATATTGACTTATGAGTTAGAGGTCTCGGATGTGAGTTTTGATGGTTTGGTTAGCTTCGGGAGGTGATATGTGACTTAGGAGTGTGATCGGAAGTGGTTTTGGAGGTCCGGTGTAGAATTAGGCTTGAATTGGCGAAGTTAGTATTTTGGCGAATTCCGGTTGATAGGTGAGATTTTGATCTGAGGGTCGGAATAGAATTCCAAGAGTTGCAGTAGCTTCGTTATGCCATTTGTGATGTGTGTGCAAAATTTCATATCATTCGGACGTGGTTTGGTTGGGTTTTTGATCGAAATAGTTTTTCGGAAGTTTTTAGAAAAACTAGGCTTGAATTCGGTGTGAATTGATGGATTTGGTGTTGTTTGAGGTGTTTTGATGGTTGGAACAAGTTTGAATGAGGTTTTAGGATGTGTTGGTACTTTTGGTTGAGGTCTCGGGGGCCTCGGGGTGGTTTCGGATGGCTAACGGGAAGTTTTGAGTCTTGGAAGGTTGCAGAAAATTGCAACAGCAGTTGCAGACAAATTTGGTCATCGCGATCGCGGGAGGTCCCTTGCGATCGCGTAGAAGGTTTTTGGAAGGCGAGTGTTTTGCCCTTCGCGTTCGCGGTTAAGGGTCCACGTTCGCGGAAGGTAGTGATCTGGTGCTTCGCATTCACGTCTGATGGCTCGCGTTCACGGAGGGGCCTTTGAGGTTATGCTTCGCGTTCGCGTGATGGATGTCGCGTTCGCATAGTGGAGATTGGCGCGTGAAGGTCCAGGAGCTATTGCGCTTCGTGTTCGCGTAAGTAGTACCGCGTTCGCGTAGGTTCAAAGGTCCAAAGCATCGCGTTTGCGGGTGTGGTGACGCATTCACGAAGGGTTATTTTTGGGTCAAGGAAAATTGTGCATCGCGAACGCGTGGGTTTGACCGCGTTCGCGAAGAAAGGAGGTCAGGCCTGGGCAGTGAAGTATTTAAACATTTCCTACGCGAGTTTTAGTCATTTTTCCACCATAGTTGAGTATTTAGAGAGCTCTTTAAGGGGTAATTGAAGAAGGATTCAAGGAGAATTGATTGGAGGTAAGTTCTATGAACCAAAAACGTGATTATGTTGTGAAATTAACCTAGAAATTCATGGAAATTTAGCTAAAAATAGAAGAACTAGGGCTTGGGATTTTAAGATTTTAAATTGGGTTTTGAAGGGCCATTTGAGGTCGGATTTGAGAACTTTTGATATGTATGAACTCGTCGGAAGATAAGGAATCTAATGATGTAAAAATTTCTGAGTTTGGAGAAGTGGGTCCGGGGCTCGGGTTTTGCTAATTTCGGGATTTTTTATATTTTTCGACTGTTTTCGCTTGGGCTTTGTTCCCTTAGCATATTGTGACGTATTCGCTCTGGTTTTGGTCAGATTCAATGTGTGAGGAGGCCGATTTGACAGGCAAGGGCATAGCGAGCTAGAGCTTTAGCCGGTTCGAGGTGAGTAATGAATGTAAATGATGTCCTGAGAGTTTGAAACCCCGGATTTGCACATCGTAGTGCTATATTGAGGTGAGACACGCGCTTGATGATGAGCGTGGGCCCGTATACTATTGGGGATTGGGACTTGGTCCGTCCCGTGTGGTGCTTTTACCGCGTATTTGATTGAAGCTTATTTGTTATCATCATTCTTTGGACTGATTTCCATATTTGGGCTTCGTGCCAACTATTTGAACCCTTTGGGGAGTTTTCATCACTATTTCCTCACTGTTTTGATTTACTAATTGAACTCAATCGTACCATTTTCTACTGTTTTACAACTCAGCCACTTTTACTCGATTTTTGAAACTAAAAGATATACTCAATGATATTTTGGGCTGAGAACTACTGTTTTACTAATGCCCGAGGGGCTTATATGATTTATGGACTAAGTATGGCCAAGGGCCAGATGTGAGGATACTATGGGATTGGGTTGCGCGCCACAGCAGTGTTATACTGATATTGATATGAGGCCGAGGGCCTAGATTTGATGCAACGAGATGGCTTGATATTGTGCTTGGGCCGTAAGGGGCCCCTCCTGGAGTTTGCACACCCCCAGTGAGCGCCGTCGACGATAAATATATAGATTGGGCTGCACGCCGCAGCGGGTACCATAGGGTACCGTTCTATGTGTTTATTTTCTTTATATGTCTGTCACTCAACTGCTTATTTGTTGTAGAATTATCATGTTTTGTTTGCATTGGTTTATTGCTTTCAAATTACTTGTTTTAAACTGCCGCATTATAGATTACTCTATGTTTCTCCGTGATTTCTTATTCTCAGCCATTATTTATGCTTATTACTCACTGGGTTGGAGTACTCACATTACTCCCTGCACCTTGCGTGCAGATCCAGGTGTTCCAAAGGCTGAGTGAGGATTTTCAGTCGATCAATTCATATCTGGGATTATCGAGGTAGCTACACGGCGTCCGCAGCCCGGATCTCTCCCTTTTATCTTTTCGTTTTATCCGTATTTCCTAGACTGATTATGTATTAGGCTGTTAAACTTGTACTAGAGGCTCGAGACTAGTGACACCAGATTTGTATGGGCTATGTAGTGGTATTATCATCTGAACTTCCGCATATTTAACTCATTGTCTTAAACTATTATTAGGGTGATTTAGCAATTTAACTATGTTAGCTGATAATGATCTTTATAAGAAAATGGGTTGAGGTTGTTAGTTGGTCAGGCTTGCCTAGCAGTGTGTTGGGAGCCATCACGACCGGGGTTGGGGTCCTGACATAGCGTTATTTTATATTAACGTGCGAACAAGAGAGTTCAACTTGGTGATTGGAAAGATTGTGATGAGGTTTCTTAAGGCTAAACCTTTCTTTCATTTTGGCATGATCCAGTAACTACATGTGTTTGATAACGAGACCTAAAGAGAAGTTCATATTCCTAAATTTATATACATTTTCCTAGTCTCATAAGTTACAACATTCTCCCTTATCAGGACTTCATATTAAGTTTAGTTTTGTCTTCTGTCAGCCAAGAGAGCAGATAGTCACTATATATACAGTATTACAATATTTTTACCACCATCGAGCTATAATCGATGGGCAGACCTCTATTGGGAAACCTTTGATCAGATGGTAAGTTATATACCGAGCCTACTATGGTCGATTACCTATGATCGTGCCCAGAATGGACGAGATACAGAGCCTAATATGGCCGAGCGCCTATGAGCGAGCATACTACGGCAGAGGAGTTACACATACTGAGCCTTATAAGGCCGGACAACTATTTTACTTACTGTATTGAGAGAGTTGAGTCAGTATCAACAGGTAAGCATATTTTCAGATTATATTTGACTCCCAGTTACTTTCAGTTATTATATTATCGGTTCAGTTTCAGCATTCAATTGTTCAGTTGTCTTATATACTCGGTACATTATTTCATATTGACGTCCCTTTTGCCAGGGAATGCTATATTTCATGCCTGCAGGTCCTCATTGACAGTTGGACCGACCCTCCCAGCAGACACAGTCAAACATCAGCTTGGTTGGTAAGCTCCACTTCCTCGCAGTTACTAGGTCTAGACCTTGGAGTTCATTTTATATATACAGGTTTGATGGGTAGGTCGAGGCCCTGTCCCTGTCACAACCCAATTCGGAGGGCCGCAACGGGCACCCGATACCTTACTTAACTGATTACTAACGTAACACATATTTCTTATCATACCATTATGGGTACATGGGCCGGAAGGGCCGTCATGATATAACCAGAATAAAACATAGGGAATATTGACATAGGACGACCCAACATGTAATACAAACTTATACATGTGACATACAGTCTTATAAGATCAAAATGAACACTCGTACACTGAACATAGGCCTACAAGGCCATACAATCTTTCATATATATGGCATCTGTCTACAAGCCTCTAAGAGTACATACACATCATAAAGGTCGGGACAGGGCCGCACCATACAAATCAATACATGTCAAAATCATACTGACCAAATAGGCAGCTCCGGAGCAAGTGGAGTGCACCAAAACCTTTCGTTGAGCTGATAGCCTACTAGGAGGAATGTCAACCTATCTATTGGGACCTGCGCGCATGAAACACAACATCCCTAGGTAAAAGGGACGTCAGTACGAATAAAGTACCGAGTATGTAAGGCAGGAAAGCATAAACAAGAACAAAAATGTAAAGAGAGATAGAAAAGCTACAACCTGTACATATGAGTACCTCTGGGGGTTACTGAAATGAAATGCATAATACATTTATATACAGAAACTTTTAAAAACATATGCCCATGTGGGCATCATCATCATCATATCGTACCCGGCCATGTGGAGCTCAGTAAACCCAACTGATCTGTGGTTGCACAATAGGTGTCGTCCCTGGCCGCTATATTGTGGCTTGTTAGAGTAAAATAGATACTATATATAATGCCTGTTAGACTCATGGAATCACGTTCTAAACCTTTTGGAGTGACTTAAGGTCGTTGCAACTTCAATTAACATTATGGACTTCCATACCCTCAACATGAACCTCAGTAGGATTCAAGGATAGTACACACTTTCTTAGAATAATTTTATAAGGAAAGAACAACATGGACAACCTTAGATGCTAGGAGTAGATCTGTTATGAAATAGCGTATTCATTTCACTTTAGATCATGCCAAAGAAAGAAGGAAGTGCCTTAACATACTTAACCATGTTGAGTCCTTAATACCTTCCAAGCAACTCTTCAAACAAGTCAACTTAATCTATCATAGCATAAGGAGATTCAAAATCAGTGTTGAGCAAAGGCAGTCTGTAACTTAAGCTAGTAGCTCGCTTATGTAAATCCGGGAAGCATATCCCCTCTAACCAGGGCCTCTTCCAATACTATATACCAACAATAATAGCCAGAGAAATCTAGCAACATATAAATATCAATAACAAGACACCATATAAAAACAATAAGTCACAACTATTTCACGACAAGCGGCAAGCTCCGACTGGAATCCGTATAACCCATATCACCCCTTATAGAATTCTTATATTAGCTTAACAGCATCATTAATATGATAATGAAGTAATTCATCAATGATTCCATCCTTATACCATATATTTATAACAAAGGAAACAATCCACAACTCCAACTATCTTCAATTAGCAACTTTATTCACTAGTTCATGTCTAGTCCAACCATTTAATTTAGTCAACATCACGATATCGTTAATCACCTGAAAGAACACAATACACATACCTCCTACAGTACCTTCAAGTCGAAATCCAAGTTATATACAGCTTATAACAGCCCTCAATGGCAATACAACACCATAGAAGTGACTTAAGTTAATCCAAGTATTATCTTGTAGTTTATTATCCTAAAAACTTAACCAACATATAAGCAAGCTTAAGCTACATTAGTAGGATGTTATACTCACATTTGCTAGTAGCAACAACATGAAATTTCAGAAAAACATAGCCCACAACCATCCTCAATTACAGCACAACCTCAAAGAGGTATTATTCTTCACTAGAACTAACTTTTGATGTTGAAATATGATGTAATCCATTTGTAAGACTTGAAATAATCTAGGGTTAATATGAAAACCACGGGAAGTATTTTACAGAATATAAAACACTTAAAACAACCTTCCACATGAGTTAGAACCACCCAAAAATCAGCAACAACAAGAAGAACAAGAAACTTACTAGCGCAACGGAATTCCCGATACTTGATTTGTGTTGTTTTTCCTTTGTTTGGGTCTCGAATCATGAGAGAACCTTGAGAGAGTGTTTTAGGTGTCTAGGGTCTTAATATACTGATAATGAATGAGTTAAAATGGGGTTGAGGCATCTTATATCTATCAACATATCTAAACCGCCTATGTGGGTCCCATAGAGAGCTGCTTGGCACAGTCTCGCGAAAACTGAATATATATCTAGTCCAACCTCTCTGAGAATAAACGGTTATATGCGTTGGAAACTAAACTCATAGATATTCAATTTAGAAGGTAGAAAACCTAATAATTCCAATTATATTGGGAGAAATCTCAATTACATTTGACATAATTTTCAGCACAATATGAATGTAACTTGTGATGACCTTTGCCAACTTTTGTTCTACAACTTGCTTGACTTCAAAACGTAGCACACTGCTATCATATTACTAAAATAACTCATAGAATAACCTCCTTATAATTTTAAGAACCATAGTCTCACCCTATGGTGCATGTTATAACATTTCAAAGTTGTCGAACTTTTGACGAAACTTATTTTCTTCAATTCGTTCAGCGTCTAAGCTTTCTAACCCTTTTGGTATTTGTTATTCCTGATCTTAAAGATTTGTAACCTCCAAGATAACATGATTAACTTACATTATGTACTTTAAAAAATGATCTCATTTCCGAGCTTACATCAATTGGCTTACGACGTACTCTCACATACGAAAACATGGGATGTAACATCATTCCCCCCCTTTGGAACATTAGTCCTCGAATGTTGACTGATGCATTTATCAGTCTCATAACCTGTAGCTCTTATGAATACTTTAACATTGTCCTTTATATCTAGGAAACTGTTCTCTAAATAAATCCAAAGGCCAGGGTATTCCCCCCTTTAGGCCTCTTTGTCATACCATGACCTGTGGTCGGAATTCTTCCAATCTCGTAACTGTTGTTACCTTCTGTCATGCATCATGTATAACGGTGTACCTGTATGTTTGCCTATGCTACTTTTCTCTCCTTTTTCTTCTAGATTTTAGCCAATCTCTAGGCCGCACTTTGTGAACATATACGAAACTATGACAAAATGTCCCTCTAGGCATCTATAGGTGTACTAAAGTTCTTTGCTTGGTACTTCATCAAACTTACGACTATTGCTATACCTTGCTTTATAGCCTCAGTTATCTATGCTTATGGTTTTACTACATCTAGGTAGGTCATACTATATCTTAATTCATACTTCGGTTTATTATTATTGAGGTTTTCCACCCAACTCTAGGTTACTCCCTCACTTCTTATCCTATATGTATAAATCTAAGCCGTTTAATACTCACTTCTTACTGTCCATCTAAAGAATGGCATCATAATCTCCTCTCATGCTTTGGAACGTTTACCCATCTATTGTTGATTCACCTTAATATTGATCTATCCACCACTGATAACTTGAAACCTCTTACATAATACATTGTCACTAGAGCTCACGTCTCATCGGGTAACATGTGAAGTAGTTTTCCCGGTCCACCTAGGGACAATAGTATACTTCAATAACCGTATTTCATAGCATCCCAATGTGATTCATTTTATGGGGGTATTCTACTCCCGTGCAATTCATGAAATCCCTTTCTCGTTAAATCATTACTCAATCAAAGGCCTAAACATCATCCACTTATCTATCATAATTACACCATTGTTCTACTACTAGGGCAGCATATCATCTCTTCTAATTTCTCCTAGCCTTAGACTCCTCTGAGTTCATTCAGGATGTACGAGATTTTCATAACTTACGAAAACCATCAGCTCTCTTGTTTTGATGGGCTTAATCCCAAAGCCTTACCTATTATTGTCACCATCTCACTCACATTTTCTTATCCTTACTCTTATCTACCTAAAACCTTGTGGCTCTATGATACTTTATCCTGTGACCTACATATATCTATTTATATTACTCACAATGTTTCTTTAACTTGCTAGCACTATAGATTTCATTTCGTGCCATCTCGATTTTCTTTAAATGTAAGCAATTACTTTTCTTGGTCGTTCTGCCACTTGCTGCATGAATACTTGGCTTATCTTATTGCTCACGAATACTTGAATTTCCTATAACTCATATGATCTCAAATATCACTCTTGGTGTTTTTCCCCATTCATTAGCCATGATAGGTTCCACTTTCTTATGGAGTGTATACAATATTGTAGTGACATTGTTGTTACAAGATCATTTTTTCTTCAGGTCGATATGCTTTGGTTGAAGCCTTCTTCCTTATTTCCACAGCTAGCCTTTCATTATAGTACTTAGGGGAGACCCTCTGACTCTTATAAAGCTGCGAGCTTATTACATCATATACCTGATAGAATTTTTGATGTTCTTGCTCGCCTATAATTATCCCTAGTTACTTACCTCCGTGCTTTTGCGCTTGTAGGGTTGCTTTTGAACTGAAATTTAAATTGTCTCCCTAGTGGAACCCCTTTTTTATTTTTGTAACACTTATACGGTACCTTTAACTGTCCCAACTCCTATCTAAATATTTGTCAAGGATTACGACATCATATATACTAGACTGAATTAACTATGTTGGGGTTCACTATATTTATCTCACACAATCTGCTGATTTGTCTGAATCCTCTTGTCTAACCATAACTAGGCTTTTCCTAAATCAACTACTAAGAACTTGTTGGTCTATTCTCATATCTATATTCTGCATAATCTTTCTTGGTTATATTCGTTGTCTTGACTTACCCCTCGCACTGACTCCTTATGTATCAAGTGTTCATTTGCACTTATTTATCAATAGCATCTTGTGCTAGAAACCTAACTGCTTCTTCCCGGCGTCGTGCTTGCATAATGTTCTGGAGTCGTATCATATCTGTAAGATCTAAATAAATGCAATCTCATTCATTTTCCCTTTCTATCACACTCTTTCTTTATTATTCCATAGTTACCTGAACCAATAACTCTGACTTTATACCATATCCCCCTCCCCCTTCTAGGAGAGTACTAAGATCTAGTGCTACGATGATCTACCTATAGATGTTTTACCTCTTCATATTTGGCATCTTTTCACATCATCAATGACCCTTACTCACCTTATGGTATCCCTTCTGTACCAAGGATAACTGAATTTCTTACGCACGAAGGTGACACCTAGTGTTACTGGCACACTTAGTCCCTTAAGATTAACTCTACTCAGAGTGCTTGCTTTAGGGAAACGTCTTCCTAAATGACCTTTATAGGTTATTCGTCTGTGTCCATTTTATTATTATTGGAACACGATCTCTGAAATTCTCACGATGCTGACTATTACAATTCCTTTGATCCTTAATTCATGTTCGATTTTATTTTTATTTTTCTTACTAACCCATACTAAATTCTATTACTACGGGGGTCTAATTTTTTGTTCTGACAATCACGTTCTAGTCACCAACTCAATTCTCGAATGAGGATATAGCCTTTGGCCTATACTTTTTTATTGTCTCAAAGCCCGTCACCTCTTGTCTTTTCCTTCAATTGACTATAGACTCTGTCATTCTGTCATATTTTGATTTACAGTTATCATCCACTTATCACATCTTACTCATAATGCTTCAATTACTCTCTTCTTATTCTCCGGCTAATATTTCTGTCTATCACTTTATTTTGATAACTTTAACAAATCATTATTTCACTTTTAGCTCCCCTTGATTCTTCTCACTGGCTCTTCAGGTCACCTAGCATTCTCTCTTTACTTGGAACGGGAGCCATACAAAGGTTAATATTTATCCCTTCTAGGATTCCAGTGCCAATCTTCTTCTTTTTTCCAGACATTCTAGTATTCATATCTAAATGTACTATTCTAGATTGCACCATCGGGGTATCTCAGTAGGAGAACTATTATCACATTTACAATATCCTTCGGAAATGTTAGCTAATGATAATAATCCATCTACCATTTTGGGTTACTCTAACCGAAATTTGATATTGCTATCACTTCTTCTCTTAAACTATATTTGTCTACTCCCATAGGGCATAACTGAGATGGGTGACCAGTTGTAAATACCTCTGTTACTGTTGAAGGTAATTCAGAATTCTTATATTTCTCTTCCTGAATTGCAAATACTGATAATCTTCATTAGCTGGGTACCTCATACTCTTTTTCAAGTTGTTTCTTTCGCTTATTGAAACTTGTATCCACCTCCTAATTCTCTCGTCGCTCTTTGCCATATGGGTGAACGGATATTCATGCCTTGGAGCTCCTTTTCAAGAAACTCACACATATTAGTACACACATGATTTGTTGAAGACCTAACATTTATGCATCATAAGCATGATGAAAAATTGATTTTCCTCTGATCAACTCTTCCACAGCCACATTCAATCTCTTACAAACTGTCTTTGTGGATGTAGGTATCCTTGTAATATGAATAAAATAGAATTTAGGAGTTAAAATCCTTACAACTGAGCTCTACCACACGATCTAGTGTAAGAAGAAAGAGTGATAGACCTAAATGCCTTGTAGCCTCCTGCTTATAAGTGTGGTGCATAACACATCCATAAACAAGACTCTACTAAACACAACTTGTAGACTGCCTAGGACAAAACTACTCTGATACCACTTTTGTCACGACCCAAATGGGAGGGCCACAACGGGCACCCGATGCCTTACCCAACCGAGTACCAACATAACGTATTTTTCTTATCATACCATCATGGGTAAATGGGCTGGAATGGCCGTCATGATATAACCAAAATAAAACTTAAGGGAATATTAACATAGGACGACCCAACATGTATTACAAACTTATAAATGTGACATACGGTCCTATAAGACCAAAATGAACACTCATACACATAGGCCGGCAAGGCCGTACAATCTTTCATATACATGATATCTGTCTACAAGCCTCTAAGAGTACATACACATCATAAAGGTTTGGACAGGGCCCCTCCATACCAATCAATACATGTCCAAATCATATTGACCAAATAGGCAACTCCGGAACAAGTGGAGTGCACCAACACCTTCTGCTGAGCTGATAGCCTACTAGGAGGAATGTCAACCTGTCTATCGGGACCCGCGGGCATGAAACACAACGTCCCCGGGAAAAAGGGACGTCAGTACGAATAAAGTACCGAGTATGTAAGGTAGGTAAGCATAAACAATAACAGCAATGTAAAGAGAGATAGAGGAGCTATAACCTGTAACATCTGATAACCTCTGGGGTCTACTGACATGAAATGCATAATACATATATATACATAAATTTTTAAAAACATATGCCTCAGTGGGCATCATCATCATCATATTGTACTCAGCCTCAAAGAGGACTCGATTAAAACGTACCCGGCCATCATAAGGCTCGGTAGAATCGTACCTAGCCATATGGATCTCGGTAAACCCAACTGATCAGTGATTGCACAATAGTTATCTTACCCGAACGACTATAGCGCGTCTCGGTAGAGTAAAATAGATAATATATATAATGCATGCTAGACTCGTGGAATTATGTTCTAAACCTTTCAGAGTGACTTAAGGTCATTGCAACTTCGATTAATATTATGGACATCCATAACCTCAATATGAACCTCAGTAGGATTCAAGGATCATACACACTTGCTTAGAATAATTTTATAAGGAAAGAACAACATGGACAACCTTAGTTGCTAGGAGTAGATCCGCTATAAAATAGCGTATTCATTTCACTTTAGATCACGCCAAAGAAAGAAGGAAGTGCCTTAACATACCTTAACCATGTTGAGTCCTTAATACCTTCCAAGCAACTCTTCAAATAAGTCAAGTTAATCTATCATAGCATAAGGAGATTCAAAATTAGTGTTGAGCAAAGGCTAAGTCTGTAACTTAAGCTAGTAGCTCGCTTATGTAAATTCGGGCAGCATCTCCCATATAACCAGGGCCTCCTCCAACACTATATACCAACAACAACAGCTAGAGAAATCAAACAACATATAAATATCAATAACAAGACACCGTATAATAACAATAAGGCACAACTACTTCATGACAGGCGACAAACTCCGATTGGAATCCGTGTAACCCATATCACCCCTTATAGACTTCTTACATTAACTTAACAGCATCATTATTATGATAATGGAGTAATTCATTAAATAGTCCATCCTTATACCAAATAATTATAACAAAGGAAACAATCCACAACTCCAACTATCTTCAATTAGCAACTTTATTCACTAGTTCATGTCGAGTCCAACTTAACTTAGTCAACATCAAGATAACCTTAAAAACCTAGAAGAACACAATACACATACCTCCTATAGTAGCTTCAAGTTGAAATCCAAGTTATATTTAGCTTACAACAGCCCTCAATGGCAATACAACACCATAGAAGTGACTTAAGTTAATCCAAGTATTATCTTGTAGTTTATTATCGTAAAAACTTAACCAACATAAAAGAAAGCTTAAGCTAAATTAGTAGGCTATTATACTCACCTTTGCCAGTAGCAACAACTTGAAATTTCAGCAAAACACATCCCATAACCATCCTCAATGACAACACAACCTCAAAGAGGTGTTATTCTTCACTAGAACTAACTTTTGATGTTGAAATATGGTGTAATCCGTTTGCAAGACTTGAAATAACCTAGGATTAATATGCAAACCATGGGAGAGTATTTTACAGAACATAGACCACTTAAAACGACCTCCCACATGAGTTGGAACCACCCAAAAATTAGCAGCAACAAGAAGAACAAGAAACTTACTAGCGCAACGGAATTCTCGATACTTGATTTGTTTTGTTTGCCCTTTGTTTGGGTCTTGAATCATGATAGAACCTTGAGAGAGTGTTGTTAGGTATCTAGGGTCTGAATATACTGAAAGTGAATGAGTCAAAACGGGGTTGAGGCGTATTATATCTATCAACATATTTAAACTGCATATGTGGGTCCCATTAAGGGCTGCTTGGCGCAGTCTCGCTAAAACGTGAATAGATCTATAGAAAAGCATTGTATAGACAAACAGTTTAATTCATTGGAAACTAGACTCATAGATCGTCAATTTGGTAAGTAGAACAACCAATAATTCTATGTATATTGGGAAAAAGTCTCAGTTATATTTGACCTAATTTTCAACATATTATGAATGTAACTTGTGATCACTTTTGCCAACTTTTGTTCGACAACTTTCTTGACTTCAAAACGCAGCACACGGCTATCATATGACTAAAATATCTCATAGAATAACCTTCTTATCATGTTAAGAACCATAGTCTCACCCTAAGGTGCATGTTATAATATTCCAAACTTGTCGAACTTTCGACGAAACTTATTTTCTTCAATTCGTTTAGCGTCTAAACTTTCTAACTCTTTTGGTAATTATTATTCATGATCTTAGAGATTTGTAACTTCCAAGATAACATGATGAAATTACATTATGTACTTTCAAAAATGATCTCATTTCCGAACTTACATCAATTGGCTTACGACGTACTCTAACGTACTAAAACATGAGATGTAACAGTCCTGACCATGGTATAGTTCAATTATCTTTAGAAGCTTGTAGACAAATCCTGTATATTTTATATATCAATAAATGTTCATGGTGGATTCATCGGCCTGTAGAGTTATATATATATATATATATATATCAAATTTTGGGTATGTTTACCCCATAGATAAGAGAGGCGTGATTTTCAGACGATTCAAAATATGGCCTTATCAGCCTAAGTTGAGGGTTACCCTTCTAGAGTTTACAGTTACAGAGTGGTACGCTCGGGCTGAGTATGGCACCGGGTGCCGTCCATGCGTCGTCAGGTTCGGGGCGTGACAAACTTGGTATCAGAGCAGTTCTATCCTATGGAGTTTACAAGTCATGTCTAGTAGAACCTTGTTTAAAGATGTGTTGTGCACCAAATTATATAAACAACAAGATCAAGGCATTTAGGAGTTTGTTATCCTTCTTTCAAATCCAAATCATGCTATAGAGTTGAGTTATAAGAGTTCGAGCCAAGACATATTTGCTAATGATATAGAGATGCGTTCAATTTAGAAAAAATTACAGCTAGCCAGAGGGCTAATATAGCAACAAGTAAGGGCACTTATAGAAGAGAGTTCTTAATGATGTGGCCCTATTTAAGGTCCTATCAGAACGTGCATACCAGATGTGCAAATTTCTAGCTTAAGGCCCTAAGATGGGAATAACAAATACACCCCGTGAATAGCAGGCCATGGGAGATCATAAGGTAAAATTTTAAGTTTCAACAGATAATCGAAGCAAGGTGGAGAAGGGTACGAGGTACCTAGTTAATGAAGGTTATCAGTTTTCAAAATTTAGGCAGAGAATAATAAGTATTTGAGTTACCGTCAACAGTAACAGAAGTATGTACAATTGGCCACACCCATCTTAGTTATGCCATGTGGGAGCTAACATTTATAGTTTAAGAGAAGGATGGGATATCAGGATGCAGCTGGAGTTAGAGTAACCCAAAATGGTGGATGGAGTGTTAGCGTTAGATGACATTTTCGAAGGATATTGTAAAAGTGAAAATAAATCTGCTTGTGAGACACCCAGGTGGTGTACTTTCAATAGTACAGTCAGATATGGATACTATAATGTTCAGAAATTTTAGAAAATAGGCACCGAAATCCTAGAAAAGATAAATGTTCACCTTAATATAGCTCTCGTTCCTAGTAAAAAGAGAATATTAGGTGACCCAAAGAGCTAGTGAGATGGAGCAATGGGAGATAAAAGTGAAAGAATATTTTATTGAAATTTTCAGAATAAGGTAATAGACAGAGATTTTGGCAAGAGAATAAGAAGAGAGTAAAGAAAACATTACGAGTAAGGTCTGATAAATGGGTGATAACGGTAAATCAAAAGATGACAATATGACAAAGTCTATAGTCAAATGAGGGAAAAGACAAGAGGTGACATTCCTTGAGATAATAAAAGAGTACATGCCATAAAGTTGGATCCTTATTTTGAGAAATGAGTTGGTGACTCCAACATGGTTACTAGAAGGCTAAGTTAGACCCTCTGAGTAATAGAAATTATTATGGGCTAGTAAACAAGATAAAACTGAATATGAGTTGGGGACCGGAGGATTTGATAATAGTCGACATCATGATAATTTCAGAGATTGCGTTCCGACAATAATAGAATGGACAACAAAAGAATAACCTTTAAAGGTCATTCAATAAGACGCTTCCCTAAAGCAAGCACTGTGAGTAAAGTTAAGCTTAAGGGACTAAGTTTACCAGTTACACTAGGTGACACCCTCGTGCATAAGGAATTCAGTTATCCTTGGTATAGAAGGATTACCGCAAGGCGAGTAGGAGTCAATGAAGACGTGAAAAATTGCCAAAGATAAATAGGTAACCATGGAATAGTAAAGGCAGAATGCGGTAAAAAGGCGAAAGGGATGGGATTGCATTTATTAGATCCTACAGATATGTTATGACTCCAGAATATTATGCAAGAACGATGGCG
This sequence comes from Nicotiana tabacum, assembly GCF_000715075.1. Classification (NCBI taxonomy): domain Eukaryota; kingdom Viridiplantae; phylum Streptophyta; class Magnoliopsida; order Solanales; family Solanaceae; genus Nicotiana; species Nicotiana tabacum. The sequence goes on from NC_134101.1 coordinate 223,807,161, forward strand.
GGGAAATGCAGTAAGGGTTCCCTCCAAGGATGTTACTGATAAATAAGTGTGAATGAACACTTCATACTTAATGAGTTAGAGCAAGTGGTAAGTTAAGACAAAGGACATAACCTGAGAGAGAGTGTACAGAATATAGATATGAGCATGGACTGGTGAGTAGTTAGCAGTTGATTCAGGAAGAGCCTAGTTATGGCTAGACAAAAGGTCTCAGATAAATCAGCAGATCATGCAAGATAAATGCAATGAAACCTAACACAGGAAATTCAGTCTCGCAGATACGACATCGTAATCCTTGAGAAATATTCAGATAGGAGTTGAGGTAGTTATAATTGTCGTAAAGGTGTTACGAAAATAAAAGAGAGCACCACAGGAGAGACAAAAAAAACTGAGTTCAGAACTAACCCTACGAGCACAAGGGCGTGGAGGTAAGTAACTAAGGGTAATGATAGGCGAGTAAGAACATTAGAAATTCCGTGGGATATACAATGTAATAAGCTCACAATTTTACAACAGTTAGAGGGTCTTCCCTAAGCACTGCAATGAAAGACTAGCTGAGAAAATAAGGAAGAAGGCTTCAACATAAGCATAGTGACCTAAAGAAGAAATGGTCTTGTAACAATAGTCTCACTATAATATTGTATGCACTCTATAAGAAAGTGGTATCTATTGTGACTAAGGAACGAAATGTAAAATCCAAAGTAATATTCGATATTATATGAGTTGCACAAAATTCTAATATATGTGGGCACTAAAATAACCTAAGTATTCATGCAACAAGTGGCAGAACAACTAAGAAAGGTAATTGCTTACTTTTAACGAAAGCTGAGAAGGCACAAAAGGAATTATTCTATCTATGATCCAGAGTTAGTTACATTATGAACACACATAAGATTTCGGAGTGTTATCCATGCAGCATATATGTTGACAATGATACAACTATTGGAGACTCCAGTATAAGTTAAAAGAAAGAATTGAGTCTACGTACCAGACAAAATCTTGAATTGATAGAAGGTTATATCATGGATGTTGCATAGCGTCCATGAAGGGCTAATGTAATAACTAATACCCTGAGCCGCAGATCAGAAGATAAAGTAAGCCTGCTTAATGGCTGAGATAGAAGAGGACACTAAAAAGTTACATCAGCTAAATGAATTTGGAGTATGATTATTAGACCCCGATGAGTATAAAAATCGTGATTTAGAACATTGTAGAATCACTCTAAATATCAGAGGTACAGAAGAGATAGTACAATGGCCGTATTCTATAACGACTCTATGATAAATCTAGTAGGAACAATACCAAACTCATAAGAAATCAGTACGCACCAGAGGTGCAAGTATTGTAGTAGAGCTTCAAGTTGTGCATGAGAATCATATCTATGTGGAAGGGAGGTTATGAACGAGATAGAGATACGATGCGAGATTTAATGGTAAGTAAGGTAAAAGTGAAGAAGGTACGAGATACTCAAGTGCAAAAGGTTATGAATAGTCCAGATTTTAGATAGAGGGCAAGAAGCACCATGATTCAGTATCCAGAAATGATAGTGGTATCGTCAGCGACATATCTTCCATCATATGGTTTCCAGGTACAGAGAGGTCTAGTTAAGAAAGTAAATAAGAGTAGAGACGACGTGACGTCTCACTTGAGGTTCCAGAATAACATAAGCAAATCTATAATGCTATCAAGTTAAAGTAAGGTTGAAAGTAGTATAAATAGATATATGTAGGTCGCAAGCTAAAGTATGGTAGAGCAACAAGGTTTTAGGTGGACAAGAGTAAGGATAAGAAGAAGTGATTGAGAAGGTGACGAGAATAGGTAAAGCCTCAGAGTTAAGCCCATCAGAAGAAGAGAGCTGATGGTTTCCGTAAGTTATAGAATCCTTTGTATAGCCTGAATGAACTCGGGGAGTTTAAGACAATGAGCATTTAGAAGAGATGGAATGCTGCCCTGGTAGGAGAATAAGGGTGTAATTGTGATAAATGTTAAGAGGATGACATTTAGGCTTTCGATTGAGTAATTATTCAAAGAGAAGGGATTTCATTAATTGCATGAGATTAGAATTACCCCATAAGGTGAGTCACATTGGGATGCTTTGAAATATGTTATTGAAGTATAGTATTAGCCCTAAGTGGATCATACAAATAACTCCAGATGTTACCCGATGAGACATGGGCCCTAGTAACAATATAGTACATAAGAGTTTCAAGTTATCAGTGGTAGATTATAGATCAACATTAAGGTGAATCAACAATAGTTGGATAAAAGTTGCAAAGTACGAGATGAGATTTGTTTGTCATTCTTAAGATGAACAGTAATGAGGAAGCATTAAAGGACTTAGATTTATACAAATAGGATAAGCAGGGAGAGAGTAATTTGGAATTTGGTAGAAGACCTCGGTAATAATAAATCAAAGTACGTGTTGTTTACTGTGAAAATAGTAATAACAATTAAATTTGTTGATGGGACTCTAAAAATACGTGATCTATTTTTATGCTAGTTTATTAAGCAGTTGATGCAAAGTATATGAGACTCAGAGACGAAATAAAGTTATGGAGAGAGCTATAACCAAACCGTTGGGTCAGCTATTCAGGGCCTCGAGCCGCTCGATTTGGGGCCTCAAAGTCGATTCCAAGGCTCAGAATCGGGCTATCGTGGGTGATCGGGGTAGGGCTAACTTATGAAATAATCAACATCGGCTCTTTATGGCCAATGATAAGCAATTAATGATGAACAAATATGAAGACAGTAAATGAAAGCAATAATATCAAGAGAGTGTATGAGAGAGCAAAGGGAATGTTCTTCTATATTTCTTATGGAGCGGATAGAACAACAACCGAACCCCTACAAAATGTCAAAGATTCCCTTTATATAGGAGGGGAACTCCAACATAGTACAAAAGCATTAATTTCAAAAGTGGGGGGGATGGGACAACTAGATGGTTTAGCTGCATGCCTGGGGAGCTCTCTAGTCCCATCATGACCGCGGCCAACATTGTCATTAGGCCGGGCATCAACAAACCTCGAGGGAGGGAGATCAACCATAGCCTCGCAGCCTCGAGGTCTCGAGGTGATCCCCCGAAATGCTTTAATGACAAGAAAATGGACCCTCCGATTTTGTCGTATACAGATAGTCACCGCATTTCCTAGAACGAAGTGATATGAAATGATTTTGATCCTCCGTTCCGAGGACATCTTTGCTGTGATGTCAACCTATCAGAGCATTAAATTCCATGTCCCAAAAAATCGTGCAAGGGCTGCCGTCAAATGCGACTTTCGATAGATTCATGAACCGTATTGACTCGTCCCTTCCGCTGCCCATTTGGTTCCTATAAATACATCAACCTTCTGATAATCCTTATTTTCCCAACGTCTTCAAATTCACGGATCCAGGCCCATCTCCTTTTACATTCTTCCTTTTCACTTTCTTAGAGAAAATTTTACCGTTGTAATGGCCAGAACTTCTAGGATGGTTCCTTGGCAAAACAAAGTTGCCTCTTCATCTCGGTCGTCTAAGGAGAAAATGAAGGTGATACCCACTCTGAGATAATGTACTCCCCTCGATCTTGACATGTCGAAAGATTATACGATCGATACACCCTCTGCTACACCAGGCTGATGCGAACACCTATCCAGGTACATCAGTGTCGTGACCGATGCGAGGACAGTAAAAAAGGAGTGCCGATGGAAAAAGGTGGTGGAGGTGGAGATTCCTGGCCCTGATGAGAACATAACGGATTACAAAGATGGTTTCCTCCACGTATATACTTATCCTTTTACTTTGAGTCCGGTCGATCCTTCTGGATCCCCTCCCCCGGAGATAGATTCAGTCATTCTCGACTTTTGCGACAAATATCAGGTGATGCTCGATCAAATCTATCCCTCTTTTTGGAGGATAGTATTGATGCTCCGTTATTTCACTGATAAGGTTGGGGACGAGACCTTTACCTTGAACCATTTGATTAGGATTTACAGCCCCCAGTTCTATCGAGGCTTGATTAGGCTTCGTCATCGATCCAAGAAATCATTTTTCTCGAGCACTGATGAGGAGAAAAATCAAGGATGGATGAGTAGGTTCATCTAGGTTAGAACCTCGGACATCATTCCGACCGAGAGGATGCCTTTCCCGGAAATGTTTTGAGACCTTATTTCCTTTCTTCCAAAAAGATAACCTTTTTTTTGTTTTCTGCAGCTGCCTCTTGGTACCCTGAAGTGGCCTCGGATCTGCCGGGGTGGATTGAGCGGTTGGACAAAAAGTTTCTCTATCTTTCCCAATCCTGGACCGACCTGGCCAAGATGCGGTGGGTGGCCAAGAATCATGGTAAAGTTTCTCTTTCCGCCTACGTCTCAACCCTATATTTTTTTCCTATACCTCCTTGTGCTGACAAGTTGTGGCCACTATGCTCGTGCAGGCATTGGCGAGAATATGCTGATGAGACCACCCCCTAGAGGCAGGATAAAGGTTTTGGAGCCTGCCGAGGGAAATAAAAGGAAAGGCAATGAGGCTGCCGACCCTCCTACGACAAAGAAACCTAAGCTGCATAAGCCTAAAACCGCCATTGGGACCTCACCTTCTGTTTCTGAGGCAAGCCTCAGTACTGATGACGAAAACAGTGATGAGAGCGGGTACCGCTTGGAGGATAGGCTGAGGTCGGTCGTGAAATCCACGTAGATACCCTAACCGGAGGCTACTGAATCAGGGACGGCTGACTAAGGTCGGCCTCATGGACGAAGGTAATCGAAGAGGGAGTCAGTGTGGCCTTGGATCCCATGACCGGGTTCAACACAGTTTCCGATGGGGGGACCGTTGTCGTTGGCCCTGAAGGGTTGGGACCCGGATCTTTTCAGGAGCAGGAACTGCACCTTGGGGACATTAGAGATATATGCGATTTCATTTTACGGCTGCCATTTTTTGTCGGGGGAGCTAAGGAATGCTCAAGGTACGAACGCTACCAAAGTCGGGGGTCCCCTCAAGGGGGGAGGCACGCTTGGCTATATTGATGTTATCGGGAATATCGATCATGATGCTCCCGGCTCCGTCAAGGCGGCCGAGAGGTTCATGCAGCAAGTGATAGCTGCTTTAAGTATATTTCTGTGAGACCCCATGTTTTTTCTTTTTCTCTTACGTAATATACGTAACGTGGCATGGTTATATTAGGTATATATGATTGGGTGTAGCAAATTGGGAGAATAAGAATGAAAATGTGTGGCAATATCAAGGAACTAAACTAAAGCTGTAGGTCAAAGGAATCCCTTAAACAAAGGTTCGTGGTTAAAGAAATGGCTCGGGTGGCACCCCGCGCGTTCGGAAGGTATAAGTTAATTTACACATGTGGGATAAGACCAAAAGTATCTAATATTCTAATAATAATGTGTTATGAGGTATAGTAATGTAACACTGGTCACATGTTACGTTTTGGAATCAAGCAAGTTGCGAAATAAAGGTCGGCAAAAGTTATCGTAAATTTCTCTAATACATTTTCTAAACTTTGGGTAAAATGTATCAGTTCATTTCTTCCAATATATAAAGCGTTATGGGACCCACAACCTACCAAATCGAAGGTCTACGAGTCTTGTTCATAACCAAAAAAAACCTCACATCAATCCGACATCGGATTAAAAAGTTATGACTATTTTACTGTGGACTGTCCAGGCTGAAACCGGGTCGCGAACCGGGTCGGGTCAAACAAGTAGTATAAGTCGGCAAATTCGACTTTTCAGACCTAAAAACATTTCATTTTCGTCCTAAAATAGTAAGAAAGCTGAAGAGAAGGTTCCATGATGTTCTTGAGTGATTAAGGTGCGTTTTTAACGATTTCTACCGTAAAAGTTTGCCCCCGTGCCGAGAAACGCAATCTCTACGCTTTGCAATCGTTTCCCCCTTCTATTAGTTGTGTTTGGAGTTATTCTCCAAAGAGAGGAATTTATTGTTCTCACTGGTTCTTCAGGATTTATACTTGGTTTTCCAAGGTAATCATCTTGGGACTCTTTTATGATCATATTTACAAAGTTCTACGGACGTTTCGTCAAGTTAGGATCATATGGAAAATCTGCCGATTTAAACTCAATTATGAACTGTTTATAGGTGCGTATAAGCTGCATATATATAGTTTTTTCGAAGCTTAGGACGCAAGTAACAACTTTCGTGAAGAAACTATAGGCATTCGGACGTTCGTTGGAGAGGTATGTAAAGGCTAAACTTTGTCCTTCCTTTTAGCACGAATTCTGGGAACTTCTTAAGACGTCAAATGTGATATTTTACTACTCTATTGCTAGAAAGACCTTATGTGAAAGGCATTGGGATCGTAGCTAAAGTATTTTCATGATGATATTAGGTTGATATTTCACTCGTTCGGTTAAATAGGGTATTCGATATCTATATATGTCATTTGTTTGGCTTTCTTAACTATATCTCTATATATGTGAATTCTTATTCGTCTTTTGGTTGTGTGACTAAAAAATAAAGGCATTTAGTATTTGCGATCAGTCCTTCTCCCTTGTTAAAGTATATCTTAAAATCTCTAAAGTGACACGTCAATTTCCAAAAATCTCAAATATAATTTTTATGTTTAAACTACTAAAACACTTGATTTTTGAAATACTTTCTTTTACTAAATATTAAGAAATCAGGTATAAGGACTAAGTGAAGCACCTTAAGCTTTTTATGAACATCTTCAGAGTTAAGTTATCTTTTTAAAAGTCGAGTTAAGTTTTCAAGTTTACTCAAAAAAAAAAGAAAATATATGAGGTTCCACGAGACAATTGTACGCGATACGAAGATGATTATGAGATTATGAGAAATGAGTACCTATGAGCCAAAATTGGCTAAGTTCTTGTTATGGCCTATTATGTGCATTCAAAGTTCATATCATACATGGCATATTATGCATGGACTTCGAGCTATACTCGGAGGTTAGGGGCCTATTTGCCCGAAAAACTATATATATTGTACAGATGGCCACAGGTTGGCAAAATGATACCAGTTAGCTACCGTAAGAGACCGCCATTGCTAGCATTTGGTTGAGTATCTCATGCATTTTCATCAATATATATGTATTCACGACATACAATTACATGAGCATACCATGCATATTTGATTAATATGAGGTCGGATGTCGTCCATGGAGGCTATCAGAGTTTCAGTGTCAAGTGGTATCTCTATTACTTTTTTTTACATCAGCTATGTATGATTCTACTTTCTACCTTACATACCAGTACATTTTTATTTGTACTAATGTCTCGTTGCCCGGGGATACTGTATTTTTGTTTCGTGCATGCGGGTCCAGGTAGGGACTCTGATTGACCCCTCCGCTAGGATTTCGAGGTTCAGCTGTGAGTTGGTAAGCTCCACCTCTTCCTGGAGCTTTCATAGGGTGGTTACTTTTGTTGTACAGTTTGGGTATAGTCGGGGCCTTGTTTCGACAGTGCTTATGACACTCTTAGAGGTTATTGTGGACACAGTAATCTGGGTTTCCTTTTGCAGCTTTCAGTGTCCAGCCCTTAGGTTTGGCATGTATATATATGTATGTAGGCATGTATGTCTCCAATCGCGGCCTCGTCGGCCAGCTAGTACTTTATTATTTTGGCTCGTCTACCTTTGTTTATATGGCTTATTATTATTTAGGTCAAGACCTTAATAGTCCAGGCTTAGTATTTCAGATGTTGTGCTGCCCGATCTGTTGGGCCCCCAGTTTAGTGAGCTAGTATGTCTAATGGATAACTCGATCGAATACAGTATCAAGTACCAGTCGTGCCTCCCCTAGTTTGGGGCGTGACAAACTTGGTATCAGAGAAGGTCGTATCCAGGGAGTCCATAAGCCGTGTCTAGTAGAGTCTTGCTTATGGGTGTGTTGTGCACCACACTTTTAATCAGGAGGCTATGAGGCATTTAGGAATGGTTATGTTTCTTTCAATTAATAGATTGTGCCATAGAGCGAAGTTATAAGAACATATGAAATCTAAATCGTGCTTTGTGTTTCTTATCTAACAGGCTACCTACTCTCAGGAGATGGCACAGCGAGAGATAGGTATGAATCCGGGGGAAGGTACCAGTCATTCTTCACCGGGTTAGAGGTATAGATTTCCCTTAGAGGCACACAGTGAGTCTCTAGTTCCCCTAGTTTCAGCTTCCCTAGCACTTGTTGGAGCCCAGGGAGATGCAGTACCCCCAGCCTCACCAGTTCTAGGACCTCCAGCGCCTGTAGAGGCAGCTAGAGACACAGGACCCCCAGCGCCTGTTGTTCTCCCATTAGAGATTGGGGAGCAAGGGATGACGGAGGCAGTTCAGTTGCTGACTATGATGGTTTCTATTCATGAGCGGCAGCTAGAGTCGGGAGCAGATGCCAGGAGAGATCGGACAGGAAGCTCGACGGTACGAGAGTTTCTTCACTTGTCCCCTCCATTATTTACAGGATCCAGTTCCATTGAGGATCCCCAAGACTTTATAAACCAAATGTATAGTGTATTGAGGGATATGCATGCCTCCGTCGCCGACGTTGTGGAGTTGTCTTCTTTTCGACTACGCGATGTAGCCGTCCTATGGTATGAGGCATGGGAGAGATCTAGAGGACCTGATGCTCCGCCAGCAGAGTGGGAGTACTTCTCCGAGGCTTTTTTAGCCCATTATTTGCCATGGGAGGTTTGGGAGGCCCGTCTTGACCAGTTTCTTAGCCTGAAGCAGGGGGATATGAGTGTGAGGGATTATAGCCATAAGTTTAATTCTTTGGCGAGGTATGCACCAGATATTGTACGTACCATGAGGGCTAGAGTTCATCATTATGTGGATGGTTTGGGGGATCATCTGATTAGAGACTATAGGGTAGCATCCCTATCGGATGATGTAGATATTTCCCGCATACAGGCTTTCGCTCAGACTTCAGAGGACATTTCCCGTCAAATTTGTGATACTTGTAGGGATAGGGAGCAGAGTAAGAGGGCTCATACTACGGGGTCTTATAGAGAGCCACAGGGTGATTTTAGGCCCCCACTCCATCGATATCCACCTCGGTCAGCAGGTAGTTTCCCACCACAGATGCAGTGACAACGGTTTGATTGATATATTCAGTCAGAACCGGGGTAGAGCTCAGGCTAGCCTGAAGGCCGTCGAAAGGAGCATTCAGAACAAATGAGACAGCCTACTCCTCCATGTACTCAGTGCGGTAAGCTGCACACCGGGCAGTGTAGACAGGGTTCGAGTGCATGTTAACATTGTGGGTAGGTAGGACATTTTATTAGCCGGTGCCCGGGGTTAGGTAAAGGTGCACCAGCTCAGCCTTTACGATCCACAGTAGCCTCTTCGCACTTAGTCCGTGATCCCCGACCAGGTCCACAGTCTACTTAGAGCCGTGGTAGGGGGAGAGGTAGAGGATACACCTCAGGTTCTAGTGGTGGCCAGAATCGCTATTATGCACTCACAGGCCGACAGGATTTAGAGGCATCCCCAAATGTTGTCACATGTATATTGGCAATACATTCTCATGCCATTTATGCATTGATAGATCCCGACTCTACATTTTCATATATTACTCCATTTATTGCTGGTAAGCTTGACATGAGATCTGAGTTGTTGCCACAGCCAGTTGAGGTGTCTACGCCAGTTGGCGACTCTATTATAGCTAATCATGTCTATCGAGGTTGTACAGTGTTAATTAATGACCGTCCAACCTCTGTTGATTTAGTTGAATTGGTTATGCTAGACTTCGATGTCATTATGGGTATGGATTGTTTGGCAGCTTGTTATGCTAATATTGATTGTCGTGCAAAGGTGGTTCGATTTCATTTTCCTGGTGAACCTGTCCTTAAATAGAAAAGGTAATGCAGCCACGCCCAAGGGTAAGTTTATTTCATACCTTAGGGCTCGGAAGTTTATTACTAAAGGCTGTATATACCATCTGGTTCATGTTAGGGATATAGATAAGGAGCCAGCGACTCTTTAGTCAATTCCTATTATGAATGAATTCCCGACGGTATTCCCTGACGAGCTTCCAGGAATTCCCTCCGAAAGGCAAATAGATTTTTCTATAGATTTGCTTCCTGATACGCAGCCTATATCTATTCCTCCCTACAGAATGGCTCCTGCAGAGCTAAGGGAATTGAAGGAACAACTGAAGGACTTGCTCGATAAAGGCTTTATTAGGCCAAGTACATCCCCATGGGGTGCTTCGGTGCTCTTTGTTTGAAAGAAAGATGGCTCCTTGTGGATGTGTATTGACTACAGGCAACTAAATAAAGTCACTGTCAAGAATAAGTATCCTCTTCCATGGATTGATGACTTGTTCGACCAGTTACAAGGTGCCAAATGCTTTTCGAAGATCGACTTGCGATCCAGTTATCATTAGCTACGAGTCAGGGATATTGATATCCCAAAAACAGCATTTAGGACGAGGTATGGCCATTTTGAATTCCTTGTCACGTCTTTCGGGCTTACAAATGCCCCAGCAGCCTTTATGGATCTTATGAACCGGGTATTCATACCATTCTTGGATAAATTTGTGATTGTGTTTATTGACGATATCCCAATATATTCACGATCAGAAGCCGAGCATGCAGACCACTTGCGAGCTGTATTGCAGACTCTTCAGGACTACAGGTTATATGTTAAATTCTCTAAATGTGAATTTTGGCTAACTTCTGTAGCTTTTCTTGGTCATGTTATTACCGGTGATGGTATCAAGGTTGATGGCCAAAAGATTGAAGCTGTGATGACTTGGCCGAGGCCCTTGAATCCGATAGAGGTTCGTAGCTTTTTAGGCTTGGCAGGATATTACCAAAGGTTTGTGGAGGGATTTTCCTCTATCTGTGCACCATTGACGAAATTGACACATAAGGGAGCTAAGTTTCAGTGGACTGAGGCACGTGAACAAAGTTTTTAGGAGCTAAAGAAAAGGCTTACGACGACACCTGTCTTGACTCTTCCAGATGGCACCGAGGGTTATGCTGTATATTGTAATGCCTCGAGAATTGGCCTAGGTTGTGTTCTTATGCAGCATGGTAAGGTTATCGCGTAAGCCTCCAGGTTGCCGAAACATGAACAAAACTATCCTACACACGATCTTGAGTTAGCCGCAGTTGTCTTCGCCCTAAATATTTGGTGAAATTATCTTTATGGGGTTAATATTGATGTTTTCACCGACCACCAGAGCCTTCAGTATTTATTTAAACAGAGGGAGATGAACCTACGAAAAAGAAGATGGCTAGAATTATTAAAGGACTATGATGTTGATAGTTATATCATCCCGGCAAAGCTAATATTGTTGCTGATGCCCTTAACCGGAAGTCCATGGGTAGTCTAAGCCATGTTGAAGTTGATAAGGTCAAGATGACCAAATATATATGCCAACTAGCTAATTTGCAGGTGCGTTTGGTAGATGCAGAGGGTGGACGCATTCTCGTTCAGAATACGGCAAAATCTTCTTTTGTTACTGAAGTGAAAGAGCGACAACACGAGGATCCTAAGCTTATAAAACTGAGGGAAAGTATTCCACAATAGCGACAACCTTTATTTGAGCTAAATAGAGATGGAGTCCTTAGATACCAGGGCCGCTTATATGTACCGACAGTCGAAGAGCTCCGCGCCAAGATTCTTTTGGAGGCCCATTATGCTAGATATGCAGTTCACCCCGGAGCGACAAAGATGTATCAGGACCTTTGACAGATCTATTGGTGGAACTTCCAGCAAGTTAAAGTCGAACATCAGAGGCCTGGAGGACTAACTCAGTATATTGAACTTCCATTATGGAAATGGGACATGATAAATATGGACCTCATCACTTGTTTGCCTCGCACTCTATGGAGGTATGATTCTATTTGGGTAATTATTGATAGGCTTACAAAAGATGCTTATTTCCTGCCAATTAGGACGACATATTCGGCCGAGGATTATGCCAAGCTTTTCATTCGCGAGATTATTCGCCTTCACGGGGTACTATTATCTATTATCTCTGATCGAGGGGCTCAATTTATAGCACATTTTTGGAAATATTTTCAGAAAGGTCTAGGCACACAGGTAAATCTTAGCACCGCTTTTCATCCGCAAACTGATGGATAGGCAGAGCGTACTATTAAGACAGTTGAGGATATGTTACGTGCTTGAGTGCTATATTTTAAAGGATGTTGGGATGATCATCTACATCTTATTTAGTTCGCTTATAATAACAGCTTCCAAGCTAGTATTCAGATGGCCCCTTACGAAGCACCATACGACTGGAAGTGTAGGTCGCCGATCGATTGATTCGAGGTCGAGGAAGAAGAGTTGCTAGGTCCTAATTTAGTCCACAAAGCAATGGAAAAGGTAAAACTTATTAGAGACCGGCTGCGTACAATACAAAGTCGGTAGAAGTCTTATGCAGATGTTCGATGATGAGACTTAGAGTTTGATGTAGAAGATTGGGTTTTCTTGAATGTATCACCTATGAAGGGTGTCATGCGATTTGGAAATAAGGGGAAGCTCAGCCCCAGGTATGTTGGACCATATAAGATTATTCGGAGGATTGGTAGGCTGGCGTGCGAGCTTGATTTGCCTTCAGAATTGGAAGCAGTCCATCCTGTGTTTCATGTATCTATGTTGCGAAGTGAATTGGAGATCCTTCACGTATTACGCCCATGGAGGATATTCACATTGCTGAAGACTTATCTTATGCAGGGTACCAGTAGCTATTTTATATCGGCAGGTAAGAAAGCTTCGAACTAAAGAAGTGGCTTCCGTGAAAGTGTTATGGCGAAATAACAACATCGAGGAAATGACCTGGGAAGCTGAGGAGGAAATGAGAAAGAAGTACCCCCACCTATTTACGACTTAAGGTGAGTCGCATTTAAATAATTGGCAATTATTTCTTTACAGCAACTTAATTGGATTTTAAATGACTTGAAAGTGTAATTTAAATTTCTTATTGCGAGATAGTTATACGAAGCCTAGTATTTGGAATCTTCAGAATTTGATTTATGCTTTGCAATGTAACAAATATAGCCTTGCAAATAACGTATTAGTGGAAAAGAAAAGAAACCAAGGAATTGACTTGACCCATTCACGGACGAATGTTCTTAAGGGGGGAGACTGTGAGACCCCATATTTTTTCTTTTTCTCTTACGTAATATACGTAACGTGGCATGGTTATATTAGGTATATATGATTGGGTGTATCACATTGGGATAATAAGAATGAAAATGTGTGGCGATATCAAGGACCTAAACTAAAGCTGTAGGTCAAAGGAATCCCTTAAACAAAGGTTCGTGGTTAAAGAAATTGCTCGGGTGGCACCCCGAAAAGTTTAAGTTAATTTACACATGTGGGATAAGACCAAGAGTGTCTAATATGCTAAGAATAATGTGTTATGAGGTATTATAATATCACACTGGTCACATGTTACGTTTTGGAATCAAGCAAGTTGCGAAATAAAGGTCTGCAAAAGTTATCGTAAATTTCTCTAATAAATTTTCTAAACTTTGGGTAAAATGTATCGTATAAGCTGCATATATATAGTGTTTTCGAAGCTTAGGACGCAAGGAACAACATTCGTGAAAGAACTACAGGCATTCGAACGTTCGTTGGAGAGGTATGTTAAGGCTAAACTCTGTCCTTCCTTTTAGCACGAATTCTGGGAAATTCCTAAGACGTCAAATGTGATATTTTACTACTCTACTGCTAGAAAGACCTTTTGTGAAAGGCATTGGGATCATAGCTGAAGTATTTTCATGATGATATTAGGTTGATATTTCACTCGTTCGGTTAAATAGGGTATTCGACATCTATATATGTCATTTGTTCGGCTTTCTTAACTATATGTCTATATATGTGAATTCTATTCGTCTTTTGGTTGTGTGACTAGAAACTAAAGGCATTTAGTATTTGCGATCAGTCCTTCTCCCTTGTTAAAGTATATCTTAAAATTGCTAAAGTGACACGTCGATTTCCAATAATCTCAAATATAATTTTTATGTTTAAACTACTAAAACACTTGATTTTTGAAATCATTTCTTTTCCTAAATATCAAGAAATCAGGTATAAGGACTAAGTGAAGCACCTTAAGATATTTATGAACATCTTCAGAGTTATGTTATCTTTCTAAAAGTCGAGTTAAGTTTTCAAGTTTAATCAAAAGAAAAATAAAACATATGAGGTTCCATGAGACAATTGTATGCGATACGAAGATGATTATGAGATTATGAGAATAAGAGTACCTATGAGACAAGATTGGCTAAGTTCTTGTTATGGTTTATTATGTGCATTCAAAGTTCATATCATACATGGCATATTATGCATGGACTTCGAGATATAATCGAAGGTAAGGAGGCCTATTTGCCCGAAAACTATATATATTGTACAGATGGCCACAGGTTGGCAAAATGATACCAGTTAGCTACCGTAAGAGACCGCCATTGCTAGCATTTGGTTGAGTATGTCATGCATTTGCATCAATATATATGTATTCAGGACATACAATTACATGAGCATACCATGCATATTTGATATATATGAGGTCGGATGTCGTCCATGGAGGCTATTAGAGTTTCAGTGTCAATTGGTATCTCTATTACTTTTTTTTACATCAGCTATGTATGATTCTACTTTATACCTTACATACCAGTACATTTTTTTCGTACTGATGTCCCGTTGCCTAGGGACACTGCATTTTTGTTTCGTGCGTATAGGTCCAGGTAGGGACTCTGATCGACCCCGCCGCTAGGATTTCGAGGTTCAGCTGTGAGTTGGTAAGCTCCACCTCTTCCTGGAGCTTTCATAGGGTGGTTACTTTTATTGTACAATTTGGGTATAGTCAGGGCCTTGTCTCGATAGTGCCTATGACACTCTTAGAGGCTATTGTGGACACAGTAATCTGGGTTTCCTTTTGCAGTTTTCAGTCTCCAGCCCTTAGGTTTGGCATGTATATATGTGTGTACGCATGTATGTCTCCAATCGCGGCCTCGTCGGCCAGCTAGTACTTTATTATTTTGGCTCGTCTACCTTTGTTTATATGGCTTATTGTTATTCAGGTCATGACCTTAATGGTCCAGGCTTAGTATTTCAAATGTTGTGCTGCCCGATCTATTGGGCCCCAGTTTAGTGAGATAGTATGTCTAAAGGCTAACTCGATCGAATACAGTATCAAGTGCTAGTCGTGCCTCCCCTAGTTTGGGGAGTGACTATTTATTTTAGCCTCGGACACCCTTCTTCATTCTTCTAACTCTTATGTTTTGCTGTAGTGCAAGGAGATGTACGATCATGCCCTCTTCAGGCTTAACGAGGAGCTTTCGTGCTGTGAGAAGGAACTTGAGAAGCTGTCCTCGAGACTACAAGAATCGGAGGCTCGTTCTATCCAGAAGGATAAAGAGTCAGGCAAGCTCCGGGCTACTTTGGAGGGAGCACACTGAGAAAAAGTTGCCTTTGTCGAGCATGTATTTTGTTATGCATGAGTCTTTCCCTTATTCCTATAATTTAATACTAACCAGTTTACCTTTTTTATAGGTCGAGCAAAATGACTCGCAGAATGGGCGACTGAATGTGGAGATCCTCGCGCTGAGGAAACAAAATAAGGCAGTGACTTCGGAGTTGGCGTCGACCCATGATCTTCTCAAAGATGCTCGAAAGGAGATAGTTGAGCTGGTTGCGGCCAATTCCGAGATCGAAATAAACGTAGCTACTTACCTAAAGGACGTAGCCACAGTGCATCAAACAGCATGTGATGTATCGAAAAGGATGAGCATAAACTGACTCGGGCCATCGAACATGCTAGGGCGGAGACGAGGAGAAAAACATTAGAGGAGATCGAGGCTGGGGGTATCAATCTGTAAGTTGGAATTGAGGAGGCTTGGGTGCTGGAGAGAAAGTTGGCAATTTTGATCGTCCCAGACGAGGATCCCGGAGATGGTTCGGGTGACAGTGGTGATAAAAAGTAGTCCTTGTGTTGCTTTTGCCCCTATATATATGCCTCTCGAGTGGAGATTCTTCTGCTTTGAGTTACCACAGGACCTGGTACTCTGTGCTTGTTCTCCCATTGTTCCAACTCAAAATCTTTGCTCAAATTCATATCTCCCCTTCTCATTTTACCATAGCCACTATTGATACATCGACCTCCGCCCACCAAAGAGAGGGGAGTTTTGCTTATGTTCCGTATTCGGTCGGTGGTACACCGCTGGTGCCCGGCGAATGGGCCTTGAGGTGCCTTTTCTTGAGAAAAGACATTATGTTAGGGAAACCCCCCGTTGTTCCAAGACATTGGGAGCATGCACCGAGGTTTATCTCATCAGTGAGAGAGGAAAACCTCGAGATGATTAGAAAAGATTGTGGATTGGGGGAAGGCATGGTATTGCAAGTTCCTTCCTTTGAGGAGAGCATCATGACCTATGTCGAGGAGTTTTTGAGCGTGTACATGCACAATTTTGCATCGGGTCCCCCCGACTGGGTCGTGCTTGAGTTTTGTTGGAGATATCAGGTTACCTTGCCGCAGGCTCACCCATTCATTTGGAAGATAGTGCAGACGATAAGATATTTGGCCGACAAGGCTGGGATTGAGTTTACCCTCAGTCATCTCATGAGGTTATATCGGCCTCTGCACTATCGAGGTTTGATTGTTCTGCAGCGTCGATCCACTAGGGCTCTTGCCGTTAATAGCGTAGAGGATGAGGACTATGGATGGATGAACCGGTTCGTTCGAGTTCGAACGATCGATATCATTCACGGAGAGTTTCTGCCCTTTCCTAAGAAATGGAACTTCACACGTAAGTGTCGCACCTGTTTGTTCATCGTTTTGACTGGAGCCGCGCTCCGTAATGACATTTTTTTGTTTCGTTTTTGTAGCGACTCCCTAGTTGCCAAAGGAGTCCCTAATTTGGCCGAGTGGTCTCGCAAGCTGGCAGCCTGCTCGACTTATGATAGGCACAGGTGGCGAGACCTGTCCAAAGGGAGGTGGGAGGCAAAGCATCATGGTAGGTGCCTGGTGACTTTTTTCCCAAAAATGGTGTTTTTCTTTTCAATGTACTAACTTATCCGCCGCGGGTACTGGCGGTTTTTCTGAAATGAGACCGTGCTCTCTAGGAGAGGAGGAGAGACTACTGACCTCAGGGTCGAAGGTCGGTGATAAAGAAAAAGAATCTCGGGGGTGCGAGGAGGCTCGTAGCGGGGCGAGTCCTTCTCAGCGAATCAAGAGAGGCAACCTGACCGATCATTCGGTTTCAAGGACTTCCGCTCTCGAAAGAACATTCCCCATTTTTGCTACTGGTGCTTCGGGGGACACTAAGCCATAGGACATTGGGTCGGCTTTTAGTGAGGCTCAGTGGCTCGGCTTTATGGTGAGATTGGTAGCTGTCATGGGATTATTCTGGCCTTGTGCTTTTCCTTTCTTATTGAATTTCTTTCGCAGGCCTTCGACAGGCTCAAATCTGAGCTACTTCGTTATGAGGCTCAGTTGCGGAGAAATTTGGATAGTGAGAAACCCCTTAAGCTTCTTTGTGAGAAAAAAGAAAGCGAGCAAGTATCCCTGTGGTGTGAGGCGGGTCGAAGCCGGAGCCGTGAGAGCTGCCTCAAGAGATAGGTAACTTATGTTTCATGTTTACGTATGCTCCTTCTTTCGTTTCAAGAGGTTAACATTTCGACATTTCAGTTGGAGAGCAAAACGGAGGAGCTGAGCGGCTTTGGGGTGAAGTCGGCAGGGTCAAACGTGATTTCGATGAGGTGCAAGCCCATGCAGATGCCCAAGTTGCGGCCAAGGAGAGTGCTTTGGCTAAATCTTCCACCTTAGAGATGCAAATTCGGACCGTTCGCGTGAGTGATTCTACGCGGGCGGACATGATCGCGAGGCTCGAGTCTGAGCTTTCGAAGGTGAAGGCCAAGGTGGTGAATGCCCAGGCCGAGGCTATGATGAGTAGCACTAGGGAGGATCAGAGCGTGGCGGCCTATTTGAAGAGTGCTTCCACTGCCAGAGCTGGGCTAAGGAGCTCTTGGTCATCCAAGCAGCAGTAAAGAGTATGCAAGGTACAAATCTCGAAAGGAAACTCTCGAGGAAGTTTACGCCAGGGGTTTAGATCTTTCGGAGGAGATCAAGCAAGCCAAGGCGGAGGAGTATGATGCCAAGTTCCTTCTGTCTGATGCCGAAGATGTTGAGGATGAGGCCGCCGACCCATAGTCCCCAAGGGGGACATTTGATTTCTTCTTGTTCATGTGTATATAGCTTTCATAGTATGTTGTAAACGGAGCTTATATTCTATTACCTGTGTGTATAAGAGGGGAACCTCGCAGTTTTGTATCCTCTGGGTTTCTGTTTGCCAAGATTTTAGCCAGATCAATCCAATCTCTTGAGTTAGTGGGAGTCTTTAGAGTCGATGATATGGCCCTGGGGCTCATTAGGCTGGCCCAGGGGGCTCTTACCCGCTTGGTCGATGCAACCTTTAGTATAAGCTGGCGTTTGAGCTCTTATGCTTTTGTTCAACCTTTTTGGGTTTAGTCTCGGAGTTGGGTTTCGACTATAGCTCATTTCACCCCCAGGCGTTTACGTTCGCATGGGCTAGAGACTATGGCTCTTACACCTTGGAATGAAGTGGCCTTTTAATGTAAGCTAGCGACAGTGGCTCTTACGCTTTAAGACGAAGCAACCCTTTAATGTAAACTGGCGATAATAGCTCTCATGCTTTGGGTCGAAGCGACCTTTTAATGTAAGATGGTGATGCTGGCTCTTACATTTTGCCCTTAGGCATATATAGTTAACTATTTTGGGTCCAGTATCTGAATCGAGCTCATTTTGACCCTCAAGTTTTCAGGTTTCAGGCTGGCGACAGTGGCTCTTATGCTTTCGGTCGATGCGACCTATTATATGTGTGGCTCTAAGGCTCATTAGGCTGGCGGCAATGGCTCTTACGTGCTTGGTCGATGCAACCTTTTATGTAGGCTTTATTTTCCTCTCGTTAAGGACTTTTGAAGTAATTTTTGCCTGACTCATTGTCGGTTCAGAAAGAACCTCGATTTCGAGTAACTTGCGCCGTTGTTCGAGCACCTCGGGAGGTTTGGATCAAAGGCTGAGTAGCTCGAAGACTATGATTTGTATCCGACATGGCCGAAGCTCATTTGCCTATGTCGAGGGTGGACTGTTTAACTGGTTTTTTCTGAAGTAGATTCGGAGTAATTGAAGGCCTGTGTGGGCAGGCGTGAAGGCATGTGATTTTGTAGCGACGGTCGGGCGTCCCCGAGTCGCGTTAGTTCGGCTGGTACAGCCGTGTGACCGGAGTCACTTGTGTTTGGCTGGAGCCTTTGAGTCCCGAGTGAAGTAGTTTCGGCATCTATATCACGGGTATGCCTTTTTAGGGGTCTTACAAGTTCGATATATAGCCGAAACTTTGGGATCGGGTTTATACCTTTAGTAAGATCTTACAAGTTTTACATACCGTTAAGGTCTTACTATTTTGGATACTTGGTACAAGTATTGTTCATGCATTTCTTGAGGTCTTACAGATATAGTTGTTGCCTTATGTAGGTCTTACGAGACCGACTTTGCCCGCTCGGGGTCTTATGGCCTCGGGTTTTGATAAGTCGATGGATGTGGCGCTTGACGGCAGTCCCCTAGTCATCGAGGGTTTCTTGACTCGGGAGCCATTATTTGCAAACTTTGTATTGCCTTATCGAGGGCTTACGGTTTGGAGATTCCGACCCTGGGCTCGTACGATTTTAGAGATATCGGCGCCAGTCCCCGAGTGTTTGGGATTGCTTATGGCCTTGGAGATGTTTCATGATTTTCATGCTGCCTCATTGAAGGCTTTTGAGTTTGGAGTTCAGACCCTGAGGTCATGTGGGTATCGAATTGCTGACGCTAGTCTCTGAGTATTCGGGACATCTTTGATAGAGGAATCGTTTTAGCAAAAATGCTGAGTTTCCTTTGGAGCATGAGATGCTTTGACAAAAGGCATTCTTTGATTGTTTGACACAAGTATACATAGTTTCGCTGTCGGGGGACCGACTATATAGGCACGGTTCGTTCGACCATTTGGCCCGATACATCATTTACTAATGGGATCATGGGGGGATGCCCTCCAGTATTCGAGGTTGATTGCAAAAAGAAGCCTGGAATACTTGTCAAGTCTTCCTTAGGTAGCATATAGATGTTGCCTCGTTAAAAACCTTGCCGGTAAAAACCCTTATCAGGATAAAAATTCGGTCGAAGGAAAAGAGTGCAACGGATGCTTTAAAACCTTAAGGTCTTTGAGTTGGGTTAGCGCTCTAGCTGCTTCGGTCGGGCACCTACATAAGGGTCAGCATGAAATATAATATAAAATAAAAAGAAGATGGTTATACCTTAGTGGCGATGGTGCTTTCGAACCTTGGAGATGGTCTCGTGGCTGCTATTTTTTGTCGATTTATCTCTTAGTCCCTATGTTGGAGGGGACTTCGGCATTTCGGCTAGTGGCGGCCATCTTAAAAGATCGTGTGGATGACATGTTGCGGTTCGTCTGCCTTGTCCATTTTAGTTGTTTCCTTTTCTCGAGACCGATTTTTAGCTCGGTCATCCTGAAGATGGCCATTGTCGAGAAACTGGGCCACTTCCTCCCGGAGTTGCCGACAATCTTCGGTCTTATGCTCGTGCGTGTTGTGAAATTCGCATACTAAATTGTAGTTTCTTTACGAAGGATCCGATTGTACAGGTCTGGGCCATCTGGCATCTCTAATTTTACTGATAGTGAATACGATGTCTGATACATCAACATTGAAGTTGTATTCTAATAAGCGAGGCGCCTCCGTTGGCCCCACATTCATATCGAATCCGGCTCTATTGATAAGTCCCCGAGGATTCTGTCCTCTGTCTATCCTTCGATCGTTGCAAGGTCGGTTGCGCCTCGGAGCATTTATTCTGTCTTCGGTGTATGGTTGGTATTTTTCTTTGTTTGGCTTTGGCTCCTTTGCCAAGAGCCTACTTGGATATACTGAGCCCGAGGGGGCTCCCAGCTGATCATCCTCGACCCTGATTTTTGACTAGTATCGATTATGGACGTCTGACCAGGTCACGACGGGATATTCGATCAAATTTTGTTTCAGCTATTTTGAGGCAACCGAGCTTCGTTCATTCAAACCTTGAGTTAAAGCCTGCACTACCCAGTCGTCAGAGACTGGCGGTAGCTCCATCCGTTCCATTTGGAAGCGAGATACAAACTCTCTCAGCATTTCGTTCTCTCTCTGCTTGATTTTGAACACGTCGGAGTTCCTCGTTGCTACTTTGATGGCACCGGCATGTGCTTTTATGAAGGAGTCTGGTAGCATGGAAAATGAATCTATAGAGTTGGGAGCTAGGTTGTGATACCACATTATGGCCCCCTTTGAGAGTGTTTCCCCAAACATCTTTAGTAAGATGGACTCGAACACGTCGTTCTTTATATCATTGCCCTTCACTGCACAAGTGTAAGCAGTAACGTGTACATTGGGGTTTGAGGTCCCATTGTACTTTGGGAGTTCTGACATTCTCAACTTCTTTGGAATGGGTTTCGAGGCTTCTTCCTCTAGGAACAGCCTTTGTATGAACTTCTTCGAATCCACACCTTTCACGATCGGGGGTGCACCCGAAATTTGGTCGACCCTGGAGTTGTAGGTTTCGACCTTTTTGTCATTGGCTTCTATCATCTTCTTGCCCGACTCGTTCCTCTTGGTGAGGTCCTCGATCATTTTTATGATGGCGGGATCGGTCATTGACCCGTTATTGCTTGATCTCTTCGGTGCCTGTTCAGCTAAGGGAGTTATCCCCGGTGCTACCATGCTGGGAGTTTTCTGGTGACACTGAAGCTGAACAATAGCTAGTTGTTGTGCCTGCAATATTTCAAAAATAACGTGAAGGATAACCTGACGTTCTTCCCTGGTTGAGGTTTTTTGAGCTTTTGTGGATCTCCCTAACGCACACTCATGCCGGTATGCGAGCTTATATCAATGTGTTGGGCGTCGCACGAGACTGCATCCATGGGTATTGGTTCTGGCGCATTCCCAGGGTTTTGTGGTGGCACACCAACACCCAGAACATCCACACCGTTCTCTCTGTGGTCCTCGAGATTGTTGTTTTCACCTCCATTCACTGAGTTAGACATATTGACCTGAAATCGAAGATCTTGGACAAGAAAAAGCGTGAAAGATAACTTGCGTTGTGTGACAAAACCAACAAGAAAATAATCACTATTATATTTAGCCCCACGGCGGGCGCCAAACTGTTTACCGTGAAAATGGTAATAACAATTAAATTTGTTGATGAGACTCTAAAAATATGTGATCTATTTTTATACTAGTTTATCAAGCAGTTGATGCTGAGTATATGAGGCTTAGAGAAGAAATAAAAGTTAGGGAGAGAGCTATAACCAAACCGTTGGGTCAGCTATTCAGGGCCTCGAGCTGGCCGATTTGGGGCCTCGAAGTTGATTCTAGGGCTTGGACTCGAGCTATCATGGGTGATCGGCGTAGGGCTAACAGTTATGAAATAATCAACGAACGCTCTTTATGGCCAATGATAAGCAATAAATGATGAACAAATATGAAGACAGTAAATAAAAGCAATAATATCAAGAGAGTCTATGGGAGAGCAAAGGGAATATTCTTCTATATTTCTTATGGAGCGTATGGAGCAACGGCCGAACCCCTACAAAATGTCAAAGATTCCCTTTATATAGGAGGGAAACTCCAACATAGTACAAAAGCATTAATTACAAAAGTTGGGGGATGGGACAACTAGATGGAACCTAGCTCTGCCAGTATTAGTTGCATGTCTAGGGAGCTCTCCAGTCCCATCATGACCGTGGCCAACATTGTCGTTAGGTCGGGCGTCAACAAACCTCGAGGGAGGGAGATCGACCACAGCCTCGTAGCCTCGAGGTCTCGTGGTAATCCCCCGAAATGCCTTAATGACGAGAAATTGGACCCTCCAATTTCGTGGTATACATGTGTTATGGCATAGTATGACCTACCTAGATGCAGTACAGCTATAAGGATAGATATCTGAGACTATGAAATAAGATATAGCAATAGTTGTATGTTCTACAAAGTACAAAGTGAAGGACTTCAGTACACCTAAAGATGCCTAGAGGGATAACTTGTCATAGTTCTGTATAGATTCCCAAAGTGAGGCCCAAAGATTGGCTAAAAAATGGAGGAAAAAGGATAGAAGAGTTGCATAGGAGCACATACAAGGACAAAGTCGTACAGGCTGCGTGACAGAAGGTCGCAACAGTTACAAGACTGGAAGAATTTTGACAACAAGTCGTTGTGTGAGAAAGAGGACTAAAGTGGGGAAATGCACTAGCCTTTAGGTTTATTCACAGGAAAAGTTTCCTAGATGTGAACGATAGTACTAAATTATTCTTAAGAGCTATAGGTTATGAAATTGATAAGTGCATCAGTCAACATTCGAGGACGAATGTTCAAAAGGGGGGAATGTTACACCCCATAGTTTCGTATGTGAGAGTACGTCGTAAGTCAATTGATGTAAGCTTTGAAATGAAATCATCTTTGAAAGTACACAAATTAAGTTAATCATGTTAACTTGGAGGTTACAAATATTGAAGATCATTAACAACAAGTACAAAGAGAGTTGGAAGGTTCAGAAGCTAAAGGAATTGAAGAAAATAATATTTCGTCGAAGGTCGACAAGTTGGGAATGGTATACCATGTACTTTTGGGGTGAGACTAGGGTGATTACCATGATAAGGAGGTTATTTTATGAATTAGTTTAGTCGTATGATAGTCGTGTGTTATGTTTTAAAGTCAAGCGAGTTGTGGAACAAAAGTCGATGAAAGTCATCACAAGTTAAGTTCATAAGTTTTACTGAAAATTTGGGTCAAATGTAAATGCGATTTTTTCCCAATATGGTTGTTCCACCCATCAAATAGAATATCTATGAGTCTACTGTGTAACTCATTAAACAGTTTGTCAATACGACATTGGAATAGAGAGATATGGTCATTTTTGCAAGACTGCGCAAACTGCTAGGTGACAAGTAGGTGGGTCACCTACTTGCTTAAATGAGAGCCCAAAAGTGGGCCATTTCGGGTCTTCCAAAGAGGCATTTTAAAGGTCTATTTTCTTCATATATTAGGCTAAAAATAGGGCATAATAACCAGACATAAGCTGTGCAAAAAGCCTCCCAAAAATATTCCACAAACCCTAATTGATATTTCTCTCCCTTTCAAGTTCTAATTGGAGGTAAAACCTAGAGTTTGAAGAACCAAGATAAGAGCTAAGTTATCCAACAAATAATGTGAGTTTACTTCTCTCTTTAATCCATTTTGTTTGCAGTAAATTCATGGTAAGTCGTTCTATACTTGTAAGAACTCACGAGACGGTGATCGGAAGCCATGAGTTTGAGTAATACACTTGTAGCGGACTGTTTTGTGTTGCTATTGGGCTGCGTGTTTTACTACTATTTTATGGAGTTTTGGAGGAGGAAGGGTGTGGATAAACACCATATAAATTTAGGGTGGTGGTATGGTCGTTCGCCGTAATATTTCCGGATTGTTTGACACTACTACGGTGGTTGTTTTGTGTATGAAGAGATTGGGGTGTGTTGGGATATTTTGCAGTATTTGATGGTGTATATAAGGCTGGAAAATAATGTATATATGTTGTTATTGTTGTATTGTTGTGTTGTTGGTGTTATCTTGAATTTTGAGGAAGTAAGGATTATAGGGGAGATGTTGCTCGTTTTAATACAAAATAAGCTTGTCGTTCGTTGTGCGATAGTTGTACCTTTCGTAACTTAATGATAGTATTATTATCGTTATTATAGATTAAGGTGCAAACAGGAGAGTTAAACTTGGTGATTGGAAAGATTGTGATAAGGTATGTTAGGGTTAAACCTTTCATTCATTTTGGCATGATACTAGTAACTACATGAGTTTGATAACGAGACATAAAGAGAAGTTCATATTTCTGAATTTATATACATTTTCCTAGTCTAATAAGTTATAGCATTCTCCCTTATTGGGACTTCATATTCAGTTTACTTTTGTCTTCTGTCAGCGAATAGAGCAGAGAGTCAATATATATATAGTATTACAGTATTTTCACCACCATCGAGTTATAATCGATAGGCATGCCCCTATTGGGAAATATCATATCAGATGGTAAGTTATATACCGAGTCTACTATGGCCGAGCGCCTATGACCGAGCCTAGAATGGCTGAGATACAGAGCCTAGTATGGTCGAGCGCCTATGAGCGGGCCTACTACGGCAGAGCAGTTACACATACCGAGACTTATAAGGTCGGACAACTATTTTACTTACTATATTGAGAGAGTTGAGTCAGTATCAGCAGGTAAGCATATTTTCAGATTATATTTGACTCCCAGTTACTTTCAGTTATTATATTATCAGTTCAGTTTCAGCTTTCACTTATTCTGTTGCCTTATATACTCGGTACATTATTTCGTACTGACGACCCTTTTGCCGGGGATGCTGCATTTCATGCCTGCAGATCCTCATTGACAGTTGGACAGACCCTCCCAGCAGACAAAGTCAAACATCAGCTTGGTTAGTAAGCTCCACTACCTTGGAGTTACCAGGTCTAGAGGCGTGATTTTCAGACGATTCCAAAATATGGACTCATCAGCCTAAGTTGAGGGTTACCCCTCTAGAGTTTACAGTTACATAATGGTACGCTCAGGCGATGTATGGCACTAGGTGCTGGCCACGCCTCGTCAGGTTCAGGGTGTGACATTAATATTGTGAGGTCATGGCAGAAGGATATTTCCATGCAGGTGAGGATGAGGGACATGCATTATGATGTGATATCTATTTTTCTGTGTATACATTTCCGCCCTTACCTTGAGCTGTTGTTGTCACAATTATACATTCGGAGTGATATATTGTTATTGTCCCGTACTTGACCTCTATTTCAATTGTTGTTGTGTTGTCCATGTCTTTTACTTGCGTAACTTGTATATGCCATGCTTACTTCCTGCTTTTGAAATTATACTCATGTCATACCTATTTTGTCTCACCCTAGTTTAAGCATTCCATCATGCTAGTCATTTATGCCCTTACTTGTTAACTTTCAAAGATCATGTATTTCCTGCTTATCTGTCATATTTGTACTTAGGCCCCCAATATACTGGTTAAATAATGTTGATATCCCTTGCTTTCGAATTGTTATTATTACTCGCGTTTTTCTATCATATGGTTGGTTCTGTTATACGTTCATTTGGAAGGATGAGTTGAACGCACAAAGGTAGTTGTCGTGGTAATTGAATTGCTACATAAGTTTATTTATACATAGTGAGGATGAAATAAAAGCACGAAGGGTGTTACCGTGTCATGTGATTTGATATTTTGGACATACTTCTCATACTAGGGAAGATCGTAAATCTTCTACTGTGGTTCCTTTTAGTAATTGTTGACTGTCTCGCCGAGTTGTATTTGATACTTTTATCTATTATGTTTTGAACTACTTTGCTGCTAATCTAATGTACAGGTTATAACAATAAGCATGTTTTAATTAAAATCCTCGTTTCAACCTACGGCTAGGTTTGTTACTTACTCAGTACATGGGGTCGGTTGTACTGATAATGCACTTCTGCACATTGCGTGCAAATGTTGGCTGCTATTGTTGTTGTGCTCGATGGTAGATGTTCATGCATTTGGATATAGCTTCCACTTGTCCTTGGTAGCTTAGATTATTGCTAATTTGTTTATGCAACCTTCAAACAGAATGTGTATTTATTTGTACCAGTTTTGAAATTCCAAATCTTAGAAGCTCGTGATTTGTACTACCATGTCTTGGGTAAACTTGTAAATGTTTAGTTATTTGTTCTCTTATATCTTATAATCTCAATTCAGTTGTGTTTTTCTGTTAGTTGGCTTACCTAGCGGGTTGAGTTAGGTGCCATCACGACTTGTAGTTTTTGGGTCGTGACAGTTGAGAACAACGTATAGGTAAGGTGACAAGTACCTATGCGTTGTTGTTGAGTCATAACATCCTAGTGAGTCTTATTTATAAAGTTGGAGCTTTCCGTAATCATATTACCCATGCTTAGACTAGTTTATTGTTATGTTGATTGTGCTTATCATATGTGCGGATTTTGATATTGATTGAGAATTGACTCAAAGTCGAGGTTGATATTGTGGAAGTTATTGTTGAAGTAAGACTTGTTGTTGCCATTTCTATTTCCCTATTATTATTGTTCCTTGATTTGGTGAGGGAGAGTGTTAAAGCACGAAGGGAGATATCGTGCCATTCTTATTTGATTTATATGGTGAGATATGAGAGTAAAAGCACGAAGGATGATGTCGTGCCATTCTTATTTGATTTATATAGTGAGGATGAGAGTAAAAACACGAAGGGTAATGTTGTGCCATTCTTATTTGATTTATATGGTAAGCATGAGAGTAAAAGCACAAAGGGTGATGCCATGCCATTCTTATTTTATTCATATGGTGAGGTTGGGAGTAAAAGCACGAAGGGTGATGCCGCGCATTTTGCGTTACTATATTTACTTGTTGTTACTGGGTCAAGGTGTACTAGCTATTTAAATTCTCTACTGCTATGATTCTTTATCTTGTAATCCCCTAAGCACGTTTCCCCTCCCATTATTATTTGTTTAGCTTCTATTAGTTGTTATTATGCTCGTATACTATTTAACTACACAGGTTTATGTATGTGTCTTGTCCTAACCTCGTCACTACTTCGCCGAGGTTAGGCTCGTCACTTACCAGTACAGGGGGTCGGTTGTACTGATACTGCACTCTGCACTTTTTGTGCAGATTTCGTTACCGGTCTGAGCTGATCCTGAGTTTAGCTGCTGGCTTCATCTGATCGGAGACCCAAGGTAGACCTGTTGGCATCCGCAGGCCCTGGCGTCCCCTTCCATACATTCACTTTACTGTTTCTTTTGTATCGAAAACAGTTGTATTTCCTTCAGACATTTGTTGTAGTTAAATCTTAGAAGTTCATGGATTGTGACCCCAGATTCTGGATAGCTTTATATATTAAGATTGTTATGGATTTCCGCACTCTTTTAAACTTATTATGGTTTAATTATTGTTAATCACTGAAAGGTTTAAGAATTGGTTTAATGATCTCTAACGTTGTCTTGTCTAGCAAGTAAAATGTTAGACACCATCACGGTCACGACGGTGAAAATTCTGGGTCGTGACAAAAATTAAAGTTGTGTTTGATATTAATATAATTTGGAGCTATTTTTGAATTTTTATGAGTGATTTGAAGTGAAAATTTTGAAAAACAACTTTTAAGAGTTTTTCAATTTTTAAAAAAATTCTGAAATTTGACTATAAGTGAAATTTGAAATTATTATGGCCAAAAAAAATGTATTCCGAAAGAAAGTAAAAAATTTCGAAAGAAAAAGGTTTTTATGTGAAAATTGGGAAAGAATAATTAATGAAAGGCCACTCGAGTATGTCAGATTTTTTTTGTCACGACTGTCACGCCTCCTTTTTCCGCACTCGCGGGGCGCGTAGGTAGTTTTCTCCAGTTGAAGGACAGTCGAAACGGGATTTATTTAATTGTTTCAGAGTCGCCACCTGGGAATTTTAAGGCGTCCCAAGTCACCGGTTTTAATCCCTGGATCGAGGAGAATATGACTCTGTTTGTTATTCTGCGAACCAAAAATCCTGAGTAAGGAATTCTGTTAATCCGGAAGAAGGTGTTAGGCATTTCCGAATTCCGTGGTTCTAGCACGGTCGCTTAACCGTTTTTATATTTGGCTTTGATTTGTTAAATGCATATTTATCTGTTGCCCAATATAGGTAATATATTTATTAAAATACTTACTCGAAATTGTGCTTAAATAAAATCAAGAACATTCGCCCTTTGTATAATTAAGTAGTGAACCGCACATCTCGGGTTTTTATGAAATTAACTTGATATTTTCTGAAGAAACCCATTTTTATTAAATGTTCGCTCGAAGTTGCGCGAACGCATAATCCGAATTTCTTTTAGAAATATAATCAGGTTACGCGAACGTATCCCCTAATCACGTGGAATATTTTTGAGAATAGCATAAATTTCCCATAAATTGTTTATTACGTTCATGTATTTTTATGTAAAAATCATGAGAAATAAATATTCCTCTAGTCTCTAATTCCTTTAAAAGAATTTACAATTTATTGGACGTTGATAGCAAATTATATTTCTTCGCGTATGAATTATATTCCTCAAAGTTATTCAAATTTAAAGAGCACAATAAGCATATGACTAATACTATTTTAGTAAATGCAATATGTATACTAAAAATGTGCATAGCGTATGAAACTAAAAAAAACAGTTCTTGAAAGGAAATGATATTTTTGAAGAATTCTTATTATTCCATTTGCAATGAATGTTATTTTTTTTACAATCTTAAACTTGTTACACATTATAAATCTAATCTATTTCTACATTGCTTGTTCTTAATCTAATAGGCCTAATTATTTTGTTAATTCTTCTTATGATTGAACGCAAGATATATATATAATCAAACCGATTTGATTCTCAATTTATGTGAACCATTGCTAAACACTAACTTTCGCATTGTAAAATTCCTAGGCCATTTGTTATTAAGAAAGAGAATAAATCTACCTATTGACTTAATAAAATGATATTGCATATAACGTTATTCGCCATATTTTTGACATTGTGAACATAGCGGAAGATACTAATGCAACTTTCGACTTTTGATTAATCATAATCATTTTTACGCCATATATGGACAGAATGCAACCGACATCATCTAGCCTTAATCCTCAACCAAATAATCAAAATATGCTAACAATGCATTTTTCTTGACATTTCCATACTACTCTGTACCTGACTAACAATGCCATAAGACTTAATTAATGGCCAATTTTATGCCATATTCCCTATCTTGACAATTCAATCATAACTATACTTTAATGAAATTCTGGAATAGATAATACTATTACAACACTTATATGAGTTTCAAAAGAGAATGATCAACTGCTAATTATCATGTCAAACATACTACTATATTAACCAACATGAAATAAGACTGAAATTTAAAATAATGAACTTAGACAAAATAAAAAAAATAGAATTGCAATTCAAGCTTCATTGATTTGTCATGCTGAATCTCTTCCCAACATAGAATTTAAAAGATATGTACCTGGAAATGAAGGTAGAAGGAGTAAATTTCAGCAGTTGCAGCAGTAACAAAATCAGCAGAATAGCAGTATTTCCACAGATTTGAGCAATAATAAGACCCGAGGAACCCAGATGCACAGTAACAGTATTTTTTAAGAAATTTCAGATTATAACTGAACAATAGGATCAAATAAATCCGGACAGATTCAACGAAAGAATAATATTTCTGATTTGAGACTTAGAACAAAGCAGACTGAAAAAGCTTTCAATTTCAAAACACAGAACCAGCTTCAATACTAGTTTCCGATGTAGAATTCTGTTTTACTTTTTCTGTTTTCCTTTCTTCACTTCTATCCAGATTTTTCTCTCTATGTATATGTATTTCTGTGTATATTCTTTAATGTCTTACAAATCAGATCTTTTCTCTCTTTTAAATCCCATAAAATCTCTCTCTATCTCTCCTCCTAAAATCTGTGTCCTGCTTCCTGTATTTATACAGGTCCGTCCCTTTCTTTTTAAGTGCTGTCTGGACCCCTTCTTCTATTAAAAACCAGAAAATCATATCCAAAAACTGCTTTTAACTACTTTAAATCCCATTAAGTGGTCTTATCCTGATTTTCAGCAGCCCCATTACCCTTTGTTTCCCATTATCACATTAAATAATAGCCATTAACTTTCCACTTTCAGCCCACAATACTATCATATTACCCTTACTGTTCTATCCCAGAAATGCCCCAGAAATCCTACTGTAATTACTGTTATTACTGCCTTTAGACTAAAATTCAGAATCTGATACAAAACAGATTTTAAAATCTGTTCAAACTTGATTATCAACCTGATTTAAGACAGCTATAACTAATTCTCTTCAGTTCTGGACTGAATTTTAACTGAGAATGCACTTTTCTAAAACAATTGTATCTAATCATCATTTGTGAAATTGAATTTAAACCTAACATCACAACAACATTACACTGAATTTATTATAACAAATCAAACTGAACTTCAACATTGAACTAAAATCAGGCAAACACAGGAGCATTGTCAATATACTGACAAGGCCCTGAAACTTACTGGTTCAGAAATCAACATATACACAGCATTCATTTTGACAGACTCATTGAAATGTAAACAAGGGTGATTTAACTGACGAGTATTAATTAAATCGATTATCTACAATAATTGTCAACAAACAATCTATAGAAACAGATTATTTCAATCAGTATTAAACGAGCATTCATAACATAACTAATCGACGAACTTAATCGAGTCGATTACACATATTGTAAATAATCATACCAACAGAAACAATTCACTTGTTATATCATATAGACGGGTAGGAGACAGAATCACAGAATTGACTAGAAAATTATGAAAAATTAAACAGACTAATGAAACAAACATAAAATACACGTAGAATACACATAAGAAATAGAAAAAATACCTCTGAACCTTCAAACAACCGGACTCAAACTCAACTTGGATTCGGACTTTTTGAAATCAAACAGACCTTAGTCGAAGTATTTTCAACTGAAAATACTTCGACTAAGGTCGATTAAACCTCAATCCTTCGTTTGAATTGAAAAATTCCAAGATTGGAAAATTTTTAGGGTTTCAGATTTTGGATTTTAAATCCGAACATTTCTGGGCAGATTCGAAGGGAACCAAAGATGAAACAAGGGTGAGGGAAGCCTAGGGGTCATTTGGTGTTAATTTGGAAGGAATCTGAGTGAGTCCATTTTTGATTCGAACCTTCAAAAGAAGATTCGAAGAGTTCTGAGGGGATTCGAACCAAACCAACACTATATCCATAGCTAGGGTAGTTAGGGGAAGCTACGGTGTGAATTTGGAGACCATCGGAGAAGGTTGAGTTTTCAGACCCACCTTCGATTTAAGATTCGAAGAGTTGGGGTCTGATTCGAAGGAAACTAAGGCCAGATCCGTGAAGTGGGGGTTGTGAGGAGTCTGGGGTGTTAAGGTGGTGACCGGCAGCGTTGTTGTCGCTGGGTTTCAGGCGATAGGATGCTAGGGCGGCTAGGGTTAGGGGTGGGTTTTTGGAGACGATGATGAACAGTGGAGAGGGGGGGTATTAAGTTAGGGGGCCGGGGTAGGGATTTGGACTTATATAGGGACGGGGTGGATTGATGCTGACCATTAGATCAAGCAGAATGAAAGGCCAGGATCTATTCACTTAACCAAACGATGTCGTTTGGTTTAAGTTGAGGGGACGGGTTGAACCGGGTATTGGATCGGGTAAGGATTACGGGTTAGGTTCGTATGATCTCAGCCGTTGGATGGATTTAATCCAACGGCCCTTGATGAGGGACGACCAAACGTTGTCGTTTTGGTTCATTTGAATTGGACCGGACCTGGGTTGTTTGGATTGGGCTGTGGGGGAGGTAACTTGGTTTGGGCCTGGATTTTAATCCAGGTCCGATTTTTTTATTTTTTCAACCTATTTTTCATTTCCTAAATTTATCCCTAATTATAAAAAATCCTAATAAAAATTATAAAACAATTTCAACCTTCCAAAAATATTAATCACCTTTTAACAATTATTTAACACATAGACAAAGCGTTAATCACATAATGAAACATTAAAACTAGAACAAATGCATATTTTTGTGATTATTATTTTTTAATCAATTATTAAATGCATAATTAAATCCTAGTTATGCATGAAACATGTATTTTTTATTTTAATTTTGTTTAATTATAACAAAACAAACATTTACGGACAAAACACAAACAATTAATAAACGTAACACAATTTCCAAGATTGCACACTAAAAGAAATTAACTTTATTTTTGATTTATTTTGGAGTAGTTTTCGTGAGGCGAAAATCACGTGCTCACAGCTGCCCCTCTTTGCGCGGAAACTCGAAGAGTTTTCGTGCAAAGATTAAGTGAGCGGATACGAGCGATTTTTGCCTATCTGAATACCCCGTGGGAAGCATTTTTGGAAAGATTTGACCAAACCTCTACTTCAAAGGTTTTCTACATATCCTTGGCTATAAAGGAATCAGGTCAATGTAGTTCGGGAAGTTTTGGGTAGCTGGCACTACCGTGGGACTGTGATGTTACTGCTGTTTCGTGCTGCTTTTACTGCTTGCTGACCTCTTTATTACACCTTGCTTCAAAGGTAATACAAAAAGCTAAACTAGACTATAGTACATGAATTATAAAATCTTATCTAGATCATGCCCTGCGTTTCTTGTTGTCTTGATATCTTGGTGACTCTTGGGCATTTGGCTTATTCCGCATTCCCTTTCATTGTGTCCCGTATTTTCTTTCTCTGTTTGGGACTCTTGTTGTTTCCTGCTGGGGACTTTATTGGACTCCTTTGCTTTATTGATTCTAAATGTGCTCCTTTTTCATATGAGCGGGCTTTTGATTTCAATACTTCAATTATATTCCCTTGTTCTCCAGGTGGGCGCCTGACTTCTGCTGCTTCAATTGTATTCCCTTGTTCTCCAGGTGGGCGCCTGACTTCTGATGCTTCAATTGTATTCCCTTGTTCTCCAGGTGGGCGCCTGACTGCTTCTTTTCTTTGTCTTTATTCTCCAGGTGGACGCCTGACTGCTTCTTTTCTTTGTCCTTGTTCTCCAGGTGGACGCCTGACTGCTTCTTAATTCCATCCTCATTCTCCAGGTGGACGCCTGATTTCTTCAATTCTTCATCCTCATTCTTCAGGTGGACGCCTGACTTCTTCTTTAATTCTTCATCCTGATTCTCCAGGTGGACGCCTGACTTCTTCTTAAATTTCTCATCCTCATTCTCCAGGTGGACGCCTGATTTCTTCAATTCTTCATCCTCATTCTCCAGGTGGACGCCTGACTTCTTCTTTAATTCTTCATCCTCATTCTCCAGGTGGACGCCTGACTTCTTCTTTAATTCTTCATCCTCATTCTCCAGGTGGACGCCTGATTTCTTCAATTCTTCATCCTCATTCTCCAGGTGGACGCCTGATTTCTTTCAAATTTCTTCATCCTCATTCTCCAGGTGGACGCCTGATTTCTTCAATTCTTCATCCTCATTCTCCAGGTGGACGCCTGATTTCTTCAATTCTTCATCCTCATTCTCCAGGTGGACGCCTGATTTCTTCTTAAATTTTTTCATCCTCATTCTCCAGGTGGACGCCTGATTTCTTCTTAATTTCCTCATCCTCATTCTCCTGGACGCCTGATTTCTTCTTAATTTCCTCATCCTCATTCTCTAGGTGGATGCCTGACTTCTTCTTTTCATCCTCATTCTCCAGGTGGACGCCTGACTTCTTCTTTTCATCCTCATTCTCCAGGTGGACGCCTGACTTCTTCTTTTTCTTTATCCTCATTCTCCAGGTGGACGCCTGATTTCTTCTTAATTTCTTCTCATCCTCATTCTCCAGGTGGACGCCTGACTTCTTCTTTTCATCCTCATTCTCCAGGTGGACGCCTGACTTCTTCTTTTTCTTTATCCTCATTCTCCAGGTGGACGCCTGATTTCTTCTTAATTTCTTCATCCTCATTCTCCAGGTGGACGCCTGACTTCTTCTTTTCATCCTCATTCTCCAGGTGGACGCCTGACTTCTTCTTAAATTTTTCATCCTCATTCTCCAGGTGGACGCCTGATTTCTTCTTAACTCTCATCGGGTTTTTCCTGACACCAATGTTGTTTTTGCCCCTGTTTTTTAAATCAAAGAAAACTTTGTTAGTTTTAAAAAACAGGATGGTTAACTGTGGCATTCTTGCCGACGGTGGGGCTTCTCTGTCTTGTTTTGTTGCCTTGGAATGGCTGAAAAGACTATTTGTCCTTGTAATTGATCCTTAACTATAGGATCCTCCTATGTATGTTTTCCTTCAAACCCTTTTAACCGTAATCATATGTTCACCTGACATCGCTGATCCGCTTTTGATTCCACTTTTCTTACACCCATATCTTATTATTTTTTATTACTTCTTGCCCATCATGGTCGTATTTTTGTCCTATGCAACCTTGAATCTTGGTAGTATACCTTGACATTCTTTCCTATTTGTTTGGTACAAAACTCATCTCAAAAGCTTTAGAAGAGTAAGATTATTAGTGACGAAAACATGATGATTTCGACAATCTAAAAAGAAATATCCAAATTTGGGTAATTGTTGGATAAGGAATAAAGGACTTATCTGATTGGAGTCACCGGCGCCAATGATCATGGCATACAATTTGGATTAATCAACCCAGTCTTTTAATCAATCTCCTTTCAATTGTCTCATTTTTGTTTTCCTCCAAAATTTCCATAACCCAACTTCATTTTTCATTTTACAGACCTGTTTGACTTGCAATATCTTAAAGAGTTTTTACCGACAAACCTTCCTTATTTGTTCATTTCTTACTTCCTCTTCGCCTTATGGTACCTGCGAAGGTTTTCACCAATAAGACTTTCTCATTTTACTCTCTCAACTTCTGTCATCTTATGGTGCCCGTGTGGGTTTTCACCTATAAGACTCTCTTATTTTACTTTCTTTTCTTGTTTGTACCAGAGTGTTATGAACCATCTTCATTTGCTTGACTCAGCATTTTTCTAAGATTGATCGAAAGGTCTTTTTGGTATGTGGTTGGAAATGGAAAGGTATCAAAAAGCTAAACAATTTTGATATGGGTCGAAAATTTCAACTCATGGAATCTTTTTCTTATTTCCAATACAATTCTTGCCCCAGCTTCTTGATTGAGGTCTCTTGATGTTTCTTGTTGTGCACATTATGCATATTGTGCACCCTATGACCGAGCCGTGAGGCGCCTACGTATCCTTCTTTGAGGAATCAGGTCAAACGTAGTTCACTAAATGATAGTGATTTTTTTTTATTATTATTATTTCATATTTGATTTTCATTGATTCCAAGAGAGGGTAAGAAAGAAACAAATATGGCTCAAAAGGGGAAGCAAAGGGTATAGTGTTTGGATAACAGAATAAATTGCCTTTGTCATTCCAATCTTCGAAATAATGCTAAATACAAACATTCAAAAAGTTATGCATAATATCTCTTTACCGCGTCAGAATTGATCGCCATGTCTATGCATTTGCCTTCAATATCTGTTAAGCATAGTGCACCATTCGATAATACTCTGGTCACAATGAATGGTCCTTGCCAATTCGGGGCAAATTTGCCTTTTGCCTCAACCTGATGTGGAAGAATACGTTTTAGCACATGCTGACCCACTTCAAACTTCCGTGGACGCACTTTTTTGTTGTATTCTCTTGCTATTCTTCTTTGATACAATTGGCCATGACATACTGCGGCCAATCGTTTTTCATCAATCAAGTTTAACTGTTCCAGACGGGTTTTGACCCATTCATCATCATCAATCTTTGCTTCGGCGATGATCCGAATGGAAGGAATCTCAACTTCTGCAGGAATTACCGCTTCGGTGCCATATACCAACAAATAAGGAGTTGCTCCTACTGAAATGCGAACAGTAGTGCGATATCGCAATAACGCAAATGGTAGTTTTTCATGCCATTGTCTTGAACCTTCTACCATTTTCTGAAGTATCTTCTTTATGTTTTTGTTGGCTGCCTCGACTGCTCCATTCGCCTTGGGCCGATATGGGGTAGAGTCGCGATGTGTAATCTTAAACTGTTGACATACTTCCTTCATTAAGTTACTGTTAAGATTAGCACCGTTATCTGTGATGATCACCTTTGGGATTCCGAATCGACATATGATATTTGAGTGGACAAAATCGACCACAGCTTTCTTGGTCACTGATTTGAATGTCTTGGCCTCAACCCATTTGATAAAATAATCAATGGCTACCAGAATGAACCTGTGCCCATTGGATGCTGCCGGCTCAATTGGTCCAATCACATCCATGCCCCAGGCAACGAAGGGCCATGGTACCGACATTGTGTGCAACTCGGATGGTGGAGAATGAATCAAATCTCCGTGTATCTGGCATTGATGACACTTGCACACAAAACTGATACAATCTTGCTCCATGGTAAGCCAATAATAACAAGCTCGGAGGATTTTCTTTGCCAGTACATATCCGCTCATGTGGGGTCCGCAAACTCGCGAATGTACTTCAGACATGACAGCCGTAGCTTGTCCGGCATCTATGCATCTTAATAATCCAAGATCTGGTGTTCTTTTATACAA
This sequence comes from Nicotiana tabacum, assembly GCF_000715075.1. NCBI lineage: Eukaryota > Viridiplantae > Streptophyta > Magnoliopsida > Solanales > Solanaceae > Nicotiana > Nicotiana tabacum. The sequence continues at coordinate 223,844,309 of NC_134101.1, forward strand.
AACTCCTCCGCTTAAGAAGAATCCATTTGCTAATTGCCTAATGGTCCTCTTTTGATCTCCTGTGGCTTGTGCGGGATATATCCCCATCCTGATATACTCCTTGATGTCGTGGAACCATGGTTCACCATCAAATTCTTCTTCAACCATATTGCAATAAGCGTGCTAATCGTGGACTTGAATATGTAGTGGATCCACATAAGCTTTGTCTGGATAGTGCAACATTGATGCCAAGGTAGCCAATGCATCGGCGACCTCATTATGGATCCTTGGAATATGCCGGAACTCCACTGATTGAAACCGTTGACAAAGATCATGTAGACATTGTCGGTATGGTATGAGCTTCAAGTCTCGGGTTTCCCATTCTCCTTGAATTTGATGTACCAGAAGATCCGAATCTCCCATGACTAAGATTTCTTGGATACCCATGTCTGCGGCTAGCCTTAACCCCATAATACAAGCTTCGTATTCAGCCATATTATTGGTGCAATAAAATCGCAGTTGAGCTGTAACAGGATAGTGATGCCCTGTTTCAGAAATGATTACAGCTCCTATCCCGACTCCTTTCATGTTAGCGGCCCCATCAAAGAAAAGTTTCCAACCAGGTTTTTCCATTCTCTCCATCTCGTAGATATGCATTATTTCTTCATCAGGAAAATAGGTTTTCAACGGCTCGTACTCCTCGTCGATCGGGTTTTCAGCTAAATGATCAGCCAATGCTTGGGCTTTCATTGCAGTTCGAGTCACATAGATGATGTCAAATTCTGTGAGCAATATATGCCACTTTGCAAGTCTTCCAGTTGGCATAGGCTTTTGAAAAATATATTTCAACGGGTCCAGACGCGAAATGAGGTAAGTGGTGTAGGACGACAAATAGTGTTTCAATTTTTGAGCTACCCAAGTCAGGGCGCAACATGTCTTCTCCAGATGAGTATACTTAACCTCATAAGCTGTGAATTTCTTGCTAAGGTAGTAGATGGCCTGTTCTTTTCTGCCAGTGAGGTCATGTTGCCCCAATACACAACCAAATGAATTTTCCAAGACCGTCAAGTAAAGAATCAGAGGTCTTCCTGGCTCTGGTGGGACCAACACGGGTGGGTTTGACAGGTATCCTTTTATCTTATCAAACGCCTCCTGACACTCATCGGTCCATTCGACCGCAGCATCCTTTTTCAACAATTTGAAAATAGGCTCACAGGTTGTCGTAAGCTGAGCAATAAACCTGCTGATGTAATTCAACCTTCCCAACAAACTCATTACTTCAGTTTTGTTCCTTGGAGGTGGCAATTCTTGGATGGCTTTGATTTTTGATGGGTCTAGCTCGATGCCTCGCCGACTGACTATGAATCCCAGCAACTTTCCAGATGGAACTCCAAATGCGCATTTGGCAGGGTTAAGCTTGAGGTTGTACCTGCGAAGTCTTAAGAAGAATTTCCTCAAATCCCCAACGTGGTCGGCCTGATGCTTTGATTTTATGATCACATCGTCCACGTATACCTCAATCTCCTTGTGTATCATATCATGAAACACTGTGGTCATCGCTTTCATGTAGGTTGCTCCGGCATTCTTCAAACTGAATGGCATTACCCGGTAGCAATAAGTTCCCCATGGTGTGATGAATGCCGTCTGTTCTGCGTCTTCTTCATCCATTAGAATTTGATGATACCGGGCATAACAATCCATGAAAGACCCTATATCATGCTTGGCACAATTATCGATCAAAATATGGATATTGGGTAATGGGAAATTATCCTTCGGACTTGCTTTTTTGAGATTGCGGTAGTCGACGCATACTCTAATTTTGTCGTCTTTCTTTGGTATAGGAACGATATTAGCTAACCAAATAGGATATCGAGTGACTCGAATGACCTTCGCTTCCAACTATTTGGTGATTTCTTCCTTAATTCTCACACTCATATCAGGTTTGAATTTTCTCAGCCTCTGCTTGACAGGAGGCACCGTTGGATCGGTGGGCAATTTGTGAACCACTAAATCAGTGCTCAGGCCCGGCATGTCATCATATGACCATGCAAAAACATCTTTGAATTCTATGAGTGCTTTAATTAACTCTTCTCGAATCTTTGGTTCGAGATGGACACTTATTTTAGTTTCCCGGATATTACTCGTGTCCCCTATATTGATGTCCTCGGTATCACTCAAGTTAGGTTTGATTTTTTCCTCAAAGTGAATTAACTCTTTACTAATCTCTTCAAAAACCTCATCTTCATCATATTCTGATTCATAATCACAATATATTTCTTGAATTATTACTTCGGAACCAGATTGATTTTTAAGACTGGGCTGAGGATTCCTCATGCATGCCATATCACTAGAGCCAGCGTAAAAAGAACTGTACAGAAAAAGAAGAAATGGAAAAAGAAAACTATCAGGAATGATAATGAAAAAGGGAACTGTATTTTATTGGATGATGAAAGATAACAAGGTTTGCACACTTCAAACAAACTGTAAGATAAGCATTGGGATTACAACCCTGAGGTAACCCAAACAAACTGAAAGAAAATCAAAATAAACTACCAAGGCTCCTTTCGAATGGGGAGATGAGTGGCTTTCCAATTATTAAGCTTTGTTTCTGGCCCAACGAATTGAACTTCTGCGTTGCTACATCCTTCCCCGCTTTCCAACATATTCACATAATTAAACAATTTCTCGAATCTTTCAATTAATTCCTCCTCAGGATTGACCCGGGATTTAGGAATTGTTGTTATCGGGCGATTTTCAGCACCGGTCTTGACAAAAGACTTTGATAGATGTGGGACTGGTTTTGGCAGAACCCATGCCTTTTGTTTCAGCTTTCTGGCCTTTTTTACGTCGTTGACATTGGGTACGAACCCCAAACCGAATGTTCCCCAGTTCTCAGGGAGAGATAATGGTTGTGTAATTCCTTGCAAAGATGATCCTAGACCTTTGCCGGGTATAAAACCATTTTTTAACATTTCATAGGCTACCATGACTGATGCAGAGGATATCTTTGGATTCGGAAGGTACTTCCCCTCTAGAATTTTCTCTACCGACACTGTGTCGGACACTTGGTATACCCATGGTCCCTGGTCATTTTCTGTTCCCTCGACCGGTACAATGGCACTGCTGTGAGCATTTAAACTTTCTTCTCCATGCACAACTATTTCTTGATGATCCCATTCAAACTTGACCGCCTGGTGTAGTGTTGACGGGACTGCTTTAGCAGCATGGATCCATGGTCGACCCAACAACAAATTATAAGAAACAGTTATGTCCAGTACTTGAAACTCCATTGTGAATTCAACTGGCCCTATTGTCAGTTCCAACACTATGTCGCCAAATGAATCTCTGCTTCCACCGTCAAACCCCCGTACGCAAATACTATTCTTCTGGATCCTCTCCTCTTTGATTTTCAATTTGCTTAAAGTGGAGAGAGGGCAGATGTTTGCACTTGACCCGTTGTCAACCAATACCCGGGTTACTACGGAGTTTTCACATTTCACGGTGAGGTAAAGAGCTCTGTTGTGCTCCAGTACCTTCCACAGGCAATTCATCATTAGAAAATGTAATTCTGTTTGCCTCAAAAATTCTGTTGGCTATTCTTCCCAAATGATTTACAGAGATTTTTTCAGGAACATGAGCCTCATTCAAGATTTTCATCAAAGCCAGACGGTGCTCCTCTGAATGGATCAGTAATGACAACAATGAAATTTGAGCGGGTGTCTTCTTCAATTGATCCACAACAGAATAGTCATGGAGTTTCATTTTTCTTAAAAACTCTTCCGCTTCTTCTTCCGTCACAGCTCTCTTTATTGGTGTTGGATTAATTTTAGTTTTTCTTAACTCTTAGGGAGTAAAACATCTTCCCGAATGAGTCAAGCCTTGCACCTCACATACTTCTTCCTTGACTTCTTTTCCCTTGTACATTACAGTCACCTGTTCATAGTTCCATGGAATGGCCTTGTTGTTGATCACTGGTAGCTGGGTTACAGGTGTGATAATAACCCGATCTGTACGGGCTCCTTCCACGAATACAATAGGTTTGTTGGCAACCCCGGGTACTATCACTTTCGGCCTTTCTTGCATTGTGTCAACTTTGCTCGGAGACCCCTTTTCGACTACCACAGATGGTTCATCACCATTTCTGTTCTGCTTAGGTACCGGCTTCTCCTTTATTAACTGCTTATCTAGCTTGGCTTCATGAGACCTGATCATCATGACAGTTTGTGACGGCTTCTTTGTCTCCCCATCAGTTTGTATGATTTCTATCATATTGGCCTCCTGATGGGCTGGCGTTGGATTTCTGTTGATATTGGGAGTTTCGGGGGTTTGATCCTCGATTTTGTTAGTATCAATCAGTTGTTGTATTGCATTTTTTAAATGCCAACATTTTTCCATATCATGGCCTGGTGTACCGGAACAATATTCACAGTTAATGGTGTAGTCCAGATTCTTTGGAGGAGGATTGGGTAGCTTGGATTGTATTGGTCTTAGCATGTCCAACTGTCTCAGCCTGTGGAACAGACTAGTGTAAGACTCCCCCAATGGAGTGTAGGTTTTCTTTTTCTGTTCCCTTTCTCCCCTGAATGCTGGCCTAGGCCTGAAACCTGGTCCGGGATAGGCTCGTGGGTAAGTACTTGGTATGGCAGGAGCACGCCAATTGGCGTGAACAGGTGGGTGATCGTATGCTTGCGCATGGTTAATGGAAAAATGAGGCTCCGAAGGGTGATAGTAGTGTTGGGATGAATTGTGGTGGTAAGTTGATTGGCGAGGTCGTTGTTGATTATAGTAAGGCTGTGAACCTCTGGGTCCCGACCAAATTCCTGAATCAACTACCGCTGCTTCCTCTCTCTTCTTTCTTCCGATTCCTCCTACCCCGCCTTGAATAGCTTGAGTAGTTGCCTTAATTGCTGAATAGCTCATAATTTTATTTGTCTTGAGGCCTTCTTCCACCATACCTCCCATCTTCACTACTTCGTTGAATGATTTCACTACCGCTAAAACCAAATGGGCATAGTAAGTTGGTTCCAAGGCTTGGAGGAAGTAGTCTACCATTTCACTCTCCTTCATAGGAGGATCTACTCTTGCTGCCTGTTCTCTCCACCGAAAGCCATACTCTCTGAAACTTTCATTGTGTTTCTTCTTAAACTTTGTCAAAGATAATCGATCTGGGATGATTTCCAGATTGTATTGGAAATGGTATGCGAATGCCTGTGCCAGGTCATCCCAGGTGTACCATCTCCCATGGTCCTGACGTGGATACCACTCCAAAGCTGATCCGCTTAAACTTTGACTGAAGTAAGCCATCAATAATTCGTCCTTTCCCCCAGCTCCTTGCATCTTGCTGCAGAAACCCCTTAAGTGGGCTACTGGGTCGCCGTGCCCATTGTATAGGTCAAATTTAGGCATCTTGAAGCCAACTGGTAATTGTACATTTGGGAACAAGCACAAATCCTTGTAAGCTACACTGACTTGCCCACCAAATCCTCGCATGTCTCGGAATGATTGTTCTAGACTTTTGACCTTCCTGAACATTTCTTCTTGTTCAGCATTTTTGGCTGGCTTGTCAATTTCGGTTGGGAGGTCAAAACGAGGAGTAGTTGAATTGATTTCGGAGGCTTTGAGGGTGGGCTCTGGGGGGTAATATTGGTTGTCCTGGGCCTGGAATGTAGGCTCACTAGGAGATTTGTGGAGTGTAGCTGTGGGAGGTGCCACAAAGATAGGAGTTACAGGTGGAGGAAAGTATGGAACTGGTTTAGGAGGGGGAGACTGCGGTGTCTGAGAGGTGGTGCCTCGGTAGTGTTGGTAAATGGGGAAATTTGGGGATAATTCAGTTGTAAGATTATCACGAGTTTAGGCCATTGATGAAGCAGGGTTAGTTGGGTAAGATGGGGGTAACTGTCCTGTAGACCAGGCCTGGTACATTTCAGCCATTTGCTGCTTGAGTTTAAACATCTCTTCTTTCATTTTCCCGACGTCCATCTCCTCTAGCTCAACACCTGTGTCAACATCTCGGATATACATACTTTCGGGTATTGGTCCTTTTGATCTCGTGTGATAACGATAATATGTCAGTATACTCTTTAGAGAAACTAACTGCTTGAATTCTGGAAATGAACAAACTTGTTAGTTTTGAGAGTTTAACACATATATAATTACACGTTGAGATGCAATGCTCCTAGACAAATATCCCCTTTCTATTATGCATTTGCTCGGCTGCTTGCGTCATCCCAGCTTTTCTTGGTCTTTTAATGTTGTTCACTCTTATTTTATTTATTTCCCTATACTCTTATTTTATTTTATTTTCTTATATATATATACTATTGTGGTGGTCGAATCTTATAGAGATTGCCTACGTATCATGCCCCCGCATGAATCAGACCTTGCATAGTTCGGACATGAGGCAAACACTTTTATTCATTATACAAAGATGAACAGACATTACATTTGAAAACTTTATAATAAAATGGTTTAAAACACGCACACTTAAATCAAAATAAAAGATACAATTCTTAACATCTCACAACATGCCCCACTTTCCACTTTTGTTGTAAATTATTAGATTATTTGCTCAATGTGGGGCTTGACCTGGATGACCTCCCAGCGTACGATACATCCTTTCCAACTCCATTGCTAGATGATGGGCAAAAGTGAGTGCATGCTCTGTAAACCTTTCATAATCCATTCATTGGCAGTTTACATAACTTTTAGAGGTGTGGACCGCCATGTCGTGGATTTGTGCCCTGAAATCTTGGAGACGTTGGCCTTGATTCTGCAATTGCTGCTGGAGAGTAGTGGCTATATATCTGACATGGTCTTCACGATCTAGAGCTGACTCTAATAGAGCTCGGAGTCTGGCCTGCTCTAATCTCGCCTGCGCTCTTTCTCTGTCAATGTCCGCTTGTTGATGCTCTCTGTTGTATCTTCTTGCCTCTTCTAGTTGTGCACGAAGTTGGTCTTCTGATCGTATCCAATGGCCTTTTTCCTTCTTGAATTGTGCCCTGTCTTTTTCGGATTGCCTATATTGGCGTTCCTATTAGATCTGGCTTCTTCGTTTAATTGTTGGATTCTTTCTTTTGCTTTGCTCAACGCCCTTTCGTTTGCAGCAAGAACGGAATCATAATCTTGCATTCTTTCAAAAAGATTGACGATGGTTTTTTGATCCTTCCAACTCCTCATTGGCGTTTTAGAAGCCTTTTTCATTTTCTGAAATCGAGCATGAAGATTTTCATTTTCACAAGCTAGACTCTTCTTCTCACCTTCAGCTTCTTGTGCTTGCAAATCTTTCTCCAGACTGAGGCTCCTCATATTTTCCTTTAGGGCATGGATAGTTGCTTTGTACCCTTTTTCCTTTTCTCCCCAGATCAACCGCTCTTGGATTTTATCATTAAAGTTTTGAATATGGGGTCTTTTTGTTGGCCTTCTTAGCTCAGGTTCTGGTACATCATCCACGCGAGACCGTTTCTCAAACCACCTTGCATATCCAGGATTTATCTCACCCTTTGTAGTGTCTGGGACTTGAGTATCACTTTTCAAGTATCGACATCCATTCCACATCTGCTGAAGTAGAGCCTCAGGAATAGTGGCTTCTGGGTGTAATTCGATTACTTGCCTACTCAAATCTTCATCATCAGGAACTACTTGATATCTCCCTAGTTGTCTTAGGACTCTTAGTGGTGCATATGGCTGGATGCTTCTCAATCCCAATAGTAGCAAATAACTATTTGAGGTTGACATGTGTATCACTTCCCTCATCAGGAGCCATCCCAAAGTCTACTCAATTTGATTTGTTGTTAAAGCCCTTAGATGAGATACCCATGCTTCTATCCCTTCTGGAGACTTATAATTTTTTATTCTTTCCTCATAACTCTCGATGCAATTATCATTGCTTGGCCCATACTGTATGATCTTGGGCTGTTGTCGGAGATGTTCAATCACCCACATTTGCAACAAAATTTTGCATCCTTCGAAGACTTTTGCTCCTGATTTACATAAAGTCAACGCCCGATAAATGTCTGAGAGAATGATGGGGACAAGGGTGTGATTTTCCTTGGTGGTGAGGATTTGCACAACTTTTACAGTGCGAATATCAATTGTTCGCTCTTTGTTTGGGAAGACCATGATTCCTAGAAAAGCCACCATGAAGGCAAAGCGACGGTTAATCTGTCAAGTGTCTTTGTTTTGCTTGTTAGTAAGGCCTTTCTCATGAATTTCGAATCCATCTGACTTTCCGAACCTTGAATATAAAAAGTTGAAAGAACAACATCCGTTGATGACATTGCTTTTCCTGATTTGATTACTGATGTTCAGAAGACCGAAGAATCGATGTACCGAGGGAGCCTTTGTGAATATAAGGTTCTGATTTCTTAGACTTCCGTCAAAACCAGCATATCCAGCTATCTCCTCTAATGTAGGAGTACGCTCGAAATCAGAGAAACGAAAGACATTGTGAACAGAGTCCCAAAAAGTTACTAATGCCGCTATCAGATCATCACGGGGTTTAACTTTTATAATATCCGTGAGATTTCCCAAATGCTTGACGACCCATTTTTGACCATCTTCGCCTAATTCATACCACCACATTTGAAGCTGAAATAGAAACTCGTCTGTATTCGTAGATGGGGGTTTTGTGTGGTGCTCATTTTGTATCTGAAATTTAATTTAATAAATCAAGACTCATTTTGAAAATATACACTAAAAAAAATCATTTTCAATTTTTTTTATTTTATTTATTAAACATTTTTTTTTCAAGATTTAAAACTATTTTTTTTTAGGATTTTTTTTTTAAAAAAAAACAACCCATTTTATTCCTCGGTTCTCACAATGATTTCAATTAAGCTGGTCAACAAGCATGTTCGAGGCAAATGAATGCACAGGTAGCAAGTAGGATGCATCAGGATGGTCTTTTTATTTCGGGTTCACCTGTCCTAGACAGACCCAACCCCTGTGTTGAGTCTCCAAGGTCAGATGTACATGATGCACATAGACGTTCTTATTAGGGATCCAGTACATGGCTGAGTTATCCTAGGTAAAAACCTGAGGCATATTGTTCTAAACCTGGCTTACCCAAACGGACAGTTCGAGCCGAAGTGGGGGCAACATACCGGGAGCACGAAAGTCTACCCGGCCTAGTTACTTGTCCCAACTCCGTCTTATTTGGTATGACTTTAACAGAAAGGTGGGCCACGCACACGTGTACACCATAAATTCAGAAGACTCAGAAAGAAGGGCGTTTCGTAGCAGTTGTATATATTCACAATTCAAATAATATTAAAGCGGAAAAAAGCAACATTTAGCAAATTAAGCATATAAACAGTTGAAAATCTTATAGTAAATAAGCCAACTATCACAGTTATTTTAAGCTCGAATTCTTTAAACCCTGAACCAGTGGTTCTGGGTTACAGTTTTCACTTATCCCCAGCAGAGTCGCCAGAGCTGTCACGCCTCCTTTTTCCGCACCCGCGGGGCGCGTAGGGAGTTTTCTCCAGTTGAAGGACAGTCGAAACGGGATTTATTTAATCGTTTCAGAGTCGCCACCTGGGAATTTTAAGGCATCCCAAGTCACCGGTTTTAATCCCTGAATCGAGGAGAATATGACTCTGTTTGTTATTCTGCGAACCAGAAATCCTGAGTAAGGAATTCTGTTAATCCGGAAGAAGGTGTTAGGCATTTCCGAATTTCGTGGTTCTAGCACGGTCGCTTAACCGTTTTTATATTTGGCTTTGATTTGTTAAATGCATATTTATCTGTTGCCCAATTTTATTACCGCTTTTGTTTAGATTGTTTCTAATTAAAGGCCCTTCTTTGAATCGAATCACGCGTACGTATATTCGTGTTATAGATTATATTTTTTTTAAAACACGTGCGGATTCGTGTCACGCGCACGTGTACACAGTAATATAGGTAATATATTTATTAAAATACTTACTCGAAATTGTGCTTAAATAAAATCAAGAACATTCGCCCTTTGTATAATTAAGTAGTGAACCGCACATCTCGGGTTTTTATGAAATTAACTTGATATTTTCTGAAGAAACCCATTTTTATTAAATGTTCGCTCGAAGTTGCGCGAATGCATAATCCGAATTTCTTTTAGAAATATAATCAGGTTACGCGAACGTATCCCATAATCACGTGGAATATTTTTGAGAATAGCATAAATTTCCCATAAATTGTTTATTACGTTCATGTATTTTTATGTAAAAATCATGAGAAATAAATATTCCTCTAGTCTCTAATTCCTTTAAAAGAATTTACAATTTATTGGACGTTGATTGCAAATTATATTTCTTCACGTATGAATTATATTCCTCAAAGTAATTCAAATTTAAAGAGCACAATAAGCATATGACTAATACAATTTTAGTAAATACAATATGTATACTAAAAATGTGCATAGCGTATGAAACTAAAAAAAATCAGTTCTTGAAAGGAAATGATATTTTTGAAGAATTCTTATTATTCCATTTGCAATGAATGTTAATTTTTTTTACAATGTTAAACTTGTTACACATTATAAATCTAATCTCTTTCTACATTGCTTGTTCTTAATCTAATAGGCCTAATTATTTTGTTAATTCTGCTTATGATTGAACGCAAGATATATATATAATCAAACCGATTTGATTCTCAATTTATGTGAACCATTGCTAAACACTAACTTTCGCATTGTAAAATTCCTAGGCCATTTGTTATTAAGAAAGAGAATAAATCTACCTATTGACTTAATAAAATGATATTGCATATAACGTTATTCGCCATATTTTTGACATTGTGAACATAGCGGAAGATACTAATGCAACTTTCGACTTTTGATTAATCATAATCACTATTACGCCATATAGGGACAGAATGCAACCGACATCATCTAGCCTTAATCCTCAACCAAATAATCAAAATATGCTAACAATGCATTTTTCTTGACATTTCCATACTACTCTGTACCTGACTAACAATGCCATAAGACTTAATTAATGGCCAATTTTATGCCATATTCCCTATCTTGACAATTCAATCATAACTATACTTTAATGAAATTCTGGAATAGATAATACTATTACAACACTTATATGAGTTTCAAAAGAGAATGATCAACTGCTAATTATCATGTCAAACATACTACTATATTAACCAACATGAAATAAGACTGAAATTTAAAATAATGAACTTAGACAAAATAAAAAAAAATAGAATTGCAATTCAAGCTTCATTGATTTGTCATGCTGAATCTCTTCCCAACATAGAATTTAAAATATATGTACCTGGAAATGAAGGTAGAAGGAGTAAATTTCAGCAGTTGCAGTAGTAACAAAATCAGCAGAATAGCAGTATTTCCACAGATTTGAGCAATAATAAGACCCGAGGAACCCAGATGCACAGTAACAGTATTATTAAGAAATTTCAAATTATAACTGAACAATGGGATCAAATAAATCCGGACAGATTCAACGAAAGAATAATATTTCTGATTTAAGACTTAGAACAAAGCGGACTGAAAAAGCTTTCAATTTCAAAACACAGAATCAGCTTCAATACTAGTTTCCGATGTAGAATTCTGTTTTACTGTTTTTGTTTTCCTTTCTTCACTTCTATCCAGATTTTTCTCTCTATGTATATGTATTTCTGTGTATATTCCCTAATGTCTTAAAAATCAGATCTTTTCTCTCTTTTAAATCCCATAAAATCTCTCTCTATCTCTCCTCCTAAAATATGTCTCCTGCTTCCTGTATTTATACAGGTCTGTCACTTTCTTTTTAAGTGCTGCCTGGACCCCTTCTTCTATTAAAAACCAGAAAATCATATCCAAAAACTACTTTTAACTACTTTAAATCCCATTAAGTGGTCTTATCCTGATTTTTAGCAGCCCCATTACCCTTTGTTTCCCATTATCACATTAAATAATAGACATTAACTTTCCACTTTCAGCCCACTATACTATCATATTACCCTTACTGTTCTATCCCAGAAATGCCCCAGAAATCCTACTGTAATTACTGTTATTACTGCCTTTAGACTAAAATTCAGAATCTGATACAAAACAGATTTTAAAATCTGTTCAAACTTGATTATCAACCTGATTTAAGACAGCTATAACTAATTCTCTTAAGTTCTGGACTGAATCTTAACTGAGAATGCACTTTTCTAACACAATTGTATCTAATCATCATTTGTGAAATTGAATTTAAACCTAACATCACAACAACATTACACTGAATTTATTATAACAAATCAAACTGAACTTCAACATTGAACTAGAATCAGGCAAACACAGGAGCATTGTCAATATACTGACAAGGCCCTGAAACTTATTGGTTCAGAAATCAACATATACACAGCATTCATTTTGACATACTCATTGAAATGTAAACAAGGGTGATTTAACTGACGAGTATTAATTGAATCGATTATCTACAATAATTGTCAACAAACAATCTATAGAAACAGATTAGTTCAATCAGTATTAAACGAGCATTCATAACATAACTAATCGACGAACTTAATCGAGTCGATTACACATATTGTAAATAATCATACCAACAGAAACAATTCACTTGTTATATCATATAGACGGGTAGGAGACAGAATCACAGAATTGACTAGAAAATTATGAAAAATTAAACAGACTAATGAAACAAACATAAAATACACGTAGAATACATATAAGAAATAGAAAAAATACCTCTGAACCTTCAAATTCAACCAGACTCAAACTCAACTTGGATTCGGACTTTTTGAAATCAAACAGACCTTAGTCGAAGTATTTTCAACTGAAAATACTTCGACTAAGGTCGATTAAACCTCAATCCTTCGTTTGAATTGAAAAAATTCCAAGATTGGAAAATTTTTAGGGTTTCAGATTTTGGATTTTAAATCCGAACATTTCTGGGCAGATTCGAAGGGAACCAAAGATGACACAAGGGTGAGGGAAGCCTAGGGGTCATTTGGTGTTAATTTGGAAGGAATCTGAGTGAGTTCATTTTTGATTCGAACCTTCAAAAGAAGATTCGAAGAGTTCAGAGGGGATTCGAACCAAACCAACACTATATCCATAGCTAGGGTAGTTAGGGGAAGCTACAGTGTGAATTTGGAGACCATCGGAGAAGGTTGAGTTTTCAGACCCACCTTCGATTTAAGATTCGAAGAGTTGGGGTCTGATTCGAAGGAAACTAAGGCCAGATCCGTGAAGAAGGGGTTGTGAGGAGTCTGGGGTGTTAAGGTGGTGACCGGCGGCGTCGTTGCCGCCGGGTTTCAGGCGATGGGATGCTAGGGCGGCTAGGGTTAGGGGTAGGTTTTTGGAGACGATGATGAACAGTGGAGAGGGGGGGGGTATTAAGTTAGGGGGCCGGGGTAGGGATTTGGACTTATATAGGGACGGGGTGGATTGATGCTGACGGTTAGATCAAGCAGAATGAAAGGCCAGGATCTATTCACTTAACCAAACGATGTCGTTTGGTTTAAGTTGGGGGGACGGGTTGAATCGGGTATTGGATCGGGTAAGGATTACGGGTTAGGTTCGTAGGATCTCAGCCGTTGGATGGATTTAATCCAACGGCCCTTGATGAGGGACGACCAAACGTTGTCGTTTTGGTTCGTTTGAATTGGACCGGACCTGGGTTGTTTGGATTGGGCTGTGGGGGAGGTAACTTGGATTGGGCCTGGATTTTAATCGAGGTGATGAATAATGAGGTTTTTAAGGCCTCGGCGACACAGAATTCAATTAAAAGCAAGTGATGACCTAAACATTCTACACCTCTAAAACAACTGTTCGTCCTCGAACGGACAGAAGAAGGAAGTACCTGAGTCAGGGAAAAGATGGGGATAACGGCTTCATATATCAGACTCGGATTCCCAGCTCGATGCATCAGGAGGATGACCTCTCCACTAACACGAACAGAAGGAAAACTCTTGGATTTCAACTAACGAACCTGCCGGTCTAGAACAGCTACCGGCTCCTCCTCATAAGACAAGTCCTTGTCCAACTGGACAGTGCTGAAATCTAAAACGTGAGATGGATCGTCGTGATACTTTCGAAGCATGGACACATGAAATACTGGATGCACGGCAGCAATGCAAGTCTATAAGCCACCTCTCCCACTTGATCAAGAATCTCAAACGGGCCAATGAACCTAGTGCTAAGCTTGCCCTTCTTCCCGAATCTCATCACGCCCTTCATAGGAGACACTCGAAGCAATACCCGCTCACCGACCATAAAAACCACATCTCGAACCTTGCGGTCTGCATAACTCTTTTGCCTGGACTGAGCTGTACGGAGCCTATCCTGAATAATACTGACCTTGTCCAAGGCCTCCTGAACCAGATCCGTACCCAACAACTAAGCCTCCCCCGGATCAAACCATCCAACCAGAGACCGACACCGCCTACCATATAGGGCCTCATAAGGAGCTATCTGGATACTCGACTAGTAGCTGTTGTTGTAGACAAACTCTGCTAAAGGCAAAAATTGATCCCACGAGCCTCCAAAGTCAATGACACAAGCTCGAAGCATATCCTCCAAAATCTGAATAGTCCGCTCGGTCTGAGGATGAAATGTTGTGCTCAACTCAACCCGCGTGCCCAACTCTCGCTGAAATGCTCTCCAAAAATTTGAGGTAAACTGCGTACCTCGGTCCGAAATTATAGACACAGGCATTCCATGAAGGCGAACAATCTCTCGGATATAGATCTCAGCTAACCTCTCAGAAGAATAGGAGACTGCCAAATGAATGAAATGCACTGACTTGGTCAGCCTTTCAACAATGACCCATACTGTGTCGAACTTCCTCCGAGTCTGCGGGAGTCCAATAATGAAATCCATAGTGAACCGCTCCCACTTCCACTCGGGAAGCAGAATCCTCTGAAATGAACCATCAGGCCTCTGATGCTCGTACTTAACCTGCTGACAATTCAAACACCGAGTCACATATGCAACTATATCCTTCTTCGTTCTCTGCCACCAATAATGATGCCGCAAATCCTTATACATCTTCGCGGTGCCCGGATGAATAGAGTACCGGGAGCTATGGGCCTCCTCTAAGATCAACTCTCGAATCCCATCCACATTAGGCACACAAACTCGGCCCTGCAATCTCAAAACTCCATCATTATATAAGGTAACCTGCTTGGAACCTCTGCGCTACACCGTGTTTCTAAGGACACACAAATGGGGATCATCATACTGTCAATCATGGATACACTCCAATAAAGAAGAACGAGCGACCGTGCAAGCTAATACATGACTAGGCTCAGAAATATCCAACCTCACAAACCGATTGGCCAAAGCCTGAACATCCAAAGCAAGCGGTCTCTCACTGACCGGAATATAAGCAAGACTACCATACTAGCTTACTTCCTACACAAAGCATCGACCACCATATTGGCCTTTCCCGAATAATATAAGATGGTGATATCATAGTCTTTCAACAACTCCAACCATCTCCTCTGCCTCAAATTCAACTCCTTTTGCTTGAACAAATACTGAAGACTCTTGTGATCCGTGAACACCTCACATGCCACGCCATACAGATAATGCCTCAAAATCTTCAATGTGTGAACAATGGCTGCTAACTCTAAGTCATGAACCGGATAGTTCTTCTCATGAATCTTCAACTGCCGCAAAGCATAGGCAATGACCTTGCCATCCTGCATCAACACTGCACCAAGTCCAATACGAGATGCAATCACAATAGACTGTATAAGGCCCTGAACCAGTGGGCAAAACCAACATTGGTGCCGTAGTCAGAGCTGTCTAGAGTTTATGAAAACTCGCCTCACACTCGTCCGACCATCTGAACTGGGCACCCTTCTGGGTCAACTTGGTCATCGGGCCTACGATAGATGAGAACCCTTCCACGAACCGACGATAGTAGCCTGCCAATCCCAAGAAACTCTGAATCTTTGTAGCTGATGCTGGTCTAGGCCAGTTCTTGACTGCCTCAATCTTCTTCGGGTCAACCTGAATACCCTTTACTGATACAACATGACCCAGAAATGCAACTGAACTTAACCAGAACTCACACTTTAAGAACTTAGCATATAACTGACTATCATTCAGAGCCTGAAGAACTACTCTGAGATGTTGTTCGTGCTCCTCTGGTTGCGGGAATATATCAAAATATCATCAATGAAGACTATCATGAACGAGTCCAAATAAGGCCTGAACACTTGGTTCATCAAATCCATAAAAGTTGTTGGGGCATTGGTCAACCCGAATTACATAACCAAGAACTCATAATGCCCATACCGAGTGCGGAAAGATGTCTTAGGGATATCGGATGCCCTAATCCTCAATTGATGGTATCCAGATCTCAAGTCAATCATTGAAATATCTTGGCACCCTGAAGCTGATCGAACAAATCATCAATCCTCGGTAGTGGATACTTATTCTTGATTGTAACCTTGTTCAACTGCCGGTAATCAATACACATTCTCATCGATCCGTCCTTCTTCTTAACAAACAACACCAGCGCACCCCAAGGCGAAACACTCGGCCTAATGAAACCCTTCTCAAGCAAGTCTTGCAACTGCTCCTTCAACTCTTTCAACTCAGGTGGGGTCATACGATACGGCGGAATAGAAATGGGCTTAGTGCCCAGAGCCAAATCAATGCAAAAGTTAATATCCCTGTCAGGTGTCATCCCCGGCAGGTCTGAAGGGAATACCTCAGGAAACTCACAAACAACGGGCACCGAATCAATAGAGGAAACCTTAGCACTAGAATCGCGAACATACGCCAAATAGGCCAAACAACCCTTCTCGACCATACGCTGAGCCTTCACATACGAGATAACACTACGAGTAGAATGACCATGAGTCCCTCTCCACTCTAAACGAGGCAAACCCGGAAAAGCTATGGTCACAGCCTTGACATGACAGTCCAAGATAGCGTGGTAAGGTGATAACCCGTCCATCCC
This sequence comes from Nicotiana tabacum, assembly GCF_000715075.1. Classification (NCBI taxonomy): domain Eukaryota; kingdom Viridiplantae; phylum Streptophyta; class Magnoliopsida; order Solanales; family Solanaceae; genus Nicotiana; species Nicotiana tabacum. Next base: position 223,861,195 of record NC_134101.1, read on the forward strand.
CAATATAACACCGAAATCATCCATGCCTAAAAGAAGCAAATCTGCACGAGTCTCAAGACCTCGAATCACCACTATACATGAAAAACGGACATGATCCACCACAGTAGAATCACCCACCGGTGTAGACACTTAAACAGGGGCACTCAAAGAATCACTAGGCATGACTAGATACGGCGCAAAATAAAATCGATGTTTCTCTACCACAAATCAGAACAGTACCTGCACCTCCACCTCTAGCATCTCTACCTCCACCTCTAATACCGCTACCTCCACCTCTAGCTAACTGAGCGGGCTGGACAAGTCCCTCAATGAACCTCCTCACTCTCTCTCACAGTGGGAAGTATGATAAGAGCATGACGAGCCAAGTCGATGAATCTAATCTCGTACTGAGTAACAGTCATAGAACCCTACATGAGACGCTCAAACTGCCTCTGATAGGCCTCTCTCTGAGTGATGGGAGAAACTTCTCCAAAAATAGCTACATAAACTGTTCTCATGTCAAAGTTGATGACCTAACTGGTATCGCCAATCAATAATCTCTCCAGCAGGTCTTGGCAGATCCAGATAAGCGAAAAGTAACAAAATCGACCCAATTGGCCTCCACGATCCCCATGTTCCTGAGAACCTCATGATAGCTGTCTAGATAATGTCGTGGATCCTCAGAAGATGCACCGCTAAAAGTAATAGTGAAGAGCTTGGTGAAACCTATCCAACCTCCATAAAGCCTCCGAAGACGTAGCTGATCTATCACTGGTTTGTGCTGCTGCTCGGCTGAAGAAGCGGTACATGACCTCGCCATTCGCGAAAGGACAAGAGTAGGGGTTTCAATTTAGAACTAAGAGAACAAAACCGCACGACAGGAAAGAATGAATGTGACGTTTTTCCTAACGATGTAGCCTCTTGGGGATAAATACAGAAGTCTCCGTACCGATCCCTCAGACTCTACTAAGCTTGTCTGTGAACTGTGAGACCAATGTAACCTAAAGCTCTGATACCAACTTGTCACGACCCAGATTCCCACCCTCAGGAGTCGTGATGGCGCCTACTAGTATGAGCTACGCAAGCCAATTAATTGCACAATTTACCTTTTTACCCATTTTATATTCATTAACAATTTCGAAATAATAACATTTAAACAGTGAAATTTAACATATCATATGATACTGTATTCGATCGAGTTAGCCATTAGACATAAGTCATATCATATGGGTGACTATAAAACTTTTGAAATTAGTAGTCTTAAATCTGCCATAATATTCGTGTGGTTATAAATATTTCCTATTAAAAAAATATTGGAAGGTGTCAATCTTTTCGAAACAGGCTAAAAATGAAATAGCATCAATCTTTTTGAAACGGATGAAGTAACTTATAATATTCCGACTAAAAATACAATTATATTGAATAAAGAACCAAAAAATTACAAATTACTTAGTGTTATAAATTTTATGTCGGTATCAAATTTTTAATAGAAATGAGCCTCAATAATGAATTTTATTTAACAAATTACATGATCAATTTGAGCCAATCAAGGCCCGCCACCAAATTTAGGCGTGCCCGCGGTTAGACTGAGCTAAGCTTAACCAACTAAAGTCAATCCCAATCGAGTCGAGTCGAGTTGAGTCCTGATGCTCTCTTGAACGAGTTTAGTGAAGTCGCTAAAATACGAACGATCCCAGGTGAGCTATATTTGTCCTTTCAATTACTCTCTCCGGTCCAAAATAAGTGATTTTTTAGTTGTTTTCACATAGATTAAGAAATTCACCTCTTAATATTAATTATTAATAAAATTGACCATATTAACCTTACTATCTCTTCACATAAACAATTCTAACACATACTCCAGCATTATTTACTCCAAGGACAATGTAGGAAAAAAAAATAATGCAATCTTGAAATCTGAAAAAATCACTTATTTTGAACCACAAAAAAATCACTTATTTTGGACCGAATGGAATACCAATGCGTTTGAAGAACTCATTTCTTGCTAAACGAAAACCCATATAAAGAGCATATTCAACTATTCTTTTGACAAAATACCCTCTCTCCCATTTTAAAATGCAGTTCTTCAACTTGGTTTCCATTTTTCTGTTTGTATTTTCTCTCCTGTTATTTAGGAAATGGAAGAAATCAAACAGCCAAACCAAAAGATTGCCTCCGGGTCCATGGAAAGTGCCTTTTCTTGGAAACATGTTTCATATGCTAGGTGTGTTGGGATATATACTATTAACCATGAGTTTGGTTTAGATATAGTATTTATTATGAAATAATTGTTTATTCAGTTTTAATAAAGTTTTAAATAGATCATATAATAGTCTGTGTCATTTGCTTATATAGTAGATGATTTAGTGTATAGAGTTTAGCTTATACACGGAAGATTAAATCATCGGTTCTTATAAGTATAAAGTTTGAGTTCACAATCTAATGATGGAATTGGACAAACCATCAGGAATGATTGTAGCACAAGATTAAATATAATTAATCTTGATTATGGGAATGGTTTAATTCCAACTTCTTGTGCTAGTACATTTTGTATGTATTGAACGGACCAGGTAGAGATAAGTATTTTATACTGACTTAATAAAATAAACTCTCTAGCCATTAAATGTACTTATACTCTTAATCTTGATATAATTATTATTAGCTGTGTATATTATTATTGTTTTGATTTATTAAAAGGCGAGATTCTTTCGTGGGTCAATATGCCTGGTAAATTGGATAATAATAATATACATTGGCGAAGTAATAGTTAGTTGATGGAATCCATGTCTCAGTTTAGAGATTGAGGATATACCTTTATGAAAGCTTATAAGTTTGCATGTGTAAACCCGGCCGGTGGATTTTGTATCCGACACATGAAATAAGTTAAGCGAAAGTCTAAAGGAAATAATCAATAAATTAAATCGTCAATAATTTAATTTACTTGATTAGTATCTGAATCTTAATATGGGGAGTTAAATAAGATTTAATGGATGAATTTCGAAATTGGATAAGGAGTGCAATTACGGATTTTTAGTGGAATAATTCGTAATTAATTATGGTAGATATTAATTTCAAAAATTAGAAATTAATTCCATAATTGAAGCCTTGTTAATTAAATTCTATGGTCCCTATTGTGCCTAAATAATAGGAAATAAAGGAATCATTTTTCTGGTGGAAAAGAAAACCCAACAGGTTTTGGAAAAGGGTCTTAACCCTTAAAACTTGTGCTATAAATACATAAGGTTTTCCACCTAGAAGGATGAGTAGATGGTGGCTGAAATTTTCAGCCAAATTTTCCTAGAAATTTCGCCCACACGAAATTGCTATTTTCGGGTATTATTTGGGTAACACAGTAGAAGACCGTGGAACGTTCGAGGATCACGATTGTGCGGGTGATAGAGATTCCATTGAGAAGTTATGGAACTGAAGGCTCACGTGGTAGAAGAGATATGTTCACGCTTCAAGAGGTAACCCGTGAAATCCCGTTTATGCTAGTTGTCTAAATTACATGTGATTTTGATACTGGGATTGCTTCCGCTGCATATAATAATCCATCAATTGGTATCAGAGCTCACTCACATCTAATTAGATAACTAAGTTTTTCATGAAACAAGAATATGGTGTTTATGTGCATTTTTTGAATTACATATATATGTGGTTTTCTGAAAAACTGCACTGCTGTTTTGTGAATTAACTGTGCATAATTTATGGATTATTCTTATAATCATGAGATATATGTTTTCTTATTGATATTTGATTGAGATTATCTGAATTTTTTAGGGTAAACCCTAGAAAAACGCAAAACCTGTTTTTGACCGAATAGCCGGAATTTTCGGAGATCAGCGAACTTGACGAACTCCGATTGAGCTAAAATTTGGTGGGTCCATCAGAAACGCCGTGGTGAGAAAAACGCACTGCTTAGCAGTGAATCATGGTATTTTTCGGCGTTTTGAGGTCGTTTGGACTGTGTTTTGGACGTTTTTCTATTTTTTGGAAATTATTTCTTAATAATTTTAATTCTTTTTTAATTCAATGGTGTTGGGGATGACTCCCCATGGTCCCCATGATTAAATACTAGTCATATAATAGGTTTACACATTGACTATTAGCAAATAAACGTGTTGTTGTATTAAATTCAATAATAGAGGTGTAAGATTTTATTGACTAGGTCTTACAAGGTATAATTCATATTGTGTAATGATATAATTATTTTGTAAGAAAGTAAAATTCTCTATTTGATATCCTGGATGACTAATGATTGGAGCGTTTGGCATGTTTGTGCATAAAAAATTTCTCAAATTTAAGTTTATATTTTCATGCCCTACGTGATTACTAGTTTGGATTTTCGATGAAGAATTTTGTTCTCTGATTGGAGGTTCTAATTAAGTGAAATATGACGGTATGTTGTATGAGTTTTATAATGTTGGTATGACTTTTAAGCTATGGTCTACCATAAAATAATTTTATGAGCTAAATATATATTCACTTGTAAATTGAGAATTTTATGAGTAATAAATAGTTACCACTGAAGTGGTTTGTTTATTTGAACTCATGAAAAATTCTTAGTAAATTTGTACTTGTGAAATTATATCTATTCATGGATTGAGCATTATGATTAATAAGTAGGATCCACAAAATGGTCTATTTATTTGAGTCATTGAAATATGTTTAATATACCATGTGAAAATTATCCTTGAGAAATCTACATTAATGGTGGAGGTTCATAACTAGAAAAAGAGTATTTATCTTTGGGTACTAGTGAAACTAACTCCACCCATGAGAAGAGATATTGGGGTTTTCACTGAACGGGAGAAAATATAATATCTCAGGTTCTTATGTATTTAATAAAAGGATAATTTATTGCAAAAGGAGATATTATATATCCTAGAAATAGGAAGAAAATAATATATGCCTTCAGCTCATAGTGTAATTATAAGGAGAATGGAAATCAATATCATATTTATTTTAATTCATGAAACTACTTAAAACGGTTATTCTCCGAGTTTGGTTACAGGCTAGTGGTCATGAATTTGACGGACTCCGATTAACCTGAAACTTGGTGGGTTCATCGAAAACGATCTAGTGAAAAAAAACTCCTTGCTATGCAGTGAATCATGTTGTTTTTTTGGCATTTTGAGGTCGTTTAGATGGGTTTTCAAGTAGTTTATTAAATTGAATTTGTTATAAATATGAAAAATTATTCTTTATATATCGGCTATATTTGTGTTAAATCTGAAATATGATGATTTAACTTGATATGATATATAGCAAGAATGCAAATCACATGGATTTAATCCTGACTACGCCAAAAAAATAATTTATTCGAATTTGGTCTAGTTTTTGGCGATCATGAATTTCACGATCTCCGAATGACCTGAAATTCGGTAGGATCATTGGAAACGATCATTTAAGAAGAACTCACTGCTATGCAGTGAATCACATCGTATTTTGACGATTTGGGATCGTTTAGGTGAGTTTTTTGGAGGTTTGACGGATTAAAATGTGATTTACATACGAAAAGTCATTCTTTCTATCATTTTATATGTCTAATCTGGAACATGATAACACATGTTGATTTGACATGAATTGGTATATGATAAAAAAAATGTAGGTCATATTTTAAATTCTTAAAAAAATGCTTAAAATGATAATTTTCCAAATTTGGTCGCAATTTTTGATTGATATGAAATTTGGTAGATTTATCAGAAATAGTCCAGTCAACAATAATCACCACTATACAGTGTGAAATATTAATTTTAGTATTTTAAGACTGTTTAAATGGGTATTGCGCATTTTTTTAATATGGAACTTAATCCTCAGATAAAAGTTCGTGGTTGTGATAAAGTGGTGATGAGAATAAACCCCTATGGTCTTCATTTTTTTATTTATAGTGAGATAATAAATTTATGCGTTGATATTAGGTCTTCCTCCATATCGGATAAATTTATTATGAACTCACTGGCTATAGTTACTAGTTATTGATAACCAGTATTAACTCTCTATCTGAGCTTAAAGGGTTGAATCAATTTTGTAACTACAATACAATCATGATTAAGTGGTGATAGAAATATATTTCTATGGTCTTCCACTATTAATTTCAAGTGAGTAATAAATTTATGTGTTGACTTTAGGTCTTCCTCCATATCAGATAAATTTATTGTAAGCTCACTAGGTGAAATACTAGTAATTGATATCGTGTACTTACTCTCCATCTGAGTATACATGTTGGATCAATGAAACTAGAGCTATTAAAAATGATGTTCACTTGACTTAAATTAACAGTATACTCTCCATATGAGTTGGGTCTGTTTTAATTATTGGAGTGAATAATCTGGCATTGCATATGTATGTTGCATGAGTAGTTCTTTCCCATCGAAATTGCTATTCAAGATGCATGACATATATGTGTAGTGTGTTTTAAAATTTTTGTATTAAAAAGTTATATACAATTGACTGAAAATAATAGTATGCTCTCTATCTGAGTTGGTTCTATTTATTTTTGGATTGTATAATTCTTGCATTATATAATATACTTTGCATGAATAATTCTTTTCCCATCGAAATTTATTATTCCAGATGCATGTATGTATATAAATATTGAATGCAGTCTGAATTTTACTATTCAGTGTTTTGACTTATTATGATCTATTTAATATTTTTATCTCAACTCCACAATGATTTTATGCAATTTGTCGTATTACTTATTAAAATTTTCTTTTAGTGATAAGGCATTAATTTTAAGGATGCAATATATGTACTTTTGTTAGAAGGAATTTAATTCCGGTTTCTGGGCAAAATAAGAGATGGATATTTGTTTTATTTTTCGAATAACTCTTGAGTTATTGAGCTTAATAAACACTTTATCTCTTGTGGTACATGAATGCATGACCTTGTTATTATATATTGATGTCTCTCCTGAACAGAACAATATTAGTCTACCTCATAAGAGAATATGTTCTTCAAAATTGAGTAAAACTTATCTGTGCACTTTTATCTAAGTCATATTAATCTGGATAGGATTTCAAGTTGGTCAAGTATGGACCTTAAGGTTCATTGAAAGTAGAGGCACTACCAACTTGTGGATCCTGTTTGGAAGGAAATTTGACTAAAAGATGTTTCCCTTTAAAAGGAAATAAAACTAGTGATAAGCTAGAATGAATCCTTTCTGATTTGTATGGTTAAATGAACATACTCGTAAGAGATAGATTTTGAGTATTTTATGACGTTCATAAATGATTACTCAAAATATTAATATATTTATTTGATGCACTGTAAATCTTAATGAATTAAGTAATTCAAAGTTTTTAAAACTTGAAATAGAGAAGCACCAAAGAAATATATTAAGTTACTACAATTTGATTGTAGTGGAGAGCATCTCTCTAAAGAGTTTTTTAGTTACATATCAGAATAGGGATTACATCTCAATTGACTACATCGTAAACTCCATAATAGAGTCGTGTAGTAGAAAGAAGAAATAAGTCTCTTTTGGATATGGATAGACTAATGACGTGTTATTCAGATTTACCTTATTTATTTTTGGAATATTTCCTGGAAACTTCAAATTACATTCTGAATTTAGTTCCTTCTAAGCTAGTACCTGGGACATCTATAGAACTGTGGACTGAATGTAAGCTTGGTCTGTGGCATGTTCAGATATAGGATTATCCCGCATATGTGCTGAAAGGGAAAGCAGATATGTAAGTTGGAACTAAGGATGGATAGGTGCATGTTTATCGAATATCCAAGAAAACGAATGAAGCTTTATTTTATTGTCCTAAAGAAAATAAGGCAATTGTTAAAACAAATGCATTTTTCTAGATAAGGACTGTTTAATAAAACATGTTCCTAGAAGTAAACTATTTTTACAGGAACTGGGCAAAGAAATAACTAGATGTTCAAGAACATCAAAACCCACACGTTAGAATTGACGTTCCATTGCATTTAAGTAGTGGGAGAACGTTAATAGACATAATATGCCTTTATCGAGTGGGAGTGATGTTTGAAAATTGAACACTATAGTAAGAAGTCACTAATATTTCAATGTCGTGAGGTAACGAAGGTAATATTAGTGGTACTTCGTCTTAGTGGGAGAAAGCTAAAGAAAATTATAGTTCGGTGTTCATTCTTGGGATAGTTTCGGTAACAGGATCTCTGAAGAGTTTAATACCAAACTAGATAATTACGACAAAGTACTACTGGACAAATATTGCATCAGATATAACTTGGCAAGATTCTTTAACAAAACCTTATTTGGTTAAGACTTTTAATAGTCATGTAAAAGAATGCGTGAGAAAGTTGTAGATGCATGATTATGAGTCTAAGTGGGAGATTGTTGGGGCATATACTATTAACCATGCATTTGGATATAGTATATTCTAATAATTATCATGGTTAAAAGTCTAAGTGGGAGATTGTTGGGATATATACTATTAACCATGAGTTTGGTTTAGATATAGTATTTATTATGAAATAATTGTTTATTCAGTTTTAATAAAATTTTAAATAGATCATATAATAGTCTGTGTCATTTGCTTATGTAGTAGATGATTTAGTGTATAGAGTTTAGCTTATACACGGAAGATTAAATCATCGGTTCTTATAAGTATAAAGTTTGAGTTCACAATCTAATGATGGAATTGGACAAACCATCAGGAATGATTGTAGCACAAGATTAAATATAATTAATCTTGATTATGGGAATGGTTTAATTCCAACTTCTTGTGCTAGTACATTTTGTATGTATTGAACGGACCAGGTAGAGATAAGTATTTTATACTGACTTAATAAAATAAACTCTCTAGCCATTAAATGTACTTATACTCTTAATCTTGATATAATTATTATTAGCTGTGTATATTATTATTGTTTTGATTTATTAAAAGGCGAGATTCTTTCGTGGGTCAATATGCCTGGTAAATTGGATAATAATAATATACATTGGCGAAGTAATAGTTAGTTGATGGAATCCATGTCTCAGTTTAGAGATTGAGGATATACCTTTATGAAAGCTTATAAGTTTGCATGTGTAAACCCGGCCGGTGGATTTTGTATCCGACACATGAAATAAGTTAAGCGAAAGTCTAAAGGAAATAATCAATAAATTAAATCGTCAGTAATTTAATTTACTTGATTAGTATCTGAATCTTAATATGGGGAGTTAAATAAGATTTAATGGATGAATTTCAAAATTGGATAAGGAGTGCAATTACGGATTTTTAGTGGAATAATTCGTAATTAATTATGATAGATATTAATTTCGAAAATTAGAAATTAATTCCATAATTGAAGCCTTGTTAATTAAATTCTATGGTCCCTACTGTGCCTAAATAATAGGAAATAAAGGAATCATTTTTCTGGTGGAAAAGAAAACCCAACAGGTTTTGGAAAAGGGTCTTAACCCTTAAAACTTGTGCTATAAATACATAAGGTTTTCCACCTAGAGGGATGAGTAGATGGTGACTGAAATTTTCAGCCAAATTTTCCTAGAAATTTCGCCCACACGAAATTGCTATTTTCGGGTATTATTTGGGTAACACAGTAGAAGACCGTGGAATGTTCGAGGATCACGATTGTGCGGGTGATGGAGATTCCATTGAGAAGTTATGGAACTGAAGGCTCACGCGGTAGAAGAGATATGTTCACGCTTCAAGAGGTAACCCGTGAAATCCCGTTTATGCTAGTTGTCTAAATTACATGTGATTTTGATATTGGGATTGCTTCCGCTGCATATAATAATCCATCAAGGTGGACTTCCACACCATGTCGTAAGAAATTTAGCAAAAAAATATGGACCTCTTATGCACCTTCAATTAGTTCTCCTGAGATGGCAAAAGAAGTACTAAAAACTCATGACCTTGCTTTTGCATCCAGGCCTAAATTAGTGGCCGTTGAGATGTGGCTGACATATTCCCTTCACAGAAGTTTCTTCATGTGCTCAGTGGAAAGAGTGGTAAAATAATGTATCTCCACTGTAAGATAGATATTATTATTGAGGATGTCATCAATGAGCACAAGCAAAATCTTGCAACTGGCAAGTTCAATGGTCAATTAGGAGGTGAAGATTTAATTGATGTACTTCTAAGACTTATGAAGGATGGAAGCCTTCAATTTCCCATCACCACTAACAACATAAAGGCCATTTTTATTGTAAGTACTATATACAATGCATACATCTACCTAGGGGTGTACAAAGGAAACCGACAAGTCGCACCAACCCGATAATTCGAGTCAAATCGAGAAAAAAAATTTGACTATGATTTGGTTTGGTGTTAGAAAAAAAAATCCGACCATAATTGGTTTGGTTTAGTTTTAACTAAAGAAAGTCAAACCGAAACCAAACCAACCCGACATCACATATATAGAAATTTTAGATATATTTAATATATAAATATACTTATTGTGATGTAATTTATAAATATTTCTTTAAAAAAAATTCATAATTTTATCTTTTAAGGTATTATTTCAAGGTCAGACTTAGAATTTTTGAATGTTCCAGTAAGTTTTATAGTCATTAATATTAGTAAATTAAATAATATTAACAAAACCCAAAGCAAAATCAAATCAATACTAATGCTAACAAAAAATATTCAATTCAATACTACGAACGGGAATATATTGAATATCTATTTTTAATTTTGCAATAATTTAGATAAAAATGCATAACCTATTTTTATTTTTTCTTTAGCGTTTAGTCATGTAATTAATACCCCCTTATTAGTCTATTTATTTTAGCATGACTTAGTACTTTTAGTGTTATGTTTATTTTTATTATGGCTTTTCAATTAGCAATATTTAGATTACGTAATTTTATTGTCTTTATTGTTGAATATTTTAGGATAATGTCATGACACATCTCATATTTTGTATTATTTTCTTTTAAAATACTTTATATAGTTGTATCTTACTAGGATTAAAGAAATATTTTGAGCACAAGTTATATATTTTGTTCTACGAAGATTTTACTGAAAAAAACCCGAAAAACCCTGAAAAACCTAAAAATCCGAGAAAAATCGAGATTGAAAAACCCGAGTTTTATTGGTTTGGTTTGGTTTTTAAATTTAATAACCCGATACAATTGGTTTGGTTTGATAATTGTAAAATCCGAACCAACCTGACCTATGTATAACCCCTACATCTACCCTCATCATTATTCAAGTATGCATGCACTTGCATTTTTAAATTGCATGATCATTTTTGGTACATAGAGAGTTGATGTAGTGGCAAGCAGAGGACTTAATAAAATTCACACATTAAAAAAATTACAATAAAAAATTAAGTCAGCCACCACAATTTAGTATTTCTAGGGTAGTGAAATAATATCTAAATATCATATATTAGAAAATAATTTTGGCATTGAAGTCAAAAGAAATTTAATATTTCAGTAGAAATTGGTGAAAAGATTATAAAAACAAATAGCTATCATTCATGACATATATCAAACTTGCTCATAAATGTAGGACTTATTCGCTGCTGGAACTGAAACTTCATCATCAATAGTTACTTGGGTCATGGTAGAAATGATGAAGAATCCAAGTATACTCATCAAAGCTCAAGCTGAGGTAAGAGATGCCTTTAAAGGTAAAGAAACTTTCAATGAAAATGATGTAGAGGAGTTGAAATACCTAAAGTTAGTCATTAAAGAAACTTTTAGACTCCATCCTCCACTTCCATTGTTGAATTCAAGAGAATGTAGAGAAGAAACAAATATAAATGGCTACACCATTCCTTTAAAAACCACAATCATGGTTAATGTTTGGGCGATGAGAAGAGATCCAAAATATTGGGTTGACGCAAAAAGCATTAAGCTTGAGAGATTTCAGCATAGCACTATGGATTTTACTGGTAATAATTTTGAATATCTTCCCTTTGGTAGTGGAAGAAGGATTTGCCCTGGAATATCATTTGGTTTAGCTAATGTTTATTTGCTCAATTATTGTACCCCTTTGATTGGAATCTTCCTACAGGAATCACTCCAAGTGACTTGGACTTAGCTGAATCGGCTGGATTAGCTGTTCTTAGAAAGAGTGACTTTTATTTGATTGCAACTCCTTATCCACCTTCATCGGAGTAATTTGGTGGCATCAAACATGTTTTAAACTTACTTTTCTTCTTATTTACTTACCACCATCACCATTGTACTTTCTTTCCTGCTTTGCTTTATGTTTTTACTTGTTTATAATGCATCTGTCTTATCTATAGAAAATGTATCATTACAGTTATACATAGAGAATTTCAAATAAATATTTTTCACTGTTAAATTTTGGAATGTAATGAATGGGGGTTGTAGTTAATTTAATTACATCCCCATATAAGGAGTATAAACAAATGTATCGTTATATTCTATTATGTTCGTCATCCCAATCCCCAGATTTTATTCCTAAGATGTGTTTCGTAAGCAAAAATGAGTTTTGAAAGTTGGATTATTTTCATTTAGGGTTAACTACATAAATACTGAACACTACAACGTAACATCAGTTAAAGTGTACTTCACCAATAGGAATCTAGCTAAACATTCAATTAAAAAAATGCCACGTAACTTTTGGTTAATTAATCCATTTTTTTTAAGAAAACAAAAAGTAAAAAACCACATTTGTGAAAGTATTCTTCCCTTCACTTTCCTCGCCAACCCCCTTCCCCCACCCCCAACCCCACCCCAAGGCGATCAACTTCTTAATCTACTTCTTAATCCACCATGGTCATCTTATTCCTCCCTCACCCCTCAACACATACTTACTAGTTTTTAGAGCGCCAAATAAATATATAAAATCAAAACCTCCGAACAAGAAAATGGGGAAGCTGAATGTGGATGCAAGAAGATGTGAAGTCTTGAAGACTTGAACTTTGTTTTATTTTCAATATCTAATTCAGAAAGATTCGAAACAAAAGATGGGGTTAGACGATGTCCGCTAGACGAAAACGATAAAGCTAAGAGAATGAGAGATATGTTATCCAATAATTAAAAGCTTGGTGGCTCATAGTCAATTATGATTATAAATTGCTTCTTTACTTTATTAATATAATCTTCTGACTTTAATAATTTATTCGATCATAAAAAAGGTAAATAATGGGGTTGTTCAAGCTGTGAAAAGTGAATTTAGCTATTGATGTTTCAATTGTAGCGCTCATATTGAAGAAAACAAAAAATGAAGAAAAACGGGATGGGGGTGCCCAACTTTATTAACAACTTTGTGTCGCGGCTCAAAATTCGATCCGGTCGTGATGGCGCTTATCATGAAACTAGGCCAACCAACTTATTTTCATATACTCCAAATTTCATTTAAAACTTAAGAAAAATAATATTTTTATCAGAAATCCGATAAAAGGTAAAAGTAGAAATCAAAACGAGCGGAAAGAAAGTACAAGCCCGACCTCGGGTGTCACTAAGTCATGAGCAAAATACTATAATTGTTCGAAATAAACAAGACTACATAGTCTGAGAATATCCAACAAATGTACTAAGAGGAAGATAAGGAAGGAAAAGGCAAAATTGCGATCGTGAAGCAGCTACTTCACAATCTCCAAGGAAAAGGTCTCCAACTGATATGATCAGCAACCGCTATCGTGACTCGAGATACCTGGATCTCCACACAAGGTGCAGAGGTAATGTGAGTACACCAACTCAATAAGTAACAAGTCCAAACTATGGACTGACAGGTAGTGACGAACCAAACCTTAACAGGTATACAAATAACTCTACAGAAAGGTAGACATGCTTGCAGTTCAAATAAAAGCTCAACAGTAAGTAAATACAATATGACCAGTACATAGTATAAATCTCAGGAAATCTCTAAGTACCAATGCACAAATGACATGATCAATGTTCCGTATGCCTCCACTCACAAGTGCTCAACCACTCGATAGTGTATATGGCCATCCGGCTCAGGGAATATCCATCCCGAAATGTATATACATCACTGACCGTAATCACCCAGTACCGAGGAAGGCTATTCCAGCCCTATGGAGAAGATCCATCTCTGGGTATAATTACTTCGGACAAGATCCATGTCCAGGGGTTTCTCTTAGCGCAAGCACTATAACAAGCCAACGAAGGCATGTTCAATATCTCGCTGTAGCGTGCAGCCCGATCCCGTACTATCACTCAATATCAGGTCTCGGCCTCACTCAGTCGTTTCTCTCCAGTGTCACGCACATGAGTTCAAAATGTCATGATACTAGCTGAACAATGATATGATGTCAAATAACAATAATCGAGACTGAGGCATGATATAATATGCATGAACATGACTGAGTACATAATATCAATGAAGCTAATGATATGACAATAAGAAATGACCTCTCGGGTCTCAACAGTATTGGCGTGAAGCCTTAACATGATAATTAGCATGATTTACAGCTCATTAATTAACGTAATCACATAATTACGACACAGATATCAGCAAGAAAAAGTTTCTAAGTAGTGCAATGGAATGATCCAGGCCGCGATTCTCACGGTGCATGCCTACATGCCTGTCACTTGGTATTTGCGTCACCTCAATAGTAATCATAAGACACATAGTTCAGGGTTTCGAACCCTTAAAACCAAGTTTGGAAGTGTTACTTACCTCAAGCCAAGCCAAACTCTAGCCCGCGACGCCATTGCCTCTTGATTCCGCCTCCAAATGCCCCGAATGTAACCAAAATCAGAACCATAACATCAATATATGCTAAGGGAACAAAGCCCATGCGAAAATAATCAAATTACATCAAAAATCCCGAAATTGGTCAAAACCCAACCCCCTGGCCCACTTCTTGGAATCCGATAAAAATTACTAAAATAGAAAGCGCATTCACTCATGAGTCTACCCATATCAAATTCATCAAAATCTGACGTCAAATAGCCCTCCAAATCGTCAAAAATCCATTCTCCAATTTTCTTCCATTTTTCCCAATTTTTACCCCAAATTCTCAAATTAAATGATAAGAATCAAGACTAGATTATGGAATTTAACCCAAAACAAGTGAAGAACACTTATCCTAATTACTCCTTTGCACATTTCTGCTGCAGAAATTTTATAACTGATTTAGGTTTTATTTACATTGTTATTTTTATTGTATCAGATTTGATCTATTCAGTTTTGTTATTTTTCGTTGTGATGGCATTAAAACGGATATTGAAAAAACTCAAAGATCTCTAGAAGGATCCTCATCTCTTGCAGCGCCGTATCATCTATGCCTTTTTTTTTTTTTATAAAAAAATTACAAAGTCGTTGCATGATTCTTCTTCGAAAAATCTTATATGTTCGTGTATTGTAGTTTAATGTTTTGATTTTTGTTTTTTTAGGGGGTAAATTTTCTTTGTTCTGTGGTTGATCTCCCTTGGCGTTATCATTGTTCATTATTTTTATGTAATGCTCCTTTCTTCTGTGCCAGTCAAATTAGGTTAAACATTAAATTATTTATTTATTTTTTGATAAAAGAATTTTTATATAGGTTCAACATTGCTTACATCGTTTGCCTTTTATATTTCCAATGCTTAATTTTTTGTATGACAACTCTTTAAAGATAAGGTGGATGGAAAGTGAAAGAAAAAACACCCAAAATTCAAAAACATGGTTATCTTTTTTTTTTCCTAATAAAAATGATTATCTCTTTGCTTGCTTTGAAATACCTCACGTTTTCTATTTTTCTTAATTAAACAATTTTGCTCAAGTTTACCAGTAAACATACCGTCAATAAAAATTTCTGATATCACTAATTACTAGATATCTCTATCACAAATAACTAATATTTTTTTCCTACAAAAGATATGTCAAATCAATTTTTTGTACAACTTTTGCAAAATATTATTTTTGTTCGATAATAATTTCTTGATATGTATGCAGATGTTTAAAGATAAAAGCTAAATTTTTTCAATCACAAATAACGTTGCGCATATTCAAATGTTAACAATATTAACAAAATAAACAAAAGACACATAATTACAAACCAAGAAATAATTTTGAACCAAGTGAATAATACATGATTCTATGATGATAAAAAAAAAAGTACAATCTAGTTTAACCATGCACTCTTTTGATATAACAACTTGCAAAAAGTTTCGTCGAATTTTTGTACAAGTTCTACAAAATATTATATTTGCAACCATGACTGACACTACGCATATTCAAATGTGAACGATATTAACAATATAAACAAAAAAAAATAACACAAAATCATAAACCCAGCGATAAAATTTAAACTGTAACGATCCGACTGGTCGTTTTGAGTATCTGCACTTCGCTCGGTGATTTAGAACCAAATTCTGTATTTCGAAGCCTTTAGTGCCTCATCCTAGCCTTTCTTGATTTGCGTGCGCAGTCCGGGTATTGACCTGGGAGGTTTATATGCTAAAAAAACTAATAAAAACAAGAAATTTTGCCTAAAAAGTTAATTTTAGTTGACTTCGGTAAACGTTTTGAGTAAATGGATCCGAACCGTATTTTGACTGTCCCGATGGGTCCGTATTGAAATATGGGATATGAGCGTATGCCCGGAATCGAATTCCGAGGTCCCTAGCTTGAGTTATGAATTTTTATTGAAAATTAAAAGTTTGGAAAAAATCTAATGTTTTTAATAATTCATTGAATGTTTGGCATTGTTGATACCGAGTCTGTATTTTGGTTCCGGATCCCGGTACATGTCCAATATAATATTTTTTGACTTATCTGTGAAATTTGGTGGGAAACAGAGTCGGTTTGACATGATTCGGACGTCCAGTGGTAAAAATAGAGATTTCAAAGCTTTTTTGAAAATCTCATTTGATTTGGTGTCCAATTCGTAGTTCTAGTTGTTTTTTAGTGATTTGATCGCGCGAGCAACGTAATATTTTTAGACTGGTGTGTAATTTTGGTCTGGAGTCCCGAGAGGCTTTGGTATATTTTTGGATTATTGGTTGAGAGAATAGTAAAGTTAAGAAATTTGGGAGTTTTGACCATAGTCAATATCGGGTTAAGACAATCTCTTTTCTAGTGTTTTGAGTGCGCGAGGAGGTCCGTAGCATATTTTATAATTGAAATTCATACATGGTTTGTGTCCGGGAGGATCCGAATGAGTTTTGGGGTGGTTTCGGTTCATTTCGGAGAAGTTTGGGTTTTGCTGGTTTCTAGTGCGACACTATTCATTCGCAATTGCGAACCTTTTATGGCAATTGTGAAAGCACTGTTCATTCACAATTGCGAACCTTTTATGGCAATTGCGAAAGCACTGTTCATCCGTAATTGCCAACCATTTATGGTAATTGCGAAAGCACTATTCATTCGCAAATGCGAAGTTTTGTTCCTAAATTCAATACCTGTAGCTGAACAAAAGATGACTTAGACGGGATTTTTTATTCTTTTCCCAAATTTTCTAAACTTAAACCACAAGAGGCAATTGTCCAAAGAACCTTTCTTCCCCAAATCATTGGTAAGTGACCTTAAACTAATTTGTTTTTAATATTTCACTACTTTTTCATAAAGGTTCAACAAAATATCTAAGGATTTCATGGTGAAATTGGGTATTTTTTTGGTAGAAACTAGGGATTGGATAAATTAGGGATTAAGACCTCAAAGGTCGGATTCCAAAACCAATTATAAATCTGGGCTCGGGGGTGAATAAGTAATCGAATTTTGGTACGAATTTCGAATTTGGACCAAACGGGCCCGGGTGTTGAGTTTTTCAAAAAATGGCCTAAATTGAATTATTTGCAATCGTGGGTAGTTCCTAAGACTTAAATTGAATTGTTTGGTTGGTAATTTGCTAGATTCTATTGGCCCGGAGGATTTTGTGAAGGGTTTTTCATATTAAATCATTGGGTTGAGTCGAGCGGGAGGGGGGGAATTTGTAGAGGAAAAGGCTAAGTTGAGTGTTGCGTTAGCTGAATCGAGGTAAGTGTTTTGCCTAACTTTGTTGAGAGAATTTTTCCTCCTATTTGTCATTGTTTTCTACATGCGGGCATGATACATATATGAGGCGACAAGCGTATATGTATGTACCGAGGTTAATCATGCTCGGGGGCAGATTGTGCTATAATTGTGTCTTGTAGAATTACGTAACTTCCTTGCTTCATGCTTCACTTGATTTACCGATATTAAGAACGTAATATAAAATGTTAGTAATCAAAATCTAGTTTGACTGGCATGGAGTTTCAGAAAAAATAAAAAAAATTATAATTTGTGGTCCTAAACAAGTCAAAAAGGGATCCAGAGTATTTGTGTGGTTATAAAAGCTTCTCATTAAGAAAAAAATTAGAAATTTAAGCTAAATTATTTTTATATTTAGAAGTGGGTCATTTTTTTGGAATGGAGCAAAAAAGAAATGTAGGTTCACATAAACTGAAGCAGGAGGAGTACATGTATAAACTATAATGTAGGGACTTAAGCAAGGTGATGTGGCATCTGTGTGATAGATAGCTTCTATAGGGTAATTTATTATGGCTACATAGCCATAAAAAATATTTTATTTTATTAGGGCATTGCAAGTTCCATACCCAATTAATGTCTATTACAAAGAGCATGTTACCATGTATAAGGTCGTAACACGATTATGTCGTAAAGGTATTACACCCCGCAATATTACGATAATGTTACGTTCTGTAGTATTATATTACGTGCTATGCCTTGCAGTATTACATTATGATGCTGTTACGCTTTGCAATATTAAGTTACGACAATGTTGCACCCTGCAGTATTACATTACGGTGATGTTACGCTTCACAGTATTAAGTTAAGATGATGTATTATACGTTTTGTCGAAAGGTAATTGACATCAGTCCAAGTAAAAGATTATTTGGAGATTATAAGGATTATGCTATTTCATAAGTGATGAGTAAATTCGTGAAGGTGAAAGGAGAAGCAAGTCAAAGAAAATGAATTTTCGTCAAAGTTTGGCATTTTGGGGTAAAATACGATCCGAGATAAAATACCCGGTATTATGAACTAGTGCCATACAAGGTACTACATGACCATGCTAGTAAGGTCTACAAGGTATGTTAAAAGAGAGTAGTATTTAAGTAAGTTGAGATAATTCTTAATTATGCGAATAATTGATTAATTACCGGGTACCGGGACATTACCTAATTAATCCAAATATTTGGATAAGTATTAAATCAAAATGTGACAGCAAAGGAATCATGATATTGTGACTCATAAGTCACTGTGATTATGCGGCATGTCTTAAATAGCATGAGTCATACTCATTAAATAAGGAAAAGACACATATTTACTCTTATAGAACATGATTCACATCCTTTTAATAAAGAAAGTTATATATTCTTTACTAAAAATAGTAAGTCCAAAACTCATTCCTATATGCATGTGATATGAATTCCAACGTCTGTTTGTGTGTTACAAATATAAATCACATATCAAAGATAAGATCTTCAACAATTCAAAGTAACATGAGGTCTTGCAATTATAAGGGAGTACGGTGCAATCTTTCTCAAGAATATCATAAGGATTTTCTCCTACTTCAGTCCGTCATTACGTGTTGCTACAATCAACGTGTGTTAAAGGGAACTAGTTCAGGTATGTTAAGGCTATCCCTTCTTTCTTTTGGCATGATCAATACGATACAAATGAAACGAGCAAAATACGCAACTTTCATAAATGACTCTATTCATAGAAATACTAGGGATGCCTATATTCTTGATTCCCCATGTGTCATATTATTCTATCATCTGTTCATGGGTCTTAGAAAAATACGAAAATTGAAAAAAGTTTATTTTATGATATTACTCAAAGTCAAAATGGTCTTATGACATTCCGAAAGATTTTTTTTATTAACGTACTTTTCATGCATTGCATTCATGTACATTGACCCATGACCGGATGACGATGTATACGCGTATATATGTATGTATATATAAGTATATAGGATATGGGAAAGGTTATGACATTATATACGCACCACCACTTGATCAGCTGGTATACGTTGATAATTTTGCCCACAGTTGCCAAGATAATATGATGGGATGCCCTCAGAGGCTGATGATGGTATGAAACATGTATCTATGCATGGCATGACATTCATATGC
Organism: Nicotiana tabacum; assembly: GCF_000715075.1. Classification (NCBI taxonomy): domain Eukaryota; kingdom Viridiplantae; phylum Streptophyta; class Magnoliopsida; order Solanales; family Solanaceae; genus Nicotiana; species Nicotiana tabacum. The sequence continues at coordinate 223,881,164 of NC_134101.1, forward strand.
ATATGCATGATACTATAATTATTTCATGATTTACAAAGTTATTCAGAATTACATGTGGAGTGATTTACTCTATATTTCCTTCATGTTTGTTATGTGCTTATTTATGTGCCTTACATACTCAGTATATTATTCATACTGACGTGCCTTTTTGCCTGGAGACACTGTGTTTCATGCCCGCATTTCCTGGTAGACAGATCGAGAGACCTCCAAGTAGGCTATCAGCTCAGTGAAAGATGTTGGTGCCCTCCATTTGCTTCGGAGTTGCTTGTTTAGTTAGTATGAGTTAGATGATGTTTGGTATGGTGGGACTCTGTCCCGACCTTTCTGAAAATTATGTATTCTTAGAGGATTTTAGACAAATGTCATGTACGTAAAAGATCGTATGGCCTTGTCGGCCTATGTTCAGTGTTCAAGTGGTTATTTTGGTCTTAGAGACCTATATGTCTCATGTATAAGTTGACATTACCTATTGTATTCTACTATTTCATGACAGCCTCTCTGGCTCAGTTATTTATGATAGTATGACAAGAAAAGATACGTTATGTTGTTTCTCGGTTGAGTAAGGTACCGGGTGCCAATCACGGGCCATCGATTTGGGTCATGACAAAAGTGGCATCAGAGCAGTTCTGTCCAAGGGAGTCTACAAGTCATGTCTTGTAGAGTCTTGTTTATGCGTGTATCGTGCACCACACTTATAAGTAGAAGGCTATAGGGCATTTAGGATTGTCACTTTTTCTTCTTACTCTAGATCGTGTGGTAGAGCTCACTTATAAGAATTCAAATTCTGAAATTCTATTTTATTGTTAATAAGACGATATCTACATCCGAAAAGAAGGTTGGAAAGAGAGATAGTTGAGGAAGAGCTGAGTTAGAGGAATTTGATTTTTGTATGATGCCTGCGATAAGTAAATGTGAGGTCTTTAGCAGATCATGGGTGTAATAAAAGGTGTAAGCTTCCTGATAAGAAGCCTTAAGGCAAGAATGCCTATCCATCTTTATGGTGAAAGATAATGAGAGATTAAGAAGATAAATACAAGTTTTAACAAGCAAAAGAAGCAAGATGAAGAAGGGTACGATGCGCCCAGTTAATGAAAGTTAACAGTGTTTATAATTCAGGCAAAGGAACATAAGCGTTTTGAGTTATATTCAAAAGTAATAGATATATGTACAATTGGTGACACATATTTCAGTTATGCCATGTGGGGGCTAACAGGTATAGTTAAGAGAAGGGCGGGATATCAAGATCCGGCTGGGGTTAGGGTAACCCAAATTGGTAAATGGATTGCTTGTGTTAGTTGACATTGCCGAATGATATTGCAAATGTGCTAATAAATCTCCTTGTGAGACCTCCAGATGGTGCACTCTAGAATATTACAATTAGATGGGAATACTAGCATGATAAAAAATATTCAGATGATAGGCACTGAAAGCCTGGAAGGCACTAAGAGCTATAATAAGTGATGATGGAACCCATTTCTACAATAGGGAGTTCGCCATACTGTTAGAAAAGCATAGAGTTCTCCATAAGGTTGCAACACCTTACCACCCGCAAATGAGCGGGCAAGTGGAAGTGTCCAACAGGAAAATCAAAAGTGTCCTGACCACGATAGTGAATTCAACTCGGATTGATTGTGAAGGAAGTTGGATGATGCATTATGGTACCGCATAACATTTAAAACTCCAATCTGTATGTCTCTATACAAGTTGGTGTTTGGAAAAGCATTTCATCTTCCGGTAGAGCTTGAGCATAACTCCTTATGGGCACTGCGGCAGTTGAATTTGGATATGGAAACTGCAGGCACAAGTAGAGTTACATGAACTCGAGGAGTTCTGGTTCCAAGCATTCAAGAGTATGAAATCATATAAAGAAAGGATGAATATGATGTATGATAAGCACATTCTAGATAGGAACTTCAAACCCAGAGATCTAGTGTTGTTATACTACTCAAGATTGAGATTATTTCAAGGTAAGCTGAAATCTAGATAGTCGGGACCATTTAGAGTTGTGCAAGTATACCCAAGAGGATCAATCGAAACTGAGTCCGAATATGGAACGAATAGGTTTAAAGTTAATGGGCAAAGGTTGAAACACTACCTTGGAATGATTGAAGAAAAAGGGGAGAAAAATGTGATGTACTTGGAAGAGCCCCAATATGTGAGAGAAGTGTAATCCTGAAAGCCTATGTCGTGCCACAAAGCTAAAGTAGGTACTTCCTGGGATTCAACCCATGGTCGTGTTGTATTTGTCATGTCATGAAGTTAACTAAGGCTCTTATTGGGGGAAACCCAATTCATAGCGTAGAGTCAGTTTAGTTTTAGTTTTTGATTTTGTTTGATGTTAAGGCAGACTAACTAGTGAGTTTAGTATGCATGTGAAGTGTTTTGATAGGTTGTGGTGCTAAAGGGGAGAAATATGTGTTTGAGGGTAAAACTAATGTTGCAAAATGATCAAGAAAATACCAAGCCATCGTGGGACAAAGCTGAGTACGCAAAATGAGCGAACCTCGCATTGCTTAGCACAAAGGTACAGTGCCCCACACCCTGCCCTGCGTTATTTTTTCACTGCCCCACATGATGCCTCGCAGGGTCTAGCGTGCAGCGCCTCGCGAAGCTTGGATATCACCCCTCACACCACCTGGCTATGTCTAGTGTGGTAACTTTATCTTATTTGATGGCACCTCACGTGAAATTCTTGCTGCTCCTCATGTCGCCTCGCTCTAAGGCCCAGGTAAGTGTTTAATATCTTTTGTATTTTCTCTTTTAACCCCCCCCCCCTCAAAACCCACACACAATAACCCCATATTTAACATTAAACACACACGCTCACAACAGACCCCTTTCATACCTAAACCTTTACTTCCCCACCCCACTGTACCGTCCCCTCCACAAACACACACACACATTAATATCATCTCACTTCACTGCCTTACCACTCTCATAACCACCATGTATGGTCCTCTCTCTCTACTTTTCTCTCTCTTATTTTATGCAAATTTTAGTGTTCGGTAATATGCTCTACAAGTTACAACAATGGTGCAATTATGCTTAAAAAAATTCCAAACCAATTACCCCATAGTTTATCTTATGATTTTGTAACGAGTGTTTCACACTCGATTTCTAAGCCGATTTGGGAGGGTGTAACATTCCTTCACCCATAAAGAAACTCACACACAAATAATGCATACAAAGTGTTCGATAAAATGCCTCATTGGCGATTTTAGTCCCAATTGGAGCCTGAGTCTCTGGATTGATTGTTTTGTGTTAGGTTATCATGATTGATATGAAAAACTAAGTGTGAGGTGACTCTACAGAGTTGGGTGGATTGATAAAGTGAGTTGGCAATGACATACGGGCTATGTGTAGTGTCGAAATTAAGATGCTAATATGGTCACTTGATAAAGGCGAAGTATGAGTAGCCTATGGTTTAAAGTAATTAACATATCTTAGAGCAGTAAATGTGGAGTCACTCCGACCTTATTTGTGTGATAGTTGTTGCTTCCTTGCATTGACAATTGGCATGATTGACATGTACGTGCAATATGTTTCGTCCAACAGCTAGTTCTAAGGCACCATCTAAGTCCAAGGCTCCACCAAAGGCAAAGGCTACCTCATCTGTCCCACCGCCAAAGAAAAGGAACAGAATTGAGGCTACATCTAGTAGTCACAGTGGTAAAGGAAAGCAAGTAGCTTCTTCTTCTACCGGGGCAAAACCTCAAGAGAGAGAGCTACTCGTGAGTATGGCATCAAGAGTGTGCCCCATCTGGGAGAGCATTTTACATGAAGTGTCGCCCAAACTCATATCTCCCTAATTTTGCAGTTGACGAGCACAAATTGAAGTCATGTTACCCTTAGATTTGGGAAAGAATACATGAAATAGGATTGGATTTTGTGTTTAAGAATCCGGGAGAGGCAAACTTTAGCTTAGTGTGCGACTTCTGTACCGGGTGGAACCTTGGGAATAAGGAGAAATTGGTACCTATTCGTGGGAGGCTGATTGATATTTCGGATAGTGTACTATGAAGATTTTTGGATGCCCCTGATGTCACATGTAGTCTATTGTGTGACTTTATTGACCGGTCTGCTTATAGAGAAAATTAGGCACACATACTATGTGGGGTTAATTCGAATGCGGTGTGGACACGGGATAAGAGATACAATACTCGTAATTCTTTTCCTAAAGTGAAGTTTACAAAAATTATTAAAGTGTGGTTGGTTTGCTGAACATGAGACTATTTCTATGTGATCATGATTTTGTTGTTGTCCGAGAGAGATTATGTCTAGTGTATTTCTTGATGAAAGGGTGGCCGGTGAATGTGGGCCAGTTGATACGTAGTTATATGGCATAATCTAGAAAGGGCACGCTTATTAGGATATCGCAATACTTGCATCGAGAGCAAGTGGATGGGGAGCCCAAATTTGACATGTTGATTCGAGCCACATCTCAAGCTACCAACATTGCTATTATACGTAGTCCAAACGAGGAAGATGATACGATATTGACTAAATTGGAGCGTCAGGCTCGCGATGAGAGCATCCTGGCTCATTTGTATGGGATGATGGATTTGCAGTTGAGGATTGGGAGTAGGCCTGCTACTTCAAAGGAAAAGACTCGGTTGACTGAGCGATTCGTGTGCCCCACACCGGCATAATGATTGGTTGGTTTAGCTGCGGGTCAGGGGTTACCACTAGAAGAAGATACCAACACTCCAGTGCATTCGGTACAGGTGACGAGGAGAAGATTGGTCCAGTAGTTGAGCCTGTGATTGATGCTACTAATGAGGATCCGGGTGATGATATTGATGATTAGGATGAGGCTGACCGGGCCTTCTTCGATGAGGGTCATCGTTTCGAGGATTGATCAGGGAGTTCTTATATTCTCCCTTTTTACTTTAATTATGCATTGGGGATAATGCATGTTTTAAGTTTGGGGTGGGTAAGACTCAGTGTGCATAGCAGGAATAGATTAGTAACTATATTAGCTTTTTATGCTTTTAACTTTTAGCTTCTTATGTTTTTAATTTACAGTATTTTTTTAATTTCTAGCTTCTTATTTTCTTTATTATTAGCTTCTTGCTTTATTATTTGATGATACTATAGAATACTATTTAGTAGTGTAGTAGTTTTTATTTTATTTTTTTATTTTTGAAAAAAAATAGAAAAATAGAAAAACAGAAGAAAAAAACAGAAAAATGACTTTTCCCGACGATGGACCTCCTAGACAGTTTTCTTGAAGGATTAAAGTCTAAACAAAAAATACAAAAAATTAGAAAATAGAATAATAAAAAAAACATTCTTTTTATTTATTTATTATCCTTAGGAGTAATAATCCCCCGTGATTTTTCTTCGTGCCTCGGTTCTTTTCCATGGGACATAACTTGAACTAGGTAGTAGTTTTTTGTTTTAGAGTAGTATGTAGGAAATAAAAGAGAATAGCTGATGTGATTTGCACCTTTTGACTTGTTTGATGGTTGCATACTTAGGTTCTGGTATGTGTTTCATCTTTCCTTGATTTTAAATATATGTTGATGCCTTGGTAAAAAGGAATACCATGTGTTATGACTCTTATGTCTCGTTTGCTTGACTTGTGTTCATTTTGTGCTTTATGCTTAATATATCTCTTGGCTTTATGAATACTTATTTGATTGAGAGTTCGAATGAAACCGTCATCAGAGAAAGTCATGTGCCATGTGGTAAAGTGAGTTCATTATTTAGTCCGCGTTAAAGCATTTAAGTCTAGAACTTGCCCGGAATATGAAGTGAAGCGAAATCCTAGGTGTTGCTCGGTTTGAAAATTGATGTTAGGCTTTCTTTGATCTTTTTGAGTTTTGTTACTTATCACAAATAAAATCATCCCTAGTTACCCTTTTGATCCTATAAGCCTTTCTTTTTGCACCGGCATTACAAGCCTATCCCCTTTTGTTCTTAATTGAATCATTTTGATCCCTATACCTCTCTGACAACTTGAATTGTAAAGTGAGCGGTACGAAGAAGTAATGAGGAAAGTTGGGGTAGTTTTTTAGCGGAACCAATAGAAGGAAGAAATGTGCACTTGTATTTTAATAAAACTCCACTAGCGGAAAAAAATACAAAAATAAAAGAAAATAAAAGAGAAGAAATAAATATATAAATAAAGGTTTCGTAATTTGCTAGTGGATGTGATATGAAGTAATGCGTAAGGAAGAAGGAAAATATTCTGGGGTGAGTTATCTTGTGATTAAGTGGATTGAAGAAATTTTGCGCTTAAAATTGAATAGGTGATGTGTTAAAGTGCATAGGAGGGTTAGTCACTATCCTAAATATATCCCACCCGCCCCTTAGACCACATTATAACCCTAATAAAGTCCTATTTGATTTCGGATCGAGTGGGCCTATATTAGTAAATATTTACATAATGGGCAAACATATGGTACCTTTTGCATGCATGTAATTTCTTTGAGAGAGTGAGTGTATAACGATCCGATCGGTCGTTTTGAGCATTTGCATTTCACTCGATAGTTTGAGGGTACGAGTATATCTGCATGATGAATTATGACTTGTGTGAATTATCGATTTTGGTTTTCAGGTTATTCAGAATCAATTTGGAAGAATGAATTTCATTGTTGAAACTTTAAGTTGAAAGAGTTGATCAAGTTTGACTTATGTGAATTTGACCCTGGAATGGAGTTTTGATGGTTCCGTTAGTTCCGGATTATGATTTTGGACTTGGGCATATATCTGAATTTGCAATTGGATATTTCTGGAAGGACTCAACACTAATTGGCAAAAGTTGAAAATTTGAAGGTTTGAAAAGTTCATAAGTTTGGCTGGAAGTTTAATTTCAGGATATCAGATTCGGATTGTGGTTCCATGAATTGGAATAGCTTCGTTATGTCATTTGGGACTTGTGTGCAAAATTTGAGTTCATTCCGAGTTAATTTGATATGTTTCGGCGCGAGTTTTTGGAAGTTGAAAGTTTATTAAGTTTGATTTGAGGTGTGATTCATCGTTTCGATGTTGCTATGCGGGATTTGAGGCCTCGAGTAGGTCCGTATTATGTTTTGGGACTTGTTAGTATGTTCAGACGGGTTCCCGAGGGGCTCGGTGAGTTTCATATAGGTTTGAGTTGTGTTTGCGCTTGTTTTTTATGTTTCGACATCGTTTCTTCAAGCATAAATGACACCAAATTAAGCAAATGAGCTCCAATTTCTGTTTTTATTGAAGCATTAGATCCTTATCATAATTACGGAGCCATAATTTAAGCACTTAAATTAATGAGTATGGTGTAAACATTACAAGTATTCCATGATTTGGATCCTAAACTACCCGGACATAAGCATAATTAGTAGCTAGGCACGGACTCCCGTCACCTCATGCGTACGTAGACCCCCACAATTAGAAGCACATATTATTTCAATTCACCTATGATGTTAATTCCCTCTTACAAGATTAGAAAAGAGACTTACCTCGTGTAAAGTTCACTTCCGATCCACAAATATGCTTTAAATCCTCAACTCGGTGCCAAACGACTCGAAACTAGTTAAATGTTATATAAAATAATCAATGCCTGTTCACAAGTTCAAAATTTACTATTAAAGTAATTACCCAACCCTAATGGAAGATTCCTAAAATTTACCGCCCAGCCTACGAGCCCGGATTCTGAAATTTTTTGAAGAAAGGTGTTACCCATAACCTCACGAACTCAAATATATAATTTTCACTAAATTCCATAACCATTTTCGTGGTTAAATTCCATTTTTATCAAAACCTAGGTTTTTCATCTAAGCTCATGATTTCACAAATTTTTACATGTTAGATCCACCCATAATCTATATATTTAACTCACATCGTATAGAAATTACTTACCTCAAAGTGTTAGGTGAAAACCCCTCTCTAAGAGCTCCAAATATTGCCCAAAGAATGAAATAAATGTGCTCAAAATACTCAAGTCCGGACTTAAATGAAGGTTTTGCCTTATGCGATATTCGCATCTACGGTTAGTGGGCCACATTTTCGGTACAGCTTCTGTGGCACCGAGCCCGTTTTTGCAAAACTTCACAGGATCAGTGTTGGCCGCATATGCGGACGTGTTTTCGCTTTTGCGGTCTCACTTTTGCAGCTTCTCATCGCAGAAGCAGGGTTGCTTCTACGCACACCCTTTAGCTTTTGCTGACCACTGGCCAAGGCTCATGGTCCCTTCTACAGCCACAATGGCGCATCTGTTGGCTTGCATCTGTGGCCAAAAGCTCGCAGGTGTGGGCACACCAGAACTGGTGCACCAGCAGCCCTTTTGAGTCTTAACTCAATCTACACATCGCCCGAATGGAATCTAGGGCTCCGAGGCCCCGTCCAAACATACCAATAAGACCAAAATCATAAAATAAACTCGCTCCCGCTCTCGGAACGCAGAAAACAACATTAAAACTAAGAATCATGCCCCAAACCAAATTGAATCAACTTATGAACTTCAAGTTCTTCCAACTTACTCCGAACGTGCCGAAACATACCTTAAATACTTGAAATGACACCAAATTTTGCATTCAAGTCTTAAATCACTACACTGAACTATTCCCGATATCAAAATCCCAATTGGACCTCGATATAACCAATCCTACTTCAAACCAAATTTAAAGAACTTTAAAACCTTTAAGGTGCCAACTATAAATATTTAGCGTTGAAATGCTCTCGGGTCATCAAACACCCGATTCGAACATACGCCTAAGTCTGAAATCACCATACAAACCTATTGGGACTGTCAAATCCCAATTCTGAGGTCGTTTACTCAAAATATTTACCAAAGTAGAACTTAGACTTTTTTGTCAACCTTAAGGAACTAAAGTTTCCGATTTCAACCCAAACCCTTCCAAATCCTGAACTAACTATCCCCGCAAGTCATAAAATAATAAAAGCACATACGGGGAGTTTTATTTAGATGAACAAGATTCTAGAAAGCAAAATGACCGGTAGGGTCATTACACACTGAGAATGGAAACAATAACAATTTGAATGTTTCGGGTGTCACCTTCGGCTATCTTTGAGTGAGACAAATTGATAGGAAATTTTTCAGTTGTTTCCATGGGTCTTTGATGTAAAAGTCGGAGAACAACTCTTTGTTCTGCAGCAAGTGTAGGATGTTGTTTGTAATTTGAAAAGTCTCCGCTTGTATCGGAGGGACTGCAATTGTAGTTGCCAGATTCCCAGTAGTTGGTTGTGCCTAATCATATAGAGCAGCCTTCGGCACCAAAGGTGCTACCTCTCTAATGTTTGGGTCAACTTGATTATTTATATTGTTCCTGTTGACGTTCTCGTCGTCGCCCATTTTAATTTTGATTTGTTCGTTCTATTTAGCTGTTTTCCCCTCTTGTTAGCCCGATTCAATGTCCTGAATGCTTTCTCGCGACCTAAGCGACTTTCAAATAGTTCACCAGTTCTCAAGGAGCTTCTAGGCATGCACCTGAGGCACATAAGAATTCGAACGTGAGAATTTCAATGGAAATATTTTTAGCACCACGGAAAATTGATCTAAACTGAAACTCCTAGCAATTCTTTCAAGTTGTAATGATAACACCATTAGTTTCCCGGCAATGGTACCAAAATTTGATCACGCTCAACTATGCCTTATAAAAAGGACTACGCAGTCGCTGCAAAAATAATCCGGTTCAAGAGTCCGGAGTCGAATCCCACAGGGAACTAATCTATTTGCTACAACTTTTCTGTATCACTAATGATAAGCTCAGACAACTTTCAGATTTCAAGCATTGATTTGTGAATTAACAAAATTCACTTAACTAAGAAAAACTGACAATAAAACTATCAATTATCAAGAATGAGGTTGACTCAAGGATAAAAAGATATAGGGTTTACGATTTCCCCAATTGTCGAATTAATTCCTGACATGTTAGCCATAATCTCGCCGCAACATTCTCTAAAGATGATGAGTTCTTGCTCACCGCAGTTATCTCTTAATCAATTATGATAAATTACTAGAAGTATTATCTCGAACGACTCTAGTTGACAATTCGTACAACTCATAAATATCGCACCAAAGCAATCATTATCTCTAATCCCGCTTTTTAATTCAAGTAATTAATCTCTTAACTTACTAGAAAGTGGCGTTGTTCAACAACAATCTAATCAAACATTCTTTTTCAAGCAACACAAGATAACTAGACACAAGTAATCAAGGGCCCGTCAATTAATTATAAGAAACACATAGTTGAACAATTAAAGAGTAATAACGGCTCAATTATATCAAAACACAATCAAGACTTATTAAAACATTGGTTCCTTCAACCCTATATAATGGGTTTAGCTACTCATAATTGGGTAGATAACCATAGTAATATCTAAGAGCATTGAACTACAAATAAAAGGAAAGCGGAGAGAAAAGCTCGAGTGATTCGTGCTTCCAAAGTATTCCGTAGCCTCTTGCCTCTCTAATGATGTCTCTCCCTTCAAAAACTAACTTTAAGAGGTATTTATAGGGTAGGGGCCGAAGTCTACATGTCCAAAACTAGTGAGGAATTAAAATTTACTCAGATGGTATTGTCGGCGCGAGGCACTGTCTGGGGCACCAACATTTCTGCACGAGGCACTGTCTATGGCGCCATTGTTTCTGCGTAAGGCACTGTCAGGGGCGTCAATAACAGTGCCCTGGACAATGCCTTGCACTGTCTATGACCATGACTTTTCATTACCTCGCACGTCTTCTTTTGTTGCTCCATTTTGTAGCTCTGAAGTACCATTTCGTGCAACTTTTCGCCAATTCATGTCCAAGCATTCCTACACGTGAAATGAGCTCTATCAAGCATAATTGTCGCACAAATTAGCATCCAAACAACAAGCAAGTAGGGTAAATAATGTCAAAAAATATGGAATTATCGCATGACATCAGCCCCTACCTCCCGTCTCCCACTACAAGAAAAAGCCTTAATTAAGACCAACTTTTAGGGACGAGTTAATAATCTCGTTGCAAAAAATATATGTATTGGGACGATATTTTATTACGGTCCTTAATGCTTTACTTTATTGCGAAGGTATTAAATCTGGTCCCTAAAAAAATTAATAACTGGTTGGTCCCAAATTATAATTGAGGGACATTGAGTTTGAGAGAGTGTCGCCAAATGTTATACCAAAATATTAGAAATCTACTATTTTCCAAAAATCAGGCGCCAAAACTAATACATTGAAATAAAAAGTTCTGAAAAGTAAAGTGAAACTCTCTGTATTCTCAAAACACAATTTGCCCTAATACTCTGCCTAGTGCCCATTTGTTCTTATGTGTTTCTCAAAACTAAGATCGCAAATTTTTTGCCCTAATTTCCATCTCGCATTTGAGATTAATCCAAGGTATGCCTCCTCTTTCAAGTTGCTTTTTTTCTTCTCTAAGTTGTTCTAAATTCGCTAATTGTTATTCGAGTTGTTGTTGTTCTTCTCTTCTTGGTAAGGTTTCATATATAATCTGGTATTTTTTCTATTGTATAATCGGTGGAAAGATTATTGGGTTGGGATTTCTAATTGGATAAATTAATTTTCTGTAGTGTATTCAAGTTTATGTAGCGTATTGTGTATTTGAAGTTTACAGAATTTTATGTTATATGGAGTGCCTACCAGTTTGAAAAAGCTAATTATTTCATGAATGGCATATTAGTCTTATGTATTCAGTGAGGGATTTTGCCAGCCAAAACAGGGACTACTGTATTACTCCTATTGTAATTTTAATTTTACATCTGAAAAGATTTTAACTAAATCCATTTATACCTCAGAACCCTTCTCGTCTCTACTGCCAATTGTATTTTAATATACTGAAAAATAATTGAATCTGGGAAGAAGCAGTCTTTTAGTCGCGCGCGACTATTTTGAATGATCTTGTGTTGTAAAGTATACTGTTTACACTTTCTTTGGTGTAAGTACTTACTTCGATCTCGGAACAGACTAGAAAGAACCATGTATGAATGTTTTAGAAACCAACATCTTTAATTACAAGTTAATTTATAATCTTTTATCTAGATTAGTGCCATCTGATTGTATATTACAATGTATTAACCGAAAATAGAGGAGCTAGTTCACTAGAAACTGCGACCTTGGAGTTGAACCAGTTGTGTGCATCTGATCGTAACAAGTTGTGTACATCATAGTATTTTTCTTATCTTTTATCTTTTTTTAATATAATTTTTATTTACCCTCCAAGGTTATGGCACCTAATAAGCAATGAATGCAACTTGTTAATAATTGGCTAGATGAAGCCTACTTAATCCGAGTACAAAAGTTTTTGGATTATGCTTCTATAGGGAAGGGACGAGAGCAAACGCCTGGATCTTTGTGTTCATTTTTAGGGATTTCTAAAAGCACAAGATCGAATTTTACCACGTCTTCTAATCAAGAGACGCGAACAATGTATAAAATATTCCTTGGTTATTGAGAAAGAGCATATGCAAACCAATATTTCATTGCCCTCATCTACTGATCAAGTTATGCAACACTCCCAAACAACTGAAAAAGGTATGATATTTTGAATCCATATGTTATTAATTCGTAGAACTAAATTTTATTGCTATAGTTTTTACCAAATTATGCAGCTGTAGGTTCATTATCTAATCCTGGAAAGGTAAAAAAAGTTCGAGGGAGGAACAAGTGCAAAGAAGTTGCATCACTTGAAGATGGACAAAAGTTGAAAGTAACCTTTTACAATAATCGAGCAGTTGGAACAAATAGCAAATTATTTTCGAGGCACTTGGAAAGAATCGTTCGTGACCGTAATATGTGTCCGTTGGGAGTATCATCATGGAATGATATTAAGGAAGAAAAGCTGAATCACATGTAGGCAACTATTAAGTCGAAGCAGCTAGATATTTATATAGTAAAGATGCATATCATTTAGTCGAATACATGTGTTCCTGTTTGTGCCTTTATGTAGGAATCGTAACAAGTGAAATGAATCTCTGATTGATAATTGTGAGTTGTTTTAATTGGTAATTAATTTAGCTCGACTGCTTGAAGGTCGTGCGACAATATCTCCTTCTCATTAGATAACTGGATGCCCAATTTATTTACAAACAGACTGCATTGTTACCCCTTTTGACATTGAATATGAACCTTTTTGTGCCAAATGAATTTCGATTGTTAGTATATTCCCTTTCAAGTCTCTCTATTACACCCAGCAGTAACTACAAGTTGAAATATGGCCTCCATCAGATTCAGTCACAGCATTGTTTGTGTAAGAAGTGCATACATAGTCTCATGAGATGAATGGAGCCAACAGAGCTTCTAGCATTTAACTAAGTGTTTTTCAGTGAAAAGAGGCAATCACATTCAGTAGAGTTTATAGCATTAATTGTTTACAAATAATTAAGGTTATATTATGCTAAAATTTACATATAACTTTTTTCTCATTGAGTACTTTGGAGAATTTTCAGCATAAGATTTGAATTTTCATTGAATGGAATGTATTTTTGAATTCTTGTTGTGCATCCTTCATAAGGTTGATCCCCCTTGGGATCTCGAAGTTGGGTGAAGTGACATTTGAAATTCAATCTTTTTTGTTGGTGGAAGAATAGCGTTTGGATAACCGTTCGGCCATAATGTATTTATATTATAGTATTTGTTAGTCCCCATGCCTGTTTTGGAAGGGCATTTCCCTTTGTAAGGGAAATGAGTAGGTTCAAATAATGGTAGAAGAGCATGTACTTCAGCTTCCTTTATTTCCAGTTCAAGCACCTTACCTTTTAGTTCCTCATCTAGTGATGCCCGTATTTGCCTCAGTTCCAATTCAAACTTTTCTTCCTTAGAGCACAGGATAGTTCGACGTTCATCCATTAGATTTTAATTTCCTCCTGGTTTGCAATTAGAATATCTAGCCTAAGGTAAATATCATAGCTTGATAGAATCTTGTAGATAATTTATCTTTTTCAAGTTACTCTCTTCCTCAAAAGACCCTGAAGGTAGAAGAGGGGTGGAAAATGAACTCAAGACAACACAGGTCATCTTTCATCAATAAGGTAGTTAATTTCAATCATCTGCACTAGTTGATTTGGGTAGCAATTTACCTAGCTTTTTAAGTTTTATAGTTGATTTGGGAATAGTCAATTTCTATATTACATATTCTAGTGGTATTTTGACTTCACCCTTCTGAATGGTGAACCATTTAAATCATTAATTAAACAGTCATAATAACAAATAAAAACCAACAACAACAAAAATTCTGCAATTCATCAGTGGTACATGAGAAGGGAAGAATGATTTTTTTTTCCCGTGAAACATCACTACAATTAGCAAGCTGGTTTGCTACAGTGTTTCATTCCCTCCAAACATGTGGGAAGCATATAGTTGAGACTTAAAATATTAATTTGACAAAGCATATAGTATTCCACTGACAACTGGAATCTATGGAAGCATTTGATTGAAGCTAAATATGGAATGAATGTACAATAGTGCAGTAAGTAGTTATAACATCCTATGGAATTTCGATCTGCTAGCAAATCAGGAATGTATGGTAGGAATTTGATGAGATTATAGCTGGAAAATGGCAGAAGAATAAGGTTATGGCAGGATGAATGGCTAGAAACGAGAATCCAATTGTTAAACCTATACATCTTGTCTATGACAAAGATTTTACCATTACAAAGGATTGAAGGAACTGGAATTGAATATTTTATTAGAAGGATTCCACTTATTCAATAGATGTTACTACTGCATAAAATATACTGAATTTGTAAACACATTATATGAGGGACAACATGCATGTTTGTAAACTTACTTTGGGGAATTATCGGTGAAGTTTGACAATCTATAAGTTGCAGTAAAGGCTTATCTTTGTTGTTATCTATAAACTTATTTGTTGTATGTCATGTTTGTTCCGTACATAAATGGTAATGTCTGTGCTCAATAGAAGCAGATGATATGGTTCTCTTATGATTAAAAATACCAAGTTCGTGATGTTGTTGTCTGTTCATAGTAGTTGTTCTCTTGAATGGTAAATCTCGAATTGTCGTATCATGATTTATCGAAACAAATTTTGAGTTACCATCCCAAAGTTTTTCTAATTAATTTTTCTTATATTTCCCTATATTGCTAGTTCAAAATTTATATATATTATTTTACCAATAGTATTTATCATCTTTTCAAAGTTTTGTGCTTACAGGTTTTGAAGGTTGAAGCTACAAATCAAGGTGCACAAGCTCATTATTATTTTGATAAGACATAGTCTAGCTCCGGATGTTTGCTAAGTTTTTTTATTAAGATGTTGAGGAAATATAGAAAGTAACATCATCATGGGATGTGAACTTGATATATTATCTTTTTGTATCTAGATTTTTCAATTACAATTCGATATTTATTGATAAAAATAACTTTTTGCGGTATTGAGCTTTAGGACTACTCATTGTTAGTAAGAGACCATGAATACGATTGCTAATTTACAAAATTATTTTAAATAGGAGCGTCGTCTCTAAAATATAATCTAGGACCAGTTAAAGGTTGATCGCTAAAATGATTTAACGATTGGAATGAAGAAATATGTAGTCTAAAACTAATTCACGACCAGATTTTTTGTTCTCTCTAAAAGATAATTTAGGACCAATTAAAGGTTGGTCGCTAAAAGGATTTAGCGACGGGAATATATGTATATTTCATCATCTATTAGGGACGAGATATGTAGTCTCTAAAAGTGTTTCAGGACCAAAATTTCTCCCGGTCTCTAAATCTATTTAACGACCAGGTTTTTAGATTCGTCGTTATTGACATTTAGCGGCGGAGTCTATTACGACGGGTGACGACCAGATTTTTCCCGTCGTAATTTACTTTTTTTGGAGCAGATTTGGACTTTTAGGGACCATTCCCTTCCTTAAAGGCCGTTTTTCTTGTAGTGTCCACCATGTAGAGCCGACTACGTTGAATTCAGTGGGCAGTTGTACAGTGAAATCGCTTAGTTTCTTTGTAAAAATCAAATTTCTAGCAGCCGCAGTTGACTGGCTTTTGGTCATGGTCAATTGCTTACTAGCTAAGAACTTCACGAGCATGGAAAAATAAAGCTCAGCTGAATTATTTATTGGAAGAAAGTTCAACGATGTAATAATCAATAACTTTGACAGATGGAGACCTTCAATTTTCAGTTACCAACTTAGAAAACTGTTCAGTTTAGTCTGGCTTTGATAAGGAAATTTGCACATTTGAAAAGTATAATGAACTGAGTATGTTAACCACCACAATTAATTAAATAACATAAGTAAATATAGTTGAGAAAGAAGTAAAACTGTTGGGCAGAATTAAATATAGTGTTTGAGGTATAAGTAAAGTAAGTATATAAACAAATACTACGTAAATTGTGATGACCCAATCGTGTCGTCAAATTTAGAACAAATCGATAGTCACAATATGTATAGAAAGTATCCAAGTCACACTCCACAAGGATCAATTTTGATGGTAGTTATGTCTATTAGTCTGATAGTGTTTTATATATATAGGACTGCTAGCGGTTACTGTTATATCATATATATTTTTTTTGTTATTGTTTTTTACTTTTATTTTATATTTTATTTCAATTTTTATTATTGCCATTATTAATGTCCTTCCCACTTATTTATTGTCACTTATGGTGTTGAATTTATTTGTATGTTTTCTAGTGTTGTTGTTACAGATCTTTTGTCTTTGAGCCGATGATCTCCCGAAAACAGCCTCTCTACCCTCAGGGGTAGGGATAAGGTCTACGTACATTATTCTCTTCCCAGACCCCACTAGTGAGATTATTACTAGGCAGAGGCAGAGCCAAGATTTGAAGCTTATGGGTTCGAGGTTTTAATCCTTTCAAGTTACTGGGTTCTACATTAATAATTTGTATATATTCAACAGATTTTTTAAGG
Source organism: Nicotiana tabacum (assembly GCF_000715075.1). NCBI lineage: Eukaryota > Viridiplantae > Streptophyta > Magnoliopsida > Solanales > Solanaceae > Nicotiana > Nicotiana tabacum. The sequence goes on from NC_134101.1 coordinate 223,897,996, forward strand.
CACATACATGGATTGGACAAAAGCGACTGGGTTCGGTCGAACCCGTACTCAACGGGCTAGCTCCGCCCCTATTACTAGGTGGTTGTTGTTGTTGTTGTATGTCTATTAGTCTATTTGGCTAAGTCTTTTTTTTTTTGTTGCCAAATGAATATTTTTTTAATCAATAATACTCTTTTTTCAAAGTTAAGGTATTTGGCCAAGCTCTTAGACGGAAAAAAGAGTTTTTGAATAGAAACATAAGATGTTTTTGAGGAGCTGAAAAAAATAGATTCTATTCAAAAGTACTTTTGAGAAAATACACTTAGAAGCACTTTTTAAAAGCTTGACCAAATATTAATTGCTGCTAAAAAGTATTTTTCAAATTGATTAGTCAAATACAAACTGTTTCCCAAATATATCTTTCTGAAAAACACTTATCAAAATAAGCTGATTTTAGAAGCTTGACCAAACATGCTATAAGTCCAAGTATTAATGCCTTATACAATACGCCCTCCGTCTCATAGTAAGAGTTGTGGTTATTAATAATAGTTGTCTCAAATTACTTGTCATTTTAGAAGTTTAAGATAAAATTGATTGTTTTTTCTTTTTTTTACCCTTAGTAATAATTGTTCTTGAAGATGGAGATAACACATAAATAGAATAAATATTCAACGAAGAGAGATTATATCTTAAGACATAAATAAGGGTAAAATAGTCCAAATCTCTTTTTTAATTAATATTTCTTAAGGGGCGTGTAAAAGAGAAACACTACACATAATATAAGACCGAGAGAATACTAATTATCTATCTTTAGTTGGTTTTCTTTATCTAAAACATAAAAGTAAACAAGAATTACAGCAACAATTGATAAGCAAAAGTAAAGAGTGAGTTACTTTATAAAAGGAAGCCTTCAATATAGGAAACCCTAGGATTGTTCATCGCCATGTGCCTAATGAATACAATATTTACCGCATACTTATTGAGCGTACGCAGCCACTTACTTTTGTCAAATAAACACTTATCCATCTAAAAATAATAAGTCCAATAAAGATAAAGCAAATAATCAAGAGAAAATACATGACGGAACATATGATATTATTTTTGGTTTATTCCATATACACAAAATTCTTTTACAATATTAACATAATGCAAAAATTATATGCACAATTAACGAGTAGCACAAATTACGGGATCAATTATATCCTTCTTTGTCTAAATTTTAGTTGCTTGATTTATCATTTAAATCTCTCTCCCTCCAAACACACATTAATTAAATAACATATGATTATTGCATAACCGCATACTCATAATTAAAGAAATAAAAATAGAAACCAAAATAGAATTCATAATGGATAACAAGAATTGGTAGACAAGTTTGACGGATTTCTCCAAAGGTAGCATAACTAGCTCCACAAGACTCCCCACCTTACCCCAAAAACTTCCCGAAATGATTAGATGTCTAAAAATTACAATGAAGATTCTATTTATGGAAAAGGGCCAAAATTACCTATCAACTATAAAAGAAATAGAGAAATTTTACCTTTCGTTATCTTTTGGGGTCAATTTTACCCTCGTCGTTAGCAAAGCGGACCACTTCTACCCCTTAAAACAAATAGATTCCATGTCAGATTAAAATTCACTATTATCTTTTTCTTTTTATGGAAAAGATAATTATTTCATTAAACCAAAACGTTAGGCATTACAGTAGTAGTTATGATCCTAGGGATCATTGATGGATGGTAATCCATGCATGGCATGATGATTACATAGAGTAGCAAGGTTTTTACAAAAGTTAAAGGAAATTGTTTTAACAACACCCTCACCACCCTTGTCTGCCAGCATCCTGGCCAGAACAAAAGGTGGGGAAAACAACCAAAATTCTACTTTATTTAATACTGAGATGGCTGTCGCATGCTTTGCTAGGGTATGGGCTACTTCATTCCCTTGCCTGAAGATGTGATGCATTTCAACCGTGCCCATTTGTGCCAGAAACAACCTGCATGAATTAATAATAGATTCGTAAGCTTTGCAACCTTCGTTAATTAAAGAGATTACCTGTGTAGCATCAGTCTCAATCTCCAAAGGAAATAGCTTCCTATTGTTTGCTATACAGAGCCCTTGGTAGAGTTCCATTAGCTCTGCGTGGATTGGATTCTTTGTGATAATTTTGGAAGCGAAACCTATTAACCAGTCACCATGCTGAATCCTTATTACCCCTCTTATGCCTCCAGTAGTATTTGCTTTTTTAAAAGCACCATCTATATTTAGCTTTTACCGACCAGAATGAGATTTAATCAAACTGATTGTTAGGTTAATTTTCCTATCCCAATTAGATTCTCTATCCGTTAGTAGAATATATTCGATAGATTGGTTAATGATCTTATTAAGGGATAGTGGAATGGTAGTATTGTTTATATTGTTATTGTTCCTTGTAAGCCAGATGTTCCAAATTACAAAAGGGAATAAAGTATTCTAAGTCAGATTTTGGCTTGGAATTTGAGGATTTTCCTATGTAAGAGACTGGAGCCAATTTTGGCATTTTGGTTGGAATTTACTAGTATTAATGCCTAGTTTTTGCCATAGAGTATGGACTTGAGGGCAGGTGAGGAAGATGTGCATAAGAGATTCTAGTTCTTTATGACAAATTGTGCACTACTCATCCATCTTCAAGCCTATTTGGGATAGATAATTTCTACATGGTAGTCTATTGAAGTTACAAAGCCATAAGAAATATTTGATTTTGTTAGAACAATGCATGTTTCATGCCCAATTTGAGTTTATTTGAGGAGGATTTTTACCTTCAACTAATTCATAGCAAGAATTAGTCATGAAGATCCCATTTGCATTGCTATCCCAGGATATAGAATCTTTATTGTTATCACAAAGGATGAAGGTTAGAGAGAATATTGCCAGCTATCTCGTCCGGGATAATAAAGGTAATTTTTTCAAGTTTCACCTATTTTCAGATCTAACATCAATATCCTAGGAGAGTCTTCCTCTTTGGTTAGGGGACCTATGACATAGCTTCTTAGGGTGTTTGAGTTGGGGATCCATCTATTTTCCCACAGATTAAGAGAGGAGGAATTGTGGATGGACCATGTCATACCTTTTGGCATATTTTTCATCCCTTAATTATATTATTCCAAATGAACGAGCCCTTTCCACTTGGCTTATGAGAGTAGTTTCTAAGGAGGGTAATTGCCCATAAATTGGTGGTGTTGTTAGCTAATCTCCAGGCTAGACGGGCTAATAAGGTTAGGTTCTTAGAACGAGCTTTTCTTAACCCTAATCCTCCTTCATCTTTGGTTCTAGTAACCAAATCTCAATTGAAAATGTGAAGCTTCCTTTTATGATCACTTGTACCCCAAAGAAAATTTCATTGAATTTGGTCGATGTTCTTAAGAGTTTTAGGGGGGAGCAATGTATATTGCATGTAATATGTTGGTATACTGGAGAGAGTTGATGTTATTAAAGTACTTCTACCAGCTAGGTTTAGTTTATCACATTTTCACCAAGAAAGTTTACTTCTCCTAGTGTCGATGATGAATTGGTAATCTTTGTGATTGGGGTTATTATTTATAATAGGGAAACCTAGGTATTTACCAAAAGAATTATATACTTTTATCCCAAGGCAATGGGAGATATTTGAGCTAGTTATTTTGCTATAATATTTTGAGAAAATTATTATGGATTTAGCGTAGTTTATAGTTTGCCCGGAAAGGTCACAAAAGTGCTTAAAGGCAGACTGAATGGATGATGTAGTTATATTGTTGGCTTTTTCAATTAAAACCAAGTCATCTGCAAAGAAAAGATGAGATAGAGGAGGGCTATCTTTGCCCATCATAACATGATCCCTAAGACGACCCGGCCAGTCACCTCAAGAATTACCACTCCGTTTTCTCCCATTTCAGCTTCTTTACGCTTCGCTATCTGTTTTTTATGAGATCGGGTTGATTTCGGAGAGGATTTTGGTAAGAAATGAGACACTTAGTCTTTTTTAAGAAGGGTTAAGCTGGAAAAGTCAACCAAATATTGACTTATATGTTAGAGGGCTTGGATGTGAGTTTCGATGGTTCGGTTAGCTTCGGGAAATGATTTGTGACTTAGGAGTGTGATCGGAATGGGTTTTGGAGTTGTAGAGAAGATTTAGGCTTGAATTGGAGAAATTTAATAGTTTGGCGATTTTCGGTTGATAGGCGAAATGTTGATATAGGGTTTGGAAAGGAATTCCGAGAGTTGCAGTAGCTTCTTTGTGTCATTTGGGATGTGTGTAAAAAATTTCAGATCATTAAGGTGAGATTTGAAAGAATTTTGATCGAAAGCATAATTTAAGAGTTCTTGGAGTTCTTAGGCTTGAATCCCACGTTAAATTGGTGATTTGATGTTGTTGTGAGCGTCCCGAGGTTTTGAACAAGTTTGAACTATGTCATGGGATGTGTTTTTACAATTGGTTTGAAGTCCCGGGGGTTCGGGCGAGTTCCGGGTAGGTTCCAGGATGTTTTAGGCCAAAAATCATAGCTGTAGCAGGTCCAGAAGGGTTGCAGGCCTTGGAACTCACCAGCACGGTCCCGCAAAAAGAAGTGCGTCCGTGGTGAGTACTGTGCGGACCACACAAAATGGTGTGCGGCCGCGGTAGGTGTTGTGCGGACCGCACAAAATGGTGTGCGACCACGGTGAAGAACATTCCGCTGATCCTACTTCGGAAGCTCATATCTTTTGATCTACAACTAATTTTGAGATGATTCAAAAGGAAACTTGTATCTCTTCATGTCTAGTTTCCAGAAAGGTAAAGATATCACAATTTGGACATCTGTAGCGAAAGTTATGAGCAAAATACTAAAGTCTGTCACTGCAGAAGAAAGCCTGTGCGGCCGCGGTCATTTTTGTACGGACCGCATTGGTTTTGTGCGGACCGCGGTCGATTTTATGCGGCCCGCGGAGGTGGAAATCTGTAGTGTACTCTATAAATACGAGGATTTAGGTTTTATTTGATATTTTGACCTAGAGAGCTCGAATTTTGGCGATTTTTCAAAAGTTTTTCATGAAATTCATTGGGGTAAGTGATTCTAACTAAGATTTGGCTAGAGTACACGAATATATCATTGAATTCATCATTTAATTCATGATCTGGAATGGAATTTGGTAAGAAAATTGTGAAATCTTTCAAAAATGTAAAATGATAATTTAACGGACAAGATGGTATCGGAATTGGATAATTTTTGTACGGATAGACTCGTGAGAGTATATGGATTCTAGTTTTGTGAATTTTGTAAAATTCCAAGATGTGGGCCCGGGGGTCGGGATTGACTAATTACTGGAATTTTGTGGTAATTCGATTGTTTTCGCTTGGTCTTTGTTCCCTTAGCATAATGTGATGTATTCACTCTGATTTTGGATAGATTCGACGCGCATGGAGGCCAATTCGAGGGGAAAAGGTGTCACGAGCTAGAGAATTAGCCAATTCGAGGTGAGTAATGATTGTGAATGATGTCCTGAGGGTTTGAAACCTCGGATTGCACATTGTAGTGCTATATTGAGGTGAGACACGCGTTTGATGATGAGTGTGGGGTCGTTTACTATTGGGGATTGTGATTTGGCCCGCCACGAGTGATGTTTTTACCGCGTATTTGGCTGAAAATTGTTTGTTATCATAATGGTTTGGGCTGATTGCCATATTTGGGCTTCGTGCCAACTATTTGAACCCTCTGGGGATTTTTATCACTATTTCCTCACTGTTTTGATTTATTACTTGAACTCAGTCCTGTGGTTTCCTACTGTTTTACAACTTTGCCACTTTTACTCAGTTTTGAGACTTAAATGATATTTCTAAATGATGTTTTGGGCTGAGAACTACTGTTTTATTAATGCCCGAGGGGCTTGTGATGATTATTTTTGGACTAAGTGCGGTCGAGGGCCAAATGTGAGGATACACTAAGTGATATGAGGTCGAGGGCCTGAGATACATTTATACGCTACGAGGTGGCTTGAGTGATGTGAGGCCGAGAGCCAAGAGTTGATGCCACGAGATGGCTTGATATTGCGCTTAAGCCGTAAGGGGCCCATCCGGAGTCTGCACACCCCTAGTGAGCGCGGGTACCCATTGTGATCTGAGAGTGAGCCGGAGGGGCTGATACTATTCTGAGAGTGAGCCCGAGGGGCTGATACTGTTTTGAGAGTGAGCTTGAGGGGCTGATATTGTTTTGAGAGAGAGCTTGAGGGGCTGATACTATTCTGAGTTGTTGCCCGAGGGGCAGATTTCTATTTGTTAATTACCGACCAAATTAATTGTTTTACTGGTTGAAAAAGGAAGTTTACTTGATATTTCACTGATTTACCGTTTTAAGTGATTTTACTGTTTCAGTATAGATTGCTTTGTGTTTGCACGTGTTTTCTTGCTTTCAGCCATTATTTATATTTATTACTTACTGAGTTAGAGTACTCACTTTACCTCCTGCACCCCTGTGTGAAGATTCAGGCGCAGCAGGTCCCGCTTCTAAGTGTTGATCCCTCCAGTCTAGGTGGTGTTTCGGAGACTACGAGGTAGCTGCTGGTGTCCGCAGCCCCCGTATCTCCCTTATCTTATTACTTTTATATTCTTCAAATAGTTATACCAGATAGTGTATTTAGTAGACTCGTATCAGGATCCTTAGTTGCTCATGACTTGTGACACCCCGGTTTGGGTTGTGTCGGGATGGTTTCTTCTATTGTTATCTATATTTTTGCGAATTATTGCTATTAAATCATGCTTTAAAATATTTTATAGTAATTAACTGCTTAAAGAAGTGTATTGTGTTGGACTGGCTGGCCTTGTCTTCACGAGAGGTGCCATCATGACTGGGTTCGGGGTTTGGGTCGTGACAAGTTGGTATCTGAGCCTAGGTTACATAGGTCTCACGATTCATGAGCATGTTTAGTAGAGTCTCACGGATCGGTACAGAGACGTCTGTATTTATCCTCGAGAGGCTGCAGAACCTTTAGGACAAACTTCATATTCTTGAAATTCTTATCGTGCGAACTTGTTGGTCCGTGTACTAAACTTCTAGCATTCCATTCTCTCACAGATGGTGAGGACACGTTCTACCGGACGAGGTGGACGACCACCAGTGCCACTAGCTGAGACCACCAGAGGCCATGGACGCGGTCGTGGTCATGGTAGAGACAAAGTAGCGAGGGCAGTACCTGTAAATCCACCAGCTGCCCTAGTTCTAGATCAGACTCCAGCTATGGATGCTCCAGCAGGACCAATTTAGACACCAGCTGTGCCTATCGTGATTCCGGGTCTTTAGGAGGCCTTGGCATAGATCTTATCAGTTTGTAATGGCCTGGCTCAGGTAGTTTCAGCCACCACAGCAGCAGCTACTTCACAGGCCGTGGGAGGCAATCAGACCCCTGCTGCTCACACACCTAAGTAGGTAGTGTAGGGACTTCAGACGCCGGGGGTACCTCCAGCCCAGCCGGTTGCACCAGCTCAGGAGTTTGTTGTGCTAGTTATGCCGGATGATGAGCAGCGTCGTCTTGAGAGGTTTGGTAGACTCTAGCCTCCGACATTCAGCGGAGCAGAGGGCGAGGATGCCTAGGGTTTCTTGGATAAGTGCCAGCAGATGCTCCATACAACAGGGATTCTTGAGTCTAGTGGTGTGGCATTTACTACTTTTCAATTTTCTGGGGCTGCCTTCACTTGGTGGGAGGCATATGAGAGGCGTAGGCCTGTGGGAGTAGTGCCCCTCACTTGGCAGGAGTTCTCCGTTCTCTTTCTGGAGAAGTATATGTCGCAGTCCCGTAGAGAGGAGCTGCATAGACAGTTTGAGTGGTTGCGATAGGGGGATATGACTGTGCCATAGTATGAGTCGAGGTTTTCTGCGTTGGCTCGTCATGTCATCTGGATGGTTCCGACAGATCGTGAGAGGATCTGGAGATTTGTTGATGGCCTTAACTATCATCTCCGTATTCTTATAACCAGCGAGAGTGATGGGTGCTACCTTCGAGGAGGTTGTTGATATCACCCGGGAGATTGAGACTGTTCGCCATCAGGAGCGAGAGAAGAGGGAGGCCAAGAGGCCAAGAGGATCGGGTAGTTATAGTGGTGCCCCTTCGAGGGGCCAGTTCCAACATGGTAGAGGTCATTCTTTCAGGTCTGGTCAGTTAGCCCGTCCAGAGTATCGCGGGGCATCTGTAGGTTGTGGTTATCGTGGGTGTCAGCAGAGCTAGCCTTCACTCAGTGCCCTTCCAGCTCAGAGTTTATCTCGTGCCTCGTCAGCTCAAGGTTCTTCTATGCCGAGTGCATCAACTAGTCACTCCGGTATGAGGGGTTCCCTTCAGTCCCCTTCTCTAGCACCTGTGAGTTATTTTGAGTGTAGAGAGTTTGGGCATGTGTGGAGGCAGTGTCCTCATCATGTTGCTAGTTCGTCCCAGTAGAGGGGTCAACCCTCGACTTCTGCTCTAGTTACTTCACCACCCGCCCAGCCATCTAGGAGTGGAGGTCAGGCAGCCAGGGGTCTCCACAGAGGGGGAGGTCAATCAGGTGGTGGCCAGGCTCGTTTCTATGCACTCCCAGGCAGACCCGATGCTATTGCTTCAGATGCTGTTATCACAGGTATTGTTTTAGTCTGCCACAGAGATACCTCTGTATTATTTGATCCTGGTTCCACCTTTTCTTATGTGTCATCATATTTTTCTCATTATTTGGGTACGCCCCCTGAGTTTCTTGCTTCACCTATTCATGTATCTACCCCAGTGGGTGATACTATTGTTGTAGACCGTGTGTGCCGGTCATGTATGGTGACTATTGTGGGTCTAGAGACCCGAGTGGATCTATTACTATTGAGCATGGTAGATTTCGATGTCATTTTGGGCATAGATTGGTTATCTCCGTGTCGTGCTATTCTAAACTATCATGCTAAGACAGTCACTTTGGCTATGCCAGGTGTACCGCAGATTGAGTGGCGTGGTGTGACTGATTATGTTCCTAGTAGAGTGACCTCTTTCTTGAAGGCCCAACGTATGGTTGGGAAGGGTTGCCTTTCATATCTAGCGTTCGTGAGGGATGTTGGAGCTGAGACTCCTAGTATTGATTCTGTCCCAGTTGTGAGGGATTTTGCCGATGTTTTTCCTGCAGACCTACCGGGCATGCCACCAGACAGGGATATTGATTTTGGTATTGACTTGGTGCCGGGCACTCAGCCCATTTCTATTCTGTCATATCATATGGCACCAGCAGAATTGAAAGAATTAAAGGAGCAACTTCAAAAACTCCTAGATAAGGGGTTCATTCGCCCTACTATGTCACCTTGGGCTGAGCCCGTTCTGTTTGTGAAGAAGAAGGATGGCACAATGAGAATGTGCATCGACTATAGGCAATTGAACAAGGTAACAATTAAGAACAAGTATCATTTGCCTCGCATTGATGATTTATTTGACCAGCTTTAGGGAGCGATGGTGTTCTCCAAGATTGATCTCCGTTCGGGTTATCACCAGTTGAAGATCAGGAATTCAGATATTCTTAAGACTTCTTTCAGGACCAGATATGGTCATTATGAGTTCCTTGTAATGTCTTTCGGGCTAACCAATGCTCCAGCATCGTTCATGTATTTGATGAACATCGTGTTTCGACCTTATCTTGATTTGTTCGTTATAGTATTCATTGATGATATTCTGGTGTACTCGTGTAGTCAGGAAGAGCACACAGAGCATTTGAGAGTTGTATTGCAGAGATTGAGGGAGGAGAAGCTTTATGTAAAATTCTCCAAGTGTGAGTTTTGGCTCGGTTCAGTGACTTTCTTGGGGCACGTGGTGTCCAGCGAGGGTATTCACGTTGATCCAAAGAAGATAGAGGCGGTTCAGAGTTGGCCTAGACTGTCCTCAGCCACAGAGATTCGTAGATTTCTTGGGTTGGCAGGCTATTATCTCCAGTTTTTTCAAGGATTCTCATCTATCGCATCGCCCTTGACCAAGTTGACTCAGAAGGGTGTTTCATTTGTATGGTCGGACGAGTGTGAGGAGAACTTTTAGAAGCTCAAAACAGCCTTAACCACAACTCCAGTATTGGTTTTGCCATCAGCTTCAAGTTCATATACCGTGTATTGTGATGCCTCGAGAGTTTGGATTGGTTGTGTATTGATGCAGGAGGGTAGGGTTATTGCTCATGCTTCTCGTCAGTTGAAGCCCCATGAGAAGAAGCACCATATTCATGATTTGGAGTTGGCTGCCATAGTTCATGCATTGAAGATTTGGAGGCATTATTTGTATGGCGTATCTTGTGATGTATTCGTCGATCATCGCAGTCTTCAACATTTGTTCAAGAAAAAAGATCTTAATTTGAGGCAGCGGAGATGGTTAGAGTTGCTTAAGGATTATGATATCACTATATTGTACCATCCAGGAAAGGCCAATGTGGTGGCCGATGCTTTGAGCTGGAAGGCAGTGAGTATGGAAAGTTTAGCAGATATTCCAGTTGGGGAGAGACTCTTTTCAGTTGATGTTCAGGCCTTAGTCAATCGGTTCGTAAGGTTAGATATTTCAGAGCCGAGTGAGATGTTGGCGTGTGCGGTTTCTCAGTCTTCCTTATATGATCACATCAGAGAGCGCCAGTATGATGATCCGTATTTGCTTGTCCTTAAGGACAAAGTTCAGCATGATGATGCTAGAGATGTGACCATTGGTGATGATGGGGTGTTGAGGATGCACGGATGGATTTGTGTGCCCAATGTGGATGGGCTTCGGGAGTTGATTCTGGAGGAGGCCCATAGCTCGCAGTATTCCATTCATCCGGGTGCCGCGAAGATGCATCATGATTTGAGGCAGCACTATTGGTGGAGAAGGATGAAGAAAGATATTGTGGGATTTGTAGCTCGGTGTCTCAATTGTCAGCAGGTGAAATATAAGCATCAGAGACTGGGAGGCTTGCTTCAGCAGATGGTTATTCCTGAATGGAAGTGGGAGAGGATCACTATGGACTTTGTTGTTGGACTTCCACGTACTTTGAAGAAGTTCAATGCTATTTGGGTGATTGTGGATCGGCTGACCAAGTCCGCGCACTTTATTCCGGTGTGTACTACATATTCTTCAGAGCGGTTGGCAGGGATTTATATCTAGGAGATTGTTCGTTTGCATGGTGTACCGGTTTCCATCATTTCAGACAGAAGTACTCAGTTTACTTCGCAATTTTGGAGAGCCGTGCAGAGAGAGTTGGGTACTCAGGTGGAGTTGAGCACAACTTTTTATCCTCAGACTGACGGGCAGTCTGAGCGTACTATTCAGATATTAGAGGACATGTTGCACGCTTGTGTCATTGATTTTAGAGGATCATGGGATGAGTTTCTACCGCTCGCAAAGTTTGCCTACAACAACAGCTACCAGTCGAATATTCAGATGGCCCCATATGAGGCCTTGTATGGGAGGCGGTGTAGATACCCAGTTGGTTGGTTCGAGCTCGGAGACGCTAGGCTATTGGGAACTGATTTGGTACAGGATGCTTTGGAGAAGGTGAAGGTGATTTAGGAGAGCCTTCGTACAGCGCAGTTGAGGGAAAAGCGTTATGCTGAGAGGAAGGTTCGAGATGTGTCCCACATGGTTGGCGAGAAGGTTCTGCTGAAGGTTTCACCTATGCAGGGTGTTATGAGATTTGGAAAGAAAGGGAAATTGAGTCCTCGGTTCTTTGGGCCTTTGAGGTGCTTCGGAGGATTGGGGAGGTGGCTTATGAGCTTGCTTTGCCACCCATCTTATCGAGTGTGCATCCGGTATTCCATGTTTCTATGCTCCGGAAGTATATTGGAAATCTGTCTCATGTTCTAGATTTCAGTACGGTTCAGTTAGACGGTTATTTGACTTATGATGTGGAGCCAGCAGCTATTTTGGAGCATCAGATTCGGAAGTTGAGATCAAAGGATATAGCTTCAGTGAAGGTGCAGTGGAGAGGTTGGCCCGTGGAGGAGGCTAGCTGGGAGACCGAGCGGGAGATGCGGAGAATATATCCTCACCTGTTTGAGGCTTTAGGTATATTTCTTGAATCATTCAAGGACGAACGTTTGTTTAAGTTGGGGAGGATGTGATGACCCAGCCAGTCGTCTCATGAGTTACCGCTCTGTTTTCCCCCATTTCAGCTTCTTTACACTTCGTTATCCGTGTTTTATGTGATCGGGTTGATTAGTTTGAGTTCGGAGAGGATTTTGGTAAGAAATAAGACAGTCTCTTTTAAGAAGGCTTAAGTTGGAAAAGTCAATTGGATGTTGACTTATGTGTTAGAGGGCTCGGATGTGAGTTCTGATGGTTCGGTTAGCTTTGGGAGGTGATTTGTGACTTAGGAGCGCGATCGGAATGGGTTTTGGAGTTGTAGAGAAAATTTACCCTTGATTGGCGATGTTGATAGTTTGGCGATTTCCGGTTGATAGGAGAGATTTTTATATAGGGGCGGAAAGGAATTCCGAGAGTTACAGTAGCTTCATTGTGTCATTTGGAATGTGTGTACAAAATTTCAGATCATTCGGGTGAAATTTGATAGACTTTTTATCGAAAGCATAATTTAAGAGTTCTTGGAGTTCTTAGGCGTGAATCCCATGTTAAATTGGTGATTTGATGTTGTTGTGAGAGTCCCGAGGTTTTGAACAAGTTTGAATGATGTCATGGGATGTGTTGGTACAATTGCTTTGAAGTCCGGGGGGTTTGGGCGAGTTCCGGGTAGGTTCCGGGATGTTTTAGGCCAAAAATCATAGCTGTAGCAGATCCAGAAGGGTTGCAGACCTCGGAACTCACCAGCGCGGTCCGCATAAAATGAAGTGCATCTGCGGTGAGTGTTGTGCGGACCGCACAAAATGTTGTGCAGCCGCGGTAGGTGCTGTGCGGACCACACAAAATGGTGTGCGGCCGCGGTGAAGAACATTTCGTTGGTCTTACTTCGGAAGCTCATATCTTTTAATCTACAAGGAATTTTGAGATGATTCAAAAACAAGAGTTGTATCCCTTCGTATATGGTTTACAGAAAGGTAAAGATATTGTAATTTGGACATCTGTAACGAAAGTTACAGCCAAAATACTAAAGTCTATAACTGCAGAAGAAAGCATGTGCGGCCGCAGTCGTTTTTGTGTAGACCGCACTGGCTTTGTGCAGAACGCGGTAAATTTTGGGCAGCCCGCGAAGGTGGAAATCTATGGGGTACTCTATAAATACGAGGTTTTAGGTTTTATTTGATATTTTGACCTAGAGAGCTCGATTTTTGGCAATTTTTCGAAGGTTTTTCAAGGAATTCATCAGGGTAAGTGATTCTAACTCAGATTTAAAGTTATTATTTAATTCATGATTTAGAATGGAATTTGGGAAGAAAATTGTGAAATCTTTAAAAAATGTAAAATGATGATTTCACGGACCAAATGGTATTTAAATTGGATAATTTTCGTATGGGTGGACTCGTGAGAGTATAAGGATTCTAGTTTTGTGAATTTTTTCAAATTTCGAGATGTGGTCCTGTGGGTCGGGTTTAACCAATTTCTGGAATTTTGTGGTAATTCAATTGTTTTCACTTGAGCTTTGTTCCATTAGCATAATGTGACGTATTCGCTCTGATTTTGGATAGATTCGACGTGCGTGGAGGCCAATTCGAGGGGAAAGGCATCGCGAGCTAGAGAATTAGCCAGTTCGAGGTGAGTAATGATTGTAAGCGATGTCCTGAGGATTTGAAACCCCGGATTGCACATTAGTGCTATATTGAGGTGAGACACGCGCTGACGATGAGCGTGGGGTCGTTTACTATTGGGGATTGTGATTTGGCCTTTCTCGAGTGATGTTTTTACCGCGTATTCGACTGAAACTTGTTTGTTATCATAATGGTTTGGGCTGATTACCATATTTGGGCTTCGTGCTAACAATTTGAACCCTCCGGGGATTTTTATCACTATTTCCTCACTGTTTTGATTTATTTCTTGAACTTAGTTCTGTGGTTTCCTACTGTTTTACAACTCAGCCATTTTACTCAGTTTTGAGACTTAAATGATATTTCCAAATGATGTTTTAGGTTGAGAACTACTGTTTTACTAATTCCCGAGGGGCTTGTGATGATACTTTTTGGACTGAGTGCGGCCGAGGGCCAGATGTGAGGATAAACTGAGTGATATGAGGCCGAGGGCTTGAGATACATTTATATTCCATGAGGTGGCTTGAGTGATGTGAGGCCGAGAGTCGAGAGTTGATGCCACGAGATGGCTTGATATTGCGCTTGGGCCGTAAGGGACCCCTCCTGGGGCTGGTAGTGTTCTGAGTTGCTGCCCGAGTGGCGGATTTCTACTTGTTAATTACCTGCCAAATTACTTGTTTTACTGGTTGAAAAAGGAAGTTTACTTGATATATCACTAATTTACTATTTTAAGTGATTTTACTGCTTTGGTATAGATTACTTTGTATTTGCACGTGTTTTCTTGCTTTCAGCCATTATTTATATTTATTACTCACTGAGTTGGAGTATTCACTTTACTCAATGCACCCCTGTGTGCAGATTCAGGCGCAGCAAGTCCCGCTCCTGAGTGCTGATCCCTCCAATCTAGGCGGTGTTTCGGAGACTACGAGGTAGCTGTTGGCATCCGCAACCCCCGTGTCTCCCTTATCTTATTACTTTTATATTCTTCAAACAGTTGTACCAGATAGTATATTTAGTAGACTCGTATCAGGATCCTTAGTTGCTCATGACTTGTGACACCCCAGTTTGGGCTATGTCGTGATGGTTTCTTCTATTGTTATTTATAATTTTGCAAATTATTGCTATTAAATCATGATTTAAACTGTTTTATGGTAATTAACTGCTTAAAAAAGTGTATTGTGTTGGACTGGCTGGCCTTGTCTTCACGAGAGGCGCCATCATGACCGGGTTCGCGGTTAGGGTCATGACAATTCCATGTCCTAATGTTCACTAGATGGTTTACGTAATTTGATAACATTTTCATGCGTAGTATAAATATATAGGGGGGACATTGGGTCACCCTACCTGCCCCTACATGGGTAGAAAAACTTGGTTTTTGCTCCATTGACTAGAACAAATGTGGATGTTGTTGATAAACAGGACATAATTAGTTTTGACATTTTTGGGGGGATTTTGATATATAAAAGGTCATGTATATGAAGAACCATTCTAACTTATCGAATGCCTTTTCAAGGTCAATTTTGACCAGCATTTTGCCATTATTTCGTTTTGTTTTTTTGAATTGATGAATAAGTTGTTGAATAATAATGGCATTGTCACTGACCCTTCTATTTTTAATGAAGCTAGATTGAGTAGGGCTTATGAGAGTAGTAAGCATTGGCTTTGGCCTGTTTGCAATGATTTTTGTGATAATCTTGTAAATAGTATTGTATAGACTAATTGGCCAAAAATTATTGAGGTTGTAAGCATTGGGGAATTTTGGAATTAGGCAGAGATAGGTAGTATTGATCTCTGGAGGGATGGCATGTTCACTAAAAATTTTGTAATAGAAAACCCTAACAAAGTTTCCTAAAATTTTCTAGTATTTTTGATTAAAAAAAGGGTGTAATCTATCATGCACCGAAGATTAAAAAGGCTTGAGGGGAAAAATAGTTGTATTAATTTCACTATCAAGTAAGGCATTATCTAATGGTGTAAGGTCAACATTATGGAAACTAGTTGAACTATGTAACATGTGGGTCCAATTTGCATATGTATGACTAGTAGTAAATAGAGAGGTAACGTGTTCAAGGGTATGATTAAGGATATCTTGGTGATTATCTAGCCATGCACTTTCACTGTTCCTAAAGAAGATAATGTGGTTTTGGACTCTTCCTATTAGAGGTACTAATTTGGAAAAAACTAGTGTTAGTATCTCTCTCGTTTAGCCAATTAATTCTCGACCTTAATTTCCAATAGTGTTCTTCAAGTTTAAGTATGTTATTGTAGTCTCTGAGAAGGTTCTCTTCCAACTCTTGATGAAAGAAACTATGGTTATAATGAGGGGATTTTTGGATACCGTTTAATCTGGCTAGGAGTATTTTTTTTATCCCTAATTATATTGCCAAAGTGTTCTTTACCCCAAATTTTAATATAGTCAGTACAGGTTTTGGTAGCGTCTATTAAGTCTTTATTACTCCATTGATTCGCAACAATGTTACCAAAATTTGGATGAGTGCACCAAATATTTTCAATACGAAAAAAAATTTCACAGTGATGATTGATGTTATTTAATCTTACTAGAATTGGTTTATGGTCCGAGTGGGTTTTTGGGAGATGAGTGATAGTAACATTTAGAAATAATTTTAACTAATCATCGTTTGCTAAAACACGATATAATCTTTATATAGTTAACCCTTTCATTTTCCTATGTTTAGACCACGTGAATTTGCTACCCTTGAAACCATGGTCGATAAGATTACAACAGTCCATATTTTCGCACAGTTTTGAAGCTCTAGATATTTTCAATGGTCTTCCACCTATTTTTTCATTACTAGGGATAATGTCATTTAAGTCCTCACAACATCCAAGGTCCCTTATAATTTTATGAAAGAATTTTAAGTTTATCCTACACAATATCTCTAAGTTGGACTTTTGTACTATCATATATAGCTGAAAAAGGCCATTTAAAATTAAAAGGGCGTACCTCTAAAAGAGCATGAATTTCTTGACCATTTTTTTGAGAAGTGTTCCACTGTCACCATATTGTGATTATAGAGGATGGCCATGTCTCCTGATTGGCCATCCGCAGGAACCTCTGTGAGCTCAGAGAAGTTGAATTCATTTAGAAGGGGGGCATGCAACAACATCCTAGTCTCAAGAAGGGCTACCATGCAGGGTTTATGAGTGTCAATTAATTTCCTAAAATTACGACGGAATCATCATTATTGTCACCTCTAACGTTCCAAAATATTATAGTAGTGGCTCTATTCATTTGAGATACTTGTTGTTGGTTGACAATTGACTCCCTCTCCACTGAGTTGTGGCTCCTCTTTCTTGATGAGACTAGGATTATTGCATGTTTTCCTACTGTGGGATCTTGTGGTGGTCGAACATGCATTGAGCACTTGTATATGGTATTGGGGCAGCTGAATATGTATTTCTTGCTCCATAATTTTGGGAAGAGTAGTATTTTTACCTCGTTTAGGCTTGAAAATTCCACACTCGGTTGAGTACCTTATGGAAGGGGTTCTTCTTCTTCCTCTACTGGATGTTGTGGTGGATCTTGTCCTAGCACATTGACTTGGATGTTGTATTCCAGATTTACTGGGGCCATGTTTGGTAGATTGCTCGATTCCTGGACTACATGGTGACTCCAAGGTATGAAGATCGGGTTTATTGTCATGCTTTCCTCCGATGGAAAGAATGGTAGATTCATTGGAAGATTGATGAATTGGTTGGTTTTTTTTAGTAGATTCCATTGTTCCTACATGTCAAAGATTAGTGTGTGATTCATGTGAGGAGCCAGAGGGTGTAGGATATTGTTGATCCATGCTTGATTGGTGTAGTTGTTCATTACTATATGCATTCATTCCAATATTAGTCGGGCTAGGTAGCGGGTATTCAAGATTATTATTACCATCTCTTGATTATTAATTGGATGTTTAAGGTTATTGCATGGAATGCATGCTTCCAGCCAAGAGGTCGGTTGGTAATTTTGAGGTTGATGGGGGTGTGAAGAATAGTGATTGATTTTGTAATTGTGGTGGCATAGGTGGAAGGTTGGCCAAGGAATTATGTGTTGGTTTGGGATGTGAACTAGCCGAAACCTTCTCCTGGTTGTGAGTGGAAGTCTCGGCATTCTCTTCTTGTGTGTTATTTATTTGGTTAGTGTTGGTAATAGGATTGGTAGTTATCCTAGGTTTCTTGATTTCTATGGAATTCTTTATCTGCATAGGAGATAATTGGCTTGGCGTGTGGGAATATATAAAATTTTGGTGGATTTTGTTGTTGCTAGGTCCTCTGAATAATCCGCCATTTTGCTACCCTCCTTTGCATGCATGTCCATGTGTAATGTTGACGAGGTAGGGTTAATGGATTGGGTAGTGGTAATATCCATTTTAGGATTAGTTATTTCCTTTAGTTTAGAGGTAGCTAAGTAATTACCTATTTTGTTTTTAGTGGAAGATTCATCTAATGATTGGGGTGTTAGTTCCAAAATATCATTTGTCTTGGACACATGTAGGAATTTATCTTTTCTACTTTGCATGCATTGGGTGTTAGGGATTATAGCCAGATTTCTTGCTAAACCATTTTCGAAAACCATGGGCTTTTCATCCTTACTTTGTAGAATCTCAAAAACATTATTAGATTTTTGGCCAACATTTGAGGAGAGGATATTAGTATTAGAGTTTTTGTCCGTGGATTGTCTAAATTTTGAGTCAGTAGCAGGTGCATTGGAGAGATTGTTTCCCATATATTTGAATTTAGGAAAATTAAACTTTTGGGAATTAGAAGACATACCTGTGTCAGTGTCATTGAGTTTTGGGCGTGTACCTGGATTGATTACCTTAGTATTGGGATTGGCTTAACTCCAGTAGTCTTTTTTTCTTGTTAAAGGTGACAGTCACCCAATCACTTTGAGTGTCTTGTTTTGAGATATCTGCTGGACTTCCTTGTTGCTCACTGGGATTGGGAGGTAATAAAAATATTGAACATTTTGATTGGTTGTGGCCTAATTTACCACAATTGGTGAACAAAAAGTTTCCACCCTCATAATGTATATGTGTTTATAGCTTCCAATATAAATAAAAGGCTTTACCAGCTTTTCCATTGATACTTTAATACATAGTCTAGCATATCTACCTCTTAGAGTAGAGGAGGTGCAACCATCAATCCTAAGTAATCTGCCAATTGTATTTCCAATTTTTTGTAAAATGGTAGTCATAAAATTCACTAGGGAGTTGGGGAAGATGAACCCAAACTGCTGATTTCAGTTGTTTTGCCTCACTGACTACAAATTGTGGCTCCCATTTTTGTACTAATAGGTGGTAACCATTAATAAACCAAGGTCCATTACTGAGTGTTCTGGACATATTTTCCTCCTTGTTGAACTTTACTATGAAGTAATCATCCCCTAGATCCATAAGGGTGAAGTTTTTTGTTGGCTTCCACAACTGATATAGTTTTCTCTTTAGGTATTGGTGTAGGATATGTTTTTCCATTAGTTTAATAATAAGAGAATATCTCCATGGTTGATAAATCCTACGGAGGTCGTCTACTGTGAGTGGGACTTGTAGGTTATCATTAAGATTTTGGATTGCTTGGGAGCAAAGATTTTGGCTAGGCAAATCTTGAATTAGGCTGTGTAGTTGCATAAGGGTGTCTTGAGTAGTAATTGGTTCTAGAGGCGGTTGAGAAACGTGAATATTGATAGAGTCCAAAAGGAGAATCTCTTTATATGATGAGTTGGGGTGGTGAGGTATTTTGGCTAGTGTAGTCGTGGAAGAATTATTTCCTTCATCAGCATGTTGAGATTCCTTACATGGTGTTGATGTAGGTGGATTAATACCTTTATTTTTGTGAAGGATATCCGGAGGTTTAGGAGGGATTTGAGAAGATTGATGAGCGGAGGGTGGGGAATTGTCTATTGTTGCTATGGAATATTGAAGAAGAGAGTAGTGAGAAGGTAGACCTTCTCTCTCAGTGATCTCACTTAATGAATCCTCAAAATTCACTATTATCATTTTTAGCCATTCAAAAAAAAAAAAACTAATGACAATCGGTGGCTATAAATTATAATATACATTTTATAGCTCAAAACTAATTTTAGCGGTTAGCCACTGAAATTGACAAACCCAAGTATCACAGAAACACAATGGGAGATGGCTTCTAAGATAGCTTTTAATTTATTCAAAGGGAATCATTCATTATTTTATTCTTTTTAGGCTTCTATGCTATTTAGATATTAATATTTTATACATACTTGTGAAGAATATAAAATTAAAACTTTTGTGATAAATGTTACTTTTTGTCTTTTCCTATATGAGTTCATTATGTGCCCATACTGTAAGTGAGATAAATAATTAAAATTTTAGTATTATTTTTGGAGTGTTTCTCTTTTTAAGATTTTTATTATTTATATCATGCATAGTCTTCACTATAAAAAATACATACAAAATAAAATGTCACTATACAAAAAATATAATTAATAGACTGTCACTATACAATTTATATATAATGGACTATCAGTATACAAAATATACTATCACCGTATAAAAATATACAAAATAGACTGCCACAGTATAATTTATATACAATAGACTGTCACTATATAAAATATATACAAAATAGACTGTCATTATACAAAAATATACTAAATAGACTGTCACTATACAAAATAGACCGTCACTATACAAAAAGTATATTAAATAGACTGTCACTATACAATTTATATATAATAGACTGTCACTATACAAAATAGTCTGTCACTATACAAAATTATACAAATAGGACGGTCATTATATGATTTATATACAATAGACTGTCACTATACAAAAAATATACTAAATAGACTGCCACTATACAAAAATATAGAAAATAAACCGTTACTATACAAAAATTAAAGGCAGAAATTATTATTTTCATCAACTTTCAACATAAAAGCTTTCCGGAAACTCGTCCGAACTGCGCACGCAAATCAAAAAGGAATAAAATGAGGTTTTAAAGACCTCGGAACCCAGAATCAAGTTCTAAACTATAAAATAACCTTTTGGGTCATTACACAAATGCGATATAACCTTTTGGTTAACATAAATATAACCAAAGACCGGTAAAAAGGGAGAATAAGCACATTTACTGTGTATTCTTCTAATCCTTTTTTTTTTTTGTAACAAAAATTACTAAGAACAAAGTTTACCTTTTTCCCAAAAATAAATTTCATATTTGGCTCCACATGTTTGTAATGTGTTCAATGAGACAAGATGAAGTTCATCGTATGATTGAATTTTTTCGATCATCTCCTGGTAAGCCGGTTAATGTAACAAAAAGGTTTGCTCTATTCACAAGCTCTATGACATGTAGATCAGCCTTTGGACAAGAATACAAGGAGCAAGATGAATTTGCACGATTAGTCAAAAAAGTGTCAAACTTAATGGAAGGGTTTGATGTGGCTGATATATTCCCTTCATTGAAGTTTCTTCATGTGCTTACTGGAATGAAGGCTAAAGTGATGGATGCACACAATGAACTAGATGAGATTCTTGATAATATCATCACTGAGCACAAGAAGGTTACAAAGACCAATTGTGAATCAGGAAGTGAAGGTATAATTGATGTACTGCTAAGACTTATGAAGGAAGGAGGTCTTCAATTTCCAATCACTAACGACAACATCAAAGCTATTATCTTTGTAAGTACTATATACTACATATTTCTACCTTCATTGTTAGTATTCCTTCTGTTCTACTTTATGTGATACTTATTTTTATTCTTTTACATAAAGAATGACGTATTCCTATATAAGAAATAATTTAACTTTAAACTTCTTATTTTACCTTTAATAACATGCTATCATAGCCACAGGTATTTCATGACATATTTATTACCACAAGTGAAATTGATGAAGTAATATGATTTATCTTCAACATTAACGTTCTCAAATTGCATAATTAATTTTTGTACTTAAAGAGTCACTTTAGTTAGCTTTCAAATAGGACAACTATCTTACTTTCATCATAAAATTTACACATTTGAAAATTACAACAAATGTTATTTCAATCACCACAACTTGGCACTAGGATAACGAAACAAGTAGCAAAATAACATGATAAAAATTATTTTGGGTTTTGGCATAGAAAATTTAAAAGTTCCTTTCGGTGTAGAATAAAGGTAGTAGCACAAACGTAGTACAGATATGTTATTTGAATATTTCAGTAGAAATTTGTCAAGAAGTTTGTAAGAGAAATGAATATGGTAATTTGCTCGAAAATGAAGGACATGTTTGCTGCGGGAACAGAAACTTCAGCAACAACAATTAATTGGGCCATGGTCGAAATGATGAAGAATCCAAGTGTATTTGCCAAAACTCAAGCAGAGGTAAGAAAAATCTTGAGAGGGAAAGAAACTTTTGGTGAAATTGATGTCGAGGAGTTCAAATACCTAAAGATGGTCATTAAAGAAACTTTCAGACTCCACCCTCCGCTACCTCTTTTGCTTCCAAGAGAGTGTAGAGAAGAAACAGACTTAAATGGCTACACTATTCCATTGAAAACAAAAGTCGTGGTTAATGTTTGGGCAATGGGAAGAGATCCAAAATATTGGGATGATGTAGAAATCTTTAAACCTGAGAGATTTGAAAATAACTCTATGGATTATACTGGTAATAATTTTGAATATCTTCCATTCGGTAGCGGAAGGAGAATTTGCCCTGGAATATCATTTGGTTTAGCAAATGTTTATTTTCCACTAGCTCAATTGTTGTATCATTTTGACTGGAAACTCCCAACTGAAATCAATCCAAGTGAACTAGACTGACTGAGGCGGCTGGAGCAGCTTGTGCTAGAAAGAATGACCTACACTTAATCGCTACTCCTTATAAACATTGTCAAGAGTGATCTCATGGCGTCAAACCTTTTCTTAAAAGAAGAATCTTGCAATTGAATTTCGTTGTCAACCACTGTACTTTCTTCCTTTGCTGCTTTGGTTCTAGTATTTGCGTCGTCTTGCATATAGAAATATGTCATTATAGTTTTCGACACAAGCTGTCTAATAAGATTTTCTGTTGTTTTTATATTTTTGAATGTAGTGAGGACAGGGGCGGATCTACATATAAAAATAGGGTGCTCGGGCACCCATTAACCTCGACCCCGAACACGTATAATTATATAGAGAATTTAAAAAAAGGAATATAACACAATAGCAAGCACCCAGATAACAAAAGGCTTGGTGGGTGCTTTGGTTTATGATGGGTGATGAAGGGCTCTAAAAGTCTACGGGCTCTAATATCAAGCACTAACTTTCTTTTGCTCCATTAATTATTTGGTCATCTATTTTGCTCTTTCGGTTTTCACTGGCGACTTTTGTTTCGCAAATACTACTACTTTTATTCTTTTGGTTCTAACTTTGTTTAACCTTTGTTTTTTTTTTTACTTTATCTAATTCTCCATAGCAAAGAAAGAAAAGAATATGTGCTTTTAAAAACCAAGGATTCCTCCAGAACCGTAAATTGTGTTACTCTGATGGTAAGCAACCTCCACTTCCAACCAAGAGGTTGTGAGTTCGAGTCTCCCCAAGAGCAAGGTGGGAAGTTCTTGGAGGGAAGAATGCCGAGAGTCTATTGGAAAAAGACGCATACCTTACCCCTACCCTGAAGGAATAGAGAGGTTGTTTCCGAAAGGCTGCGTTGTTGTTGTTGTATCACATTTTTACGGCGTCGTTCATATTGGTACTAGAGTTTTCTCATTAATTTTTTTATCTCCATATTTAAATAGTTGTATACTTATACGATATATTAGTAGTAATTTTACGTCAAAAAAAGTTAAACACCCACGAACCCAAAATCCTGGATCCGCCAACGAGTGAGGTGCGGTCCATGAGGACACAATATACATACTTACATCCCTCTAGTATAAAGAAGAGTAATATGATGGCATCATCATATTCTGTTTTGTGAATTGTTGATCTTGAGCTATGTGAGTTTTGATGAATAACAAACGAAATGTTCTTGTCAGTTACTTATCGACATAAACCCAACTGAGTTTAAAATATGAGTTAATTAATGAGATTTTTACACAAATAGCTAACTCGATTCATTATTTAATTTTCATAACCGCTATACATAGATTATACACGGTCCTGGATATATTATATATAAATTGTTTTTATACCATATATAATTAACAAGGTATGGAAGAATCAAATTGGTATATTATTCCATATAGGGATACATATATATATACATGTACATCAGGTGCTAACTAAGGAAAGAAATAAAAGAGATTCCTACAAATCTGCTATTTATATATGGGTTATGTATATTACTAAGAAACAGTCTATGTTCATTGTGTAAAGTGTCTAGGTTCATTCTGTAACACTCCCCCTCAAGCTGGAGCATATATATTGATCATGCCCAGCTTGTTACAAAGGTAATCAACCCGAGTGCCATTCAATGCTTTAATAAACAAATCAGCTAGCTGCTCTCCTGTCTTCACGTAGCCAGTAGAAATCAAGTTCTCTTGAATCTTCTCATGAATAAAATGACAGTCAACTTCAATATGTTTGGTTTTTTCATGATACACTAGATTTGAGGCAATATGGAGTGCAACTTGATTATCACACCAGAGTTTTGATGGAGTAGGATGCTTCAACCCAATTTCATTTAAAAGGTGATGTATCCACATTATCTCACATGTTGATTGTGACATAGCTCTATACTCGGATTCTGCACTGGACCTAGGTACAACATTTTGTTTCTTACTTCTTCATGATACCAAGTTTTCACCAACAAATACACAGCAGCCAGTAGTAGATCTTCTATCAATCTTGGATCTAGCCCAATCTGCATTTGCAAAACAATCAATGCGAGAATAACCGTGATTGCTGTATAATATGCCAAGTCCAGGAGCTCCTTTTAAGTAACATAGGATCTGCTCCAAAGCCTCCCAATGTTTAACTGTGGGCGCAGACATGAACTGGCTAACCATACTCACTGCAAAAGCAATATCTGGACGAGTAACAGTGATATAGTTTAATCTCTCAACTAACCTCATGTATCTATCTGGATCATTAAATAGATCGTCATCATCTTTCATAAGATGCAAATTAGGAACCATTGGAGTACTGTAAGGCTTGGCAGCCAGCTACCGGTTTCTGCTAGTAAGTCAAGAATATACTTTCTCTGAGATAGAAAAATTCCCTTCTTGCTTCTAGTTATTTCTACTCCCAAGAAGTATTTCAGTTGTCCCAAGTCTTTTGTATGAAACTTAGTATGTAAGAAAAACTTGAGAAAAGAGATTCTTACATAATCACTCCCTGTGATAACAATTTCATCCACATATACAACAAGGAGAATAGATCCAGCTGTTGATTGCTTGTAGAAGGCAGAATGATCACATTTGCTCTTTTTCAGCCCAAATTCTAGAACTATTTCACTAAATTTACCAAACCAAGCCCAGGGACTATGCTTCAAGCCATATAAGGATTTCTTCAAATGGCAGACTTTTCCATACTCCCCTTGAGCAACAAAACCAGGTGGTTGCTCCATATATACCTCTTCATGGAGATCACCATGAAGAAAAGCATTCTTAATATCCAATTGATGCAAAGGCCAATTCTCAGAAGCAGCTAGAGAAATGAACAAGCGGACAGAAGTAAGTTTGGCAACCGGAGAGAAGGTGTCTGAATAATCCACCCCATAAGTCTGAGCATATCCCTTAGCCACAAGTCTGGCCTTAAGTCTCGCCAGAGAGCCATCAGGATTAACTTTAACCGTGAACACCCACTTGCATCCACTGCTTTCTTTCCACCGGGTAAATCCACTAAATCCCAAGTGTGGTTTTTCTTTAAGGCATGTATTTTCTCAAGCATTGCTTCAGACCATCCAGGATGATTCAAAGCCTCCTTCACCATTTTGGGTATAGAAATAGAGTCTAGAGACACAACCAAAGATATAGATGCAGGAGACAAGTGGTCGTAGGAAACAAAATTAGTAATAGAATAAGTGGATTTACAAGTACGTATACCTTTGCAAAGAGCAATTGGAAGGTTAAGGTCTTCTGGAGGATCAGATGGAGGCAAATTTGATGATGAAGGAACTAGTGCAGAACATGTATCATTCGTCTGTTGCCTCCGCGAGTAAACTTGAGCAATTTGTAGTCTTGCTAACACAGTTGGAGCATGTGATGAAGGTAGAATAATGGATTGGTGCTCAATAGAACTAGGAGATGGAGGAACATCATCTCGTTTTTCAATCAAAGTACGAGTAACCTGATATACTAGCCACTCATCTTCCTCCCCCTGACTTGTAGAAATGGGAGGTCCATAGAAGAATGTTGTAGTATCTGAAAATACCACATCAGTTCACACCAAATACTTGCCAAGTTCAGTAGAATAACACTGATACCCCTTCTGAAGGCGAGAATAGCCAAGGAAAATACACTTCAATGCCTTGGGATCCAACTTGATAATAGTTGGTCGAACATCTCGAACATAACATGTGCTTCCAAATACCTTAGGTTCCACTGGAAATAATGACTTGCTTGGAAAAAGGACATTGTAAGGCACATTACCACCAAGCACAGTAGACGGCATGCGATTAATCAGAAAACAAGCCGTAGAGACCACATCAGCCCAGAACTATTTAGGAACCTTCATTTGGAACAAAAGAGCCCGAGCTGTCTCAAGTAGATGCCTATTCTTCCTTTCAGCAACTCTATTTTGAGAGGGTGTATCAACACATGAAGACTGATGTAGTATACCATATTGTCTCATATATGACCGAAATAACTATGACATGTATTCTTTAGCATTATCACTCCTTAGAATACGTACTGAAGCATTCAATTGAGTTTTGTCTTCAGCACAGAAGGCAGAAAAATGAGCAAACACTTCAGAGTGGCTCTTCATAAAGTAAATCCAAGTCATTCGAGAAAAATCATCTACAAAGTTGAAAAAATACTTATGCCTAGTTTTGGAAACAACGGGACATGGTCATCAAACATCAGAATGAACTAACTCAAAAGCTGACTCAAATCGTTTATTAACCCTTGGACTTAACGAGATGCGATGATGTTTTGCAAATCGACATGACTCACAATCCAATGAAGAAATATTCTGAAACTGAGGACAAAGCTTCTTCAACAAAGGCAGAGAGGGGTGTCCCAATCGACAATGTGCTTCAAATGGAGACACAACACTAGAGCATGCAATAGATCGTGGCTCCCATTCATCAAGGATGTAGAGATCACCAGATAAATATCCTTTACTAATAACCTGTTTTGTTGTAATATCTAGAAACAAACAATGATCGGGAAAGAATTCAACACAACAATTAAGGTCTTTAGTAATTTTACTAACATAAATTAAATCAAGTTAAAGACCAAGTTTGGTAGACTTAATACAAATGACAGGGTAATAGAGAAAGTTGATTTAACAACCCCAGATCCAACACTGCTACATGTCGATCCATCAGCTACAGTAATTGGAGAGGGTGCTTTATATGAGCGAAAGCTAGAAAAAAATATTTGGATTACCTGTCATGTGATTTGTGGCACCTGAATCGATCACCCATTTATTGGAAGAGGTGATAAGACATGTTTTATCTGACCTAGCAAAGGCAGTAGCTAAAGAAGATTCCTTAACTGATTTATGATTTTGAAGGAACTTAAGAAACTCATCCGAAACCAAGATTGCTGGACTAGGAGTTATTGCATTATCATTCTTTACCATCATGTTTTCCTTTGAATAACAAACCGATTAAATTAACAAAGGTCCCCAAAGCTAAAAGATACCAAAACACCTCTCTGGTAAACACGAAGTCAATAATCTATTTAACAGAACTTCACTCCAATAATCCTTTCAACCAAATCAAAGAACCAAACAAATCTGTCCCCAAATCAAATAAAATCATAGACCAACAAAGTTTCTGATAAGGGAATTCCCAACAGATAATATCAAGTCTCAAATTGTAACAAAGCATCTTACAAGGAAGACCCAACAAATACCAATTCACAAAACAAGCAATCAGATGCAAAAATATTGTTCCACGACTACTTCAGTATCCCAAAAACAAACCAAATAGTAGAAGAACTCAAACCTGACCAAAATTGATGTAATATAACCTTGTCCGAGTCTGTTCTTTACAAAAATAAGGTTCTGTTATCAGAGGATAACCAAAAATCGATCGAAAATAATCAAGCTGATCTCGGAGAACAAAGCTGGACAGAGAATGGACCACACACGCACCTCACGTGTCTACCGGGAAGTTTTGGTCAACTTCGGCGAGACAAACTCAACTTCGGCGAATCCATAGATGTGGCTTCGATACCATGTAATCAACAAGGTATGGAAGAATCAAATTGGTATATTATTTCATGTAGTGATACATATATATACATGTACATCAGGTGCTAACTAAGGAAAGAAATAAAAGAGATTCATATAAATCTGCTATCTATATATAGGTTATGTATACTACTAAAAAACAATTTATGTTCATTGTGTAAAGTGTCTGGGTTCGTTCTGTAACACTATATATCCACCGGCTATCTTTAATATGAGAGAAGTCATTTTTTGAGGAACATTGTTACTAGTGATCAAATTAACCTTGAAGCTGAAGTAAAAATTTAGTGAAAGTCGAGTTAGTCAGAGAACTAGAAAAGAACGAAAAGCTTCAAGTTAGTTTGAACAACATTAATCTACAAGACAAAGGATCCACTATCATTTGCTGGGAAATCTGGAAATAATGGTCCTCTTGTGGGCATGGCAACAAGAAAAAATACAATAACAACACTAGCTCCTACTCCCCAATAAAGCTGGAATCAAGTCATGTGGCAAACACCTCCTACGGGCAAAATCAAAGTCAACACTGACAGTAGCTTTATCAAAGGAACTGATAGTGCTGGTATAGGGGGCATTGTGAGGGACAACAACGGCGACATAATCATGGCCTCCTCTTTGGTTAAACAGTAATAGCAACAACATGACATAAGCTCTGGCTGCTGAGTTTGGAGTGAAATATATAGTACCGCCAGCATGAGTACACTAATTTTGTTCTTGAATTCAACTCCCTGATTTGTGCAAATATGCTGACCAACAGAACGACCAACAATATGAAGATCAAACAGATTGCACACAACATCATCAACATCATAAATGAGGCAAGCACTGGGGGTGCATCACTGTTTCAGAGAAGGTAATCAGGTGGCTGATTGCGTGACTAAACTTGCTTCTACTTCTAATCGGGCGTTGAAATTCAGAGTTTCCAACATCTCCCTAGAACTATTAAAAGTGTTTTCTTCCCAGATAAATGGAAGTTTTTCGCCATAAGGACAAAGTATGACAAATCTAATTTCTTCATCAGTTAGATGTATATTTGTGTTTTTTGGAAGGACCTTAGCATTTTTGTCTATTAAGTCCTACCTTCCATTTATATTGGTGATGGTATCATCCTGTTGTATTGATTTTGAGGTACGGTATAGCCCCCTCATGCACTTTTTTCTGAATACATCATAATTTAGACCTTGCATCTGGTAGCATTATTTTTTTTTTTTTTTAAACATCTACAGGACAAACGTGAATAATCTTAGGTTACTTGCAAGAATGCTAACATCACTTTATTAATAAAATGACCCTAGCTAATTTCAGTAGTTAATGCGCTATTAGCAAAATTTGAGGAGAAAACTGTGTCATCCATAGCCAAATAGAAGGATATTCTGCTAGGCGACGTATCCCTATCGAATATTAGCTAGGTCAATTATTACTGGCTGAAATCCTATTAAAATCTACTTTAACAATGTTGACTTCATTGAACATTAGCTTGTAATATTCCTGCTAAAAGTAATTAGCTAGGAATATTTCAATAGGAAGTATTCTGCCTTTTTTTTTCATTTGGATTCATAAGTTTTCCTTGCTAAATTTAGCTAGGTATACTTCCTAGCTTACACAAAGACTACCATCACAATTTGAAATAGAATTGATATATATTGAAACCAACATTCAACAATTGAATCAATTCAAATCCCACCAAATTATATAAATGTATCTTGCACAACAATTTCAAATATTACCCTTAGTTCTTAAAGATGAAGTACATTATTTACAAGTAAAATAAAGCATGTCTAAACTTTAAAGAGTAATAACGTCTTCCTCCTTTTTCTTCCTCTTTTCTCATCTAGTATAGTTTTTTCTGCTTCTTCATCTTTATCTGTTGTCATGTTCCTTTCCATGTCTTTCTTCTCTATTACAACACCATCTTTATTTCTAGGTCTAAAAAAAATCAATATCAGTTAGGCTGTCAGCCTGTCAAAGATGCCTGAATATATTCAAGCACCCTATCTCTTCTTTCAACCAAAAGATTGTGAAATGAAGAAAACTCCTCGTAAAATGTGAAACTCTCATACCTTCAACAATAGACACAACAGCTTGAGCACTTCCAGAAAATAAGGTATCCTTGGGGTTCAATTCAAACAAGGTATACGAATTGTTTGCTTCAACTAATTCATAAGAAACTTTTGTTAGAACTGTATATGATCATGCATGCATATTTCTTTTAGAGTCACATTCTAGCTTTAGTGGGAGGATTATTTTACATGAGTATTGTTGTAGTATACCGATATTTTAATGTTTTCTTTGGAACCTACATTGACTTATGTCAATATAGGCATAGGTTTTACAGACGAGCAGGCTACGAGTTAGGACCACCTCCCACTGTAGCAGACTTTGGTGAGCTCCATTTCAGATCATGGAGTTTATTGCTTTGATTCCATCCCTTTTATTTTGTGTTATTATTTCTAGTTAAAAATTTGCACGTGAGTTATGTCCCAAACAAATTGCCCTAATTTTTTAGAGGCTTCATAGACTTTTAGACTCAGAGTTTAAAGCTAGATACTATTATATTTTTGTATCAGATGTTTATTTGACTTGTTTAGCCGAAAGTTAACAAATTGAAAGTTGGAAATTTCCTAGGTTTGAGAGTAGGTCGACTTTACGGTTATCGGGTTTGGATTTTGATTTTGGTACTTAGAATAAGTTCATTTTTCTATTGGAAACTTGTCGGCAAAATTTGGTGCAATTTAGAGTTAGCTAGATAGGATTCGGACACGTAGTTGTGATTATAGAGGTTCTTGAGTTTTCTTTTGAATTTCATGTGTTTTGATGTTCGATTCGTGGTTCTAGATGTTATTTTCATATTTTGATCATGCAAGCTAGTTTATATGATGACATTATACTTGTGTACATATTTGGTTTGGAGCCCGAGGAGCTCGGGTGAGTTTCGAAGGCGTTTCGGATGAGTTTGGGATAGTTGAACACTACTGGTGTGCTTCAGTTCTGGTGCTGAGCTGCAGGTATTGCTTTGCGATGACCTGTTCGCAATTTTGAACTTCACTTTTGCGAAGTTGAGCTTGCAATTACGAAGGGGGATTGGGCAGGGCAGTCTTCGCATTTACGAAAAAAAATCCTCAATTGCAGACATCCCAGACTTCGCTTTTACGATGGCTTGGAAGAAAATATAATCTATTTCCCTTCAATTACCTACTACTTCTCATGTGTTTTTAACATCAAATCTTGTATTTCCATGGTAGAAATTAGGGATTTGGGTAGAAATTGGAAATTTTATAAAATTGGGATTTAGACCTCAAACTGAGGGTGGATTTCAAAATAAATTACATAACCGGGCTCGGAGGTAAATGGATAATCGAATTTTGGTCAGAATCTCGAATTTGATCAAGCAAGCCCGCGGTTGACGTTTTCAAATTCATCAAAGATTGAACCCTTTTCCTTCGTGAGTAGTTTCTAAAGCTTATTTTGAAATGTTTGATCGATAATTGGTAAGATTAGGTTGGTTCTTAGCTGCCATCAAAAACGAATAGCATCAGTGGCAACATAAGTTGACACAAAAGGTGAGATTTTCTGTGACGACTAATATTGCCACTAAATTAATAATTTTCTGTGGCAGCTAAAGTTGCCACTAAATGCCTATAGTGGCGACCTTAGTCGCCACCAATTCTAACGTTCAGTGGCGATTATTTCTCAAAGCCAATTTTTGAAGAGTTCTTACTATACCATTTGTGGCGACAAAGTCGTCGCTAAAAAAAGATCTTTAGTGGCGACTATTTATGGTCGTCATGGATAAGTATCAACAACTTAGTATACTCAACGACAATAGAGTCTCCACTAAAGAACTTTTGTGGCAACATTGTGACATTCTGTTGCGACCTTTGTCGCCACTAATAAGCTCAATTCTTGTAGTGACCATATTAATCAAATAAGAATGGCACGACATCATCCTTCGTGCTTTTACTCTCAACTTCACCAAATAAATCAAATAATAATGGCACGACATCACCCTTCGTGCTTTTACTCTCAACCTCAACAACTAAATCAAATAAGAACAACATGGCATCACCCTTCGTGCATTAACACTCTCCCTCACTAAAACAAGGAGCAATAATAATAGGGAGATAGAAGTGACAACAACAAGTCTTACTTCAACATTTGCTTCCACAATATCAACCTCAACTTTGACTCAATACCCAATCAACACCAAAATCCGTACATCTGATAAGAATGATCAACATAACAATAAACTAGTCTAAACATGGATAATATAATCACGAAAACTAGCCAAATACTAAAGTCTATAACTGCAGAAGAAAGCATGTGCGGCCGCAGTCGTTTTTGTGCAGACCGCACAGGCTTTGTGCGGACCGCGGTCAATTTTGTGCGGCCGACGAAGGTGAAAATCTATGGGGTACTCTATAAATATGAGGTTTTAGGTTTTATTTGATATTTTGACCTAGAGAGCTCGAATTTTGGCGATTTTTCGAAGGTTTTTCAAGGAATTCATCAGGGTAAGTAATTCTAACTCAGATTTAAAGTTATTATTTAATTCATGATTTAGAGTGGAATTTGGGAAGAAAATTGTAAAATCTTTAAAAAATGTAAAATGATGATTTGACGGACCAAATGGTATCGGAATTGGATAATTTTTGTATGGGTGGACTCGTGAAAGTATAAGGATTCTAGTTTTGTGAATTTTTTCAAATTTCGAGATGTGGTCCTGTGGGTCGGGTTTAACCAATTTCTGGAATTTTGTGGTAATTCAATTGTTTTCGCTTGAGCTTTGTTCCATTAGCATAATGTGACGTATTCGCTCTGATTTTGGATAGATTCGACGTGCGTGGAGGCCAATTCGAGGGGAAAGGCATCGCGAGCTAGTGAATTAGCCAGTTCGAGGTGAGTAATGATTGTAAGCGATGTCCTGAGGGTTTGAAACCCCGGATTGCACATTAGTGCTATATTGAGGTGAGACACGCGCTTGACGATGAGCGTGGGGTCGTTTACTATTGGGGATTGTGATTTGGCCATTCTCGAGTGATGTTTTTACCGCGTATTCGACTGAAACTTGTTTGTTATCATAATGGTTTGGGCTGATTACCATATTTGGGCTTCGTGCTAACAATTTGAACCCTCCGGGGATTTTTATCACTATTTCCTCACTGTTTTGATTTATTTCCTGAACTTAGTCCTGTGGTTTCCTACTGTTTTACAACTCAGCCACTTTTACTCAGTTTTGAGACTTAAATGATATTTCTAAATGATGTTTTAGGTTGAGAACTACTGTTTTACTAATGCCCGAGGGGCTTGTGATGATAATTTTTGGACTGATTGCGGCCGAGGGCCAGATGTGAGGATACACTGAGTGATATGAGGCCGAGGGCCTGAGATACATTTATACGCCACGAGGTGGCTTGAGTGATGTGAGGCCGAGAGTCGAGAGTTGATACCACGAGATGGCTTGATATTGCGCTTGGGCCGTAAGGGGCCCCTCCGGAGTCTGCACACCCCAGTGAGCGCGTGTACCCATTATGATGTGAGAGTGAGCCCGAGGGGCTGGTACTATTCTGAGAGTGAGCTCGAGGGGCTGAGATTGTTCTAAGAGGGAGCCCGAGGGGCTGGTAGTGTTCTGAGTTACTGCCCGAGGGGAAGATTTCTATTTGTTAATTACCTGCCAAATTACTTGTTTTACTGGTTGAAAAAGGAAGTTTACTTGATATATCACTAATTTACTATTTTAAGTGATTTTACTGCTTTGGTATAGATTGCTTTGTATTTGCACGTGTTTTCTTGCTTTCAGCCATTATTTATATTTATTACTCACTGAGTTGGAGTATTCACTTTACTCAATGCACCCCTGTGTGCAGATTCAGGCGCAGCAAGTCCCGCTCCTGAGTGCTGATCCCTCCAATCTAGGCGGTGTTTCGGAGACTACGAGGTAGCTGTTGGCATCCGCAACCCCCGTGTCTCCCTTATCTTATTACTTTTATATTCTTCAAATAGTTGTACCAGATAGTGTATTTAGTAGACTCGTATCAGGATCCTTAGTTGCTCATGACTTGTGACACCCCAGTTTGGGCTATGTCGTGATGGTTTCTTCTATTGTTATCTATAATTTTGCAAATTATTGCTATTAAATCATGATTTAAACTGTTTTATGGTAATTAACTGCTTAAAAAAGTGTATTGTGTTGGACTGGCTAGCCTTGTCTTCACGAGAGGCGCCATCATGACCGGGTTCGCGGTTAGGGTCATGACAATTCTATGTCCTAATGTTCACTAGATGGTTTACGTAATTTGATAACATTTTCATGCGTAGTATAAATATATATGGGGGACATTGGGTCACCCTACCTGCCCCTACATGGGTAGAAAAACTTGGTTTTTGCTCCATTGACTAGAACAAATGTGGATGTTGTTGATAAACAGGACATAATTAGTTTTGACATTTTTGGGGGGATTTTGATATATAAAAGGTCATGTATATGAAGAACCATTCTAACTTATCGAATGCCTTTTCAAGGTCAATTTTGACCAGCATTTTGCCATTATTTCGTTTTGTTTTTTTGAATTGATGAATAAGTTGTTGAATAATAATAGCATTGTCACTGGCCCTTCTATTTTTAATGAAGCTAGATTGAGTAGGGCTTATGAGAGTAGTAAGCATTGGCTTTGTTCTGTTTGCAATGATTTTTGTGATAATCTTGTAAATAGTATTGCATAGACTAATTAGCCAAAAATTATTGAGGTTGTAAGCATTGGGGAATTATGGAATTAGGCAGAGATAGGTAGTATTGATCTCTGGAGGGATGGCATGTTCACTAAAAATTTTGTAATAGAAAACCCTAACAAAGTTTCCTAAAATTTTCTAGTATTTTTGATTAAAAAAAGGGTGTAATCTATCATGCCCCGAAGATTAAAAAGGCTTGAGGGGAAAAATAGTTGTATTAATTTCACTATCAAGTAAGGCATTATCTAATGGTGTAAGGTCAACATTATGGAAACTAGTTGAACTATGTAACATGTGGGTCCAATTTGCATATGTATGACTAGTAGTAAATAGAGAGGTAAAGTGTTCAAGGGTACGATTAAGGATATCTTGGTGATTATCTAGCCATGCACTTTCACTGTTCCTAAAGAAGATAATGTGGTTTTGGACTCTTCCTATTAGAGGTACTAATTTGGAAAAAACTAGTGTTAGTATCTCTCTCGTTTAGCCAATTAATTCTCGACCTTAATTTCCAATAGTGTTCTTCAAGTTTAAGTATGTTATTGTAGTCTCTGAGAAGGTTCTCTTCCAACTCTTGATGAAAGAAACTATGGTTATAATGAGGGGATTTTTGGATACCGTTTAATCTGGCTAGGAGTATTTTTTTATCCCTAATTATATTGCCAAAGTGTTCTTTACCCCAAATTTTAATATAGTCAGTATAGGTTTTGGTAGCATCTATTAAGTCTTTATTACTCCATTGATTCGCAACAATGTTACCAAAATTTGGATGAGTGCACCAAATATTTTCAAGACGAAAAAAAATTTCACAATGATGATTGATGTTATTTAATCTTACTAGAATTGGTTTATGGTCCGACTGGGTTTTTGGGAGATGAGTGATAGTAACATTTAGAAATAATTTTAACTAATCATCGTTTTCTAAAACACGATATAATCTTTCTATAGTTAACCCTTTCATTTTCCTATGTTTAGACCACGTGAATTTGCTACCCTTGAAACCATGGTCGATGAGATTACAACAGTCCATATTTTCGCACAGTTTTGAAGCTCTAGAAATTTTCAATGGTCTTCCACCTAGTTTTTCATTACTAGGGATAATGTCATTTAATTCCTCACAACATCCAAGGTCCCTTATAATTTTGTGAAAGAATATTAAGTTTATCCCACACAATATCTCTAAGATGGACTTTTGTACTATCATATATAGCTGAAAAAGGCCATTTAAAATTAAAAGGGCGTACCTCTAAAAGAGCATGGATTTCTTGACCATTTTTTTGTGAAGTGTTCCACTGTCACCATATTGTGATTATAGAGGATGGCCATGTCTCCTGATTGGCCATCCGCATGAACCTCTATGAGCTCAGAGAAATTGAATTCATTTAGAAGGGGGGCATGCAACAACATCCTAGTATCAAGAAGGGCTACCATGCAGGGTTTATGAGTGTCAATTAATTTCCTAAAATTACTACGGAATCATCATTATTGGCACCTCTAACGTTTCAAAATATTATAGTAGTGGCTCTATTCATTTGAGATACTTGTTGTTGGTTGACAGTGGACTCCCTCTCCACTGAGTTGTGGCTCCTCCTTCTTGATGGGACTAGGATTATTGCCTATTTTCCTACTGTGGGATCTTGTGGTGGTCGAACATGCATTGAGCACTTGTACATGGTGTTGGGGCAGCTGAGTATGTATTTCTTGCTCCATAATTTTGGGAAGAGTAGTATTTTTACCTCGTTTAGGCTTGAAAATTCCACACTTGGTTGAGTACCTTATGGAAGGGGTTCTTCTTCTTCCTCTACTGGATGTTGTGGGGGATCTTGTCCTAGCATATTGACTTGGATGTTGTATTCTAGATTTACTGGGGCCATGTTTGGTAGATTGCTCGATTCCTGGACTACATGGTGACTCCAAGGTATGAAGATCGGGTTTATTGTCATGCTTTCCTCTGATGGAAAGAATGGTAGATTCATTGGAAGATTGATGAATTGGTTGGGTTTTATTAGTAGATTCCATTGTTCCTACATGTCCAAGATTAGTGTGTGATTCATGTGTGGATCCAGAGGGTGTAGGATATTGTTGATCCATGCTTGATTGGTGTAGTTGTTCATTACTATATGCATTCATTCCAATATTAGTCGGGCTAGGTAGAGGGTATTCTAGATTATTATTACCATCTCTTGATTATTGATTTGGATGTTTAAGGTTATTACATGGCCTAGAATGCATGCTTCCAGCCAAGAGGTTGGTTGGTAATTTTGAGGTTGAAAGGGGTGTGAAGAATAGTGGTTGATTTTGTAATTGTGGTGGCATAGGTGGAAGGTTGGCCATCGAAGGAATTATGTGTTGGTTTGGGATGTGAACTAGCCGAAACCTTCTCCTGGTTGTGAGTGGAAGTCTCGGCATTCTCTTCTTGTGTGTTATTTATTTGGTTAGTGTTGGTAATAGGATTGGTAGTTATCCTAGGTTTCTTGATTTCTATGGAATTCTTTATCTGCATAGGAGATAATTGGCTTTGCGTGTGGGAATATATAAAATTTTGGTGGATTTTGTTGTTGCTAGGTCCTCTGAATAATCCGCCATTTTGCTACCCTCCTTTGCATGCATGTCCATGTGTAATGTTGACGAGGTAGGGTTAATGGATTGGGTAGTGGTAATATCCATTTTAGGATTAGTTATTTCCTTTAGTTTAGAAGTAGCTAAGTAATTACCTATTTTGTTTTTAGTGGAAGATTCATCTAATGATTGGGGTGTTGGTTCCAAGATATCATTTGTCTTGGACACATGTAGGAGTTTATCTTTTCTACTTTGCATGCATTGGGTATTAGGGATTATAGCCAGATTTCTTGCTAAACCATTTTCGAAAACCATGGGCTTTTCATCCTTACTTTGTAGAATCTCAAAAACATTATTGGATTTTTGGCCAACATTTGAGGAGAGGATATTAGTATTAGAGTTTTTGTCCGTGGATTGTCTAAATTTTGAGTCAGTAGCAGGTGCATTTGGAGAGATTGTTTCCCATATGTTTGAATTTAGGAAAATTAAACTTTTGGGAATTAGAAGACATACCCGTGTCAGTGTCATTGAGTTTTGGGCGTGTACCTGGATTGATTACCTTAGCATTGGGGTTGGCTTAACTCCAGTAGTCTTTTTTTTTTGTTAAAGGTGACAGTCACCCAATCACTTTGAGTGTCTTGTTTTGAGATATCTGCTGGACTTCCTTGTTGCTCACTGGGATTGGGAGGTAATAAAAATATTGAACATTTTGATTGGCTGTGGCCTAATTTACCACAATTGGTGCACAAAAAGTTTCCACCCTCATAATGTATATGTTGTTTATAGCTTCCAATATAAATAAACGGCTTGACCGGCTTTTCCATTGATACTTCAATACATAGTCTAGCATATCTACCTCTTAGAGTAGAGGAAGTGCAACCATCAATCCTAAGTAATCTGCCAATTGTATTTCCAATTTTTTGTAAAATGGTAGAGTCATAAAATTCACTAGGGAGTTGGGGAAGACGAACCCAAACTGCTGATTTCAGTTGTTTTGCCTCACTGACTACAAATTGTGGCTCCCATTTTTGTACTAATAGGTGGTAACCATTAATAAACCAAGGTCCATTACTGAGTGTTCTGGACATATTTTCCTCCTTGTTGAACTTTACTATGAAGTAATCATCCCCTAGATCCATAAGGGTGAAGTTTTTTGTTGGCTTCCACAACTGATATAGTTTTCTCTTTAGGTATTGGTGTAGGATATGTTTTTCCATTAGTTTAATAATAATAGAATATCTCCATGGTTGATAAATCCTATGGAGGTCGTCTACTGTGAGTGGGACTTGTAGGTTATCATTGAAGAAGAGAGCGATCTCACTTAATGAATCCTCAAAATTCACTATTATCATTTCTAACCATTCAGAAAAAACTAATGACAATCGGTGGCTATAAATTACAATATACATTTTATAGCTCAAAACTAATTTTAGCGATTAGCCACTGAAATTGACAAACCCAACTATCACAGAAACACAATGGGAGATGGCTTCTAAGATAGCTTTTAATTTATTCAAAGGGAATCATTCATTATTTTATTCTTTTTAGGCTTCTATGCTATTTAGATATTAATATTTTATACATACTTGTGTAGAATATAAAATTAAAACTTTTGCGATAAATGTTACTTTTTGTCTTTTCCTATATGAGTTCATTATGTGCCCATACTGTAAGTGAGATAAATAATTAAAATTTTAGTATTATTTTTGGAGTGTTTTTCTTTTTAAAATTTTTATTATTTATATCATGCATAGTCTTCACTATAAAAAATATATACAAAATAAAATGTCACTATACAAAAAATATAATTAATAGATTGTCACTATACAATTTATATATAATGGACTGTCAGTATACAAAATATACTATCACCGTATAAAAATATACAAAATAGACTGCCACTGTATAATTTATATACAATAGACTATCACTATATAAAATATATACAAAATAGACTGTCATTATACAAAAATATACTAAATAGACAGTCACTATACAAAATAGACCGTCACTATACAAAAAGTATATTAAATACACTGTCACTATACAATTTATATATAATAGACTGTCACTATACAAAATAGTCTGTCACTATACAAAATTATACAATTAGGATGGTCATTATATGATTTATATATAATAGACTGTCACTATACAAAAAATATACTAAATAGACTGCCACTATACAAAAATATAGAAAATAAACCGTTACTATACAAAAATTAAAGGCAAAAATTATTATTTTCATCAACTCTCAACATAAAAGCTTTCCGGAAACTCGTCCGGACTGCGCACGCAAATCAAAGAGGAATAAAATGAGGTTTTAAAGACCTCGGAACCCAGAATCAAGTTCTAAACTATAAGATGACCTTTTGGGTCATTACACAAATACGATATAACCTTTTGGTTAACATAAATATAACCAAAGACCGGTAAAAAGGGAGAATAAGCACATTTACTGTGTATTCTTCTAATCCTTTTTTTTTTTTTGTAACATTTACTGTGTATACCTAGTCGTTTACAAACTAGGAATAAATGTAGCTAGAGATAAGTGCATAGAGAAAAGTCTTTGGCACTTGAAGCAAAACAATAGAAAGACTTGTAAATTTAATTTGGAGGCTGATAAGGAGAAACAAGTTAGGTATGCCTAACTCACATCTTGTATAGATAGAGAGTTAAAGGCACAATATCCATGTTTTCACTTTCTGAGTGTACTAATTTCATATCATTAGCCTTATTTTTCCAGCAGCCGCATTTGAATGTATATTTCTTTCTTCTATTAAAGCAAATTTCAAAGGCACGATGGAGCTTGAACCTTGAATAAATACTGATGGACCACTTCAACTTTGGAATTATATATGCTTATTTACGTATTTTTGCCTTTTATTCGTTTGAAAAGAAAATTATCCGCGCGATATTTTTGTATATGCAGAAAAGTCAATAGTTGCTAAAAAAAACCCTTTGTAACTATTGACAGTGTTGTTTGTAATGCTTCATTGCTTACTAAGAGCTTCACTCACAAAAATTACTAAGAACAAAGTTTACCTTTTTCCCAAAAATAAATTTCATATTTGGCTCCACATGTTTGTAATGTGTTCAATGAGACAAGTGACGTACTTTTCATTGACAAAAAAAAGTTGCTGAAAAATGCATATCTCATATTTTTTTTTTTAGAGAAATCCTATTTCTTGCCTAAACGAAATGCCTATAAAAGAGCATATATTTGCAACAACAGTTTGCAGAACCTATCAAGCCAAATAATCCCCCCTTTCCCTCCCAAAATGCAGTTCTTCAACTTCTTTTCCCTTTTCCTTTTTGTGTCATTCCTCTTTTTATTTAAGAAATTGAAGAATTCCAATAGCCAAACCAAAAGATTGCCTCCAGGTCCATGGAAATTACCTATTATTGGAAGCATGCTTCATTTGCTAGGTGGATTGCCACATCATGTCCTTAGAGATTTAACCAAAAAATATGGACCAATTATGCACCTTCAACTAGGCGAAGTTTCTCACAAAATAGATCAGCCTTTGGACAAGAATACAGGGAGCAAGATGAATTTGCACGATTAGTCAAAAAAGTGTCAAACTTAATGGAAGGGTTTGATGTGGCTGATATATTCCCTTCATTGAAGTTTCTTCATGTGCTTACTGGAATGAAGGCTAAAGTGATGGATGCACACAATGAACTAGATGAGATTCTTGATAATATCATCACTGAGCACAAGAAGGTTACAAAGACCAATTGTGAATCAGGAAGTGAAGGTATAATTGATGTACTGCTAAGACTTATGAAGGAAGGAGGTCTTCAATTTCCAATCACTAACGACAACATCAAAGCTATTATCTTTGTAAGTACTATATACTACATATTTCTACCTTCATTGTTAGTATTCCTTCTGTTCTACTTTATGTGATACTTATTTTTATTCTTTTACATAAAGAATGACGTATTCCTATATAAGAAATAATTTAACCTTAAACTTCTTATTTTACCTTTAATAACATGCTATCATAGCCACAGGTATTTCATGACATATTTATTCCCACAAGTGAAATTGATGAAGTATTATGATTTATCTTCAACACTAACGTTCTCAAATTGCATAATTAATTTTTGTACTTAAAGAGTCACTTTAGTTAGCTTTCAAATAGGACAACTATCTTACTTTCATCATAAAATTTACACATTTGAAAATTACAACAAATGTTATTTCAATCACCACAACTTGGCACTAGGATAACGAAACAAGTAGCAAAATAACATGATAAAAATTATTTTGGGTTTTGGCATAGAAAATTTAAAAGTTCCTTTCGGTGTAGAATAAAGGTAGTAGCACAAACGTAGTACAGATATGTTATTTGAATATTTCAGTGGAAATTTGTCAAGAAGTTTGTAAGAGAAATGAATATGGTAACTTGCTTGAAAATGAAGGACATGTTTGCTGCGGGAACAGAAACTTCAGCAACAACAATTAATTGGGCCATGGTCGAAATGATGAAGAATCCAAGTGTATTTTCCAAAACTCAAGCAGAGGTAAGAAAAATCTTGACAGGGAAAGAAACTTTTGGTGAAATTGATGTCGAGGAGTTCAAATACCTAAAGATGGTCATTAAAGAAACTTTCAGACTCCACCCTCCGCTACCTCTTTTGCTTCCAAGAGAATGTAGAGAAGAAACAGACTAAAATGGCTACACTATTCCATTGAAAACAAAAGTGGTGGTTAATGTTTGGGCAATGGGAAGAGATCCAAAATATTGGGATGATGTAGAAAGCTTTAAACCTGAGAGATTTGAAAATAACTCTATGGATTATACTGGTAATAATTTTGAATATCTTCCGTTCGGTAGCGGAAGGAGAATTTGCCCTGGAATATCATTTGGTTTAGCAAATGTTTATTTTCTACTAGCTCAATTGTTGTATCATTTTGACTGGAAACTCCCAACTGAAATCCATCCAAGTGAACTAGACTTGACTGAGGCGGCTGGAGCAGCTTGTGCTAGAAAGAATGACCTACACTTAATCGCTACTCCTTATCAACATTGTCAAGAGTGATCTCATGGCGTCAAACCTTTTCTTAAAAGAAGAATCTTGCAATTGAATTTCGTTGTCAACCACTGTACTTTCTTCCTTTGCTGCTTTGGTTCTAGTATTTGCGTCGTCTTGCATATAGAAATATGTCATTATAGTTTTCGACACAAGCTGTCTAATAAGATTTTCTGTTGTTTTTATATTTTGGAATGTAGTGAGGTCAGGGGCGGATCTACATATAAAAATTGGGTGCTCGAGCACCCATTAACTCGACCCCGAACACGTATAATTATATAGAGAATTTAAAAATAGGAATATAACACAATAGCAAGCACCCAGATAACAAAAGGCTTGGTGGGTGCTTTGGTTTATGATGGGTGATGAAGGGCTCTAAAAGTCTACGGGCTCTAATATCAAGCACTAACTTTCTTTTGCTCCATTAATTATTTGGTCATCTATTTTGCTCTTTCGGTTTTCACTGGCGACTTTTGTTTAGCAAATACTACTACTTTTATTCTTTTGGTTCTAACTTTGTTTAACCTTTATTTTTTTTTACTTTTCTTTTGTTACTTTATCTAATTCACCATAGCAAAGAAAGAAAAGAATATGTGCTTTTAAAAACCAAGGATTCCTCCAGAACCGTAAATTGTGTTACTCTGATGGGAAGCAACCTCCACTTCCAACCAAGAGGTTGTGAGTTCGAGTCTACCCAAGAGCAAGGTGGGAAGTTCTTGGAGGGAAGGATGCCGAGGGTGTATTGGAAACAGACGCATACCTTACCCCTTCCCCGAAGGAATAGAGAGGCTGTTTCCGAAAGGCTGCGTTGTTGTTGTTGTATCACATTTTTACGGCGTCGTTCATATTGGTACTATAGTTTTCTCATTAATTTTTTTATCTCCATATTTAAATAGTTGTATACTTATACGATATATTAGTAGTAATTTTACGTCAAAAAAATTTAAGCACCCACGAACCCAAAATCCTGAATCCGCCAATGAGTGAGGTGCGAGTCCATGAGGACACAATATACATACTTACATCCCTCTAGTATAAAGAAGAGTAATATGATGGCATCATCATATTCTGTTTTGTGAATTGTTGATCTTGAGCTATGTGAGTTTTGATGAATAACAAACGAAATGTTCTTGTCAGTTACTTATCGACATAAACCCAACTGAGTTTAAAATATGAGTTAATTAATGAGATTTTTACACAAATAGCTAACTCGATTCATTATTTACTTTTCATAACCGCTATACATAGATTATACACGGTCATGGATATATTATATATAAATTGTTTTTATACTATATATAATTAACAAGGTATGGAAGAATCAAATTGGTATATTATTCCATATAGGGATACATAGATATACATGTACATCAGGTGCTAACTAAGGAAAGAAATAAAAGAGATTACAAATCTGCTATCTATATATGGGTTATGTATACTACTAAGAAACAGTCTATGTTCATTGTATAAAGTGTCTAGGTTCATTCTGTAACATTCCCCCTCAAGCTGGAGCATATATATTGATGATGCCCAGCTTGTTACAGAGGTAATCAACTCGAGTGTCATTCAATGCTTTAATGAACAAATCAACTAGCTGCTCTCCTGTCTTCACGTAGCCAGTAGAAATCAAGTTCTCTTGAATCTTCTCATGAATAAAATGACAGTCAACTTCAATATGTTTGGTTTTTTCATGATACACTAGATTTGAGGCAATATGGAGTGCAACTTGATTATCACACCAGAGTTTTGATGGAGTAGGATGCTTCAACCCAATTTCATTTAAAAGGTGATGTATCCACATTATCTCACATGTTGATTGTGACATAGCTCTATACTCGGATTCTGCACTGGACCTAGATACAACATTTTGTTTCTTACTTCTTCATGATACCAAGTTTTCACCAACAAATACACAACAGCCAGTAGTAGATCTTCTATCAATCTTGGATCTAGCCCAATCTGCATTTGCAAAACAATCAATGCGAGAATAACCGTGATTGCTGTATAATATGCAGAGTGCAGGAGATCCTTTTAAGTAACATAGGATCTGCTCCAAAGCCTCCCAATGTTTAACTATGGG
This sequence comes from Nicotiana tabacum, assembly GCF_000715075.1. NCBI lineage: Eukaryota > Viridiplantae > Streptophyta > Magnoliopsida > Solanales > Solanaceae > Nicotiana > Nicotiana tabacum. The sequence continues at coordinate 223,942,321 of NC_134101.1, forward strand.
CGCGGACATGAACTGGCTAACCATACTCACTGCAAAAGCAATATCTGGACGAGTAACAGTGATATAGTTTAATCTCTCAACTAACCTCATGTATCTATCTGGATCATTAAATAGATCGTAATCATCTTTCATAAGATGCAAATTAGGAACCATTGGAGTACTGTAAGGCTTGGCAGCCAGCTACCAGTTTCTGCTACTAAGTCAAGAATATACTTTCTCTGAGATAGAAAAATTCCCTTCTTGCTTCTAGTTATTTCTACTCCCAGAAGTATTTCAGTTGTCCCAAGTCTTTTGTATAAAACTTAGTATGTAAGAAAAACTTGAGAAAAGAGATTCTTACATAATCACTCCCTGTGATAACAATGTCATCCACATATACAACAAGGAGAATATATCCAGCTGTTGATTGCTTGTAGAAGGCAGAATGATCACATTTGCTCTTTTTCAGCCCAAATTCTAGAACTACTTCACTAAATTTACCAAACCAAGCCCAGGGACTATGCTTCAAGCCATATAGGGATTTCTTCAAATGACAGACTTTTCCATACTCCCCTTGAGCAACAAAACCAGGTGGTTGCTCCATATATACCTCTTCATAGAGATCACCATGAAGAAAAGCATTCTTAATATCCAATTGATGCAAAGGCCAATTCTCAGAAGCAGCTAGAGAAATGAACAAGCGGACAGAAGTAAGTTTGGCAACCGGAGAGAAGGTGTCTGAATAATCCACCCCATAAGTCTGAGCATATCCCTTAGCCACAAGTCTGGCCTTAAGTCTCGCCAGAGAGCCATCAGGATTAACTTTAACCGTGAACACCCACTTGCATCCACTGCTTTCTTTCCACCGAGTAAATCCACTAAATCCCAAGTGTGGTTTTTCTTTAAGGCATGTATTTCCTCAAGCATTGCTTCAGACCATCCAGGATGATTCAAAGCCTCCTTCACCATTTTGGGTATAGAAATAGAGTCTAGAGACACAACCAAAGATATAGATGCAGGAGACAAGTGGTCGTAGGAAACAAAATTAGTAATAGAATAAGTGGATTTGCAAGTACGTATACCTTTGCAAAGAGCAATTGGAAGGTTAAGGTCTTCTGGAGGATCAGATGGAGGCAAATCTGATGATGAAGGAACTAGTGCAGAACATGTATCATTCGTCTGTTGCCTCCGCGAGTAAACTTGAGCAATTTGTAGTCTTGCTAACACAGTTGGAGCATGTGTTGAAGGTAGAATAATGGATTGGTGCTCAATAGAACTAGGAGATGGAGGAACATCATCTCGTTGTTCTATCAAAGTACGAGTAACCTGATATACTAGTCACTCATCTTCCTCCCCCTAACTTGTAGAAATGGGAGGTGCATAGAAGAATGGTGTAGTATCTGAAAATACCACATCAGTTGACACCAAATACTTGCCAAGTTCAGTAGAATAACACCGATACCCCTTCTGAAGGAGAGAATAGCCAAGGAAAATACAATTCAATGCCTTGGGATCCAACTTGATAATAGTTGGTCGAACATCTCGAACATAACATGTGCTTCCAAATACCTTAGGTTCCACTGGAAATAATGGCTTGCTTGGAAAAAGGACATTGTAAGGCACATTACCACCAAGCACAGTAGACGGCATGCGATTAATCAGAAAACAAGCCGTAGAGACCACATCAGCCCAGAACTATTTAGGAACCTTCATTTGGAACAAAAGAGCCCGAGCTGTCTCAAGTAGATGCCTATTCTTCCTTTCAGGAACTCCATTTTGAGAGGGTGTATCAACACATGAAGACTGATGTAGTATACCATGTTGTCTCATGTATGACCGAAATAACTATGACATGTATTCTTTAGCATTATCACTCCTTAGAATACGCATTGAAGCATTCAATTGAGTTTTGTCTTCAGCACAGAAGGCAGAAAAATGAGTAAACACTTCAGAGTAGCTCTTCATAAAGTAAATCCAAGTCATTCGAGAAAAATCATCTACAAAGTTGAAAAAATACTTATGCCTAGTTTTGGAAACAACGAGACATGGTCATCAAACATCAGAATGAACTAACTCAAAAGCTGACTCAAATCGTTTATTAACCCTTGGACTTAACGAGATGCGATGATGTTTTGCAAATCGACATGACTCACAATCCAATGAAGAAATATTCTGAAACTGAGGACAAAGCTTCTTCAACAAAGGCAGAGAGGGGTGTCCCAATCGACAATGTGCTTCAAATGGAGACACGACACTAGAGCATGCAATAGATCGTGGCTCCCATTCATCAAGGATGTAGAGATCACCGGATAAATATCCTTTACTAATAACCTGTTTTGTTGTAATATCTAGAAACAAACAATGATCGGGAAAGAATGCAATACAACAATTAAGGTCTTTAGTAATTTTACTAACATAAATTAAATCAAGTTAAAGACCAAGTTTGGTAGACTTAATACAAATGACAGGGTAATAGAGAAAGTTGGTTTAACAATCCCAGATCCAACACTGCTACATGTCGATCCATCAGCTACAGTCATTGGAGAGGGTGCTTTATATGAGCGAAAGCTAGAAAAAAATATTTGGATTACCTGTCATGTGATTTGTGGCACCTGAATCGATCACCCATTTATTGGAAGAGGTGATAAGACATGTTTTATCTGACCTAGCAAAGGCAGTAGCTAAAGAAGATTCCTTAACTGATTTATGATTTTGAAGGAACTTAAGAAACTCATCCGAAACCAAGATTGCTGGACTAGGAGTTATTGCATTATCATTCTTTACCATCATGTTTTCCTTTGAATAACAAACCGATTAAATTAACAAAGGTCCCCAAAGCTAAAAGATACCAAAACACCTCTCTGGTAAACACGAAGTCAATAATCTATTTAACAGAACTTCACTCCAATAATCCATTCAACCAAATCAGAGAACCAAACAAATCTGTCCCCAAATCAAATAAAATCATAGACCAACAAAGTTTCTGATAAGGGAATTCCCAACAGATAATATCAAGTCTCAAATTGTAACAAAGCATCTTACAAGGAAGACCCAACAAATACCAATTCACAAAACAAGCAATCAGATGCAAAAATATTGTTCTACGACTACTTCAGTATCGCAAAAACAAACCAAATAGTAGAAGAACTCAAACCTGACCAAAATTGATGTAATATAACCTTGTCCGAGTCTGTTCTTTACAAAAATAAGGTTCTGTTATCAGAGGATAACCAAAAATCGATCGAAAATAATCAAGTTGATCTCGGAGAACAAAGCTGGACAGAGAATGGACCACACACGCACCTCACGTATCTACCGGGAAGTTTTGGTCAACTTCGGTGAGACAAACTCAACTTCGGTGAATCCATAGATGTGGCTTCGATACCATGTAATCAACAAGGTATGGAAGAATCAAATTTGTATATTATTTCATGTAGTGATACATATATATACATGTACATCAGGTGCTAACTAAGGAAAGAAATAAAAGAGATTCATACAAATCTGCTATCTATATATAGGTTATGTATACTACTAAAAAACAATTTATGTTCATTGTGTAAAGTGTCTGGGTTCGTTCTGTAACACTATATATCCACCGGCTATCTTTAATATGAGAGAAGTCATTTTTTGAGGAACATTGTTACTAGTAATCAAATTAACCTTGAAGCTGAAGTAAAAATTTAGTGAAAGTCGAGTTAGTTAGAGAACTAGAAAAGAACGAAAAGCTTCAAGTTAGTTTGAACAACATTAATCTACAAGACAAAGGATCCACTATCATTTGCTGGGAAATCTGGAAATAATAGTCCTCTTGTGGGCATGGCAACAAGAAAAAATACAATAACAACACTAGCTCCTACTCCCCAATAAAGCTGGAATCAAGTCATGTGGCAAACACCTCCTACGGGCAAAATCAAAGTCAACACTGACAGTAGCTTTATCAAAGGAACTGATAGTGCTGGTATAGGGGGCATTGTGAGGGACAACAACGGCGACATATTAATTTATCCACTTGGTACACATTATTGTATTGGAAAAAAACTGAATTTATATTAAAAATGATGTGGCATGACACGTGGATTAGTTGAATGGTCAAAGAACAGCAATTGACTAAGAGGCACGGTGAAAACAGCCACGGGAAGAAGAATTTAAATAAGCACGAGACGACGTATAGATTTGAGTCTCGTACCAATTTAAATTATTTGCAGCCAACGGATTAGAAGGCATTGAAAGCAAGGATCAGATGACAGAAAGGAGCCCAAATTCATTATTAAATGTCTGATACGTTATAAAGTTGGTATTTAATAGGAATGATTGTATAACGGCCTATTTAATGTCATTTATTGCTCATGATTATATCATTAAAGTTGAGACTTTATTCCTTTACCTAGAATGATCTATAAAAGGAAGAAGGATCATCATTTGTAAGGACACGGAATACTATTGAGAATTCATTGAAATACTTATCTATTTACCTTCTACCATTGTTCTCAAAAGTATTTTATTTTTGTCTCCTGATTATCAGTAACCCGAATTTCTCTTTTAGCTTTGACCAAGGACTCAGATTTTTTGGTTAAACAAATTGGTTCCGTTACCGGGAATCTGATAATCTTTCCTTTTAAGCTATATCTTATCTATTATCGTCACCATGTCAAACAATAACGCCGACAACAACAGTAACAACACATTGGGAAACCATGAGAATCAAATACATCAAAATCAAGATATCGTGGTTCCCTCTCCTTTAAATTCACCACGTCAATCTCGTGAAGGCACTCCTGTTACTGAATCCCGTGCTGATCAACAAGAGCAATCTGAACATTTTGAAGGAGTTACAACTGAAGCTTTGCAAAAGCTAATCGATGCACAAGTCGGCAAAGCTCTTCAGGCACTTGTTAGTCGATTGCCTGCTGCGCCACCTACACCGACTCCTAATAATAATACATTGGAGAACCCCCGTTCTGGTCTTGATAATTCTGGAAACGGAGCAACCCCCAGTGAACCACAAGAAGGGGGACCAGGTAATTTAAATAATTCATATTTGCAAAATTTAGTACTAACCTTGCAGAAACAGCTGAAGGAACAAAATGAGCGAATAGAACAAATCCCTGGAGTTCCACCTGTAATAAAAGGAGTAGACATGGACAAATACTCACAACAGCCATGGAAGCCTAGTGCTGCTCCCCTTCCAATTCCGAAAAAATTCAAAATGCCTGACATCCCGAAATATGATGGTACTACAGACCCACGTGACCACGTGACTGCATTTACAACCGGCGTGAAAGGCAACGACTTGACCAAACAAGAAATTGAATCAGTGTTGGTCAAGAAATTTGGAGAAACACTCACCAAGGGTGCATTAACCTGGTATTATCTTTTATCTGAAAATTCTATTAATTCTTTTGCTGAGCTTGCAGATTCTTTTATTAAAGCACATTCGGGAGCACAAAAAGTTGAGAAAAGGATGGAAGATATTTTCAAAATCAAACAAGGGGATTCGGAGTTGTTTAGAAACTTCGTTGATAGATTCCAATGTGAAAGAATGACTCTACCTCGTGTGCCAAACAATTGGGCTGCTATAGCTTTTGCAAGTAATTTGAATGACAAAAGTTCTGAAGCCACGAGACGACTCAAAGAAAGTCTTAGAGAATTTCTTGCAACCACATGGAATGATGTTTACAACAGGTATAGCACGAAGTTGCGAATCGAAGAAGATACCGTACCTAAGCTCCATTATGAAGAAAGGGGCGGTACCCGAAGGTCAGATTCCGAAAAAAGATCAGGTAAAAACAGGTACGATCCATATATGGGACCCGCAGGAAAGGACCCACGGTTGAAGCAAGATAACCAGCAATACGATCAAAAGTCAAGGAACCGGGATTTTGGCTCTTCTTCAAAGTTCAGGAATGATCGGAATAGACAAGATTCACGTGATGATGACAGGAGTTTAAAGGCACGATTCGGTGGATATAATTTTAACGTCTCTACCTCCGAGCTCGTAGTTGTTTTAAGAAGCATGGGAGATAAGGTACGGTGGCCGAAAGAAATGCGGTCAAATCCAAGTAGACGCAATCCGGATCATTGGTGCGAATTTCACAACGATCACGGGCACAAAACTTCAGAATGCAGATTCCTGCAAAGTGAAGTAGATCATTTATTGAAACAAGGATACCTCACTGAATTATTTAGTGAGAAAGGAAAACAAGCTTATATGAAAAACAGACAAGAACAACCACAACCTCCTTCACCCAAGAGGACAGTGAATGTCATAAGCGGGGGAGAAGATATTCATGGCATAACTTACACAGCTTCCAACAAGGTTTCTAAGGTAACGATTACACACGGGAAACGAATGCGGCAGGTCCTTGACAATGAAAGCATTTCGTTCGATGACGCAGATAACGAAGGAGTGACAACTCCACATAATGATGCACTGGTAATATCTTTACTTGTATATGATACTAATGTAAAGCGAGTTTTGATTGATCCAGGAAGTTCTGTAAATATTATATTACTAAGGGTACTACGGGAAATGCAAGCTGAAGACAAAATGCTACCCAAGGCGCACACCTTGTCAGGCTTCGACAATTCAAGCGTTGTAACAAAAGGTGAGGTAATACTAACAACTTTTGCTATGAGTGTTGTGAAGGAAACTAAATTTCAGGTAGTTGATATGGAAATGGCCTACAATATGATCATGGGAAGGCCATGGATACACGATATGGATGCTGTCCCATCAACCCTACATCAGGTTATCAAATTTCCATCACCATGGGGAATTTGTCAAATTCGTGGGGATCAACAGATGGCCAGAAATGTCAACGCTGTAACAAGTACGAGCGTCGTAAATAAAGCAAAATAGCAATTACATGAAACAGTTGAATGTAAAAAAGATCAAGCTTCAACTGAATAAGAGAAAACAGATTTGGACTCAAGGCCTGACACAATTCAAGAACCTGAGGAGGATGAAAGCATCAAAACGACGATTGAAGAGCTTGATGCAGTGATGTTATTTGATCAACAGCCTGAACGAAAGGTTTATATTGGGGCTAATTTAAACACGAACATGCGAGGTATGATAATCGAATTTTTAAAAGCTAACTTAGACTGCTTTGCTTGGTCCCATGCTGATATGACAGGGATACCTCCAAATGTGATGACTCATAAACTCAACGAGGACCCTTCTTTCACACCAATAAAGCAAAAGAAACGGAAACAAGGTGCTTTCAAGAACCAGGTGATTCAGGATGAAGTCCAAAAATTATTAAAAATCGGATCAATCCGTGAGGTAAAATATCCAACTTGGTTAGCTAATACGGTTGTTGTACCCAAGAAAAATGGTAAGTGGCGTGTTTGTGTAGATTATACTGATTTAAATAAAGCCTGTCCAAAAGATTCTTTTCCCTTACCACATATAGATCAACTAATTGATGCGACCGCAGGTCATGAACTTTTAAGTTTTTTAGATGCATACTCAGGATATAATCAAATCAAAATAGATCCTGGTGATGAAGAAAAAACTTCTTTCATCACAGACAGGGGGACTTATTGTTATAAAGTAATGCCCTTTGGTCTCAAAAATGCTGGGGCAACCTATCAAAGGTTGGTCACCAAAATGTTCCAAGAACATTTAGGGAAAACAATGGAGGTATATATAGATGATATGCTCATCAAAACCCAGCAATCTCGTGACCATATTTCTCATCTATCTATTACTTTTGAAATTTTGCGAAAATTTAATATGAAACTCAACCCAGAAAAATGTGCATTTGGAGTTGCATCAGGTAAGTTTTTGGGTTTTCTTGTTTCTAACCGTGGTATTGAAGTGAATCCTTCTTAGATCAAAGCAATAGAAGAAATCCCGGATATCCTTACTAATAAAAAGGAAGTACAACGATTAACGGGAAGAATTGCTGCTTTGGGGAGATTTATTTCCAAATCCTCAGAAAGGTGTTTTAAGTTTTTCTCTGCACTTAAAAAGCAGGATCATTTTGAGTGGAATGAAGATTGTCAGCAAGCCCTTAGAAATTTGAAAACTTACTTGTCAAAACCACCGTTATTGGCAAAACCAAAGGTAGGAGAAAAACTTCTCATTTATCTGGCCGTATCTGAAGTCGCGGTAAGTGCTGTTTTAGTCCGCGAGGACCAAGGTAAACAATCTCCTATTTATTACGTAAGTAAGTCTTTATTGGAAGCTGAGACACGATACCCACAGTTAGAAAAATTAGCTTTAGCTTTGGTCATGGCATCTAGAAAGTTAAGACCTTATTTTCAATGTCATCCCATTGTTGTAGTTACTGCTTTTCCGCTTCGAAATATTTTGCATAAACATGAGCTTTCAGGAAGATTAGCAAAATGGGCTATAGAACTAAGTGAATATGAAGTTATTTATCAACCCAGGACCGCTATAAAGTCTCAAGTACTAGCTGATTTCGTGGCTGATTTTAGCCAGGGGATGCATTTAGAAGCAGAGAAAGAATTATTAGTTTTTAATGGTGCGAACCCGGGGACTTGGGTTTTATACACTGACGGTTCATCCAATGTAAAAGGGGCAGGCTTAGGAATAGTCCTCGTACCACCTGCAGGTGAGACCATTAGGCAGGCTATAAAATGTCATTCTATAACTAACAATGATGCAGAATATGAAGCTGTAATTGCAGGTTTAGAATTGGCACGAGAACTCGGCATAACACAGATTATAATCAAGAGTGATTCTCAACTCGTGGTTAATCAGATGCTGGGGACTTACACAGCCAGAGAGTCACGAATGCAAGAATACCTCGCAAAGGTATGAGAGTTAGTAAAGCAATTCCAAACTTGGAAAGTAGTGCAAGTCCCAAGAGATGAGAACGCAGAGGCAGATGCTTTAGCAAACCTTGCATCCACAGCAGACGTGGCAAACAATACAGATGCTTCAGTCATACATCTATTTCATTCCGTTCTTGAACCTGACAAAAATGAGGTAAATTTTAATCATCTAACATGGGATTGGAGAAATGAAATTGTTGCCTTTTTACAGCACGGAACCGTGCCTAATGACAAAGGAAAGGCTTACGCGCTTCGCAAAAGAGCTGCACGATATTGTTTATATCAAGGTAATCTTTATCGAAAGATGTTCGGCGGACCACTAGCAAGGTGTCTCGGCCCTTCTCAAACCGAATATGTCATGAGAGAAGTACATGAAGGACATTGTGGGAATCACGCAGGAGGACGGTCACTGGTAAGAACGTTAATTCGCACAGGATATTATTGGCCTAAGATGGAAGAAGAGGCAACCAGTTTCGTGTCCAAATATGATAAATGTCAAAGGTACGGCAATAATATGCACAGACCAGCTGAGTTACTACATCCTGTTTTAGCCCCTTGGCCCTTTATGAAATGGGGAATGGATATCGTAGGTCCACTTCCACAAGCAAAAGGTCAGGTAAAATTTCTACTCGTACTTACAGATTATTTCACTAAATGGGTAGAAGCAGAGGCATTTAAATAGGTACGAGAAAAAGAAGTTAAAGACTTCATATGGCGCAATATAATATGCCGCTTTGGAGTACCAAAGGAGATCGTATGTGACAATGGACCACAATTCATTGGAGCACAAGTTACAGAATTTTTTCAAAGTTGGCAGATCAAAAGAATAACATCTACGCCATACCATCCAGTGGGGAATGGACAAGCGGAATCAACTAACAAAGTTATTATCAATAACTTGAAAAAGAGGTTACAAGATTCAAAGGGTAATTGGCCTGAGGTGTTACCCGGAGTACTATGGGCTTATCGTACAACGACCAAAACAAGCACTGGAGAAACACCATTTTCGATGGTTTATGGTACGGAAGCCTTAATACCAGTTGAAATTGGTGAGCCAAGCACACGGTACGATCAGGCAACGGAGGAATCCAATAATGAAGAGATGCGGGTTAGCCTAGATTTACTTGAAGGAAGAAGAGAAGATGCTTTGATAAGGATGGCAGAACAAAAGCAAGTAATAGAACGATATTACAACAGGAAAGCGCGCCTCAGATTTTTCAAAATTGGGGACTTCGTGCTTAAAAAGGTGTTCCAATCTACAAAAGCTGTTAACTCAGGAAAGCTAAGTCCAACATGGGAAGGACCATACAAAGTTCGTGGCATTGCGGGAAAAGGAGCATACCAGTTGGAAACAATGGATGGTAAAGTTTTACCCTCACATTGGAATGCTGTCCACTTAAAAAGATATTACTTTTAAGAAAGTACCTACGGTCAGGCATCATCATGTAAAAATTCTTCTCTTGATTTATTAATATTTTACTAACGATTTTAGATGCTAGGCTAAATATCCTAACTCGTGCCTAATGATGAGTCACAACCTGCAAGGCAAAATGGAGTATGCTTAAATTCCTAGCCCAGAGTTACAATTAATCTGATGGAAATGCACACGAGTTAGGCAGTCTTCATCTATAATCACATCGTCGAGTCCCGTATATCTTTCTATTTCAGGAAAAGGGCCAAAGTAAAAGAAATAAACAAGTGCTCGAGGCTTCATACTTCACCGCTCAAACACTTGGGGGACTACATATTATACATAGATAGGTGCAAAGAAACAGATACGAGTATCGAATAAAAATCGGCCTCAAAGAATCAAGTGTTGAGAACAGGTTACGAAGTCTTCAGCATTCATGAGAACAACAGAGTCATCTCTCAAACTCATAAACAAAGTCACCTCTCAAACCCTTCTTAACATATAAGGATAGGGTCATGACTATGTATTGAAACAGGTTATAAAAAAACCTTGTTTAGTTTATGTTATTTACAAATCTGTTACAAGAAAAACAGTTACGAGAAAAGTTGTAGATGTATTGAAATACATGTAACAGTCAAACACTTGTTAAAAGTTTATGAATGAAAACTTGCCAAAGTTGTTTCATACAAAACGTGTGTTTTCCTATTACTTTCATCGTATCTTAACACCATTATGAAGTTGAGACGTCTTCTTCATTAAGTGTCGATAAAATAAAAGGGCCCTCTTTTATAAGCCTCATGTCAATAAGTCATGGGAAGAATCATAAAGCATTTTCAAAGGATAAAAATGCTAAACTATTCTATAAGTCCTAAAAAGAAAAGGCAAGAGTAGAGCACATTGAAGTACTAATAAAACTTCTTGATATAATTAAAAAGACTAAGTAGAAACTTAGTCAATAAAAGTTTATACAAGTGCCCCATTATGATAACTGGGGACTTTTACCAAAAAATCCTTTAAAAAAAACTAAGGGATAAAACTATCATTCAATTGAGGGGGTTGTCACGGAAGCTTCAACTTCCACAGACTGGGTTGTAGAAGTTTCACCCTCTGAAGCTGGAATAGCAATATTTTCAGGAACTTCAAGGGCAGGAGAAGGAGTATCAGTAGACTGCTGGCTTTTCTCGATGGTATCTATGACTTTGGCAAGTTCAGACTGCTAGTCGAAACCCTCTTGAGCAGCTTCCGTCAAAGCATCACGACGAGAAAAGCCCAACTCACTTCTATGTTAAAGTTTTCCTCTAGAAGTCCATATTCCTTTTCCCACATAGAAAGATCGTTTTTTAAAATTTGATTTTCAGCTAAATGGGAATCAAGGGAAGCTTCAAGAGAAGCATGGGAATTCTTCAAGGCTTGAATCTCGTCAGAAGAAGTCTGTAAGTCAGTCTGAGCTTGAGTCAAGCTTTGCACTAACTCTCCTGCATATTCTTCCTTTTTAGCCAAAAGTGCCTTCAGCTCTCTAACTTCTTCACTAGCTCTGGATAATTGTTCGGACAAAGAGCATTCCAAAAGCTCTTTGTCTCTTTTCAATTGGCTTGAAGAGGCTTTGACTGTTGCCAGTTCAGAAGTTAAACAACGGTTTTGCTGCTCTAGGAGGTTTTTATCTTCTTACAACTCTTCTATAGTTCCTTGAGCATTTTCGAACTGTTCCTTCCAGTTGGTTGCTTCAAGTTGGGCTCCCCTAGCTATTTCCTCAACCTCGTGGATAGACTTTTCAGACTCACGAGCTTTTCTTTCCAGTAAGGAAACTTTTCTCATTAGTTCCGTGCTAATAAGGTTAGCCTATAGAGGTAAGTCATGGAAATGAGAAATTGAAGATAATTTTAAAAAAAAAAATTGTTGGTAGAAATACCTTCAAAGTAGAATGAACTACGTCGTTCATCAAAGTTAAGCAGCTATGGCTCTCCATCTTCTTCTTCTCGATATCTCCAATGAGAGGTTCGAGCCAAAAATCGGCTCTGCCAGTCTTCCTCAGGAGGCTATGATTGGCAGGAACTTCCAAAGTAACACTTCTCATTGACATATTTCCGCTGCTAGAACCTGTCTCTGTATGATGAACAGAGGGAAGAGGAGCAGCGGAGGGAATAGAAGGAATGGAGGGAAAAGATGTAGAAACCAACACCGGAGCAGAAGCAGGTGCGGTTGAAGCAGCCAAGGGAACAGATATAGGAGCAGTAGAAATTGGCGAACAAATGGAAGGTGTAAAAGCTGGTAAAGAAACACTTACGGTAGGCAGAGGAATGGAGGAAATAGGAACAAGTGAGGAAAGAGGAGCTTAATCAAAAACAGGTCCGAGCTCGTCACTCTCGAAACCATTGTCAAAAAGGTGCTGAATTGATTCATTATTATCTCTTGGTTTGGCATCCTCATCAGATTGAATCAAAACAGGCTCGGTGGTGGAGGTACGAGCAGGAGTGTTTTCAATTTCATTATCAATTATTATTCGTCTCCTGGACCTTGGCTTGGTAATTAGGGAGGTACCCTCCTCTTCTTCTTCAGAACTTTCCTTTGTAGCTTTTCTTTTAGGCAGCAAGGCTCGAGCCTTATCTAAATCCAGAGCAGCATTCGCAGACATGCGAATGGCCATAGCTACTTCAGCTGTCATTCCTCTAATGCCAAATCCTGATTAAAGAATGGATATACATGATTAAAGTTGAGGAAAAAGTGCTTAACATGTAAAACAAAATTTTGTAAAAGAGGGGATACCGTGTGTTTTGACTTTCCAGCCATGTAAGGAAGAAATTGATTTCCAAGTTCTTTGCTCCCTAGTAGCAATCTTCAAAAGTGAGTCTACCCAACCACGAAAGTTGGGAATAGGTTCCACATCTCCCATGGTTGCTACAAAAAACCAAGAAAGGACGAGGTTCAAAAACAACATTCTTTTGAAATTCTCAAAAGTAGGTACGGTAAACAAGAGGAAACTTACGTTCAAAATTCCACTTCTCAGGAAAGGGAATATTTGTTTCACCAATCAAATCCACTGTACGGACAACAACGTAACGGATATACCATCCACGATCTCTGTCATCCTCATGGTTTACCAAAACGTTTTTGCTCCTTGCAGTTAAGGTGAAAACCCCATGGCGTATTAAGTTGGGATGGTATAGATGAATGAGATGAGAAAAGGTGAAATTGACATTGGTCGTGGATGATAAATATCTCAAACAAGCCACTGTTCTCCACACCAATGGACCAATTTGGGCCAAACAAATGGTAAAGAAACGATAAAAATCGAGAATAACTGGGTCAATCGGAGGATTAAAACCCAAAGTGAAGGGGTAAGTATAAACAGGAGAATACCCATTTCTAAAAGAGGAAATTCTTTGATTTGGGGAAGGAATTGACATTCGAAGACTATCCTTCCAATTACAATCTTTTCTTATAGTGGGGATTGTAAGCTCGGTTACTAATGTTGGGTAAGTATCGGCTCTTTCTAAATTATTAATTTGTTTTTGAAGAGACGTTTTGTCACTTTCAAAAGACAAATCACCGGGAACTATATCATCAACTGAGGGTTCTTGAGAAGTATCAAGAATTTCCCTACTTTTAGAAGAAGGGGCTTTTGGAACAAAACTCCTTGACGAAGAACCAGAGGAACCGCCTCGCGTAGATTCTAACCCTGTTCGAGGCCTACTTCCTCCGCCTCTTCTGTGTCTAATAGGGGCGTTGGGGAACTGATCTAGAATTGGAACTTTTTTACGGTTAGGGTTTGAATAAGACATTGTCAAGAAGAAAGTATGAGCTGAAGATTAGTGAAGAAGACAAAGGAAGACAAAGTTATGTGTAAAATGGGAATCGTCAACTTTTTAAGTATAATGATGAAAAGCCTATAATAAAGGCAGCTATCACTTCGTAAATAGTGAGAATGAAGAAGTCTCGAAGAAAGGAATGAATAGCGGAATCAATTATAAAATGACACATGGACAGAGCATTAAATGGAAAAGACTGCTGAGACGTTAGTACTATCATGAGCATTAATTGTGGCAAAAGTTCTTTTTACATGAAGATCCACTTCCCAATTATTTAATTGATAAAAAATGGAAAGTGGGGGGACTATCTCTATTGGAAAAAAAACTGAATTTATATTAAAAATGATGTGACATGACACGTGGATTAGTTGAATGGTCAAAGAACAGCAATTGACTAAGAGGCACGGTGAAAACAGCCACGGGAAGAAGAATTTAAATAAGCACGAGACGACGTATAGATATGAGTCTCGTACCAATTTAAATTATTTGCAGCCAACGGATTAGAAGGCATTGAAAGCAAGGATCAAATGACAGAAAGGAGCCCAAATTCATTATTAAATGTCTGATACGTTATAAAGTTGGTATTTAATAGGAATGATTGTATAACGGCCTATTTAATGTCATTTATTGCTCATGATTATATCATTAAAGCTGAGGCTTTATTCCTTTACCTAGAATGATCTATAAAAGGAAGAAGGATCATCATTTGTAAGGACACGGAATACTATTGAGAATTCATTGAAATACTTATCTATTTACCTTCTACCATTGTTCTCAAAAGTATTTTATTTTTGTCTCCTGATTATCAGTAACCCGAATTTCTCTTTTAGCTTTGACCAAGGACTTAGATTTTTTGGTTAAACAGTAATAACAACAACATGACATAAGCTCTGGCTGCTGAGTTTGGAGTGAAATATATAGTACCGCCAGCATGAGTACACTAATTTTGTTCTTGAATTCAACTCCCTGATTTGTGCAAATATGCTGACCAACAGAACGACCAACAATATGAAGATCAAACAGATTGCACACAACATCATCAACATCATAAATGAGGCAAGCACTGGGGGTGCATCACTGTTTCAGAGAAGGTAATCAGGTGGCTGATTGCGTGACTAAACTTGCTTCTACTTCTAATCGGGCGTTGAAATTCAGAGTTTCCAACATCTCCCTAGAACTATTAAAGGTGTTTTCTTACCAGATAAATGGAAGTTGTTCGCCATAAGGACAAAGTATGACAAATCTAATTTCTTCATCAGTTAGATGTATATTTGTGTTTTTTGGAAGGACCTTAGCATTTTTGTCTATTAAGTCCTACCTTCCATTTATATTGGTGATGGTATCATCCTGTTGTATTGATTTTGAGGTACGGTATAGCCCCCTCATGCACTTTTTTCTGAATACATCATAATTTAGACCTTGCATCTGGTAGCATTATTTTTTTTTTTTTTTAAACATCTACAGGACAAACGTGAATAATCTTAGGTTACTTGCAAGAATGCTAACATCACTTTATTAATAAAATGACCCTAGCTAATTTCAGTAGTTAATGCGCTATTAGCAAAATTTGAGGAGAAAACTGTGTCATCCATAGCCAAATAGAAGGATATTCTGCTAGGCGACGTATCCCTATCGAATATTAGCTAGGTCAATTATTACTGGCTGAAATCCTATCAAAATCTACTTTAACAATGTTGACTTCATTGAACATTAGCTTGTAATATTCCTGCTAAAAGTAATTAGCTAGGAATATTTCAATAGGAAGTATTCTGCCTTTTTTTTTCATTTGGATTCATAAGTTTTCCTTGCCAAATTTAGCTAGGTATACTTCCTAGCTTACACAAAGACTACCATCACAATTTGAAATAGAATTGATATATATTGAAACCAACATTCAACAATTGAATCAATTCAAATCCCACCAAATTATATAAATGTATCTTGCACAACAATTTCAAATATTACCCTTAGTTCTTAAAGATGAAGTACATTATTTACAAGTAAAATAAAGCATGTCTAAACTTTAAAGAGTAATAACGTCTTCCTCCTTTTTCCTCCTCTTTTCTCATCTAGTATAGTTTTTTCTGCTTCTTCATCTTTATCTGTTGTCATGTTCCTTTCCATGTCTTTCTTCTCTATTACAACACCATCTTTATTTCTAGGTCTAAAAAAAATCAATATCAGTTAGGCTGTCAGCCTGTCAAAGATGCCTGAATATATTCAAGCACCCTATCTCTTCTTTCAACCAAAAGATTGTGAAATGAAGAAAACTCCTCGTAAAATGTGAAACTCTCATACCTTCAACAATAGACACAACGGCTTGAGCACTTCCAGAAAATAAGGTATCCTTAGGGTTTAATTCAAACAAGATATACGAATTGTTTGCTTCAACTAATTCATAAGAAATTTTTGTTAGAACTGTATATGATCATGCATGCATATTTCTTTTAGAGTCACATTCTAGCTTTAGTGGGAGGATTATTTTACATGAGTATTGTTGTAGTTTACCGATATTTTAATGTTTTCTTTGAAACCTACATTGACTTATGTCAATATAGGCATAGGTTTTACAGACGAGCAGGCTACGAGTTAGGACCACCTCCCACTGTAGCAGACTTTGGTGAGCTCCATTTCAGATCATGGAGTTTATTGCTTTGATTCCATCCCTTTTATTTTGTTTTATTATTTCTAGTTAAAAATTTGCACGTGAGTTATGTCCCAAACAAACTGCCCTAATTTTTTAGAGGCTTCATAGACTTTTAGGCTCAGAGTTTAAAGCTAGATACTATTATATTTTTGTATCAGATGTTTATTTGACTTGTTTAGCCGAAAGTTAACAAATTGAAAGTTGGAAATTTCCTAGGTTTGAGAGTAGGTCGACTTTACGGTTATCGGGTTTGGATTTTGATTTTGGTACTTAGAATAAGTTCATTTTTCTATTGGAAACTTGTCGGCAAAATTTGGTGCAATTTGGAGTTAGCTAGATAGGATTCGGACACGTAGTTGTGATTATAGAGGTTCTTGAGTTTTCTTTTGAATTTCATGTGTTTTGATGTTCGATTCGTGGTTTTAGATGTTATTTTCATATTTTGATCACGCAAGCTAGTTTATATGATGACATTACACTTGTGTACATATTTGGTTTGGAGCCCGAGGGGCTCGGGTGAGTTTCGAACGCGTTTCGGATGAGTTTGGGATAGTTGAACACTACTGGTGTGCTTCAGTTCTGGTGCTGAGCTGCAGGTATTGCTTTGCGATGACCTGTTCGCAAATTTGAACTTCACTTTTGCGAAGTTGAGCTTGAGCTTGCAATTGCGAAGGGGGATTGGGCAGGGCAGTCTTCGCATTTACGAAAAAAAATCCTCAATTGCAGACATCCCAGACTTCGCTTTTACGATGGCTTGGTAAGAAAATATAATCTATTTTCCTTCAATTACCTACTACTTTTCATGTGTTTTTAACATCAAATCTTGTATTTCCATGGTAGAAATTAGGGATTTGGGTAGAAATTGGAAATTTTATAAAATTGGGATTTAGACCTCAAACTGAGGGTGGATTTCAAAATAAATTACATAACCGGGCTCGGAGGTAAATGGATAATCGAATTTTTGGTCAGAATCTCGAATTTTGATCAAGCAAGCCCGCGGTTGACGTTTTCAAATTCATCAAATTCATCACCCTTCGTGCATTAACACTCTCCCTCACTAAAACAAGGACCAATAATAATAGGGAGATAGAAGTGACAACAACAAGTCTTACTTCAACATTTGCTTCCACAATATCAACCTCAACTTTGACTCGATACCCAATCAACACCAAAATCCGTACATATGATAAGAATGATCAACATAACAATAAACTAGTCTAAACATGGATAATATAATCACGAAAACTACAAATTTATGAATAAGACTCACTAGTATGTTATGACCCAACAACAACATATAGGTACTCATCACTTCACCTATGCATTGTACTCAACATTCAAACACATAGCAAATAGGCAAATAAGACCTAATTCCTCAAACCAAGGTTAACCACGATACTTATCTCGCTCCGCGGGCCACTTAATACTCAATTACCGCTTTTTCTCTAGTATCCACCTCCAAACCACTCGTATCTAGCCACAATTAACTCAATAACATCGATAATTGCTAAAGGAATCAACTACAATGCATGAATTTAGATTTCCCAAGCCTTTCCCCAAAAAGTCAAAAATCGACCCCGGGCTCGCTTGCTCAAAATTCGAGGTTCGAACCAAAATCTATTTATCTATTCACCCCGAGCCCGAATATGTAATTAGTTTTGAAATCCGATCCCAAATTGAGTTCAAAATCCCAATTTCTCAAAAATTCCTAATTCTACCCAACAATTCCTACCATGGAAATCCTAGATTTTAGGTTGTAAATTCATGGAATGCAATGGGTAATTAAAAGAAAATGATTTGGAATCACTTACCAACACTTTGGAGAAGAAATTAGTTTGAGAGAATTGTCCCTAAGTCGTTTGGCTTTTGAAAATTTGAAAGAATGGCCTAAGTCCCGTAATGGGACATTTTAATAGCTGGGCAACAGTGTTCATCCCGTTCGCGAGGACATTGTCGCATTCGCGAATGGCAGCCTCCAAAGGACTTACGCGATCGTGGGAGGCACTATGCGTTCGCGAAGGTTTAGCCCGCCTCACCTTCGCGTTCGCGTGACAAGGCTCGCATTCGCGTAGAGTTTCCCAGGTCCCCTGCCCAGCCTAGATAGAGCTACGCGTTCGCGTTCGAAGGGTCGCGTTCGCGTAGAGCAACTCCCTCCAATGCTCCGCGTTCACGACCAGGGTCTTGCATTCACGTAGTGTAAAATACTCCCCAGTCCAGATTCCCCTTCGCGATTCCGAGAATGACTTCGCGATTGTGAAGCACAAAATAACAGGACACCAGCTGCAGTAAAACACACCATATTTCTAAGTCTAAAACATCTCGTTGCCGATCCGAAACTCACCCGAGCTATTGGGGCTCCAAACCAAACATGCACACAAGTCTAATAATATCATACGGACTTGCTCGCGTGATCAAATCACCAAAATAACACCTAGAACTATGAATTTAGCACCAAATCAAATGAAATTCTTAAGAACACTTAAAAATTCCTATTTTCACAACCGGACGTCCGAATCACGTCAAACCAACTCCGTTTCTCATCAAATTTCACAGACAAGTCTTAAATATCATAATGAATCTGTACCTGGTTCCAGAACTAAAATACAGACCTGATATCAATGAGATCAAACATTAACCAAATTTTTAAAACCATTTATTTTTTAGATTTTCAATTTTCATCAAAAATTCATATCTCGAACTAGGGACCTCAAAATTCGATTTTGGGTATATGCTCAGGTCCCATATTTCGATACAAACCCACCGGGACTGTCAAAACATGAGTCCGGATCTGTTTACTCAAAATGTTGACCGAAGTCAACTAAATTAATTTTTAAAGGCAAAAATTATTATTTTCATCAACTTTCAACATAAAAGTTTTTCGGAAACTCGCCCGATCTGTGCACGCAAATCGAGGAGGAATAAAATGAGGTTTTAAAGACCTCGGAACCTAGAATCAAGTTCTAAACTATAAGATGACCTTTTGGTCATTACACAAATGCAATATAACCTTTTGGTTGACATAAATATAACCAAAGACCGGTAAAAAGTGAGAATAAGCACATTTACTGTGTATTCTTCTAATCTTTTTTTTTTTTTGGAACATTTACTGTGTATACCTAGTCGTTTACAAACTAGGAATAAATGTAGCTAGAGATAAGTGCATAGAGAAAAGTCTTTGGCACTTGAAGCAAAACAATAGAAAGACTTGTAAACTTAATTTGGAGGCTGATAAGGAGAAACAAGTTAGGTATGCCTAACTCACATCTTGTATAGATAGAGAGTTAAGGCACAATATCCATGTTTTCACTTTCTGAGTGTACTAATTTCATATCATTAGCCTTATTTTTCCAGCAGCCGCATTTGAATGTATATTTCTTTCTTCTATTAAAGCAAATTTCAAAGGCACGATGGAGCTTGAACCTTGAATAAATACTGATGGACCACTTCACCTTTGGAATTATATATGCTTATTTACGTATTTTTGCCTTTTATTCGTTTGAAAAGAAAATTATCCGCGCGATATTTTTGTATATGCAGAAAAGTCAATAGTTGCTAAAAGAAAACCCTTTGTAACTATTGACAATGTTGTTTGTAATGCTTCATTGCTTACTAAGAGCTTCACTCACAAAAATTACTAAGAACAAAGTTTACCTTTTTCCCAAAAATAAATTTCATATTTGGCTCCACATGTTTGTAATGTGTTCAATGAGACAAGTGACGTACTTTTCATTGACAAAAAAAAGTTGCTGAAAAATGCATATCTCATATTTTTTTTTTTAGAGAAATCCCATTTCTTGCCTAAACGAAATGCCTATAAAAGAGCATATATTTGCAACAACAGTTTGCAGAACCTATCAAGCCAAATATTCCCCCCTTTCCCTCCCAAAATGCAGTTCTTCAACTTCTTTTCCCTTTTCCTTTTTGTGTCATTCCTCTTTTTATTTAAGAAATTGAAGAATTCCAATAGCCAAACCAAAAGATTGCCTCCAGGTCCATGGAAATTACCTATTATTGGAAGCATGCTTCATTTGCTAGGTGGACTGCCACATCATGTCCTTAGAGATTTAGCCAAAAAATAAGGACCAATTATGCACCTTCAACTAGGCGAAGTTTCTCTAGTTGTTATTACTTCTCCTGAGATGGCAAATGAAGTACTAAAAACTCATGACCTCGCTTTTGCATCTAGGCCTTTACTTGTAGCTGCCAAGATTGTTTTTTATAATGGGACGGACATTGCCTTTTCTCCCTATGGAAATTACTGGAGACAAATGCGTAAAATTTGTCTCTTGGAATTGCTCAGTGCCAAAAACGTCAAGTCATTCAACTCAATTAGACAAGATGAAGTTCATCGTATGATTGAATTTTTTCGATCATCTCCTGGTAAGCCGGTTAATGTAACAAAAAGGTTTGCTCTATTCACAAGCTCTATGACATGTAGATCAGCCTTTGGACAAGAATACAAGGAGCAAGATGAATTTGCACGATTAGTCAAAAAAGTGTCAAACTTAATGGAAGGGTTTGATGTGGCTGATATATTCCCTTCATTGAAGTTTCTTCATGTACTTACTGGAATGAAGGCTAAAGTGATGGATGCACACAATGAACTAGATGAGATTCTTGATAATATCATCACTGAGCACAAGAAGGTTGCAAAGACCAACTGTGAATCAGGAGGTGAAGGTATAATTGATGTACTGCTAAGACTTATGAAGGAAGGAGATCTTCAATTTCCAATCACTAACGACAACATCAAAGCTATTATCTTTGTAAGTACTATATACTACATATTTCTACCGTCATTGTTAGTATTCCTTCTGTTCTACTTTATGTGATACTTATTTTTATTCTATTCCATAAAGAATGACGTATTCCTATATAAGAAATAATTTAACTTTAAACTTTTTATTTTACCTTTAATAACATGCTATCATAGCCACACGTATTTCATGACATATTTATTACCACAAGTGAAATTGATGAAGTATTATGATTTATCTTCAACACTAACGTTCTCAAATTGCATAATTAATTTTTGTACTTAAAGAGTCACTTTAGTTAGCTTTCAAATAGGACAACTATCTTACTTTCATCATAAAATTTACACATTTGAAAATTACAACAAATGTTATTTCAATCACCACAACTTGGCACTAGGATAACGAAACAAGTAGTAAAATAACATGATAAAAATTATTTTGGGTTTTGGCATAGAAAATTTAAAAGTTCCTCTCGGTGTAGAATAAAGGTAGTAGCACAAACGTAGTACAGATATGTTATTTGAATATTTCAGTAGAAATTTGTCAAGAAGTTTGTAAGAGAAATAAATATGGTAACTTGCTCGAAAATGAAGGACATGTTTGCTGTGGGAACAAAAACTTCAGCAACAACAATTAATTGGCCATGGTCGAAATGATGAAGAATCCAAGTGTATTTGCCAAAGCTCAAGCAGAGGTAAGAAAAATCTTGAGAGGGAAAGAAACTTTTGGTGAAATTGATGTCGAGGAGTTCAAATACCTAAAGATGGTCATTAAAGAAACTTTCGGACTCCACCTTCCGCTACCTCTTTTGCTTCCAAGAGAATGTAGAGAAGAAACACACTTAAATGGCTACACTATTCCATTGGAAACAAAAGTCATGGTTAATGTTTGGGCAATGGGAAGAGATCCAAAATATTGGGATGATGTAGAAAGCTTTAAACCTGAGAGATTTGAAAATAACTCTATGGATTATACTGGTAATAATTTTGAATATCTTCCGTTCGGTAGCGGAAGGAGAATTTGCCCTGGAATATCATTTGGTTTAGCAAATGTTTATTTTCCACTAGCTCAATTGTTGTATCATTTTGACTGGAAACTCCCAACTGAAATCAATCCAAGTGAACTAGACTTGACTGAGGCGGCTGGAGCAGCTTGTGCTAGAAAGAATGACCTACACTTAATCGCTACTCCTTATCAACATTGTCAAGAGTGATCTCATGGCGTCAAACCTTTTCTTAAAAGAAGAATCTTGCAATTGAATTTCGTTGTCAACCACTGTACTTTCTTCCTTTGCTGCTTTGGTTCTAGTATTTGCGTCGTCTTGCATATAGAAATATGTCATTATAGTTTTCGACACAATAAGATTTTCTGTTGTTTTTATATTTTTGAATGTAGTGAGGTGCGGTCCATGAGGACACAATATACATACTTACATCCCTCTAGTATAAAGAAGAGTAATATGATGGCATCATCATATTCTGTTTTGTGAATTGTTGATCTTGAGCTATGTGAGTTTTGATGAATAACAAACGAAATGTTCTTGTCAGTTACTTATCGACATAAACCCAACTGAGTTTAAAATATGAGTTAATTAATGAGATTTTTACACAACTAGCTAACTCGAATCATTATTTAATTTTTGCCAAATTGTGTGAGAAAACTCATTATGGTTGATCCTCCTAATTGTTCTTATATGTACTAAAAGTATTTGATTAATTGTGCCCAGTTGTTGGTAATGTATAAAGATGTTTGAAATAAATCAAATGAATTTGGGAAATAACATGTGGCCAATGTGCCAAGAGCTTGAGTTATAATTGTGCCTAGTGATGCCTATGCCATGAGAAAATATGAAATAGATTATGAAATGAGCCTTGACTCTGATTTCCATAAATGACTTCAATAATAAAGTGCCCTAAAGGCTTTATACACAATTTATGCTCATAAACGGCTGTTCGAGATAATGTTTTGCCTTATAAGTACATTCAATATGATCCAAGTTGTTACATACTTTGATGTTGAAATTATATATTATCATGATTGGAAAAGAATAATTCAAGAATAATTAGTGTAATTGCTTGTTTATGCCTTTGATGTGTGTTTATGTTGTGGTTTGGTGTGTCCCATCTCTTTTGGAAGAATCCGTTGTGTTTAAAGTTCCATTGCTAATAAACATTAGGTGTATGATTGTCCGAAATAGTGTATATGCCCATGATTCATGATTCCACTCATATGTACTTGACATCTTGGGTTGAATGGCTTGATGTTGAAATGGATATTGATGTGATATTTGGAGGAAAAGAGTTTGAACTATGAAATGTGGCCTAGTGCCAAGTATGATGTGATAATTGTAGCCCCATGTGCCTATGAACTGATATATGTGAAATGAGATGAATGATGGAAAATGAGTAATGTCTTGGTAAGACGGCCTAGCCAATCGGGCCGTGATCGGATGCCATGCTACACACATGGTGGTATTGTGCTGATATTGAAATCGAAAAGTGAGAATGAAATTGTGATTGAGGTAACGTCTTGGTAAGATGGCTTAGCCGATCGGGCCGTGATCGTACACCATGATATATACACATGGTGGTAATGTATTGATGTTTGAAACTAGAAAGTATGAATGAAATAATGGTAACGTCTCTGGGAGACAGCTTAGCCGATCGGGCCGTGATCGGACTTCACTCAAAGAAGCGGTGGCAAAGTGAATAATGATGCAACAGTGTTGGATGCTCCAATCTAAAATTTCAAAAACTATGTGAAAATCATGTGAACCTCCTTATATTGTTGACATGATGCTTATTTGAAACTTTGTTGTCTTTGTGATTTCCTCTTTATTCTTGTATGAAAGTTCTTTCTAACTAGATGGTGTTTAGTTATATATACTAGTGTTATTCGATGGCACTAATGTCCCTTTTGCCGGGGGCGCTATATCTTTAAATGGATGTAGGTGTTTCTATAGCAGACAGTGTTGGTCACAGCTAGTGCCACATCATCCTTTCAGCTGACTTGGTGAGCCTCACTTCATTTCGGGATCCTGTACCATTGTTTATCATGTACTTTGTATTTTGAGATATAGTCGGAGCCTTGTTGCTGGCATTTTCATATTACTCATCGGTTGTATTTAGAGGCTCCGTAGATAGGTTGTGGGTGGTGTTTGGTATCGAGAATTAAATTGGAAATATTGGTATTTGGCAAATATGTCTTCCTTCATATCTATAAAAATTATCATATTTTGGATACTATGGTTGAAACTGCTAATGGAACCAAAGTAAAAGTTGTTAATGAAATATTTTCAGAGTTTGAATAATGGAGTATATCTCCTCTTTATTCAAGGATGACTTTGGGTAGAATGAAATCTAACAGGCTTGCTCAGTCGAGTTCATTGGGTTGAGCGCCAGTCGTGCTCCTCGGTTTTGGGGCGTATCATCTTTTACCTTCGACCATCTAATTAGACTGTATAGCCCACGACCCTATCGAGGTGGCCTAATTAAGCTGAAACATCGATCCCCGAAGGCCTTCTTTGCTAGCATCGATTAAGACAAGCACCAAGGGTGGGTGAGCCGCACTGTCCGAGTCAGGACCTCAGACCTGATCCCTGCTAAGAGAATGCTATTCCCCAAGAAATGGAATATGAATCGTAACTAAACATGTTCCACTGATCAGATACCTTTTCTTGACTTTGAAATAACTTTCTTTGATGATACAACTATCGAGTGGTACCTCGGTGCTGTCAACGATCTCTTAGGCTGCGTTCGACGACTTGATTCGATCTGCCCAAATGCTAAGCGCATGTGGCGCAATCTGGCTAAGACCCGTTGGGAGGCCAAAAATCATGGTGAGTTTTTATCTCTGTTCATACCTGAGCTCTTCAGAGAAGATATATCTCGCTAGTACTCTCATCCTTTGTGCCTATGCAGGCCTTGGAAAGGCCATTTTGATGAGGGAACCCCCGCCTAGGGAAGCAGATATCTCGAAGCCTGCTAAGGAAAAGAAGAAATCATCGTCCAGGTCCTCGAGGCCAAAAAGGCTAAAGTTTAAAGGACCGAGGCTGATTCATTGACCTCAACTAGGGAGGCGGCCGAAGGTCATTGTGCTGAGGGCGAAGAGAGTGATGACTGCCCGCTTGTACTTACGGTGAGAAGAAGTTATGTTGCCTCTAAATCTACTAAGCTGAAGGTGACTGAGCCGGAGGTTCCTAGAACTGAGGCTGTCGAGGTGGACCCGATCTGAGGGAATTATTAATGGGGGCTTAGACGAACTCCCCGAACCAACCATTGACCAAAACACATCAGGTGCTGAGGGGCACTTGGTTGATAAACCTGAAGAAACTAATAACAAAGCCCCTCGTTGGAGGGAGAGGGCCCCCGTCGACCCCGTCGAAGTGATCAATGTAGATGAGCCTCTGCTGGGCCCAACATTCTCTCCTGGACAAATATGGGATGCCCAAGTTATGAAAACTCCCGTCGTGGAGGCATTCCCCGGGGAGAATAGTATGTTTGAAGGATATTTTGTTGGGGTTGAGGAAGACCCTGATATCGACGCCTCATTGATCTTTGAAGAGGCCGAGAAGCTTCAACAACAGGTAATCTTGATTTGATCATTGTATTTTGAGTTTCAATTTTGCTTTTTCGACTCTCTACTTCTATGTTTTCAGGCCTTAAAAACTCTCCAACCAAGCCTTTTCCAAGTCACAAGTAGAGTTGGTTCGTTGTGAGGACGAATTTAGGAGGCTCGTCTCTGAATTGGGCGAACTTAAGGCCCTTCATGCCCAAAAGGAGGAGGAGCTAGGTGACCTTCGAGATCAATTGGAGAGGATATCTCGAGAGCGGGCCGATCTCGATGAGAAGGTAATACGACATTTATTTTTGTGCTTTAGTCAATTGAGTATTTGATACCTTAATTTGACTTTTTCAGCTAAAGCCAAAAGATGATTTAATGCGATAGGATCTTAGAGTCAGAGATACCGAAATCCTTAGGCTGAAGCAGCGCAAGGATGAGGTGTCTTCCGATAAAGAAACTCTTCGAAAGAAGCTGACCTCGATTGAGTGCCAACTTCAAGGGGTGAGGGGAGAAAGCCTCAAGTACAAAGATATCCATTATGAAATAGTTGCTGAGCTATCTGCAGCTAAGTCCGAGGCCGCTGAGCTCATGTCCTCAAACAGAAAAGATGTTGATGCTGCAAATGCTCGAGCCAGAAAGATATCCGAAGAGGCTCGGCTTAAACTGTCCGAAGCCTTGGAAAATGCCTGATTAAGATCTAGGAGACAGTCTCTCGAGAATGTATATGCAGGGGGCATCGATTTGTCTACTGAGATGGAGAGAGTGAAGGCCATATAGGAAGAATTGGCAACTCTGATTTCTTCCGACGATGGTTCAGCTAGTGATTCGACCAGCGACTCGGAGGATGATGAAGACGATGGTGAAGTCCCCGAAGTGGAGGACGCCATCGATGTTCCAAGGGTCGATGGCCAGGCCGTTGAAGGCACAACTTCCGAGGTAGCTCTGTCTGGTTAAGCAACCCTGGTGGTAGATTAGGTTTTCATTTGTTCCTTTTCTATGTAAGGGCTCCAAGCGTGAGCATTGTAAATATGTCTTTGTGAAACCTTATCATATACCTTATCATATATATATATATATATGGATTTTTGCTTCTTGTCATTTCTTGTTTTCCCATTGCCTTTTTGGAATGAATTTCAACACTTGTCGATAACCAGTTCGATGTGTCGGACTTATGATATAAACTGTAGACATGTGACTTTTGACCCTCCCCAAAATTTTTTATATTTTCGCATGTATTTAATTTAGGCCTAATATATCTATTTTAATTAATTTGACTCTTTTACTTTATTTCATTACAAGCAAATGAAAATTACAAAAAAAAATAGTTTCATTAATATTTTTGTAATCATTTTTAATATTGAAAAATACCAAAAAAAATAGTTTATTTTAACACTCAATCTTATTTTAACATCTATTTTACTTAAGTATGACTAATTAATAAATGATGCCGTATTTTAGTCTCATTCGAGGAGAAAAAATAAAACTTGGGCTCGAGCAACTCATTTTTAGGCCTAATTTTGGACCTAACTCATAATTACCAAGCCCATAATTACTAGGCCCACACCCCTAACTTAATCCCTACCCCTATATAATAGTATATAATGGCTAAATAGGGGGAGGGACCTAAAAAATTGGAATCGGCCGCTTTCTGAAACTTCTTCTCCAACCAAAAGGCCCCAGACCTAAAAGACCTAAGACAATGGAGAAGCAGCCGTTGCCGTGAGCTTCATCTTCTTAATCCTTCATCTTCTGCCATAAACACACGCAGAACACGCCCCTCCACACGTCGTCTTCCTCAACCAGACAACAAGCACCCCTCCAGCGTAACTTTTGGATCTTCTTCATGGAGGACACCATAAAACCCCAGAATTTAGCTCCATCTCCATAGCTCACGCCGGAACCAACCTTTTTCCTCCACCAGACCTCGCCGAGAACCAGCAGCTTCTCCCCAAAAATGGAGGAACCTCCATCGTCGTTCTTCTCTGCACCAAGAAACAAGAGTCGATCATTCGATATCCTTGCTCTTTGACAAACACGGGAAGAAGAAGTAACAACTGCCTTCCCTCAAAGTCTCTCTCTCTCTCTCTCTCTCTCTCTCTCATTTTCCGTCTCACCTGATTGTCGACGAGCTTAACCAGAAACCGGCGACGGCTACTACCCCCCATTTTCCGTCGCCTTGTCTCTTCTCTGTTACTGTTGCAACAAAGGTAACGTTTCTGTTGAGATCGGGTTCAGCTAGAGCTTCGTTCGTTGGCTGTTAGTTCCTTTCGAGATTCCGACGAGGTTCCGGGCGCTACTATGTTTTCTGTTCGAGTCTGTTTTTGTTAGTCCAACGTTGAAACAATATCGTGAAGGTTCATTTCTCACACTATTTCTTTGTTAAGATATGATGCATGAATATATGGCTGTTTCCGTGCTAAAAAATGCAGATTAGTTTGAGGTGCCAAGACTAAGCGAGATGGGTCTTATAAGTATTATCCGTATGTTAAAAATATGACATTAGAGAATATGTTTGGCTGGACTCGCTTGAGGTTCGATTTTTCATACACAAATGCCAAGAATTAGCAATTGTCACTTAGCGAAAATTGACAGAACAATTGAAAGAATTTTGCCAAATTGACAGAACTTGTCATAAACTCTAAAGTGTCATGTGCTGTTAATTGTTACCGATACTGGGTTTGCTTATTGAATTATTTTGTTACAAGTGATTTCACTCCATTTGTTAATTTTGTGATTTTTTTTTTACTGAAAGTAGTTTTGACTTGTGAAACTTGAAAGTTTTAATTGCACAGAAGTATGTAAGCTTACTGCCATTAGTTAATGTCATAACAAAAGTTTCATTTTAAAAAATAAGGATGAGAAGTTAATAAATCTATATGTATGCTAAGTTGAGGCGTGCCGTGTCAAATAAAATCCCTAAACTCATGGCCCTCATTTAATTAATTTTAATCCTTTAGAAATCGAGGTGTGCCATTTAGTTGAATTTCCATGGCCCTCGCAAACTTGAAAGTGCGGAGTTGCTTTAGGCGCATTATTTTAATAAAATTACCTTCCTAGACTCGGGTGTGCATTTCATGTGACCCAAATCCAAATCCTAACAACATTGAATAAAATGTGTCTCGGATTGCAGGTGCATTTCATGTGGTGTGGTCCAAAGACTCGTTTTAGATGACGTTGAAATCTTCCTTAAAATAATTAAAAGCGGTTTAAAGTTAAAATTGAACCATAGGCTAAAACATGTATCAAAATCAGATAATAGACCAATTAAAATAGTTGAGCGACCGTGCTAGAACCACGGATATCGGGAATGCCTAACACCTTCTTCCGGGTTAATAGAATTCCTTATCCGTATTTCTGTGTTCGTGGACTGTAATACAGAGTTAATCTTTTTCTCGATTCGGGATTTCAACCGGTGACTTGGGACACCATAAATTATCCCAAGTGGCGACTCTGAATTTTAAAAATAAATAGTCCCGTTTCGATTCACTTAAATTGAAAAAAACTCCCTTATTTACTCCCTTCCGGGGTGTCGGTAAAAAAGGAGGTGTGACATAAACCCCTCGCGTTTTTATGCTCGATGAGTGATTGATAATAGTTGACAGTTCGGTGTTCGAGCCTCGAGTCAAATTTTGACTCGGGTTTATTGGCCCTTTGGTTTTCAACATATCGACCCTTAGGCTTTTTTAGACTGGCCCTTAGGCTCTTATGCATTGGCCCTTAGGCTCTTTTAGGCTGGCCCTTAGGCTCTTACGCATTGTCCTTTATGCTCTTTTTAGATTGGATCGATGCGACATCTAATTTGGCTATAGTTTTCCCTCATTTTGGCTAAAGATTTTTGAAGTTTTGATTATGCCTTGGCATGTTTTATGTTCGTCTGACTCTTCAATGGCTCAAATGAGAACCTCGATTATGAGTTGATATGTGACGATACTTGAGTACCTTGGGAGGCTCGCTCAAAGGTTGAGTTTTTGAAACCTTTTCATCGAAGGCTGATTGTTTTCGAAGCCTTTTTATTTTTCGGAGCTGATATTATCGAAGCTTCTTTGCTTATGCTGAGGGTAGCCTGATTAACCGGTTCTTTTCAAAGTACTTTCAAAGTATTTGGAGGCCTTTAGTTTTATAACGGCAGTCAAACGTCTCTGAATCGCATTAATTTGGCCGTAGCCTTTAAGTTCGACCGTAGTCTTTTTGTTTGGCCGTAGCCTTTAATCCCCATGTGTAGTGACCTTGGCGTCCATATCGATGGTATGCCTTTTTAGGGGTCTTACAAGTTCAAATATATAGCCTTAGCCTTCATATTGTGGTTATGCCTTTATAACGTCTTATTAATTTGAGTACAACTCGTTGAGGTCTTATAAGCTCGGTATTTCCTCATTTAGGTCTTATAAATTTGAGTATGCCTCATTAAGGTCTTATAGGTTTGGGCATGCCTTGTTGAGGTCTTACAGAATGATGCGGCCTCACTGAGGTCTTACGAGCTCGAAATTGCCTTATCGAGGTCTTACAAATTCGAGTTTTTGATGGCTTCGACGAGCTGACTGTCGATGATTCCCTGATTGTTCAAGGGTTTTTGGCCTTTGAGACGTTTAGCATGAAAGTATTGAATTTCTTCGAGTGTTTTGATAAGCAAAAAAGACTTCCTCAATTATTTTATGTATGCGTACATGTTGTTTTTGCCTTTTGGAGGCCCAATTATTCTATATGGACACAATTCATTCGACCGTTTGGCCCAATACATCATTCTTCTATCGAGGTCCTCCTAGGCATAGTTTCAGTTCTTTGAAGAGGTGACCTCTTGGGGTGACACCCCTCAGTATTTGAGGTTGATCGAAGAGAAGACTTGAATACTTTATGAGGTCTCCTTAGGTAACATATGGATATTTCCTGGTTAAAACCTCGCTGGTAAAACCCGTTCGGGATAAAATATGGTCTAAGGGAAGAAAAGCACAACGCATGCTTTAAAACCCAGAGTCTTCGAGCTGGAAGGCACTTCGATTCCTCTCAATCAAACACCTGCAATAAGTTAATACAAAACACAAATAAAAAATGAGAGGGTTGTACCTTAATGATGGCGTTCGAGCTTTGATAAATTCCAATTGCTTGTTCCAGGGATGCAGCACTGTCCTCTACTCACTTGTTTGGATGTAGTCGAGAATGAAGGTTGTGGTTGCTAGCTGATTTTTTACTTGCTTTTTGGCCTCTTTGATGTGGAGGGTGTTGATGTCAGTGCCATATTGTGCACCGCAAACATCTCTCTTGTTGCTTGCTGTTCCCCGTATACCACTTTTATTCCATCCTTGATTGGGAATTTCATCGTTTGATGGAGGGTCGAGGGTACTGCCCTCATACTGTGTATCCATGGCCTTCCAAGTAAGGTATTGTATCTCATGTCACCTTTGATGACATGAAACTTTGTATCTTGGATTGTACCGGCTACATTGATCGGGAGGATGATTTTTCCTTTTGTTATCTCACTCGCTATGTTGAATCTATTGAGGACTCGAGAGGCGGCTATGATCAGGTCAAGCAGTCCGAGATGCTCCACCACCCTCGACCTGATTATGTTGGCTGAGCTACCTGGATCTACGAGCACACATTTAGTCTGAATTTTATTAAAAAAAAAAAGAAATTACCAGTGTGTCATTATGAGGCTGACACAAGGTCTCAATGTCCTCTTCATTGAATGTGAGAGCATCCATTGGTATGTAACTCCGAGTTTTCCTTTCCCTAGTGGTGGATATTTTTGTCCATTTGAAAACGAGTTCCTGTAGGGCATCGACCCCTCCAACGATCATGTGGATGACGTGCTGTGGTTCTTCTGGATTGTTTTTCTTGTTCGCCTCTCTTTCCCAAAAATGGTTTTTAGCTGAGTCGCTGAGGAATTCTCGAAGGTGCCCTTCACTAATCAGTTGGTCTACCTCTTCTCGAAGCTGCCTGCAGTCGTCGGTCCTATGACCGTGAGTGTTGTGATATTTACATATCAAGTTAGGGTTCCTCTGTGAAGGGTCTGATAGTACGGGTTTTTGGCCACCTGCCCTCTTTGATTTTCCCTATGGCCGATGCGATGTCCGAGATATCGATGATGAAGTTGTACTCAGATAGCCAGGGTACCTCTATCGAACCCGACTTTAACCATGAGTCCCTGGGAATTTTGACCTCGATCTATCATTCGATCGGCTCGAGGCATGTTACGCCTTGATGAATTTCTTCGATCTTCTACATACAGCTGGTATCTTTCTTTGTTTGATCTTGACTCCCTTTGTGTGAACCTTTGCTCCTTTGTAAAGAGCCTGCTGGGATATACTGAGCCCGAGGGGGCTCCTAGTTGGTCGTCTTTGACCCTGATCTTTGATTGGTACCTGTTGTGCAAATCCGCCCAGGTCACAGCCGGATATTTGATAAAATTTTATTTTAAACTACCTTGAAGCTACCGAGCTTCTTTCGTTAAAGCCTTGAGTGAAGGCCTGTACCGCCCGGTCATCAGAGACTGGTGTTAATTCCATTCTCTCCATCTGAAAACGAGATACAAATTCCCTTAGCTCTCGTTCTCTCTCTGTTTGATTTTGAAGACATCAGACTTCCTGGTGGATAGTTTGATAGCACCAGCGTGCGCACTCACAAAAGAATCTGCCAACATGGAAAATGAGTTGATTGAATTTGGGGGCAGGTTATGATACCACATCAAAGCCCCTTTCGATAGCATTTCTCCAAATTTCTTCATCAACACAGACTCTATCTCGTCATCCTTCAAGTCATTTCCTTTTACAACACAAGTATAAGCGGTGATATGCTTATTGGGATCTATGGTCCCGTTATACATAGGGGCTTCGGGAATTCTAAATTTCTTTGGGATAGGCTTCGGAGCTGCACTCGGTGGGAATGGTTTCTGTATGAACTTCTTTGAATCTACACCTTTCAGAATCGGGGGCACGCCCGGGATCTGATCGACCCTCGAGTTATAAGTCTCCACCCTTTTATCTTTATCTTCTATCTTATTTTCTCCTGATTCAATTCTTTTGGTGAGATCCTCGTGTATCTTTATAATAGCGGGGTATGTTGCCGACCCATTGTTGGTCGATCTCTCCGGTACCTGCTCGACTCGAGGAGCCGTTTCCGGTGCTACTGTGCTTGGGGTGTTTTTGGTGACTTTGTAGATGAGCTATACCCACTTGTTGTGCTTGCAACATTTCAAAAATTATTTGAATACTAACGTCTCTTTCCTCACCGTCCACACTTCCGTCGGTAGGAGAGCATACATAAACATGCACAGCGTTCTGTGAGCTCACATCAATGGGGATTTGTGCTGGTACCTCCCCCGGGTTTTGCGGTGGTAAACCGACATCTTCTAGTGCTACCCCTGGGTTTTGCAGTGGTAAACCAACGTCTGCACTGTTCTCTCCCTGAATATCAATACCGTTGTTTTCACGTGTATTTGCTGAGTTAGACATTTTTTACCTAAAATAAGAGATTCTTGGACAAGAAAAAGTGTGAAGAATAACTCGTGTTTTTAGAAAACAATCACTATTATTATTAGCTCCACGGTGGGCACCAAACTGTTTACCTTGAAAATTGTAACTACAATTAAATTTAATTTTGCGATTCTAAAAATATGTGATTTATTGTAATACTAGTTATAGGGCAATAGATGCTAAGTGTAAGTAAAGAAAGTAAGAAATGCAAACCAATGGGGTCACAAGGCTGGGACTTGAGCTGGGTGAAGCAGGGCCTCGAGGTCTAGACGGGGTTAATAGCGATGAACAATTGATGAAGAATCAAAGATAATGAAGTCCTGGAAGATGGCCTTTTGTGGTTAATAATGAGCAATAAATGAAAAATGAAAGAATAAGCAATAAGTGAGTATAACAACTATTTAAGCAAAGAGCAGAATGTTGTATTGTATTTAATATGTTGTGTAATAATCCAAATCTTTTATAAGGTGACACGGGTCCCCTTTATATAGGAGGGATAAATCCCAACATAGTACATATCTAATAAATGATGAAGAAATGCTACTAGTACAGCTGTATAACGGTTCAGTACGGATTTGTATGATTCTTGCAGACCTGGTCAGCTCTAACCACGTGTATTTGGGAATTTTCCCGCCTTTCCGTTACGATCATCGATTGTACTACTCCGAGGTCCACCATAATGAGCCTCCGATATGTTCCCTTGAGGGGCACACCTCGGGGTCGCACCTCACCCTCTGCTTTTGGCTTCTTCGAGGTTAGGCGTGGAGCAGCATAGTAGCCCCAAAGTCGAACTCCCCAATTCTGGCCGTATACACATTCCCAAGTAGATGAACAGTTAAAATTTTCATTAGCACTCTGGGACTATATGCAAATGTCTTTTCTATTACTATCTCTGATGTCTATCAGAGTGATCTCATGAACAAAATTAGCAAGGAGTAGATCCCTGAGAGCTTCTGGGTCTCACTGATTAATTATGAAACTCCTTACGATGCCACTCCCTGGTTTAGTCGTGAGGTGAACTATGTGAGCTAGAGAGCAATCATTAATCCGGTTGTCCCACCAAAAAAGAATCTGGCCTTCATTAATATCCCATTTGATAATCTGCTCCACTTGTGGTCTAATTTGCAGCAAAATTCATCCAAATGTTGGAGTTCTTAGAAGTGATAACTTTCATATCATATTGGTCCTAGGACAGTAATTAGCTTTGATGAACTTAGACCAAAGATTGTCCATTGTTCTCAACCTTCACCACCTCTTCACATCAAAATAAGTTTGAGTAGTGTTTTTTGATCTGTTGAAGTGCAGTGTTTGGAGGTTCCATAGCTGCAACCAAATGGAGTGTTTGAGATTGAAGGATGTGCTTGATGACTAGAGTCTTTCCTCTAGCACTGAGAAAATTACTCTACCGGCCTCCTACATTATTGATCATTTTAGTAGCCAAGTTAGTAAATAAACTAAGCTTCTTCTTGCCAGTTTATATAGGACATCCCAAGTAACCAAAAGAAAACTTGGAGTGTTTGTAGCCGGTCCACCTCTTAATCCTTGTATTGATTCTATGATTAAGATCCAGATATGTTATTGTTA
Source organism: Nicotiana tabacum (assembly GCF_000715075.1). Taxonomy (NCBI): domain Eukaryota; kingdom Viridiplantae; phylum Streptophyta; class Magnoliopsida; order Solanales; family Solanaceae; genus Nicotiana; species Nicotiana tabacum. The sequence continues at coordinate 223,977,345 of NC_134101.1, forward strand.
CATCCCGTACCTTAGCATTAGAATGTGCCGTAGTAAATCCACATGAGTTCGAAGGGATTATGTCTAGTAGGAGGTTATAGAGGGTTTAAGACATTATTATTATGAGACCTTGTAAGTTACAACCTTGATATCATTAGATATTATGTTAGTGTGATATTTTCTTTTAAGTGAAGTATTTTAGTAAAAGTTTTATAAGTATAATTTTGGATAGTTATTATTATTTTTATTTTCAAATATGGTAAATTATACACATAATATAAGAAAGTTTACGAGATTTTCTTTATTGTAAAGATAGAAATTATTTTCTCACAAGAAAAGAAGGTTATATTTCATTTTAAGAATTAAGCGTACGAGAATTTGTACTCTTTATACGAGATAAGCAAAATTCAAAGTTGAGAAAATATATGTATTTTTTTACATGGATGTTTTAACAAATAATAGCATATGTATTGATTTTATATTGTACCACGATTTATTATTTTAATATTGTAATAATAGTACTTTAAGAAGAGGATAAGACTATTTTTTGAGGTTATAAATAGTTATGATAATTATGACAAGTGATAAGTAAAGTCGTGAAGATGAGAGGGAAAACGAGTTCAAGAAAATAAATTTCGTTGAAGGTTGTCAATTTAGAATTAAATACGATCCGAGTCATAATGTCATACAAGGTACATACGACCGTCATAGTATGATGTATAAAGTATATTAAAAATAAGTAGAATTTTAAATAATTTAAGACAATTCTTAATTGCATGAGTAATTGGTTAATTACCGAGTAACAGAACATTACCTAATTAGCTAATAAACAGAGAATGATTTACATTTCCCACCCCACCCCACGTGGCAGGAAGGGGCTATCCAAACAAATGACTAAGGTAATTTAGTATTAGGTGGCAGTAAAGTATGTAAAGTCTCCCTCTTTCTTATCCTTGGATTATTTTCACAACTTTAAGGATTCATTTTATTTGACATGGTGTTTTACCAGTATTTTGAATTGGTAAAAATCAATTAGTAATTTGTTCCTTGTTCTGTCATTGAAAGAAAAATGCTTTTAATGGAGTGTTTTAGTGCTACTACTTTTTCGTTACTCCCTTTTTTTTCTCTTCTTCTTTCTTTTTTCCAATTTGCAAGTCGTTTTAGTTTTTCCATTTCCTGATTCCTTGCTTCTCTCACTCAAAAATCAAACAAGGAGCTTTTATTTTTCCTGGATATGAAGTTGTCATCACAAAATAGTTATTTTTATAGAATCTTGAGATGTGTCCTCTGATATTCGTTGAATCAGATTAGATTTGTGAAAATGGAATCAGACTATGATGTATTAATTTTGGAATATTTTTTTTTAATTTTTTTTCTTATGAGTTCTACAATAAACGGAAGATTGATATCTAGTTGTGTATGTATTGAGGAGCAGTCATTGAAATTCAGCATTTAATATATAAGCTACTTTACTTTGATTGGGAATTCATGCCTTAAGGATAATTCTCTTGAATATGATCCAAGTTCGAACATTTATCTACGACCTTCTCGAGTTCTTATGAGCAATTAAGGTATGTTAAGGCTAAGCTCTTCCTTCATTTTGCATGATCCCGTAATTATACTAGTTTGATAATGAGACACAGAGAAAAATTCATATTCCGGATTTTACGTATATTTTTCTAGTGTTATAAGTAATAATATTCTCCTTATCGGGACTATGTGTAGAATGTGCATGTGAGATATTGTCTGCCATTTAAGATCAACAATAACTGGCATAAAGTAGTTTAGTAGTGCTCCAAAACCAACAAAACATCCATCCTTCCCATGATTGATGACTGATGAGTGGCTCCGAGGCTCTTATATATATGATTTACTCTTGGGAGTCTGAACGTGATGTTACTTCAATGTCATGGATATATTTAGTAGATTCTTGTTGCAAAAAGTAATATGACAACATTGTTTCATGGGAATGGAATCATTCCATTAATACTATCATGGAGAGCTATATCAACTAATTCGGGGCCAAAGACACAATGTTTCATAGCTTACAATCTTTAACATTTTTAAAGTTGTGCCACATTGAGATTACAATGGCTCTAGATAGATTATTGAATTTCTACTATTTCTATTTTTCCCATTAAGTATTTTCTATATACGTACTTCTCATACAATGTCATGCATTGTATTCATCCACATGTGCATTTACCCATGACTCAGACGTCATTATATACGCATATATATGTGTGTGTATATATATATATATGTAATATATATGGAAAAACGTTATGGCGTTATATACGCACCACCACCTGATCAGCTGGTATACGTTGATGATTTGCCCACAGTGACCGAGATGATATGATGGGACGGCCTCCGAGGCATGATGATATTGTGGTGTATATATATGTATGTATGTATGTATGTATGTATATATATATATATATATATACATATATATATATATGTATGTATGAGAATAACTTGGGAAAGGTTATGACGTTATATACGCATCACCACTTGATCAACTGGTATATGATGATGATTTTTTCCCAAAGTAGCTGAGATGATATGATGGGATGCCCTCAGAGGTTTTATGATGCTATGTACATACAGACCTATGCACTACATGACATTCATACGCATATACATGACACTATAAGTATTTCATGATTTAAAGAGTCATCCAGACTTACAGGTATAGACAATCAGTTTGACGAGCCCTCACAGTAGACGGGGTTTGCATTCAGCGAAAGATCGGTAAGACTCCACCTCATTCAGAGTGCAGTCGAGTCTATGAGTCATCGTGTCAGAGTTTTCTTTCTACAGACTTATGGGTAGACCGGTACCCTGTCCCATTTCATATCGAATAATCCTAGAAGCTTTGTAGACAGAGGTTCAGTTTGTACAGTATGTCAGAGGCCTTGACGGCCCATATATATTTATATTTTAAGAAAAATGGTTCAGTGATACCGTACTTTTCACCTACGATTTTATTTTATGAGTTGTGGCCATGTTGGCCCATGGTAGTTATAGAATGAATGAATGAGTTACAGAGTGGTTCACTTGGGTTACTACGGCATTGGTGCCAGCCACGCCTCTCCAGGTTTGGGGCGTGACAGTGATGAAACAACTCTTCTCCTTATTAATTTCTTTCCCAAATGCTTCTTCGTAATTCTTCAGCTGCCGCATGATGATCTTGATGAAGGGTTGATTTATCGAAAAGAACATGACTATGTCATCTGCATAGCATAAATGGTTGATTTAAAGGCCATTAGCTTTTATGTCAATTCCCTATAAATCATTTCTATCATTTAAATGGTTGAGATTCTGCAGCTATTATGAATATAGCAAGAGAGAGAGAGAGGATCCGCCTATTTGAGACCTCTGGAGGAATTGAAAAACTATGTCTAGTACCATTTACTATGACCGAGTATCAATTATTCAGGCCTCATTTGTTTGCATTCTGAATATTAATCATTTAGATCTCAAACATTAAGTTCGTTTCTTTTTAAACTCTAAATCTTAATTATTCAGATTTTAATCATTAAATGTGTTTGTTTTTTTACTTTACAATCACTTAATGGGTATGAATAGGTCTATATGATTAAGATCTATAACAGAGACTTAATTTCATTAAGATGCTATTATATATTCATTATTAACTGCAATCACCGCCTATCATTATCAACTACCACCATGCCGCCGCCACCACCATACTACACCACCACCACCACCACCATGCCACCATCATCCTTAATCATAACCACCACCATTATCGACCATCACCACCCACTGTCCCACCACTCCAACCACCATCATTCTCCCCCCACAATCAACACTCATCCACCTCAACTACAACAATTGACCATCCCATCACCATCAACAACCACAACAGACATTGCCTATCATTATAACCTACCACCACCAATCCAACACCTTCCTCAGTCACAACTACTATCACCACCAATCACCACCATTCTCAATCATAATCGCCACCACTATCAATCACTATTAACTACTAGCATAAACCATCATCATCAACCAAAACTACCACCTACCACCACCTCTAGTCGGCCTTCACCTGTTAGCCACCACCACCACCAACTATTATATTTTAAAAAACTATATATTTTATTAATAGAATATTAGATTAGTTATTTCATTTGAATTTTATGTTTATGAATTTTCAAATAAAGATAAATTTTATACATTGAGATGTTAAAAATCAAACAATCTTAAATATTTCTATACAGATCTTAATATACGTCTTTATATATTTAGATGTGTATTTAGATTCAAATGTCTTAATCTTAATACACATCTTTATATTCAGATCTGTATTCAGATTTAGACGTCTTAATCTTAAAAAAACAAATGAAGAAAATCACTCCGTAAATGATTTTAATGAAGGACTATATGAATCCCAACTTCCACAGTACAAAAGTGCGTAATTCCCATTACATTTTGTCATTGGCCTTGGACAAGTCCAGCTTCATAACTTCATTTCCTCCATTTTTGTCTCCCTTTATACCATGCACTATTTCTTGAGCCAACAAGATATTCTATGTGATCAATCTCCCCTGAACAAAGCCATGATTTTAGGCTGTACACCTAATTTTTCGGGGATTATAGTTCAATCGGTCAGAGCACAATCATGTCAAGGCGGAAGTTGCGGGTTCGAGTCTTGTCAGTCCCGGCGGATTCAATAAATATATCAATTAATCTCTCTATTTTCTATGAAAATAGAGACAAGATTCTCTGAGACCATATTAGGAAGTAAAGGTGTAGTATTTTGGCAATAATCATAGACAGGATCTTGTTTGTTAAGGTACATAAACTTATTGGTCTGAGTTGGCTGAAGTTGTCTAGAGCCTTCACTTTGGGTATGAGGAAAAGGCATGAATGCGTGAAATCGACATACTCAATGATGTCTATTTTGATGATATCCCAAGAGCTCTATAAAAAAATCTATTTAACACATCTGGGCCTACTGAATCATTAGGATCCATGGAGAAAATTGCATCTTTAATTTCATCTGTTGTTTCAATTTCCTGAAGCATATCATTATCCTGGCGCGTGACCTTTTCTTCCAGATGTTTAAATATTTTCATGTCATATGAGCTATTTGGTTGGGTAAATAGGCTGCTGAAGTGTCCGATAGCCGCTTGAGCTATCTCCTTATTATTATCATCAATCCATCTTGTTGAAAAAAAATAATATCTCGCCAAGGAATAATATTCACGATAAATTACAATAATACTAGAGAGTAACAATGACACCAAATCTTTTAATGGGGTAAAATATAATACCCAAGCAAAGCAATATAATACCACTAATATATTACAACTTGGTAGTGTCAAGAGACTACTAAAACTTCAAAAGAAATAACACTTTTTATTTTAAATACGTCACTACGATATTACTCCCACTTACTATTTATCTCATAGACTACACAATCTCTATTGCTTCTCTTGATTTGGTGTACTTGAAATGAAGAAAAATGGCTTCTATTTATAGCAAGCTTCACCATCCAAACAGCCAATCAGATTTGGCTTTTACAAAATCAGATTTGTATCTTTCCAAATTTGTGATAATTATAACCCTCAATTTTTGATTTGTCATACTTTTGTCCATTATTTTCTTGGTAGTAGCCACGTCATCTTCCTCTTCTTTGTCCACGACCACGACCTTTGAATGTTTGGTGGATTTTAACTTCATTGTCGAAGATGTTAGCGTTATTTCTTCCTCGTCCATGACCGCCACGACCTCGTCCCCAACCACCTTCTCAAACATGACATCATTTAAACATTGGTGGATGAGCGTGAGGGCTTGTTGATCCTTCTTTCTTGTCTTTGCCAAGACATATTTTTTATTTTGAGGAGAGCTTCCTCATTATCGGGTTTTGCATACCCTCTATCTACGATATCCCACATATCGTGGGAGCCATGAATGTCTTTCATGCGTAGACACCATTTCTCATAATTATCTTTTGTGAGACGGGGGTTACTAAAAAGACATCGGACATTCTCCACGGCTCTAACACCATGTTATTGGGAAAAATAATATCCCGCCCATGAACAATATCTACGATAAATTACAATAACGCAAGAGAATAACAACGACACCAAATATTTTAACGGGGTAACATAGTGTTTGACGACGAATATGCGGACGACTTGATCATTCCTCGTAACAATGCACTGATAATATCTTTACTTATCCATAATACTAATGTCAAACAAGTTTTGATTGACCTAGGTGGCTCAGTAAATATCATTCTACCGAGAGTAGTGAATAAGATGAAAGTGAGTGATCGAAATATTCCATGGGCACGGTCGTTATCTAGGTTCGATAATACAAATGTCTTCACGAAAGAAGAAATCATATTGGCAACATTTGCAGAAGGTGTCATCAAAGACACTAAATTCTAGGTGGTAGATGCAGACATGGACTATGACATAATTTAGAAAGGTCGTGGATTCATGATATGGATGCGGCCCCACTAACGTTTCCTCACGTGATTAAGTTCTTATCACAGTGGGGAATCCGTCAAATCAGGGGAGATCAACAAGCATCATGAGATATCAACTCAGTTGCAATCGTGAGAGCAACATTTAACGATAGAGGTACAAAATCACAATTACGGAACTCAGTTGAGGATAATTCAATGCCCACCTCAACTAGAAGTCCAAGAAATCAAGCTGATATAAATTCAAGGCCTAATATGATTCAAGAGCTAGAGGAAAATGAGAATATCAAAACAACCACGGAGGTGCTTGAAGCTGTTATATTATTCATCAATTAGAATGACAGAAAAGTTTACATCGGAACAAACTTGAGCATGGAAATGAATGGTAAGTTAATTGAATTTTTACGTGCTAATGCTAATTGCTTTGCGTGGTCGTATTCAGACATGACATGTATACCACCGGAGGTAATGACTCATAAGTTGAATGAGGGCCCATTGCACCCACGTGTCAAACAAAAGAAAAGGAAGCAAGGAATATTTAAAAATCAAGTAATCCAAGAAGAGGTACAAATACTTCTTAAAATTAGTTCAATTTGAGAGGTAACTTACCTTGGCTAGTTAGTTAATGCTGCCGTAGTCCCAAAAAAGAATGGAAAGTGTCGCGTTTGTGTGGATTATACTGATTCAAACAAAGCTTGCCACAAAGATCATTTCATTTACAACATATAGATCAGTTAATTGATTCTACCGCAAGTCATGAATTTTAATTTTTTAAGATACATATTCTGGTTATAATCAAATAAAGATCGATCCTCTAGATGAGGAAAAGACTTCGTTTGTTACAAACATGGGGACTTACTGTTACAAAGTTATGTCGTTCGATTTGAAAAATGCTGGAGCAACGTACCAAAGATTGATGACTAAAATATTTCAAGAACACATGGAAAAACCATGGAGGTTTACATTGACGATATGTTGGTCAATTTGCAAGTATAACATGAAGCTACACCCGAAAAATGTGCTTTTTTGTCGCTTCAGGTAAATTTTTGATATTTCTTGTTTCAAAAAGGGGCACTGAAGTGAATCTCACTCATATATAAGAAATTGAGGAAATACCTGATGTACATACAAGCAAAAAAGATGTACAAAGATTTTTCGTGCCCCATTTTCTCGCGAAAGTAGGTTTCAACATGTGACAACTCTTTTAAACGGGTGTTAATGTCGCGCCCCTTTTTTTTCTCGCGAAATAGGGTTTATGACATTGACAACTCTTTTAATAGGTATTAAAAGAGAAGAGTCACCACCTAATCATTAAAGTGCATTAGGACACTAAGAGGAGTTTGATTTAGGAAAACCAGAGATCGGGTAAGGGCTTGAAATTATCCCGAAGGGAAGGTTTTAGGCACCCCTCAGGATCCACTAGTGTGGTTCCCGACCATACTATAATTGTGGATTTAAGTAAGAAAATAAGAGTTTCAAATATGAGGGGGTTTTCACATAATGGTTGGAAATAGATAAAATTAAAATAAGTGAAAGGCAAGCTGAAATTTGAGAAAAACGGTTTAAAATTTTGAAAGGTAAACAATGAAACAAACAAGTAACGGGAAGGGGAGTCCTAGGTTTATAAATAATATGGATCACTCCACAAAATATCCGGTAATTTCTCCTCGACGAGGGGTTACACGTGACATTATCGCATTGTCTTCACATCTATATCTACTCTTTCCCACCCCGTTAAGGTGTTAAAGCGCGGAATAGTCTCGTTTACTTATTGCATGCTATTACCCGCCCCAATCCTATCAACCCTGTAGGTGCTTGGGACTACTAATCCTATAATGGTGAAAAAGTTGGCTTATTTATGGTTTCAAAAGGTAAAAATACTAAGGCGACAAACAAAAGCACGTATAACAAGTATGGGGAAAGCACATAAGCAGATGCGGCTCAAACAGACCTCCTTAAATCAAAGAAAAGCATCTAGTTTAGCATATCTTGCATGTACTGATTAGGGTCTGATTAAAACATAAAAGGGGAAAGCAGGCTAATTTATCACATATTTTTAGATAAGAAGTCCGAATTAGACCTACCTGTTGGTTGTAATCAATAAAAACAAACTAGTGCAGTCATAACTTTTATCCTAAATATTGCCTAAGCGTTAGACGAAACCTATAAGCATGATATCTACTGGTTTCAGAAAAGATAAAGTGTATTGATTTTAGAAGAGGCCATCATTTATTCAGGGAAGACGAGTTTTGACAAAAGATTCTGCAGATGTTGGACAATGATATTGCCGATTTTAGACTTATAGGTGAACGAAAACGTTTCATACTAGGTTGTTAATTCCTATAGGCATGCTTTCTAGGCGTTGTCGACTTTAAAAATATTGTTATTGACATGCAAAAATACTATAGGCAAGTCATCTATATACAGTTAGTTATTTAACTCCTATAAACAGGTTTGCCTAAGGACAGATGCACATGCAAATTGCAGGAAGTCCTATAGGCATATTATTTATATGATATGCAGAATTTCAGAAATGGCTTATGGACATGGTCGCTATATAATACATAAGTGCAGAAACCTATAGACATGGTCTCTATATAATGCAGAAGTGTAGAAACCTATAGACATAGTATCTATATGAAATGCAGAAGTACAAAAATATAATAATTCCCTATGAGTATGATATCTATATGAAATGCAGAAGTGCAGAATTATAATAATTTCCTATGAGCATGATATCTATATGAAATACAGAAGTGCAGAAGTATAATGATTCCCTAGCAATATGATATCGACATGAAATGCAGAAGTGCAGAAGTACAATGATTCCATATTAACATGATATCTACCCCTTTGCATGCATGATTCCCTCCCTTTTCACTAGCCATCCCCAATAGTTATTACAACCCGAAATAAAATAAGAAAAGCAAAACTAAAAGTACTTTGAGCACGTGATTTTTGCTCTATGAGAACTACTCCCAAAAAAATTCAAAATAAAATGGTCTTTGCATTGTTTGTAATTTAGATGTATTTTGTCTATTTTCTATTTTAAATGAGAAAAAATGCAAAAAAATATGTGTTGCATGTGCATTTAGGATTTAATTTTGCAAACTAGGATTTAATTTTACAATTTAGGATTTAATTAAGCAAGCTTGTTTTACAAAAATAACATATTATTTGTATTTTGGTCAAATTGTGTGATTTTCTTTTAATTTAAGTGTTTAATTGTTTGTGATGGGTGTTATTTAAAGTTAATTAATATTTTTAAGATAACTTAGGTCTTCTATAATTTAATTTAGGATCTTTAAGTTTAATTTTAAAAAAAAAGAAGAAAAGAAATGAAAAAGAGTTAATAAAAAAAGAGGAAATCAAAATTTGGTCCAGAAGATACTCAAGCCCAAAAAAAATCCATCCAAACCCACACCAAACCAGCCCAGACCCGTCTACCATACCTGGTCCACCCCCACCAGAACCAAACGACGTCGTTTGGACACGTTTCAATCTGGACCGTTGATCTCAGCCGATCAAACGGTCCCAGAGCTTTGACCAAACCCGACCCCGACCCGCTTACCTTGAACCACACCCTCCCCAGCACTACCCCAAAACGACACCGTCTCCCTTAAATGAACTAATCCAGGCCATTGATCGTGCCTGATCCAACGACCAGGATTAGACCATCCCTTCCGTAAATAAACCTAACCTCTCTCCTCACACCCCCCAAGTTATACCCTGTTCATGGTCTCTTTCAGAGACGGACCCAAGCAACCCTCCCAAACCCTAGCCGCCCTGAAACTCCTTCGCTTGAAAGCCGGCGGCAACAATGCCGGTGACCACTAAAATAACACCCCTGAACCTCCTAACCACCCTCTCCACAAATCACTTAACCGTTTTGCTCGAATCAGACTCCAACTTTTCGAATCTTCAATTGAAGATTCGAGCAAACTTGAAACCCACCCCAACCAGTCCCAAACTCACACCAAGGCACCCCCTGACCACCCTCTTATGGATCTGTTAACCGTTTTGATCGAATCAGACTCCAGCTTCTCGAATCTTCAATCGAAGATTCGAGCAAAACCTGGATTTACCCCAATCTACCTTGAGCTCACACCCTGGCACCCCTTGACCTCCCTCATGACCAAACCACCATTGGTTTGGTTTGAATCTGGCTAGAAACACTCGAACCCCAAATCGAAACAAACAGAACTTTAGAAAAACCAAAACTGGTTTCTGTCCGAATTTTAAGAGGTTTTGGGTGTTTAACTGACCTTAGTCAAAGTGTTCTCAGTTGAGAACACTCGATTAAGGTTCGTTTGACCTCAAAAGAAGTTCAAATTCGAGCCGATTCAAGTCTGTCTGTTCTTTGTTCTATCTAAGGTATTTTTCCTTTTTTCTTTTATTCTATTTTCTGATGTTTTAAGTGTCTGTTTATGTGTTTAGTATTGTTATATTAATTTTTCAGTTTTGTCGATTATTCTTTCCTTCTCCATCAGACCTTTTTATTTGGTCGAATTTGTTTCTGTTCTTTGTTGTGTATAATTATAGGCTGCATAATCAATTCAAATAAGTTTCGTCGATTAGTTGTTTTATTATATACCTCTGTTCTTGTCAATGCTAATTGAAATTGCCTGATTATCTATTTTCAGATTGATTGTTATCAATTGTTGTAGATAATCGGTTAATTAGTTCTCGTCGATTAATTCGTTCTTGTTTGTAAACCAATAAGCTCGTCAAATGTTTGTTGTGTATGCTTGATCTGTGAACACTTAGCTTCAGGGCATTGTCAGTAGGCTGACAATGAACCTGCATTCATGTGCATTCTGATTCAATTTTCAATTTAATTTTAAATGATTCTGCTGAGTTCTGTGTTGTGATTTAAATTCAGTCCATGGGATTCAAGGGGAACTCAACCTCAGTCATTCAGTTGTTAGGAGAATTGGCTATAGCTGTTAATCAGAATTAGTTTTTAAATCTTTGTTAGCTTGAACAGATTTCAGAATTAAAAGTTTTAATACAGTTGAATAATTGTATTAGGGGCAGTAATATTAAGGGGTTTCAGGGGTGATTTGGGAATGAAACAGTTAGGATAATATTTTAATGTTAGTGTTTTGTTAGTGGGATATTAATGTCTTTAGATTAATATGGTAATGGGGAACAAAAGGGAATGGGGGCTGAAAATAAGGAAAAGTTTTCCTTAGTGGAATTTTAAGTGAAAAATTCAGATTTTTGGTGGGAGAAGGGGGTCAGGCAGTAAGTTTGAAAGGAGGGCAAGTCTGTATAAGAGGGCAGAAGGAGGTCTGTAGAAAGGGGAATTAATTTTTGAGAGTTTGGGAGTTGAAAAGAATAGCTACTGTTTTTCATCGCCTCACTTAAGATCTGAAAAAGCTAGAACATTTCTTCTTTATACTTCTGCTCTATAATTGGGGAGGTTGATAGGTGTTGATTTCGTTGCTGCACTACTGTTGCAACTTCTGTTGGTTGTTACTGCTGCTGCTGACCCTCTTTTTCCTCTTCTTGTATTGTCTATACCAGGTACATGTCCTGAATCTCAAATCATGTAGCTGTCCAGTTGGAATAAAATGAAAATGGAAGTATAACATCATTGGAAGCTTTAGTTCTTGCCGTGTTTTATCATAGTTGGTTGTAGTAGTTTGGAATATAATTAAAATTGTTTTACAATGATTTAGATTGGTTTGTACTGTTAACTCATGGACTGTTCGGGACGTTTGATCGTTTGTAGGACATGTGGTAGTTTAATTTCATATAGTGTAGTTAAGTTTTGAAAATCAGAAGTTATACAAAACATAAAGCGATCTTGTGATTCACAGTCCTCACTCGTCCTAATAAATGGCAGTGTAATCCTGGAGTCACATTGTTTTATATTTAGTAATGGTAATTGTGAGTTAGTTTAGAGCTGGACGTGTAATGTGACTGTTGGATTTTCTTATCACTAATTAGCCTAGAATAGTTTGTTGATTAACTCTGTTAAAAGATATAAGTTTGAAAATTGATTATGGACATGCATTTTTAGTTGATAATTGGATATTTGAAAAATTGTGGATAATTAGTTAAGGTTAATTGCAACATGAGTTAGGAAGTATTATTAACTAGGAGCTGAAGCAAAATTGGGCTGAACGTTATTAGCATAGAATTAGTGTAGAATTTCAAACTCAGCAGGTTAAGTGCATCACGTGTGTATTAACACAAAATTAGACCCTGAATTATAACACGGATGCGTTAATGCTGTTGTTGATCTCGCCTGATTTTTGCTAATTGGCCAAGCTGAGCACAAGGTGTGGCTCACGCTCTACAATGGGAACTCAGACTGAGCAGCATGTTCTCAAGGCCCAACTCGCTGGTTGGTTTCAATTCAGTAGGGATTGGGCCAATTATTTGAGCCCAGAATTGCTAAAGGGTCCTTATTAATATGTTTTGTTTAAGTAACTCCAATTATTTAGGGCCTCTTTTTCTTTATTCTTAAGAACAAAAATATAGAAAATCGTAGTTGCTTTAGGTTTGTCCTGTAATTAATAAAATAAGACGAGCCTCGCAAAACAAAACACATAAATTGTGGGGCCCTCAATGAATATTGTGTTAAAATACTTAGACTTCAGGATGGGCAGTTTATCAAAATTTTACGGCCCTACCCAAAATAATGACACGCTAGTCGCTTTAGGCGCGTAGTTAATAATGTTATCTTCTTAAACTCGGGTGCACATTTATGTGACCCAAATCCAAATCTTAACAGAGTTGAAATGCGTCAATAACCACGGTTGCATTGATGTGACGTGGTTTGAGATGTATTTTCACGATGTTGCAAATTTTCGGTAAAAATAATAATAATAAAAGTGGTACACAGTTAAAATTTGCACATAGATTCAACATGTATCAAAAATCAGATATATAAGCCGAATATGACAGTTGAGCGACCGTGCTAGAACCACGAAACTCGGGAATGCCTAGCACCTTCTCTCGGGTTAACATAATTCCTTATCCGGATTTCTGGTGTGCAGACTGTTAAATAGAGTTATTCTTTTCCGCGATTCGGGATTAAAACAGGTGACTTGGGACACCATAAATCCCCCAAGTGGCGACTCTGAATAAATAAATAAATCTCGTTTCGATTGTCCTTTAATTGGAAAAACTCCCTTTACGTCCCTTAGCGGGGGTGTAGCGGAAAAAGGAGGTGTGACAACTCTGGCGACTCTGCTGGGGAACGAACCCAGAATCTCTGGTTCAGGGTTCAGAATTTGAGCTTAGAAGAATTGTTATATTTGGCTTTATTTATTATATGATTTTAGTACATGTTTTGTCCTAATGTGCTAAAATGTTGCTTTTACCGCTTTGATATTATCTGAACTGTATATATAAACTTCTACGAAATCCCTCTCTTCTCTTTCTTGAGGAGTGCACACTGGTCGTGACTTCTTTCTATTAGTGTCATATCCCAAAATAGAACGAGGATTCAGAGGAGTTGCAAAACCGGATGATCTTTTGGTTACCGGTACGCAGTTCCCATCCTCGGCTCGAGTGGTCCGCTCGGGTAAGCCAGATCTAGAACAAACACCCAGGATAAACCTAGTATAACAAAACCTCATGCCGGATCCCTAGTAGGAACGCTTATTTGCATCATGTGCACTTAACTTAGGGGACTCAACACAGGGGTTGGGTCCGTCTAGGACAAGCAACCTGAAATGAAAAGACCATACTGCTGCATCCTGTTTGTTTTATGCATTTATTTGCCACAGACTTGCATGCTGACCGGTTTTTGAAAATACTGAAATATTGAAAAAAGGGAAAATAGCGGTGTAGAGAGATAATTCTGAGTTACCGGCAAACTCTGCCAAAATTTTGTGAAAATGAAAAAAAAATGTTTTTTTAGTATAATTTGTTTAAATAAGTCTTGTTGTCAGGATTAGTTTATTGTCGTGGCCCGAACTACGCCGGTTTGATTCTCACAGGATGTGAGATACGTAGGCAACACTCATCGGGTTCAACCTCCCCTTTTTTTGCAAAAATAGCCAAAATGTCAAAAATTTTAATCTTTCGTCATAAATAAGTCGGGTGTTTCCATTCTTGTAAAAATAGCCGAATGTCCCTAAAAAGACGCCGGAATGCTGTTTTTGCGAAAATAGCCACTTTTTGTCATTTTCAAGGTTTTGTCCGGTTGGTAACACAGCCTTTAAATCTTCTTCGAAGTGCTGAAAGGCCGTATTGACAAGACCGGAGTTTTATTTAAATGTGTGTCAATTTTAGTTTATTCTTTCTTTGAGTCCAATGAGTGTTAATCACCCCAAACAAACATACAGAATGAGCCCGGGTCCAAGTTTGCCGGTAACAGTTAGGAGCAAGATCCCTTTGGAGTTGCGCTTGTGGTAGGAGGATTTGGAAAAGTCAGAGCGAGATAAGATCAAACTACATCTGGGAGGTCTCACCAGTTTGTTGAACGTCAGACCCAGATGTGACATCATAAAGGCTTTGGTTACATTTTGGGACCCAGCCCACAGTGTATTCCACTTCTCAGATTTTGAACTCACTCCAACCTTAGAAGAGGTAGCAGGTTATATGGACATTACTGAGGGGCTAAAGCACAAATATCTGATTGCTCTAAGAGCCGTCAATTCGCACAAGTTCATGGATCTACTAAAGATAAGCAAGGGAGTCCCGTACTCTGAATTGGATAGGGGTTTTTCTACTCTGTAATTCATATACCAGAGGTATAGGCATGTAGGTATGGGCAGATGTGGATGATCGAGCACTTGTGTCATCATCCTTAGTATACGAGCTATAGATCTACAAATGAAGGTTGTATTGAAGGATATAACACGAGGGTTTCAGGGCTCAAATTGCCAGAAGGGTCTGAAGACTGGGTATCTTGCCTTCACACCATCACTGCAGCAGAAATAGGTTGGACATTGGGTTGGCTTCCTGTTGAAGAAATTGTGTACATGCCCGCCACGGGTCCTTACTTCCTCTTAATGGGACTCCGAGGCATTCAGCCTTATGCGCCTTACCGGGTGATGAGGCAGTTAGGGAGGTGTCAGTGGTACACCCAGATGAAGATCTCAGTGTTTATGCAATCGAGATTGGTACCAACGACCAATTTCATGAAGAAGCCGTTCGTTCTATATGGAATGAATGCCAGTATTTAACGGTAAACACTCAAGTGCATGACCTAACCAAAGGTGAAGTCTCACAAGCTTATATCGCCTGGTACAGGAAGAGAGATGTTGTAAGAGATGAGCCAGAATGACCGACCAAAAAACCTCACATTCAAGAGTTCGTTGAGGCATCACAAGAACCGTGGGACTGGTTGGCCAAAGAGCGCGAATACCGGGCCGAAATAGGCAAGCTAAAACAACAGATTAGGGATCTAAAATTTGAGAACAAGGTGCAAGTTGCTTCCGATGAAGGAGAGAAGAACAAATTAGCTCAGGAAAGCGAGATCCTCAAAGCTCAAATCTGGGAAATGAAAAAAGCTTCCAGAAACCCGAAGAGATGCCGGGCTGATGAAAAGCTCATAAACGGTTTGAAGAAGAAAGTCCTCGAGTATCAAGATGACCTGGAAAAATCTAAAGCTGGTCTAGCAAGAATCTAGGTGAAATGGATAAAGAAGGCAGAACATCGAGCACGGTCTATGCAACAAATGAAGATGGACTACGAAAGGAGCATCGCTCTATTGAGAGAAACAATATCTACTCTCGAAGAGCGGATCTTCAGACAAGCCCGAGATGCCAGAGCAGATAGGAAGCGCTACTATGATCTAATAGCCCGAATGGAGAAACAGATGAATGAGTTTCAGGATCAACTCCTTTACAACGCTCAAATGCTGGGGACGCGGAATCAACAAATAGAGCGATTACTTATGGAAAGGGACAGAATCAAGGGAAGAATCGACGATATCGGGCACTACATCACCATAAAGTGCCTAGCTTGTGAGGATATGTCCCGCACCACCTTCCTTGCTTCAATAATGATTTATGTCCATCAGATCATGAAAGATTTGAAAGATCCTCAAAGGGGTCTTGCACCAAAACCCGCGGCGAAGCCGAACGATGCCCCGCGGGCGCCAAAATTAAAAACTCTGAAACATTCAAAGTTTTAGTCTGTATTTTCCTTGTCTTCAAAGTCTATTGTCCGCCGGAGTTTGTATTTCCCATTTTGGCATAAAATTCTGTAGTTTGTATCAAGTGTGTTAATTTCCTTTCAAAAACGTTTTGTCTTATAATAAAACGTTTTGCTAGTAAAGGTTGAAAAATCCAAAAATGGTGTCTTTATTTTTTGCACTTATGGCAGAACTACGCCCGGTCTGATTTATGCGGGGACATGATACGTAGGCAATCCACATAAGATTCGACCACCACTAAAAAAGGAAAGTTTGGAGGCATTTAAAAGAAGTCGGAATGACGCATGTGGTCAAAGCAAAGACATAATAGAAATGGTTATACTGCTTAGGAACATTGCATCCCCAACGTGAAATTGCAATATGTGTTAAATTTTAACGCTAACAAGTTTGTTGTTGATCCAGAGATTTCGAAACAGTTAGCTCGTTAGAACGTTCTGGCAGATTACCATTACCACACAAGATCTAAAGGGCCCATTCTGAAAAGTATGTCTGGTTCGGACAAAAGTGTTGAGGAAGAAAAGACGGAGATGCAAATGATGAAGGAGGAAGTAGACAGGTTGAGACAAGAGATAGCTGGGATGCACCTAGCCTGGGCTAGGGGACAAACATCACCAATACCTCCCCCTACTCCTACCCTCTCACCAGCTCGGACTCCGGAACACCCTTCCACTGGTCCATCAACGAGCTTCCCCATTGCCCAATACTATCAGGGGAAACTTCCTATAATCCCCAAGCTCCACCACCCAAACAAAACCCTCCTCCACCAACTGTTCCTGTTTTCGTGGCACCTCCACCCGCCACATTGCAAAAATCATCCAATGAACCAGTGTTTCAGGTTCACGACAACCAATACTATCCTCCCAAACTCACCTTCAAAGCACCCAAGCCATACACTTACACCCCTCACCTTCAGCTCCTGGCAGAAACTGAGAGGCTGGCTAAGAATCTGGAGCAGGACGAAGTGCTTCGCAAAGTGAAAAGCCTGGAGCAGTCCTTCAGGAATATGCATGGATTGGGCAGTCAAGTTAGTGTGGCCTGCAAAGATCTATGTCCCTTCCCCGATGTTCAATTGCCGGCAGGTTTTAAGATGCCAAAGTTTGATCTATATGAGGGACATGGTGATCCCATGGCACATCTACGAGGTTTCTGTAGTAAGATGAGAGGGCAGGTGGAAAGGATGATCTGCTGATAGCTTATTTTGGTCAAAGTTTAAGCGGGTCCGCACTGGAATAGTACACGAGGCAGGATCCTAGCAGGTGATATACCTGGGACGATCTAGCACAAGTATTTGCAGGTCATTTCCAGTATAACCTTGAGATCGTCCCCGACCGTCTCACATTGTTAAAACTTGAGAAAAATCCTGGAGAGAGCTTCAGGGAATTCAAATTCCGTTGGAGAGAACAAGCAGCAAGAGTCGATCCACCAATGAGGGAAGGTGAAATAGTGGACTACTTCTTACAAACTTTGGAGCCAACTTACTTTGGTCACCTAGTGACGTCAGTTGGTAAATCTTTCAACGAAGTAGTAAAAATTGGCGGTATGGTTGAAGAGGGACTCAGGTCCAACAAGATAATGAGCTATTCGACAATCAAGGCCACAACTCAGGCTATCCAAAGCGGCACGGGAGGTGCGCTCGGGAAAAAGAAGAGAGAGGAGGTCGCAACAGTCGAAGTAGGTACTTGGTCTAGATCTAGAGGCCTTTCCCCTCGCTACCAAACCAGACCCCATTACCAAAATTATCCACACACTCCATACAACCCTCAACAACCCTATTATCTACCGCAAGAGCCATATTTCTCCGTCCATCATGCCCAAACTTACACCCAGCCTCCGGCTCGCCCGCAATGGTGTGAACTGGCTCCCCAACATACATATCCACCTCCACAAAACACATATCAACCACCAAGGGCCTACCGGAATCCTTCAGGGCCAAGCTTCCGCGGAAATCAGGCTTTCAGGAACGAAAGGGTGTAGAAGCCGAGAACATTCACTCCACTAGGAGAAACCTATGCTACTTTGTTCAATAAGTTGAGGCAGTTAGGCCTATTAAGTCCTGTTGAGCCCAAATTGCCAAATCCCCTTCCCAAAAATCTAGACCACTCAATAAGCTGTGAATATTATTCAGGGGCTCCCAGACATGATACTGAGAAGTGTTGGAAGTTGAAGACTACCGTACAAGATCTTATCGACACAAATAGGATCGAGGTTCAGGCACCAGAGGCACCCAACATCAATGAGAACCCGTTACCGGTGCACCATGAGGCCCACATGATCGAACTAGTGCATGAAGGAGGGAAGCCCAAGAAACCCTCACAAACGGTAATGATGATTCGTGCCAGTCCAAGTGAGAAGCCGACCAGTGGAAAGGCAGTGGTACAAATGGGAAGGGTAGATGACAAGCCAGTTGTGGTAATGTGGAAATGTTCGTCTGTCATTGCGAAGAAGCCAAATCCGGTCAAGGTAGTGTTGCAGGGAGTATCAAGCACACCAGTGTTAGTTGTGAAAGGGGCCCGCGTAGAACCAGTTGTTATCAGCCAGTAAAGCAGTTGCCAATAACAAGTGAGAAAGTTGTGCCCTGGAGCTACAATCAAGTGACAGTGATGCATAAGGGGAAAGAGGTTGTGGAAGAAGTATGCGAGGCCCAGGGGTTAACTCGTTCGGGAAGGTGTTTTGTTCCCGCAGAATTGAGAAGGGCCAATCCTATAACAATAAAAAAGCCAGTGACGGAGGAAGAAGCAGAGGAGTTTTTGAAGAAGATGAAGGCACATGACTATTCCATTGTAGAGCAGTTGAGGAAGACCCCGACCCAGATTTCGTTGCTATCCTGGTTGATCCATTCAAGCGATCATTGTCGGGCATTAATGAAGATTCTGAACGAAGCCCATGTTCCGGACAAGCTCTCAGTGAACCATTTGGAGAAAATAGTGCACAAAATCTTCGAGGTAAACCGAGTGACATTTTCTGACGATGAGTTTCCAGTAGAGGGTACAAAACACAATAGCGCACTTTACCTGACTGTGAAATGCGAAGACTCGGTGGCCACTCGAGTACTGATTGATAATGGGTCTAGTGCCAATATTTTTCCTTTGGCCACTCTGAACAAACTGAAGGTTGATGATGATAGGATTCACAAGAACAACGTCTGCGTCCGAGGTTTTGATGGGGGCGGTACTGACACAGTGGGTGATATCATACTGGAATCAAGCATTGGTCCAGTCGAATTCACCATGGAATTCCAAGTGCTAGACGTGGCAGTATCATACAACCTTCTATTGGGGCGACCCTGGATCCATGCAGCCAAAGCTGTGCCTTTTACACTGCATCAAATGGTCAAATTTGAATGGGATAGTCAAGAGATTGTGGTACACGGGGATGACGGTACAGGCGACGTTAGTGCTGCCATTGTGCCCTTCATAGAAACCGACGATGACAAGGGCCCATGGGTTTATCAGGTTTTTGCAACAGTCTCAGTGGACAAAATTCCTGAGGGCGGGGACCTTCCACTTCCCCGAATCGCAGCTACGACCTTCATGATAGCCTCAGAGATGTTAAATAGCGGGTTTGTAACCGGAAAAGGTTTGGGGGTTGATCTGCATGGTATTGTCCAGCCAGTTTCTTTGCCCAAGAACCTGGATACTTTTGGGTTGGGATTCAAGCCTACCGCAGCGGATGTAAAACAGGACCGCAAGTTGAAGAAAAGAGTCTAGGTCTTTCCTAAGCCTATCCCGCGTCTATCCAGATCATTTGTCAGAACAGGTTTAAGAAAGTTGTCGGTCCCGAAAGTTCTCGGACCACTGATCGGGCCAGATGGAGATTTGAATGAGGGCTTTGAAAGGCTGTTCGCTGATGTCAACATGATAGAAGCTGGAGAGGGTTCCAGTAAGGCAGACATACAGTTTGTGGGGCCTAGGGCCAAGGTCAACAATTGGACAGCTACTCCTCTTCCTACCCGGAGGGAGTCTTGGTAGTAGGCTTTGGATTTGTTTTTTTCCTTTCTTGTGTTTGGATTATTCCAGAGTTGTAATCCTGTTTTTGTTTATTTTTGTATTCGACAAAAGTGTGAAACTCTATTATCACGCAGTTTAATAAAGTAAAAATTTTCTCTCTTTATTTTTGTTTTAATTCTGTTTTCTTCTTTTCTCTTTCTGAACAGTTCTTTTCATACTAGTTCTAATGACATGGCATACACAACGAATCTTCAACTCAGTCTAAAAAATCAATCTAATTCCGAACTAATTGAACAAAAGGTAGATTATGATGATGAATCGAATTCGATGAGGATGAAGCCTTTGAAGAGATAAACAGAGAGTTAAGCCAGTTTGAAGAGAAATCCAAGCCCAACTTAAATGACACAGAAGCCATCAATTTAGGGGATGCAGGTGATATCCCGAAAACTAAAATAAGCATCCACATTGCACCAAATATCAGGGAAGAACTAATCAAAGCACTTATTGAGTTCAAAGATGTTTTTGCATGGTCGTATGATGACATGCCGGGGTTAAGCACGGATTTAGTGGTTCACAAATTGCCCACTGACCCGGTGTGCCCTCCCGTCAAGCAGAAATTGAGGAAGTTCAAGACAGATATGAGTGTGAAGATTAAAGAAGAAGTAACCAAGCAGCTGCAAGCAAAGGTTATTCGGGTCACTCGATATTCTGATTGGTTGGCTAATGTGGTGCTAGTGCCGAAGAAAGATGGTAAAATCTAGGTGTGCGTCGATTACCACAATCTGAATAGGGCAAGCCCAAAAGATAACTTTCCATTACCCAACATCCATATCTTAATCGATATTTGTGCCAGACGTGAGATCGGATCTTTTGTAGATGGCTATGCTGGGTATCATCAGATTCTGATGGATGAAGAAGATACTGAAAAGACGACATTCATTACGCCATGGGGGATTTTTTGCTACCGGGTAATGCCATTTGGTTTGAAAAATATTGGGGCATCGTACATGAGAGCAATGACTACTATGTTTCATGACATGATACACAAAGAGATTGAGGTATACGTGGACGATGTGATCATAAAGTCCAAGCATCAGGAAGACCACGTAGTAGACCTAAGGAAGTTTTTCCAAAGACTTTGAAGGTATGATATTAAGCTCAACCCGGCCAAATGTGCATTTGGTGTTCCATCTGGAAAGCTGTTGGGATTCATCGTCAGTCGGCGAGGCATTGAACTGGACCTGTCAAAGATCAAATCCATCCAAGATTTGCCACCGCCGAAGAACAAGACAGAAGTAATGAGTCTGTTAGGAAGGTTGAATTATATCAACAAGCTTATTGCTCAACTCACAGCAACTTGTGAACCCATTTTTCGGCTACCGAAGAAAGATGCTGCGATAGAATGGACGGCAGAATGTCAGGAGGCATTTGACCAAATCAAAGGATATTTATCAAATCCACCTGTGTTTGTCCCCCTGAGCCGGGGAGACCGTTAATTCTTTATCTAACGGTCCTGGAGAATTCGTTGGCTGCGTATTAGGACAACACGACATTGCAGAAAGGAAGGAGAAAACCATCTATTATCTCAGCAAGAAGTTTACAGTATATGAGGTTAAGTACACTCAACTCGAGAAGACATGTTGCGCCCTAACTTGGGTGGCCCAGAAATTGAAGCATTATCTGTCATCATATACTACTTATCTCATTTAACGCTTGGATCTACTGAAGTATATTTTCCAGAAGCCTATGCCCACAGGGATGTTAGCGAAATGGCAAATATTACTCACGGAGTTCGACATCGTCTATGTGATGAGGACGGCTATGAAAGCCCAAGCGCTGGCCGATCACTTGGATGAGAATCCTTTTGATGAAGAATACGAGCCATTGAGGATGTATTTTCCTGATGAAGAAGTGATGTATATAGATGAGTTGGAAATGACCAAGGAACTAGGTTGGAAGCTCTTCTTTGATGGAGCCGCAAATGCGAAGGGAGTTGGAATATGAGCGGTACTTATTTCTGAAACACGATGTCATTATCCTGTTACGGCTCAGCTGCATTTCTATTGTACCAACAACATGGCTGAGTATGAGGCATGCATTTTGGGTCTACGACTAGCTACAGACATGGATGTCCAAGACGTCTTGGTCTGGGGAGACTCGGACCTCCTAGTGCATCAGATTCAGGGTGAATGGGAAATAAAGGATTTGAAGCTCATACCATATCGACAATGTTTGTATGACCTGAGCAAGCAATTTTGATCAGTGGAGTTCAGACACATCCCAAGAGTTCACAATGAGGTTGTCGATGCTTTGGCTACTTTAGCATCGATGTTGCACCACCCAGACTAAATTCATGTTGACCCGTTGCATATCCAGGTTCGTGATCAACATGCTTATTGCAACATGATAGAGGAAGAAATGGATGGCGAACCATGGTTTTATGATGTCAAGGAGTACCTCAGGATGGGGATATACTCGGAGCAGGCCACCGGAGATCAAAAGAGAGCCATTCGGCGATTGGCAAATGGATTTTTCCTCAGTGGGGGAGTGTTATACAAAAGAACACCAGACTTGGGATTGCTGAGATGTATAAATGCTAGTCAAGCCACGACAGTTATGACAGAGGTACATGCTGGAGTTTATGGGCCACATATGAGCGGATATGTGTTGGAGAAGAAGATTCTTCGAGTAGGGTACTATTGGCTCACTATGGAGCATGATTGTATCAATTTCGTGCGAAAATGCCATTAGTGTCAGATACACGGAGATTTGATTCATTCTCCCCCGATAGAATTGCATACAATGTCAGCACCATGGCCATTTGTTGCATTGGGCATGAATGTCATTGGACCTATTGAGCCGGCAACTACCAACAGTCATAGGTTCATTCTGGTGACCATCGACTATTTCACTAAGTGGGTTGAAGCTAAAACTTTCAAGTCGGTAACCAAGAAGGCAGTGGTAGATTTTGTTCATTCCCATATCATCTGTAGATTTGGGGTCCCGAAAGTGATCATCACGGACAATGGTGCTAATATTAACAGCGGTTTGATGAATAAAGTATGTCAGTAGTTCAAGATTAAACACCACAATTCCACCCCATATCATCCCAAGGAGAATGGAGCAGTTGAAGTGGCCAACAAAAACATAAAGAAGATACTTCGGAAAATGGTAGAAGGTTCGAGGCAATGGCATGAAAAATTACCATTTGCATTATTGGGTTATCCCACTACTGTCCGAACTTCGGTAGGGGCGACTCCTTATTTGTTTGTATATGGAACTGAAGCAGTAATACCGGCGGAAGTTGAAATTACATCCCTTCCGATTATCGTGAGGCTAAGATTGATGATGACGAGTGGGTCAAAGCCCGGTTGGAGCAGTTGAACCTGATTGATGAAAAGAGATTGGCAGTTGTGTGTCATGGCCAGTTGTATCAAAAGAGAATGGCAAGAGTATACAACAAAAAGGTACATCCCCGGAAGTTTGAAGTGGGCCAGCAAGTGCTGAAACGCATCCTCCTACATCAGGCTGAGGCAAAGGGCAAGTTTGCCCCGAATTAGCAAGGGCCATTCATTGTAACCAGAGTGTTGTCCAATGGCGCTTTATGTTTAACAGATATCGAAGGGAAATGCATCGACATGGATATCAATTCAGACGCAGTTAAGAGATATTATGTATGATTTCTTTTGATTGTAATTATGGTTTGTTTATACTTGGCATTTGTTGGAGAATGAAATGACGGAGGCAATTCTTTCTTCTATCCAAACACTTTAACCTTTGCTTCCCCCTTCGAGCCTTATTATTCTTTCATACCCCTCTCTTGGAATCAGTAATGAAAATGAAAGAAAAAGAGAAGAGAAAAATAATAATAATAAAGATAAAAGAAAAGTCACAAGAAAAACAAAAGAATTGGGAACTACATTTGACCTGATTCCTCAAAGAAGGATACGTAGGCGCCTCACAGCTCGGTCATAGTGTAACATAGTGTAAAAAAAATCCCCAAGCAAGAAAAACTGGGGCAGAAGTTGTGTTTGTAATTTTGGAAAGAAAGTTTGATTCCAAGAGTTGTACTGCTTTACCCATCAACATTATTTTGAACTTTTGATACCCCTTTTCCTTTTAGCCATACACAAAAAAAACCATATTGATGTCCAAAAAAGACCTCCCGGTCAGCCTCCGAGAAGTGCCAAGTCAAGCAAACGGAAGTCAGAAATAACACTCTGATCCCCAGCAGAGAAGAGGATCATAAACTGGAAATGAATTGATAGCCGAAAAGAATCCCCAACAGAGAGAGTCATATCGGCAGCACTCCAATCCCCAGCTGAAAAATATAATAAAATGAGAGAGTCTTATCGGTGAAAACCTTCACATGCACCATAAGGCGACGGAAGATGAGATAAATAAAACGAGAGAGTCTTATCGGTGAAAACCTTCACAGGCACCATAAGACAACGGGAGTTGAGAGAAATGAGAGAGTCTTATTAGTGAAAATCCCTCGAAGGGCACTATGAGGCGACAAGGCAAGATTGGCGGAAAGGGTCCGCATTTGGCAAAGAGTTTAGTGGTTGTTTATCCCCAGCAAGATGAGGCCGTCCGAAAGATTGATTGATACGAATAGACTGGGTTGATTAATCCAGAATGCACGACATGATCATTGGGATCGGTTATATCATTCAGATAAGTTCTTTTCTTTCTTTTTCCCCAGCAATTATTTAGAAAGACTTCTTCTTTTTCTATTTTTTGAAATCATCACTTTTTCATTTCTTGGTTTAGAGACATTACCTCCCTAGAAGTTTGTATTTGAAAAGGATTTTCAGAGCTTACTACCAGTTGCCAAAGTGGTGCAAAGCAAAATTCGAATAGGACAGGCCAAAGATAAGGCGACAAAGCGAAAAAGAAGTTGGTTGAACGACCAAATGATGAGTGGGTCTAGATCCCAAGAGGACCAAATTTCCAGGGGGAGTTGGAGAAAAACGGAAAAGCAACAGTTAAAAGGTTATGAGGATCCCCAGCAGATTTGCGAGATACAGGAACAACTCCGACAGATTCTCGACCAATTTCCGCAATGGTCGGACAACACAAAGCGGGGAAGGAAGAGAAAAGAAAAACCATCCCCAACAGGAGTATCATCCTCAGCAAATAAAATCATCCCCAGTAAGTTTTGTAATAAAACGCAAAGTAGGGAAAGGGAGAAGAAAAAAAACCATCCCCAGCAGGAGTGGCATGACCACTCACCACGTTTTAAACTAATAATGTTTTCTTTGATTTGAAGCAGGGAAAGGAAATATTATTGACAACAGGAAGACAGGGCCACAAAGAAGATTATCAAACTGGGGCAGAAAATTTTCTCTCATTACGAAAATTTTCGTGAAATCAGATAGCCACTTAGGGAAGAGGGAAGATAACACGAGTTTTGAAGGAAGTGAAATCCCCAGCAGTATACGAGAGAAAGCGATACAAGTTTTAAGGAAAGCAATCTTGGATGTAGCAAGATAACCCAAGTTTTAAGGGTAGTGGTCTTTGAATCAGTATCATCCCCACCATTGTTAAAGGGAGGAAAGTAACAAGTCTTAAAGAAGGAAGATGATTCCCTAGCAGTGTTATCCCCAGCAGGTTTTAGAGAAGTGAAAACACCAGCTTGAGGAAAGTAGTTCCAAGTGGAAGGAAGGCACTAGCTTTAAAGGAAGTAGTCTGTGAAGAAGGAAAATAACATAGTTGTGAATAAAACACCGGCGTTGTCCCCAACAGTTTTCGGAGGAATAAGACACCAGTTTTGAGGGAAGCAGTTGAAAGAAGATGTTACATTTAAGAAGTTATTGAAATCAGGAGCCCGCCTGGAGAATGGAGGTGTTAAAATTTTAAGAAGTTGTTGAAGTCAGGAGCCCGCCTGGAGAATGGAGGTGTTACGTTTAAGAAGTTATTGAAGTCAGGAGCCCGCCTGGAGAATGGAGGTGTTAAAATTTTAAGAAGTTGTTGAAGTTAGGAGCCCGCCTGGAGAATGGAGGTGTTACATTTAAGAAGTTACTGAAGTCAGGAGCCCGCTTGGAGAATGGAGGTGTTAAAATTTTAAGAAGTTGTTGAAGTCAGGAGCCTGCTTGGAGAATGGAGGTGTTACATTTAAGAAGTTATTGAAGTCAGGAGCCTGCCTGGAGAATGGAGGTGTTAAAATTTTAAGAAGTTGTTGAAGTCAGGAGCCCGCCTGGAGAATGGAGGTGTTACATTTAAGAAGTTACTGAAGTCAGGAGCCCGCCTGGAGAATGGAGGTGTTACATTTAAGAAGTTATTGAAGTCAGGAGCCCGCCTGGAGAATGGAGGTGTTAAAATTTTAAGAAGTTGTTGAAGTCAGGAGCCCGCCTGGAGAATGGAGGTGTTACGTTTAAGAAGTTATTGAAGTCAGTAGCCCTCCTGGAGAATGGAGGTGTTATTTTTTTTAAGAAGTTGTTGAAGTCAGGAGCCCGCCTGGAGAATGGAGGTGTTACATTTAAGAAGTTATTGAAGTCAGGAGCCCGCCTGGAGAATGGAGGTGTTAAAATTTTAAGAAGTTGTTGAAGTCAGGAGCCTGCCTGGAGAATGGAGGTGTTACGTTTAAGAAGTTATTGAAGTCAGGAGCCCGCCTGGAGAATGGAGGTGTTACGTTTAAGAAGTTATTGAAGTCAGGAGCCCCCTTGGAGAATGGAGGTGTTAAAATTTTAAGAAGTTGTTGAAGTCAGGAGCCCTCCTGGAGAATGGAGGTGTTATGTTTAACAAGTTATTGAAGTCAGGAGCCCGCCTGGAGAATGGAGGTGTTAAAATTTTAAGAAGTTGTTGAAGTCAGGAGCCCGCCTGGAGAATGGAGGTGTTACATTTTAAGAAAGTTGTTGAAGTCAGGAGCCCGCCTGGAGAATGGAGGTGTTATATATTAAGAAGTAATTGGTGTTGAAGTCAGTAAAGCGGAGGAATACAACAAAAAATCCCCAATGGGAAACAACAAAAATCCCCAGCAGAGGAAGGCAGTTCAAGATTCGAAGGGAAAATAATGCGAAGCTCGCCAGAAGTAAATAAACAGTTCGAGATCGGCAATCAAGGGAGAATACAAGTCAAATTAGAAGTAAAGAAATACCAGAGGAAACACAGGGCAACAAGGCAGCAACAGTCACATGACCAAGCTCGAGAATAAATCTTTGTAATTCATAGATCATAGCTTAGTATAACTTCTTTATCTTTCCTCAAGGTGTAATAAGGAGGTCAGTAAGCGGTAACATCAGCAGCAACAACAGTAACAACAAAATTGCAGTCTCATGGTAGCCCCAACTACCAAAATTTCCCGAACTACATTAACCTGATTCCCTTCTAGCCAGGCATATGTAGGAAACCTTTGAAGCGAAGGTTCGGTTAAATACTTTCAAAAAATGCTTCACACGGAGTATTCCAACGGGCAAAAATCACTCATGTCCGCTCACTTCATCTTTGCACGAAAACCCTTTGTGTTTTCGGACAAAAAGGGGCACTGTGAGCATGTGATTTTTGCTCTATGAGAACTACTCCCAAAAAAATTCAAAATAAAATGGTCTTTGCGTTGTTTGTAATTTAGGTGTATTTTGTCTATTTACTATTTTAAATGAGAAAAAATGCAAAAAAAATATGTGTTGCATGTGCATTTAGGATTTAATTTTGCAAATTAGGATTTAATTTTTCAATTTAGGATTTAATTAAGCAAGCTTGTTTTACAAAAATGAAAATTCATAAAAATAACATATTATTTGTATTTTGGTCAAACTGTGTGATTTTCTTTTAATTTAAGTGTTTAATTATTTGTGATGGGTGTTATTTAAAGTTAATTAATACTTTTAAGTTAACTTAGGTCTTCTATAATTTAATTTAGGATCTTTAAGTTTAATTTTGAAAAAAAAAGAAGAAAAGAAAAGAAAAAGAGTTAATAAAAAAAGAGGAAATCAAAATTTGGGCCAGAAGATACTCAAGCCCAAACAAAATCCGTCCAAACCCATGCCAAACCAGCCCAGACCCGTCTACCATACCTGGTCCACCCCCACCAGAACCAAACGACGTCGTTTGGACACTTTTCAATTTGGACCGTTGATCTCAGCCGATCAAACGGTCCCAAAGCATTGACCAAACCCGACCCCTAACCCGCTTACCCTGAACCACACCCACCCCAGCACTACCCCAAAATGACACCGTCTCCCTTAAATGAACTAATCCAGGCCATTGATCATGCCTGATCCAACGGCCAGGATTAGACCATCCCTTCCGTATATAAACCTAACCCCTCTCCTCACACCCCCTAAGCCATACCCTGTTCATCGTCTCTTTCAGAGACAGACCCAAGCAACCCTCCCAAACCCTAGCCGCCCTGAAACCCCTTCGCTTGAAAGCCGGCGGCAACAACGCCGGTGACCAACAAAATAACACCCCTGAACCTCCTAACCACCCTCTCCACAAATCACTTAACCGTTTTGCTCGAATCATACTCCAGCTTCTCGAATCTTCAATCGAAGATTCGAGCAAACTTGAAACCCACCCCAACCAGTCCCAAACTCACACCAAGGTACCCCCTGACCACCCTCGTTATGGATTTGTTAACCGTTTTGCTCGAATCGGACTCCAGCTTCTCGAATCTTCAATCGAAGATTCGAGCAAAACCTGGATCTACCCCAATCTACCTTGAACTCACACCCGGGCACCTCTTGACCTCCCTCATGACCAAACCACCGTTGGTTTGGTTCAAATCTGGCTAGAAACACTCCAACCCCAAATCGAAACAAATAGAACCCTAGAAAAACCAAAACTAGTTTCTGTCTGAATTTTAAGAGGTTTTGGGTGTTTAACTAACCTTAGTCGAAGTAAACTCAGTTGAGAACACTCGATTAAGGTCCGTTTGAACTCAAAAGAAGTTCAAATTCGAGTCGATTCAAGTCCATCTGTTCTTTGTTCTATCTAAGGTATTTTTCCTTTTTTCTTTTATTCTATTTTCTGATATTTTAAGTGTCTGTTTATGTGTTTAGTATTGTTATATTAATTTTTCAGTTTTGTCGATTATTCTTTCCTTCTCCATTAGACCTTTTTATTTGGTCAAATTTGTTTCTGTTCTTTGTTGTGTATAATTATAGGCTGCATAATCAATTCAAATAAGTTTCGTCGATTAGTTGTTTTATTATAAACCTTTGTTCTTGTCAATGCTGATTGAAATTGCCTGATTATCTATTTTTAGATTGATTGTTATCAATTGTTGTAGATAATCGGTTAATTGGTTCTCGTCGATTAATTCGTTCTTGTTTGTAAACCAATAAGCTCGTCAAATGTTTGTTGTGTATGCTTGATCTATGAACACTTAGCTTCAGGGCATTGTCAGTAGGCTGACAATGAACCTGCATTCATGTGCATTCTGGTTCAATTTTCAATTTCAGTTTAAATGATTCTGCTGAGTTCTGTGTTGTGATTTAAATTCAGTCCATGGGATTCAAGGGGAACTCAACCTTAGTCAGTCAGTTGTTAGGAGAATTGGCTATAACTGTTAATCAGAATTAGTTTTTAAATCTTTGTTAGCTTGAACAGATTTCAGAATTAAAAGTTTTAATACAGTTGAATAATTGTATTAGGGGCAGTAATATTAAGGGGTTTTAGGGGTGATTTGGGAATGAAATAGTTAGGATAATATTTTAATGTTAGTGTTTTGTTAGTGGGATATTAATGTCTTTAGATTAATATGGTAATGGGGAACAAAAGGGAATGAGGGCTGAAAATAAGGAAAAATTTTCCTTAGTGGGATTTTAAGTGGAAAATTCAGATTTTTAGTGGGAGAAGGGGGTCGGGCAGTAAGTTTGAAAGGAGGGCAAGTCTGTATAAGAGGGCAGAAGGAGGTCTGTAGAAAGGGGAATTAATTTTTGAGAGTTTGGGAGTTGAAAAGAATAGCTACTGTTTTTCATCGCCTCACTTAGGATCTGAAAAAGCTAGAACTTTTCTTCTTTATACTTCTGCTCTACAATTGGGGAGGTTGATAGCTGCTGATTTCATTGCTACACTGCTGTTGCAACTTCTGTTGGTTACTAGTGCTGCTGCTGACCCTCTTCTTCCTCTTCTTGTATTGTCTATACCAGGTACATGTCCTGAATCTCAAATCATCTAGCTGTCCAGTTGGAATGAAATGAAAATGGAAGTATAACTTCATTGAAAGCTTTAGTTCTTGCCCTGTTTTATCATAGTTGATTGTAGTAGTTTGGACTGTAATTAAAATTTTTTTACAATAATTTAGATTGGTTTGGATTGTTAAACTCATGGACTGTTCGGGACGTTTGATCGTTTGTTAGACATGTGGTAGTTTAATTTAGTTTAGTGTAGTTAAGTTTTGAAAATCAGAAGTTATTCAAAACATAAAGCAATGTTGTGATTCACAGTCCTCACTCGTCCTAATAAATGGAAGTGTAATCCTGGAGTCACATTGTTTTATATTTATAATGGTAATTGTGAGATAGTTTAGAGCTGGACGTGTAATTTGACTGTTGGATTTGCTTATCACTAATTAGCCTAGAATAGTTTGTTGATTAATTATGTTAAAAGACATAAGTTTGAAAATTGATTCTGGACTTGCATTTTTAGTTGATAATTGGATATTTGAATGATTGTGGATAATTAGTTAAGGTTAATTGCAACATGAGTTAGGAAGTATTATTAACTAGGAGCTGAAGCAAAACTGGGCTGAACGTTATTAGCATAGAATTAGTGTAGAATTTCAAACTCAGTAGGTTAAGTGCATCACGTGTGTGTTAACACAAAATTAGACCCTGAATTATAACACGGATATGCTAATGTTGCTTTTGATCTAGCCTGATTTTTGCTAATGGGCCAAGCTGAACACAAGGTGTGGCTCACGCTCTGCAATGGGAACTCAGACTGAGCAGCATGTTATCAAGGCCCAACTCGTTGGTTGGTTTCAATTCAGTAGGGCCTCTTTTTCTTTATTCTTAGGAACAAAAATATAGAAAATCGTAGTTGCTTTAGGTTTGTCCTGTAATTAATAAAATAAGACGAGCCTCGCAAAACAAAACACATAAATTGTGGGGCCCTCAATGAATATTGTGTTAAAATACTTAGACTTCAGGATGGGCCGTTTATCAAAATTTTACGGCCCTACCCAAAATAATAACACGCTAGTTGCTTTAGGCGCGTAGTTAATAATGTCATCTTCTTAAACTTGGGTGCAAATTCATGTGACCCAAATCTAAATCTCAACAGAGTTGAAATGCGTCAATAACCACGGGTGCATTGATATGACGTGGTTTGAGATGTATTTTCACGATGTTGTAAATTTTCAGTAAAAATAATAATAATAAAAGTGGTACATAGTTAAAATTTGCACATAGATTCAACATGTATCAAAAATCAGATATATAAGCCGAATATGATAGTTGAGCAACCGTGCTAGAACCACAGAACTCGGGAATGCCTAACACCTTCTCCCGAGTTAATAGAATTTCTTATCCGGATCTCTGGTGTGCAGACTGTTAAACAGAGTCATTCTTTTCCGTGATTCGGGATTAAAACCGGTGACTTGGGACACCATAAATCCCCCAAGTGGCGACTCTGAAATAAATAAATAAATCCCGTTTCGATTGTCCTTTAATTGGAAAAACTCCCTTTACGTCCCTTAGCGGGGGTGTAGCGAAAAAAGGAGGTGTGACAAGTACAACCAAGGGGAGCCTAATTCAAACTCCATGTCAGAAATATGAGATGAACCAACTCTAAAGATCATGGTCCAAAGCCTTCCTCTCATCTTTGGATGTGTCAGAGTTCCTTAAGAGCCTCATATAGACTTCGGGCAGTGCTCGCACCCAAATGTTACCAGATTAAGAACATAGTGCAGTATGGAAGGGCCAACCCTCAAGTGTCCAAGTTCAGAGGGAACTCAAGGTCCCAAGGCAAGGCTCACAAGAGGGAGTAGAACCTAGAAGCTAGGAGAGAGTGCAAGTGCAGAAATGAAATTCTGAAAGGGGAAAGAGGGGAAAAGGGAACAACTTAAAAATCAGTGCATATAGGGGTATAGAGAAGTAGGGAATTTGCAAGAACACAAGAGAAGCAGGCTGATGGGCATACTCAGCAATGGGATATGCTGGCACACCCTCTAGCCTGTTAGAGGTTAGGACCTCGCTGGTTCTGAACTAAAGTCATGGGAAACAACTCATGTTGCCATGCCCTAAGTCACCACTTACAAACACATAGGGGTAATGGGGTAGGGACCAAAGATTCACAGAAGAAACAGGCAGTAGAACATATGCATATTAAGTTAAATATTAAATTTTACATAAGTAGTAAGATATCCATGGATATAAACGTTAAGTAAACACAGTGGGATGATGCTAAAACTAAAAATAGGACATACCAGTTTCAGAGAAAACAAATAAAGAGAAAGCAATAGTCTTGTAAATCCAAAGTGCAAACGAGCAATCAGAATGCTATGAGTTTAGAAGAGAATTGTGAAGTCTGAAGTGTAGAAGTATTGAATTGAAGGTGTTCTAAAGTGCAGAAGGGTCGTGCCCTTTTATAGTGCAGAAAGCAAGTAGAAATAGGTAAGAAAAATAGTTTGGAAATCAATTACACAAGGTCTCCCTTTAATTAAGGGATTCTGATTCAAATGGGCAAAATAATTAAGGAAAAGGGCTCAATCAAACACTTTTCCAGAGCAGTACAAGAGGGGTAAATACATAGAGGTTTATTTAAGGACAAATTCTTGATAGTATACAGTTTGTGCAAATAAGGAAAGGAAATCAGTTAAAAGCTAGTAAATCAGAAATTTAGGATTTCCTATGAATGAACCAGGTCAGAAAGATGGGAAGGATTTCGACTTATGGAAAATCAGTACCAATCAATTAAACTTATTAAAAGGAATTCTGAATCAATCACAAGTTGGAAAACCATTTTGAAGAAAGATTCCTCATATATAAAAGCATACAGACACGTTAAACATGAAGAAATTTGTCATGCTATTCAATAGAAGATTCTAGTGTAGTAGAATCAGTATTGTGTGCAAACAAAAGAAGTTCACACTTAGTTCATAGACCCAGAAATAAGTCTGAAAGAGTCAAAGGTCCTCAAACAGAACCCTAGTTTGATCATATGACCAAACTCGGAGGAAACCCCCAAATTCTATGGTTTTCGAATCAAGTCAAATACAGAGATGAGGAGGCAACAAACTTAGATATTTCTTTTCAGAATCTCATGAGAAGACAAGAAAATACAAATAACATTCAAAGCAAATAGAGTGTAGGAGCATAATGAGAGAATAGTCACGACGGTAAAAGAAGCATGTTTAAGAAAACCTTATAGAAGGGACTCAAATAGAGTTTAGTAGAAGGAAAACAAAACTTAAGAACTCAATAGGAAATGCATATAGTATAAGAACACAAAAATACCGGAAAAGCATAGCAAAAAATCATATAGGAAAATACAGCAAGATAAACATGCGAGCATGGTACAAAATACAGTAGAAAAACAAAGCACAGAAGAACATGTATAGCATAAGAAAGCAGTAGAAGCACATGCATGACAAATACACATAAAAAAAGGAAAAGAAGAGTCGGAGAAATATTTTAAGCTTTTTCAGAAACCGTAAATCGGAAAGAAATAATTCTTTTGAAAGAAAAATTGGGGAAAATGTTTAAAAACTCAAGTAGACCACAGATATAGAACAAATCTAATAAACAATCAGAGAAAACCTCGAATAGCATAGGGTTTCAGGGGAACCCTAAAACGAGAAAGGCTTTGAAAAGGTTCGATCTAAGTTGGAGAGGTTAGAACCATGCTCAAAACATCAATATACGCCGGAGCAAAACCAGCAAGGGCCATAGAACCTTGGATCTATAGAGATCTGAACGGACACCTTCGAGGTCAGAACTAGGACCTTCGAATACCAAGTGTTTGAGAGTAGAGGGAGATGAGTTTAGGCCATCCATGGCTTGAGATGTCATGGATTCCGGTGAGTTTGAGGTAGAAGACAGTGGGAGAGGCTATGGTTTCGAGAGACTTTGAGAGGAGAGGGATTTCAAAGGCGGCTGATAAAAGAGAATGAGGGTATTAGGGTAGTCATTGGGGAATTAAAAATGTAAGGAATGATCGTGGTCGTTGATCAAAATGATCAACGACCTGGATTAAAAGAGAGGGTCGGGCGGATCGGATAAGCGGATCAGGGGTCAGGTTAAATTGAAATTGGGTTGGGTGATTTGGGATTTGAAATTGGGTTATTTGGGGGATTAATTTGGGCTATAATTGAAACAAAATGGGGCTATGTTTTAAATAGCCAGGTTTTCCCTTTTTATTTTATAAAAATAGTAACATGATTTCTGAAAATAAATTAAAGGTACTAAATTAATTAATAATATATAGATATTATATTAAAAATGCTGGAACCAATGTTATAATTATACGTGCAATTAAATCTTAAAATAGGCTAAAATTGCAATTAAATGCAATTTAACTTTTAAAATACTAAATAAATTTACACAAAATGTGCAAAAATTATATTTGCTATATTTTAGTATAAATATGAGAATAAAATAAATTGTTCAGCAAAATGATGATTTTGGGAATAATTATTAGTGTTTGTACTGCTAAAATAGGGCAATAAATTGATTTAAAAATCTTTTAAAATTAGGAAAAATATTAAAACGTTTGGATATACCTATATATGCATAAATATGATATTTTGAATGTATTTTGCATATATAAAATATACAGGGAAAAATTGGGTATCAACAGCTGCCATTCTTTACCCGGGAAGGATGAAAGAGTTGTCAGGAAAAGATATGATGGCCAACTTGACCGAATGAAATGGTTTGAAGAATCTGACCGTGCACTGGTTCCTGAGCTACCTACATATCCCTGGTCTTACAAGAATCAGGCCATATGTAGTTCAGGATCCGTCGGCGGAATATGCCGATAGAGATTTTTTCAAGAACGGACGAGATATTCGGGTTGGGATGGATGGTTAAAGTCTTGTGGAGCTACGGGAACTGGATCGGGATCACTCCTACTAAGACGGCCGTTGCTAGCCGGTTTACCTGCAAATAAGCAATACAAATGTATACTGTGCAAAAAATTAAACATGATGCAATTTCCCGTCGGACCATGAATGCTGTCTTCGGACGGTTAGGATGACGTCCTCAGACCATGACGTCCTAGGACATGAAATGTATGATAAGGATTCACAGGCCATGAAATGATGTTCTCGGGCTATGAGAATGATACCTCCAAACCTTGATGCCTTTGAATAATGATATGCAAAAGATAAAAGGGGTCCTCAGGCCATGAAATGGCGTTCTCGGGCTATGAAAATGGTGCCTCTGAACAATTACGCCTTTGGACAATTTGGCGATCTTTCAGCCCATGAGATGCAGGTGGCGATATTTTAGCCAATGAAATGCAATAAGTGGCGATCTTTTAGTCGTTGCAAGGTATAAATAAAGCGGCGATCTTTCAGCCAATGAAATGCATTAAGTGGCGATCTTTCAGCCGATGCAAGGTATAAATGAAGCGGCGATATTTCATCCATGAAGATGTAAATAAAGCGGTGATCTTTCAGCCAATGCAAGGTATAAATGAAGTGGCTATATTTTAGCCATGCAGATGTAAATGAAGTGGCGATATTTCAGCCATGCGAGGTGTAAATGAAGTGGCGATATTTCAGCCATGCAGATGGAGGTAGAGCTTAACCTCGAAAGGCAGAATGATAGCCTTATGCGATGCAGAGAATGCAGATGGAGATAGCGCTTAGTCTCGGAAGGTAGAATGATAGCCTTATAAAATGTAGAGAATACAGATGGAGGTAGAGCTTAACCTCAGAAGGTAGAATGGTAGCCTTATGCAATGCAGAGAATGCTGATGGAGACAGAGCTTAGTCTCGGAAGGCAGAATGATAGCCTTATGCAATGCAGAGAATGCAGATGGAGGTAGAACCTCGAAAAGCAGAATGGTAGCCTTATGCAGGAAGTAAAATGGCAAATGACAATAGAGTTTTCTTAGCTGATAGCAGATTGCGATATTGCGACTGCTGGGGATACTGTGTCTGCTAAGGACACTGCGTGCGGATAGTAGCTGTGAATAAGTGCAACGGTTCTAAGCGTAGTATTTCTGAGTAATGTGAGTCTCGTGAGTGTATAGTATATTTGATGATTTTGCAACTCAAGTGCCTGCATCCAAAGAAAATCATGAGTTTTGTAAAGGGGGGAGGTTAGTCCGTATTCCCGTTGGCTCTGTTCCAGTGATACTGTGCGTATTATTAGGGTAGCATTGCTAAACAACACAACTTTGGTAACAGACATGCATGATTTAGTAAAAAATATAACATGAATACATAATCGAGAATAGTTTTCCTTAGATGAACCTACGACTAAGACGTGGTTCAAGACATTACAACTTCTCTTGCTCCAGAATTTTGAGGGTCCTCCTTAAAATTCTGCCCCAGTTTATTGGGCTGCTGTTTCAGACGGATGTTAATGATAAATGGCTGGAATCGGCTTTGGAATTTTGAGGGTCCTCCGCAAAATTTTTTCCCAGTTTCCAATAGCGGGGAAATAGAAATTTTATTGCATTGTGACCGAACCCATAGGGCTGCCTACGTATCCCCTCTTAAATGGGAATCAGGTCAAGCGTAATTCAAGTTACATCATAAAGGAAAGCATAAAAGGTTACATATAGTATCGCTTCACTGCATCTGAATTGATCGGCTTCGGCCAAACTTTTCCGTCCATTTCTGCAAGTATGAGGGCTCCTCTTTTTAGAACCCAGTGGACCATGTACGGACCCTGCCAGTTGGGAGATAACCCATGTTGGTGGTGCAAGGGAATCCGAGTTTGGCAGACACCGGATAATGCTGACCGGTTTCTGACACTAGGATTGCTCCTATGCCAACTCCTTTGAAATTTTCTGCTCCATCGAAAAACATTCTCCAATCATCATAGGATTCTGCAATGTATTCTCCTATGAATGACACCTCTTCGTTAGAAAAATACGTCTTTAAGGGTTCGTATTCTCCGTCCACGGGATTCACGGCAAGATGATTTGCCAAAGCCTGTCCCTTGATTGCTTTATGAGTTACATAGACAATGTTAACTTCACTTAGCAGGATTTGCCACTTGGCTAGCTTGCCAGTGGGTATGGGCTTCTGAAATATTTACTTCAACGGATCCATCCTTGATATGAGATACGTGGTATAGGCTACCCAAGTCAGAGCACAACAGGTGCATTCTAACAGAGAATACCGGGCCTCGTACGGGGTGAACTTCTTGCTAAGATAGTAGATGTCCTGCTCCTTCCTCCCCGTTTCATCATGTTTCCAAAGAGCATAACCGAAAGCTCCATATAGCACTACAAGGTAGAGTAATAGGGGCCTACCTAGTTCGGGCGGGACCAAAACTGGCAGTGTTGACAGGAACTTCTTGATTCTGTCGAAGGCCCTTTGGCATTCATCAGTCCATCTGGTAGTGGTGTCCTTCTTCAACATCTTAAAGATTGGCTCACAGATGACAGTAGATTGAGATATGAACCAGCTGATGTAGTTGAGTCTTCCTAGGAAACTCATCACGTCCTTTTTGTTCTTTGGCGGTGACAATTCTTGAATTGCTTTAACCTTTGATGTATCTAGTTCTATTCCTCGGCGACTTACAATGAACCCAAGTAGTTTTCCAGCAGGAACCCCAAATGCACATTTTGCAGGATTTAGTTTCAAGTTATACCTTCTTAGTCTGTTGAAGAACTTCCTCAAATCTTCCATGTGATCAGTGACTTTCTTGGTTTTGATGATGACATCATCTACATACACCTCGATCTCCTTATGTATCATATCATGGAAAATCGTAGTCATGGCCCTCATGTAGGTGGCCCCTGCATTTTTCAGGCCGAATGACATCATCTTGTAACAGTACATTCCCCATGGTGTAATGAAAGCCATTTTCTCAGCATCTTCTTCGTCCATGCAGATCTGATGATATCCAGTGAAGCAATTTACAAATGATTTCAACTCATGCTTGGCACAATTGTCGATCAGGATGTGTGTGTTTGGAAAGGGGAAGTCGTCTTTCGGACTGGCCCGGTGGTGATCCAGGTAGTCGACACAGACTCTGATCTTCCCGTCCTTCTTTTGTACTGGCAAAATATTGGCTAACCATGTTGGGTATTCTACTACCCTGAGAACTTTGGCTTTAACTTGCTTAGTGACTTCTTCCTTGATTTTCAGACTTATATCAGGCTTAAACTTTCTAAGCTTTTGCTTTACCGGCGGACATGTTAGATCAGTTGGCAGTTTGTGAGCCATAATAGATGTACTCAGACCAGTCATGTCATCATACTACCAAGCGAATATATCTTCATATTCCCTTAGAAATTCTGTGTATTCCTTCTTTTCTTATGGCGATAAGTGGACACTGATTCTCATTTCTTTGACGTTCTCTGCATCTCCTAGGTTAACAATCTAGGTCTCATCCAGGTTGGACTTAGGTCTGTTCTCAAAATTTTCAACCACTTTAACAATCTCTTCTGGTATGTCATCTTCCTCTGAATCTATCTCCATTTGTTGCGTTGTCTCGTTGCATGTCACAGTCATTGGTTCATCAAGATAAGTAATAGTAATGCTGTATGAGTAAAGTAATGAGAGAAAAATAATAAGAGTAAGATTTATAGGGAAAATGGAAATGTTTTGCTAAATTCCATAACTGTTTTGAATATTGAAGATCTTATTGCGAAAATTCAAAAACGCGAAAGGAAAATCAACTAGTAAAAATGAAAGATAGTGCATGATGCTTTGTTCAGCCTTTCTACCCCGAGGCTTTCTGGGCTCTGGTGGTTCTGATGGTCCAATTGTTGAGGCATGCTCCTTGGCTTACAGCCTGTATGGAAATGCCTTCCTCCCCCCTCCTCCTTGAAAATGACACAACAATCCATGCCATCATCTTCCACGAATAAATTCCTCATTGCTGCCAGTGCTTCCTCTTCTTCCAACCCATATATAACATCAGATGACTGGAAAGTCTGTTCCAAATGGGGTATTGGCTTCTCCATTGGGTAGTAAGGGCCATGCCATGGTGGCAAACAGTTTTTGAACTCTCCACAAGTTTACTCGTATCCCAGACCGAAAGTGGTGTCATGCTTCTTCAGCTTGATAGGTTTGGCGATTCCTTAGAGGTTCTTTCCAAGTCCCTTGCCAGGTTCATATCCGGTCCAGTTCAATATGCTTTCGATTTTGTTGTCCCACCATTTGTCCTTATCAACGGCGTTGACTCGCTCGATGTGGTGATAGGTCTCTCCGCCTATATTTCTTCTACCTCCAATCACTGGGATGGTTTGGCAACTGTATATGGGATTGCTACCGGAGCTGTAAATGATCATCTCTTGGTGATTCCACTCAAACTTTACTTCCTGATGTAGGGTTGATGCTACAACCCCAACGGCATGAATCCAAGGCCATCCCAAAAGCAAGTTGTAAGATGCCGACACATCTATTACTTGAAATTCAACATCAAACCATGTAGGCCCATCTACAAACATAAGCTAATTTCCCCAATAGTGGACCTTTGGGAACCGTCGAAAGCTTTGACATTGATGGCCCCGTCCTTAATCTCATGCAGCCCCTTTCATAATGTCCTGAGTTTTACCAACGGACAAATGTTGAGGCTGGACCCTCCGTCAATTAGGATTCTGGTGATGAAATAATCCTCGCATTGCACAGTGATGTGCAATGCCTTGTTATGACTCAACCCTTTTGGTGGTAACTCATCTTCATGAAAAGTGATCTTGTGACTTTCCAATACCTGCCCTACCCTATTTGCCATTTCTCCTCCAATGATGTTGCTCGGTACATATGCCTCCCTCAGCACATTCAACAAGGCTCTCTTATGTGCATCGGAGTTTTGCAGCAAGGCTAGGATAGAGATCTGTGCCAGTGTTTTGTTACACTGATCAATGACTGAGTACTCATTTGCTTGTATTTTTCTCCAGAGATCATCGGGCCCAGCTTTAGTGATCGTCGGCCGTCCAGAGGCCTGCTTTCTTGATTCAGCCAAATGATCCGGGGTGTATACTCTGTCGGTTCTTGTCATACCCTGTGCCGCGACTGCTTCTCTGAATTTGGCTTTCTCTTTCCTTCTTGCCTCGGCTGTGTAGTCCCAAGAGATGGCCTTTGTATAGAATGGTGTTATAGATGACATTGGTACTGGAATGGGTACCTTTACCCCAAACAGAGCATGTATTTTGGATGGTAAAACCATAACTTCAAACGACGCGGGTGTGTTTGCTGGAGACCCAAACTCGACCTCAATTGGTGTTGGTGTCTTTGTGGGGAGTGGTGCTTCAAACTCAAGTGGTATAGACATGTTTACTTCGGTGTCCCCGGAGGGCTAGATCTGGACTACAATTGGATTAAGGGTGACTATCGGTTTCTTTGGATCATCACCTTCCACGATCAAAACCGATCGATCCCTTGGGGTCCCAATCATCTTCTATCTCAATCATGTGAACACCTCCACCCTTGTTGTCGGGAAGAGGGTTGTTGCGTACATTCGGAGTAGGCTCATTTGCCACAATAATCTTGTTATCAATCAGTTCCTGGATCTTATCTTTTAGAGAACGACATTAATCAATGGTATGCCCTTTTATGCTGGAATGGTATGCACAGGATTTATTTGGATTGACCCATTAGGAAGGGCTTTCAGGGGTTATAGCAGAGATGGGGTTGACATAACCAACAACTTTGAGCCTTTCATACAACTGGACAATTGGTTCAGCAATGGCAGTATATTGTTTGGGAGGTCTGCGGTCGAAATTCTATCAGGGTCTAGGAATGTTTTGGCGAGTGGGAGGTGATTGATAGTGAGAGGGTTGAGTATTGTAGGCTTGGTAGACAAGTACGAGTTGGGAATATCTGGGTGAAGTAGGCTGATATATGGGATGTGGAGGTGATTGGTAAGTAGGTGGCGAAGTTTGGTAAGAGGGCGAGAGTGCTTGGTAATTTGGAGTAGGTTGATATGTGAGTGGAGGCATCAGGTAGGTTTGGTATTTGATAGGGGATTTGGTTTTCTGTGCAACCATTATGGCACTCACGCCCTTTTTCTTGGATGTGCCACCAGACTGTAGAGCCTTGTTGGTAGCCTGCAAGGCTTCAAAGTTTGTGACCATACCACTTTTGATGCCTTCCTCAATCCTCTCACCAAGATTGATGATGTCAGAAAATTTCTTGCTTTCAATCAACATCAACCTTTCATAGTACTGTGGGTCTTGAGCTCGCATGAAAAACCTATTCATTCGTTCTTCTTCTAAAGACGGTCTGACCTTAGCAGCTTCTGATCTTCAGCGAGTAGCATACTCGCGGAATGTCTCCGCGAGTTTCTTCTTTAGGTTCTGGATGTAGAACACATCTGGCGCATTTTCTGTTTTGAACCTGAACCTGTCCATGAAATTGAACACCATGCTTACCCAGTTTGACCACTTTTTCGGATCTTGGCTAATGTACCAAGATAGAGCATCTCCCTTCAGATTCCTCATCAAAAGTTTCATGCGGATCCTTTCGTCCTTTCCTACTCCGACCAGCTTGTCGCAATATGTTCTCAAATGAACTCTCGGATCTCCTTTACCATCGAACATCTCGAACTTCAGAGGTTTGTACCCCTCGGGCAGTTCAACATCGGGCTATATGTAGAGATCTGCATAGTTTAGCCCCTCAATTCCTTTTCTTCCTTCGACGCCCTGAATTCGGCTAGTCAACTTCTTAAACTCTTCATCCAGACTCCTAATGAGTGAGTCTTTATCATCAAACTCGGGTGTACTTGAAATGGGTTGGGTGGTGTATGGCATGGTTTCCACGTAGATGGGGGTGTTATGAGTTTGGATAGCATAAGAAAGTAGTAGAAGCACATGCATGACAAATACACACAAAGAAAGGAAAAGAAGAGTCGGAGAAACATTTTAAGCTTTTTCAGAAACCCTAAATCGGAAAAAAGTAATTTTTTTGAAAGAAAAATTGGGGAAAACGTTTAAAAACTCAAGTAGAGCACAAATATAGAAAAAATCTACGAAACAATCAGAGAAAACCTCGAATAGCTTAGGGTTTCAGGGGAACCGTAAAATGAGAAAGGCTTTGAAAAGGTTCGATTTGAGTCGGAGAGCTTAGAACCATGATCAAAACATCATTTTACGCCAAAGCAAAACCGGCAAGGGCCATAGAACCTTGGATCTGTAGAGATCTGAACGGACACCTTCGAGGTTAGACCTAGGACCTTCGAATACCAAGTGTTTGAGAGCAGAGGGAGATGAGTTAAGGCCATCCATGGCTTGAGATGTCATGGATTCCGGTGAGCTTGAGGTAGAAGACAGTGCGGGAGGCTAGGGTTTCGAGAGGGTTCGGGAGAGTTTGAGAGGAGAGGGATTTTAGAGGTGGCTGATAAAAGAGAATGAGGGGATTAGGGTAGTCATTGGGGAATTAAAAAGGTAAGGAATGATCGTGGCCGTTGATCATTTTGATCAACGGCCTGGATTAAAAGAGAGGGTCGGGCAGATCGGATAAGCGGTCAAGGGCCGGGATAAATTGAAATTTTACTAGGTAATTTGGGATTTGAAATTGAGTTATTTGGGGGATCAATTTGGGCTATAATTGAAATAAAATGGGGCTATGTTTTAAATAGCCAGTTTTTCACTTTTTATTTTATAAAAATAGTAACATGATTTCTGAAAATAAATTAAAGGTACTAAATTAATTAATAATATATAGATATTAAACTAAAAATGCTGGAACCAATTTTATAATTATATGTGCAATTAAATCTTAAAATAGGCTAAAATTGCAATTAAATGGATTTTAACTTTTAAAATACTAAATAAATTTACAAAAAATGTGCAAATATTACCTTAGCTATATTTTGTATAAATATGAGAATAAAATTAATTATTCACCAAAATGATGATTTTGGGAATAATTATTAGTTTTTGTACTACTAAAATAGGGCAATAAATTAATTTAAAAATCTTTTTAAATTAGGAAAAATACTAAAACGTTTGGATATACCTATATATGCATACATATGATATTTTGAAAGTATTTTGCATATATAAAATATAAAGAAAAATTGGGTATCAACAGTTAAAAGAGAAGAGTCGCCACTTAATAATTTTAAAGTGCGTTAGGATACCTATTTACAAATAAATCTATTTTAACAAGTTGGTGTCACCAAAGATCAACTCTGTCATTATTACTGGGTAAAGAGAGGCAGTTGTTGATACCCACATTTACTCTCATATTTTTTAAAATATTCCATATACTTAAAAAATATCATTTTTCACTATTACCCAACTTATATGGGTCATATAAGTTTTTTTCTATAGTTTTTAAAGATTAAAAATTGATTTTCTTTGCATTTAAATTATTCAAATATTTATTAATTACCCCTTTAAATTATTCCACATGCATGTTTTATAACATTTTACTTTATTTCATACAATTATATTTGTGTTTTTATGCTATTTATATGTTTGTTTTACAATAATAGCTTATACTTTATAATTAATTGCATTTATTATTTTATTTAGGGTAAAAATATATCTTTATATTTTTATAATCTTCAGATATTAATTTTAAAATATTAAGCTGCATAAATAGTTTTTTATGTTTATTTACCTATTTCATTAATTTATTTTTCCCTTAATTTCTTTATTTAAAGTATGGTCATATGGATTTGATTTATCAAGATCTCTGGATAATTTTTGACTCCTTGTCAAATTAGGATTTGTCTGATTTTTACCTCTCCGATTTGGAATAGGTTTTGCATGAAATTCTTTCCCTATATCCATGATTTTGTTGATGTTTTCCTTTTATAATTTCTATCAATTGAAGAATATATAAACCTCTCCCCTAATTCCCCTAAAATGGACCTACTGTTACTCTCACACTCACTCACTCTATATTGCTCTAAACTTTGGCTCTTGGCTGGATGAAATC
Source organism: Nicotiana tabacum (assembly GCF_000715075.1). Lineage (NCBI taxonomy): Eukaryota > Viridiplantae > Streptophyta > Magnoliopsida > Solanales > Solanaceae > Nicotiana > Nicotiana tabacum. The sequence goes on from NC_134101.1 coordinate 224,021,828, forward strand.
CAAGGCTACTGGCATTTTATTAACTAATCTTTCTTAGTGCGAGTACTGCCCGGGGTTTATCTGAGACCCTTAAGAACTCTGTTGTAGTGAGATTTTGGGTTCTACTGCTTTTATGCTATTGACGATTGAAGTACTGATGAAATTATTCTTCTTATTTACTTGTTCGTCAATTGGTAACTGGTAAGTTCTTTGGTACTCACAGAAATCTTTCTTATTCTTCATGCTCTGTGTACTCATGCCACTGAAACTATTGTTAATCAACATGTTACCATGCCATATTTGTTTGCAGCCTTATTAGTTGTGAAGTTGTTCTATGACTCTGAACTTTTCTAGAACCTGAACTTGCCTAAATTCTAACCTTGATTGTTGTTTTCTTCATAATCATGTATTTAGAATGTTCTCACTCGCCTAAAGATCATGTATATATGATTTTTAACATAATTATTTATCAAAATCAAGCGCCTTGTCAAACAATCCGCCCATAAGTACTGCCTATAAAACATTATGTCAACCTTTGTATAGATCAATCACATAGAACTCATGCCAATAGGCCCTGCACAATTCAGTATACCCTAATTTCTAACCTTCCCATCGCTAGTCGCCTGCCTAATAATGTAAGCACTGTTAGCATAGGCTCATAAGTGTTTGTATGCATCTGTGTCTTTGTGAAGAGGCCAACTTGGGCCCTTAATTGTTAATTATGTGCAATCCTAATTATTTTTAAATTGTGCGCCTAGTTTTATCATTTTGAGCATCTTAAGAAATTTAGAACCACAAATGTAGTTGGTCCAAAGCCTCCTGGAACATAGGCCTGGGACGGGTAAAGAACGCATAGAACACATATTAGAATTGAATTAAAACGCTCTTAGGTAAACAACTTCAAGATACTAATTGGGTAGTATGATAGATAGTCCGTGCCTGGTAAATAATACGAACAACCCTTACATTTAAAGGAGTTGTGAAGTATTATTTTATGTTTCACGGGATGATCCTTTATGCTATAAAACTTAGGACCCCCATATTACAATTTATACACCTATTTGTACAAACTTAGATCAAACTAGGACATATCTTGTAACCCTCGAAAACTATAGCAATTATTTATGTATGACCCACTTCTTTCTCTCTAATACTTATTATAATTGGATTCTCCGTTACAATTTACATGACCACATAAGATAACTGTAATTCAATAATCCCCTACATACCATAAAATTTGGTCGGGACCCATAGTTGTGGACCTCGAAGAGAACCTAACCCCTTCTTTTTAAGGTAATTTGGGCCCTTAGTAAAGAAAAATAATGACCAATTTTGTCCGAATGAACGAGGATGAGGTTCTCAAAAATGGTTGTCGAACCCTGGTTCTTATCAATGGTATGACGGGAATTAGGCCGTGTGTAGTTCTAGATCCAACGGCGAATGAAACCGATGGAGTTGTTATAAGAATTGTCGCACGTTTCGAAGAAGGATATTCTCTAGGTAGGGTAGTGTCGTAATTAGTTAATAATTCTTGGTGGAGCTATGAATGCAAAATTGAACGTTATGGATGTGCAACACAAATATTTGAGCAGTTACGGGATAAAACGATCAATTACTGGTTATTGGTTATATTCAAAGTAATCAAAGGATGTGAATATTGTGTACGAAAATCGGAGCGAGAACTGCTCCTATTTATAGAACGGTTATCTCCTGAGTTACCTGCAAAGCTTAAAACATGATGCACATGAATATATATAGTTCTTGCAAAAGTTTAAACATGATGAAAAATTCCCTTCGGACCATGAGAGTTGTCTTTCGGATGATGATGATGATGTTCTTAGACCATGACGTCCTAGGCCATGAAGCGTATGATAAGAGATTCACAGGCCATAAAATGGTATCCTCGGGCAATGAGGCTGGTGCCTCTAGACTATGATGCCTTTGAATAATGATATGCAGTTTTGAGAGATCCTCAGGCCATGGCATGATGTCTTCAGGCTATGAGGATGACGCCTTTGTACTATGACACATTCGAACAATTTGGCAATGTTTCAACCCATGAAATGCAAAAATACGGTGATACTTGATAGAGGGAATGAGTCAGTTTTAGTTATATGCCAAAATGAGACAAGGCAGTGCTTAGCCTTGTACGAGATGCGGGCAGTGCTTATCCCTATGCAGGCGAAGGCAGTGCTTTGCCTTATCAAGTGATAGAGACAATGCTTAGCCTCATGCAATGTAATGTGGGCAGTGCTTAGCCCTATGTAGAGAAAGACAACGCTTAGCCTTATGCAACATAGTGGAGCCAGTGCTTAGCCTCATACAATAATGGAGGCAATGCTTAATCTCATGCAATGTAATGAGGGCAGTGCTTAGCCCTATGAAGAGAAAGGCAATGTTTTGCCTTATACAATAATGGAGGCAGTGCTTAGCTTCATGCAATAATGAAGACAATGCTTAGTCCATGCAATGTAATGAGGATGGTGCTTAGCCCTATGCAGAGAAAGGTAGTGTTTAGCCTTATAGAATAATAGAGACATTGATTAGCCTCATGCAATAATGGAGACAATGCTTAGTCTCATTCAATGTAATGAGGGCAGTGCTTAGCCCTATGAAGAGAAAGGTAGTGTTTAGCCTTATAAAATAACGTAGGAAGTTCTTAGCCTCATGCGATGTGATGGAGAAAGCTCTTAGTCTCATGCAATGAAATGCGGGAAGTGCTTATCCCTATGCGAAGAAAGGCGATGATTGAATAGAAAGAAGAAAAATGATTCTTAGCTTGACACGTTTGGGCTTGGCAATTCCCGTCGGTGTGAAGATAACGATCTTATTGTATATATTTGTGGACATGCTCATAAATGCTATGTCATTTATGCCTGCATCCGTAAAAAAATTTTGAGTTTGAGGAAGGTCGGTCTGTGCTCTCGATTCCTCATTTCGCCTATGCTTCTATCATGATGCCCTGTTCGAATCACCCTAGGTAACATCTGGCTATTGCAGAAATGAGGTTTTGAAAATATGCATTTATGATAAATCATATATAAATAATTCAATTTCTTTAAAATATAATGCACGAAAGTAAATAATTTGGTCAAATCATGGGTCGTGACACGCTTTAAGATATTGCAACCTTCTTAACTCAGAATTTTGATGACCCCCTCAAAATTCTGCCCTAGTTTGATGTTATGTCCAGCGAATTGGCGATCCTTGATGCAGTAAGATTGATGAAACTCGAGCCTCTGTTTCTGATTGTAGAGGGGAATGAAGATTTTATTACAATGTGACTGATCCCATAGGGCTGCCTACGTATTCCCTCTTAAACCGAATCAGGTCAAGCATAGTTCATGTAACATCAAAAGAAAGTGCAAAGAAAATCCCAAATGTAATATCACTTGATGGTGTTTGAATTGATAGGTTTCAGCTATCTCCCCATCCATTTCTGAAAGTATGAATGCTCCTCCTGTCAGTAGTTGGTGAATCATGTAAGGACCTTCCAATTAGGTGAGAATATTCCTTTTGCTTCGTCATGATGTGGGAAGATGTACTTCAACACCAATTGCCCCGATATGAATTTCGTTGGTCTAACGTTCTTATTGAAAGCCCTTGCCATTCTATTCTGGTAGAGTTGACCGTGACACACCACGTTCATCCTTTTACCATCAATGAGAGCAAGTTGTTCATACCAACTCTGCATCTATTTCGCATCGCTGAGCTCAGCCTCCTGAATGATTCTTAGGGAAGGAATTTCCACCTCGGCAGGTATGACATCTTTAGTACCATAGACCAATAAATATTTGATGTGCAAACCGTGGTTCGGTATTCAAACAGAGCAAATGTAGCTTCTCGTTCCATTACTTGTAATTGTCCACCATCTCTGTCAATATCTTATTGATGTTCTTGCTGGCAGCTTCTACGGCTCCATGAATTTGTGGCCTATATGTTGTAGAGTTCCAGTGATTGATTTTGAATGTTTGACACATGCCTTTCATCAAATCATTGTTGAGATTGGCTGCATTATCGGTAATGATTGATTTAGGTTCTTCAAATCGGCGAACAATATGATCCCGGACGATGTCTGCTACGATCTTCTTAGTCACATCTTTATAGGAAGCGGCTTCAACCAATTTTTTAAAGTAATCTATGGCCACCAAAATGAATCTATGTCATTTGGAAAAAGCAGGGTCAATCGATTTGATGACATCCATTCCACATGTAGAGAAAGGCCATGGTGAACTTTTTGCATTGAGTTCATTGGGTGGTACCCGTATCATATCAGCATGCACCTGATATTGGTGACACTTCTATACATATTTGATGCAGTCAGTCTCTATAGTCATCTAGAAATACCTTGCCCTTAATATCTTCTTGGCTAGAACAAACCTATTCATGTGAGGTCCACATGTTCTGGCATGTATCTCTTCGAGCAACCTAGACACCTCCTTGGCATCGACACATCTTAGCATACCCAAGTCGGGACTCCTTCTACACAAATTTCATCTGCTTTGAATGAAGTGGTTAGCTAATCTCCGAAGTATGCGCTTCTTGGTACGGGTAGCATTTTCTGGGTTTTCGTTTTTCCAAATACTCTTTGATATCGTGAAACCATGGATACCCATCAAACTCTTCATCAACATTAGCATAGTAAGCTAGTTTATGGATTTCTATTGGGATGGGATCAATAATACTTATTTGGATGTTGTATCCTAGAAGACAAGGTAGCTAGTGTATCCATGAACGCATTCTGAATTATAGGAACATGATTGAACTCTATATTTGTGAACCTCTTGATCAAATATAACATTGTAGGTATGGAAATATCTTGGTGTTCTTGGTGGCTCATTCTCCAAGTACCTGATGTATTAGCAAAGTTGAATCTCCGATTACCAGCAATTTCTGAATATTTATATTGATGGTCAATCTGAGTCCCAAAATACAAGTCTCGTACTCCGTTATATTATTGGTCCATGAGAACCTGAGCTTGGAGGATAACAGATAATATTGATCGGTTTCTGATAACAATACAGCTCTGATGCCCACTCATTTTAAGTTTGCGGCTCCACCGAAAAATATTCTTCAATTGTCATATGCTTCGGCAATATCCTCCCCTACAAAAGATACCTCATCGTCAGGTAAATACATCTTTAATGGTTCATATCTCCATCCATGGGTTCTCTGCCAAGTGATCGGCCAATGCTTTCATGTTGACCGCCTTTTAGGTCATATAGATGATGTCGAAATCACTTAGGCATAGACTTATAAAAGATATATTTTAGCGATCCATCCTTGATATGATGTACATGATGTATGAACAAAAGTAATGTCTCAATTTCTAAGATATCCATGTCAGGGTGGAATAGGTACGTTCCAACAATGAGTATTGAGCTTCGTAAGGTGTGAACTTCTTACTCAGATAGTATATTGCTTGTTCTTTCCTCCCGGTTTCATCATGTTGTCCCAAAAACAAAGGCTCCATCCGACATGGATAAGTATAGTAGCAAAGGTTTCCTGGGTTCAGGTGCAACCAACACCGGTGGTTTGGACAGATACTTCTTGATTTTATTGAAAACCCTTTGACACTCTTCAGTCTAACTTGTCACAACATCTTTTGTCAGCATCTTGAAAATTGTCTCACATATAACCATTGACTGTGTTATAAAATGACTGATATAATTGAGACAACCTAAGAAATTCATTACATCCTTCTTATTCTTTAGTGGCGGCAAATCCTTAATAGCTCGATCTTTGGTGTATCCAACTCAATGCCGCAACGACTTATAATAAAACCTAGCAACTTCCCAACAGGGACTCCGAAAGCACATTTTGTAGGATTCAACTTCAGATTATACTTTTGTAGTCTGTCAAAAAACTTTCACAAGTTTGCTATGTGATCCAAACTCTTCTTAGACTTGGTGATGAAATTATTCACGTACACTTCTATTTCCTTATGTATAATATTGTAAAAGAGAGTAGTCATGGCCTTATGTAGGTTGCCCCAGCATTCTTCAAGTCGAATGACATAATCATGTAACAATATTGATAGGTTTTCAATATCTTTGCCTTATGTTTTGATGATCTAACAAACTTACTGACAAGGACCATATAGGGAACCTGACACACTTGGGCTACACTACAAGTTAACGGATTCCAGCTAAATGTGAACTACTATAGCTTCAGGAGAAGGAGAACCAAACAAGGACCTGATACTCTTATGATTCCCTCATAGCAGTATGAAGTCAATTGGACACAACTGGAAGTGACATGACTACCAGCACTGTTTCTGCTAGTACTGCACTGTTTCCAGTGGCCACTTACTCTTTGACTAACTAAAGTGCTTACATCATTCAAGTGATGTCATCAAGGTGTATCAACAAGGAGTTTATATCTAAACATCACTTGAACACTTCAACACTCACTCAAGCCTTTTGCAAAAATGGTGAACTTAATTCTCAAGAGCTTGAAGAACAAAGTTAAATGCTACTACAGACCAATTCCTAAAGTTAGTATCTTGTTGTCCTTAGTTGAGTTGTAACTTTGTGATTGTTCTTATTGTATCTCCTAAATTGCTTAGCTAGAACCATTGATTTGGAACCCTCTTTTAAAATCCATAAACTCTCTGAGTTTATGTTGTGATTAGGTTTTGTTATAAGTTAAAGTCTTTGTAATTAGAGAGCGACAAAGTGGCTTGTGATATGAGTATCACAAGTTATTTGTGTTGAATTCTTTATAATGGAGTTATTACAAAGTGGCTTGTAATAGGTGTTTACAAGTTAGTGAAGTTGAAAGCCTATAGGTGTAGGTCGTGGTTTTTGTCCCCTTGAGTTGGGATTTTCCACCTAAAACTCCTGTGTGTTATTTACTTACTGTTTTATTAGCATTCTCAGTACAACCACATAGAGGACCAGGTACTCTACTGTTTAGTGGACTCATACAAACTAATAATAGGTTTTAGAGCGGGTTCCTCCTATTAGGCTAACACCTAGGAAGGATCCTTATGGATGTTCTATCAAATTTTGGAAAGGGTCAATCTATATACATACTACTAGGTTCAATTGACAATATTATGGGTGGTGGAAGAAAAGAATGCATGATTTTATCATGGATGAGGATTCTGAGCTATGGGATGTCATATGTGATGGTCCTTATTTCCCAACAAAGGTACATGAAAAACTTTCTTTTTGAATGCCAAAAAGCAGTAAAGAATATACCGACGCAACCAGAAAAGCTATGGAAAAGAATTTTCGTGCCAAGAAGATTTTGGTATATGGAATAGGACCTGATGAATACAATAGAATCTCCACTAGTGACACTGCTAAGGCGATATGGGAAGCTTTACAAGCAGCTCATGAGGGAACTACCCAAGTAAAACAATCTCAGATCGATATGCTCACTACCGAGTATGAATTCTTCAGGATGAAGGACGACGAATCTATTCAAGATATGCACACAAGATTCACTTCCATCATAAATGAGTTAGACTCACTTGGGGAAACCAATCCTTGAAACAAGCCAGTGTGGAAAATCCTCAGTATTCTGCATATCCCTTGGGAAAGTAAGGTTAATGCTATTACTGAAGCAAAAGACTTGCAGGAGCTGACCATAGAAGAGCTGGTTGGAAATCTGAAGACTTACAAGATGAAGAGGAAGATAGACAGTGAAAGAAGAGAACCGAACCTGGTACTCAAATCTGATAGCAATGACTCAAGTGAGGAAGATAGTGACATGGCTTACTTAACCAAAATAATTCAGAAGATAGTCAGAAGAAATGGAGAGATGTTAAGAAGGGGCAGCTTTAGCAAACCAAAAAACTATGATCTCTGTCATAAGTGTGGAAAGCCTGGGCACTTCATCAAAGACTATCCTCTCTTGAAGCAAGTATTCTCCAAGTACAACCCTGAGAAAGCAGATAAGAGGAACCCGGTTTCTCTCAAGGAGTTCAAAAGAAAGAGATTTGTTGACAATGTGGTGAAACATGCTCTTGCAGCATGGGGAATTCCTCTAGTGAGTCTAAAGATGAAGGTGATGTTGGCGATAGAAAATGAATATGACTAAACTTTTGCTTTGATGACTCAATCAGATGATGATAAAGACAATGGAAACAAAGAGGTAAATTTCAGGGATGTTCAAAGAAATCTGAAATCCTACTCTCCTAAGAAACTTATGTCTTCAGCTAATGTTTTGATTGATGCCCATCATAACCTTTTGGAGGATAAGGATGACCTAATCTTAGAACTAAGGGAAGCTGATAAAACCAGGGATGATCTGGTAGTGTGTGTAGTAGATCTGAAGGAAACCATTTGTGAGTTGAAGAAAGAAAAAAGATGTTTTGACCAAAAGGATTTCCAACTTAGAGCATGAAAGAGATGACTTAGTAGTAGTAGTTCTTGACCATAAGGAAACTATTAAGAACTTTAGTGAAGAAAATGAGGCCCTAGCAAAAAGAGTGACTAAAATTGAGGAAGAAAGAGATGATATCTTTGTAGAAATTGCAGGCCTGAGGAATACAATGGAGGGACCAAGAACTAAGTCTAAACCTGGAAATATTGGAAAAGGAAAAGAGATAGCCCGTGAGGAACACATTAGGCTTGAAAATGAGCTGAAAGCTATGAGAACTAGGATGTGTGTTGAAGCTGAGAAAAACAAACACCTCCAAACTGAACTGGAAAGAGTAAAAAATGATCTTGAAAATTCCCTAAAGTGGACCTGGTCCTTAGAAGATATCATTGCCATGTACACTAATAATGGTGGAAATAGGTAGGGAATAGGGTTCCAAGAAACCCCTCACAACCCACTTAGCAAATGTGTGACTGTACCCAAAAACTAGTTGAGTACCCACTGTGGGAACAATGGATATTTCATGGAAAATTGTCAAACCAGGGTCTATTTCACTCAGAAAAACATAATGGTTGCTGAAAATGTAACTACTAAAAAACGACCAGGTTCCACTCACAAAAACCGCATATTAACTGCATGGACTAGGAGAGCGCATATTCATCCTTTTGCCTACTACAAGTGACTCAAACTTGCTTGGGTTCCTAAAACTAACTCTTGATCTTCTTGTGCATGGAACAGTGAAAGGAAGCGGTCAATAATGGTTCATGGATAGTAGATGTTCAAAATACATGACTGGGAACACCATGGACTTTATTTCACTAAAAGCCCTACAAGGAGGGAGAGTATCCTTTGGCAATGGGAAAAAAGGGTACATTCATAGAGTTGGAAAAGTTGGGAAGTCACTCACTCATTCTATTGAAAATATGTACTATGTCAATGGTCTTAAGTACAGTCTCTTGAGTGTCTCTCAGATGTGTGATAAAGGAAACAAGGTGGAATTCTTGTCCAAGATATGTACAGTTACTGATCTAGTAACTGGTGAAGTGGTACTTGTGGCCAAGAGATATAAGAATATGTTGCTGATTTCGAGTTCTTATAAAGTAGTGATCTGAGTTGTATGAAAGCTGCTGATGATGATGCTAAACTCTGGCACAGAAGATTGGGGCACACAAGTTTCTCTCTTCTGAACAAACTAATTCAGAAGGACCTGGTCCATGGTCTGCCCATGTCAAAGTTCAAAGTACAAAAAGTTTGTGATGCCTGTATTAGAGGAAAACATGTGAAGTCCTATTTTAAGTCTAAAATGGATGTGAGAACCTCAAAGTCACTCGAGCTTCTACATATGGACCTATGTGGTCCTATGAGAGTGCAAAGTAGGAGAGGAAAAAGATACATTTTTGTGATAGTGAAAGACTACTCCAGAATCACATGGACTCTGTTTCTTAGAACTAAAGATGAAACCTTTGAGGTGTTTGTGGACTTTGTAAAGAAAATTCAAGTGAAGATGGAGTCTAGAGTTGCATGCATTAGATCAGATCATAGAACAGAATTTGACAATGCCAAATTTTATGAGTTCTGCAATGAAAATGGCATCACTCACAACTTCTCAGCTCCTAGAACTTCGTAGAAAAATGGAGTACTGGAAAGGAAGAACATAACTATTGAAGAAATGGCAAGAACAATGCTAATCGATAGTGGAATTGCAAAGAACTTCTGGGCTGAAGCAGTCAACACTGCCTGCTACTTGGTAAACAGGTGCATGATCAGATCATTCCTGAACAAAACCCCATATGAGTTGGTGAATGGAAGGAAACCGAAGTTGACTCACCTAAGAACATTTGGGTGCAAATTCTATATTCTCAATAATGAAGGGATCAACTTGCTAAATTTGATTCCAAGAGTGATGAAATAATATTTTTGGGCTACTCTTCTCAAAGCAAAGTGTACAAGATATACAATAAGCAGACTCAATATGTTAAGAAAAGTGTTTATATTATTTTTGATGAGTCTTATCCATCGTGTGAGAAGATTGCTAAAAAGGATCAAGATAGAGAACCCTTACTAGTCCATGGTGAAGTCATTGACATGACAAATGGAAAGGCAGATATGATGAGCCAAGTAAAAGAGCTGAGTGAAGACAATACTGCCTCATCTTCAATAGAACCATGTACTTAAATTACAACCATTGAAGCTGAAGAAAGTGTGATTGACGTAGTTCAAGGTACTCAACTAGCACCTGAGAGAAGAACACAAGAAAACCAGTCAAATTTACCCACATTGTCTACAAATGAACCTCAGATGTCTAACTAGAGACACAAAAGCTCTTATCCTCTTGACAACAAAATTACCCCTCTAGATTTCAGAGTAGAAACAAGGTCAAAAGCCAGAAATTCACTTGCCTTCTCATCCTTTCTCTCCCAAATAGAACCCAAGAATATCAAGGAAGCCCTGAAAGATACAGATTGGATTACTCCCATGCAAGATGAGTTAAATCAGTTTGAAAGGAAACGCACATGGTACCTAGACCCTCAGATCAAGCTATTATAGGAACCAGGTGGGTATTCAGGAACAAGTTTGATGAATATGGGAATACCACAAGGAATAAAGCCAGGCTAGTGGTTCAAGGCTACAATTTGGAGGAAGGGATTGATTATGATGAAATGTTTGCACCGGTCGGTCGCATGGAAGCTATGAGAATTCTAATCGCTTTTGCATCTTATATGGAATTCACCTTGTTCCAAATGGATATCAAAAGTGCATTTCTGAATGGACTTCTTAAGGAAGAAGTCTATGTTAAGAACCTCCAGGGTTTGAATGTCATGAACACCCTGAATATGTGTTTAAACTGGACAAAGCATTATATGGGTTGAAGAAGGCTCCTTGATCTTGGTATGAAATGCTATCAAAGTTCCTCTTGGAAAATGGTTTTAAAAGAGGGAAAATTGACAACAGCTTGTTCCTAAAGAAACGGGGAAGGAACCTGCTAATTGTTTAGGTCTATGTTGATGATATTATTTTTGGGGCAACAACTGAGTCTCTGTGTGAAGAATTTGCAAAACTCATAGGAAGTGAGTTTGAAATGAGCATGATGGGGGAACAGAAATTTTTCTTGGGTCTTCAAGTAAAACAGTCCTCAAAGGGTACATTCATTTGTCAGCAAAAATACATCAGGGAGCTCTTGAAGAGGTTTGACATGGAAGCATCAAAGGTGATAGATACTCCCATTGCCACGACCACTCGACTGGACATGGATGAAATTGGATCCCCTATGAATCAAACCATGTATAGAGGCATCATTAGGTCTCTTATCTATCTCACTGCAAGCACACCTAATATTGTCTTCAGTGTAGGGCTATGTGCAAGGTTTCAATCAAATCCCAAGGAATCTCATTTGAAGGCTGCCAAAAAAATTCTGAGATACCTTAAAGGAACACATGATCTAGTTTTTTATTATCCCTCAGGTGACAGTTTTAATCTCATTAGATATGCTGATGCAGATTATGCAGGTTATCTTGTGGATAGGAAAAACACTTTTAGAATGGCTCACTTTCTAAGATCATGTCTCATCTCTTAGGGAACAAGGAAGAAAAACTTAGTGGCTTTTTCAACAACTGCAGAATATGTAGCTACAACATCCTATTGTGCTCAACTTCTATGGATTAAGTAGCAACTTGAAGATTTTGGGGTACTTACTGAGAGTGTACCCTTCTATGTGATAACACCAGTTCACTTAACATGGACAAGAATCCAGTTCAACATAAAAGGACCAAGCATATTGATGTCAGGCATCACTTTCTGAGGGATAATGTGGAGAAAGGGTTGATCTGTAGAAGTTCTGTAGCACAGAAGACAAAATTGCAGATATCTTCACTAAAGTATCAAGTAGGGAACATTCTGAAAGAAACCGAGTGAAGCTGGGGATCCTAAATCCCAATTGAGAACCTGATTCCTCATCATTTGACTATGAAAATCACCTTCAGGTAAAACTAGCTAAAGTGTTTTCTGGCCAAGTCTAAATCACTTCAATACCATTGCAGGTAAACACGAATGATGAGTATAAAAGTTGTAAATGCAGTGCATGGATGATAAAAGAGGATTGATACTTTCAAATAACAGGTCAAGAACCTGGTTCTTGTACCAAAGGTGTGTAGTTCTGTACATTCTTTAATACACGTCTTAAAAAGGTACACAACACAACTGCCATGTCATCCACCCTTTTAGATCCTGTTATCACGTCTCTTCACTTCAAATCATTCCATCTCCCTCTAAAGTGTTGTACTTTTCCATGCACAATCACCGTTTCAAAACCGGTCCCTATCTCTCTCTTCATAATTATCCATCTATAATAAAACCCTCTTCTTTTCTCCACAACCATAAGTCTTCCATTAGAACTTCCTAGAGTACCTTCACTCCATCTTTTAAATGATTGATACAAACTCCGACATCCCTGCCTCAGTCATCCCTGGTACTAAAAAATCTATAGAGTCCTCTGTCCCCTATGAGTCTTTTATAACCACTCCTACTCTCCCCGCTAAAATCACACCTCACCCAGATTCTCCGTCTCGCTCCACTTTAGAAACCCCTAAAATTGTTGATTTGTTCTTTCTATCTTCTGAGGATCCCACTAATCAAAGAACAAGTGTAGAAAAGGTCAAAGCCATGATATCGCAGAGGGTTTTGCCATTGTTGCTGCAGATTTTGTGGTGGCAGTGGTGCCAATTGAGGAAGAAAATATTGTAACCATCTTTGTTATATCTACCGACGGTGTCCTTCATGAGATAATTTCTTAGGGAAACGAGGTATATGGTATGGGGGAAAGAAGGAGCCATAATGACTATTGAGGACGCTGTACTAGCAGAAACTACTGGGATCTCACATGAGGCACCTGATCCCTCTTTGGAGGACCTAGTTCAGGGTTCTCATTCCCAGGACAGTTTTGCTCTAACATTTGCTATTACGCCTCTAGACATTCAGATTCCCGAGATGAGGTTCAGCGATGAGGAGGATTTTTATAACCTGGTTCTTTATGCATTCATAATTAAGTGAAGGGTGGTATCCACTCCCGAGTCTTCCACCAAGCGACCTACTACCAGGTTGCAAGCTAAGGTGGCCTACGACTCTGCCCTTCAGAAGAGAAGAAAAGGTAGTAAGAAGTAAATAAGGAGGTTGGTGAAAGATAATGTGTCCGTATGTGATAAAGCGGTCCATGTGGTAGAAGTGGTAGAGGAAACACCAAAGGAACCTGGTTCATTGGTGACAAGGTCCCAGAAGAAGAAGCAGCCTGCTTCAGTAGAGAAAGTTTCAACCCCTAGTTCCAAGTTGAAGGATGTTGTGAGTGAGTCCTCGATGTGTGATGAGGATGTGTTAATCAAGTCTATGGGAAAAGAGAAATCAAGTGGTGGGAAGTCCGAAAAACGAAATTTTGAAACTGTTCAGGAACTTGGTTCTGTGAAGAGGCTGAGGAGTGAAGGTGATTCTGTTTCAAAATGCCTAAGGCACCAAAAGGTTCTGCTGGGTCGTATGTTTGACCCAACAATCTCTAAGATGGCTGGTATGCGACAAGTTCTTGAGATGGTCGAGTTTCAACGATTGGGGCATCTATTCCAAATAGATGCACCTAAGGTTTATGAGGATGAGGTTCAAATCTTCTTTGCTAACCTCTTTCCTATTGATACTGACCACATTTTTGCTTTAGTGAATGGAGTAGATATCATGCTCGATGTAAGTTTGCTTAGGGAAATTCTTAAAGTCCCTATAGTTGGTATGTCCAGTGTGAAGGATGCGTGTCAGTATAATTTCCGAAATGACGTGGTAAAGGACAATGCGAATTAAAAGGGGGACCAGATCCACAAGAAGGCATTACTCCATGTTTATCAACTACTCTTCGAATTGGTAAACAAAGTCCTATTGCCTCGTGCTGAGAAGAGGTCCACGACTTCTAAGTCTGACATGTTTCTGATGGAGCAATTGGATAGTTTTACTCCTGTTAGCCTTCCTGCTATTATGATTGAACACATGCAAAAGGTAGCAACCTTCAAGGATGGTAATCATGGCCTTCCATACGGGTTTCTGCTTACGCAAGTATTTAAGCTCCTCGAGGTGCTGCTAGGGCAAGGTAAGGTAGGAACTAAGAAACAAACTTTCTCAAAGTCAACGTTGGAAGAATGCGAGTACGTAAAAAGGAATGGGGGGATAGGCAGTACATCAACCGTCTTGCAACTCATTAATGCTCAAAATAGTGCAACTAAGGAGATTCGCTGGTTGAAGGCTAGGAATGCTATCTTGGAAGGTCAGCAAGCCCAAGGGGTTCTGGCGTCAAATGATTAAGTATCTCATTTGACAAAAGAGAATATTGATCTCAGGGCGCAATTAGAGAACCTGAAAGCAGAACTACTCAATGAGCAAAAGTCGGCCAATGCCCGAATAGACCTAGTTCACAAACACTTGCTGCAGCCTCCAAGCCCTCTACTCCTAGTATCCCCTAAGTAACCCTTCAATGACCAGTTTCGGGAATGTTCTCTTAAGTTTTTTTGGCAGATATTTTGTTTCTTTTATTTAATGTGGTTGGGATGTAACAGTACTGCTCCCATCTTAATAGTCCAATTTTGCCTTTGCTTTTGAAGAAAAGGCATATATAATTGTAATCTATATCAAAATCTACCTTTTTTTATTATCTCATTGCTTGAACTTTATGATTCTCTTCTCTATCATGTTGTGTGCACATATGTGGCATGAGTTAGCTCGGCTAGAATTCTTTATGTTGTTTGATTGTTTGTGTGTTTTTAATGATGCCAAAAGGGGGGAATAAATAAGTGTAGATAAAATTTAAAATTTTCAAAAAAGGAAGGCATAAAGTTAGGGGAAACTTGTGAGCTCATGTCACTTTATCCGGTTCTCCTTGCTCTAAATACACGTTATCAATGTTTAAGTTTGTCATTATCAAAAAGGGGAAAATTGATAGGTTTTCAATATCTTTGCCTTATATTTTGATGATCTAACAAACTTACTGACAAGGACCAGATAGGGAACCTAGTACACTTGGGCTACACTACAAGTTAATGGATTCCAACTAAATGTAAACTACTATATCTTCAGGAGATGGAGAACAAAACAAGGACCTGATACCCTTGTGGTTCCCTCAAAGCAGTACGAAGTCAAT
Organism: Nicotiana tabacum; assembly: GCF_000715075.1. Lineage (NCBI taxonomy): Eukaryota > Viridiplantae > Streptophyta > Magnoliopsida > Solanales > Solanaceae > Nicotiana > Nicotiana tabacum. Next base: position 224,037,297 of record NC_134101.1, read on the forward strand.
TGGACACATCTGGATGCGACGTGACTGCCTGTACTGTTTCTAGTGGCCACTTATTCTTTGACTAACTAAAGTGCTTACATCATTCAAGTGATGTCATCAAGGTGTATCAATAAGGAGTTTATATAAAAACATCACTTGAACACTTCAGTACTCACTCTAACCTTTTGTGATAACGGTTAACTTAATTCTCAAGAGATTGAAGAACAAAGTTAAACGCTTTTACGGACCAGTTCCTAAAGTTAGTATCGTGTTTTCCTTAGTTGAGTTGTAACTTTTTGATTGTTCTTATTGTATCTCCTAAATTGCTTAGCTAGAAGCGTTGATTAGAAACCCTCTTGTAAAATCCATAAACTCTCTGAGTTTATGTTGTGACTAGGTTTAGTCATAAGTTAAAATCTTTGTAACTAGAGAGTGTAAAAGTGGCTTGTGGTAAGAGTATCATAAGTTAGTTGAGTTGAATTCTTTGTAATGTAGTAATTTCAAAGTGACTTGTAATAGGTGTTTACAAGTTAGTGAAGTTGTAAGCCTACAGGTTTAGGTTGTGGTTTTTGTCCCCTTGAGTTAGGATTTTTCCACGTATAAATCCCATGTCTTATTTACTTTCTGTTTTATTAGCATTCTCAGTACAACCTCATAGAGGACCAGATACTTTACAGTTTGGTGGACTCATACAAACTAATAAGTATATTCCCCATGGCATGATGAAGGTTGTCCTTTCTGCATCCTCTTCATCCATCCAATTCTGGTGGTATCTTGCGAAGCAATCCATGAAGGTTTTGATTTCATGTTTGGAACAATTATAGATCAGTATGTGTATGTTAGGTAGTGGGAAATCATCATTGGGACTTTCTCTGTTCAGATCTCGACTGTCAACGCACACCTTGGCTTTCCCATCCTTCTTCGTTACAAGCACAATGTTGGCTAGCCAGGTTGGGTACTCGACCACCCGAATGAACTTTGCTTTGATTTGCTTGGTAACTCCCTCGTTTATCTTCAAACTCGTGTCTAACTTGAATTTTCAAAGTTTCTTCTTTACCGACTGACACATAGGAATGGAAGGTAGCTTGTGAGCCACTATAGATGTGCTCAACATCGTCATGTCATCGTAAGATCATGCAAGCTCATACTCTTTTAAAAATATGATGTACTTTTCATTTTTTGATACTGATAGATGAATGCTAATGTGAGTTTCCTTGACTGTTTCAGATTCCCTTAAGTTAACTGCTTCAGTTTCTTCCATATTGGAATTTGGTTTGTTCTCAAAATCATCTATTTCTTTGACAATCTCCTCAGGTATTACATCATTTTCCCAATCTTCTGAATCACTCTCCTCATTTTACGTTGTCTCATTACATGTCACAGTGGTAGATTCAATATGATAGGTAATAATTATGCTTAAAACGAATGACGATAATAATATTAATAAATAAAAAGTAACGATGCATTAATTACAACCTAAAAACTTTAAAACAAGTACGACTGGATGTCTCAAGTAATTATTTCAAAACAAAATACTGAAATGTCTTAAATGCCAGAAAATAATTTTAAAATAAATCATGTTAGTTCTGTCAAGGCTACTTAGGTGCTCGGCGAGCCCGGGATGGTGCATCAATCTAGTTCCTGAGAATAGCTCCATCTCCCACTTCCTGAATGGTAAGGTCTTTCTCCTCCTCCTTCAAGATTGCATTGCAGTTTATATCTTCCTCGTCCAAACACAGGTTCTACATGGCGGCCAATACCTCATCCTCTTCATATCCCCAAATCACATCAGCCTGGCAGAATGTTCGATGTAGCGGTAGTATAGGTTGTTCCAATGGATAGTAGAAGTTACGCCATGGTAGTGTCCCATCATTATATTCCTGCACAGTGTATTCATTTTTAAGCCAAAAGGTCATTCCATGATATTGTGGTCGTATTGGTTTTGTGATTAATTGAAGCTTAGGACCAAGACCCTTGCCTATTTCATACCCTAACCACAATAGCATTCTTAGTACCTCGTTGCTCCACTATCATCCTTTCTTGACTGTATTCACCCGATCAAACTGTAGAATGTCTCTCCTCCCAACTTCCTTTTATTCTCAATAGATGGCACAGTTTGGTTGGTATAGATAGTATTACTTCAATCCCTTTGGATAAATACCTCTTGGTGATTCCACTCAAACTTCACGGCCTGATGCAAAGTAGAAGCAACTTCTTCGGCCGCATGTATCCATGGTCGTCCCTATAACAAGTTATAGGTAGCGGATATATCTAGCACCTGGAATTCGACATCGAACTTGGTTGGACCCATCTTCAGATCCAAGTTAATATCTCCAATAGTATCTCTTTGAGATCCAATAAATGATTTCATGTTCATGCTTCCCATCTGTATCTCCTGTAGACCTATGCCCAATCTTTTCAAAGTATTCAAAGGGCATATGTTCAGACTCGAACCTCCATCGATCAAAACTCGAGCAATGAACTTGTATTCATATTGCACAGTGATGTGCAATGCTTTGTTGTAACTCAATCCTTCTGGCGGCAGCTCGTCTTCATGGAAAGTAATCTTGTGACTCTTCAGTACCTATCCTACCATGTTTGCCATCTTTCCACTAGTGATACCGGTAGGTACGTAAGCTTCACTTAACATCTGCATCAAGGCATTCTTGTGTGCATCTGAAGTTTGTAATAGTGATATGATGGATATTTGGATAGGAGTCTTGTTTAGCGGATCAACAACAGAGTACTCCCTTGCATGTACCTTCCTCCAAAGATCATCAGCACTTGTCTCCAACACTGGTGGTTGTGGTGTGGTTTCGTTACTCGTTCCTCCAGAATTTTCTGGCGTGTATACCCCATCGGCTTTTGGTCATTACCTAGGAGGCACCCGTCTGTTCCATCTTAGATTTTCGCTTTATTCTTGCCTCCGCTAGTAATCCTATGGAACAACATTAGACATGTAAGACGGTGATAGAGCTACCATCATAGTGAAAGGTGTAGCTACCCCGACCTCAAACTGTGCCTTGATCTGTACCATATTTTTTTTGTGAGAGTATGACATGAGATTTCTTCGAAGTGTCTCCCTCTCAGATAAGTCCAATCGATCCTTCCTGGTCCCATTTTTCATCAGTCTCAATCACATTCACTCCTTCACCCCTATGATCAGGAAGGGGGTTACTGCAGACATTCGGTGCATAATCATTCACCTATATAAACTTGGTGTCAATCAATATTTTTTTCTTTCAACATGCGGCATTACTCGATAGTATGCCCCTTGATGCCTGAGTGATAGGCACAAGTCTTGTTGTTACTGACCCACTAAGAAGGGTTTTCAATTGCAGTTGTAGGAATGGGAATGACATAACCAGCGACCTTCAGTCTCACATATAGTTAGGCTATAGGCTCGGCGATAGGGGTGTATTATTTGGGAGTTCTACGGTCAAAGTGTGGTTGATGTTTTGGGTAGTTTTGACGGGCAGGGGGAGATGAATAGTAATATGCTGGTTGGGTATTGTAGGTGTGGTGGGTGGTGGTGGGGTAATGGTATTTTGGAGGTGATGGTTGATATGTTGGTAGAGGTGTCTGATTGGTTAGGGGAGACTTAAGGCCCTGGGCTACCATCACTGCACCTACTTCCTTCTTCTTTGCAATTCCCCAGACTGTAAGGCCTTATTAGTAGCTTGCAGAGCCTTAAAAGTTAGTAATCATACAACTCTAGATGCCCTCTTCCATCCTTTCTCACAACTTGATGTTGTTGGAGAACTTGTGATTCTCTATAACCATCAATATCTCATAGTACTGTGGATCTTGAGCTCATACAAAAAATTTGTTCATTTGTGCCTCCTCTAGCAGCTGCCTCATCTTGGCGACATCTGATCTCAAGCGGGTAGCATACTTACAGAAGGTCTATGTTGGCTTCTTCTTGAGTTCTGGATATAGAAAATGTCTGGTGTATTTTTATTGTTGAAACCTGAATCTTTCTATGGAATCGAATGCCATTCTAGCACAATTAGACCACTTCTTTGGATTCTAACAAATATACCAAGATAAAGCATCCCCAGTGATACTTATCATGACCAACTTCATGCGGATTTGCTCGTTCTTTCCCTCTCATACAAGTTTATCACAGTAAGTGCTCAAATGCACATTGTGATCAAAGGTGCCAACGAAATCTCAAACATAGGAGCTTTCTAACCCTCCGATAGTTCCACGTCTGGTAGGATAAACAAATCTTCGTAATACAACCCTTCGACACCTTTTCCACCCTCAACGCTCTGTAGTCTTCCAGTCAACTTCTTCAACTGTTCAGCCATGTTCTGGATGAGTAGGTCCTTCTCTATTAGTTTGGGTATGTATTGTGTTTGTTGTTGGGTGTGTGGTAGAGTATCCACAAACATCGGGTTGCCTTGGTGCATTCCTGGGACTTGAATATATGGGTGATCATTGATTAAGGTCTGAGGTGGATTGGGGGTAGGTTGTGGCACGTTCTCAGGGGTATGATAAGTAGTGTTTTATGGATACTAGGTTGTCTTATGGTGGAGTTGTAGGATTTTGTAATGGTTGAGGGTTAAGGTTTTGATGGGGTGTGGCATTGTGTTATTGATTCATTGCAGGAGGTTTTTGTGGAGCAAAAGGTGGTGGATTTTGGAGTTGTGTGTTCTGGGGTGGTGTTTAGTTTTTGGCAGTGGTGTTCTGATGGTTGATGTTGGGAACATTCAAAGTAAGGGAGAGATTGGCGAGATTTTAGACCCGCTTGAGTTAGCCTTATAACTCCAAAATCTTCTGCTCTAACCGTAGAACCAATTCATTTTTTCTCGGAGTACGTCTTCCTTCTTATGTCTCTACATTCTCTGATATAGTGGCATTGTCTTTTCAGTTATTGCTCAAATAGTACATCTTTCCTTTTCCCCTTAACTTGGATGTCGTTAGGTGGAAGAGAAGTTGGAGGACCTCTGGATCTTGTGTGATATGATGACGATGCCATAATGCACGATCCAACCATTGTGGATGGGAATAATCAAAAGAAAGAAAAATGAAAGGTAGCTAAGTCAGTAAGACGAAATAAAAGAGTGTTTGCAATATTTAAGCAAGTAGCACGTAAGACATGCAACAGTTTACAACCTAATTTGGGACCTCGTTGTGCTCGAGGTAGGCCTAAGCGACAAGTAGACTTGGAGAAAATTTATGCCAATGTTGCCTCATTCCATTAATGTGACAAATAATCTTTACTAAATCGAAATAATAATATAAAGTCACTAATGGCATGAAGCCTTATTATATCGAGATCTGACAAAATCTAACTATAAAGTAATAAAGGAATTTCCTCCTAATCTATTTGCTCCTAGAAGGACCTTTTCCATGCTTTCTTTTTTGACTCCATCAATTACACTCCCCGGGTCGCACATGTCGAGTAGCAAGTATACCATCGCTAGCTTTCCTCCTTCATCGTAGCCCATACCTTGGCAATCTCAAAGCCTATTCTTCATCTTTTCTTCTAATTCCATCAACCCTTGCTCTAAGTGCTCCAACCCTTTTGTCGACTTGTTCGTAATCTCCTTCCATTCTTTTATTGCCTCCATGACTATCTTATGATGTTCCAAATGTTTGGCCTCAGATTCGAACACTCTTTTGCGTAGCCTCTTGTACTTTACCTAAGTCTCAACCACTTCATTTATGATCATGTCTTTCATATTGACTCCTGGTTTGACATCCCCGGTTATATCGTCCTTTATCAATGATAGGTAGTAATATATATGCCCAACGTAGTACATGTCTGGCTCGATGGTCTCTCCATCAACAATGATCTTTTGGTTCCACATGTGTTGGGCGTTGAACTTGAATGGAATGATGACCCTTTTGAAGTCTTCCTTACTCTTAATCATATTAGAAACCCGAGGTATGGCCTGCTTTCTCCTAACTTGCCTCATTACCCTTATAAGAGCGTAAGGGTAAATGCCCTGTAATCCAATCAATACCAAATGAATACTCCTAATCCAATCAACACCAAATGAGTGGTCCATTGGGACCTGATTATGAACTATTTACTAGGAAATCACTCAAACATCCAATGCACTTGTTTGTCGGTTAGATTACTGAAGAAGCATACCCACCCTTCAGCATTCCCAAGTTTTGCAAACCTATCAAGAGAAAAAGTCATCTTCTTTGGATGGCGAATGGAAAAATAGTCATTCAATGTTCTATGCAAGAGCTCGTGACACTAATTTCCCCTCTGAAAATGCTCCAACAGCCAAACCTATAGCAAAATATTGCAACCATCGAAATGTTCGAACCCATGTTTGCACCGATCTCAGCTAGTATCATAGGAATGATAGTGTGTTTCTGCCCCAAGATCCCTTCCATCACAGTCCTGGTGACCATGGCCAAATGAGTGTGATTTTTTTCTCCTTGCATTGGAAATTTGCAAACTCAGAGAGCAGGCTATGAAGACATAAACTTGACAATAAACCCATCCCAAAGAGGTGATATCCAACTCCTCATGATGTAAGCCGTATGATTTGTTGTGTCCATACTATTCATAGAGAAACTCAAAAGGGACGTAGGATTTTTTCAGGAAACAAACTTGTCATTTTCTTGAACCCTAGCATTTTCAGAAAATCACATGGTGTATGATTTTTTGACACCAAAAGAGCCCGACTATCCCATGGAAGTTTAGCGAAACCCCCAATTTCTTCTAAAAGAGGAGTCATTTCTATATTTCCAAATCAAAGACAACTCTCTTTTCATCCCATAACATAGTGGCTTCCTCAATTAATTCTTTGTTTGGCTGGATGTTCCACAAAGATTGAAAATTACCCAAATACCCTTCTTACGTGGTTTCTATGACATGGCGGAAGGTTATTCCACCAATCAATCAGTAGAGGTGGGATTTTCTTGACCATGTCAAACTTAGGAATTTCGTGCCTCATTTTCTGCAAACAAATAAAAGGCTTTCCCTTCCCCCCTACAGATTTGATTATTTATGCACTAACGGTCAACATATTGGCACATTTTCTCCAAGTAATGCACATAACATTATTGTATCCCTTGGGATTGTTTAAATACCTTTGGACTTTGGAAAAGGCTTATCTAAGAGAATTAATATGTTAGTGAAGTTTTAATCCATACTAGGTTTTAACATAATGTATGTATATTTAAATTAGAGCGGGGTTTCTAAGTGGGTCTACACTGATACTCTCAACGGACGACTTGAGAGGGAAAGGCATGTGACCATTGATTGCACCATTGAAGGACTATTATAGCGCTAATAAGCCTTTACAATTTAAAAAATGTGTTTCTTAGGAAAGCGCAGACACTCATCAAGTGCCGCTATGTTGATAATAGGCACGAGTGGAGTATGATGTTGAAAATATGCTATATGCGAAAAATAAGATGTAGCCAGATATTTGTATGGTAAAAGAACATAAGGGTAGTAAATAATGCAATAAAATAAACAAGAGAAAGAATGGAATAAAGGTAAAGACAAAGGGAAGAAGTTAGCATAGTTCACAAAAAAATTGACAAACATAATTAAAAGAAGCAGATAAAGAAGATATGGATGAGAGATCCATGATATAGCAATTTCAAGAAAATAAGGGTAGTAGGAAGAGGTATGTACATGAAAGAAGTCAAATAATCCAACAATCCACACAAGCGAAAATTCTTTATGGTAAGAGTCTAAATATATCCCCAGTAGAGTCGTCATGTTGTCACGACCCATTTTCTCGCGAAAGTGGGTTTCAATGTGTGACAACTCTTTTAAATGAGTATTAAAAGATAAGAGCCACCACCTAATAATTTTAAGGTGAGTTAAGACACCTATTTGCAAATAACTCTATTTTAACTAGTCCATGTCACCATAGATCGGGTAAGGGCTCGAATTACCTCAAAGAGAAAAGGTTAGACACTCTTTGAGGTTCACAATTGTGGGTCCTAGCCGAATTTTATGATGTATGGGGGATTATAGAATTTCAGTTATCCTATGTGATCATGTAAATTGTAACAAAGAATCCAATTATAACAAGTATTAGAGAGAAAGAACTGAGTCATACATAAATAATTGATACAGTTTTCGAGTGTTACAAGATATCTCCTAGTTTGATCTATGTTTGTACAAATAGGTGTATAAGTAGTAAATATGAGGGGTCCTAAGTTTTTAGCCTAAAGGATCACCCTGTGTCACATTAATGATACTTTGCAACTCCCTTAAATGTAAGGGTTGCTCATATTCAGCGGGCACAATCTATCATCTCCTGCTACCCAGTTACTACCTAGAAGTTGTTTACCTAAGAGTGTTCTAATTCAATTCTAAAATGTGTCATGTGCGTGCTTTACTCGTCCCATGCCTATGGTCCAGGTGGCCTTGGATCTACTACATTAGTGGTTTTAGACTTTCTTAAGATGCTCGAAATGATAAAACTAGATGCACAATTAAAAAACAATTAGGACTGCACATAGTTAATAATTAAGGGACCAAGTTAGCCTCCTCATATAGACACAGATGCATGCAGACACTTATGAGCCTATTCTAACGGTGTTCAAATAATTATGCAGACGGCTATAGATGGGAAGGTTTGAAATTAGGATACATTGAATTGTGCAAGACCTATATGTATGATTTCTATGTGATTGATCCATACAAAGGTTGATGTAAACTTTTATAGGCAGTATTTTTGGGCGGACTTTTTGATAAGGCGCTTGATTTTAATACATAATTCTGTTAAAAATCTTATAGGCATGATCTCTAGGCGAGTGACATCATTCTAAATACATGATCTCTACATGATTTACGTTTGGACACTGAAGCTATTAAAAGCGTGAAATTGCTCAGTTTTAGTCCGATAGACATGCTTTCTAGATGAGTAGTAATATTCTATAGGCATGATCTTTAAATAGTTAATATCTGTGTAGCAAAGTAGCGGAGGACACACACTTGTTCTATTTATCCCTATAGGCATGTTATCTTAGGCAGCAATATGATGGGAATAGTAGTAGAAACAATTTGATTAACCACATTGAGGTCATATAGGCATGGTATCTAGGTGTGACAATCAACAATTCGTATCTTAATTCCTATAGACACATTTTTCTAATATTTGCAATTGCATTAGTCCTAAGTCATTCTTTCTAAATGAATAGGCAAACAAATCAACACATAGCACATATAAATGACAAGAAAACCAATTAAGGCCCTACAGTCATATTTTTTACCCTTTCATGTAAAGAAAATAATGTCCCATCCCCCGATTTAACTAATCCCCAATAATTTGTTATTACAAGCCCAAATGAAATAATACAAATGCAAATATGGAAGATTACAGACTGAAACAAACATAGGACCATTAAACAATTACACGCCCAATACAAACATAACCTAGTGATAGTTCTGGGCCTTCAAAAAGGTTACCATTTGCACAACCATCAAACCTAAATCTCAAGCTCACAAAGATAAGAGAATGTGTCTGAATGTAATGCCCTGGTCCAACAACATATATGGCCCTACACTAGGCCCAAACGTATGACTTACCTATCCAGCTGGATGCAAATTTAACCAAACAAATGACACACTACACATTGAATTAAATAAGCAACCTCTGAAGTCCACACGCTTAGTTCTTAAACAAGGCATATCGGCAGGATAACATGAAGTATTAGCAAGTGCACAAGGCATACAAAAGGTGGGTTCATTGTATGTTTCAAAAGTAAGTTCAAAGTGACAGGATCGAACATCATAAGCTAGAAAACTACTTCAAATACAGTTTCAAAAGCAAAGCACAGTAAAAAATTAGCCAAGAATTTCAGACAATTAACATGAGAATCTAGTAGAGTCAGAGGTAGGAGCAAGGGGATGCCAGTCATCGCATGAAGGTTTTTAACATGAGAGCCTAATGAGAATGTGGTTACAAATAGCATGACAGCATAGTATGCATAATACAATAGTCGAAAAACATATCACTTAGTTGAACATGAGACCTAACGCAATGAGTATTGGTCATAGCACAATGGTTCAAACCAATAGAAAAGTTCATGGTAGATGAAGATATCAACTCTAGGTTAACAAGACATGCAATCATCAAGCCTAATACCAGTTGACCACATATAGGATGAGGCTAAACATTGAGATTTACCCTAAAAAGTCTTAGGCAATACTGAAGAACACAGATTTGGGCAAGTCAAAGAGCATACATTAGAGTTTACTAGTTACAAGAAAACATGTCATAGTTGTTTAGAAGTTCATGCAATACAGACATTTAAAAATTACATGATCATTAATTATGAGAAAGTTAACAATCTACACATGAATGACTCCACAGGAAGCAATGCATCCGAACACATTTTAGGCATGAACTAGTTCCTCACAAGAGTCTGGAAAAAGGTAGGAGGATTGGCTCATAGCAGGCAACAGGTATAAGTACTCATACACATACAAATACTAGGCTAAACATGCTTAAGAAAACCAAATTCAAGGTTAGAATTTATGCAAGTTCAGGTGCTAGAAACGTTCAGAGTCACAAAACAACTTTAGAGCAACTAAGACTGCAAATAGAGATGGCATGGTAACATGTTGATTCAAAAAAGCTTCAGTGGCATGAGTACACAGAGCATGAACACAAATGAAAGAGTATGGAACTGTGAAGGCCAAAGAACTTACCAGTTACTAATTGTCACACCTCCCTTTTTACATCACCCCGAAGGATAATGTATAAGGGAGTTTTTCCATTTAAAGTGACATTATTCGGATCATGATTATTTATTTAGAGTCACCACTTGGAATAGGTTTGACTTTTGGTGTCCCAAGTCACCGGTTTATCTTGAATCCCGAAACGAGGAAAATTTTCGACTTCCCAATTGGAGTTTGCGAACCAGAAATTCTAAGCAAGGAATTCTGTTGACCCGAAGGAAGATGTTAGGCACCCTCGGGTCCCACGGTTCTAACATGGTCGCTTAAACTATTATAAATGGCTAAAATCCAATTTTAATACATGTTGTAACTTATGTGCCCTTTTACTTTAAACCGCTTTTATCATTATTTTAAAAGAATTGCAACGTCGTGAAAATGCATCTCGAGCCACGTCACATCAATGCACCCGTGGTTGTTAACATATTTCGGCTTCGTTGAGATTCGGATTCGGGTCACATAAATGTGCACCCGAATTTTAGGAAGATAATGTTATTAAATTATGCGCCTAAAGAGACTAATGTATTTTTATCTTTGGGGAAGGCCGTGAAATTCGTTAAACGGCCCATCCCGAATTTTAAAATATTTCATTATAACCATTTATTGAGGGCCCCACAATATGTGCATTTTATTTAGCGAGACTCGTCTCGTTTATTATTTAAAGGCCCACCTAAAGCAAACTTAAGGTATCCAACTCAATTGTGTCTAAAAATAAAGGAAAGGTCCTAATCAATCGGTATTATTCAAGAACTATTATGTTTTAAACCCATGTTTTATTTATTAAAAGTTGCCCAGCATTGGGCTTCTGATCAAGACATTAGGCCCGGTATGGCCTGACTCTCGAATGAGTCCATCAAACTACCAACCAAAATCTCATCGTGACTCAGTTTGACATACATATGACAATAGGGTAGGAATTAAAATGCAACAACTCTTCATGTAAAGTTATCAATTCACTACTTCACTACTTACTATAGCTGAATGAATTAATAGCGTGTCACAAGCAGGCAGAATAATTCACGATCAGATTTTAATACTTACGAGCAGGCAATCAGAACCCAAATTCTGTTCCAATTAGCAAATTAGCCAACGTGAATCCGTTTCATACTACTGCCTGTATTAGGCTATTATCAACTTACAATCTTCTATTGGATTCAATTTTCGATCTAACAGATTATTTTGAATCTGGTTTTACACGGATATGATATCAAATCTTAATTTATTAACACTCTAGCTGATATTTATGTTGCTACTCCTACTAGTTCGAACACAGGTGAACAACACGAATTCCATATCGATTTCCAGCTCAAACCATTTTTAGTTCTAAAAGTCTAAACTAAACAGAACAAGCTAAATTATACTACAGCTAATACCATTCCGAGCTTAATAGTCCAAAAGTACACTACAGTCCTAATTACACAGTCCAAGTTTAAAAATAAAATACAAAGCTAAATTATGCTAGGCAACTTATATCAAGTACCGTCTATTTTTAACCATAAACACAACTGAAATCAAAATAAACAGGGATATGATGAACACTTTTATATTATCAACTCCAATTCACAGCTACATCATGATGAATTCGAATGTGTGTACCTGGAGATCGAAATTCAACCAGAAGAAAGAAAAATCAGCAGCAGATCAAGCAGCTAGCAGGACAAAATAACAATTCAATAGCCGCAGGAAAATCATAGCAGTAAATCTAGAATCCTAGCAGTAAAACACCAGCAAATAGACCCCAAAATCGACTGAATAAACCAGTTTCAACTTGAAATCTACCCAGGAGCTCAACTATACCCAAAACTGACTCAAATTGGAATCAAATACACCTAGAAATGTACTGGTAAACTTTGGAAAAGCTTCAGCAATTAGAGACACCCAAAATGGCTTAAAGAAGACCAAAATGGCTTTACACTCAGAATGCAGAAATCTAGGGACTCAGATTTCTTTTAAATCTCAATGAGACGGTACCTCTTTTTTGGATTTTTCTTTTTGTTGTTTCTATTTTTTTGTTTTTTGGTTTTTGAAGGTTTTTGGAATTTGAAATTCAAATTTGATTTGAAACTTGTTGAGCAATTTTCAGGAAAATTTCAGATCTGTCATTCTCCTCCTTTTATAAAGGCATTAGGGTTGCCTTTTATAGGCAAGAAATGGGGCAGAATGTTCTAGAGTGTTTTACTCAATTTCCCCCTATTTATTTCAGAAATTAGCATATTAATCCTAAAGTTTTGACTTGTTACCCAAGTTACTGCATTAAGAGTGCAGAAACATACACTAAGGCCCCCTTCTAGAAGGTCCCAGGGTGTTCTTCTACCTTTAGAATACCTATACTACCCTTATTTTGGTTTTGAAATTACTATTCTTAACAAAATATCCCTTTCCCATGCCCAAACTACCCTTATTTGCCATCTGAAATTACTGACTCAAACAAACCCTTTACTTGAGTTAAAAATTAACTATAGTTAATCCTAGTGAATCTAATCAGCTATAGCCAATCAACAAAACTAAAATTTAACTTTAATTAATACTAACTAACCTAAATGCTTTAGTTAATACTGACATTAGACTAAAGTAACCAACAATTAACAGAAAAATGAACTAATAGCTGATAAACAAACACTGAAATCATAAACTAAAATCATGAACTAGTAAACACGAATTATACAAAAGAACATAATTATGAACTAAATCACAACTAATTCCAATAAAATGAGAATTAAATCAAAACAGTAAGAACAAATTAAAACTAAAAGAGATAGAATTAATTTTGAAAAGAAACATACCGCTTTTAGTCTTCGATTGGGATTGACCCCGAATTTGGTTTTCGATTAATGTTATATATTTATTTTATCCAAAAATAGACATATAACATGAATCAAAAACAACATAGTGCTTGAAACTCCAAAATGGGTGAAATCGGAAAACCTTAGATCTAACATTGGAGAGGTTTCGTTGGGATTTGAAAGGTTCTGGTTTGGGATTAGAGATGAGAAGGGTTGGGAGACTGCGGGGTGTGAGTTTGAGCCGGTTTGGACATGGTTGTGTTTTGACCGGATTTTCAACTCAAGATTCGAACAAATAGGTGATAATTCGAGGGAAACCATCGGTAGGATTGGAATGAGGAGACAGAGGAAAGTTAACGGTGTAAGTTTGGTGGTGGTTTGCGTCGGCGCCGCCACCGGAGGCTTAGGGATTTTAGGGCGGTGCAGCTAGGGTTTGGGTGAAGAGGGGTGTGAGGGAGATGAGTGGATGGGGTGGGGGGTTATGTTCAGATAGTAATATACAAAATGCCGTGGGCTTCCTGGCCGGTTGATCAAATAACATCGACGGCTGAGATTGCTCGTTGCCAAAACGACATCGTTTCGATTAATTTTTGAATTGGATTGGGTCTGGTGGCTTGGGCTGTGGGTTGGATGAGTTTAATTTGTTTTGGGCTTACAAAATAACAAAAACATGGCCCAACTCGGCTATTTATATGGACAGCCTCCCCCTTTGTATTTCTTCTTCTCTCTTTTTTTTATTTGTTTTCCTTTCTCTTTTTCTTATTTTATATTTTTTTGTTTTCTTTTGATTTTGTTAAAAAATGACAACAAATAAAATCAAGGACAAAATTGACTCTAATGTGATATTATTTAATTTCCAAAATTAACTAATTTCTAATTTTAAACTAACATTAAAACAAATTCCACAAATTAAAAATAAAAGTGCAAAGAATCATTTTTTGTCATTTTCTTTGTATGTAAAACAATTTTACCACTAATCAATACTAGAAATATGAAATTAAATCCCAAACAAATGCCAAAGGTATTTTTGTATTTTCATATGAATTAAAATGCACAAATAAAATGTAACAATTTCCGGAAAATAACACAAAAATTTACAAAAATTGTAAAATAATAAAGAAGTTGTTTTGTTTGATTTTTTGGGAATAATTTGCTTAGAGCAAAAAATCACGTGCTCACAGCTGCCCCTCTTTGCCTGGAAACACGAAGAGTTTTCGTGCAAAGATAAGTGAGCGGAAACGAGCGATTTTTTGCCCGTTTCAATATTCCGTGTGAAGCAATTTTGAAAGAGTTGAACGCACCCTACTTCGGAGGTTGCCTACATATCCTGTGCTAAACAGAAATCGGGTTAGTGTAGTTCGAGAGTGTCTGGTAGCTGGGACTACCGGGAGCTGTGATTTCACCGCTATTGTTGCTGCTACTGCTTGCTGACCTCCTTATTACACCAAAAAAAATTCCATGCTAAGCAAGTTATGCCTCTCAACTACAAATTACAAGATTCGTATCTATAACTCTCTTGAAATTTGATCTTGGGTCTTAGCTGATTTTGCTGTAGACTTCGACCTGAATCTTGATGCTCGCAAGTTGTAGATGCTTGTTTCTTTCTGCAGCATTGAGTCAAAACAGGATTGGCGGAGCTTGCAACTTCGATCAGATTTTGCGCAACCCGCACCTTTATTTGCTTCAACACTTGGGCTCATTTCTTTTTGTTCTTCTTCTTCTTTTCTTTATTTTGGATCAAGACTCGTTCAATCGGTCATTTTGTATTTTGAGGTCAACCTGCTTAAGACATCAAAACCAATAAACGAACAAAATTTTCTGCCCCAATTTTCACTAGGAAAATTTCGTGAGTTAGTTGTGACACATGTCTAAACATTCAAATTAAGATTATATATCTTTGCGAATGGAATCCTCGGTTTTTGGCTGGGATTTGTTTAGAAAAAGCTTCGCGGTCTTTTGGCCCGGAGATCCTCGATTTTTTGACCGGGATTTGGATAGAAAAAAGCTCCGCGGTTTTTGGCCGGGAGATGCTCGATTTTTTATCGGGATTTGGATAGAAAAAGCTCCAGGGTTTTTTGGCCGGGAGATCCTCCCTTTTTGGCCGGGATTTGGATAGAAAAAGCTCCACGGTTTTTGGCCGGGAGATCCTTGGTTTTTGACCGGGATTTGGATAGAAAAAGCTCCGCGGTTTTTGGCCGCGAGATCCTCGATTTTTGACCGGGATTTGGATAGAAAAAGCTCTGCGGTTTTTAGCCGGGAGATTCTCGGTTTTGGCAGGGATATTTAAGGAGTGGGATCCTATGCTACCATGATTTGTTTTTCTTTTGGGATTTTCATTTTCATCTCTTTTCTTCTTCTTTTCTTTGGTTCTCCTCTTTATATGTTTTCCTTCTTTTTAACAGAATGCCTGAGAGAATGTTGAGGAAACTTCCTTTATGGTCGTTTTCCTGCTGCAAAGCTGTTTCGGCACTTGCACATTTCATTTCTTTTTGGGTTGCACCTGTTTTTGGCATGGTTGCTTTGAACAAGACCTGTTTTCAACAAAGAACAATTTGTTAGTCGAAACGGTGGTTGGTTTTGTGGCTTTTGCTCATTCCTATTGCTTGATCCCGACCCCATTTCTGTTGAGAACCTTGTTGCTTGTTGATCTTGAGTGCGAATCTCTTTCACATTGATCGGGTTCAACCTTTGGATTTCATGATGACTCACTCGTGTGGGTTCTTGTTTTTCCACCTCATTCTGCTTTTCATACCTTTGCCTTTTTCTAATGTCCATTACTTTGGAAGCAAATCAACCACCATGGTCAGTCGGGATTGGACTGACGCACCACTGAGGTTGGGTATTTTCTTTGACTCTTGCCGGGTGGAGCCCTGTGAAGCCGGTCCTACCACCTTTTCTTTGTAACAGTTTCAGAATTCAGAGTTATGCCGAAAGGGATTCAAGGAAAGGTAAACAGAGAACAGAATAATGAATTTTAAATAGAAGGTTCCTTTTTGAGGGAAAAGAAGGAGTTATCTGGGGAGCATGTTGTCTTAACTAACATGACATGCTTCTTGGACTGGATGCCCGACCCGCACCAACTTCCAGTTTCTCATGAACCAACTGATCCGTGTTTCCAAACCAGGGAACCTTGCCATGATTTTTAGTGATGAAATATCCTCTTTTCGGCAGACAACGCCCTTTGTGGGGTTTCGCTACTCGACCTCTCTCATTTCTCTTCTCAGCGTCGCCCGATAGTGCTCTTTATGAGTTTTTACTAAGCGAACTCTCTCATTTTTTATTTCTCTACTCTCGTCGCCTCATGGTGCCCGAAGATTTTCACCGATAAGACTCTCTCATTTTATTTCTCTCAATTTAGAATGCATCGGTTTTCGATGATGTTTCTCAATTCCCACGCCTTTAGCCATTGATATGAAGGACTTGTACCGGGTTTTGGGAAAAAGAATTGTGGACAAAATTACAACTTTGGAACCATTTGGGCGGGGTCATAGTCGAACCATTATAACATCTGCATCAGTTTCGATTTTCGGGGGAATTTGGATTTTTGTTGTGATGTGACTGAACCCCAGGGAGGGGCTGCCTATGTATCCCTTTGGAATCAAGTCAGACGTAGTTCAAGTAACATTTTTTTTTGATATCGCTTCCGGGTTCCAAAGAGGGTGGCCAAAGAAATGTAACTAGCTCGAAGGGTTTACAAATGAGTTTATAGTGTTTGGGGTAGCGGGAATAAAAACCTTTGTCATTTCAAATACGCAAAGACATCACCGAAGCAAATTTAGACATAATACCTTTTTACTGCATCCGCATTCACCGCTGCTTCAGGATCATTTCCTTCAATATCACCCAAGTACAATGCTCCCCTTGGTAGTATTTTTCTAATGATATATGGCCCTTCCAGTTAGGAGCAAACTTTCTTTTTGCTTCTTGATGATGAGGAAGAATACGCCTTAACACCAATTGCCCAACCTCAAATTTTCTGGGCCGTACTTTCTTATTATAGGCGCGGGCCATTCTTTGCTGGTACAATTTCCCGTGACAAACTACGGCCATCCGTTTTTCATCAATCAAAGTCAATTGTTCCTATCGAGTCTTAACTCATTCACTATCTTCGATCTCTGCTTCAACAATTGTCCGGAGCAAAGGAATTTCCACCTCTTCCGGTATCACATCCTCGGTTCCATAAACCAACAAATACGGTGTTGCTCCTACCGATGTGCACACTATAGTGCGATATCCCAGTAAGGCAAAATATAACTATTCATGCCACTGTTTGGAGCTCTGGATTGTCTTTCTCAAAATCTTCTTGATATTCTTATTAGCTACTTCAACAGCGCCATTGGCCCTGGGCCGATAAGGAGTGGAGTTTCTATGCGTTATTTTGAACTATTCGCATACTTCCTCCATCAAACGACTATTCAGGTTTGCAGCATTGTCTGTGATAATGGTTGCAGGAATACCGAAGCGAAAAATAAGGTTCGAGTGTACAAAATCCACTACAGCTTTCTTAGTGACTGTTTTGAGAGTGATGGCTTCGACCCACTTTGTGAAGTAATCAATAGCAACCAATATGAATCTGTGACCATTTGAAGCTTTCGGTTCGATTGGACCAATGACATCCATACCCCAGGCGACAAAAGGCCAATGCGCTGACATAGGATGTAATTCTGTTGGAGGTGCATGAATCAGATCTCTGTGCACCTGACATTGATGACATTTTCGGACAAAGTTGAAGCAATCTTTCTCCATAGTTATCCAATAATACCCGGCTCGAAGTATTTTCTTTGCCAAGACATACCCGTTCATATGAGGTCCACACACTCCTGTGTGCACTTCCTGCATGATTCATCCAGCTTCCTCAGCATCAACACATCTCAATAAGTTGAGATCCGGGGTTCTTTTATACAAGACCTCACTACTCAAAAAGAAACCACTCGCATGCCGCCTAATGGTCCTCTTTTGATCTCTGGTAGCACGTTCGGGGTACTCTTGTGTTTTCAAAAACCTCTTAATATCATGGTACCATGGCTGGATGTTTGGCCCTGTTTCAATTGCATTACAATAACCATGCCTTTCACTGATTTGGATTTCCAAGGGATCGATGTGGACATTTCCTGGATAAGGCAACATCGAGGCTAAAGTAGCAAGTGCATCAGCTAGCTCATTGTGGCACCGAGGGATGTACCTGAATTCTATCGATTTGAATCATTTGCCGAGACCTTCCACATGCTGCCGATAAGGAATAAGTTT
This sequence comes from Nicotiana tabacum, assembly GCF_000715075.1. Classification (NCBI taxonomy): domain Eukaryota; kingdom Viridiplantae; phylum Streptophyta; class Magnoliopsida; order Solanales; family Solanaceae; genus Nicotiana; species Nicotiana tabacum. Next base: position 224,055,981 of record NC_134101.1, read on the forward strand.
GACATCTCGAGTTTCCCACTCTCCCTAGGCTTGCCGGATAATCAAATCTGCATCTCCCATGATCAATAAATCTTCAACATTTTGGTCAATCACCATATTCATGCCCATGATGCAGGCTTCATATTCAGCAGTATTGTTCGTGCAGAAGAACCGGAGCCTAGCTGTAGCCGGATAATGCTGACCAATAGGTGAGATCAAGATTGCCCCAATCCCTACACCTTTGGCGTTCACTGCCCCATCGAAGAACATTTTTCAAGCATGAGCGTCCTCAGGGACTACTTCTATTGTGTTTACCTCTTCATCTGGAAAGTATGTGCTCAACAGTTGGTATTCTTCGTTAACCGGGTTTTCAGCCAAATGATCTGCCAATGCCTGGGCTTTCATTGCCGTGCGAGTAACGTAGACTATGTCAAATTCACTGAGCAAGATTTGCCATTTTGCTAGTCTTCCAATGGGCATCGGTTTATGGAATATGTACTTCAAAGGATCCAACCTGGTTATGAGATAAGTATTATGAGTTTGAAGATAATGTCTCAACTTTTGAGCAACCCACGTCAAGGCACAACACGTTCTCTCCAACAAAGTATATTTGGCCTCGTAGCTAGTGAACTTCTTACTCAGATAGTAAATCGCTTGCTCTTTTTTGCCGGTTATATCTTGTTGCCCGAGGACACAACCAAAATAATTCTCCAACACTGTCAGGTACAAGTAAAGAGGTCTCCTAGACTCTGGTGGGTTCGACAGATATTCCTTGATTTTGTTGAAAGCCTCTTGACATTCAGATGTCCATTTGATTGCTGTGTCTTTCTTCAATAGCTTGAATATGGGCTCACATGTGGTAGTCAGTTGAGCAATGAACCGACTGATATAATTTAACCTGCCCAATAAACTCATCACGTCTTTCTTAGTTCTCGGAGGAGGTAGATCTCGGATAGCCTTTATCTTTGTTGGATCTAACTCGATACCTCTCCTGCTGACTATGAAGCCTAGAAGTTTGCCTGATGGGACTCCGAAGGCACATTTAGCCGGATTCAGCTTCAAATCATACTTGCCCAACTTTTCGAAAAATTTCCTCATGTCTCAAACATGATCATCCTGAGTTCTGGACTTGATAATCACGTCGTCCACATACACCTCTATCTCTTGATGCATCATATAATGGAAAATGGCGGTAATAGCTCTCATATAAGTTGCCCCGGCATTCTTCAACCCAAATGGCATGACCCGATAACAATAAATTCCCTAGGGTGTAGTGAAAGCTGTTTTCTCGGCATCTTCTTCATTCATCAACACCTGGTGATATCCTGCGTAACAATCCACAAAGGATTGTATCTCGTGTTTGGCGCAGTTATCAACAAGGATGTGGATGTTGGGCAAAGGGAAATTGTCTTTAGGACTTGCCTTATTCAAATCTCGTTAATCCACACACACCCAGGTTTTCCCATCTTTCTTTGGCATGGGAACTACATTAGCTAGCCACGTAGTGTACTGGACCACCCGGATTACCCCTGCTTTCAACTGTTTTGTGACTTCTTCTTTGATTTTATCACAAATATCAGTCTTAAACTTCCTTTGTTTCTACTGAACCGGAGGACAATCAGGGTAAATTGGCAATTTATGCACCACTAGATCGACACTCAATCCTGGCATATCATCGTACGACCAAGCAAACACGTCTTTAAACTCAAACAGAAGTTGAATTATCGCATCCCGTGTTTTCTCATCAGTGTGAATGCTTATTTTTATTTCCCGAATTTCTTCAGAAGTTCCCAAATTAACTGGTTCTGTATCATTCAAGTTCGGCTTAGGTTTATTCTCAAATTGTTTCAGTTCTCGATTTATTTCCCTAAAAGCCTCTTCTTCATTATATTCCGGTTCTTGGTTCATGATTTCACAATTAGACAATATGTTTGGATCTGGGCGTGAAGTTCGCAAGCATGTCATGTTATTTAAAGTCGCATTATTATAACTGAAAAGAAGAAATAAAAGAGAAAAATAGCAAAAATCAGAAAGAATAAAGAGAATAAACGATGAAATATTGATTTCATTTCTTGGGATTGGGAAGATAACAGGGTTTACATTCAGGAATTTAAACATAGAAAATATAAAGAACAAACATCCGAGCCATACCCTAGGGTAACTCATGATGCAGAAAAAGTGGCAGGACAAGTCTACCCGGACTCCCGCCTGATTGGGAATGGCGTAACCTTCCAATTTTGATTTTATCATCTGGTCCCATGTAGAGCACCTCAGCGGTGCTAGTACCTTCCACTAGCTGAATCATGTTGGTTTCATAAAGCATTTGCCTCATAGCTCCACATATATCTTTGATTTCTTTGGCTGTGAAGGCCTCACCATCTTCATTCTCGCTGTATTTTGGCTTGACAAAGGTCTGATATAGATGTGGCAATGGCTGTGGCAAGGCCCATCCTTCCCTTTTCCTCTCATTTGCCCAATCTTCATCTTCTAGGATAGGGTGGAAACCTATCCAAAAAAACTTTTCTGTTATGGGTAGGGTTATTGGCTCCGATATTCCTTGTAGAGCTTTTCCCAATCCTTTTCCCGGCTTGAAACCATGTTTGATCATCTCTTTTGCCACCATGATCGAAGCATTAGATAGGAAAGGTTGGGGGTAAGGGCTCCACTCTTCGTACTGTTCCACCACTACAACTTCGAAAGCCTGATAAATAATGTGTTCACTTCCCTCCCTAGCCTCCAAACATGGGACAGATGGGTCCCGATAAATAGACTGTTCATCTTCTCCGTGGACCACAATTTCCTGATCTTCATTCTCGAAATTCCCCATTTGGTGAAGGGTGGAAGGTACAGCCCCCGCGGCATGGATCCTAGGCCTACTTAGGAGAAAGTTGTAAGATGTATCCATGTCCAAAACTTGGAAGGTCACCTCGAAATCCACTGGGCCTATGGTTAATACCAGATCTATCTCTACGACGGAATCCCTCTTAATGCCATCAAAAGCTCTTACACAGATGTTATTGGGACGAATCTTTCCAGTCCCGATTTCCATTCTCTGCAGTGTAGAGAGTGGACAAATGTCAACACCCGAACCCCCATCCACCATTACTCGCTTGACATAAAAAACTTCACACTTGACAGTCAGATGTAAAGCTTTGTTGTTAGCCGCTCCCTCTGGAGGCAAATCGTTCTTACTAAAGAAAATTTGACTAACAGCAAAGAACCTTTCTACCATTCTTTCGAGTTGTTCAACTGAAGTCTCAGCAGGCACATACGCCTCATTCAGAGTTTTCACTAGGGTCTTCTGATGCTCGGCAGATCTCTTTAACAAAGATAGCATAGACACTTGTTCAGGGTACTTGCGTAACTGATCCACCACTTCATAATCAGGCATCTTCATTTTCTGGAAGAAAGCCTCTGCCTCCTCAGCACTTACAGGCTTCTTGGATGGAAAGCGCTTCTGTGTGGCATTGTTCACTTCTTGTACATCTGAATATTTCTTAGCAAAGGTATTTCCCGGAAGTTCTCCTGTGATTTCTTTACCTTTGTATGTAACCAACGTCTGTTGATAATTCCATGGCACCGCAGACGGGTCTGTTATTGGGTTCTGTGGCACGCGTCCGATAACCACTGGCTCATTCAGCCGAGGCAGTTTAATCGTCCCACGGACCACATAGGCTCCTTTTGGCACATATGTTGGTGTTCCCTTTTTCACTTCAAATTTCTTTGGAATACCCACGATTAACAGCTTTTCTTGGCGACCTCGTAGAATATAGAGAACCTCATTTTTCGGAGGCGCCATCTCTGCCTTTGCTTCAACCTTCTTTTCGAGTTCAATCTTGACAGTTTTAGTCTTCTCTCCCCCTTTCTCCTGCTTCGGGGTTGCTTTAGGCTTTCTTTCTGTATCAGCAATAGCAATTATGGCTTTCAAGGCGGGATCGAACTCTTTGTCTTTGCAGATCATCCCGATTACCGGCCCGTTGTTATGAGCGGGCAATGGCTTATTGGTCACATTCGGGGCTTCTTCGTCCCTCAACACCATTTTTCCTTGTTCAATCAAATTTTCCACAGCTTTCTTCAAGGTCCAACAGTTATCAGTACTATGCCCCTCAGCTCCTGAATGATAAGCACAGTGGACACCTCGTTGGTAAGCTGGATATTCTGGATTCTGGCTGTTTTGGGGAATAGGCTGTAGCAGATCCATCTGGATAAGCTTAGGGAACAGGGTGGAGTAGGGTTCACCGATTGGTGTAAAGTTGGGTCTCCTGGATGGTTCCCGGGGGCGAAAGTTATTTTGTGTTGGTCGGGGATTATATTGGTTCTGGTAAGGAGGTTGGTTTCTTTGGAATGGAGGTGGATTTCGATTGGCTTGTGGTTGCGGCCGGCCGAAAGGTTGAGCATTCATGACCGCAAAAGGTGAGGGAGCGTAGGCCATATCATTGTGAGGATAATAGTGTTGAGGGGTTCTTTCGGAGAATACCGGTTTATGATCCGGGTATCTCCTTCCTCTTGAAGCTGCCATGACCGTTTCTTCTTTCTTTTTCCCTTTGTCCATTCCTCCAGACCTGCCTTGAATGGCTTGGGAGGTCGCTCTTATGGCCGACTGGCTCAAGATTCTACCCGTTTTCAGACCATTTTCTACCATTTCCCCTATTTTAATTGCTTCTGCGAAAGGCTTTCCCATGGCCGACATCATATTCTGGAAGTAATCGGGCTCTTGGGCTTGCAGGAAGAAAGTGACCATCTCTACCTCATCCATTTGAGGCTTCACTCTTGATGCTTGTTCGCGCCACTTAATGGCATATTCTCTGAAGCTTTCTGAGGGCTTTTTCCTTAGATTTGTCAAAGAATTCCGATCCGGTGCAATGTCTATGTTGTACTAAAATTGTCGAACAAAATCTCTGGAAAGATCGTCCTAAATGTGCCATCGAGATATGTCCTGATCCATACACCACTCTGAAGCTATGCGGATTAAGCTTTCCTCGAAATATGCCATCAACAATTCTTCTTTGCCACCGGCCCCCTGTAACTGATTGCAATACTTCTTCAAATGAGCAATGGGGTCGTCGTGCCCGTCATACTTTTCAAATTTTGGTGTTTTGAACCGTGACGGCAAGTGTACATGCGGAAACATACACAAATATGTATAAGAGACACTCTTTGGCCCGCTCAAACCTTGCATGTTCTTTAAGCTCTGTTCAAGGCTCCTCATTCTCCTGGCCATCTTATCTTACTTTGGGGCTTTAGAGGTTTTGTCTTGCCTCGGTGTAAACTCATACGGTGGTGGCTGAGGGTAAGCATATGCGGAGTATGGATGAAGTTCTGGCTGGTAAGTAGGAGTTTGATAAGTGAAGGCTGATGGATCAAACATAGGCCTTGGGACTGCGGGCTGTGTTGTAGCAGAAAATGGTGGAGCAGTGAAGATGTTTGGAGCTGCCCGAGTGAAGATGTTTGTCTACCTCATCCATTTGAGGCTTCACTCTTGATGCTTGTTCGCGCCACTTAATGGCATATTCTCTGAAGCTTTCTGAGGGCTTTTTCCTTAGATTTGTCAAAGAATTCCGATCCGGTGCAATGTCTATGTTGTACTAAAATTGTCGAACAAAATCTCTGGAAAGATCGTCCTAAATGTGCCATCGAGATATGTCCTGATCCATACACCACTCTGAAGCTATGCGGATTAAGCTTTCCTCGAAATATGCCATCAACAATTCTTCTTTGCCACCGGCCCCCTGTAACTGATTGCAATACTTCTTCAAATGAGCAATGGGGTCGTCGTGCCCGTCATACTTTTCAAATTTTGGTGTTTTGAACCGTGACGGCAAGTGTACATGCGGAAACATACACAAATATGTATAAGAGACACTCTTTGGCCCGCTCAAACCTTGCATGTTCTTTAAGCTCTGTTCAAGGCTCCTCATTCTCCTGGCCATCTTATCTTACTTTGGGGCTTTAGAGGTTTTGTCTTGCCTCGGTGTAAACTCATACGGTGGTGGCTGAGGGTAAGCATATGCGGAGTATGGATGAAGTTCTGGCTGGTAAGTAGGAGTTTGATAAGTGAAGGCTGATGGATCAAACATAGGCCTTGGGACTGCGGGCTGTGTTGTAGCAGAAAATGGTGGAGCAGTGAAGATGTTTGGAGCTGCCCGAGTGAAGATGTTTGTCTACCTCACCTCAGAAGTTGCTCCTACGAAATGAGCGGATATAGTAGGTTGTCCTAGTGGGATGTTCAGGTGGCTGATGGGAATGTTAAAGGTACCCGTTGGTCTTGGGAACATCTCGGGAAATCCAGGGATGATACTCGGGGGTTCTTTTCCATTTGTCCATGCGTCCCACATCTCCATTACCCTCAGACGTAAGATTCTGTTTTCTTCGGCCACTGCGGACTCTGAGGCCGGGACACCTAAGAGTGGGCTATCTTCCGAAATAGGGATTGTTGGTAGGGTCATTTCTGATGACACTTTTGTACTACCTTTAGATCTAGTAAAGTAGTGGTGCGAAGCCAGTTTACCACAAAAACAACCACCTATTTCTATAAACCTGACTGGAGATCAAAATTGGCAAATGGTTAGTTTGGGACAAATAACAGATAGGTAATCTCACATTGGGGTGTGATGCACCTACACAATTAAATGGATTTCTACATGTTTTGCACGGTTGTCTGTGTCATCCCGGCTTTCTTTTGTTTTTCTTTTGTTTTCTCCCACTTTGTTTTTCCCTCAGTTTTCTTCATTTTCTGCTTTCCCTTTTTCTTTTGCCATGGTTTTTCCTTTGATTTTTCTTCTGCTCTTTTGTTTCTTTTGTTTTTCCTTTATTTTCTTCCCTCTTTTTGCTTTTCTCTTTACGGTTACGGTTGAATCCGATGAGGATTGCCTACGTATCGCGACCCCCCACGAATCAGACCAAGCATAGTTTGTGAAAATTAAATGCGAAAAATAAAGAACAATTTTTGGGAATTTTCAATTTTCATTACTAAAACATTCTATTACAAACTAAACATTTTTGAAAAGGGACCTAATAGACTCAAAATAAAACCAAGTACAGACTCAAAAACTACTGATGCGAAAAGGAAGCCAACAAACAGACAACAAACTCGAAAACGGAAAATACAAACTCGAACTATGAGTACATTAAAGCTTCAAAAATGGGTGCCCGCGGGGCATCGTTCGGCCTCACCGTAGTCTTAGGTGCGAGATCCCTTTCAAGTTGCTCCAGTTCATACATTGTCCGCTTGACATAAATCATTATGGCTGAAAAGAAGGTGGTGCGGGTCATGTCTTCACACATTCAACATCTCTTGATGATGGAATAGGCAATAGTTTCAATCTTGTCCCTGGTTCGACCTTTTTCTATGAGCAAGCGCCTTATCTAATCATTACGGGCCTCCAAAACTTGAGAATCCTGAAGATGCTATCTCTGTAGCTGCTGTATTTCTACTTCCATTCGGGCCAGTAAATCATAGCAGTGTCCACTTTCGGTTTCAAAAGCTTGGGCTTGCTTAGCTGCCTTGTCCTCAAGAGTGATCATTTTTCGTTTCAGACTAGCAATGGTATTTTCATAATCCTTCCTTACCTGCTGTAGATACTGTGTGCGCTCTTTTGTTCTTTTTGCCCACTGTGCCTGGAGTTCTACTATGGTACCTTCGGATTTCTTCAGCTTATCCCGGTACTCAACGATTTCCATTTTCAACCCTTTTATCAACCGTTCATCCGACTGACTCCTTTGTTGGTTATTGGCAGCTATCCTCATTTGCTGGACTTGGGCCCTAAGCGCCTCGTTTTCTTGGGTCAACCTGTTCTTTTCTCCCTGATCAGCAGCAACTTGCACACTGTTCTCAAATTTCAGAGCTCCGATCTGTTGTTTCAGCTTGATAATTTCGGCTTGATAGCCTTCTTCTTTTGCTAGCCAACCCCATTGTTCTTGTGATGATTCAGTGAAATCCTGGATGTGGGGTCTTTTAGCTGGCCTCTGATGCTCAAGTTCTCTTCTGTACCATGCGAGGTATTCTGGCGACATTTCTTCTTTGGCCCGATCCTGCACACAAGTATCTGTTTGTAGATATTGACATTCATTCCAAATCTCGAGGACTTTTGCTTCGGGAAACTGTCCGTCAGGGCTAATCTCAATTACTTGAACACTAAGATCTTCCTCCCGTGGCATGGTTTGGTATCTCCCGAGTTGTCTCAAAACCCGACATGGAGCATAAGGCTGGATGCTGTTAAGGCCCATCAAAACAAAATGCGACCTAACTGCTGGCATGTATATGATTTCCTCAACAGGCAATCATCCCAACGTCCATTGTATTTGACTGTCCGTGAGAGTATGAAAGTATGATATCCATGCTGTTACTCCTTCAGGCAGACTAACCCCGTCAATCCTTGTGTAAAACTCTCCTATACATGTCTTGTCAGACGAACCATAACTCAAGAGCAGGGAATGGTAGCATAGATGCTCGGTCATCCACATTTGTAGCAACAAGTTACACCCCTCAAAAAAGTTGCCTCCGGATTTGCAAGCAGTGAGAGCTCGGAAAATGTCAGACACGATCATAGGCGCAAGGGTGCTTTCATTTTGGGCAAGCAAGGTACTGACGACCCCGGCTACTTTTATATCAATATTCTTGTCTTTCCTTGGGAACACCAGGAGGCCTAAAAAGGTTATCATGAAAGCCACCCGTCTGTGCTCATCCCACTTTCGACGGTTATTTTTACTGCATAGCTTGATGTCCGTCTTGTTAAACCCTCCCACGTGGTCGTACCTGTCGTATATGAAGCGCAGAGTGCAGAAACCTTTTGCCAAATCTGGATTATGGACTGTCCTGGGTATCTTCAATGAATCTAAAAACCGATGCACCGTGATGGCTCTTGGAGCAACCAGATATTTTCCTCTTAACGGAACCTCAGAATTTCCGACGTACCCGGCTATTTCCTCCAAAGTCGGGGTGAGCTCAAAATCTGAGAAGTGGAAGACACTGTGCGCCAGGTCCCAGCAGGTGACCAACGCTCTTATAATATCACCCCGAGGCTTGATTTCCAATACACTCGTAAGACCTTTCAGATATTTCTTGACTTCGTCTTGTCCTTCTTTGCCTAAATCGTTCCACCATAGCCGCAACTCGAAAGGGATTTTAGTCATTATTGAGAAAGGTTCATTTTGTATCGTGCTCATCCTGCACATTTATTAAAGTGATTTTAAGCAAAAACAAAACTTTTATTTGACTCCAAACAAAATTAACTATTTCCTTTTCCAAATTTAAAATGAAAGACTCGGTTTTCAAACACGGCCTTTCAGCACTCCCAAGAACGAAGATTTTAAGGCTGTGAGAGTCAATCAATCAAAAATAAAAATTGACCAAAGGTGGCCATTATGCAGAGTCAGCCTTCCGACGTCAATCTCGGGAACGTTCGACTGGTTTTGACAAAACGGCATCACCCGATTTATTCATGCAAAAATTTAAACTGAAATATTTTTGGCTATTTTTGCAATGGGAAGGTTGGACCCGATGAAGGTTGCCTACGTATCTCACGCCCTGTGACAATCAAACCTGCATAGTTCGGGCAAAGAAACTAACTATATTTTAAAAACAAGGCTCATTCTTTTCATTTTCCATGGCAAGACAAACTATTTTTCCCTTTCTATTTTCTGAAAACAAGACAAAATAACGACTCTTTTTTTTCTTTTCATTTTCGACAAATAATAAACAACCTATTTTTCCCAAACTAAAATAAAAACCCTTTTTTTCCTTTTCAATAAAAGACTCTTTTTCTATTTTCTTTTGCTTTTAGTAAAATAGACTATTAAAAATAAAGCATTTTTCTTTTTCATTTTCTCATAATGTCGGTAGAGTTTCGATAATATTTGGTCATTGATTTTTCTGAAATAATCAATTAACCCCCTAACTGTTATTTCTCTCTTTTTCTCTTTTCCTCTTTCTCACAATTTTCCAACATTCCTGAGATTCAAAAGCCGATCAACAAGCTGGTTCAAGACAAATATATGTACAGAACAAATAGGATGCATCAGGATGGTCTTTTCATTTCAGGTTGCTAGCCCTAGACGGACCCAACCCCTGTGTTGAGTCCCCTAAGTCAAATGCAGAATGATGCAATTAAGCGCTCCTACTAGGGATCCGGCATGAAGTCAAGTTATTCTAGGTTCAAAACCTGGGTATGTGTTCTAAACAGTGCACTCGAGCGGACAACTCGAGTCGAGGAGGGGGTAGCGTACCGGGGACCCGCGAGATCGTCCGGCTTTGCAACTTATCCGAGCCTCTTTTTTATTTCAGGGTATGACACTAACAGAATAGGGAGTCTCAACCAGTAAGCACATCTCCGGAGGTGAGAAGAGAAGGGTTTCGGCACAGTTTATATACAGTTCAGATAATATCAAAGCGGTAAAGCATTTAGCACATTTAGAATGAAACATGTAAGGAGATTAGATAAATCCAACACAACAATTATGCTAAGCTCGAATTCTTAAACCCTGAACCGAAGTTCTAGGTAAATTTCCCCAGCAGAGTCGCCAGAGCTGTCACACCTCCCTTTTTACATCACCCCGAAGGATAATGTATAAGGGAGTTTTTCCATTTAAAGTGACATTATTCGGATCATGATTATTTATTTAGAGTCGTCACTTGGAATAGGTTTGTCTTTTGGTGTCCCAAGTCATTTATTTATCTTGAATCCCAAAACGAGGAAAATATTTGACTTCCCAATTGGATTCTGCGAACCAGAAATTCTAAGCAAGGAATTCTGTTGACCCGAAGGAAGGTGTTAGGTACCCCCGGGTCTCGTGGTTCTAACACGGTCACTTAAACTATTATAAATGGCTAAAATCCGATTTTAATACATGTTGTAACTTATGTGCCCTTTTACTTTAAACCGCTTTTATCATTATTTTAAAAGAATTGCAACGTCGTGAAAATGCATCTCGAGCCACGTCACATCAATGCACCCGTGGTTGTTAACACATTTCGACTTTGTTGAAATTTGGATTCGGGTCACATAAATGTGCACCCTAATTTTAGGAAGATAATGTTATTAAAGTATGCGCCTAAAGAGACTAACGTGTTTTTATCTTTGGGGAAGGCCGTGAAATTAGTTAAACGGCCCATCCCAAATTCTAAAATATTTCATTATAACCATTTATTGAGGGCCCTGAAATATGTGCATTTTATTTAGCGAAACTCGTCTCGTTTGTTATTTAAAGGCCCACCTAAAGTAAACTTAAGGTGTCCTACTCAATTGTGTCTAAAAATAAAGGAAAGGTCCTAATCAATCGGTATTATTCAAGAACTATTACGTTTTAAACCCATGTTTTATTTATTAAAAGTTGCCCAACATTGGCCTTCTGATCAAGACATTAGGCCCGGTATGGCCTGACTCTCGAATGAGTCCATCAAACTACCAACCAAAATGTCATCGTGACTCAGTTTGATATACATATGACAATAGGGTAGGAATTAAAATGCAACAACTCTTCATGTAAAGTTATCAATTCGCTACTTCACTACTTACTATAGCTGAATGAATCAATAGCGTGTCAGAAGCAGGCAAAATAATTCACGATCTGATTTTAATACTTACGAGTAGGCAATCAGAACCCAAATTCTGTTCCAATTAGCAAATTAGCCAACGTGAATCCGTTTCATACTACTGCCTGTATTAAGCTAATATCAACTTACAATCTTCTTTTGGATTCAATTTTCGATGTAACAGATTATTTTGAATCTGGTTTTACATGGATATGATATCAAATCTTAATTTATTAACACTCTAGCTGATATTTATGTTGCTACTCCTACTAGTTCAAACACATGTGAGCAACACGAATTCCATATCGATTTCCAGCTCAAACCATTTTTAGTTCTAAAAGTTTAAACTAAACAAAACAAGCTAAATTGTACTACAGCTAATACCATTCCAAGCTTAATAGTCCAAAAGTCTACCGCAGTCCTAATTACACAGTCCAAGTTTAACAATAAAATACAAAGCTAAATTATGCTAGGCAACTTATATCAAGTACCGTCTATTCTTAACCATAAACACAATTGAAATCAAAATAAACAGGGATCTGATGAACACTATTATATTATAAACTCCAATTCACAGTTACATCATGATGAATTCGAATGTGTGTACCTGGAGATCGAAATTCAACCAGAAGAAAGAAAAATCAGCAGCAGATCAAGCAGCTAGCAGGACCAAATAACAATGCAACAGCCGCAGGAAAATCACAGCAGTAAATCTAGAATCCCAGCAGTAAAACACCAGCAAATAGACCCAGAAATTGACTGAATAAACCAGTTTCAACTTGAAATCTACCCAGGAGCTCAACTATACCCAAAACTGACTCAAATTGGAATCAAATACACCTAGAAATGAACTGGTAAACTTTGGAAAAGCTTCAGCAATTAGAGACACCCAAAATGGCTTGAAGAAGACCAAAATGGCTTGAAGAAGACCAAAATGGCTTTACACTCGAATGCAGAAACCTAAGGACTCAGATTTCTTTGAAATCTCAATGAGACAGTACCTTTTTTTTTGGATTTTTCTTTTTGTTGTTTCTATTTTTTTTTTTTTTGGTTTTTGAAGGTTTTTGGAATTTGAAATTCAAATTTTATTTGAAACTTGTTGAGCAATTTCCTCCTTTTATGAAGGCATTAGGGTTGCCTTTTATAGGCAAGAAATGGGGCAGAATGTTCTGGAGTGTTTTACTCAATTTCCCCCTTTTTATTTCAGAAATTAGCATATTAATCCTAAAGTTTTGACTTGTTACCCAAGTTACTGCATTAAGAGTGCAGAAACTTACACTAAGGCCCCCTTCTAGAAGGCCCTAGGGTGTTCTTCTACCTATAGAATACCTATACTACCCTTATTTTGGTTTTGAAATTACTATTTTTAACAAAATAGCCTTTTCCCATGCCCAAACTACCCTTATTTTGCCACCTGAAATTACTGACTCAAACAAACCCTTTACTTGAGTTAACAATTAACTATAGTTAATCCTAGTGAATCTAAATCAGCTATAGCCAATCAACAAAACTAAATAATTAATACTAACTAACCTAAATGCTTTAGTTAATACTGACATTAGACTAAAGTAACCAACAATTAACAGAAAAACGAATTAATAGCTGATAAACAAACACTGAAATCATAAACTAAAATCATGAACTAGTAAACATGAATTAAACAAAAGATTGAAACTAAAAATAGAACATAATTATGAACTAAATCACAACTAATTCCAATAAAACGAGAATTAAATCAAAACAGTAAGAACAAATTAAAACCAAAAGAGATAGAATTAATTTTGAAAAGAAACATATCGCTTTTAGTCTTCGATTGGGATTGACCCCGAATTTGGTTTTCGATTAATGTTATATATTTATTTTATCAAAAAATAGACATATAACATGAATCAAAAACAACATAGTGCTTGAAACGCCAAAATGGGTGAAATCGGAAAACCCCAGATCTAACATTAGAGAGGTTTCGTTGGGATTTGAAAGGTTCTGGCTTGGGATTAGAGATGAGGAGGGTTGGGAGACTGCGAGGTGTGAGTTTGAGCCGGTTTGGACAAGGTTGTATTTTGACCGGATTTTCAACTCAAGATTCGAACAAATAGGTGATAATTCGAGGGAAACCATTGGTAGGGTTGGAATGAGGAGACAGAGGAGAGTTAACGGTGTAAGTTTAGTGGTGGTTTGCGTCGGCGCCTTAGGGCCGCGCAGCTAGGGTTTGGGTGAAGAGGGGTGTGAGGGAGATGAGTGGACGGGGTGGGGGGTTATGTTCGGACAGTAATATACAAAATGGCGTGGGCTTCCTGGCCGTTTGATCAAATAACATCGACGGCTGAGATTGCTCGTTGCCAAAACGGTGTCGTTTCGATTAATTTCTGAATTGGACTGGGTCGGGTGGCTTGTGTTGTGGGTTGGATGAGTTTAATTTGTTTTGGGATTACAAAATAACAAGAACATGGCCCAACTCGGCTATTTATATGGACAGCCCCCCTTTTGTATTTCTTCTTCTCTTTTTTTATTTGTTTTCCTTTTCTCTTTTTCTTATTTTATATTTTTTTGTTTTCTTTTGATTTTGTTAAAAAATGACAACAAATAAAATCAAGGACAAAATTGACTCTAATGTGATATTATTTAATTTCCAAAATTAACTAATTTCTAATTTTAAACTAACATTAAAACAAATTCCACAAATTAAAAATAAAAGTGCAAATAATCATTTTTGTCATTTTCTTTGTATGTAAAATAATTTTACCTCTAATCAATACTAGAAATATGAAATTAAATCCCAAACAAATGCCAAAGGTATTTTTGTATTTTCATATGAATTAAAATACACAAATAAAATGCAACAATTTCCGGAAATTAACACAAAAATTGTAAAATAATAAAGAAGTTATTTTGTTTGAATTTTTTGGGAATAATTTGCTTAGAGAAAAAATCACGTGCTCACACTAATTGATGAACAAATAAATAAGAAGAACAATTTCAGCAGTCCTTAAATCTTCAATAGCAAAGGAGAGCAGCATAACCCATAATCTCGGTGCGTCAGAGTTCCGAAAGGTCTCAGATTGTAACGACTCGACCAATCATTTTGAGAATTCACACTTCACTCGGTAGTTTGGAGGGCATGAGTAGATCTGTATGATGTATTATGACATGTGTGAATCATCACTTTTGGTTTTTAGGTTATTCAGAATCGATTTGAAAAATGAATTTCATGATTGAAGCTTTAAGTTAGAAGAGTTGACCAAGTTTGACTTTTTAGTATTTGACCTAAGATTAGAGTTTAGATGGTCCAGTTAGGTTCAGATGGTGATTTTGGACCTGGGCGTATGTCCAGGTTTGCATTTGGATGTTTCTAGGAGGTTTCGGTGCAAATTGGCGAAAGTTGAAAATTCAAAGGTTTGGAAAATTTATAAGTCTAATCGAGAGTTGACTTTAATGATATCAGATTTGAATTGTGGTTCAGGGAATTGAAATAGATTCGTTATCTTATTTGGGCTCATTCCAGCTTGATTTGATATATTTCGGCGCGAGTTTTGGAAGTTGTCCAAAGATTAGTTAATCTCGAATTGAGGTATGATTCGTCGTTCCGATATTGTTATGTGTGATTTGAGGCATCAAGTAAGTCCATGTTATATTATGGGACTTGTTGGTATGTTGGGACAGAGTCCCGAGGGGCTCGGGTGATTGTTGGATAGGTTTGGGTTGTGTTGCGCTCGTTTTTTAATGTTTCAACGTCGTTTCTTCAAGCATAAATGGTACCATTATAAGAAAATGAGCTCGAATTTTTGTTTTGATTGAATCATTAGATCCGTATCGTAATTTTGGAACTATAGAAACTGGAATCATCAAGTTTCAACATCGTATGAGGAATTTATGGTCATTTTATTAAGAATTTGGTTGCCAGATTTTTCATATTAATTATGAAATTGCCACTGAATTTGTATTTAAAAATCTGTACTATTTGCAAATATTAAAACCAACATATCTCCTTCATTATGAGGTCAAATAGAGTGATTCAAAAGCCTAACTTGACTGGAATTTCACAAGGAATCCATTGGAGGCATTAAAAGTGTGTTTCATGATCCTTTGACATTAGAAATGAGGTAGAGCGGCTGGGCGGAAGCAAATAAATCAAAGGTTTGTTCATTTGGTCATATTTTGAGCAGGGGCGCAGATTTAGACGACTTTTGAAGTGATTTTTACCATATGGATTAGGGTAAGCATTTTCTACTCATTTGTCTTAATTATATTTCATGAATCTATCTTTATTTTTGGCAATTGGTTGATGGTTTCAAAAGTCAAATTTGGTGGGGGGGGGGGGTTTCTAAAATTTCATAAAGTGAAATTTTAAGTTTTTAATATAAATTTGGAGTCGAATTTGAGAGAAACTGTCATGACCCTGATTTCCCACCCTCGGGAGTCGTGATGGCGCCTACTAATCGAGCTAGGCAAGCCAATCCTTAACTGCTTACTTCATTAACAGTTTCTTCTTTTAACAATTATCAGTGACAACATGAAAGCAACAAAATTTAAATAATTATGCGGAAGACTTAAATTAAAGAACACGAAACAATAATGTGAGAATCAACATATGCCTTTACCCAAGAACTGGTGTCACATTACTCACGAACTTCTAAGAGTGCTAAATACAACTGTTTGAAAGAAAAAAAATATAAGCAGTTTGTCTCGAAATACAGGAGATAACAGACTGGAATAAAAGATAGAGAAGACGTCGGGCCTGCGGACGCCTGCAAGGCTACCTCAGTGTCTCACTGGACTGAAGGCTGGCCCCCGCGCTAATGCTGCTGTCCAAGACCTGCTGTCCAAGACCTGGATTTGTGCAAAAGAGCACAGAGTGTAATATCAGCACAACCGACCCCATGTGTTGGTAAGTGTCCAGCCTAACCTCGGCGAAGTAGTGACGAGGCTAGGACCAGACTCCAAATAACCTATGCAGTTCAAATATCTATATGTACAATGGAAAAGAAATACAGGAGATAATCAGTCAATGTGGGAAGGGGAAACATGTTGTGGGGAGGTAACAGTTCCAAATAGAAAACCTCAATTAAAGAAAGGAACAACAAAGCTAGAATATCAACAAGAATCAGAAGTCAACAATTTGCACGGCATCACCCTTCTTGCTTTTACTCTCATTCTCACCAAAACAATACACGACATCACCCTGCGTACTTTACGCTCTTCCTCACCCAAACAACAATCACAAGGCAAATAAGGTAAGGGAATCTATAACCTCGAAGTAAATCAAATAACAACAAGTAATGAAAGAAATAACATAACTCGGATGTCAACAAGGAATCAGGAATCAACAAATGCACGGCATCACCCTTCGTGCTTTTACTCTCGTCCTCACCAAAACAATCATGTAATAAAAATACACACGGCATCACCCTTCGTGCTTTTACTCTCTTTCCTCACCATATAATCAATAAAATCGGCACGGAATGGTACATCGTGCGGCACGGCATGACCCTTCGTGCTTTACACTCTTTCCTCACAATAGCAAACAATGCACGACATCACCATTCGTGCTTTACACTCTTTCCTCGCAATAGCAAACATTGCACGACATCACCAATCGTGCTTTAACACTCATCCTCACCCAAACAACAACCACAAACAAAGGGGCAAGGGAGTAGACAAATAATGGTAGAAATCCCGGCGAGGGAGCACAATTAAGCAGTTAAATCCCGGCAAGGGAACAATATCAATATTCTCAGCTTTCCAGCATGGGAGATAATCAACAAAACAACAAACATCCCGGCAAGGGAGCAATTCAATAATTCTTTCTCTTTCTTTCACTTTTACTTCTCATCTCAGTTTACCACCTGGGCCAACGCTCCATAGGGGTTCAATCATCTCGTACACTTTAACAATTCGTATTATTACTCGAGCCAACACTCCTCGAAGTGCAGGGATCAAAATTTCTTTCACATGCTTGTTACACTATATAGAAAATCATCATTAAGGCATGGAAGATACAACAAAATCAGAATATCCGTAATATAAGGACTCACGGTCATACTAGATACCAACGTATAGATACTCGTCACCATGCCTATACGTCGTACTCGACAATTAACACGTAGCAAATAAAACTCAACTCCTAATCCCTCAAGCTAAGGTTAGACCAAACACTTACCTTGAAGCTTCGAACACCACTCAAGCCTCAACTATAGCCTTACCCCTTGATTCCACCACAAATCCGCTCAAATCTAGTCACAAGTTACTTAATTACATCAATAAGTGCTAAATGAATCAATCCCACTGCATGAAAATGAGTTTTCCCAAAGTTTTACTCAAAGAGTCAAAATCACCCCCTGCGCCCACGTGGTCGATACCCGAGGTTCGAACCAAAACCCGTTTACCCATTCCCCCACGAATTCAAATGTATAATTTGTTTTTAAATCGGACCCCAAATTGAGGTCCAAATCCCCAATTTTTAGAAAAACCTAGGTTCTACCCTAAACACCCATTTTCCCCCATGAAAATCTTTGATTTTAAGTTGAAATCATGTTAAAAGATGTTAAGGAGTGAAGAAAATGAGTTAGAAATCACTTACCAATCATTTTGGAGAAGAAAAGTTATTTAGAAAATCGTCTCTTATGTTTTGGAGTTTTGAAAAGTGTAAAAATAACTAAAATTCACGTGAACTTATACCCCTCTGAAGCCCCCACCGCGGACCACGCTAAGCCGATCATGGTCGCGCTGGGCCCTCCTGAAGGCCTGCGGATCTTTGCCCCACGCAGACCGGACAAGGCTGACCGCGGCCGCACAACACCCACCGCGGACAGCGCAAAGGTGACCACAGTCGCGCTGTCCCCTCCACGGCCGCACGCGATTCCTCGCAGGCCGCGCTAGAGGGTTCAGAGGCCTGCAATATTTTCCTGAACCTGCAACATATGGTCTTTTAAGCCTACAGCGTCCCGGAAGCTACTCGTAACTCATCCGAGCCCTCGAAGCTCTAACCCAAGTATGCACTGTACCTCAAAAACACTCTACGAACATAGTCGTGTGATCAAATCATCAATATAACATCATGAACATCGAATTAAGCCTCAAGATCAATGAATTTTTCTCAGATTTCCTTTTAAACATCAATTTCCCAATTAGGGTACGGATCATGTCACACGACGTCCGTTTTTAACCAAACTTTACAGAAGTGATTCAAAACATATCTAAGACTTGTATGGGGCGCCGGAACCAAGATACGGGCCTGATACCATAGTCTTCTAATCAAATTTCATTTCCAATTTCCTTAATTATTTCAAGAAAATAATTTCACTAAAAAAATTTATTTCTCGGGCTTGGGACCTCGGAATCCGATTCCGGGCATACGCCCAAGTCCCATATTTTCCTACGGACATTCTGAGACAGTCGAATCACAGTTCCGGGTCCGTTTACCTAAAATATTGACCGAAGTCAAATTTATTTATTTTACTATCAAAACTTAGCATTTCTCACAGAATTTCATGTTTAAGCTTTCCGGCTAAGCGCCCGGACTACGCACGCAAATCAAGGCAACCCTAAATGAGGTTTTCAAAGCCTCGGAGAAACATAATTCAATTAGAGACCGGTGATGACCCTGTTGGGTCGTCACAGAAACTAGTATGGTTGAACTCGAAATTAAATGGTTCTACGGATTTTATAAGTTTCGTCGAGTTCCGAGGCACGGGCCAAGTTGGACTTTTTTTTTGATTTTAGGCTTTTTAGTAAAAATTCGACCTTTATCAATTGGAATTGTTTCCTTAGGATTTATTTGATGTATTTGAGTTGCTTTTGGCTAGTTTCAAACCTTTCGGAGGTCGGTACGCACGAGATGGTATTTTTGGACCATCGTTTGACTTGGTCGGTGTTGGATTTGGCTTGTTCGAGGTACGTAACACTTCTAGACTTGGTGCTGAGGGTATGAACCCCGAAAATACGTGTTATGTGTTTGGTGTTGAGTTGAAGCACATACTAAGTGACAACCATGTGGGCGTGCATCATGTGAATTATGACTTGGTTATTTATGTGGTACTGTGCAATTACCTGATCTTATCTGTAACCATGAAATATCTACGTACTAGAGCTTTTGAGCTGTGATACATGTTAAAACCCATGTCTAGACTACAAAATTATTCTATTGGGACCCACCGAGGTCATTTCTGCTGTTGATTTATTTGCTTACATTGCATTTACATACTTAGTCATATGCATTCATATGCATATCAAATCTCAGTCTCCGTTGCCATTTATTGATGCATCACATCATTATTTCTAGGCTGATTTTTCATGACATGAGAGCCCAAGAGACTGAGAGATTGATGAAAGAGTGAGGTGAGGGCGTGATGGTGAGGATGTTTATGGGATCGGGCTGCAAGTTGCAGCATGTTTTATCGCCGGAACATGTTTTATCGATTTATGATTGGAGCGGGATACATGTTGCACTATGTTTTACTAATTTATGCCATGATAGGCTTGTTATAGCGCTTGGGCTGAAGGAGTCCCTCCAGAGTCTATACACACCCCCAGTGAGCGCATTGGGAGGACTGAGTGACAGTGAGGGTTAAGTGGATGTGAGGACTGAGTGACTGTGGGGATTGAGTGATTGGGATGACTGAGTCCATTGATGCACCGAGAGTATCACTGCATGGTATAAAATTGGGATGCATACATTGCCATGAATGCATAGAGACATATTTCCCTCATGCCATTTGGAAATGAATCATTTACCTATTGAAAGCCTTCGGGAAAAATCACAATTTTCAAACTTACTCATATTTTTGGCCATTTCGGTAAATGATTTGGGGTTTTCACCGATATACTTGAAAGGCAGACCTATTTTTTTGAACTGTGAACGAGCTGAGCATTTTATATCTAAGTTACTTCTTTTATTACTTCATTATGTTGTTATGAACTGTTGTTGACTATTGGTGTTGGACTCCGACCTATGTTCCAGTTCATCTGTCACGCCCCGAACCTGGGGAGGCGTGGCTAGCACCCGGTGCTATAGTGGCCTGAGCAAACTACTCTGCAACTCATTCATTCCTTTTTATAACTATCATGGGTCATCATGGCCACAACTCATTATGTAAAATTGTAAGTGGGCAAATGTTATATCGATGAACATCGTTCATAAAACATGAATACTAATGGGCTGTCAAGGCCTCTGACATACTATACATAGTAAATCAGTGTCTACAAAGCCTCTAAGATTATTTGACATAAAATAGGACAGGGTACCGGCCTACCCATAAGTCTGAAAACTCTGACACGATGACTTGTAAACTCGGTTGCACTCCGAATGAGGTGGAGTCTTACCGATCCTTCGTTGAATGCCAATCTCGTCTACTATGAGGGCTCGTCAACTGATTATCTATACATGCAGGCATGAATGCAGCGTCTCTAACCAAGGACGTCAGTACGAATAATGTACTACGTATGTAAGGCATGCAAATAAGTATATAAAGGACATGGAAGAAACATGGAGTAAAGGACTCAACCTATATATCTGGATAGATATGTAAATTATGAAATATTTATAACGCTATGCACATGCATGTAAATGTCATGTAATGCATAGGTCTTTACGTACATATCATCATCAAGCCTCTGAGGGTATTCCATCGTATCATTTCAGCCACTATGGGTAACATCATCATCGTATACTAGCTGATCAAGTGGTGGTGCGTATATAACGCCGTAACCCTTTTCCCAAATCCCATTTGAATCATATATACATATATATGCGTATATAACGCCGTTTGAATCATATTTCAGCCACTGTGGGCAACATCATCATCATATACCAGCTGATCAGGTGGTGGTGCGTATATAACGCCGTAACCTTTTCCCATATCCCATATACATATATATACATATATACGCGTATATAACGCCGTCTGAGTCATAAGTCAATGTGCATGTATAAATGTATGAAATGCATATAAAATACATTAATAAAATATCTTGGTAAGTCATAATATAGTTATTCTTTCTCAATCTATGAAACTCTGAATGCATATACGCTTCCCGTTAATCTAACTTCTAAGGATATTTCTTCCGTGTAAGACTTTGAATCACATATTACAAACTAATGAATTTATGGAGAAAGTGCGAATGCCCGTAAGTGGAGATAAAAGTTCAGGTATTATATTTTCTACAGTAAAGTAGAAAAAAAAACATCAATGCATATACCATAAAATGTTTCTCTTAAGTAAACATAGTGTCTTAACAACCGGAAAGAGAATACTAAAAAGTTAACAAAACAGTAGTTTAAATCCAAAAATCATACAGCTAATAATATTAGAACTCAGAAGATATGTAGTAAAGATTATTTAATTCTCTAAATAGTATACAGTGGAGACTATTTTCGCAAAACATGAAAAACAGATGTGAACATGCAATTTTCACAGTAAGTAGGCCAAAACATGTTCCAATAACTAAAGAGTACTCTGCTTCTAGTATTTGAAATGGCACAAGAGGCAAAGAGATTAGATCTTTGGTGAGGCTAAACATGAGATAAATCATAGCACGTTAAAGGAAAATTGAAAGGAATTTTAACAACAAAGACGCAAATACCATTTTCTTTTGTTGTTGATACTTGTGTGCGATAGTATATTGTGTTAAGGGTCTTAACAGATCACCTATACCCTTAGTGCAACTCTCTCTGATCATTTTCTTACATATACTTTACATGTACATTAGAACTTTTATATATCCTTATGAGACTACAGTAAAAGTAGCTTTGAACAATTCACGTCCTTATCTGAGAAAAAGTTCTAGTTGCCAGATCGTTATAGGCATGGAATATCCTTGCTATAGAGTAAAATGTGCCCATCTTAGGATATCAATCATAACACATATGTAATCAGTTTACCCATTTTGAATCATGCCACATATGTTAAGCAATGTATGAGTCTTACTTTTTTTAAGCCAAATGCTTCCACGTGTAGTTATTTTACATTATCCAAAGATTGTTAGTTAATATCCCACTTAAATTCATTAATTACCAATTATCCACATAATTAAGAATTATCTCAAATTATTTAAGATACTACTATTACAATATTGTTAAATTATGGTAACATATAAAATCAATACATACACTATTATTTTATTAAGACATTCATGTAAAAACACAAATATTTTCTCAACTTCTAATTTTCCTAATCTCATATAAAGTATAAAAATTTTCGTATGCGTAATTCTTAAAATGGTAAAAAAAAACCTTCTTTTCTTATGCGAAAATAACTTCTATCTTTACAATAAACCAAAATTTCATAAACTTTCTTATATTATGTGTATAATTTATCATATCCGAAAATAGTAACAATGGTAACTATCAACAATACTTTTTCTAAAATACTCCACTTAAAAGAAAATACCACACAAACATAATATCTAACGATATTAAGGTTGTAAACTTACAGGGTCTCATAATAATAATGTCTTAAACTCTCTATAACCTGCTAATAGACATAATCCCTTCGAACTCATATACATTACTACGACTCATCCTAATATTAAAATACAGGATGTAACATCGTCACTATTTTCAACCTAAGATTAGGTTTTTGCTTATTGAGCACATGGGGTCTGTTGTACTCATACTACACTTCTTTACCTTGCGCGCAGATGTTGGATATTGATGTTGTTGTGATCAATGGGAGCTGGAATTAAAGACGTACCTACGTTCCGGTTTTAGCTGCCTCTTTTTCATGGTAGCCTTAGATTTATAAAAACTTGTTTATGTATATTTCGATTAGATGATGTATTTATTCATACTAGATTTGTAAATTCTAATCTTAGAAACTCATGATTTGTACTACGAGACCTTGAGAAATGTATAAGATTAAGATAATTTCTTTTACTTAATTGTCTTATTAAATATCATTGGAATTGGATAGTTACTAGTTGGCTTACCTAGCGGGTTGGGTTAGGTGCTATCACGAGTAGTTGGATTTTGGTCGTGACAAGTTGGTATTAGATCTCTAGGTTCATAGGTTCTACAAGTCATGAGAAAGTATCTAGTAGAGTCTTGTGGATCGCTATGATGGCGTCCATATCTATCTTCGAGAGGTTATAGGACATTTAAGATATTGTTTTCATCTTTCTTTACTTATCGTGCGACATTGATTTAGCTTGAACCATAACCCTTTAAAATCTTTCTACGCATTCGTATGCCTATGTGAGCGCTCGGTATTGGCTATGATAGAATTCAAGGGTCCACCAAACTATATAGAGAACCAGATTCTATATTAAATTCCACAGAACACACGCACACTACAGTAAGTAAGTGAAAACAGAGGAATTTTACATGAAATATTCCTAGTTTAACGGGAATAAAAACCACGACCTACCCTTATAGGATTTTAGTTTCGCTTCTGAGCAACATTAGATTACAACCTATGTAACCTAGGAATTAACCTCTTAATCCTTCACTAACTTGTAACAACACTATTGCAAGTCACTATGTAATAACTCTATTACAAAGACTTGATCCCTCACTAACTTGTAACAACACTATTACAAGCCACTTTCTAATAACTCTATTACAAAGACTTTACAACTCGACTAACTCTAGCCAAGACACAAACACAAGGGTTTATTATTTACAAAGATTCCCTATACAATGCTTCTAACTTAACTAATTAGGAATTACAAGTAAAGTGCTTTAACAAAGGTACAACAGAACTAAGGACATGTAATAACTTCAATACATGAAACTGATCCTTGGTTATGTTGTTCTTTGTTGTTGATGCCCTTGAAAATCACTTGCAAGATTGACACAGACTTGAGAAAATGCTTGATAAGTTCTTGAATGTGCAAGTGATTTGTTTTACCTTTACGTGATGTTAATATCTCATTTGTGACATCACTTGAATGATGCAAACATGTTAGGTGAAGGGCATTCCCCATAAAGTTGACTGCTGTACTATTTTTGTACTGTAGCGTGTGCAGGCAATAACTTTACAGCTGGGGCAGTTGACTTGTACAGTCTCCTCGGGAACTATTAGCTATCTGTTGCCTCTGCTGTTCCTTTGACTCTGAAGAGTTGAATATTATTCCCAACTAGAGACTTGTTGATCTTGAGTTCTTGAGGATGTATAATATGTTCCTATCTGGTTCTTGACAGTAAGTTTGTTAGATCATCCAAACATAACAGGGATACACATATAACCTATCAATTTCCCCCTTTTTGATGATGACAAACTTATAATTTATGTTCCCCATAAGAATTAGAATGACATTCGCATTTCCTGTATTCCCTCTGAATGACATTCGCATTTCCTGTATTCCCCCTGAATCTATTCCCCATCTTGTCCTCCTCAATTATTTCCTCCCCTTTTGGCATCATAAAAAGATCAGTAGCACATATTAAGCAAAAAAAGTCCAGCTTAGTTAACTCATGCCACATTTGTGCACACAAACATGACGAAAAATAGAACATAAGAGCAATGCATACACAACAAAAGGAGGAGGCCTTCATTAATATTTGGATTTTTAAGCAGGGAGCAGTTCCATTGTTTCCAAAAACATCCACAATGTAAAATAGCAAAAACAAAAGTACTAGTCGTAAACATCATCAAAACTAAAATAGAGGACATATACTAAGATCTTGACACTTGGGAAGGGGACACTGTTTGGGGAGCACTGGAAGGGAAATGTCCAAATGAAGAGGCAAGGGTTCTAAGAAGGATGTTCGTTCGAGCATTAGTTGAAACATGGTCATTAAGCAGTCTCTCCTTCAGGTCCTCAAGCTATTTCCTGAGGTCGACATTTCCCTTGGTCAAACGGGCAACCTATGTACGTTGAGAGCTACTAGAACCAAGTGTCCCTTGAAGCTGACTTAGTTGATCCTCAAGAATGGCAATCCTTGCCTTCAGCATGAGGGAGCAAGACCTTGTTCACTATTTCAAACAATAATTGGTACACTGGAAGAAAGGCCTTCCTCTGTACCCGTTCCCCTTGATGAACTGCCGCATTCTTCAAGATAGAATTTATAATGTTGGAAGAGCAGGCTCCCTGAACAGAAGACAAACCCTCAACAAACACTCCCAAAATAGATCCCAGCACAGCAGAGTCCATCAAAAAATCAACACCGTTCACCATCATACCAATATGATCATACTCAGCTATAAAGAAGTCGGCATAAAAACTCCGCACTTCTTCCTCATACACTTTGGGACTGTCACCTATGAACATGTCTGTCCGCTATTGAAATTCACAGATTTCCCCTAATTGACGCATGCCAGCCATATTTAGAATATCAGAGGCAAATTTATGACCCCACAGTACTTTCTGATACTTCGATTTCTCCTTCCTAGACCCCTAGGTTACATCAACATTGACCTTCTTTGAGGAACCAAGTTCCTCGCTAGCACCAGCCTTTTTTTTCACTGTTTGCCGAGCATTCTTTCCTTTCTCAACAGATGACACTTTGTCAGCAGACTTCCCAACCATACGTTTACCAGACTCTTCAACCAGATTTTTACTAGATTTTTCACCCTCGACATTGCTCACACCCAACTCAATCTCTTTCTCGATAGATTTTTTACCCTCAACCCTTCTCACCTCCTTTCTAACCACATAGGACTCCCTTTTAGAATTTGGAATAGTAAGGTTCTTTGAGGACTTACGAACCAAAGAACCAGGTTCCTCTTCTACCTCATCATCAACATCCACGACTAGTGCATGAGACACTACTTTCTATTGGCAACCTTTCAATCCTTCATCAGTCTCCTCTTCTTCATTTTCCTTTTTACTTTACCTTAAAATAGACTCAAATTCTTTGATGTGGATGGTTATGAAAGTGACTGAGAGGGGTGATTTAATAGGGTAAGGAACTTGTTAGGAGTGGGTGACAATTTAGGTAGATGGGTCAGTTCATAAAAAGGCGAGACGTTTGGGTTCAAACAATGCGAAAGAAAAGAAACTGACAATTGATGATGTGACACCGTTTTAGCCATTTACAAGTTTTGCATAAGAGTACAGAGGAACTACTAACATGTGTGAAGGGAACCAGGTTCCCTGACATATTTTTTTCAAATGTAAAACTCATCCTTTAACCAACATGCAATGCATTAGCTGCTTCTTTGATCTATAATCGTCATGCGTGTCTAGCTGTAACGGTATAGAGATGAGTTAGATTGTGGCAGAAAACACTTTTTATCTATTTTACATGTATATTTCTTTCGTAGCCATTCATTAAGGGACCAGGTTCTCCATTGGATTTATCAACCCCAATGCCAAGTGATTTTTCTCAAAGAGTTCTCTGTTTAGGGCTTTAGTGAATATATCTACAATTATATCTTCAGTGTTGCACAATTTCATGCATATATGCCCTTTTTCGACATTGTCTCTGAGGAAATGACGGCGCACATCAATGTGTTTGGTCCTCTTATGTTGGACTGGAATTTCGGCCATGTTGAGTGCACTTGTGTTATCGCATAAGAGAGGCACACAATCTGATAACACTCCAAAGTCTTCCAGCTGCTGCTTGATCCATAGAAATTGAGCACAGTGAGAAATAATGCTACATATTCTGCTTCTGCAGTTGAGAGTGCCACTGAGTTTTGCTTCCTTGTACCCCATGAGATTAGACAAGAACCTAGGAAATGTACCATTCCAGACGTGCTTTTCCTATCCACCAGATATCCTGGATAATCAGCACCAGCATACCCAATAAGATCGAAGCTATCCCGTGAGGGATATTAGAGAACTAGGTCATGCATTCCTTTAAGATATTAAATATTCTCTTGGCAGCCTTCCGATAAAATTCCTTTGGATTGGATTGAAACCTTGCACAAAGACCCACGCTGAAAACAATGTCTGTTCTGCTTGCAGTAAGATACAAGAGTAACCCTATGATCCCTCTATACATGGTCTGATTTATAGGGGAACCGGGTTCATCCATTCTAGACAAGTAGTTGTGGCGATGGGAGTGTGAATAACTTTTGATGCTTCCATGTCAAATATTTTCAGCAATTTCTTGATGTACTTATGTTGACTTATCATTGTTCCCTTTTGAGATTGCTTCACTTGAAGTCCCAAGAAGAAATATAATTCTCCCATCATACTCATCTCAAACTTACTCCCCATGAGTTTTGCAAATTCTTCACATAAAAAGTTAGTTGTGGCTCCAAAAATGATATCATCAACATATACCTGAACAATGAGCAGGTTCCTCCCTTGTTTCTTCAGAAAAAGAGTGTTGTCAATTTTTCCTCTTATAAAGCCATTTTCTAGAAGTAAATTTGACAAACTTTCATACCAAGCCCGAGGAGCTTGTTTTAGCCCATACAATGCATTATCCAGTTTGAACACATGCTCAAGATGCTCGTGACACTCAAACCCAGGAGGCTGCTTGATATAGACTTCTTCTTTTAGGTAGCGATTTAGAAATGCACTTTTGACATCAATTTTTGAATAGTGTGAACTCTATATGAGATGCAAAGGCAATAAGAATTCTAATGGCTTACATTCGAGCTACTAGAGCACATATTTCATCATAATCAATCCCTTTTTCCTGATTGTAGCCTTGAACTACTAGCCTTGCTTTGTTTCTTATTGTATTTCCAAACTCATCAAGTTTTTTCCTGAATACATACCTGGTTCCTATGATGGTTCGATCTGCAGGTCGAGGAACCAGGTGACATACTTTGTTCCTTTCAAATTGATGCAACTCCTTTTGCATGGTTGTGATCAAGTTTGCATCTTTTAATGCTTCTTTGATATTTTTGGGTTATATTTGGGTAAGAAAGGATGAGAGGTTTGAACTCCTGAATCAAGAGGAGTGAATACGTTGTCAAGAGGATGTGAGCTTTTGTACTTCCATATTGGTACCTGAATCTCATTGGTAGAGGACCCAGGTATGTCTAACTAATGTTCTTGAACCCGTTCACGTAACACACATTTTCAATTGAGTGTGAGAGAGACCTCCCAATTCGTGCAACTCCCAGAATGCATACTTTCTTCCCATTACCAAAGGATACATTCCCTCCTTGCAGGGCCTTAAGTGAAAGGAAATCATTTGTACTTCCAGTCATATACTATAAGCATCCAATATCCATGTATCATTGTAGTTTGCTTCCTTTCCCTCTTCCCTGCACAAGTAAATCAGGAGTTAGACATAGGAACCCAAACGAGTTTGGATCCCTTGCAATGAGGAAAGGGGTGAATGAGGGATCTTCTGGTCCAAGCAGGCATCATGCATTTTTTATATGAGGGACTAGGTTCTCTACGAGTAGTTACATTTTAAGGAAAAAACATTAATTTTCTATTGTGACTGAACCATGGCCTTACAATTTTCTTTAAAGTGCCTGGTGTTACCGCAGTGAGTGCAAAGACAATTCTCAGCTATGGTGACAGACTTGCTATGAGGGTTGTAGGGAATCTTTTCCCTTTGGAACCCAATTGCCAGCCTGTTTACCTGAAGGAAGTATATTTTGAAATGTTTTTATCAACAAAAGGATACAACAAATTGATTCAAGTTTGTTGGCTATGACATAATGTGAAAATTATCGTAGTTGTTGAGTTATAATTTGTCCTTACTGTATATGTGATTTTGAATTTGGATTGTATTCCCGCTCACTTTTATGTTCTTTATTATTGTATTCCACTGCTACTTGCTATTTTATTTTCTTATTGTAGTTGCTGTATTGTTAGAAATATTGCTTAGTCTTTATATAGATATCACGTTCGGTTGTTTCTATAGTTATACTTGTTCTGCTTATTAGACCAGTAGGTGTCTTGACTGTTCCTCATTACTACTCCACCGAGGTTAGTCTTGATACTTACTGGACATCGTTGTGGTGCTCATACTACACTTCTGCACATTTTTGTGCAGATCCAGGTATTGGTCGTTAGTAGCTGATCGGGTTCTTGCCGATGAGACTCAAGGTAAACTTGTTGCTGCGCTCGCAGGATTCGGAGTCACCTTCCTATTTTATATTCACACTGTTGTACTTATTTCCATATAGTTGTGTTTAGAAGTAGTAGCGAAACTCTGTAGATCTTATGGCTTATACTGCCCATTTCGGGAAGATGTATATTTCATAAAGATTTCTATGTTGAAGCTATTAGGCTTTATTTATTATGGTTGATATTAAATAAATGTTAGGCTTACCTAGTCCCTTAGACTAGGTACCATCACGAAACCCAACTGAGGGGAAACTGGATCGTGACATGTTGGTATCAGAGCTCTAGGTTCATAGGTACTAGGATCATAAGCGAGTTTAGTAGAGTCGTCCGGATCGGTACGGAGACATCTGTAATTATCTTCGAGAGGCTACAAAACTATTAGGGAAATCTCACTTCTTTCATTCCTAACGTGCGAGCTTATTGATATCGGAGTTTGAACTTTTATCATTCCAATCTCATCGTAGAGGCAGAGGCTGACGAGGAGTACATACCGCAGCTAGAGCCCCTACCCAGGCAACAGTTGAAGAGTCGTCGGTAGCTCCAATTGGGGGATAGGTACCGGAGGCGCTTTTTGTTACCCTCGGACATCAGGAGACTTTAGCACAGTTCCTAAGCATGTTTAGTACATTGGCTTAGGCAAGGTTGATTCCAGTTACACTAGTTACTTCACAGACAGTGGAAGGACTCAAACTCTAGCTGCCCGCACTCCAGAGAAATGAGTTCCTGTTGGTCAAGTTCCATGTGTCATGGATACATAGCCTGTGGTTTCAGTTCAGCCCATGGTCGGGGCAGCAACATCTGAGGGAGGCCAAATTTAATTTGCAAGGTTCAAGGAATATGACCTTCACATTCAATGGCTTGCCTTCAAAGATAGCACGAGGTTTCATACAGGAGTGACATCGCATTATCTACACTATGGGCATTGTTGAGGCGAGTGGAGTTGCTTTTACTACGTTCCAACTTCAGGGAGTAATTTATTAGTGGTGGTAGGCATATGAGTGTAGCCTGGCCGATGCAGCTTCACCTATATGGGGTCAGTTTTCAGAGATGTTCTTGAGAGAGTTTGCACCTCAGACCCTTTGGGATGCATGGCGCATGGAGTTTGAGCAGCTGCGCTAGAGCACTATGTTAGTGTTAGAGTATGCCACCAGGTTTAGTGATTTGGCCAGACATGTAACTGCCTTGGTCGCTACAGTTAGAGAGTGAGTCCGTAGATTCATTGGGGAGCTCAAGCATGATATTCAGCTCAGCATGACTCGGGAGTTAGATTCGTGGTAGGGATCGCTCACCGAGTGGAGTTCATGTGGGATCAGGAGAGAGAGGACAGGCGGGGCCGTGAGAGAGAGGACAGGCGAGGTCAGGAGAGAGAGGACAAGAAGGCGAGGAGGCCTCGTAGACCGGAGAGATCTGCTGGTCCTTATTTTGGTGGCATGGTACGACATGGTAGAGGTTTCGTAGGTTAACCAGTTTAGTTTGCGCTTCAGGCTTCGCATCGTGAGTCAGGTGTTCATGGGTCTCAAAGTACCCATACCGCATAGTTCCTACAGCCACGTCAGCAGCAAGGTTACTTTGAGTGTGGATATACTAGCCACGTGGTGAGATATTGTCCCAGACTTCGGACAGTTGCGTCACAATAAGGTATTCAGGCGAGTAGAGGGCACCCAAGAAGGGGAGGCCCAGCCCGTTGATGTCTTTCATATAGTAGGCTTAAGGCCGCTACGCCAGATGATGTCATTTAGGTATGATTTTGGTTCATTATATAGGAGCACCATCCTTAGTTCATTACAGTTCTGCTTATCGGGATGAGTTCCCCTATTTTTGCTCCACTTATGGGTGCGTTTCATGATTTTCACTTTATTTATGTGTTACCATGTTGGGAGGTTCGATGAGTGATAGTCGTGTCTATCGTTTGTTTCTAGCCATTGTTGAGAGTTATGAGACTAGTAGTATATTTCGGTTGTCCATTTAGGTAGGCTTGATGTGATTTATGAGTATTTTTGGCTACAAGCTATATTTTTTGTTTATGCTCCACCAGTGTCGGAGCCAGCACTTGTTGTAAATTGTGACAGAATTGATCTAGTGAGAGTTTCCAACTGGTTTGATGTGTAACCTACTTGTGATTCAGAGTTGAGGGTGAGACCCTCGTGATTTCATGTGATTTGATGTGATTTGATTTGTTGAGTTGGACTGCATGTCGTGGTGGAGAGCTATATCAGGATGAGATCCTTGCGATTTGTTCATATATTTTGATTTTTCCTTGTGTAGATTTGTAGCTTTTTTACTGATAGAGAGTTGTGCCTGTCGGGATTGTTTGGTAGTTCTCTTATGTGTTTCTCTTTACATATCCATTCATTTTGTTTTCCTTTCCTTTTTCAATCCTAAGATGTTACTCCTCCACTTCTTGACTTGGTTCATTTGGTACCAATTTGTTTATGGAGGGTTATTACTAGCTTTGATTCTATATATTTACCGTATTTCATAAGGTGATACACTTAAGATAGGGTTGCAAGTGTTCAATTTAGTGAGATCCTTTGCTATTTTGAGTCCTTTGTTAAATTTGGGTTTCTCGATTTTACACTAATCCATTTGGAAATTGGTTTGCATGAGATTGTTGCATTATTTATTTGGTTCCCTGATTTTTTTCCTTTTTTGACTATGTGAATCAAGTACTATATAAACCCCTTTCCCCTAATTCTCCTGTACAAACTTTAGTCACGATTCATGTTTTGCTCTTCTTAAATTTTAGCTTTGTGGGGTGTGTGCCCAGTGATGTTAGTTGTGTCTTGCTGATTTGGATATTAGTTATGAGGTTTTCATGGTTCTAGAATCATCGTCAGTGTTGTGAAGGTTTAAAACAGGTTCCCATTAAATATGAGGCTTACGGTCGGTGCTAGAATTTGATTTGGGGCGGATATTGTGATCAGAAATCTTAATGTGGACCTATGTGTGATGTGTCATATTGTGTGGTTGTACTCCATTGGGTGTAGTCATGGGTTGATGTAGATGGTTGAGAATGATACCGAATATGGTTTTCAAATCGGGTCTTTTGGAAGTGAATAGAAGATGAGAATTTTGGCTATAAGGCTTATGGATGTTGGTAGAAAGGCAAAATTACAGTCGGTATGGTGTCATCAGGTTTATGTGGATTGGGGGGACCTAGTATCACTCGCGGGTGTATGTTGGAAGTGTGCATTCAGTGATTTGAGGACTTCAGGGCGAATCTTGGCACGTTCGAGGATGAATGTTTGTTTTAAGAGGGGGAGAATGTAGTGACCCAGCCAGTCGTTTTGAGAATTTAAGCTCTATTTAGTGGTGTAAGGTCTTCAACAACTTCATATTATGTGTATCGACTTACGTGCATGGTTGAATTCAATTACAGGATGATCCGGAGTCGAATTGTAAGAAGGAATCTAATTTTGGAAGCTTAAGCGGCGAAAGTTGACCCGAATTTGACTTTTGTGTAAACGGCCCCGGAATGGATTTTGGATTATATCAACATCTTTGTATGTTGATTTTGGACTTAGGCGCACTTCCGGATTCAGATTCAGAGGTCCGTAGAGTAATTTGAGGTATTTCGACAAAAGTTTGAAAAGTTAAAGTTTGGAAAATGGAGAACATTGACCAATAATTGACTTTTGTGATATCAAGGTCAGAATGTGATTTTGAGAGTTGGAGCAGCTTCGTTATGTCATTTTGAAAATATCTGCAAAATTTGGCGTCATTCCGGGTTGGTTTGATTGGTTTGGCAGAAGTTTTCAAAGTTGGAAGATTTGGAAGTTCATAGTTCAATTCATGGCGCGAATTGCATTTCCTGCATTATTTGATATGATTTAAGACCTCGAGCGAGTTTTTGTTAGGTTATAGATCTTGTTTGTGTGCTTAGACGGGGTCCCGGGAGCCTCGGTTATGGTTCGGACGAGTTTCAGATGTTTTGCATGGTTTTGAGCATGTCTGATTTCTGGTGTTTTCACACCTGCGACCTTGGAATGCAGGTGTGGCTCTACTTCTGCGGTCATGAAGGCTTGGGAGCTTTCTTGCTTCTACAGAGGCTAGCACGCAGGTGCGAAGGTCGCTTCTGCAGTCCAGCTATCGCACATGTGGTGAAATCTCGCTCCTGCGATTTCCCTTTCGCTTCTGCAGTGTCGCTGATGCGGCTGTATATACGTAGATGTGGTCTTTCACCTGGTTAGCTGAGTTCGCAGATGCGGTTTATTGACCACATATGTGGAAGTCCTGGAAGAATCAGATAAGTCGAGGGTTTGGCCATTTCATCATATTTTGAGTTAAAACGTCGGATTTGGGAGCTTCTTTTGGGGGTTTTCAAGCAAATCAATTGGGTAAGTGTCATTCACCTTGAATATAACATATTCCATGATTTTCTCTTTGTTTTCATCATTTAATTTGTGTTTTGAGTTAGGAAAATATTGGTTTTTGAAGAAAAGTTTCAAAATGAAAATTCATGATTTGTGGGAAGAAATAGTATCGAAATTGATAATTTTTGTATGGTTGAACTCATATGGGAATCGATATTCAGATTTTGTAAAATTTGTTGGGTTCCGAGGTGTGGGCCCGGTGGTCGACTTTTGGACCGATTTTGAGGTTTTGTTAAAGACTGAGACTCTATGATCCGGAATAGTTTCTTATGTGTTTTATTTGTGCTTTCAAGTTAATTTAGTTAGATTTGAGCCGTCCGGAGGTCTTTTCACCCCAGAATTGCATTGTAGATTATCGATTTGTCGTCTTTGAGGTAAGTATCTTGCCTAAGCTTGTGTGGGGTACATTTTAGGATTTGAATCATCTATGTTGATTGTAGTGCATGTACGCGAGGTGACGAGTGCATACTCGGACTTATTTGTGGGAAATTAGCCTTTAGAGTTCTTAGATCCTTATATTCACTATGTATGAAGTTTATTCTTGATATGACTGAGTTTCCTATTTACTAATTTCACCTCTACATGCTTAATTGAAATTAATTGCTTCATAATTTACTCTTATTACCTAATTGACTCCTATTTGATTTAATTGGAGAATTTCACCTCTGCTTTTGTCATGCTATCCTTTCATGGGTGCTTGTCTTATTGAGACTGTATCATTACCCCTCCTGAAATTGTTTAGTCTTAAATGAAGCTAAGATCAGCTTTCCTTAATTGAATTGTCGAATATCCTCATAATTGGCCAACCTTAAAAGGAGTTAGATAACCTATATCTTTGTTGACTTGCCTTTATTTGGGACTACTTGACTAGTGTTGTTTTTCCTTGTTATTGACTTGTATATTATGGGATCATTGCTACAAGTTAGTTTTCCCTTTGTTGAATTGTTCCCTTTATGCCATCATTTTTTTCTGTGGTTATTCCTTGTGAGTTGGTTCTACAGTTTCTTCGTGATTTACAGTTCTTGAGTTGATTTACTTGTCGTACCTTGTATTATTGTCATTATTGTTATTGTACATGTTGTGGCGATGTACGCGTTTTCTGTCGTGTTGTAATTGTTATCTCTTTGGTTGCACTGCATATTTACTTTGGACTACGGAATGGTATTCCGGGAGATCCTCTTGCACATTTATTTGGGACTATGGGACGGTATCTCGGGAAATCCCCTATTTTGTATATTTACTTTGGGACTACGAAACAGTATTCTAGGAGATCCCCCTGCACATTTACATTTGGGACTACCGGACGGTATCCCGGGAGACACCCATGTTCTGCATATTTACTTTGGGACTACAGAACGGTATTCCGGGAGATCCCCCTGCACATTTACGTTTGGGACTACGAGACAGTATCCTGGGAGATCCCCTGTTATTATTACTATTTTCTAAGTTGTTTTTTTCATTGATCCTATCCCTGTGTAAACATTATATGTGATGTCCGTTCATGTCCTTATGCTTACTAGCGGGTATGAACTATGTTAGGACACTTGCACAAGCATACATGTGACTTATATTCGAAGGATATTTGTTTGAAAGGGTTATATTCGAAAGGTATTCATTTTTAGAGAATTATTTTAGAAACATATTTACCTGAAGGAAGTATATTTCGAAATGTTTTTATCAACTGAAGGATTCGACTAATTGATTAAAGTTTGTTGGCTATGACCTAATGTGAAACTGTCGTAGTTGCTGAGTTATGATTTGTCCTTATTGTATCTGTGATTTTAAATTTGGGTTATATTTCCGTTCAGTTTTATGTGTTTTATTATGGTGTTCCGCTGTTACTTGTTGTTTTCTTCCCTTATTGTAATTATTGTATTGTTAGCAATATCGCTTAGTCGTTATATAGATATCATATTCGGTTATTTCTATACTTATACTTATTCTGCTTATTAGACCAGAAGGTGTCTTGACTATTCCTCGTCACTACTCCACCGAGGTTAGTCTTGATATTTACTAGGCACCGCTGTGGTGTGCTTATACTACACTTCTGCATATTTTTGTGCAGATCCAGATATTAATTGTTAGTAGCTGATCGGATTCTTGCCGAGGTGACTATTAGAAGTTGTAGCGAAACTCTGTAGAGCGAAACTTTATTTTAATATAATTTTAATCTTTTTACTTTTAGTCCTAAGATATAAAAAACATAAAATAGTTTTATTTATCGTGTTTCTATATTTTTATCTTTAGTTTAAGATTAATTAGTATATTTTTATTCATGGTATCTTAATTTTATCATGACTTTAGCCTATTTTCTTTACTTTTTACTTTATTGTTATAACATTTAAAAATACAAAAAAAAAAAGCAGTTTCATTTCAAAATTTTGTTTATTTACTTAACTAAGTTTAATTAATATTTTGGTAGGATTTTTGAGTTCGTCTTTGTCCAACAAGAAAATTTGTAGGCCCAAAGGTGTGAGTCCATTTCTTTTAACTTAAACCCAATTATTCTTAGCCCATTCTTCCCAACCCATTAGCCCATTTATGTGCAAGATTTTATCCTAGCCATCTATTTCCTTCTAATCCAATGGTCATCATCCCTTCCCACCTTCATATAAAATAACCAATTATAGAAACCCTAACCGAAGTTTTTTTCAATTTCCTAGTCTTGAACTAAAAAGGAACCAGCCGCCAGTCCACCCCCCGTCGTCGGATCTCTCATGCCGCCGACCAGCCACGCAGCTGCTGCCCTCCTCCTAACGACCAGTCACTCCATCCCCCGAACACTCCAGCAGCGGAACCATTACAGTCACCCACCTCACGACCTCACCAAACCCGCCGCCTACCAGCAAGGGCGTCAACCAGCCCTACAACGACCAACGACCGCACCACCCCAACTCCCTCTCAAACCCACCGTCGCACAGACCCCATCAGATTGGAGCTCAAACGTAACAAGAATCCAGTAACAACAACTCAATTTTCAACCGAAAATCCAGCAGATCCTAACCCAAATAGAACAAATCAAGTGAAGCTTTCTATTGATACCGGTTTTTGTTCTTTGAGAGCTTCGACTGAGTTTGTAAGGCTGTCCGGTCGACTGAGATTGTAAGGCTATTTGGGTCGCTGGCTCTATTTGTAATTCGAGGCTGCCGGTCGAGTTTTCTTTGGTCGCACGTCCAATTGCTCGTTCAAAGATTTGTTGGAGATTCATTGTTGGGTGTTCTTTTGTTAATCCGAAATTGAAAGATTTCGACGGTAAGGTCCATTTCTCATCCTACTCGAATTTTGAGCGTGAATGAAGTTCTGTTTTAACCATGCTATTGTCTTTCCCTTAAACTACATATTTATCACTGCTATTGCGAATTAGTATATTAAAAACATATACTTGGCGTAAATATTGGAATTGGATAAAGTGGCAGTGGGGTTTGGGTACTAGAAATTAAAAAAAAAAGGATTTCAATTGTTTTATTATATTCTACTAAATCGATAGGAGCATGTTTAAGCCGACCACACTTGGGTAGGCAAGCTTTAAGATTTTGTTAGCCTTGAGGTGAGAGGTCGCTCCCTTAGTTAAATTTATCCGGGGAATGCCGCGAAGAATTTGTATATATTTTATTCCGGGGAATGCACCGTAGTATCATGTATTTGGAGGCCATGACGAACTTCGTGGGAAAATTATAGTATATATTAATATTTAGGATTTTAAGTTTATTTTCTTCTTTATTTTCTTTTGGTTAGGTGGGGACGACCTCGAGCCTCTATTGTGTTTCTTTTCTTTTCTTTGTTTATACCTCAATTTGATTATTTTAAGTGTCAACCTGATCAAGTATGCAACCGTACTAGTTACGGAACTTGGGGAGTGCCTAACACCTTCTCCCCGAGTCAAATGAACCCCTCTACCCGAATCTCTGGTGCAGACTTAGTTTGGAGTCCAAAGTGTTTTAAAGGAAAAATCATTTTTTTTAAAAACGGTGAACTGACACACCGAAACCAATGTCAGGTGGTGACTCTGAGTTATTTCCTTTTGAACACAATTTTGTCACTTTTTAATTAAAACCATTTTTAGCTTTACTAAATCTTTTATTTTATTTAAGAGGGTTTAGTGAAGTTCGGTTAAAAAGGGGTGTGACATCTCTGTTGACTCTGCTGGGGAGCTGCAGGTTCGAGCTGGTATTTGATCTTGTTGGCTTTTAGGATATTCGGTTGAGGTGTTTGTTTTCTTTATTTGCTTTGTTTATTTGCTTTGTTTATCTTATTTCCTTGTTTTGTTGGTTATTTGTTTATCGCTTTTCTTAATGTGTTACTGTTTTATAAAATGTCATCATATGCATAACCATGGGTCTTCTTTCTGCAACAAGTCTCGGAGTACGTGTCGCGTGCACGAACTCTTTGTTGAGTCACCCTTAATTTAGAAGGGGGGCCGTCGGACGCATGGAGTGGGTGGAAAGCTTGAGCAGCCACCATCAACCATACGCTCCCCCGAATTGCCTTGTTAGTGAACCCCAAACTTAGGTCAGCCTTTAGGTCATTTTTATTTGCATCATGTCATTTAGACCTAACAGGGCTCGGTCCCAGGTACCGTGTCCTTTTGTAGGAAGCCTATCCCAAATTTGTCAAAATGGGCCCGTGGCCCAAAAAGACATTCAATCATTCATATGTGATACATGTTGCATCTTTGAGGGTAAAAAGGTCATTTGGCGGAACGATGCTTGGGAAAGAAGGGTGAAAGACGAAGAAAGTATGGCCCAGTTATATTTTTTTTCACTACTTTTTTTTAAAAAAATGAAAATGAAAAATCCAAAAAAGATTTTACATTTTCCCATTATTTTCCAGAAATTCAAAATAAAAATCCAAAAGATTTTACATTTTCCATCATTTTCCAAAAATTCAAAAAAAAAGAGAAAAGAAAATCCAAAAAGAGTTTACATTTTCCATCATTTCTCAAAAAAGACAAAAAAATATGATTTTTCCAAATTAGTTGCATTTTTTAAAAAAAGGCTTTCTCCCATAACCAATCTTCCCGAATTACGCGAACCTGATTCTCGTCTTCTGGGGCGGGATACGTAGGCAACCACATAACCAATCTTCCTAGGTTCTTGGCTTGCAGGGTCGTAGCCAAGTCTTGCATGTATAGCCATATTTGTCAACATTGGCTGTTTTTTTGCAAAAATAGAAGTGTTTTCTCAAAGTAGTTTGTTATTTCTTGTCTTAGGATCTTGAGTTTATAACTCGGTGTCATATCACTTTAAGGTCCATCCATGTCGTGTTTGCATCCCTAGCCACATTTGTCCACATCAGCCATTTTGGCAAAAAAGGGTCCGTTTCTGCAAAGTAATTTTTAAGACCATGATTGTCGGGATATTAGAGTCATGTAAGCTTTAAATGGAGTATTTCTCATGCTTTAGGGGTCAACTTTGTCAAGTTTGCGTTAATAGCCACTTTCAGCCACTTAGGCCATTTTGCAAATATAGCCAAGTTGTGTCCTGCATTTGTCGACTAGGAAATATGGTGGGGTCACGTAGTGTCCCGAGCCGCTTACAATGTTTGCTTCATTCAGGTATGGACCCGCTGATTGGATCCAAAGTTCTGATGGTAGTAAAGATTCCTAGGAAGTTGATCAAGTGGTGGAAAATGTTTTCATTGTTAGAGCAGCATGAGTTAATGAAGAAATTGGGCACCCTAACTTCCCTTCTTGATATCAAACCCCCACCCAGACTTAGTGGAGGCAATGCTGACTTATTGAGATCCGCAAAATTTGATTTTCAGATTTGGAGAGTGTGAGATGACTCCTACCTTGGCGGACATGTCTGGTCTCACTCGTTTAAGCTATATAGGAAAGGACATGATACTTCCCCGAGACCACTCTAGGACAAGATTCCTCAGCGACTTGGCCTGAAAGATAATAAGCATTTAAAATGTCTCGAGCAGTCCTGGATATCCTTGGATTATTTGTTTGCTAGATTTGGACCACAGGATAGTTTTGATATCTTTTGGGATGAGTTCTGCACAACCAAGGCAAAGTGGCAAAGATGTCACCTCGAAGCTTTCAGCCTTGCTTTGTTGGGATTATTGGTTTTTCCATTAGATGAGAGACACATTAAGACCCGTCTACAGTCAGTGGTAATGGCACTATTTCATGAGAAGCAACGCAAAATCGTTATCGTTGTGCCGATGATATTAGCAGAGTTGTACCGAGCCCTGAGTGAGGTTAGGGGAGGTGTCAGATATTTTGAGGGAAATAACATTTTGCTACAGCTGTGGATGATGGAGCATTTGCACACCGCTTCTTTACTTTGTCCCATCGATCGTGCCTTGAGGGATCGGGTGGTATGCATCGAACGCATGATGAAATCTCCTAATTTTACGTACCCAGTAGGCATCACGGCTTGGATTGAGTTCCTTGGTTTGAGGACAAATGGGAATGTTTTGTGGGCTTACCTTTGGATGATATCTTGATAGGGTGCCTCATGCAGCCTTTCCTAATGCTGATAGGACTCAAGTGTGTCAGGCCGTACACTCCCGTTAGGGTAATGCGGCAATTGGGCAGAAGACAAGAGGAACCTCCAACTTTGAACCTTCGAAGGCACATCATAAATTTTAGCAAAAAGGCGGCTGATGAAATCAAGTATGTGCAATACTGGAACAATGCAAAGAGGATGAAGAAAAATACATTAGTAGAAGACGTTGGCAGGCCCGAGTGTACTCATTTGATTTGGTTACCGTCCGTCCCGCCAGGGGTCAGCATCCCATTTCCAGCCCAACTCAGGGGTCGGGCAGTTCAGACAGATGATTTTGGGGAGGCATCGGACCAAGATCCCTGGGATAAGCTTGAGTTGATAAAGTCTCAGTTAGCGGGATTGGCAGAAAATGTGGAGCAGCATAGCCAGTATTTGTTTAGGGTCGGACTTAAAGATACGGGGGCACATGCCAGGGCCTTTATTCCTAGCATCGGTGTTTCTTTACGAGGCATGTTACAGAGTTTGAGCATGACGGACAG
The DNA here is from genome assembly GCF_000715075.1 of Nicotiana tabacum. NCBI lineage: Eukaryota > Viridiplantae > Streptophyta > Magnoliopsida > Solanales > Solanaceae > Nicotiana > Nicotiana tabacum. The sequence continues at coordinate 224,096,779 of NC_134101.1, forward strand.
CCTAGGACCATCCCGGTCAGGACAGTCGCATTCAGGAGCAGCTTGAGGAGTCATTCTATTTAGGTGTTTTGAGATTGTCTTATGTTGTCTTTTACTTTCGTATCTTGTCTAGAAGTATCGAGTCCTTTAGGTAATGTCAGAGTCTGTCGTAGTGTAGTTGAGTCTGTCATGTCTTTCATTATAGTATTTCCCTTTGTATTTTAATATCGAAAAGTTTTAAATGAAAAATCCCAAAAAGATTTTGTTTTCAATTTATTTTCCACCACTTCTCTAGAACTACGCTTGGTCTGATTCATAAGGGACATGATACGTAGGCAACCTACATCGGGTTCGATCAAATCATTTTTGATTCAAAACAAAAGAGAAAGAAAAAGAAAAGAGTGATAAGAGGTGTTGGAAAAGAAAGAGAAGAAAGGATTGAAATGAGCAAATTGGAATGATGCTATATGACCCTGCGACCCTCAAAGCCATTTTAGAACCGTTGATTGTTGCTAGGTGCATTGCACGTAATGTGATATTATTATTTGATAAATGCTCTAACGCTAACATGGTTGTTTTGTGTTGTTGTCCTCTGTTATCTCTATTAAGTTTCAGGAATGTGGTTAGTTTGTTGGCATCCTGGCAAGTCATCCATACAACACCCGATCAAAGCATCAAACAGTCATGGTTAGCAAGGAAACAGACACTGGAGTTGTAGACCCACCAAGTAAGATTGTTGAGTCGGAATCGGAACTGCAAGAGGAGGTCCGGAGGTTGAAGCATCAGATGGCAGAAATGTATCAAGCCTGGATTAAGGGACATCCTCCACCCTCGTTCCCTACCAACTACACAGAAAATCTTGCTTGTATTCCACCACTCTCTCAATCCCAGATGCCCAATACCATTGATCTTTCCCCACAACACGCACCTGGCTTTACCCCTTACCACAACTACCCCGGCACTTCATCCCAAACTGTTCATGCTCCGCCAGCCAAAACAACCTCATACCCTGCTCCGACATCTGCTCCTATTTTTGTACCCCCTCCACAAGCTACCCTCCACCGATCATCCAGTGAGGCCACGTTCCCTGCTACAGATGCCCACTACTATGCACCAGAGCCCACCTTCAAAGTCCCAGATCCTTACTCTTACAATCCCCAACTTGAACCTCATGTTAAAACTGACAAACCACCCAAGAACTTAGAGCAAGAAAAGATGTTTAGGAAGGAACAGAGTTTGGAGCAATCACTGAGAAATATGCAAGTGTTGGGAAACCAAGTGAGTGTAGCCTATAATGATTTGTGTTTGTTCCCCGATGTCCAATTGCCTGTCGGGTTCAAGATGCCCAAGTTTGACTTGTATGACGGACATGGGGATCCTGTAGCTCATCTGAGAGGTTATTGTAGTAAAATGAGAGGCGTCGGAGGAAAAGATGAATTACTGATGGCATACTTCAGCCAAAGTCTGAGTGGGGCAGCTTTAGAATGGTACACTCGCCAGGACGCCAGCAGGTGGTACACCTGGGATGATATGGCTCAGGCCTTTGCCTGGCACTTTCAGTATAATGTAGACATTGTTCCAGACCGCCTATCTCTGACCAAGGTGGAAAAGAAACCCAGTGAAAGCTTTAGAGAATATGGGCTCCGATGGAGGGAGCAAGCTACATGAGTCAATCCTCCGATGGAAGAGGATGAGATGGTTAAATACTTTCTTCAAGCCTTAAAGCCCACTTACTATGGCCACTTGATCTCATCCATTGGTAAGTCTTTCAATGATGTGGTGAAAATGGGAGAAATGGTGGAAGAGGGTCTCAAATCGAATAAGATCATGAGCTATTCTGCTATAAAAGCAACCACCCAGGCAATCCAGAGTGGTACCGGAAGTTTGGTAGGCAAGAAGAAGAAGGAAGATGTTGCTATGTTTGTCTCCGGATCATGGCATGGCCAGAGGGGTTCACCTCATCAGTACATCCATCCTCGACCCCGACCCCAACCCCAAGCCTACGCAAGCTCCATATAATCCACCTCAATATTACTTTTCCCCGCAAAACCCCCAATACTCAGCCAGGCCATCCCAATACCTTGTTCACCATGCACAGTCATATGCTCAACCCCCTCCTTACCCGCAATGGCGTGCTCCAGCTTCGCAGAATATCTACCTAGCTCCACAAAATACCTATCCACCCCCACAACCCTATCAAAACCCTACTGGTTCAAATTAGGCCAGAGTATAGGAGAGAGAGGCAGTAGCGGAAACAAACTTTTACCCCGCTTGGAGAGTCCTATGCTAGTCTGTTTCAAAGGTTAAGGTAGTTGGACGTCTTGAGGACGATTGAGTCAAAGATACAAAATCCCCCTCCAAAAAACCTCAATTATTCCCTAAGATGAGCTTATTGTTCTGATGCTCCAGGGCATGACATAGAGAAGTGTTGGCATTTGAAACGAGCAATCCAGGAGCTCATTGATACAAACCAAATTGTAGTCCAAAGCCCAGATGCGCCAAACATCAACCAAAACCTTTTGCCAGCCCATGTAGAGACGCACATGATTGAAATAGTTCACAAGGATGGGGAGCCCAAAAGGTCTTCTAAGTCCGTCTTGATGATTCGGGCCAGTGAAAGCAATTTGGTTAAAACTCTAGACTCTACCAAAGCAACGCCCTTGACAGTTGAGGGATGCCAGAAAAGCCGAGCTCACTCAATTCGAAACCACCAGTGTTGGTCGTGAAAGGGCTGTCGAAAGATATCGGGGCAAGTCCGGAAAGTTCAAAAGTGGTAGTACCAGGGATTTCAAGTAATCCTGTCATAGTTGTGAAGGGGGCTCCTACTACCCCTATCATCATTAAACCAGTAACCCAGCTTCCAGTGGTGGATGCCAAGGCTGTTCCGTGGAATTATAAACAAGTGATAGTGACATACAAAAGAAATTAAATAGAGGAAGAAGTCAATGAAACTGGAGGATTGACTCGTTCTAGGAGATGTTTCACCCCAGAAGAATTAAGGAAAGCCAAGCTATTCAAGGATAGCCCAATGCCAGTAAAGAAATCGGTCACTGAGGAAGAGGCTGAGGAGTTCCTGAAAAAGATGAAAGTGCAGGATTATTCCATTGTGGAGCAGTTAAGGAAAACACCAGCTCAGATTTCTCTTTTGTCTTTGTTGATACATTCAGATGAACATCGCAGGGTCTTGATGAAGATTTTGAATGAGGCACATGTTCCTGATAAGATCACACTGAACCACCTGGAAAAAATAGCTGGCAGGATCTTCGAAGCAAATAGGATCACTTTCTCGGACGATGAACTCCCTATGGATGGTACAGAACACAACCGAGCTCTTTATCTCACGGTAAAGTGTGAAGATTCTACTGTCTCAAGGGTTTTGGTTGATAATGGCTCTAGTGTGAATATTTGTCCCTTGTCTACTCTGCAAAAACTACCGAAAGAATCCACTTGAACGGTGTGTGTGTCCGAGGCTTTGATAGGGGAGGTAAATATTCTGTTGGAGATATAATGCTCGAATTGTCAATAGGTCCTGTTGAGTTTACCATGGAATTCCAAGTGTTAGATGTGGTTGTCTCCTACAATCTGTTGTTGGGCAGGCCCTAGATACATGCTGCTAAGGCAGTCCCGTCTTCTCTACACCAAATGGTGAAGTTTGAATGGGACACATAGGAAATAGTTGTGCACGGTGATGAGGACTTGTCAGCCTGTAATGATACAATTTTTCTGTTCATCGAAGCTGAAGATGATAAGGGACCTTGGGTCTGTCAGACTTTCGAAACAGTGTCTGTTGAGAAATTTCCTGAAGGAAAATGCATTCTGGGTCCTAATATATCCTCCGCGTCCGTCATGGTTGCGAATGAAATGTTGAAGAATGGTTTTGTGCCGGGCAAGGGCCTGGTCTCATCTCTACAAGGTATTGTGCATCCAGTGCGCCCCAGTGGGAATCCTGGTACATTTGGTTTGGGATTCATGCCCATAGAGAAGGATGTGAAAAGGGTTAAAAATCTGAAACAGAAGGTATGGTCGCTCCCCAAGCCCGTCCCACACATCTCTAAGTCTTTTGTCAAGTCTGGGGCCGAAAAGCCTCCAACCTCCTCAATCTCAAAACCCGTGGTCGATGTTGATGAAGAACTGATCAAGAGGTTCCAAAGTCTGTTCGAAGAAGTCACTATGGTAGAAGTTGGTGAAGGCTCTAGTAAAGCAAATGTGCAGCTCGTTGGTCCAAACGTGAAGCTTAGCAATTGGGAAGCTACTCCTCTCCCCACCAGGAAGGAGTTTTGGTAGTTTGCTTTGTTTTCCTTTCTGTTATCTGGGTTATTCCAGGGTTGTAATCCAGATTTTTAGTTTTGCTTGTTTTGATGTTCAAACCCTTCTATCCTTTTATTTTCAATGAAATGCAATTTTCTGTTTTCCGTTATTCTTAATAGTGTTTTATTTTGTTCTTTTTTCTTTTGTACAGTTAATTTTATGCTGGTTGTAGTGACATGACATGCATGAAGAGTTTTCAGCTGAGTCTTAAAAGCCAATCTAATTCTGAAATAACAATCCAAGAAGTAGAATATGATGAAGAAGCAGCATTTGAGGAAATTAGTAAAGAGCTAAAACAATTTGAAGAAAAACCAAAGCCTAATTTAAGTGAGACCGAAGCAATCAATTTAGGGGACCAGGATGATGTTAGGGAAACCAAGATAAGTGTGCATTTAGAATCGCAAGTTAAGGAGGCAATAATCAAAATATTGTTTGAGTGAAAAGATGTCTTTGCATGGTCATATGACGATATGTCGGGCCTGAGCACTGATCTGGTAGTTCATAAATGGCCAATTGATCCAGCATTCCCTCCTGTCAAGCAAAAGTTGCGAAAGTTCAAGACTGAAATGAGTGTGAAGATCAAAGAAGAAATCACAAAGCAGCTTACTACAAAGGTCATTCGGGTCACTCGATATCCCACTAGGTTAGCCAATGTTGTGCCAGTACCAAAGAAGGATAGTAAGACTAGGGTCTGTGTTGATTACCGTAATCTTAACAAAGCAAGCCCAAAAGATTATTTTCCATTGCCGAGCATTCACATTCTGATCGATAATTGTGCCAAGCATGAGATTGGGTCTTTTGTGGACTGTTATGCAGGATATCACCAGATCTTGATGGATGAGGAAGATGCAGAAAAGACAGCGTTCATCACGCCATAGGGAACATATTGTTATCGGGTAATGCCATTTGGTTTGAAGAATGCTGGGGCAACATACATGAGGACAATGACCACCATATTTCATGACCTGATACACAGGGAGATTGAGGTTTATGTAGATGATGTGATCATAAAGTCAAAGAAGCAGTCTGACCATGTAAGGATTTGAGGAAATTTTTCCAAAGACTCCGCGGGTATAACCTCAAGCTCAATCCAGCGAAATGTGAATTTGGTGTCCCGTCGAGGAAGCTGCTGGGATTCGTGGTTAGAAGACGCGGCATTGAGTTAGATCTATCGAAGATCAAAGTCATTCAAGAGTTACTGCCGCCAAAGAACAAAACAGAGGTGATGAGTTTGCTTGGAAGGTTAAATTACATCAGCAGGTTTATTGCTCAACTCACGACAACTTGTGAGCCCATCTTTAAGCTGCTGAAGAAGAATGTTGCGGTTAAGTGGACTGACGAATGTCAAGAAGCATTTGATAAGATTAAGAGGTACCTGTCGAATCTACCTGTGTTGGTCCCACCAGAACCTCGAAGACATTTAATTCTCTATTTGACAGTCTTGGATAATTCCTTTGGCTGTGTATTGGGTCAACATGACATCACGGGAAAGAATGAGCAAGTAATATATTATCTCAGTAAGAAGTTCACTCCCTATGAGGTTAAGTACACTCTGCTTGAGAGGACATGTTGCGCCCTGACTTGGGTGGCACAAAAGTTGAAGCATTATATGTCGTCCTACACTACTTACCTCATTTCCTGCATGGATCCTCTAAAGTATATCTTTCAGAAGCCTATGCCCACGGAAAGACTGGCGAAGTGGCAGATTTTACTTACTGAGTTTGACATCATCTATGTGACTCGGACCGCGATAAAGGCCCAAGCCTTCGCCGACCACTTGGCCGAGAATCCGGTGGATGATAAATATGAGCCATTGAAGACTTATTTTCCTGATGAAGAGGTCATGTGTGTTGACGAGGTTGACCGAGATGAAAAGCCAGGTTGGAAATTCTTCTTTGATAGAGCTGCTAATGTGAAAGGTGTCGGAGTAGGGGCTGTACTTATATCTGAAACAGGGCAACACTACCTTGTAACAGCCCAACTTCGATTTTATTGCACCAACAATATGGCCAAGTACGAAGCATGCATTCTAGGTTTGAGGTTAGTTGTAGACATGGGTCCAGGAAATACTGGTTCTGGGAGATTCAGATTTGTTGGTTCATCAGATTCAAGGAGAATAGGAGACTCGAGATTTGAAGCTCATACCGTACCGACAGTGTCTGCATGATCTTTGTCAATGGTTCAGGCCGGTTGAATTTAGACATATTCCCAGGATTCATAATGAGATTGCTGATGCCTTGGCCACTCTGGCATCAATGTTACATCATCTGGACAAGGCTTTTGTCGACCCCGTGCACATCTAAGTTCATGATCAACATGCTTATTGTAATGTGGTGGAAGAGGAAATCGATGGCGAACCTTGGTTCAACGATGTCAAAGAATACATCAGGTCGGGGGTGTATCTAGTACATGCTACAGGTGACCAAAAGAGAACCATTCGACGTCTGGCTAGTGGATTTTTCTTGAGTGGAGGAATCTTGTACAAGAGGACTCCAGATTTAGGACTGCTGAGGTGCATAGATGCTAAAGAAGCTGCAACTATCATGGCCGAAGTGCATTCTGGAGTTTGTGGGCCGCACATAAACGGGTATGTCTTGGCAAAGAAGATACTTCGAGCAGGTTATTATTGGCTCACCATGGAACGGGACTGTATCAGTTTTGTTCGTAAGTGTCATCAATGCCAGGTACATAGTGATTTGACTCATTCTCCCCCATCTGAGTTACACACAATGTCTGCATCTTGGCCCTTTGTTGCTTGGGGCATGAATGTCATTGGACCAATTGAGCCGGCAGTGTCAAACGGGCATAGGTTTATTCTGGTGGCCATTGATTACTTTACCAAGTGGGTCGAAGCTGTGACTTTCAAGTCCGTGACCAAGAAGGCGGTGGTAGATTTTGTTCATTCAAATATCATTTGTCGGTTCAAAATTCCCAAGGTGATCATCACAAACAATACTGCTAATCTCAACAGTCATTTGATGAAAGAGGTATGCCAACAATTCAAGATCAAGCATCGGAACTCCACTCTATATCACCCCAAGGCAAATGGAGTTGTTGAGGCTGCTAACAAAAACATAAAGAAGATACTTCGTAAGATGGTTCAAGGTTCTAGACAGTGGCATGAAAGGTTGCCTTTTGCCTTACTGGGTTATCGCACTACTGTTCGCACTTCAGTAGGTGCAACTCCTTATCTGCTAGTATATGGAACTGAGGCAGTTATACCTGCGGAAGTTGAGATTCCATCCCTTCGGATCGTTGCAAAAGCTGAAATTGATGATGATGAGTGGGTCAAAACCCAGCTAGAGCAGTTGAGTTTGATTGATGAGAAAAGGTTAACTGCAATATGTCATGGTCAATTGTATCAGAAGAGAATGGCAAGAGCATACAACAAAAAGGTACGTCCTCGGAAATTCTAAGTGGGACAGATGGTATTGAAACGCATCCTTCCTCATCAGGCTGAAGCTAAAGGCAAGTTCGCCCCAAACTGGCAGGGCCGTTCATAGTGACAAGAGTGTTGCCCAATGGCGCTTTGTATTTAACAGACATAAAAGGCAAATGTGTAGATATGGCTATCAATTCTGACGCAGTTAAGAGGTACTATGTATGATTTCTTTGCTTACCTTCAGTTGTATTTTGTACTTGGCATGTTCAAAATAAAATGACGAGGGCATTTTGTTCCTCTACCCAAACACTTTCATCCTTTGTTACCCCTTTTGAGCTTTATTTATTTTCTTTCATACCCCTCTTTGGGAACCAGTAACAGAATTAGAGAACGAAAAAAAAATGAATGAATGAATGAAAATAAGAAGAATGAAGAAGAAAGAAAAATAAAATAAGAAAAAAAAAAGAAAAAGAAAGAAAGAAAGAAAAAAAAGAAAAAGAAAGAAAGAAGAAAAAAAGAAAGAAAAATGAAAAGAAAAGAAAAGCAACAAAAACAAATAACGTCCTTTTGAACTACGTTCGACCTGATTCCTTTTAAGGATACGTAGGCAGCCTTACGGTCGGTCCCATCAAAATAAAAACTACAATTCCCCAGACCCAAAGAAACTGGGGCAGAAGTTTTGGTTTTTGAAAAGATCTGATTCCAAAAGTTTTAATTTTAACCCCTTTTCATCTTAAATTAGTTTGAGCCTTCATGCCACCCTTTCTTTCTAACCCTGTCCAAAAGTCTACATTACGGTCCAAAGAAAGACCTTCTGATCAATCTTTGAGGTTGCCAGGTCAAGCGATACAGAGGTATAATTTACATCATGGGTAACACATTGATCATGGGCACAAAGGAAAATTGAAGAAATGAGAGAGACTTATTGGTAAAAACCCTTGCGAGCATCGTAAGGCGATGGTGAGCTGAGAGAAAATTTAAAATGAGAGAGTCTTAATGGTGAAAACCCTTGCGGACACCATAAGGCGATGGTGAGTTGAGAGATGAACACATGAGAAAGGCTTGTTGGTGAAAACCCTTTGCGGCACTACAAGTCAAATGAGGCTCATGACTTTACAGAGAATTTGGATCAGTGATAGCCCGGTTTTAAAGTATGAAGACAGGACATGAACTGAAAATATGATTGGTTGGACGGATTAGGCTGATCAATCCGAAATGCATGTCATGATCATTGGAGATGGTTGCTTCCCTCAGATAAGTCTTCTTTTCTCATTCTTCTTCATATAGTCATCTGTGCTCAAAATTTTCCTTTGTTCCTTTTTGTCAAAAATCATTTCACTTTGCTCTTTGAGTCTATCTTTATGGGTCTCTTTGGAGTCAGCCCTAGTTGAACAAGCAGGAAAGGATTTCAAAGCCTACTACCAGCTTCTAAATTGCACAAAGCGGAGTTCGGCTAGGCACATCACAATTGACTTGATTTAGAATAAGCAGTATGGTAATAACTGAGGTTCAGGCAATCAAGTGAATCTTGAATTTTGAGTAAATACAAGGATTCAACAACTTTTAAAATGAAAACAGAATGCAACAAGTGAGTGTGAGAGATTCAGGTCATACAGAGGTTTTGTGGTCCAGTTCTAATCAAAAGGTCAAATAACTTCTTGCTAGCCCGAAGCAGCTAATCAGAATGAAGCATGGCAGTGGCGGAAGCAGACACTCAGCAAAGATGCCACAAACTAACCAGCACGTTTTCAAACTAACAAGATTTTATTTGTCTGAAACAGGGGTAAGAAAATTTTTAAATCCACAGGGACCTCCCATGGAAAAGCATGGTTCAGGGAGCAAGAAATTCTATTCAGAATCCTCAAAGATGAGAGCATGACTCAGGTAAGTTCGTTTTAAATTCTCAGGATCCTTCGGGATATGGGATTTAATTTAAAATTTTCAGGACCCTCCTGGATAATGGGATTTAGTTTTTAAAATTTAAGGACCCTCCTGGATAATGGGATTTAATTTTTAAAATTTTCAGTACCCTCCTGGAAAATGGGATTTAGTTTTAAATTTTCAGGACCCTCCTAGATAATAGGATTTAGTTTTTAAATTTTCAGGATCCTCCTGCATAATGGGATTTAGTTTTTAAAATTTTCAGGACCCTCCTGGATAATGGGATTTAGTTTTAAATTCTCAGGACCCTCCTGGATAATGGGATTTAGTTTTTAAATTTTCAGGACCCTCCTGGATAATGGGATTTAGTTTTTAAATTTTCAGGATCCTCCTAGATAATGGGATTTAATTTAAAATTTTCAGGACCCTCCTAGATAATGGGAATTAGTTTTTAAATTTTCAGGACCCTCCTGGATAATGCGATTTAGTTTTTAAAATTTTCAGGACCCTCCTGGATAATGGGATTTAGTTTTAAATTCTGAGGATCCTCCTGGATAATGGGATTTAGTTTTTAAATCTTTAGGACCCTCCTGGATAATGGAATTTAGTTTTTAAATTTTAATGACTCTCCTGAATAATGGAATTTAGTTTTTAAATTTTGAGGACCCCCTGGATAATGGGATTTAATTTAAAATTCTCAGGACCCTCCGGGATAATGGGATTTAATTTAAAATTTTCAGGACCCTCATAGATAATGGGATTTAATTTAAAATTTTCAGGACCCTCCTGGATAATGGGATTTAGTTTTAAAATTTTCAGGATCCTCCTGGATAATGGGATTTAGTTTTAAATTCTCAGGACTCTCCTAGATAATGAGATTTAGTTTTTAAATTCTTAGGACCCTCCTGGAGAATGGGATTTAGTTTTAAGTTTTAGATGAGATTTAATTCGAAGTTTTCAGGGCCCTCCTAGATAATGGGATTTAGCTTTTGAATTCTTAGAGCTCTATAAGTAACATGATCCGATTAACACTCACAAATATGCGCATATCCCAAACTGGGGCAGAAGAATTTCTTTTGTTTTGTCTGTTTTGTTGTAATATCAGGCGTCCACCTGGATAACGAGGGAATATAATTTTGAGTTTTGCTAATCAGGCGCCCACCTGGACAACGAGAGAATAAAATTCAAGCTGTTGGTAATCAAGCGCGCACCTGGAGAACAAAGGAATTCATTTCAGACTTACTTCAATTCACAAATTTAAGAAGCATCAGGAGCCCGCCTGAAGAACAGGGTCCACTTTTCCGTAACATATGAAGATCAAATAGAGATTCAAGGAAGATTCAATACAAGAAGTAGATAGGATCTTGTATTTTTCTTTCACTTTGCTGTAATTTTTCTTTTATTTTTGATGTAATGGCAGGAACCGCGGACCAGAACCTCGAAGGCACTTCACTCGACTCTCCACCTCGGTACTCCATCATCTTTCTCACTTCTGAACTACACGTGGTCTGATTCCTTTATAGCCAAGGATATGTAGGCAGCTCAGATATCAGGGCTCGGTCACAATCTTTTTAGCCACCTTTATTTTCTTTTGAATAAGCGTGGGGTCATAAATCAATTACGTTGCTTATTGTTCTTTGCTCCGAAAACTCTTCATATTTCTAAGCAAAGAGGGGCAGCTGTAAGCACGTAATTTTTGACCCGCGCAAAATTTAAAGTTAGTTTTAGTATTTTAATATTTTTAAAATATTTACTTGAATTTATTTTAATATAATTTTAATCTTTTTACTTTTAGTCCTAAGATATAAAAAAATATAAAATAGTTTTATTTATCGTGTTTATCGCGTTTCTATATTTTTATCTTTAGTTTAAGATCAATTAGTATATTTTTATTCATGGTATCTTAATTTTATCATGACTTTAGCCTATTTTCTTTACTTTTTACTTTATTGTCATAACATTTAAAAATACAAAAAAAAAGTAGTTTCATTTCAAAATTTTCTTTATTTACTTAACTAAGTTTAATTAATAGTTTGGTAGGATTTTTGAGTTTGTCTTTGTCCAACAAGAAATTTTGTAGGCCCAAAGGTGTGAGTCCATTTCTTTTAACTTAAACCCAATTATTCTTAGCCCATTCTTCCCAACCCATTAGCCTATTTATGTGCAAGATTTAATCCTAGCCATCTATTTCCTTCTAATCCAATGGTCATCATCCCTTCCCACCTTCATATAAAATAACCAATTATAGAAACCCTAACCGAAGTTTTTTTCAATTTCCTAGTCTTGAACTAAAAAGGAACCAGCCGCCAGTCCACCCCCCGTCGTCGGATCTCTCATGCCGCCGACCAGCCACGCAGCTGCTGCCCTCCTCCTAACGACCAGTCACTCCATCCCCCGAACACTCCAGCACCGGAACCATTACAGTCACCCACCTCACGACCTCACCAGACCCGCTGCCCACCAGCAACGGCGTCAACCAGCCCTACAACGACCAACAACCGCACCACCCCAACTCCCTCTCAAACCCGCCGTCGCACAGACCCCATCAGATTGGAGCTTAAACGTAACAAGAATCCAGCAACAACAACTCCATTTTCAACCGAAAATCCAGCAGATCCTAACCCAAATAGAACAAATCGAGTGAATCTTTCTGTTGATACCGGTTTCCATTCTTTGAGAGCTTCGACAGAGTTTGTAAGGCTGTCCGGTCGACTGAGTTTGTAAGGCTGTTTCGGTCGCTAGCTCTATTTGTAATTCGAGGCTGCCGGTCGAGTTTTTTTGGTCGCACGTCCAATTGCTCGTTCAAAGATTTGTTGGTGATTCATTGTTGGGTATTCTTTTGTTAATCCGAAATTGAAAAATTTCGACGGTAAGGTCCATTTCTCATCTTACTCGAATTTTGAGCGTGAATGAAGTTCTGTTTCAACCATGCTATTGTCTTTCCCTTAATCTGCATATTTATCACTGCTATTGCGAATTAGTATATTGAAAACATATACTTGGTGTAAATGTTGGAATTGGATAAAGTGGCAGTGGGGTTTGGGTACTAGAAATTAAAAAAAAAAGATTTCAATTGTTATTATTATATTCTACTGAATCGATAGGAGCATGTTTAAGCCGACCACACTTGGGTAGGCAAGCTTTAAGATTTTGTTAGCCTTGAGGCGAGAGGTCGCTCCTTTAGTTAAATTTATCCGTGGAATGCCCCGAAGAATTTGTATGTATTTTATTCCGGGGAATGCCCCATAGTATCATGTATTTAGAGGTCATGACGAACTTCGTGGGAAAATTATAGTATATATTAGTATTTAGGATTTTACGTTTCTTAAAGGAAAAATCATTTTTAGAAAAAAAAATGGTGACCTGACACACCGAAACCAATGTCAGGTGGTGACTCTGAGTTATTTCCTTTTGAACACAATTTTGTCACTTTTTAATTAAAAACCCTTTTGAGCTTTACTAAATATTTTATTTTATTTAAAAGGATTTAGTGAATTTCGGTTAAAAAGGGGTGTGACAAGATGTATATTTCATAAAGATTTCTATGTTGTAGTTGTTAGACTTTCTTTATTATGGTTGATATTCAGTAAATGTTAGGCTTACCTAGTCCCTAAGACTAGGTATCATCACGAAACCCAATAGAGGGGGAAATTGGATCGTGACACTGGATATTCGAATCAACCATTTACGGAAGGCATCAATCAATCAACATAAGATGATCAATCATGTGGATAGTCGAATCAACCATTTACGGAAGGCATCAATCAATCAGTGTAGAAGACCAATCATCTACACAAAAGATCTTCTGAGAATATTCTTCTCAATAGTTCACAAGGAAAAGGAAGTAAGCAATGAAAGGAAAAATCAATTCTATTTCTGAAATAAAATCATCTTGATTGATTCTGAAAATCAACTCCCTTGGGTTGCCATTCAATCATTACACTATCATGTCGTGAAAAATAGAGACCAACTCGCCATATATATTTAACAGAACATGCCAAGGATGGACATACTATGATCAAACCAATTTCAATCTTTTTGTTCTAGTTCAAATAAGCACTGTAGTCTGCAATAGATTTCCTGTGTAACTAAAAAGAGAAGAGAGGGAGAAAAGAACACCGATGAGGCATTGTATCGATTATAAGAAAGAAGAACAAAGTGACCAAAAGTTGTTGGTGTATAACAACATCAACTCATCTGTATTAAGCCACTTCATACTTGAAAGAGATCACCCTTGCAACCCAAGGGGATTGGACGTAAAATTCACTCTGAATCCGTACCAATATAAAACATTACGTGTCATTTACTTTCTTGTATTTAGTTTTGAAAAGCCTAGTCGAGTAGAACACAAGTTAGTCTACTGCCTCGCAAAAGAAAAGAAAAATTACAAATCACCTCCCTCTTGCACTTTGAGTAACACCTCACATCACTTCCATTCAATCTCGATTTTTCTCGAATTTTTTGGTTTTTTGGGTTTTTCTAGTTTTTCTCTAATAAAGTCTTCATAGCACAAAATATATAACTAATATTTTTTTAGTAATAGTGGAATACAACTATATAATATATTTTTCAAGAAAATAAGATAATAATATGAGATAAGTCATAGCATTATACAAAAATATTCTAATAATAAAAATAACAAAATCACATAAAACAAATATTGCTAATTAATATGCCATTAAAAAAATATATATAATCTAAAAGTACTATATAAGTCATGCTAAAATAAGTACGGCTTATAAGTTCTATTAGTTAGATGAGTAAGTACTAAAGAAAAAATAAACTAAGTTATGCCTTTTCATTATCAATCAATGCAAAACTAAAAAATAGTATATCCAACACTATTGTCATTCTTTGTGTTGAATTGAATTTCTTTTGTTAGTATTATTATTGATATGAAGTTTATTTGAGTTACTACATTTATAGGCTATAAAACTTATTGGATTATTCAAAAATTAAAGTCCAACCTTGAATAACATTAAGAGATAAAACTAATTTTTTAAGAAATATTTGTAAATTGCATATAATAAAAATTTTATGCATAAATTATTTTTAAAAATTGTATAAACACGATATCGGGTTAGTTTGTTTCGGTTTAGCTTTTTTCAGTTAAAACCAAAACAAGCCAAATATTATAGAGGTTTTTTAATACAATCCAAATTACAATCGAATTTGTTTCTTCTATTTTACTCGGATTATCATTTTGGTGTGGTTTATTGGTTTTCTTTATAGATCCCTAGCGAAAAGGATTGTATATGCCATCCTTTATACTTTCGGTCCGCCATTGCACCCGATATTATTAAACTGATGCAAAAGTACCTATATTTAGTTAGGCCCCTCCATAGCTAATACTAGGGGTGTACATAGGCCGGGTTGGTTCGGATTTTATAATTACCAAACCAAACCAAACCAATTGTGTCGAGTTATTAAATCTAAAGACCTAACCAAACCAATAAAATTCGGTTTTTTCAATCTCGGGTTTTCGGGTTATTCAGGTTTTTTCGGGGTTTTTTCCGGTAAATTCTTCGTAGAACAAAACATATAACATTTGCTCAAAATATTTCTTTAATCCTATTAAGATACAACTATATAAAGTATTTTCCAAGAAAATAATACAAAATATGAGATGTGTCATGGCATTATCCTAAAATATTCAACAATAAAGACAATAAAATTATGTAATATAAATATTGCTAATTAAAAAGTCATAATAAAAATAAACATAATCTAAAAGTACTAAATCATGCTAAAATAAATAGACTAATAAGGGAGTATTAATTACATGACTAAACGCTAAAGAAAAATAAAAATAGGTTATGCATTTTTATCTAAATTATTGCAAAATAAAAAATAGATATTTAATACATTCTCGTTCGTAATATTGAATTGAATGTCTTTAATTAGCATTAGTATTGATTTGATTTTGGTTTGGAATTTTTTAGCATTATTTAATTTACTAATATTAATGGCTATTAAATTTATTGAGCATTCAAAAGTTCTAAGTCCAACCTTGAAATAATACCTTAAAAGATAAGATTATGAAATTTTTTAAGAAATATTTATAAATTACATGACAAAAAGTATATTTATATATTAAATATATCTAAAATTTCTATATATGTAATGTCGGGTTGGTTTGGTTTCGGTTTGACTTTTTTTAGTTAAAATCAAACCAAACTAATTATGGTTGAGTTTTTTTTCCAACACCAAACCAAATCAAACCAAACAATAGTCCGATTTGTTTTTTCGATTTGACTCGGATTATCGGGTTAGTGCGATTTGTCGGTTTCCTTTGTACACCCCTAGCTAATACCATCCAATGGGGTATGATATTTCACTGAGTTGGATGCAACATGGCATGCATGCCACCTCATTGCCCTAATCACATTTACCTCCTCCCCTGCTTTTCCACCATCACCACTTCCCTTTTCACCTGGTCATCACCACCACCCTCCTCTTTTTGCTAGTTTATTCTTTGTCAATTGGTGGAAAAAATCCTTATTGGAAATTAACCTTTGACACTGGCCCTCATGAAACAAAGCAAAATTAAAGAAGTATACAAAGTTTCTTCACTTCAGTTTTTGCAAATGTATGAAGAGACGTTCCAGTAAATGGAACCACGCTTTATCATTCCCTTAGCTTGACTGCTAAATCAAACTTTTTCTAGTTCTACAACCAAAAAGTCTCAAACTTCGACTAATATTTGCGCGAAACAAGTGTCACAACGACTAAAATTTGATTTTTTATGAGACAAAATTAGAGTGGAAGGATTGTAGTAACAAACTATCAAAATACTAGCAATACAAATAGAAATCAAGAACGATAAGCTTATAAGAAGAATAAAAGAATGAAACTAAAATTACCATGGATAGGGGCATAGTTGGACATCAAGAGAGAATGAAGAATCTCACAAGGATGTGCTGGATTTCGGAACCAAAGTAGCGTAAAATTGGACTTGAAAAATCAAAATAACTTGAAAAGAAAAGGTAACAAAGCTACCTATAGCGCATGGCTACCATGCGCCTAACGTACCAGGCTAAATTGTCGTCTGGTATAGCACATGCCAGTCATGCGCTATATGTCGCTGCTTTTCCATAAGACGGGACATACCCTTCCTTTCTATTTTTTACCATATTTCACTCTGTGCTCCCACCACAAGTTCCTCTTCATCATACTTCTAAGTTCCAGCAACGAATTATGTCCAGTTGAGGTGATGTCCCTATGTGTTACTGCGGAAAGCGTGCAATCTTGAGGCCTTCATGGCCCATTCCAATCCGGGTCGAAGGTGTTGGACTTGTAAATACAATGTGGATAATGATTAAGCAGATCTATTTTTTGTTATTCTAATAATTATTTTAAAAGTTGATACACTGATTGTTTTTTATTTTGATGTGTGTCTCTCTGGTGCGTGCGTGTACTTATATATATAAGTCAGATCAATGTAGTTAAGAGGAGTGGTATGATGAATTCTTTCGGTAGAAATGCCACAAATCAGTAACGCAAAAACTTTGGAAATGTAGGTGAAAGAAGATTGAGAAACTCGAAGAAAATGTAACAATGCTGAAAAAGAGGTTGATGCATTGATGGAAAAACTAAAAGAAGCTGAGACGAGAACATCGATTGCAAGAGAAATTTTGGTGGCTGAAGCAGAGAACAATAGGTGGTAGAGACTCAAGAACCATGCGACTGTCTTAATTTTGTTGTTTGTGTTAGTCGTTATTTATATATTATGCATCTTTCAGACTTTGACTATTTCATGTATTATGCAGTGTGTAGTATGAAAGCTTAAAAATATATTCATCATCAAAACATATTTACACAAGAAATACGATCTAATGTAATACATACAAAGCAGGGGCGGCTCCACGTTGTTGGTGGCCTAAAGCAAAAATTTGATGATAAAATTTGATGATAGGCCTTAATTGTTTTTACAAAAATTATATATTTTTATTTGAAGTATATTTTTCTAACTTAATTAGATGAAAAATTATTAATAATTTTCTTTAATCGAGTTATTTTAATAATTCTTTTTCAACTGATAATACTGCTAATTTGATTCAGTTAGCTTCTCGTGAGACATTGTTGATCATATATATTAGATTTTATCAATTTTAATTTGGTAAAACTTCTTTCCCAGATGCAATTATCATAGTATATTTTATTCTATAAGGAACATAAGTATTAAAAAAAATCAAGTCATGTAATATTATTAAGTATATCGATTAGAGTTTTATCTTATACTTATAATATTTTCTTTAATGCTAATAATTTAAAAAATAAGCCTAAACTATCATGTTAGAGTGACTGTTGTGTTTTAATCAAGGTTAAGTCAATATTTTTATATGCTTCGGATTATTCAAATTCAAGGGTCAATATCAGTAAAAAAAATAATTTTTTTCCCTTTTTGTAAAAAATGTTATACCTTTCAACTTTATGATAATCAATTTTTTTATATAAAAAATAATTCATAAAATTATTGTCAATAGGCCCCCCAAATTTGGGGCTTGGGCTGCTTTACCCTTCAGTCGGCGTTGATACAAAGTCATGTTCTAATATTTTCCCGGCCACTCTCAGTATTAGTATCGGATCATTCTCATCCCCTCGTCTCTTTATCACATGAGGCTCTATAGCATGATCATCAGGAAGAGCATGCCTCTTTTTTTGGGGGTGATAACATACTGCTTTCAAACTGAACTAACAATCATAACATTGAAGCTGGCTCATCAGGACTAGCGAGATCAATGAAATCATCGAAATCAGTAGGATCATTGGCCAGTTCGGCCACATCTATAGCAGAGTCAGCATGTTCCATTTGTTGGCAAAAAATAATACACTACAGAATTAGTATTTTGTGGACGAGAATAAACTATATTAAGCATATCAAATACAATAAAAATCTAACCTGCTTCGTGATGGGGTCATCCATTGACTTTAGTACTCGAGAAGATAGCTAGCCAAATGTACAAACCCATAAGGTGAATGTGGTTTAAACCCCTAGCATGATTAGAATACAAATATTAATTCCAAAAAGTTAAATAAAAAACTCGAACATCGAAAGCGTAATAAAATGCTGGCTAAAAAATAGTGGATCAATGCCTCGTGTCTCGCAGCATATGAAATGTAAGCATCCTGATGTATGGGGTTTCCAACAATGTGC
Organism: Nicotiana tabacum; assembly: GCF_000715075.1. Classification (NCBI taxonomy): domain Eukaryota; kingdom Viridiplantae; phylum Streptophyta; class Magnoliopsida; order Solanales; family Solanaceae; genus Nicotiana; species Nicotiana tabacum. The sequence continues at coordinate 224,115,486 of NC_134101.1, forward strand.
GAGTGATGCGCGATACCAAGTTACTGTTGGACTTTAAGCATTGGGCTTTAAAGTCTAAGAGTGTGAATTGGGAAATGTTGGGAAATAGAATGGAGGGAAATGAAAATTTGAATCAAGTGACCTTTTGTCATGAACTTTGTACCACATTGGTGAAAGACAATTACACTTGTGTGTATAAATATGGGATCACTTCTTAGAGCTTTAAAAAGAGTTGAAGAGAATGAACTCTCGCGCCGTCGTCGTCGCTCGCTCGGCTTCGTCAGCCGAATTAATTGTTTGATAATTAATTAAATGCCAGATCACTGCTGAAGATTCAGAAGTATAGTCTGGCCGCGATCCTGGCGTAACCGCGGTAGGACCGCGCCAGAACCCTTCTGCTTCGTTCTTTGAGTTCGTTGGTATCCTGCAGTTTGTATTGCCACTGTTGCAGAAAGGTTTATTCCGTTTTATCCTGGGAGGATTTAATCCATTATCTTGGCAACGTGAGGGGGTTAAAATTCCCTAAGGACGCACAAGCAAATTATGGACTCGGAATATTTCTTATTGTTTTCTGTTTTTGATCCAGTTTTTTCTTCTAACAGTTTTTATTTTTTTTTTCCTCCTAATTTGTGTTTCCACACAGTGGGAGTATCAATCTTAAGGAATTCTATTTCTATGTTCTGTGTTCGTCTTAACATATGTGTGTTGGAGACTAAACGAGAAAGAGACATTGAAGTGTTAGGAATTGTTCTGCTATCAATATTGATACGTGATCAAAAGACCCGAACGAATTGAAATTCTCTGCATCAAAGGAAATAAGGGTTAACTATATTTAAGTCCTTTGTCAATCCCTTGACACATTAGATAGTAATATCGCATCAAATTGTTGTGTTCTCTAATTTTGCAGTGTGTTAATTTCTGCCGCAAGTTTGATCTGTTTTTGCAGCAGTATTTTTTCATTAATTTTGGAGATTAAAGCTTAATTGCTTTCTACTCCGATATATTTTTTATTCCGGTTTAAAGAATATAAAAACTTTAATGTAATAAGAAATGTACGGGTTTGAAGTATATAAACATTTCACCATTGTTACGTGTTGTGTGTTTGGTTTGGTATTCAGTTTGAAGATATCAAAGTTTCGCTGATTTAACAAAGTTCCGTTTTGGTTTCAACTCTACAGAAACATGTCGAATGAAAACCAAACTAATGGAAATGTTGCGGGAACGGGTGCTACTGTTACGAGTGTTGCTGCCTCGTCAAGCCGTTCAACTCCTGCTCATGCTATGGCACCAGCAGAAAAATCCGGAAAGTTTTCCGGTATTGACTTCAAACGTTGGCAAATGAAGATGCTTTTCTATCTGACTATGTTGAGTTTGTAGCGATTCATCAAGGAGGATCCTCCGGTCCTGGCTGAAGGCACTCCGGATGACGAACGATTTGTGGTAACTGAAGCATGGAAACATTCTGATTTCTTGTGCAAAAACTACATTTTAAGTTGTTTGGAAGATAGCTTGTACAACGTCTATAGTGTCATGGAAACTTCAAAAGCATTATGGAATGCGCTTGAGAAAAAGTACAAGACTGAGGATGTTGGACTTAAGAAGTTCGTGGCTGCAATGTTTTTGGATTTCAAGATGATTGACACTAGGTCGGTCATAACTCAAGTCCAAGAATTACAAGTCATTGCGCATGATCTCCTTGCTGAAAGTATGACCCGAATCAATAATTTTATTAATAAGATTTATCGTGCTATTAATTATGAATTTATTATTGAAGGTATGGTCATAAATGAGGCCTTTCAAGTTGCCACTTTTTATTGAGAAGTTACCTCCGTTGTGGAAGGACTTTAAGAACTATCTTAAACACAAGCAGAAGGAGATGACACTTGAAGACTTGATTGTTCGTTAGAGGATAGAAGAAGACAACAAAAATGCTGAAAAGAAGTCACGTGGAAACTCAAAAATAATAAGGGCTAACATTGTTGAGGAGGCGCCACAAAATAAGAAAAGAAAGAAGGCTTCTGGACCAAAGAATTACCCGAGCAAGAAAAAGTTCAAGGGTAATTGCCACAACTGTGGAAAATCTGGGCATAAGGCCGTGGATTGTCGTGCACCAAAGAATAATAATAAGAAGAAGAAGAATCAAGCTAACATGATTGAAAATGCTGAAGAAATGGAGGACTTGTGTGCAATATTATCTGAATGCAATTTGGTAGAAAATCCTAAAGAATGGTGGATTGATTCTGGAGCCACCCTCCATGTTTGTGCTAACAAGGAGTTATTTTCTTCCTATGCCCCCGCAGGACCCGACGAGACAATTTTCATGGGAAATTCGTCTACAGCCAAAATTGAAGGAGTTTGCAAGATTGCGTTGAGATGACGTCGGGAAATATTGTGACTCTAAACCAAGTTCTCCATGTTCCAGAAATTCGCAAGAATCTTGTGTCTACCTCACTTCTTATCAAGAATGGATTCAAATGTATTTTTGTTTCTAATAGTATTGTACTAAGTAAGAATGATATGTATATAGGAAAAGGTTACCTGAATGAGGGCCTTTTTAAACTGAATGTAATAGCAGTTCCTATCAATAAAGTTAATGCTTCTTCTTACTTACTTGAGTCAAATACTTTATGGCATGCACGCTTAGGTCACGTCAACTTCAAAACATTGCGAAAAATGATAAATTTAGAAGTATTGCCAAAATTTGATTGCATTAATTCTAAATGTCAAATATGTGTGGAATCAAAGTATGCTAAGCATCCTCATAAGTCAGTTGAAAGGAATTCAAGTCCTTTAGACTTATCACACAGATATTTGCGACATGAAGTCAACACCATCTCGCGGTGGGAAAAAATATTTTATTACTTTTATTGACGATAGCACGAGATATTGTTATGTTTATTTACTTAATAGTAAAGATGAGGCAATTTCTTTCAAGCAATACAAGAGTGAAGTTGAAACACAACTAAACAAAAAGATCAAAATGATAAGAAGTGATAGGGGTGACGAATATGAATCTCCTTTTGAAGAAATATGTTTGGAAAATGGCATTATTCACCAAACAACTGCCCCTTACTCTCCACAATCTAATGGAATTGCGGAGAGAAAGAATCAAATGTTGAAAGAGATGATGAATGCGTTGTTGATAAGCTCTGGTTTACCACAGAACTTGTGGGGGAAGCAATACTTATAGCTAACCGAATAATCAACAGTGTACCTCATAGTAAAACACAGTCCATTCCTTATGAAAAATGGAAAGGAAGGAAGCCCAGCTTGAAATACTTCAAAGTGTGGGGGTGTTTAGCTAAGGTACAAGTTCATAAACCTAAAAGGGTTAATATAAGTCCTAAAATGGTTAATTGTGTATTTATTGGATATGTAACCAATAGCAAGGCATATCGTTTTCTGGTTCATAAATAAGAAAATCCTGAGATTCACGTTAATACGATAATAGAATCAGATAATGCTGAATTCTTTGAAACTATTTATCCATATAAAAAGGAAAGTGAATTGACCTACCAAAAGTCAAAACGACCTCGGGAGGAAATAATAAATGGTATGCCCAATGAGGAAAACCGAGAAGAAGTAAACGTCAACGGACATCTACTTCATTCCGTCCAGATTTTCTGACTTTCCTGCTAGAAAATGAGCCTCGTACCTTCAAGGAAGCAATGTATTCCTCAGAAACACAATATTGGAAAGAAGTTGTCAATAGTGAAATAGAATCCATATTGAGCAACCATACCTTGGAATTGGTTGATCTTCCTCCAGGTAACAAAACATTGGGTTCTAAATGGATTTTCAAGAAGAAAATGAAAGACGATGATACTATTGACAAATACAAGGCAAGACTTGTTGTCAAAGGATTTAGACAGCGAGAAGGTATTGACTATTTTGACACATACTCGCCGGTAACAAGAATTACATCCATTCGGATCCTAATAGCATTAGCCGCCTTGTATGGTCTTCAAATCCATCAAATGGATGTAAAAACAACCTTCTTAAATGGTGATCTAGAGGAAGAAATTTACATGAACCAACCTGAAGGGTTTGCAGTTCCGGAAAAAGAAAAGAAGGTGTATCGATTTGTTAAGTCCCTTTATGGACTAAAACGAACACCTAAGCAATGGCATGCAAAATTTGACCAAACAATGTTGTCAAATGGCTTTAAGATTAATGAATATGATAAGTGTGTTTACATTAAGAACATTCCAAATCATATAGTAATTGTTTGCTTATATGTTGATGATATGCTAATAATGAGCAAAGACATTGCCGACATTCAAGCTACTAAGTGTATGCTTGCTAGTAAGTTTGATATGAAAGACTTAAGAGTTGCCGATGTAATTCTAGGAATTAAAATCCAGAGGACTCCTCAGGGTCTAGCTTTGTCTCAATCACATTATGTGAAAATGGTACTTGAAAAATTCAAACACTTGGATTTTAGAAGTGCAAGAACTCCAATTGACTTAAACCATCATCTTATAAAGAATAAAGGTGAAAGCACGTCTCAATTGGAGTATGCTCGTGTATTGGGAAGCTTAATGTATATCATGAACTGTACATTTCCTAATATAGCTTGTGCAATAAGTAAACTTAGTCGATTCACAAGTAATCTCAACAAACATCACTGGGTGGCAATGAAACGAGTTCTGGGATATTTGGAATATACCCAAGACTACGCTTTACATTACAATAAATATCCTGCAGTTATCGAAGGATATAGTTATGCGAATTGGATAACCGGCTCAACAGAAACAAAGTCCACAAGTGGATATGTCTTTATTGTTGGTGGAGGAGCAGTATCTTGGAAGTCTTCCAAACAGACGTGCATCGCTCGCTCTACAATGGAATCAGAGTTTATAGCTTTGGATAAGGCCGAAGAAGAAGCTGAATGGCTTCGAAATTTCTTAGAAGACATTCTGTTCTGGCCAAAACCTTTGGATCCTATATGCATACATTGCGATAGTGAGGTTGCAATAGGACGGGCAGGGAACGTAATGTATAACGGAAAGTCACATCATATACGACGAAGACATAACACCGTTAGACAACTACTTTCTAGTGAAATTATCACTATTGATTATGTAAGATCAAAGGATAATGTGGCGGATCCGCTTACAAAAGGCTTAACTAGAGAGGGAGTTGAGAAATCATCTAAGGGAATGGGACTATGGCCGAGGACAAGTCAACATGGCGGTAACTCTACCTAGAATTTTGGATTTTCCGAGATCTAGGTTCAAGGAGCTCAAACAAAGTTGTGATTGACCGGTTCAACATTGTCAAAGTAAAGTCTTTGGTCCCTTCTCGTGATGAAGACAATGTTCAGTAACAAGGATAGAACTTTACACGTTCTTTAATGATTACCTAAGTTTGATGTGGTATTTATCAAATAGTGTCAATCTAGAGGATTACATGTTTAGGAATCACCTATGTAAGTGTGAAGTGGAAGCCGCTTCAATGAGAATTCTGTAAGGCCAATTCTCTACGCACTTATGAAACCAGGAGGTGTTCATGGCTGAAACGAACACAACAATGAGAACCAAAAGACGGTTAAGGGTTGATTGTGTGACATATGGTTGTCTAGGTATACACTAAAGTTTGACGGTTTAAAGATATCAAATCTACCGATTGACCGAGTATATCCGACATATGCTCACTACGGAAAGTTCAAAGGGGAACCTACTTATCCAGATGCAATTAATCCTTACTTGAAAATCACACAACTTTCATCGATGATCATTCTTGTTACAGCCATTCCCATTCATGTGGGGGATTGTTGGACTTTAAGCATTGTGCTTTAAAGACTTTAAGCATTGGGATTTAAAGTCTAAGAGTGTGAATTGGGAAATGGTGGGAAATAAAATGGAGGGAAATGAAAATTTGAATCAAGTGAGATTTTGTCATGAACATTGTACCACATTGGTGAAAGACAACTACACTTGTGTGTATAAATATGGGATCACTTCTTAGAGCTCTTAAAAGGAGTTGAAGAGAATGAACCCTCGCGCCGTCGTCGTCGCTTGCTCGGCTCGGCTTTGGCTTCGGCTTCAAATTTGGATTTGGAAAATGATCGATAAGATTATTTTTTGGACAAAATTTATTTAATTAATTATTTAATAATTAATTAATTAAATGCCAAATCACTGCTGAAGATTCAGAAGTATAGTCTAGCGGCGGTCCTGGCGTAACCGCAGTAGGACCGCGCAGAACCCTTCTGCAGATTCAGAGGGCCACTCTGGCCGCGGTCTTGGCGTAACCGCGGTAGGACCGCGCCAGAACCCTTCTGCAGATTTAGAGGGCTACTTTGGCCGCGGTCCTAGCGTAACCGCGGCAGGCGACGTAAACTTCTGAAAAGGCACTTTTTCCAGAACAAACATCACACTTTTTCCAATAATTGCCTATTAATTTTGAGGCATGGCTTCGGTTTTGAAAGACCAAAAACATTACAGAACTTCCTTTTTCTGAAAATACTGCATTCTAATTCGCAGTCTCTCTCTCTCAAATCCGTTAGTGTGATTTTGCTTCGTTCTTTGAGTTCGTTGGTATCCTGCAGTTTGTATTGCCACTGTTGCAGGAAGGTTTATTCCGTTTCATCCTGGGAGGATTTAATCCATTACCTTGGCAACGTGTGGGGGGGTTAAAATTCCTTAAGGATGCAAAAGCAAATTGTGGACTTGGAATATTTCTTATTGTTTACTGTTTTTTATCCAGTTTTTTCTTCTAACAGTTTTTATTTTTATTTTCCTCCTAATTTGTGTTTCCACACAGTGGGAGTATCAGTTACATACACATTGTGAAGGATATCACTGTCATGTTGAGGATCATGTAGAATTCTATCATGCCTCTCATATCCCACTCCTTAATCTGTCCCTCAATTCAGGCAGAGAATTCCTGGTCGACCTTATAGTAATCGTCTTGCTCGTGATGCGTGAGATCCCAAATGGGAGGAGCAGGTACTCTACGCAGGTCCAAACTGTCGCAAGACACTCTTAGTGGCGTGCTGCTCCACAATATCCAGAAAAAATAGTGGGACATCTGCCACCCATATGTTTCGATCATGTACCAATCCAAATGAGCTCATCGTTGTAAGACCTCCATACGAACTATTACACAATAAAACAACTTATTAAACAACGAGATAACTAATACTTAATTATGTGAGAGAACTCACGCATCGAGCTGATTCCTATATAGCACGAGGAAATGTTGCGCCTAGAGGCGGATTCAGAATTTAAACTCTATGGATTCAACTTTTAAAGATTTTAGCATTGAACCCATTATATTTTTAATGTTATGGGTTCTTATCTACTATTTTCGCAATTTTAATGAACTTTTACATATAAATTTTTATTATGCATCGAAAGTTATAGTTTCAATTGAACTCGTTGATTATACACTGTAAATGCCTAATTTTTGCCCTTGACTTTTTCTTTACATTATAATTTTTAGAATTCTTGTGTTTGTATTTTTAGGCTTTTAAATTAGATTATGTTAAATAATTTGATATGAGGGTTAGGGGGTTGGGTTTAATCATTTTTAAAGCCAAAATTGGCCCAAATATTGGATCAAAACCGGTGGCCCAACAACCCAAGATTTGGTCCATATGCTTTGGCCTAGAAGACTTCAAAACTACGTAGTTTTGTTAGTTTACTAAGATCAAATCCTACCCATCCATTCCATCTTGATCCAACAGCTCTCATTCACTCTCTGCCCTAGGTATATAAAGCCTAATATCCCAAAAAATTTGCCCCATTCTCTTGTTACTCTCCCCCTTTCTTCTTATTCTCTCTTCTCTGTCTCCTCTCTGCCGCCTCCATCGGCCGCTGCCCATCTCCGCCGGCCGGAAATCGCCGCCGCCAGCGTACCCCCTCCAATCAACCCCATTTTTACACCACATGATCTCCTTAACTCCCTGTCACGACCCAATTCGCTGGACCCGATCGTGATGGCACCTCTCGTGAAGACAAGGCCAACCAGACCAAAACAAACCACCTCTTTTAAATAGTTAAATACCATAAATAGTTCTAAAATGTAATATAATAACCATAATTTGCGGAATTAACGATGACAACAGAAGAAACCATCCCGACACAGCCCAAACCGGGGTGTCACAAGTCATGAGCAACTAATAGTTCCGGAAACCAGTCTACTAGGTACGAAATCTGTTACAGAAGTTCAAGAACATGAAAATATTAAGATAAGGGAGGTACGGGGGATGCGGACGTCAACAACTACCTCGTAGTCTCCTAAAATACTGCCTAGACTGGGAGAATCAGCACTCAGGAGCAGACTCTACGACGCCTGAATTTGCATACACGGTGCAGGGAGTAATGTGAGTACTCCACCTCAGTGAGTAATAATCATAAATAATGGTTGAAAGTAAGAAAACACGTAAAGGCACAAAGCAATTCTATATCAAGCAGTAAAATCACTTAAGGTAGTAAATCCGTGAAGAAATCAAATGAAGTTCCTTTAAATCAAGTAAAACATGTAATTTAGTAGGTGAATAACAAGTAGAAATTTGCTCCTCGGGCACAGTAACAATCACTTAGAACAGTATCAGCCCCTAGGGCTCACGCTCGGTACAATATCAACCCCTCAGGCTCACTCTCTGTACAGTATCAGCCCCTCGGGCTCACTCTCAAATTATGATGGGTACCCACGCTCGTTGTGGGGGTGTAGACTCCGGAGGGGCCCCTTACGGCCTAAGTGCAATATCAAGCCATCTCGTGTCAATAAAAAGTATCTCAGTCCCTCGGCCTCGTAACACTCAACATATCCTCACATATGGCCCTCGGCCTCACTCAGTCCGAAAATCATCACAAGCCCCCCGGGCATTAGTAAAACAGTAGTTCTCAGCCAAAAACATCATTTAGAAATACCATTTAAGTTCAAATACGAAAAAAAGTGGCCGAGTTTGTAAAACAATAAATATCAACAGGACTGAGTTCAAGTAATAAGTCAAACAGTGAGGAATTAGTGATAAAAATCCCCAGAGGGTCCAAATAGTTGGCACGAAGCCCAAATATGGCAATCAACCCAAATCATGACGATAACAAATAAGTTTCAGTCAAATACGCAGTAAAATCATCAATCGGGACGGACCAAGTCACAATCCCCAGTAGTAAAAGACCCCACGCTCATCACCCATGCACGTGTCTCACCTCAATACATCACTACGATGTGCAATCCGGGGTTTCAAACCCTCAGGACATCATTTAAAATCATTACTCATCTCGAACCGGCTAATTCTCTAGCTCGTGACGCCTTTGCCTCTCGAATTGGCCTTCACGCGCGTCGAATCTATAGAAAATCAGAACGAATACGCCACAATATGCTAAGGGAACAAATCCCAAGAGAAAACAATCGAATTACCACAAATTCCAGAAATTGGTCAAACCCGACCCCCGGGCCCACATCTCAGAATTTGACAAAATTCACAAAAGTAGAATCCTTATACTCTCACGAGTCTATCCATACAAAAATTATCCAATTCCGATACAATTTGGTCCTTCAAATCATCATTTTATGTTTTTAAAAAATTTCACAATTTTTTCCCAAATTCCATCCCAAATCACGAATTAAATGATGAATTCAATGATAGATTCATGTACTCTAGCCAAATCTGAGTTAGAATCACTTACCCCGATGAATTTCTTGAAAAACCTTCGAAAAATCGCCAAAATATGAGCTCTCTAGGTCAAAATATCAAATAAAATCCAAAATCTCATAATCCAAAATCCTAAAATTTTGCACACAAATCCCAAATGACACAACGAAGCTACTGTCACTCTCGAAATTCTATTCCGACCCCTATATAAAAATTTTGCCTACCAACTGGAACCGCCAAAATATCAACTTCGCCAATTTAAGCCTAAATCTTCTCTACAACTCCAAAACTCATTCTGATCGCGCTCCTAAGTCACAAATCACCTCCCAAAGCTAACCGAACCATCAGAACTCACTTCCGAGCCTTCTAACACATAAGTCAACATTTGGTTGACTTTTCCAACTTAAGCCTTCTTAAAAGAGACTAAGTGTCTCATTTCTTACCAAATCCTCTCCGAACTCGAACTAATCAACCCGATCACATAAAACACGGACAACGAAGCGTAAAGAAACTAAAATAGGGGAAAACGGAGCGGTAACTCATGAGACGACTGACCGACAAGGGCTTCAAAACTCTGTGAATAATGGACTCGCTCCTTTACTCTGTTTTTGTTTACTTTGTTTTCTTTCTTTATGGATGAATGTTGTCAAAACAAAGTGCACAAAAAGGAAAGATTTTTGAATAAGGGGTCGTGGTAGATTGATGGTCAATGTAGAAATAGTCTTGACTATGATGAATTTTTGAATATTGAATCCGCCATGACGTGCACGCCTTTAGATTCAACATGATATATGGCTATAAGTTGATTGATTAGAACTATATTGTTTTTACTAGGGGCCGAGCTAGCAGCTTGGTTAGGGATCAGGGCGAATCCAATAGTTTTTGTGCAAACAACTTATTTGTGTTAAAAAATTCATAAAATATGTACAAATATTAAATTTACAACCCAGTTATTAATAATTGAAGTCATCTTTCTAAAATTCAGGACCCGTAAAATTGAAATTCTGTCTATGCCTTTGGTTTTTACAAGAATTGACATTTCTACCCAGGGATAAAACTTATCATTTATAGCTTTTCTCCATACAATTATGTCAACATTTGTTGTTTGTTAAAGCTTCAGAATCTAAAGCAATGTATACATGAAGGGTGTTTACATGATAAACCTTGCACATTGTGTTAGTAGGTTGGTGTTGCATCTTGCATTAATCTTTATAATCGCAAATATCTTGGAATTTTTGCATATAGTTAATATGAAAAGCATCCTCATCATCGGAGAGTGTAGAATTACAAGCTACATAAGGCAAGAAGTAGCTTTGATGCTTAAGTGATTTTAAGGTGTAAAGGTAATCAGTGGACAGAAAATATTCAATCCATTGGAGTAGGTAGTATGGGTTTTCATGAGACAAATTGAAAGTTGAGGTAGTTGAGAATCCAATCAAATGATAATTGGCAAATAATTTCAATATACGTCCCTGTCTTTCTGTCTATCAGTCTATCCCCATTCCTTAATACATGTCAATATTCTATCAGCCAGCTAGGCCTGGCCTCATCGATCCATACATCATTTTACTTTTTAATCCTTTTAACTTTCTTAATATGGAGCTCTTATGAGAACCCTAAATTTGCCGGGCATGCCACCGGATAGGGATATTTATTTTGGTATGGACCTGGTGCCGAACACTCAGCCCATTTCTATTCCGCTGTATCGTATGGCACCAGCGGAGTTGAAAGAATTGAAGGAACAGTTTCAGTAACTCCTAGATAAGGGGTTCATTCAGCCTAGTGTGTCACCGTGGGTTGCGCCGGTTTTGTTTGTGAAGAAGAGGGATGACACAAGGAGAATGTGCATCGATTATAGGCAATTGAACAAGGTAACCATTAAGAAAAAGTATCCCTTGCCTCACATTGATGATTCATTACACCAGCTTCAGGGAGCGAGAGTGTTCTCCAAGATTGATCTTCGTTCGGGCTATCACCAGTTGAAGATCAGGGAGTCAGAATATTCTTAAGATTGCTTTCAGGACCAGATATGGTCATTATGAGTTCCTTGTGATGTCTTTCAGGCTAACCAATGCCCCAGCAGCATTCATGTATTTGATGAACAGTGTATTCCGGCCTTATCTTGATTCGTTCGTTATAGTATTCATTGATGATATCCTGGTGTACTCGCGTAGTCAGGAGGAGCACGCGGAGCATTTGTGAATTGTGCACGAAGCCCAAATATGGCAATCAGCACAAATAATGATGATAACAACTACATTTCAGTCGAATACGCGGTAAAATCATCAATTGGGATGGACCAAGTCACAACCCTCAGTAGTAAAAGACTCCATGCTCATCATCCAGCGCATGTCTCACCTCAATATAGCACTACGATGTGCAAATCTGGAGTTTCAAACCCTCAGGACATAATTTACAATCATTACTCACCTCAAACCGGCTACAACGCTAGTTCGCGACGCCTTTTCCCCTCTAATTGGCCTCAACGCGCGTCGAATCTATCCAAAATCAGAACGAATACGTCACAATATGCTAAGGGAACAAAACCCAAGTGAAAACAATCGAAAAATATCAAAAATTCCAAAATTAGCAAAACCCGAGCCCCAGGCCCACTTCTCGAAACTCATAAGTTTTCACATCATTAGATTCCTTATCACCCCACGAGCTCATACATATCAAAAGTTCTCAAATCCGACCTCAAATGGTCCTTCAGATCCCAATTTAAAAGTTCAAACTCCCAAGCCCTAGTTCTTCCATTTTTAGCTTAGGTTCCATGAATTTCTAGGTTAATTTCACAATAGGATCACGTTTTAGGTTCAAAAATCTTACCTCCAATCGATTCTCCTTGAATCCCTCTTTAATCACCATAAAAAAGCTCTAAAAATGCTTAGCTAAGGAGGAAAAATGACTCAAAATGGCTGATGAAATGTTTAATAAACTTTCTGCCCAATTCTGCTATCTCTTCATCGCGTTCGCTACCTCCGCCTCATGAACGTGAAGCACATTATTATATTAGCCAAAATTAACCATACGCGAACGCGACTCACCCTCTGCGAACACGATGCTTCAGGCTTTTTACTTACGCGAACGCGTTCCCTCACACACGAACGCGAAAAACAATTGCTCTTGGACCCCATTTCCTTATATGTGAACACGAGCAAATTCATGCGAACGCGAAGCATCCACTCTTAGCCTTCCGCGAATGCGAGCCTTCGAATGAGAACGCAAAGGCTTAAATTCCTGCCTCCCAAATCCCTTCTACGCGAACGCGACATACCCCTCGCGAACGCGAAGGGTTATTTTCTGCAACACCTGGACTCCCAAAATCTGCAACTTTTCAACTTAGAAAATGGTCCAATTGACCACCTGAAACTCACCCGAGGCCTCCGGGACCTCAACTAAATGCACCAACACATCCTAAAACCTCGTGCAAACTTGTTCCAATCATCAAAACACCTCAAAAACACCAAATCCATCAATTCACATTGAATTCAAGCTTAAGTTTTCTAAAAACTTCTGAAATACTCTTTCGATCAAAAACCCAACCAAAACACGTCCGAATGACCTGAAATTTTGCACACACATCCCAAATGACATAACGAGGATACAACAACTCTCAGAATTCCATTCCGACCCTCGGATCAAAATCTCACCTACCAACCGGAAATCACCAAAATACTAACTTCGTCAATTCAAGCCTAATTCTACACCGGACCTCCAAAACCAATTCTGATCGCACTCCTAAGTCACAAATCAAATCCCGAAGCTAACCGAACCATCGGAACTCATATCCGAGCCTCTAACTCATAAGTCAACATCCGATTGACTTTTCCAACTTAAACCTTCTTAAAAGAAATTAAGTGCTTCATTTCTTACCAAATCCACCCGAATGCAAACTAATCAACTCGATCAAATAAAACACGGATAACAAGGCATAAAGAAGCAGAAATAGGCAAAACGAAGCGGTAATTCATGAGACGACCGGCCGAGTCGTCACATCCTCCCCAACTTAAACAAACATTCATCCTCGAACGAGTCAAGAAACATACCTGAAGCCTCAAATATGTGAGGATATCTTCTCCGCATCTCCCGTTTGGCCTCCCAGGTAGCCTCCTTCACGGGCCGACCTCTCCACTACACTTTTACTGATGCTATATTCTTTGACCTCAACTTCCGAACCTGACAACCCAAAATAGCTACTGGCTCTACATCATAGGTCAAATCATCATCCAACTAAACCGTGCTGAAGTCCAAAACATGAGACGGATCCCCAATATACTTCCGGAGCATAGAAACATGAAATACCGGATGCACACTTGACAAGTTGGATGGCAAAGCAAGCTCATAAGCCACCTTCCCAATCCACTGAAGCACCTCAAAAGGCCCAATGAACAGCGAACTCAACTTCCCTTTCTTTCTAAATCTCATAACACCCTTCGTGGGCGAAACCTTAAGCAAGACCTTCTCACCAACCATATAGGATACATCTCGAACCCTCTGGTCCGCATAACTCTTCTGACGCAACTGCGTTGTATAAAGTCTCTCCTGAATTACCTTCACCTTCTCTAAGGCATCCTGAACCAAATCTGTCCCCAGTAGTCTAGCCTCGCCAGGCTCGAACCAACCAACTAGAGATCTATAACGCCTCCCATTGAAAGCCTCATACGAAGCCATCTGAATACTCGACTGGTAACTGTTGTTGTAGGCAAACTCTGCAAGCGACGAAAACTCATCCCATGAACCTCCAAAATCAATAACACAAGCACGCAACATGTCCTCCAATATCTGAATAGTACGCTTAGACTGTCCGTCCGTCTGAGGATGAAATGTTGTGCTTAACTCCACCTGGGTACCCAACTCTCTTTGCATAACTCTCCAAAGCTGCGAAGTAAACTGAGTACCTCTATCTGAGATGATGGAAACCGGAACACCATGCAACCGAACAATCTCCCGGATATAAATCCCTGCCAACTACTCTGAAGAATAGGTAGTACACACATGAATGAAGTGCGCGGACTTGGTCAGCCGATCCACAATCACCCAAAGAGCATCAAACTTCTTCAAAGTCTGAGGAAGTCCAACCACAAAGTCCATAGTGATCCTCTTTCACTTCCACTCGGGAATAATTTTCTGCTGAAGTAAGTCACCCGGTCTCTGATGCTCATATTTCACCTGCTAACAATTGAGACACCAAGCTACAAATCCCACAATATCTTTCTTCATTCTTCTCCACCAATAGTGCTACCTCAAATCCTAATACATCTTCGCGGCACCCGGATGGATAGAATATCGCGAGCTATAGGCCTCCTCCCGAATTAACTCTCTAAGCTCATCCACATTGGGCACACAAATCCGGCCTTACATCCTCAACACACCATCGTCACCGATGGTCACATCTCTGGCATCATCATGCTGAACTCTGTCCTTAAGGAAAAGCAAATGCGGATCATCATACTGGCACTCTCTGATGTGATCATATAAGGTAGACCGAGAAACCACATATGCTAACACCCGATTGGGCTCCGAAATATCCAACCTCATGAACTGATTAGCAAGTCCTGAACATCAACTGCAAGAGGTCCCTCCTCAACTGGGATGTATGCCAAACTCCCTATTCTCACTGCCTTTCGGCTCAAAGCATCGGCCACCACATTGGGTTTTCCTGGATGGTACAATATAGTGATATCATAATCCTTAAGCAACTCTAACCATCTCCGCTACCTCAAATTAATATCTTTCTGCTTGAACAAATGTTGAAGACTGCGATGATCAGTGAATACCTCATAAGATACGCCATACAAGTAATGCCTCCAAATCTTCAATACATGAACTATGGAGGCCAACTCCGAATCATGAATATGGTAGTTCTTCTCATGCAGCTTCAATTGACGAGAAGAATAAGCAATAACTCTACCCTCCTGCATCAATACAGAACCACTCTCGAAGTATCACAATACATGGTATATGAACCTGAAGCCGATGGCAAAACCAACACTGGAGCTGTGGTCAAAGCTGTCTTGAGCTTCTGAAAGCTCTCCTCACACTCATCCGACCATACAATTGGAGCACCCTTCTGAGTCAACTTGGTCAAGGGCGATGCGATATATGAGAATCCCTGAACAAACAGGCAATTATAGCCTGCCAACCCAAGAAAGCTACAAATCTTTGTGGTTGAGGACTGTTTGTGACAACTCTGAACCGCCTCTACCTTCTTTGGATCAACCTGAATATCCTTGCTGGACACCACGTGCCCCAAGAAAGCCACTGAACTAAGCCAAAACACACACTTGGAGAATTTTGTAAAAAGCTTCTCCTCCCTTAATATCTGCAACACAACTCTCAAATGCTCCGCGTGCTCCTCCTAGCTACAAAGTACACCAGAATATCATCAATGAATACTATAACAAACGAATCAAGATAAGGCCGGAACACGCTGTTCATCAAATGCATGAACACTACTGGTGCATTTGTTAGCCCAAAAGACATCACAAGGAACTCATAATGACCATATCTGATCCTGAAGGAAGTCTTAAGAATATCTGAATCCCTGATCTTCAACTGGTGATAACCCGAACGGAGATCAATCCTGGAGAGCACTCTCGCTCCCTAAAGCTGATCAAATAAATCATCAATGCGAGGCAAAGGATACTTGTTCTTAATTGTTACTTTGTTCAATTGCCTATAATCAATGCAAATTCTCATCGTGCCACCCTAAAATCGGTGCACCTCAAGGTGATACACTAGGGCGAATGAACCCTTTATCTAGGAGTTCCTGAAGCTATTCTTTCAATTCCTTCAACTCTGCTAGTGCCATACGATACGGATAGAATAGAAATGGGCTGAGTGCCCGGTACTAGGTCAATACCAAAATCAATATCCCTGTCCGGCGGCATGCCCAGCAGGTCTGCAGGAAACACATTGGGGAAATCCCTCACAACTGGGACATAATCGATACTAGGAGTCTCAGCTCCAACATCCCTCACAAATGCTAGATATGAAAGACAACCCTTCCCAACCATACGTTGGGCCTTCAAGAAAGATATCACTCTACTAGGAACATAATCAGTCACACCACGCCACTCGATCCACGGTACACCCGGCATTGCCAAAGTGACTGTCTTAGCATGACAATCCAGAATAGCACGACACAGAGATAACCAATCCATGCCCAAAATGACATCAAAATCCACCATGCTCAATAGCAATAGATCCACTCGGGTCTCCAAACCCCCAATAGTCACCACACATGACCGGTACACACAGTCTACAATAACAGTATCGCCCACCGGGGTAGATACATGAACAGGTAAAGCAAAAAACTCCCGGGGCATACCCAAATAATGAGAAAAATACGAGGACACATAAGAAAAGGTGGAACCGGGATAAAATAATATAGAGACTTCTCTGTGGCATACTGAAACAATACCTGTAATGACGGCATCTAAAGTAATAGCATCTAGCCTGCTTGGAAGTGCATAGAAACGGGCCTGACCGCCCCCTGATCGACCTCCCCCTCTAGGGCGACCCCTGGCTGCCTGACCTCCACCCCTAGCTGGCTGCCCTCTGCTGAGATGAACTAGAAATACGATGAGGACACTACCTCCACATATGTCCAAACTCCCTATACTCAAAACAACTCCCAGGTGCTGGAGAAGGGAACTGAAGGGAACCCCTCGCATCGGAGTGACCAGCTGATGCACTCATCATAGAAGAACCCTAGGCTGACGGGGCACAAGATGAACTATGGGCTAGAAGAGCGTTGAGTGAAGGCTGATCCTACTGTGACCCATGATAACCACGACCTAAAGATACCCCGCGATACTCTGGGTAGGCTGACTGAGCAGGCCTGAAAGAACGACCTCTATTATGCTGAAACTGGCCCCTCAGGGGACCACCACTATAACTGCCCCATCCTCGAGGCCTCTTGGCCTCCCTCTCCTCTCGATCCTGAAGGTGAACCGTCTCAATCTCACGAGCGATATCGACCACCTCCTCGAACGTAGCACCCAACACCCTCTTTCGGGTCATAAGAATACGGAGATAATAGTTAAGGCCATCAACAAGTCTCCTGATCCTCTCACGATCTGTCAGAACCATACAAACGGCATGACGAGCCAACTCAGAAAACCTTGACTTATACTGTGACACAGTCATATCCCCCTATCGCAACCACTCAAACTGGCTACGCAACTCCATTCTGTGAGACCGCGGTACATACTTCTCAAAAAAGAGAGTGGAGAACTCATGCCAAGTAAGGGGCGCTGCTCCAACCGGCCTACACCTCTCATACGCCTCCCACCATGTGAAGGCAGCCCTAGTAAACTAAAAGGTGGTAAATACCACACCACTAGTCTCAAGAATCCCTGCTGTACAGAGCATCCACTGACACTTATCAAGAAAACCCTGGGCATCCTCGCCCTCATCACCACTGAATGACGAAGGCTGGAGCCTACCAAACATCTCAAGACGACATTGCTCATCATCCAGCATAACTGGCACAACAAACTCCTAAGCTGGTGCAACCGGCTGAGCTGGAGGTGCCCCCGGTGTCTGTAGTCCCTACACTAACTGCTCAGATGTGCGAGCAGCAGGGGTCTAATTGCCTCCCCTGGCCTGTGAAGTAGTTGCTGCTGTAGTGGCTGAAATTGCCTGAGCTAGGCCAGTGCAAACTGATAAGATCTGTGCCAAGGCCCCCTGAAGACCCGAAATCACGATGGGCATAGCTGGTTCCTGAACTGGTGCTGCTAGAGCCAAATCCGGAGCTAGGGCAACCGGTGGTCTATAGGTGCTACCCCCGCTGCTCCGCCACGACCACGACCGCGTCCACAACCTCTGGTGGCCTCCGTGGGTGGCACTGGTAGTTGTCCACCTCGTCCGGTAGCTCGCGTCCTCACCATATATGAGAGAATGGAATAACAGAAGTTTAGTACTGGGACCAACAGGTTTGCATGACAAGAGTTTCAAGAATATGAAATTTTTCCTAAAAAGGTTCTGCAGCTTCTGGAGGATAAATACAGACGCCTCTGTACCGATCCGCGAGACTCTACTAAACCCGCTCATGACTCGTGAGACCTATGTAACCTAGGCTCTAATACCAACTTGTCATGATCTAATTCCCGAACCCGATCATGATGGCGCCTCTCATGAAAACAAGGCCAGCCAGACCAAAACGGAACACCTCTTTTAAACAATTAATTATCATAAACGACAATAAAACATAATATAATATCCATAAATTGCGAAATTTAACGATACTAACAACAGAAACCATCCTGACACAGCCCAAACCGGGGGTGTCACAAGTCATGAGCAGCTATGAAATCCGAATACAAGCCTACTGAACACTAAATCCGATAAAATAGTTCTAAAAACATGAAAATGATAAGATAAGGGAGGCACGGCGCTGCAAACATCAACAACTACCTCGTAGTCTCTGAATCACTGCCTGGACTAGGAGAATCAGCACTCAAGAGCGGACTCTACGATGCCTGAATCTGCACGCATGGTGCAGGGAGTAATGTGAGTACTCTGATTCAGTAAGTAATAATTATAAATAATGGCTGAAAGTATGAAAATACGTAAAGGCACAAAGCAATTCCATATTAAGTAGTAAAATCACTTTAGGCAGTAAATCAATGAAGAAGTCAAATGAAACCCCTTTTTAAAATAAGTAAAATAGGAAATTTTAACAGGTAAATATCAAGTTGAAATCCGCCCCTTGGGCACAGTATCAATCGCTCAGAACAGTATGAGCCCCTTGGGCTCACTCTCAGTATAGTATCAGCCCCTCGGGCTCAGTATCAATCACTTAGAACAGTATTAGCCCCTCGGGATCACTCTCAGATCATAATGGGTACCTGCGCTCATTATGGGTGTACAGACTCCAGAGGGGACCCTTACGGACCAATGCTATATCAAGCCACCTCGTGGCATCATCACTCGGCACTCAGCCTCACATCACTCAGCACTCAGCCTCACATCACTCAAGCCACCTCATGGCATATAAAGTATCTCAGGCCCTCGGCCTCATATCACTCAACATATCCTCACATATGTCCCTCGGCCTCTCTTAGTCCGAAAATCATCACAAGCCCCTTGGGCATTAGTAAAATAGTAGTCCTCAGCCCAAAACATGATGCAGAAATATTATTTAAGTTTCAAATCTGATTAAAAGTGGTTGGGTTTGTAAAATTGTACATATCAACAAGTCTAAGTTCAAATAAGAAGCCAAGCAGTGAGTAAATGGTGATAAAGAAAATCCCTGAAGGGTCCAAATAGTTGGCACGAAGCCCAAATATGACAATCAGCCCAAATCATGATGATAACAAATACATTTCAGTTGAATACGCGGTAAAATCATCAATTGGGACGGACCAAGTCACAACCCCCAGTAGTAAAATACCCCACGCTCATCATCCAGCGCGTGTCTCACCTCAATATAGCACTACGATGTGCAAATCTGGGGTTTCAAACCCTCAAGACATCATTTACAATCATTACTCACCTCGAACTGGCTACAACTCTAGCTCGCGACGCCTTTGCCCCTCAAATTGGACTCCACGCGCATCGAATCAATCCAAAATCAGAATGAATACATCACAACATGCTAGGGGAACAAAACCCAAGCGAAAACAATCGAAAAATATCAAAATCCCAAAATTAGCAAAACCCGAGCCCCGGGCCTACTTCTCAAAATTCAGAAATTTTCACATCATTAGATTCCTTATCACCCCATATATCAAAAGTTCTCAAATCCGACCTCAAATGGTCCTTCAAATCCCAATTTAAAAGTTCAAAATTCCAAGCGCTAGTTCTTCTATTTTTATCTTAGGTTCCATGAATTTCTAGGTTAATTTCACAATAGGATCACGTTTTATGTTCAAAACCTTACCTCCAATCGATTCTCCTTGAATCCCTCTTTAATCACCTTCAAAAAGCTCTCAAAATGCTCAGCTGTGGAGGAAAAATGACTCAAAATTACGGATGAAATGTTTAATAAACTTTTTGCCTAGTTCTACTATCTCTTCATCGCGTTCGCGACCTCAGCCTCGCGAATGCGAAGCACATTTTTAAATTAGCCAAAATTAACCTAACGCAAACGTAACTCACCCTCCGCGAATGTGATGCTTCAGGATTTACACTTATGCGAACACATTCCCTCACACGCGAACGCAAAGAACAGTTGCTCTTGGATCTCATTTCCTTATACGCGAACGCGAGCAAACTCATGCGAACGCGAAGCATCCACTTTTAGCCTTCCGCAAACGCGAGCCTTCAAACGCAAACGTGAAGGCTTAAATTACTGCCTCCCAAATCCCTTCTACGCGAACGCGACATACCCCTCGCGAACGCGAAGGGTTATTTTCTGCAACACCTGGATTCCCAAAATCTGCAACTTTTCAACTTAGAAAATGGTTTGATTGACCACCCGAAACTCACCTGAGGCCCCCGGTACCTCAACCAAACGTACCAACTCATCCTAAAACCTCATTCAAACTTGTTCCAATCATCCAAATACCTCAAATAACACCAAATCCATCAATTCACATTGAAATCAAGCCTAAGTTTTCTAAAACTTCCGAAATACACTTTCGATCAAAACCCCAACCAAAACACGTCCGAATGACCTGAAATTTTGCACACATATCCCAAATGACATAACGAGGCTGCAACAACTCTCAGAATTCCATTCCGACCCTCAGATCAAAATCTCACCTACCAACCGGAAATCGCCAAAATACTAACTTTGCCAATTCAATCCTAATTCTACACCGGACCTCCAAAACTAATTCCGATAACACTCCTAAGTCACAAATCACCTCCCAAAGCTAACCAAACCATTGGAACTCACATCTAAGCCTCTAACTCATAAGTCAACATCCGGTTGACTTTTCCAACTTAAACCTTCTTAAAAGAGACTAAGTGTCTCAATTCTTACCAAATCCACCCCGAACGCAAACTAATCAACTCGATCACATATAATGTGGATAACGAGGCATAAAGAAGCAGAAATAGGGAAAACATAGCGGTAATTCATGAGACGACTAGCCGGGTCGTCACAATTGCGCCCAACTATACCTTATAAAAAGGACTAACCGGCGCTGCAAAAATAATTCGGTTCAAGTGTCCGAAGTCGAATCCCACAGGGAACTAACCTATTTGATACAACTTTTCAGTATCACTAATGATAAGCTTAGACAATTTTCAGATTTCAAGAATTGATTTGCGAATTAATAAAATTACTTAACAAAGGAAAAATGACAATAAAAACTATCAATTAGCAAGAACGAGGTTGAATCAAGGATAAAAAGATATAGGGCTTACAATATCCCCAATTGTTGTATTAACTCCTAACACGTTAGCTATTATATCGCCGTAAAATTCCCTAAAATGATGAGTTCTTGCTTACCACAATTATCTCTCAATCAATTACGATCTCAAACTACTCTAGTTGACAATTCATACAACTCATAAATTGTGATGACCAAAAAGGGTCATCTTATGTTTTAGAACTCAATTATGTGTTCTAAGGCCTTTAAAACCTTATTTTATTCCTCTTCGATTTGTGTGAGCAGTCAGAGCATATTTTCGGAAAGCTTTTATGTTGAAAGTTAATAAAAATATGGAATTTTGCTTTGAAACCTCATTTGAGTTGACTTCGGTCAATATATTTTGTAGAGGGACCCAGACTCGTATTTTGACAGTCTTGGTGAGTCCATATCAAAATGTGGGACCTAGGCGTATGCCGAAAATCGAATTCCGAGGTCCCTAAATCGAGATATGAATTTTTGTTGAAAATTGAAAGACTGAAAATCTAATGGTTTTAAGAATTTGGTTAATATTTGATCTCGTTGGTATCGAGTCCGTTTTTTTGTTCCAGAGCCCCGTACAGATTATTATGATATTTAAGACTTGTTTGTGAAATTTGGTGAGAAACGGAGTTGGTTTGACATGATTCAGATGCCCGATTGTGAAAATAGAGGTTTTACAGCTTTCTTGAAAATTTCATTCAATTTGGTGTAAAATTCATAGTTCTATGTGTTATTTTGGAGATTTGATCACACGAGCAAGTTTG
This sequence comes from Nicotiana tabacum, assembly GCF_000715075.1. Classification (NCBI taxonomy): domain Eukaryota; kingdom Viridiplantae; phylum Streptophyta; class Magnoliopsida; order Solanales; family Solanaceae; genus Nicotiana; species Nicotiana tabacum. The sequence continues at coordinate 224,138,150 of NC_134101.1, forward strand.
AATAATGTTTTAAGGCGTGTGCATGGTTGGTTGGAGACCTTAGGGCTCGGATGAATTTCGGATAGGCTACAGAGTGAAAATAGGACTTAGAACACTGCTGGTGCATCAGACTTAGTACTACATTTGCGTTCAGCTCAGCTCGCATTTGCGAGGATTTCTTCACTTTTGTGAAGGAAGATGAAGTGTGAGATACCTCACAAATGTGATGGTTTTCTCGCATTTGCGAGCTTCGCAATTGCGATGCTCAGGTCGCAAATGCGTCATGTGCAGCTGTGTAAAAGTTAAGTTAGATGGAATTTTTCATTCATTCTGCAGATCTTCAAATCCTAGAACCCTAGAGGCGATTCTTCCAAGACCAATTATTCCCTAAAATTTTGGTGAGTGATCCTAACCCACTTTCTTTCAACTTTCCATCGTATTTCATGAATTTCCAACCTGAAATCTAAGATTTTCATGGTAGAACTTGGGGTTTTTGGGTAGAGACTAGGGATTTGGAAAATTGGGGATTTAGGCATCGAATTGAGGTCTGATTCCAAAACCAATTATATATCCGGGCTCGGGGGTTAATGGGTAAATGGATTTTTGTCCTAACCTCGAGTTTTGACCAAGCGGGCCCGGGGTCGGTTTTGACTTTTTGGGGGGAAGTTTGGGAAATCTAAATTTATGCATTGTAGCCGATTTGTTTAGTAATAATTGATGTTGTTGAGTTAATAGTGGCTAGATACGAGTGGTTTGAGGTGAATACTAGAGGAAAAGCTGTAATTGAGCATTGAGTGACCCACAGAGTGAGGTAAGTGTCATGTCTAACTTTGACTTGAGGGATTAGGACCCCTTGACTTATTTGCTATGTGAAATCTATGTGAGCAGCATATAGGTGAGGTGACGAGTACCCATGCTTCGTCAATTTATCTGTTTTGCCTGTTTCCTTCCCGTTCTTCTAATATTGTCTTTTCCTGCCTTGACTGCTACTTGCTTTACTTGTATTTCTATGCCTAATTGCTACTTGTTCAACATTGTTTCTCTTTGTGAAAGTATTAGTTCTTTGTAGCTTCGTTGTCTCCTATTATTTGCTTAAGTTGTTTGACGGTGCTTTCAAGGCATATTTCTTTATTTGGTCTTGCTGTGTAGTAATATTCATACAGGTTCTATATTGAATGAGGTTTCCTTTTCTTGATTCAGTCTAGCAATTATTTATCATAAAGGCCTTGTGATTTAGCCTATTGATTTGACTATGTACATTAAGTGTTTGGTTTTAATATGGTGGGATTGGGCTGCACGCTACAGCAGATGTAATAAGGGAGGATTAATATGGTGGAATAAGGGTATATATATATATATATATGCTGCAACAATAACAACAACAACCACCCAGTAGAATCCAACTAATGGGGTCTGGGGAGGGTAGGATGTACACAAATCTTACCCCTACCCTGAAGGGATAGAGAGGTTGTTTCCGGGAGAACTTCGGCTCAGAGACGGGTTTCACGCCGCAAAAAATATATTATTTACTGTTATTGATATTCTTATGGTGGAATAAGAAAGGATTATGTGTTTTCTAGTGGAATCGGGTTGCACGCCGCAATAACCTATATGTTTCTATTTCTTGAGTTGCGTTGTTTTTACAATATTTTGTTGAACTGGTAAGATTGGTAATTATTGACGGCACTAGTTCATTTTTGAGGCTGTGGTTATCATTTCCTCTTGGCTATTTAATACTGTATTGTATTTAAATTATTCTATCATTATTATATATTGTGTACAGGTTTTAGCATAGGTGACCCACCTTAGCCTCGTCACAACTACGTCGAGGTTAGGCTCGGCACTTACCAGTACATGGGGTCAGTTGTACTGATACAACACTCTGCACACTGTGCAGATTTTTGAGTTGGTCCCAATGGCGGTTATTAGCAAGCTCGGATTGGACATTTACAGAGACTTGAGGTACGGCTATTCAGCGCCCGCAGCTCCTAGAGTTCCCATCCTCTGTCTGTTTAGTTATGTACTTTCATTCGGGCAACTTTGTACTTATTTCAGACCTTTATGTGTATTACTCTAGTAGTTCGTGCACTCGTGACACCAGCTTAAGGGAATTGTAATAGATATTTGGCTAGTTCAGCTTTCGTATTGTTATTTTAAATTTATTCAGTTATCTCAGCTCCTCTTTAATGTCTAATTTAAACTGTTAAAAGGAGTACATTGTTATAACATTGGCTTACCTAGCAAGCTAAATGTTAGGCGCCATCATAGTCCCCATATTGGGAATTCTTGGTCGTGAGAAGTTAGTATCAGAGCACTAGGTTACATAGGTCTCACGAGTGACGAGCAACCTTAGTACAGTCTAGAGGATCGGTATGGAGATGTTTATACTTATTTTCCAAAGGCTATGGAGTTAGGAACAGTTTCATTTCTATTCTTCTCAGTCGGGTGGGTTTTATTCTATCATTGCTGATTGAACGCTTCTATTCTGTTCTCTCGCAAATGGCGATAACACGCACCGCATCTTCAGATGAGCAGTATCTAAAGCCCCCAGTGGCAGCTCCTACGAGGGGCCAAGGTCAAGGGCGTGGTCGTGGCAGATGCTGAGGCAGGGGCAGGGGTCAACCCACAGCTCGAGCAGCAGCACCAATAGTGGAGCCTCAGGTGGAGTTTGATGATGAGTTTCCAGTCTAGAATATTACTGTCGGACAAGCTCATGTCCCGAAGGGGTTCATAGCCACCCTAGAGCTTCAGGATGCTTTGGTTCATCTAGTGGGTCTTATGGAGAGTGTTGCTCAGATCGGCACATTTACTGTGGCACCAACTGTCTCTTGGACTGGGGGAGGAGTCCAGACTCCCGCTACTCACACTTTGGAGCAGCCCCAGTTTCAGACTCCAGCAGCTCAGCCAGTTGGAGTAGTTCCGCTGGGTGTTGCAGCACAGACCGGTGACAGATTAGCTATGTCTTCTGAGGCTTTGTGTAGATTGGATAGGTTCACCAAGCTTTTCCCAGTTCACTATAGTGGTACTTCTTTAGAGGATCCTATCTAGATAGTTGTCATGAGGTGTTATGGAACATAGGGATAGTGGAGACCAATAGGGTCAACTTTGCTGCATTTTATTTGTCGGATTCCGCCAAGAAATGATGGAGGGATTATATATTGGCCAGACCAGTTGGGTCACCGACTCTTACTTGGGACTAGTTCTTCTAGTTATTTCTTGAGAAGTACCTTCCTATCACTCAGAGAGAGGATTACCAGAGGCAGTTCGAGCGTCTGTAGTAGGGTTTCTATAACTATCACTTAGTACGAGACTCGATTTGTAGATCTGGCCCGTCATGCTATTCTTCTGCTTCCTACTGAGAGAGAGAGGATGAAGAGGTTTATTGAGGGACTTTCTCAGCCTATCAAATTGCAGATGGCTAAGGAGACTGGGAGTGAGATTTCCTTTCAGGGTGCAGCTAATATTGCTAGGCGAATCGAGATGGTTTTATCTCAAGGGAGTGGTCAGGGGTCTGACAAGAGACCGTGTCACTCCGCTGGATTCAGTGGGGCCTCATCTGGAGGTCGAGGTACGTTTGGTAGAGGCCATCCTCCCAGGACATTTCATTCAACTCTCCATATTTCTCAGAGTGCTTCAGGGAGTTGTGGTCCTTATGTGCCTCATTCTGGGCAGCCAGCTTACAGTGCAGTGCCTGCTCCTATCAGTGCACCTCCTATTCTGAGTTATTACTGTGGTCAGCTGGCCTGTTCGAGCCAGTCTCAATTTCAGTAGCCACATTATCAAGATGGATGTTTCGAGTATGGTGGCTATAGGCATATTAGGAGGACTTGTCCAAGATTATTAAGCGTTCCGCCATAGTAGAAGAGTTCTCTTGCCATGATTTCGGCACTAGGTGCACCACCTCCTGCTCAACTAGCTAGAGGTAGGGCTCACGGAGCTAGAGGTAGAGGTCAGGATGCTAAAGGTGGAGGTTAGGCTGTTAGCAGTGGAGGCCAGGCCGCTAAAGGTAGAGGCCAGCTAGCAAGAGGCTGTCCTAGAGATATGGTTCAAAGCAGTGGGGCCCAACCCCGATGTTATGCTTTTCCTGCCAGGCCCAAGGCTGAGTCATCTGATGCTATTATCACAAGTACTATTTTAGTTTGCAGTAGAGATGCTTCAGTTCTATTTGATCCAGGGTCTACCTACTCCTATGTGTCATTTTATTTTGCTTCATGTTTGGTTGTGCCCCGTGATTCCTTGAGTGCCCCTGTATATGTGTCCACATAAGTGGGGGATTTTATTATTGTAGATCGTGTCTATCATTCGTGTGTGGTTATTATTGGGGGCCTTGAGACTAGCATAGATCTTCTCCTTCTCAATATGGTTGATTTTGATGTCATTTTAGGGATAGATTGGTTGTCCCCTTATCATGCTATATTGGACTATCACGCCAAGACAGTGACCTTAGATTTATCGGGGTTGCCTCAATTAGAGTAGAGAGGGATTCCTGGTCATTCTACCAATAGGGTTATCTCTTATCAGAAGGCTCGGCATATGGTCGAGAAAGATTGTCTAGCTTATTTGGCTTTTGTCCTCGATTCTAGTGCAGAGGTTCCTTCCATGTATTCTGAACCAGTTGTTTGAGAGTTCCCAGAGGTACTTCCTGCAGACCTACCGGGGATGCCATCCGACAAGGATACTGACTTCTGTATTGATTTAGTTCCGGGCACTCAACCCATTTCTGTTCTGTCATATCGTATGGCCCCACCAGAGTTGAAAGAATTGAGGGAACAGTTGCAATATTTTCTTGATAAGGGATTTATTAGACCTAGTATCTCGCCTTGGTGTGTGCCCGTGTTGTTTGTAAAGAAGAAGGATGGATCATTGAGGATGTGCATAGATTATCAGTAGTTGAAAAAATTCACTATCAAGAACAAGTATCTATTGCCAAGAATAGATGACTTATTTGATCATCTTCACGGTACCATGGTGTTTTTAAAGATCGATATGAGGTCTAGCTACCATCAGTTGAGGATTAGGGCGTCTGATGTCCCTAAGACAGCTTTTCGGACTCGATATGGGCATTATGAGTTCCTGGTGATGTCATTTGGCTTGATAGATGACCCAGCAACATTTATGGATTTGATGAACCGGGTGTTCAAGACTTACCTAGATTCCTTTGTGATTGTGTTTATTGATGATATCTTGATCTACTCCCGCAGCCGAGAGAAGCATGAGCAACATCTTCAGATCGTACTTCAGATGCTGAGAGACAACCAGTTTTATGCTAAGTTCTCAAAATGTGAGTTTTGGTTGGACTCAGTCGTTTTCTTGGGGCACGTTGTTTCAGTAGAGGGTATTCAGGTGGATCCTAAGAAGATTGAGGCTGTTCATAATTGGCCTAGGCCGACTTCAGCCATAGACATCCATAGTTTCTTGGGATTGGTAGGTTATTACCGTCAATTTGTGGAGGGGTTTCATCTATAGCAGCCCCGTTGACCAAGTTGACCTAGAAGGGTGCCCCGTTCAAAATAGTCAAACGAGTGTGAGGCGACTTTTCAGAAGCTCAAGACACCTTTGACTACGGCGCCGGTGTTGGTGTTGCCCACAGGTTCAGGGCCTATAGTATATTGTCATACATCTTGTATTGTACTTGGTGCGGTATTGATGCAGGATGGCAAGGTTATTGCATATGCTTCATAGCAACTGAAGGTTCACGAGAAGAATTATCTTGATCATGACTTGGAGCTGGCAACCATTGTACACGCGCTGAAGAATTGGAGGCACTATCTTTATGGCGTGCCGTGTGAGGTGTTCACAGATCATCAGAGTTTGAAGTACTTGTTCAAGAAAAATGAGCTCAATTTGAGACAGAGAAGGTGGTTGGAGCTATTGAAATACTATGATATCACTATCTTGTATCATCTCGGGAAGGACAATGTAGTGGCCGAAGCTTTGAGTAAGAAGTCAGCTAGTATAGGCAGTCTTGCATACATTCCAATCGGTGAGAGACCCCTTGCATTAGATGTTCAGGCCTTAGCCAATCAGTTCGTGAGGTTGGATGTTTCTGAGCCCGGTCGTATTTTAGCTTGCACAGTCGCTCGGTCTTCTTTGTTTGAGAGCATTAGGGAGCGGTTGTATGATCACCCTTATTGGTTGTCCTTAGGGACACAGTGCGACATGGTGATGCCAAGCAGGTTACGGTTGGAGAGGATGGATTTTTAAGGATGCAGGGTCATGTTTGTGTGCCCAATGTGGATGGACTTTATGAGTTGATTCTAGAAGAGGCCCATAGTTCCCGGTATTCTATTTATTCGGGCGCCTCCAAGATGTATCAGGACTCGCAGCAACATTATCGGCGGAGGGGATGAAGTAGGATATAGGTGCAAATGTAGCTCGGTGCCTAAATTGTCGGCAAGTAAAGTACGAGCATCAGAGGCCTCGTGGTTTGCCTCAGAAGATAGAGATTGTTGAGTGGAAGTGGGAGCATATCATTATGGATTTCGTTGTTGGACTCCCGCGGACTTAGAGGAAGTTTGATGCAGTTTGGCTTATTATGGAATGACTGACCAAGTCAGCGCATTTCATTCACGTGGTAGTTACCTATTCTTCAGAGCGGTTGGTAGAGATTTATATTCGTGATATCATCCATCTTCACAGTGTGCCTGTGTCTGTTATTTCTAAATATACCATTTACCTCGCACTTCTGGAGGGCAGTACAACATGAGTTGGGTATGCAGGTTGAGTTGAGCACAACGTTTCATCCTTAGACGAACGGACAGTCTCAACGTACTATTTAGATCTTGGAGGATATGCTTCACGCATATGTTATAGACTTTTGAGGATCGTGGGATTAGTTCCTGCTGCTAGCGGAGTTTGTCTACAACAACAACTATCAGTCGAGCATCTAGATGGCTCTTTATGAGGCATTATACGGTAGACGGTGTTGGTCGCCAGTGGGATGGTTTGAGTCGGGTGAGGCTCAGTTATTGGGTACAAATTTGGTATAGGATGCCTTGGGTAAGGTTAAGGTCAATCAGGATAGACATTGCATAGCTCAGTCTAGGCAGAAGAGTTATGCCGATCGTAGGGTTTGTGATGTGGCATTCATGGTCGGATAGAGAGTGTTGCTTCGGGGATCACCCATGAAGGGTGTAATGAGGTTTAAAAAAAAGGGCAAGTTGAGCCCTAGGTATATTAGGCCTTTAGAGGTCCTTGAGCGAGTGGGAGGGGTGGCTTATAGACTTGCATTACCACAAGGTTTATCAGCGGTACATCCAGTGTTTCATGTGTCCATGCTTTGGAAGTATCACATCGATCCATCCCATGTGTTAGACTTCAGTACTCTCCAGTAGGACAAGGATTTGACCTACGAGGAGGAGTCGGTAGCTATTCTAGACCGGCAAGTTTGTCAGTTGAGGTCGAAGAGTTACCCTTCGGTTCGAGTGCACTAGAGAGGTCAGCCTATTGAGGCAGCTACCTAGGAATCCGAGTCTGATGTGCGGAGCAGATATCCCCACCTTTTCACCAACTTAGGTACTTTTCTATGTCCGCTCAAGGACGAATGGTCGTTTTAGAGGTGGAGAATGTGATGACACAAAAGGGTCATCTTATGCTTTAGAACTTGATTTTGTGTTCCGAGGCCTTTAAAACCTCATTCTATTCCTCCTTGATTTGTGTGCACAGTCCGGGTGTGTTTTGGAAAAGCTTTTATGTTGAAAGTTGATAAAATAAGGAATTTTGCTTTAAAAACTCAATAGTGTTGACTTTGGTCAACATTTTTGGTAAATGAACCCGAACTCATGTTTTGACAGTCCTGGTGGGTCCGTATCGAAATATACGAACTTGGGTGTATGCCGGAATCGAATTCTGAGGTCCCTAGCTCGATTTATGAATTTTTGTTGAAAATTGAAAGACTAAAAATCTAATGGTTTTAAAAATTTGGTTAATGTTTGATCTCATTTGTATAGGGCTCGTATTTTGGTTCTGGAGCCTAGTACAGGTTCGTTATGATATTTATGACTTGTCTGTGAAATTTGGTGAGAAACGGAGTTGGTTTGATGTGATTCAGACGTCCTGTTGTGAAAATAGAGGTTTTACAGCTTTCTTGAAAATGTCATTCAATTTGGTGCTAAATTCGTAGTTCTAGGTTTTGTTTTGGCGACTTGATCATGCGAGCAAGTTTGTATGATGTTTTAAGACTTGTGTGCATGGTTGGTTAGGAGTCCCGAGGGCTCTGGTGAGTTTCGTATAGGCTACGAAGTGAAAATAGGACTTAGAATACTGCTGCTGCATCAAATTTTTGTTGCAGGCCTCAAACTTTGCAAATGCGAGGTCAAGCATGCATTTGCGACCATTGTTGGGTTCGCATTTGTGATCCACTCATCTCATTTGCAAAGAATGTCTGGGAAGGCCAGCCTTCACAATCGCGAACAATGCTCTGTATTTACGATCGGGACATGCGGAGGCAATCTTCGCATTTGCGAGCATTTCTTCACTTTTGCGAAAGAAACAAAAGTGTGAGAGGCCTCGCAAATGCGATGGTTTTCTTGCACTCAGGTCACAAATGTGACATCTGTAGTTGTGTAAAAGTGAAGTTAGACGGGATTTTTCATTCATTCTTCAAATTTTCAAATCGTAGAACCCTAGAGGCGACTCTTCCAAGACCAATTCTTCGCCAAAACTTTGGTAAGTGATCCTAACCCACTTTCTTTCAATTTCCAATCACATTTCATGAATTTTCAACCTAAAATCTAAGATTTCCATGGTAGAATTTGGGGTTTTTAGGTAGAGACTAAGGATTTGGAAAATTGGGGATTTAGACCTCGAATTGAGATCAGATTCCAAAATCAATTATATATCCAGGCTCGGGTTGAATGGGTAAATGGATATTGGTCCGAACATCGGATTTTGACCAAGGGGGCCCAGGGTTAGTTTTTGGCTTTTTGGGGGAAAGTTTTGGAAACCTAAATTTATGCATCGTAGTTGATTCCTTTAGTAGAATTGATGTTGTTGAGTTAATGGTGGCTAGATACGAGTGGTTTGGAGGTGGATACTAGAGGAAAAGTGGTAATTGAGCATTGAATGGCCCGCAGAGCGAGGTAAGTGTCGTGTCTAAATTTGACTCGAGGGATTAGGAACCCTAGACTTATTTGCTATGTGAAATCCATGTGAGCGGCGTATAGGTGAGATGACGAGTACCTATGCGCTGCCAATTTATCTGTTTTGCTTGTTTTCTTCCCATTCTTCTTATATTGTCTTTTCCTACCTTGACTGTTACATGTTTTACTTGTATTTCTATTCCCAATTGCTACTTATTAGATATTATTTCTCTTTGTTGAAAGTATTAGTTCTTTCATAGCTTCGTTGTCTCCTATTATTTTCTTACGTTGTGTTTCGGTACTTTCAAGGTATATTTCCAGATTTGGTCTCGATGTGTAGTATTATTCGTGCAGATTCTATATCGAATGAGGTTTCCTTTTCTTGATTCAGTCTGGTAATTATTTATCGTAAAGGCTTTGTGATTTAGCCTGTTGGTTTGACTGTGTACATTAAGTGTTTTTTTTATATGGTGGGATCAGGCTGCATGCCGCAATAGGCATAATAAGGGAGGATTAATATGGTGGAATAAGGGTGAATATATATATATATATATATATATATATATATATATATATATATAAACACACACACACACACACACACCGCGACATATATATTATTTACTGTTATTGATATTCTTATGGTGGAATAAGGGAGGATTATGTATTGTCTGGTGGGATCGGGTTGCACGCTGCAACAACTTATATGTTTCTATTTCTTGAGCTGTGTTTTTTTAGAATATTTTGTTTGAACTAGTAAGATTGGTAATTCTAGATGACACTAGTTCATTTTTGAGGTTGTGGTATCAATTCCTATTAGCTGTTTAATTCTATACTGTATTCAATTATTTTGTCATTATTATATACTGCATACAGGTTTTAGCGTAGGTGACCCGCCTTAGCCTTGTCACTACTTCATCGAGGTTAGGCTCGACACTTACCAGTACATAGGGTCAGTTGTACTGATACTACACTCTGCACACTGTGCAAATTTTGGTGACGATCCCAGCGGTGGTTATTAGCGAGCTCGATTTGGACATTCGCGGAGACTTGAGGTACGGCTATTCAGCACCCGCAGATCCTGGAGTCCCCATCCTCTGTCTACTTAGCTGTGTACTTTCATTCGAATAACTTTGTACTAATTTCAAACCCTTATGTGTATTACTTTAGTAGTTCGTGCACTCGTGACACCAGGTTCAGGTAATTGTAATAGATATTTGGCTAGTTCAGCTTCCGCATTGTTACTTTAAATTTATTCAGTTATCTCCATTCTTCTTTAATGTCTAATTTAAACTGCTAAAAGGAATAGATTGTTCTAACGTGGCTTGCCTAGAAAGTGAAATATTAGGCGTCATCACGGTCCCGATGGTGGGAATTCCGGGTCGTGACGTAAATATCGCGCCTGTAACGACCCGACCCGTCGTCTCGTGAGTTACCGCCCCATTTTCCCCACTACCTATTTTGTTATGCTTATGTGGACGAGTTGAATTGGAGTGGTTTTGATAAGAAATGAGACACTTAGTCTCTTTAAGGAAGGTTTGTGTTGGAAAAGTCAACCGGAATGTTGACTTATGTGTTAGAGGGCTCGGATTTGAATTCCGATGATTTGGTTAGCTTCGGGGGATGATTTGTGACTTAGAAGAGCGATCGGAAGTAATTTTGGAGGTCCGGTGTAGAATTAGGCTTGAATTGGTGAAGTTAGTATTTTGGCGATTTCCGGTTGAAAGGTAAGATTTTGATCCCAGAGTCAGAATGGAATTCCGAGAGTTACAATAGCTTTGTTAGGCGATTTTGGATGTGTGCGCAAAATTTTAGATCATTCGGAGGTGTTTTGGTCGGGTTTTTGATCAAATGCGTATTTCGGAAGTTTTTAAGAAATTTAGGCTTGAATCCGATGTCATTTGATGGTTTTGGTGTTGTTTGTGGTGTTTTGATGATTCGTGTCACACCTCCTTTTTACGCACCCGAGGGGGTGCAAGGGAGTATTTTCCAATTAAAGGACAATCGAAACGGGATTTGTTTATTTATTTCAGAGTCGCCACTTGGGAGATTTAGGGTGTCCCAAGTCACCAATTTTAATCCCAAATCGAGGAAAAGAATGACTCAATATTACAGTCTGCGTACCAGAAATCCGGATAAGGAATTTTGTTAACCCGGGAGAAGGTGTTAGGCATTTTCGAATTCCGTGGTTCTAGCACGGTCGCTCAACTGTTATATTCGGCTTGATTATCTGATTTTATACCAATATGTACTTATGTGCAAATTTTAACTTTTTACCGCTTTTATCATATTTTAAAGGAAAGTGAACATCGTTTAAAATATGTCTTTGGATTGCGTCACATGAAATGCACCCGCGATCCGGAACATATTTTTATTCAATGTTTTAGGATTTTGAATTTGGGTCGCATGAAATGCACACCCGAGTTTAAGAAGGTAAGATTATTAAAATATGCGCCTAAAGCGATTAGCGTATTATTATTTCTGGGTGAGGCCGTGGAACTTTTCTAAATGGCCGATCCCGAGTTCTAAGTAATTAAAGCATACATTTTTGTGAGGGCCCCGCAATCTGTGCATTTTATTTGGCGAGGCTCGTCTCATTTTATTTAAAAGGATAAACCTACAGTGACTACATTTCTTCTATTAAGTTTGTCTCTAAAATAAAAGAAAACTTCTTAATTATTTACATGCTGAAAAACGTAGCTTATTAATTATTAGTTTACGGTTGATACAAATGGAAAATCACAACGGAGTTTGTACAAAGAGACATCGCTTTTGTTCTCTATTCTATTATTCAAGGAAAAATTGAAACATGAGATTAACGTACAATGATATCGAAGCAGATTATTTTAGGCGAAGAGATTAGACATATTCGGCCTTATTCATTGACGGGCATACGGACGAGGTTCAGTTAATTATTCCTTACATGCTTGATACTTGAAAACGAGGCATTTGAAACGAACCTATCTAACTTAATGTGATATTACTACATGTTTGACTACACGATTTTTCCTTTTTGCTTTAACCCAGATTGCCTAGTGCATTCGAATTGTGCATTACCAACTGATGAGTTAAGGTGAAGCTAATGTGCTTAATGCATTTCAATTCAACAGATCCTATGTGAAACCATTGTTGGCCGAATATCGTTACTATCCAACTAGCTTCTTCCTGATTTATATGCAACAATAGATTGCCAGACTAAATTCCTTATGAACTGAAAAATGTTTTGTTACATAGTTTGAAAGCCAGACTTTACATGTTAAACACACAAATATTCTAAACTACCAGCAGCAGAATAAAGGTAACCACGTTAATGTTTAGACTACAACACTCTTTATGCCCTTATTAAGCTCCAAACTCATCATTACATCAGTGAATTTAGAATGTGTACCTGGATGTTAGGACAATAAGAAGAGGAAGAGGAAAAGTATCAGCAGCAGGTAACCAACAGCAACAACACAGCCACAACAATCAACAACAATGTCGCCAATAGTCCACAGACAACCAACAGCAGTTTCAAACGACGAAACCCACAATGGTTGCACCAAACAATCAATCCCAGAAACAGAGTAGTGAGGCAGTCAAGAAATCCAGAATATTTGATGCAATAGCAACAGAAATTCAATGAACACAAAAGCTCAGCAAACAACCAACAAAGCTTCGATAATCAATGAGACCAAGACTCAAATCCACAACATAAAGAAACTCAGAATAGCAGTAATCCCAGCAGAAAACAAACAGAATCTCCTAATGGAATAGTAACAGCCCCAGTTAGAACAACTGACTTGGCCAAGACAGCTTAACCAACTTAATTTCTTATGCAGCTTTGGACAGTGTTTAGTTACAGTGTTCTAAAAATTTCTTCCTGTTTGTCTTTCAGTTTTTCTCAAAAAAAAACCTCTCTCCAGACTCTCCAAATTCTCCCCCTTCTACTGGAAGGTCTGCCTCTTTTATAGCCTAACCTCAACACTTTACAGTCTGTTGGACAACTCAGAATTCCCCCTCCCCCCCCTCCCTGCTATTTTTCCCACTCAGCTATTTAAACTAAACAAAAACTCCCACGAGATTCCCTGACAGCCCCTCTCTATTTGGTTGTTAAAGTGGCCTAATCTCTTATTTATTTAGTAAAGCATGGGCAGCAGGAATATAATCTGACAGCACATGCTGTCCAATTATTTAAATTCCTTAATCAGCTGACCAAGCACATGCTGCCCAAAATCTGAACCAAGTAAACATGCCATCCATTTAAGACCAAAGTCTGAACTGCCATTATAACTTACCCCTAAATGTTTTTTGATTCAAATTGAACAAAATCAATAGGCAACATACTTCAGTTCCTAATTGAATTCAAATACGATCACAGCAGAACACAAACAACATGAATCAAATTGTTACCATTTAATGGCTGAAACTAATTGACGACATACATCGACTCGACTATATTAATTGTGATACAGGACAAGCAATCGACCCAGCAAAACAACACAAAACAAGGTGTAACAACGCTCTTGGCAATTTGCAACGATACAGGAAAACAAACGGGCATTATTGGTTTGACGAATACCAACTGAATTGAAATAAGCACACTACCACATGAACTTAACATAACAGAATAAACTAAACAAAAGGTCTTGTATAGATGGGGAGACAAACTGATAACAGAAATCCCAGAACTAGACAAACAACTAAACATGCTAACAAATTAATCTAAATAACAAAATGGACGATAAAAAGGACAAATGAACAAACCTGAACAAACTTTAAACATAGCTGAACCCAGGACCAGGCTTGATTTGCTCGTTTAAATTCGAACAAATCCTAACCGAGGTGTTCTCGACCAAGAACACTTCGATTAGGGTTCACTAGACTACAAACTTGTCTAAATTCAAACAGACCCCACGAAATCTTTATGTTCTAGGATTTGACTTTTCCAGATTTGGTTTTTTGGGATTTGTGGGTGGATTCGGACCAAACCAAGCATGGTTTGGTCACGAGGGATGTTAGGGGAGTATCTAGTGTGAATCTGGGGTAGATCGGTGTAGATCGAGTTTTGTCTCGAATCTTCCAATGAAGATTCGAGAAGGTGGAGGAGGATTCTAGCCAAGCTGTTGATGGATTTGGATTTAGGGGGTTGAGGTGCATCAGGGGTGTTAAGGGGGTGGTCACCGACGTCCATGCCGCCGGGATTAGTGGTGAGGGGAAATGGGCGGCTAGGGTTCCTAATGGGAGATCTGGGTTCGTGTTTGGGGACGATGGAAGAAGGGGGGGTGTTCGTATAGGGGGCTGGGTAGAGGGTTAGGCTTATATATGTAACGGGCAATTAGATCCTGGCCGTTGGATGAATCGAGTTTGATGGCCAGGATTTTTCACTTAATACGGAACGACACCGTTTGGCCTTGGTTGGGGGTCGGTCCGAATTGGCTACTGGGTCGGGTTTGGAAACGGATTACTGAAAGGGATCCTGGGCCATTGGATTGGATTGGTTGGAATGGCTGAGATGAGCCGTCCTTGAAACGACGTAGTCTTGGTATTGAACTACGTCGTTTTGATGGCCTGGGGACGGGCTGCTTGGGCTGCTGACTTGGGCTGCTTTTTGGGCTTAAAACATTTAAACAAACAGGCCCAAATCCGACTTTCTGAATAGTTTGCACTCTTTTTTTTTTAATTTTAAACACAATTAAAAATAAAAATGAAATAAAGACACCCACATTTATCACACATATGTAAAAAAAATAAAATAGGTTAAATCTCATCCTAGAATAAAAGATGCATATTTTTGTGAATTTCCTTTTAATTTTCTTTTAATGACCGACTCATGGTTCGGTTACACATATAAGATTAAAATAAAATAAAATAATAATAAAAAAAAATGGACAGAACCACAAATGACTACCAACACATGTCACGTAAAATCGGAAAACTGTACAGCGAGGTGTCAATGATTGTATTTTGGAGTGATTGTCCGTGAAGCAAAAATCACGTGCTTACAATTGGAACAAGTTTGAATGATGTTTTAGGATGGGTTGGCACTTTTGGTTGAGGTCCCGGGGGCCTCAGGGTGATTTCGGATGGTGAATCGGACCAATCTTGGTTTTTGAAGTTGCAGATTTCAGCTGAGTGTTGCAGAACATTTTTGTTCTCTGCGATCGCAGGAGTGCAATTGCGATCGCATAGAAGGTTTGGGGAAGGCCGTTCTGATTTTTCATTGCCATCGCATGAGGAGTAATGCGATCGCGTAGTGTTAAATGGACCTGAGGTTCTGAGGGGTACTTTGTTCAACGCGATTGCGGAGTAGTGTATGCGATCGCGTAGGTTTGATTGGTGAAGCAGTGCGATAGCAGTTAGGGGGTGGCATTCGCATAGGACATTTTGGAGGTCTCGGAAAGTTGAGCTATGCGATCATAGAGGCTTGGATGCGATCTCATAGAGTAAAATCTGGGCTGGCAAAAGGGTTTTAATAAACATTTCACCCGCGAACCAAGTCTCATTTCCTCCATTGTTGAGTAACCTTGGGAGCTTTTGATGAGTATTAAAGAGGGTTTTGACTGGGAATCGATTGGAGGTGAGTCCTATGGCTTAGAAACATCATTTAATTTTAGATTCAACATCTAAATTCTTGGAAATTTGATTAAAAAGGGAAGGATTAGGGCTTGACTTTTGAAATAGAAATTTGGGGGTTTGAGGGAGAATTTGATCTCAGATTTTGGTAAATTTGATATATATAGACTCATGGCGAGATAAGGAATCCGGTGATGTCAAGTTTCTGATTTTTCGAGAAGTGGACCCAGGGCTCGGGTTTTGCCAGCTTCGTGATTTTCGATATCTTTCGAGTCTTTTCGATTGGGTTGTATTCCTTTAGCCTGTTGTAACGTATTACTTGTGGTTTTGATCAGATTCGATGCTCGAGGAGGTTGATTTGCGAGGCAAGGGAGTAGCGAGCGAGGATTTCGGCCTGCTTGAGGTGAGTAATGGTTATAAATTATGTTCTGAAGGGTTGAAACCCCTGATTTGCACAACGTGGTGCTATGTTGGGATGAGACACACGCTGTATGATGAGTGTGGGATCTGTTACTACTGGGGATTTGGACTCGGTCCATCCCGTTTGATGACTCTACTGTACTTTTGACTGAGACTTAATTAATATCATTATATTATGGGCTAGTTGCCATGTTTGAGGCCTTGTGCCGATCTGTAGAACCCTTAGGGGCATTTGTATTGGTTGACCTCACTTTTCTTGTCAAAATCATACCCTCAGTCATGTTCATAACTGATAAACATAATATGAACCGGCTTTAGAAATTGTTAAATCCTAATGAGAGTAACGTATGGGTTGAGAACCCCGTCTTATCTTAGTATACCCGAGAGGCCAAGTCTATATTGATTGAGAGGGGTCGAGAACCCCATTGAGAGGGTATTTGAGATGTTATGGATCGGGATGCACGCCACAACAATATATATATTTATGCGGATCGGACTGCACGCCGCAGTAGTATATTATATGGATCGTACTGCACACCGCAGTAGTATATTATATGGATCGGACTGCACGCCGCAGTAGTATATTATATGGATCGGACTGCACGCCACAGTAGTATATTATATGGGTCGGACTGCACGCCGCAGTAGTTTAGCGCTTGGACTGAAGGAGCTCCTCCGGAGTTTGCACACCCCTAGTGAGCGCAGTCGACTATTCTTGGATCGGGCTGCACGCCGCAGTAGTATATATATGAATCATATATATATATATATATATATATATATATATATATATATATATATGGATCGGGCTGCGCGCCGCAGCAGTACAAATATGAATTCGGTTATTGTGAGGAGTAAATGAAAGGAATACTGGCTTAAAGGACTTTTAACTGACTTCTTCATTCCGTTGTTATTTTTGATATTCTCACTATTTTAATATAGACTGCGTAGTGTTTTACGAGTTTTCTTTCCGTCAGTCATTTTTTATTGCTATTACTCACTGAGTTGGAGTACTCACTTTACTCCCTGCACTATGTGTGCCGATACAGGTATCTCGGAGGCATAGTTGCAGCTTTCTGCTGCTGTTTAGCTTATTCCGGAGTCATCGAGGTAGCTGCATGGCATCCGCAGGACCCGATTTCTCCCCTTATCCTCTTTATTTTCCCCATTCTAGACAACTCTATGTATAGGTTGCTACACAGACTTGCATTAGAGGCTCTTGGCTCGTGACACCAGATCGGTGGGATTTATATTGATATATTATGGATTTTCCGCACTGTTTTTCTATTACTACAGAGTTATAATCATGTTAATTTGGAATTAAATCCTATTAATTGGTAATGAATTCTACATAAGGGATTATGGGTAACGAATTGGTCGGGCTTGCCTAGCATCATGTTGGGCCCCATCACGACCGGGGATTGGGGCCGTGACAAGTTGGTATGAGAGCCTAGGTTACTTGGTCTCGCGAGTCATGAGCCGGTTTAGTAGAGTCTCGCGGATCGGTATGGAGACATCTGTATTTATCCTCGAGAGGCTGCAGAACCTTTAGGAAAACTTCACATTCTTGAATTCTTATCGTGCGTCCTTGATTCATCTTGAAAAGAAACTTTTGAAATTCCTTCCACACGTTCATATGCGCGTATGAGCGCTCAGTATCAGATGTGCCTCGATGGCTTGTGATTCCCCGATCGAGGGGCGAGGTGTAATTTCTGTGAGTTTATGGTGGCCAGTCTGAAGGACTTGAGGTTAGATCTTTGCCTATGGCTGGAGCGCCGAGGTGCTGATTGTGTAAACAAGTGTTTTTGAACTTATATGTTCGGTATTGTCCCCGTTAGTGGAAATGACGGCTGTGGCTTTGTGAGGAGTATGTTAGTACTACGAGGCATATCCCTATGAATTGGAAGCGACGAGAAGGGGTCTGTTGAATGATGAAAGAATTAGTAGATACTTGAAGTTTATCTTGATTCAAGTTATAGCCCGAGTTATGGGCGTTTGAAGAAGCTTTTCATGACTCCTAGTTGGGAGTTAAGTAAATTTCATGTTGCGGTATGAGTACAGACTCAGGAAGATCAAGTGACTGCGTAATGCTTATGGCGGTGGAAGGTATACGAAAATGTTATATTGAGGCGAAGCATGTGGGTTATCTCCCGTGAAGTGTGCTGAGGCGGTGTGATCCTCATGTGAATGACAGAAGATCTCATGTGCAAATGAATTGTAAGTGTTGAAGTTTGAAATTTTTGGTTCACTTAAGAGAGTGAGTTTAACTGTTGCGAGATTGCCAAAGAGTTGAAGTACTAGATGAAATGTGTTTACACAAGCTTACAAAGGATTTGAGTTTAACCTCACTATGGTATTGAGGCAACAATGGAGTATATGCGTTATGAGTATAGTGTGTTGTGATCTATGGCCTCGAGCCAAGTTGGGGAGCTTGCTATTGGTTAGCAGATTGTGTGGTTATGTACTATGTTAGTTCCGATTTGATGCATGCTGGTGAATCAGTTCTGGTTGTGGAAATTGGTCCGAGAATGGCATGAGTGAAGGAAATTTTTTGACAAGATGTCATGAGCTCGGATGAGCAGGAGATAAGTTTCGATGATTACGGTAAGTTGGTATTGTCTTCAGCGTCACCTAAGATCAGTGTTTTGTAAAAAGGGTTTTGCGTCTTGGTTAATGATTCTTGATCGCTCTTCAGCATTAGTGCGACCGGTGGTTTGGAGGTACGCTCCAGATATTGATGTGGTAGGTTGTAGGAGTGTGTCCCATGGGAAAATTTTATAAGTGTGACATGTGATCACTTGATTGATTAAAGATGTAAACCAAGTATGAAGTTTGTGATGGTGTCGTTAAATTGAAGATTCATGCTTGGAGGGCACTTGGCATATTGGGTTGTGAACTGGGGAGGATTACTCCGATTGTGATGGTTGTTCTTGTGTGTTATGAGAAAAATGGGAGTTATTATGGACCTTTAAAAGGTTATCAGACTAGTTCAGTGTGATCAGAATCAGCTTGAAGTCGGTGGATAGATTTAATATGAATAATTGCTCTATATCAGGACAGATATGTGCATTTTAGTAACACGGTCCTCATGGAGGAGTAGTTAGGTTGATGTTTCGTTGTCAGATATTTCGTGTAGTGATGCATTACGCTGTGTGAGTTGTGAGACGGCTTGAGAAATTGCTATATGTTGAGAATCCGCGTAGGAATGACGTTATATGAGCATCTTGGCTCTTGAAATTCAGATTGTACATCGCACCTCAGTTGTGCTTAAGTTTTGTAGCTTATAACGCTATATGTTCCTCAGAGATATTAGTATGTACTTAGCATGCTTACGACTAATACTCGGTATTTCGTTGTAATGAGCAAATTTGGCTCGATGTGCATCTCCTTATGTGACATCTATGTGTGGATCAGGTGGAAAGCCGCCATGGGTATGTTATTTGGATCAGGTTGCACGCCGCAACAGTGTGATGTTGAGTATAGTTTTCTATATGATATTTTGTATGCCTTGCTTCCTGTTTTCTAAGGAAAGTCCGTATTAGTGCGTGGGATTGGTAATTCCTTCCAGAGTTCGTTTTCTTTTTTGTATCGCGTTCGAATTGGTAGCCTATTGGCATATTAGGGCATTATATGCAACTTTTGATTATGTATAGGGTGGCTTATTGCCTGATCAGTTCGTAATGGGTGAGACGAGATCATTGAATTCAAGATCAGTGCAATCTGAGTATATGAAGTAAATTAAGGGGCTAAGACCATTGTTTGGTTCATAATGAGGTGATAGTTCTTTCCAAAAGTATAGACCCAATGAATTGTGGATTCGGTGGTGTTATGAATTTATACAGATCTCATCTGTCGTGTCGGTATTATAAAAATTTAAACAAGACCTATATATGTCATGCAGAGCATGGGATGTGTAATGATTTTTCTTCTAGATGGGATCAATGGAAGTTCTTGACTAGTTGAGTACGTAAGCGTTCATGGTTCGGAAGGGAGGTGAAGTCTTCATGTTACCTTAGGATGATATGGTATATGCGATATGTTGTGAAGGATTAAGATTTGCGTGTGTAAGGTTATGGTTCAGTTCTGAATGGAAATTCAAAACATTCTTAGGCAGTACAGACAGTTTTAGGTGATTAGAGAAATGAGCTTCAGATGATCAAGGTGAATGATCTTCAAATGATTAAGAAAATTGTATTTCTAATCATAGTGATTTGTAGAGGGTATATATTTTAGAAAAAGGCCAATGTGATTAAGTTGATGACACTTCAATAGTATTGCAGCACTTTAAGGCTAGATCGATTGCTGATATTTGAGTTGCTTGTATGACACATGGAAATTTTAGAGTATTTATCATGGGATGATTGGGTATTAAAGGTGTGGATGTATTCGCACGGTGGAAACTGGAATCAGGTATGATGATTTGTGTGCCATATGGAGTTGGAGACTGGGAGTTCTCATGTACAAGCTAGGTTGTGGTGGTGGATCATGTGTATTCGGCACCATTTAGCGGCAATCGGGATTTGGAGGCTCGAGTGGATCTTTGTTTGCTGGTATGTTAGATTTATGACATGATATCGGAATTCAGACTGGTTGTCTTAGTGTTGAGTGATTCTGAACTATTGCGCTATGGGCAATACCGAAAATGCCACGGGTTGAGTGATGAAGTGAGTTGGATTATGTTCTAGCAGAGTGGTTTATATTTCAAAGAACCAGCAGACGGTTAGGAAGGATAGTTTTCTTAATTGGGCATTCGTGATGGATGTCAGTGCAAAGGTTGCGATCATTAATTCAGTTCCGGTGTTGAGGGACTTTTCGGATGTGTTTCATATGGCTAGGCATGTCGCCGGGCGAGGTTATCGATTTCGGTATTAATTTGGTCTTGGCCACCGGATTGTCTGGCTCCGATAGGAGTTGTAGTAGTGGAAGTCGAGCGGGATGAGTAATTGGGTGTTGTTCGGTGAATAACATACCGGTTATGTTCTATTAGGTTTGCGTGGTGTGTGTTATTTGTTTCACCGTGGGTGTAATGGTTTGCTTTGGCTCCAGACATCAATTGAGCATGGTTGTCGATTTCAAGCATAGTGACTTGAGGTGTTTCATGTGGAGTAGTATTTGGATAGGATCGCGCGTTGTAGCAAAGTTGTATGGAAACATGACATTGCGGGTCAAATTTGTATGTCCTATTTCTATGATGTGAGACAGGGTCTCAGCCTTGTGTTGTGGCAGTATTGGTGAGTTTGAGGTACAACTCTCTCAGTTGAGTCATTTTCATGATTTGAGTATGTTCGGACCGTTTCTTATTGGTGCACGTATTATGCAAGTTGTGGCTTAGGAATGTATTGATGTGTCATGTCACCAGAGTGGTGTATTGGGTTCGAAGTGATCGTTGGGATCATTAATGAATACAAACAGATTTGATTTCAGCATGTTTGATGGGTAAATATCGAGGTTCAGTTCAAAAATTTGTTATGATAATTGCTAGAGGAGAAATGACCTCATGAATGGTTGATCTGAGCAATGGTTATAGTTTATTGCGTGTTTCAATTATCGTTGGTAGTATATGAGAGTGTTGGAATGAGACCTTGGCTAATAAGAGATTTATATCGGTATTTGGTTGTTGTGGGCAGCTGTTGTGAATGGAAGTTATCGCTGCATTTGTTTGAGTTATTGGTATATCATATAATTGTACCTAAGGTTGTAGGCATGGTCTACTACAGCTGGTTCAGACTTATTCTGAATGTAGGTATGAGGTTCTGATCTTGTGTATGATTCCGAAAAGGTGAAATGTGGCTTTATGATTTATGGACTAGACTAGATTGTGTGATTTTAGTTAAAACGCGTTATCGGACTCATGTGAGATAGGGTGACATGGGATCATCCTCGGGTTTATGCTTGATAAGGTCATTCAGCTTTTGGTTGGCTTCTAGGACAACTCTGGGCACGGTCGAGGACGAGAGTTTGTTTAAGTTGGGGAGAATGTGACGACCCGAACCGCCATCTCGTGAGTTACCGCCCCGTTTTCCCCACTACCTATTTTGTTATGCTTATGTGGACGATTTGAATTGGAGTTGTTTCAATAAGAAATGAGACACTTAGTCTCTTTAAGGAAGGTTTGTGTTGGAAAAGTCAAGCGGAACGTTGACTTATGTGTTAGAGGGCTCGGATTTGAATTCCTATGATTTGGTTAGCTTCGGGGGATGATTTGTGACTTAGAAGTGCGATCGGAAGTAATTTTGGAGGTCCGGTGTAGAATTAGGCTTCAATTACGAAGTTAGTATTTTGGCGATTTCCGGTTGAGAGGTAAGATTTTGATCCGAGAGTCGGAATGAAATTCTGAGAGTTGTAGTAGCTTTGTTAGGTGATTTTGGATGTGTGTGCAAAATTTTAGATCATTCAGAGGTGTTTTGGTCGAGTTTTTGATCAAATGCGTATTTCGGAAGTTTTTAAGAATTTTAGGCTTGAATCCGATGTATTTTAATGGTTTTAGTGTTGTTTGTGGTGTTTTGATGATTGGAACAAGTTTTAATGATGTTTTAGGATGGGTTGGCACTTTTGGTTGAGGTCCCGGGGATCTCGGGGTGATTTCGGATGGTAAATCGGACCAATCTTGGTTTTTGAAGTTACAGATTTCAGCTGAGTGTTACAGAATATTTTTGTTCTCTGCGATCGCAGGAGTGCAATTGCAATTTCATAGAAGGTTTGGGGAAGGCCGTTCTGATTGTTCATTGTGATCGCATGAGGAGTAATACGATCGCGTAGTGTTAAATGGACCTGAGGTTCTGAGGGGTACTTTGTTCAATGCGATCACGTAGGTTTGATTGGTGAAGCAGTGCGATCGCAGTTAAGGGGTCGCGTTCGCATAAGACATTTTGAAGGCCTGGGAAAGTTGAGCTATGCGATCGCAGAGGCTTGGATGCGATCGCATAGAGTAAAATCTGGGCTGACAGAAGGGTTTTAATAAACATTCCACCCGCGAACCAAGTCCTATTTCCTCCATTGTTGAGTAACCTTGGGAGCTTTTGACGAGTATTAAAGAGGGTTTTGACTGGGAATCGATTGGAGGTGAGTCCTATGGCGTAGAAACGTCATTTAATTTTAGATTCAACATCTAAATTCTTGGAAATATGATTAAAAATGGAAGGATTAGGGCTTGACTTTTGAAATAGATATTTGGGGGTTTGAGGGAGAATTTGATCTCGGATTTCGGTAAATTTGATATATATATATATATAGAGACTCATGGCGAGATAAGGAATCCGGTGATGTCAAGTTTCTAATTTTTCGAGAAGTGGGCCCGGGGCTCGGGTTTTGCCAGCTTCGTGATTTTCGATATCTTTCGAGTCTTTTCGATTGGGTTGTATTCCCTTAGCCTATTGTAACGTATTACTTGTGGTTTTGATCAGATTCGATGCTCGAGGAGGTTGATTTGTGAGGCAAGGGAGTAGCGAGCTAGGATTTCGGCCTGCTTGAGGTGAGTAATAGTTATAAATGATGTTCTGAAGGGTTGAAACCCCGGATTTGCACAATGTGGTGCTATGTTGGGATGAGACACACGCTGTATGATGAGCGTGGGGTCTGTTACTACTGGGAATTTTGACTCGGTCCATCCCGGTTGATGACTCTACTGTACTTTTGACTGGGACTTAATTAATATCATTATATTATGGGCTTGTTGCCATGTTTGGGCCTTGTGCCGATCTGTAGAACCCTTAAGGGACATTTGTATTGCTTGACCTCACTTTTCTTGTCGAAATCATACCCTCAATCATGTTCTTAACTGATAAACATAATATGAAGCAGTTTTAGAAATTATTAAATCCTAGTGAGAGTAACGTGTGGGTTGAGAACCCCGTCTTTTCTTAGTGTGCCCGAGAGGCCAAGTCTGTATTGACTGAGAAGGGTCAAGAACCCCATTGTGAGGATATTTGATATGCTATGGATCGGGTTGCACGCCACAGCAGTATATATATTTATGCGGATCGGACTATACGCCGCAGTAGTATATTATATGGATCGGACTGCACGCCGTAATAGTATATTATATGGATCGGACTGCACGCCGCAGTAGTATATTATATGGATCGAACTGCACGCTGCAGTAGTATATTATATGGGTCGGACTGCACGCCGCCGTAGTATAGCGCTTGGGCTGAAGAAGCCCCTCCGGAGTCTGCACAGCCCCAGTGAGCGTAGTCGACTATTCTTGGATCGGGCTGCACGCCGCAGCAATATACTATATGGATCGGGCTGCACGCCGCAGAAGTACAAATATGAATTCGATTATCGTGAGGAGTAAATGAAATGAATATTGGCTTAAAGGACTTTTAACTAACTTCTTCATTCAGTTGCTGTTTTTGATATTCTCACTATTTTAATATAGACTGCGTAGTGTTTTACGAGTTTTCTTTCCATCAGTCATTATTTAGTGCAATTACTCACTGAGTTGGAGTACTCACTTTACTCCCTGCACCATGTGTGCAGATACAGGTATCCCGAAGGCATAGTTTGAGCTTTCTATTGCTGTTCAGATTATCCCGGAGTCATCGAGGTAGCTGCATGGCGTCCGCAGGACCCGATTTCTCCCCTTATCCCCTTTATTTTCCGCATTCTAGACAACTCTATGTATAGGTTGCTACACAAACTTGTATTAGAGGCTCTTGGCTCGTGACACCAGATCGGTGGGATTTATATTGATATATTATGGATTTTCCGCACTGTTTATCTATTACTACAAAGTTATAATCATGTTAATTTGGCATTAAATCCTATTAATTGGTAATGAATTCTACATAAGGGATTGTGAGTGACGAATTGGTCGGGCTTGCCTAGCATCGTGTTGGGCGTCATCACGACAGGGGATTGGGGTCGTGACAGCGCCAAAGCTTCGTTATCTCTAATCGCGCTTTTAAATTCAAGTAATTAATCTCTTAACTTACTCAAATATGGCGTTGTTCATCAATAATCTAAAAAAGTGTTCTTTCTCAAGAAACACAAGATAACTAGACACGATTAATCAAGGGCCCTTCAATTAATAACAAGAAACACATAGTTGAACAATTAAAGAGTAATAATGGCTCAATTATATCAAAACACAATCAAAACTTTATCCAACAATTAGTTCCATTAAACCTAGATGACGGGTTTAGCTACTAATAATTGGGTAGATAATTATAATACTATCTAAGAACATTAAAGTACAAATAAAAGGAAAGCGGAGAGAAAAACTCAAGTGATTCGTGCTTCTAAAGTATTCTGTAGCCTCTTGCCTCTCTAATGATGTCTCTCCCTTCAAAAACTAACTTTAAGATGTATTTATAGGTAGGGGAAAGTTTACATGTCAAAAACTAGTGAGGAATTAAAAGTTGCTCGGATGGCATCGTCGACGTGAGGCACTGTCTGGGGCACCAATATTTCTGCGCGAGGTAGTGTCTATGGCGCCCTTGTTTCTACGTGAGACACTGTCTGGGGCGCCCATGATAATGCCCTGGATAATGCCTTGCACTGTATATGGCCATGACTTTTCATTGCCTTGCACGTCTTTTTTTATTGCTCCATTTTGTAGCTATGAAGTACCATTTCGTGCAACTTTTCTCCAATTCATGTCCAAGCATTCCTACACGTGAAATAAACTCTATTAAGCATAGTTGTCGCACAAATTACCATCCAAATAACAAGCAAGTAGGGTAAATAACGTCAAAAATATATGGAATTATCGCACGACATCAACACCCCACACTTAAATGTTGCTCTCCCTCGAGTCAACCAACTAAACACTTCCTCATCACGGACCCAACAAGCCACACATTTACAACACACTACATTTATGGCCCTGGTTGATAGCAACAATTAAGCTCTAGCATATGCTGTCAAAATACACTTCCCATACTTATGCCCAATTTCAAAACATCCAATACAGGAACAACTCCCTAAGGACGGTTTCATTCAGGCTCTCAATCAAACAAGTATTCACAACGCCAAGAGATATATTAAGCATAAAGTAAAAAGTGAACACAAGTCAAGCAAATGAGACATAAGAGTCATAACACATGCTATTCCTTTTTACCAATGCTTCATCATATATTTAAAATCAAGTGAAGGCGAAACACATGCCAAAACCTAAGTATGCAACCGTCAAACAAGTCAAAAGGTGCGAATTATATCAGTTCTTCTCTTTTATTTCCTACATACTACTCTAAAACAAAAAACTACTACCCGGTTCAAGTTATATCCCGTGGAAAAGAACCGAGGCACGAAAAAAACCACAGGGGATTATTACAATCTAAGAATGATACAAAAAAAAGACATGTTTTTGTATTTTTCTATTTTGAAATTTTTTTGTATTTTGTTTTTTTAGACTTTAATCCCTCAAGATAACTGTCTAGGAGATCCATCGTCGGGAAAAGTCCATTTTTTCTGTTTTTCTATTTTTCTATTTTTTCGAAAATAAAATAAAATAAAAAAATAAAAACTACTACAGTACTCAATACTATCCCGGAGTATCCTCAAATAATAAAGGAAGAAGCTAAAAATAACGAAAATAAGAAGCTAGAAATTAAAAATATAAGAAGCTAATATGTTTACTAATCTATTCCTACTATGCACAATGAGTGTAGACATGTAATTTTTGACCCTCCCCAAAGTTTACACCTTTTTGATGCTTATATATTTCTTTTAGTTCTAATATTGATACTTTGCATATAGTTAACCTTTTAGCTCTATTTTCTCGTAAAATAAAAACTACAAAAATATTTTCCTCCATTTTAGCTAATAGGTACTTTGTTTAGTTGCTTTTAGTTTATATTACCTTTCAAGAAATTGGAAAATACTAATATAGTTGTTTTGTTTTATCACTTCCTTCTCCTCTTTCTAAAGGTTCTCAAGGGGAAATCATGGTTTGTGTCTTATGCTAGATTGGATATACAACAATGTCAGGGAGTACTAAGTGGAAGCTTGAAAAGAAAAAATAAAGTGAAAGTGGTCTTTGGGCTTCAATTTAATGCTATTCACTCTCAAACACACGTTTTAATTTTCAAAGCCTCTTTCCATTTTCTTATTCCAGTTTTCTCTACCCTTTGCTATATTTTTGAGTTCTGATCAAAATAGAGGGAAAGACTCGATTCCAAATCAATCAAGGCAGTGCGTTTTCGCTCGAGGTTACGGATCCGAGGTCCGGCCGCGGTTCAGTCGTAGTTTAATTCGAGTTCACTGCTGCTCTAACAATTGGAGCGGATCATTTGCTGTTCGTCTTGCTGGAAATTCTAATTAAAATTGGAGAAGTTTTTACTTTAATTGAGGCCCATCCTTTCCTTGCTCTTCACTTGATCTAGATCTACCTCACTTGAGTGTTATGTGCTTGCTTTCAATTCTTACTTTAATTGGCCTTTTTTGATGATTAATTGAAATGAATACTGTTTGTTTGTTCTCTATTTGTAATCCGCTTCATTTGGTTTGGTTTGGTTGCTGAACTTCTTTTTGATCCATAATTTCCCAATTCGCTAAATCCTTAATAATGTGATATGACCTAGTGACTAAATTGGATCTGAAAAGCTATGCGGACTATATGATTTATTTGTGAGTTGATGTCGGGGAATTAAATTGGAAGTTAAAAAATGAATTTGTTATCATTTGGTTACTAATGGAAACATTTGTGTTTTTGGAGTGTTTTGAACATCACTGTACAATGAAAAATTGGCATAGCTTCATGAAAGAAATTTGATTAGAAACATAGATGGCATGGGTTGGGCAAAAGCAAAACAAATGTGGTTTGGCACCAAAATTGAAGATAAGCTTGGGGTTATCATGTTATTATTTTATTTACCTTTTTTCACATCCCCGATAGACGTATGCATGTTTAGGCCGACCACGTTTCGGTAGGTAAGCCTTAAGATTTTTTTTAATTTTGGTTTTGAGGTAAGAGGTTGCCCCTAATTTATCCGGGGAATGCCCAAAGGATTTGTATATATTTTATTATCCGGGGTATGCCCCGAGGTACATGTAAATGAAGGACGGAGATTGGATGATGTGAGGAAGCATAGAATAGAACTTTACTATTTTATTTTTTTATCTCTTTTTTTAGGTGGGACGACCTCTAGCCTCTTGTGTGTTTATTTTATTTTTGTGTCTGCCTCAAATAGAATATCCTTTAAAGCTAACTTGATCATGTGCGCAACCGTACTAGTTACGGATCTTGGGGAGTGTCTAACACCTTCTTCCCGAGTCAAATGAACCCCCTTACCCGAATCTATAGTGCGGACTTATTTTGGAGTCCAAAGTATTTTAAAAGGAAAATCATTTTTAAAAAACAATGACCTGGCACACCAAAACCAATGTCAGGTGGCGACTTTGAGTTATTTCTTTTTGAACACAATTTTTGTCACTTTTTAATTAAAAACCCTTTCGAGCTTTGTGAAATCTCTTTATTAATTTAAGGGGGTTGGCTAGTTGGTTATAAAGGGGTGTGACAATAAGAGTTACCCACCTCACACTTAAAATATACAGTGTCCCCAATGCATAATTAAAGTAGAAAGGGCGAATAAGAACTCCCTAATCAATCCTCAAGACGATGGCCCTCATTGAAGAAGGCCTGGTTAGCTTCATCCCAATCATCAACATCATCACCCAGATCCACAATAGTGGCATCGACCGCTGGCTCAACCTGTTCCTCGTCACCTTGTACCGAATACTCTGGAGTATTGATATCTTCTTTTGGTGGCACCCCCTGACCCGAAGCTAAACCAACTAATCGTTGTGCCAGTGTGGTGATCGGGAACCGCTCAGTCAACTGAGTCCTCTCCTCTGAAGTAACAGGTCTACCCCCAATCCTCAACTGCAAATCCATCATCCCATACAAATAAGCCAGGACGCTCTCATCGCGAGCCTGACGCTCCATTGTAGTCAATGTCGTACCATCTTCCTCATTTGGCCCACAGATAACAGTAATGTCGGTAGCTCGAGATGTGGCTGGAATCAACATGTCAAACTTGGCCCCCTCATCCACTTGCTATTTACTCAAATATTGTGCAAGCAGATTCATAAAGATTATCCTAGTAAGCGTGCCCTTTTTAGATTGTGCCATCTGACTGCGTATCAACTAGCCCACATTCATTGGCCACCCTTTCATCAAGAAATACACTATACATACTCTCTCTCGGACAACAGCAGAATCATGATCACATGGAAGTAGTCTCGTATTCATCAAACGCAACCACACTTTAGTATTTTTTGTAAACTTCACTTTAGGCAAAGAAGTACGGGTGTTGTACTTTTGTCCTGTGTCCATACTGCATTCGAATTAACACCACACAATTTATGCCTAATATCTCTGTAAGCAGGCCAATAAATAAAGTCACACAACGGACTACATGGGACATTAGGGGCATCCAAAAATCTACATAGTGCACTAGCCGAAATATCAATCAACCTCCCACGAATAAGTACCAATTGCTCAAGGTTCCACCCGGAATAGAACTCACGCACTAAGCTAAAGTTTGCCTCTCCCTGATTTTTAAATACAAAACCCAGTCCTAGTTCATGTATTCTTTCCCAAATCTGAGGGTAACGGGACATCAATTTGTGCTCATTAACTGCAAAATCAGGGAGATATGAGTTTGGGCGACAATTACTGTAAAATGCTCTCCCAGATGGGGGCACACTTTTGATGCCATACTCAAGAGTCACTCTCTCTTGAGGTTGTGCCCCGGTAGAAGAAGAAGTTACTTGCTTTCCTTTACCACTGTGACTACCAGACGTAGCCCCAGCTCTGGTCCTTTTATTTGGTGGTGGACCTGAAGAGGTAGCCTTTTCCTTTGGCGGAGCCTTGGCCTTAGCTGGTGGCTTAGAACTAGCTATTGGAGGAACCATATTGCACGTACCTGTCAATCATACCAATTGTCAATGTAAGCAAACAACAACTATCACAAAAATAAGGTAGGAGTGACCCCACACTTAAAGCTCTAAGATATGCTAATTACTTTAAAAAATAGGCTACTCCGGCTTCGCCTTTATCAAGTAAGTGTATTAGCATCTCAATTTTGGCACTATATATAGCTCATATGTCATTGCCAACTCACTTTATCATTCATAGAGTCACCCCACACTTAGTTTTTCATATCAATCATGCTTACCTAACATAAAACAATTAATCCTAGAGACTCGGGCTATAATTGGGACTAATATCACCAATGAGGAATTTTATCGAACACTTTGTATGCATATGTATCGACCCGACCAGTTGTTTCGAGAGTTGCAGCCATGTTCCTCTATTTACTACTAATTATATGCTTTATAATTGCTATGTGACTTTTCGGGGTAGTTGGTTCGGGTTCGGAGAGATTTTGGAATGAATTGAGACACTTAGTCTCAAGGTTGAAAGCTTAAGTTGAAATGATTGAACGGATATTAAATTATGTGTAAACAACTTCGAAATGGAGTTTTGATAGTTCCCTTAGCTCTGTTGGGTGATCTTGGACTTAAGAGCATGTCTGGATTGTGATTTGGATATCTATAGTGGAATTAGGCTTAAAATGGCGAAATGTGGAATTGGGAAGTTTGACCGAGAATGGACTTTGGGGATACCAGGCTCAGATTGGAGTTTTGGGAGTTGGAGTAGGCCCGCGGTGTCATTTGCGACTTGTGTGCAAAATTTATTGTCAATCAGACGTAATTTGATAGGTTTCAGCATCGCTTTTAGGAGTTGGAATTTCCTTAGTTTCAATAGGCTTGAATTGGGGTGCGATTCGTGATTTTGATGTTGTTTGATGTAATTTGAGGGCTTGAATAAGTTCGTATCATATTTAGGACTTGTTGGTATGGTTAGTTGAGGTCCTGGGGGCCTCGGTATGATTTCGGATGGTTAACAAATCGAAAATGAGACTTAGTGCATTGCTGAAGCTTGGAGTCTGCTGGTGTAATCACACATTCAGAGCTTTGATAGAAGGTGCGAGCTCACAGGTGCGGGCTATGTTATGCAAATGCAATTTTGGAGGGAAGTGTGTAGTGGTCACAGGTGCGGCGAAGGGACCATAGAGGCAGAAATGGAGATGGGAGCTGGATCAACAGAAGCGGGTTGGTGGCTCACATAAGCGACTCCGTAGAAGCAGAAGAGTTATCGCTTTTGCTACATCGCGGAAGAGGGTAAGTGGTCGCAGGTGCGAGAAGACTTGGGCAGTGTATTAAAAATGAGGGTTCTGTGTTTTTCACCATTTTTAACATTTCAAGCTCGGGATTGGGCGACTTTTGAGAATATTTTCGAGGGGATTCATGAGGTTAGTCACTTGTGCTCATTTTTATTAAATAATATTGTTTCCCCGTTGATTTTCCCACCTAGATTGTGTGGTTTTGAGATGTAAATTGGTAGTTTGAGGCAAGGGATTTGGGGATTTTAGCGGTGATTTGGCGTCAAATTTTGGTAAATTTGGTATGGTTAGACCTATATTTGAATGGGCTTTCGAGTTTTGTGACTTTTATTAGATTTGGAGACGTGGGCCTGAGGGTCGGCTATTGAGTTGATGTTTTGAATTTTGATTAAGATTTAGTATTTTCTTATGGAATTTATTCTTTTAGCCTATGTTGATTGTATCGAACTATTTGTGACTAGATTCGAGGCATTCAGAGGTTGTTTCATGAGGCAAGGGTGTGTTGGAGTAGAGGATTGCAAGGCTTAAAGTAAGTAACAATTCTAAAGTTGGTTATGAGGGTATGAAACCCCGTACAACGTGTCTAGTGATTGGTGTTGAGGTGACGCATATACTAGGTGACGGGCGTGTGGGCATGTACCGTAGGAATTTTGACTTGGTCCATTCCATTGAACTGTATAGATGAATAAGTTGTTGTTAACCGTAAATTCTTCATGTGTTATAGAAATTGAGCTGCAAATCCTGTTAGAAATCATGTTTAGTCCATGTGTTGTTACTGTAGGGACTCTCATAGGTCGTATATATGTTAAATTATCTACTAATTATTGTTTTGTACTCAGTATTAGTTTTATTTGCATATCATATCTCAGTCTCTATTGTTCTTTGTTGACATAATATATAATTTCTGTTTGAGCCGATTTTTGTGATTACTAAGAGCCTGAGAGACTGGAGAGGTTGATGACTGAGTGAGGCCCAGGGCCTGATTTTGAGGATATTTATGGGATTGGGTTGCACGCTGCAACATATTTCATTGATTTATGCTATGAAAGGCTTGTTATAGAGCTTGGGCTGAATAATCCCCTCCCGAGTCTGTACATACTCCCAGTGAGCGCTTGTACCTACTGAGTGCGAGTCGAGTGCCGAGCGACTAAGAGGAATGAGTGACTGTAAGTTTGAAGTGTATGGGAGGACTGAGTCATTGTTGCTTTGAGATTATGCAGTTGATTCAATTACTGTTGTACTCCAGCTAGCATATATCATTGTCATGACAATTGTAAAAGACATTATTATCCTGTTTCCACTAAACTTGACATGAATTAACTGACTTGGCCTTAATTGTCGAACTTGAAAGCATGCCTACCTTCCCGTGTTGTAATTTCTATAATTGTAATATATTCGTGAAGCTCATCACTACTTTCAATCCATTATTTAGTCTTGTTACTTACTGAGTTGGTTGTACTCACGTTATACCCTGCACTTCATGTGCATCCAGGTGTTTTTGGACACGGTGGGTGTTGATTCTTGCACACCTTGATTGTTTGGACATTCCAAGGTAGCTTCCTGGTGTTCGTAGACCTTGTCTTTCTTTCCATATCTTTCAGCTTCTTATGTTATTAGTTTTAGTCTTCAGAGACAGTATTTTTGTACTTTTGTTGTATAGACGCTCATGTACTCTATGATACCCCAATTCTTTGGGGAACTTCTGTATTGAGTATTGTGTTTTCTATCCTATTTATGAGAAATTTTATTATTTAAACTACTTTAACTCATTTTTTGTTCAAAGTATTAGAAATATTTGGAAGTGTCGGCTTGCCTAGTACCACGTTAGGCGCCGTTACAACTGGTTAGGTTTTGGTGTGTGACAAGTTGGTATCAGAGCCTAGGTTACGTAGGTCTCACGAGTCATGGGTAGGTTTAGTAGAGTCTTACGGATCAGTACGGAGATGTTTGTACTAATTTTCGAGAGGCTGCCCAACACTTCGAAAACTTCACATTCTTGTATTCTTGTAGTGCGGATTTGTTGGTTTCGGTAACTAAACTTTGGTTATCCTATTCTCTCACAGATGGTGAGGACACATGCTATTGGACAGGACGAACAACCACTAGTAACAACAACTAGGGCCGCGAGAGGCTGAGGTCGTGGTAGGGCCCAAAGTGCAACTTGTACAACAGTTGGAGCAACACCTACAGATCCGCCAGTTGCCCCAGCTCAGGAGCAAGTTCCAAATGTGGATGGGCCAGTAGGGCAAGCTCAGGCACCTTCTGTGCCTATTGTGATTCCAGGCCTTCAGGAGGCTTTGGCTGAGATTTTGAATGTGTGCACTGGCCTTGCTCAGACGGTCTCAGTTCCGGCCGCAACAACCACTTCTTAGGCCTGGAGAAGTACTCAAACTCTTATTGCTTGTACTCTAGAGCAGGTGATGCAGGTACTTCAGATGCTGGGGGGACGACCAGCTCAGCCAGTTGTAGCTATTCAGGCCTACGTGGTTCCCATTATGACTGATGATGAGTAGAGGAGACTCGAGAGATTTGGGAGGCTTCAGCCTCCATCATTTAGCGGGGCTGAGTTAGAGGTTCCCAAGGCTTCTTAGATTAGTGCCAGTGAATACTTCGCATGGCAAGTATTCTAGAGACTAGTGGGGTCTCATTCCCTACTTTTCAGTTTACTATAGCTTCCTTCAAATGGTGGGAGGCTTATGAGAGGCGCAAGCTAGTCGGTGCAACACCACTTTCATGGCAGGAGTTCTACGTAATCTTCTTGGAGAAGTTCATGCAGCAGTCTCGCAGGGAGGAGCTGCGCAAAAATAGTTTGAGAAGATACGTCAAGAGGGCATGTCTGTGACTCAGTACGATAGGAGGTTTTCAAAGTTGGCTCGTCACGTAGTTTGGTTGGTTCACACTGATAGGGAGAGGATTAGGAGGTTCATTGATGGTATGACATATCAGATGTAGTTGCTTATGACTCAGGAGATGGTATTTGGTGCTACTTTCGACGAAGTGGTTGATATTGCTCGGCAGATAAAGATGGTCCATAGCTAGGAGCGTGGGGAGAGGGAGGCCAAGAAGCCTCATGGATTGGGTGGTTTCAGTGGTGTTCCTTCTGGGGGTCAATTCTACCACAACAGGGGTCGTCCTTATACGTATGCTCAAATGGTTCGTCCAGTTCAAAGTGGTGCATTATCCAGCCATGGTTCATACAGTGCTCATTAGGGTCAGTCATCTTTTAGTGCCTTTCCAGCTCAAAATTTGTCTTGTGCTACATTGGTTTAGGGTTCATCTATGTTTGGTCCTTCTAATAGTTATCCCGATGCTCGGGGCTCTTTTCTATCCCCACCACCAGCATTGGGGATTTTCTTCGGGTGCAAGGAGTTTGGTATATGTGGAGGCAGTGTCCTCGTCGCTCGGGTGGTCTAGTGCAGCAGAGGAGTCAGGCTGCGACTTCTGTACCAATTATTTCACCACCTGCCTAGCCAGCTCGGGGTAGGGCCTAGTCAGCTAGAGGTAGCGCGAGAGGGGGATGCCGATCAGGTGGAGGTCAGGCCTGATTCTATGCTATTCCTGCCAGGACAAATATTGTTGCTTCAAATGCAGTGATCATAGGTATTGTCTCAATATGTCACATGGATGCTTCTGTATTATTTAACCCTGGTTCCACTTATTTGTATGTATTATCGTATTTTGCTCATTATCTAGATATACCTCAAGAGTCCTTAGTTTCATCTCTTTTTGTATCTACGCCACTAGGCGATACTATTATTATGGACCGTGTATATCGGTCAGGTGTAGTGACTATTGGGGGATTGGAGACTAGAGTTGATCTCTTGTTGCTTAGTATGGTTGATTTCGACGTGATCTTGGGTATGGATTAGTTGTCTCCATGTCATGCTATGCTGGATTATCACGCTAAGACCGTGACGTTGGCAATGTTAGAGTTGCTAAGGATCGAGTCGAGAGGTTCTCTAGATTATATTCCTAGTAGAGTAGTTTCATATTTGAAGGCCCAAAAGATGATTGGGAAGGGATGTCTGTATTATTTGGCCTTTGTGAGGGATGTTGGTGCTGATACTCATACTATTGAGTCTGTTCTGGTGGTGCGATATTTCCTGGATGTGTTTCCTGCAGAGCTGCCGGGCATGCCGCACGACAGGGATATTGACTTTGGTATTGGCTTGGTGCGGGGCACCCAGCCCATTTCTATTCCTCCGTATCGTATGACACCAGTTTAGTTGAAGGAAATGAAAGAGAAACTTCAAGAACTTCTTGATGAGTGGTTTATTAGGCCTAATGTATTGTCTTCGGGTGCCCCAGTTCTGTTTGTGAAGAAGAACTATGGTACGATGCAGATATGCATCGAGTATAGGTAGTTGAACAAAGTTACAATCAAGAACAAGTATCCTTTGCCGCGTATTGATTATCTATTTGACCAGCTTCAGGGAGCGAGGGTGTTCTCTAAGATTGATTTGAGGTCTAGGTATCACCATTTAAAGATTCAGGACTTGTATATCCTAAAGACAATATTTAGGAACCGTTATGGTCATTATGAGTTCTTTGTGATGTCTTTTGGGCTGACCAATGCCCCAACAACATTCATGTATCTGATGAACAATGTATTTCAGCATTACTCGGCTCGTTTGTCATAGTATTCATTGATGATATCCTGGTGTACTCTCGGTAGATAGGAGGAGCATGCCTAGCATTTGAGGATTGTGTTGCAATGGTTGAAAGAGGAGAAGTTTTATGCCAAGTTCTCCAAATGTGATTTTTGGCTTAGTTTAGTGGCATTCTTAGGGAACATGGTGTATAGTAAGGGGATTCCGGTAGATCCAAAGAAGATAGAGGCGGTTTCGAGTTGGCCCAGATCGTCCCCAGCTACAGAGATTTGGAGCTTTCTTGGTTTGCCCGGTTATTATTGTCGCTTCATGGAGTGTTTCTCATCTATTGCATCTCCTTTGACCAAATTGACCTAAAATGGTGCTCTTTTTAGGTGGTTGGATGAGTGTGAGGAGAGCTTTCAGAAGCTCGAGACTACCTTGACCACGACTCCAATTCTAGTTTTGCCTTCAGCTTCAGGCTCTTATAAAGTGTATTGTGATGCTTCTCCGATTGATATTTGGTATGTGTTGATGCAGGAAGGTAGAGTGATTGTTTGTGCTTAACGCTAGTTGAAGCCCCATGAGAAGAACTACCCTGTTTATGATTTGGAGTTCGCTACCATCGTTCATGCATTGAAGATTTGGAGGCATTATCTCCATGATGTGTCTTGTGAGGTATTTATAGATCATCAGAGTCTCCATCACTTTTCCAAACAAAACGATCTAAATTTAAGACAATGTAGATGGTTGGAGCTGCTAAAAGACCATGATATTACGATTCTGTATCATCCCTGGAAAGGCCAATGTGGTGGCCGATGCCTTGAGTAGAAAGGCCGTGAGTATGGATAGCCTTAAATTCATTCATGTTGGTAAGAGACATCTTGCAGTTGATGTTCAGGCCTTGGCCTACCAGTTCATGAGATTAAATGTTTCGG
The DNA here is from genome assembly GCF_000715075.1 of Nicotiana tabacum. Classification (NCBI taxonomy): domain Eukaryota; kingdom Viridiplantae; phylum Streptophyta; class Magnoliopsida; order Solanales; family Solanaceae; genus Nicotiana; species Nicotiana tabacum. Next base: position 224,174,845 of record NC_134101.1, read on the forward strand.
AGCCTAGTCGGGTTTTAACTTGTGTGGTTTCTTGGTCTTACTTATATGTTCACATCAGAGAGAGCCAATATGATGATCCTCATTTTCTTGTCCTTTAGGACAAGGTTCAGCATGGTGATGCTAGAGATGTTAATATTGGGGATGATGGCTTATTGAGGATGCAAGGCCGGATATGTGTGCCCAATGTAGATGGATTATGTGAGTTGATTCTTGAGCAAACCTACAGTTCACAGTATTCCATCCATCCGGGGGCCACGAAGATGTACCAGGACTTGAGGCAACACTATTGGTGGAGAAGAATGAAGAAGGATACAGTGGGGTTTGTAGCTCGGTGCCTAAACTATCAGCAGGTGAAGTATGAGCATCAAAGACAGGGTATATTGCTTTAGAGGCTTGAGATTCCACAATAGAAATGGGAGCAGATTACCATGGATTTTATAGTTGGGCTCCCACGGACTTCGAGGAAGTGAGATGTTATTTGGGTGATTGTGGATCGGCTGACGAAGTCCGCACACTTCATTCCAATTGGTATTACTTATTATTTGGAGTGGTTGGCTGAGACTTACATCCACGAGATTGTTTGCCTTCGCGGTGTGCCAGTGTTCATCATTTTAGACCGGGGCATACAGTTTACCTCGTAGTTTCGGAGAGCAATGCAACGAGAGTTGGACACCCAGGTTGAGTTGAGCACTACATTTCACCCTCAGACGGACAGATAGTTTGAGCGCACTATTCAGATATTAGAGGACATGCTAGGCATTTTTGTCATTGATTTTGGGGGTTTATGGGATCAGTTTCTGCCGCTCATGGAGTTTATCTACAACAACAGCTACCAATCAAGCATTCAGATGGCTATATATGAGGCTTTGTATGGGAGACAGTGTTGATCTACGGTGGGTTGGTTTGGGCCGGGTGAGGCTAGGCTATTGGGTACTGACTTGATTCAAGATGCTTTGAATAAGGTTAAATTGATTTAGGATCGGCTTTGCATGGCGCAATCTTGGCAGAAGAGTTACACCAATAGGAAGGTTCATGATGTTTCTTACATGGTTGGCGAGAAGGTACTGCTCAAGGTTTTACCCATAAAGGGTGTTATGAAGTTCTGGAAGAAGGGCAAGTTGAGCCCTCGGTATATTGGGCCGTTTGAGGTGCTTCAATGGATTGAGTAGGTGGCTTACAAGCTTGCCTAGCCACCTAGTCTGTCGAGTGTGCATCCAGTATTTCATATTTATATGATCCAGAAGTATGTTGGTGATCCGTATTATGTTTTGGATTTTAGCACGGTTCGGTTAGATGGTGATTTGACTTACGATGTGGAGCCGGTGGCCATTTTGGGTCGTCGGGTTAGAAAGTTGAGGTCAAAGGATATAGCTTCAGTGAAAGTGCAGTGAAGAGGTCGGCGAGTTAAGGAGGCTACTTGGAAGAACGAGCAGGAGGTGCGGAGCTGATATCCACACCTATTTGAGACTCCAGGTATGTTTCTAGACCCATTCAAGGATGAAAGTTTGTTTAAGAGGGGGAGGATGTAATGACCCGGCCAGTCATTTCGAGAGTTATAGCCCTGTTTCCCCATTTACTGCTCATTTTATGCTTTATAGCTTCTATGTGACTTGTCGGGGCAGTTGGTGTGGGTCCGGAGATATTTTGGAATGAATTGAGACATTTAGTCTCAAGGTTGAAAGCTTAATTTGAAGTGGTTGACCAGATGTTAACTTATGTGTAACCGACTCCTGAATGGAGTTTTGATGGTTACGTTAGCTCTGTTGAGTGATCTTGGACTTAGGAGCATGTCCGGATTATGATTTGGAAGTCCATAGTGGAATTAGGCTTAAAATGACAAAATGTGGAATTTGAAAGTTTGAACAAGAGTGGACTTTGTAGATACCGAGCTTAGATTGGAGTTTCGGGAGTTGTAGTAGGTCCGTGGTGTCGTTGGCGACATGTGCAAAATTTGGGGTCAATCAGACATGATTTGATAGGTTTCAGCATCATTTGTAGAATTTGGAATTTCCTTAGTTTCTATAGGTTTGAATTGGGGTGCGATTCATGTTTTTGACGTTATTTGATTTGATTTGAGGGTTTGACTAAGTTCGTATCGTGTTTTAGGACTTGTTGGTATGTTTAGTTGAGGTCTCGGGGGCCTCGGGTTGATTTCAGAAGGTTAATAGATAAAAAATAAGACTTAGTGCATTGTTGAAGCTCGGAGTCTACTGGTGTAATCGCACCAGTAGAGCTTTGATCGCATGTTCGATCTCGCATGTGCAGGCTGTGTTGCACAGATGCGATTTTGGACGGGAGTGTGAAGTGGTAGCAGGTGCGAGGGAATTACCGCACCTGTGTAGCCGTAGGTGCGAAGGAATTACCGCACCTGTGTGGCCGCAGGTGCGACGATGGGAGCACAGAAGCAGAAATGGAGATGAGAGCTGGGTCCATAGAAGTGGCTTGGTGGTCGCAGGAGCCGAAGCATGGGCCACAAAAGTGGAGGAAACCGCAGAAGCAGAAGAGTGGTCGCTTCTGCGATACCGCAGAAGCGGATAAGTGGCCGCAGGTGCGAGAAAACATGGTAGTGTATTAAAAATGAGGGTTCCATGTTGTTTTTTTACCATTTTTAACATTTCAAGCTCAGGATTGGGCGACTTTAGAATATTTCCGAGGGGATTCTTGAGGTAAGTCACTGTGCTCATTTTTATTCAATAATCTTGTTTCCCCATTGATATTTCCACCTAGATTGTGTGGTTTTGAGGTGTAAATTAGGAGTTTGAGGCTAGGGATTTAGAGAGTTTGATTGGGAGATTTGAGTGGCAATATGGTGTTGGATTTTGGTAAATTTGGTATGCTTGGACTCGTTGTTAAATGGCCTTTCGGTTTTGTGACTTTTATCAGATTTTGAGACATGTGCCGGGTGGGTGGGGGGGGGGGAAACTCTTGAATTGACCTTTTGACTTTTGATTAAGAGTTAGTATTTTCTTATAGAATTGATTATTTTAGCCCATGTTGATTGAATCTAACTATTTGTGACTAGATTCGAGGCATTTGGAGGCCGTTTCATGAGGCAGGGGTGTGTTAGGAGTAGAGGATTGCACGACTTAAGGTAAGTAACAATTTTAAATTTAGTTCTGATGGTATAAAATCCCATACTACGTGTCTTGTGATTGGTTTTGAGGTGACACACATGCTAGGTGACGGGCGTGTGGGCGTGTATCGTAGGAATTTTGATTTGGTCCATTCCATGGAGCTGTATAGATGAATAATCTGTTGTTATCTGTAAATTCTTCATGTGATTGACAAATTGAGCTACAAATCCTGTTAGAAATAATGTTTAGGCCATGCATTGGTATTGTAGGGTCTCTCAGAGGTAGTGTACATGTTAAATTATCCACTAACTGTTGTTTTGTACTCAGTCTCAGTTTTACTTGCATATCATATCTCAGTCTCTATTGTTCATTGTTGATACATTATATCATTTATGTTTGAGCTGATTTTTATGATTACTGAGAGCCTTAGAGACTGGAGATGTTGATGACTAAGCGAGGCCGAGCACTTGATTGTGAGTATATTTATGGGATCGGGCTGCAACATGTTTCATTGATTTATGCCATGAAATTCTTTTTATAATGCTTGGGCTGAAGGAGCCCTTCCCTCGTCTATACACACCCCCCCAGTGAGCACATGTACCTACTGAGTGTGAGTGCGAAGTGCCGAGCTACTGAGTGGAATGAGTGACTGTGAGGTTGGAGTGTATGGGAGGACTGAATGACTGTTGCTCTAAGATTATTCATTTAATTCCATTACTGTTGTACTTCAACTGGCATATATCACTGTCATGAAGTTTCTAAAAGATATTATATCCTATTTCAACAGAACTGGACATGAATTAACTGCTTTGGCCTTAAGTGCCAAACTTCAAAGCATGCCTATCTTCCCATGTTGTAATTTCTATAATTGAACTATATCCATGAAGCTCGTCACTACTTTCAGCCCATTATTTAGTCTTGTTACTTATTGAGTTGGTTGTACATACGCTACACCCTACCTTTCGTGTGCAGATCCAGGTGTTTATGGACACAGTGGGTGTTGATTTCTTGCACAGCTTGAGCGTACTTGTGTTGTATAGACGCTCATGTACTCTGTGACACCCCGATTTTTGGGGAACTTCCGCATTGAGTTTTGGGTTTTCTATCCTATTTATGAGAACTTTTATTATTTAAACTACTTTAACTCATTTTCTGTTCAAGGTGTTTGAAATATTTTGAAGTGTGGGCTTACTTAGTACCACGTTTGGCGCCATCATGACAGGCTAGATTTTGGTTCATGACAGCATTATTTGTGTGTGAGTTTCTTTATTGTGAAGGAATTCTCCAACCTCCCAAATTGTCTTGGAAATCGAGTGTGAAACACTCATTACAACAATCAAAAGATAACATATGGGGTAATTGGGCTTGGAAATTATTTTAGCACAATTGCACCATTGCTGTACCTTGTAGAGCATATCACCCAACGCTATAATTTACATAGAAAAAGAAAGAAAGGAGGAGAGATATAAGACTATACCTGGTGGTTGAGAGAGTGGCGAGGTAGTTAAGTGAGATTATGTTAATGCGTATGTGTGTGTTTGATGTTAAATATAGGGTTATTGTAATTGGGTTGGAGGATTTAAAAGAGAAACTACAAAATAAATTAAACACTTACCTGGGCCTTGGCGCAAGGCAACGTGAGGAGCGGCAAGAATTTCATGCGAGGTGCCATCAGGCATGATAAAGTTACTGTGCTGGACATAGCCAGGCGGTTTGAGGGGCGATGTCCAAGCTTCACGAGGCAGCAACAGGCGCTAATAGCTGCGCACTAGACCCTGCGAGCCATCGGGTGGGGCAATGAAAAAATAGCACAGGGCGGGGTATGGGGCCCTGTACCTTTGTGATAAGCAATGCGAGGTACGCTTAGATTACGTATTCGGCTTTGTCCCACAATTTCTATAACTCCACTTGGGAACACTTGCACAACTCTAAATGGTCCCGACAATCTAGATTTCAGCTTACCCAGAAATAATCTCAATCTTGAGTTGTATAACAACACTAGATCTCTGGGTTTGAAGCTCCTATCTAGAACGTGCTTATCATGTATCTTCATCCTTTCTTTATACAATCTCGTACTCTCGAATGCCTGGAACCGAAACTCCTCAAGTTCATGTAACTCTGTAACTCTACTTGTGCCTATTGTTTCCATATCCAAATTCAACTGCTACAGTGCCCATAAGGCTTTATGCTCGAGCTCCACCGGAAGATTGCATGCTTTTCCAAATACCAACTTGTACAGAGACATACCAATTGGAGTTTTAAGTGTTGTGATGTAAGACCATAACACATCATCCAACTTCCTTGCCGAATCAGTCCGAGTTGCATTTAGTTTCTTGGTTAGGACAATTTTGATTTCCCTGTTGGACACTTCCACTTGCCCGCTCGTTTGCGGGTGGTAAGGTGTGGCAACCTTATGGAAAACTACATACTTTTCTAACAGCCTTACGAACGCTATATTGTAGAAATGGGTTCAATCATCACTGATTATATCTCTCGAAGTGACAAACCGTGTGAAAATATTTTTTCTTAGAAATTCTATCACTCTCTTGGCATCATTTATTGGAAGAGCCAATGCTTCAACCCGTTTGGAAACATAGTCAACTGCTACGAATATGTACTTGTTACCATACGAGCTGACAAATGGTCCCATAAAATCAATCCCCCACACGTCAAACACTTCCACCTCTTGAATGGTAGTCATTGACATCTCATGACAACGAGATATATTGCTGGTTCATTGTCACTCATCACAAATTTTCACACAGGCATGGGCATCCTTGTATAGAGATGGCCAATACAAACCCAAATCCAACACCTTCGTTGCTATCTGAATTCCTCCAAAGTGCCTACCATATGGTGAAGCGTTGCAAGCCTGCAAAACAAAAGATTGATCTTTCTCGGGGATACACCTCCGGATCATGTTATCCACATATATTTTAAAAAGTAAAGGTTCATTCCAGTAATAAGACCGACAACCACGAAAGAACTTTTTCTTTTGAATCGAAGAGAGTTCATAAGGTACAATACCGCTTGCCAAATAGTTAGCAATATCAGCATACCAAGGCGTCTCCTTCATTGCCACTGCTAGTAATTGTTCATCCGGGAATGTATCTATTATATCTTCAACCTCTACTTTCTTTTTATATCCGGGAATATCTCTGTTATATCTTCAATCTCTACTTTTTTTTCAGCTCCCTCCAACCTTGAGAGGTAGTCTGCCACTTGGTTCTCCTTTCCTTTCCTATCGTGGATCTCCAAATCGAATTCTTGTAGCAAAAAAACCTACCAGATCAAGTGAGACTTTGACTCCTTCTTTGCTATCAAGTACCTAAGTATTGCATGGTCCGTATAAATAATCACTTTTGAACCAATCAAATAAAACCTAAATTTGTCGAATGCAAACACCACAGCCAACATCTCTTTCTCAGTCACGGTATAACTGAGTTGTGCACCGTTTAGCATTTTCCTTGTATAGTAAATTTGATGCACCATTTTGTCCTTTTACTACCCAAACCTGCTCCTATAGCTAAGTCACTCGCATCACATATGAGCTCAAATAGATGCTCCCAGTCGGGTGCTATGATGATTGGTGCAGTCACCAGTCTCTTCTTCTGCTCCTCAAATGCTAACTTGCAATCATCAGAAAACACAAAGGGGTGATCCTTTTCAAGCAGTTTGCATAAGGGATTAGCTATTTTAGAGAAATCGTTTATAAATCGCCTGTAGAAACCGGTGTGCCCAAGGAAACATCTTACTGCCTTGACTAAAGTGGATGGTGGCAGCTTCTCTATCATGTCAACCTTAGAATGGTCAACCTCAATACCTTTACTTGACACTCGATGTCCCTTCTTGTACTATAAAATGGCACTTCTCCTAGTTCAGCACCAGGTTTGTCTCCACACACAACTTTTCAACACTCTTCTCAAATTGTGAAGATAGTCATCGAATGAATTCCCCACAACTGAAAAATCATCCATAAAGACTTCCATAATATCTTCAACCATATCAGTGAAAATGACAAACATACACCTCTGGAAAGTGGTCGGTGCATTGCATAGGCCAAACGACATTCTCTTAAAGGAAAAAATGCCATACAGACAAGTAAATGACATTTTCTCTCTATCCTCAAGGGCTATTGTGATCTGATTTTACCCCGAATATCCATCCAAAAAGCAAAAGTGAGACCTCCCTGCCAACCTATCCAATATTTGGTCAATGAATGGAAGGGGAAAATAGTCTTTCCGAGTGGCCATGTTCAATATTCTGTAATCCATGCAAATTCTCCAACCCGTGACTGTACGAGTATAGATCAACTCATTATTCTCATTCTATAAAATAGTCAATCCACCTTTCTTCGGATCATATTGGACTGGGCTTACCCAGACTTTATCCGAAATTAGGAAGATAATGCCCGCATCCAACCACTTAATCACTTCCTTCTTTACCATTTCCTTCATATTAGGGTTCAACCTTCTTTGATGTTCCCTTGAAGGTTTGTGCCCCTCTTCCAAGAGAATCTTGTGCATGAAAAAGGCCGGGCTGATACCCTTAATGTCTTGTTTGGCCCATCCAATAGCAGTCTTACATTCTTGTAACACCTGTAGGATGTGTTCTACCTGTACAGCTAACAAACTAGATGAGATTATAATAGGTAAAATAGAGTTAGGCCCTAAGAAAGCATACCCGAGGCGAGTTGGAAGCGGTTTAAGGTCTAACTATGGTGGTTCTACTATCGGTAGCTTTGCAGGTGATGTTTATCTTTCTTCTAAGTATAGTAGCTCAAATTGAGGTTTCCTTTTCCAGAACCCTTGCCTTTTGAGAGCCATGATCCACTTTGCAAAATTTTCATTATCCACTTCGTTCAAATTTATCAAACAATTTTTTGATGGGTCTCTAACATTAAGAGTCTCATCCACCTCTTGTAGTATCACATCAACGGCCTCCACTAGCGAACAATTTGCAAATTTATTGGGCCTCCTCATAAACTGTTGAACATTGAATATTATTTCTTCTTTATTCAACCTCATTTTCAACTCTCTAGTCTCACAATTAACCAATGCTCTTCTAGTGGCTAAAAACGGCCTTCCCAAAATTATGAGTATTTCTTCGTCAACCTAGAAATCAAGAATCACAAAATCAGCAGGAAATACAAACTTCCCCACTTGGACGATCACATCATCCAGGATTCATGTTGGCTTTTTCACTGTGCGATTAGCCAGTTACAACAACATTGAGGTTGGCCTAGCTCTGCCAATGGCTAACTTTGTGTAGATTGCTAAGGGCATCAAGTTAATACTGGCTCCCAAGTCGCAAAATGCTTTAGTAAAAGCATAACTTCCAATTGTACATGGGATAGTGAAACTATCGGGATTAAACACATTTTGAGTCATAGGTCTTGTCACTACCACAATACAAGTTTGTGCCAGAGTTACAGTAGATAGGTCCTGGAATTCAAACTATTAAGATATCAAATCCTTCATCATTTTCGCATAGCCTGGCATTTCCCTCAAAGTATCCATCAGTGGAATATTTAATTGAATTTGTTAAAGCATTTCCATGAATTTCCTATATTGATCATCTTTCTTTTGCTTTGCCAAACTTTGAGGGAATGGTGATGGAATTAGCTTTTGCCCATGACTTTGTGTCTTTTCCACTACCTATTCTGGAGTTGTTCAATTTTCTTCTCTTTGCCTTTGTCAACTTGCGCTTGTTCAATTACAACCTCTTTGAGCTCCGTCGACTCATCGATGTCGAATGGCACTGGAGTAAGTGGCTCTATGTATTTATTAGATTTAGCAAATTCTTGCTTTCTGTCCAAATCCCTTCCATTCTTAAGACTCACTACCATTAACAGATTCAGGTTCTGCTCTTTTGGATTAATGTTTGTGTCTGCAGGCAACGTTTCTTGTGGGCGATTATTTAAATCCATGGACAACATGCCTAACTAAGTTTCAACACCTTTAATAGTCGAATCATGTGCGACTAACTTTTCTTGCATCCTTCTATTTGTCCCAATGATTTGTTGCAGCATGCCCTTGATTTCTATTATATAGCTGTCGTCTTGTCTGGTCACCTACTGTTGATGAGGCTGTTGGTAAGCCAACTGTTATTGGGGTTGTTGATTGTAACCCTGCTTCCTTTGATAGGGCACAACTTGGACTTGTGGTCGTTCTCCCCCAGGATTGCTATTGTACTGTTGTTGGGTTAGTCTGTACTGCTGATTTTAAGGTCCCCATTACTGTCCACCATGCTTTTAACCCCCAAAATTATTTATAAAATTCATGACTTCTCTGAAGCCCTAGTTACTCTCCACTCCATGAGCAAACATACGATTGATTTATGCAGGGAGTGCATAGGTCTCCATTTGTTGTGTCAATAATATGAACTTGTTTCGTGCCCATCGCATCAAATTTCTTTGTCAACAAGCTCATCTGGGTCATGAGAGTGGCTATGTTTTCTGCATTTGTATTTTTTGGGTCAAGAGAAACAAAATGCACTATTAAAGTGAGTGTTGTATTCATCATCCAGCTTGGATTTTAAGCCATCTTGTCAAGAAGAATCTTACACTCAATGAATAATTTGCTCAAGAATGCACCCTCGGCTGAAGTATCTACATTGGCCTTCAAGCTGTCAGCCTAACATATATAGAATCTCTGTCCTAGCATCTGATCCGAGATGACATGGTGTGGACACTTTGCCAATATGTCCTTAAACTATTCCCAAGTTTCTTGCAAAGTTTCAGTTAGTTTCTGCATGAACTGCAATATCACATCAATTCGCCTTGCTGTCTTATTAGGTGGATAAAACTTGTTTAAGAAGTGCTTGACTAGTTCCTCCCATGTAGCAATAGATATTATTGGGAGCAAATTCATCCACATTTGAGCCTCCCCAGGCACTGAGAATGGAAACAATAAACAATCTGATTGCTTCGGGTGTCATATTCGGTTGTCTTTGAGTGACACAAATTGACAGGAAATTCTTGAGATGTTGATGTAGGTCTTCGATGTAAAACCCGAAGAACAACCCTTTGTTTTGCAGCAAGTGCAACATGTTGTTTGTAATTTGAAAAGTCTCATCTTGTATCAGAGGGACTGCAATTGCAGTTGCCATATTGTCAGTAGTTGGTTGTGCCCAATCATATAGAACAGCCTCCGGCACTAGGGGTGCTACCACTCTGATGTTTGTGTCAACTTGATTATTTATATTGTTCCCATTGATGTTCTCGACGTCACCCATTTTAATTTTTGATTTGTTCATTCTGTTTAGCTGTTTACCCTTCTTCTTAGCCCGATTCAATGTACTAAATGCTTTCTCGGGATCTGAGAGATCTTTAAATAGTTCACCAGTTCTCAAGGAATTTCTAGGCGTGCACCTGAGGCACAGAAGAATTCAAACGTGAAAATTTCAGTGAAAATATTTTTAGCACCACAGAAAATTGATCTAAACTAAAAATTCTAGCAATTCTTTCAAGTTGTAACGAATAACACCGTTAGTTCCCCGGCGACAGCGCCAAAATTTGATCATGTCCAACTATGCTTTATAAAAAGGACTAAGCAGTCGCTGAAAATATAAGCTGATTCAAGAGTTCGGATTCGAATCCCATAGGGAACTAATGATTGTCACACCTCCTTTTTTACTTACAACCCGTAAAGGGTATAAATACAAGGGAGTTTTTCCAATTAAAGGATAATCGAAATGGGGTTAATTATTGAAATTCAGAGTCGCCACCTGGGAGATTTATGGTGTCCCAAGTCACCGGTTTAGAATCTCGAATCGAGAAAAGATTGACTCTGTTTAACAGTCCGCGAACCAGAAATCCGGGTAAGGAATTCTGTTAACCTGGAAGAAGGTGTTAGGCACTCCCGAGTTCGTGGTTCTAGCACGGTCGCTTTGATAATACTTGGCTTATTAAATTGTCTAATTACTCATTTTAGAACCTCTGTGCATTTACTTTTTACCGCTTTTTAATTAAGAAGATTATATTGAAACAGGTCACGCGCACGTGTACCCATTTATTTGGTGCGTTAGAAATCATGTCACGCGAACGTGTCCACAATTAGTAATGCTTTATTATTATTAAGAAAAATTAGTCGAAGTTGCGCGAAAGCATACCCCAATTTATTTTTAAAAATCGTAATTATGTCACGCGAACGTGTACACAATCGCAATAGATAGATTAAGTGTGTGCCTAAAAAAAACATTTCTAAGGATGTTCATTTTCACAAATTCCACACTAACTTGCCAACTTAATTAATCTAACAATTAATATACTCATTCAAGAACGTAGATAGCTATACAAATTCAGAGACATAATTTTATACAATTAAGTTAATCATTGAATCAATTATACAATTAGGTCCAACTTAAGTGAGTCTACATTTTGAAAGAAACGTATAAAAGTTTGGCTTCTAAACTAATACGTATTACAAAAGCTACCATAACAAGAGCATAAAATAAAGAAAAACATGAAATTGTCTTTACTTCAAGGATAAGAAGATGAAGGATGAAAGCTACTGTAACAAGATAATAAAATCAATAAGAAAAGACAATAAAATAAAGAAAAAAAAATCCAAACATCTCCAAGGTGCTGTAACAAGATGGAAGAACAATGAAAATTAAGAAAACAGATCTTTTACATATGAGAGTACGAAGATGGAAACAAACCTTTTTTATATGGAAAAGGTTCTTGAATACAAAGGTCGAAGCGAATAGAGAACTCGCCGGAAACTTGACCTCGTCCGCAACCTCGAACTCGACTTAAAGCTTGTGTTTCGAGGATTGTTCAGCTGGAATTTTGGTAATATTTTGGTACTGTGTCGTGATGGAATTAGCAGCGATTTAGCTACTGCTTCAGGGTCGTTTCTGGGTCTATTTCGCAGCAAGTTTGTTGCGTTACAACTCTAAGTTCACGACAGCCTTATCTCTAGAGGAAGCACTGAAGAAGCTTTTTCGGTCTTCTTGGTTGTAGCCTCTAATTTTTAGGTCTTAGAATCTATATTTGGTCTCATGTGTATCTTGTGTATTTCAACTCATTTCAGGCATCTGCTGAAGAAGACGATGGACTTTAAAGGGAGGGTTCATTTTTTTGTTATGGGAAACTGCGGATTAGTTTTTTAGGGTCCTCGTTCTCTTCCGCCTCCCTTCTCAATTCTTAGTGTTAAGCATTCTTTTATAGTGTAGAGTCTAGGTTGTAGGGTTTTAGGTTAAGGGGTATGGACCTAGGAATTATGGGCTAGGTTCAAAATTAAGCCTAAAAATGGGTTGCTCGGGCCCAAGTTATATTCTTTCGCTGCAAACAAGATTAAAAATACGGACCCAATTATTAATTAATCCTACTATTCGAATAATTATTAAAATAAAACTAACCATTAAAATAAATATATTTTTGGTATTTTCAAATATCATATTAAAATAAAATACGATACTATTTTTGTATATATTTTTTTAAGATTTTTTTTTAGATTAAAAATGACTACAAAACATTAATGAACCTACTTGTTTTTTGTAATTTTGTTTTCTTGTACTAAAATAAAGTAAAAGAGTCAAAATTACTTAAAATATCTATATTATGCCTAAATTAAATATTTTACGTTAATATATAAAAAATCTTGGGGAGGGTCAAAAATCACATGTCTACAATGATAATATAAGACAACTTTCAGAGTTTAAGAATTGATTTGTGATTAAACAAAATTTACTTAACCAAGGAAAAATGACAATAAAAATTATCAATTAGCAAGAATGAGGTTAAATCAAGGATGAAAAGATCTAGGCTTTACGATTTTCCCAATTGTCGGATTAATTCCTAACACGTTAGCTATAATCTCGCCGCACCATTCTCTAAATGATGAGTTCTTGCTTACCGCAATTATCTCTCAATCAATAATGATACTTTACTAGAAGTATTCTCTCGACTCTAGTTGACAATTCGTACAACTCATAAATATCGCGCCAAAAAGCTTCGTTATCTCTAATTCCGCTTTTAAATTCAAGTAATTAATCTTTTAACTTACTCAAACGTGGCATTGTTCAACAACAATCCAAACAAGTGTTCTTTCTCAAGCAACATAAGGTAACTAGACACGATTAATCAAGGGCCCTTCAATTAATCACAAGAAACACATAGTTGAACAATTAAAGAGTAATAACGACTCAATTATATCAAAACACAATCAAGACTTCATCCAACAATTAGTTCCATCAACCTTAGATGACGAGTTTAGCTACTCATAATTGGGTAGATAATCATAGTAATATTTAAGAGCAATAAATTACAAATAAAAAGAAAGAGGAGAGAAAAACTCGAGTGATTCGTGCTTCCAAAGTATTCCGTAGCCTCTTGCCTCTCTAATGATGTATCTCCCTTCAAATAACTTTAAGAGGTATTTATAGGGTAGGGGCCGAAGTCTACATGTCCAAAACTGATTTTATATTTTATTGTATAACGCCATTGTATTTGCGCGAGGTACTGTCTGGGAAGCCAATGATAGTGCCCTGGCCAATAACGTCAAAATATATGGAATTATCACACGACATCAGACCCTGCCTCCCGTCTTCACCATGTAGAGCCGACTACGTTGAATTCAGTGGGCAGCTGTACAGTTAAATCGCTTTGTTTCTTTGTAAAAATCAAATTTCTAGCAGCCGCAGTTGACTGACTTTTGGTCATGCTCCATGCTTACTAGCTAGGAACTTTACGAGCAAGGAAAAAATAAAGCTCAGCATAATTATTTCTTGGAAGAAAGTTCAACGATGTAATAGACAATAACTTTGACAGGTGGAGACCTTCAATTTCCAGTTACCAACTTAGAAAGCTGTTCAGTTTAGTCTGGCTTTGATAAGGAAACTTGCACATTTGAAAAGCATGATGAACTAAGTATGTTAACCACCACAATTAATTAAATAACATAAGCAAATATAGTTGAAAGAGAAGTAAAACTGTTGGGCAGAATTAAATATAGTGTTTGAGGTATAAGTATATAAACAAATACTACGATAAATTGTGATGACCCAATCGTGTCGTCAAATTTAGAACAAATCGATAGTCACAATATGTATAGAAAGTATCCAAGTCACACTCCACAAGGATCAATTTTGATGGTAGTTATGTCTATTAGTCTGATAGTGTTTTATATATATAGGACTGCTAGCGGTTACTGTTATATCATATTTTTATTTTTTGTATATTGTTTTTTACTTTTATTTTATATTTTATTTTCAATTTTTATTATTGCCATTATTATTGTTCTTCCCACTTATTTATTGTCACTTATGGTGCTGATCTTATTTGTATGTTTTCTAGTGTTGTTATAGATCTTTTGTCTTAGAGCCGAGGGTCTCCCGGAAACAGCTTCTCTACCCTCAGGGGTAGGAATAAAGTCTACGCACACTCTATCCTCCCCAGATCCCACTAGTGAGATTATTACTGGGTGGTTGTTGTTGTGTTGTTGTATGTCTATTAGTCTGTTTGGTTAAGTTTTTTTGTTGCCAAATGTATACTTTTTTTAATCAATAATACTCTTTTTTCAAAGTTAAGGTATTTGGCCAGGCTTTTAGATGGAAAAAAGAGTTTTTGAATACAAACATAAGATGTTTTTGAGGAGCTAAAAAAATAGATTCTTTTCAAAGGTACTTTTTTGAAAAGCACTTTTGAGAAAATATACTTAGAATCACTTTTTATAAGTTTGACTAAATATAAATTGCTGCTAAAAAATATTTTTCAAATTGACTAGTCAAATACAAACTGTTTCCCAAAAATATCTTTTTGAAAAACACATATCAAAATAAGCTGATTTTAGAAGCTTGACCAAACATGCTATAAGTCCAATTATTAATGCCTCACCTGTTTTCTTACCCATTAAGTGCTTCCGAGGCTTTGAAAATCTCATTTAGAGTTGCTTCGATTTGTGTGCGTAGTCCGGGCGCGTACCCGAAAAGCTTAAATATGAAATTCTGTGAAAAATGTTAAGTCTTGACTTTAAAATGAATAAATTTGACTTCGGTCAACATTTTGGGTAAATGGACCTGGACCCATGATTTGACGGTCCTGGAGGGTCCGTAGGAAATATGAAACTTAGGGTGTATGCCTGGAATCGAAATCCGAGGTCCCTAACCCGAGAAATGAATTTTTAAGTGAAATTATTTTCAGAAATTGCTTAAGGAAATTTGAAGTAAAAATGATTAGAAAGGAATGGTATCGGACCCGTATTTTGATTCCGGTGCCCGGTACAGGTCTTATATATGACTTGAGTCATTCCTGTGAAATTTGGTTAGAAACGGATGTCGTTTGACGTGATCCGGACCTTAATTGAGAAATTTGATGTTTAAAAGAGTTTTGAGAAATTTTATTGATCTCGAGGTTTAATTCGATGCTCGTAATGTTATTTTGGTCATTTGAGTACACGAATATGTCTGTAGGATGTTTTTGATGTTGTGTGTATACTTGAGTTGGAGTTTCGAGGGCTCGGGTGAGTTTTGAGTGGGCTCTGGAATGCCTTAGGCTTAGAAAGTCAGATGTTGCAGGTTCAGGAATTTGCAGTCTCTGAACCCTCTAGTGCGGTCCGCGAAAAATCGCATGCAACCGCGAGGGGCCAGCACGACCGCGGTCGCCTTTGTGCGGTCTGCGGTGGAGGTTGTGCGGCCGCAGTCGCCTTTGTGCAGTCCGCCTAGGGTGCTGAACTGCATGTCTTTAGGGAGGGTCCAACGCGGCTGCGGCCGCCTTTGTGCGGTCCGCGGTGGAGGCTGTGCGGCTGCGGTCCATTTGATGCGGTCCGCATAGGGGGTCTGAGAGGGGTATAAATAAACGGGAATTTCAGTTATTTTTCACTTTTTCAAAACCGCAAAACATAAGAGGCGATTTTTCAAACAATCTTTTTTCTCTAAAACGTTGGTAAGTGATTTCTAACTCATTTTTTTCACTCCTTAACATCTTTTAACATGATTTAGACATCAAATCAAAGATTTTTATGGGGGAAATTGGGTGTTTTGGGTAAAACCTAGGTTTTTCTAAAATTGGGTTTTTGAACCTCAATTTGAGGTCCGATTTCAAAACAAATTATATATTTGTATTCGCGGGGAAATGGGTAATCGGATTTTGGTACGAACCTCGTGTTTCGACCACGTGGGCCCGGGGGGAGGGGGGGTGATTTCTGACTTTTGGGTAAAATTTTAGAAAATTCATTTTCACGCATTGAGGTTGATTCATTTAACACTTATTGATGTAATTAAGTAACTTGTGACTAGATTCGAGCGGATTGGTGGTGGAATCAAGAGGTAAAGCTATAGTTGAGACTTGAGTGGTGATCAAGGCATCGAGGTAAGTGTTTGGTCTAACACTAGCTTGAGGGATTAGGAGTTGAGTCATACTTGCTACTTGCTTCTTGTTGAGTACGACGTATAAGAATGGTGCCGAGTATCTATACACGTTGGTGTCAAGCATGACCGTGAGTCTTAAATTGAATGTTGTTGTGTTCTTAAATGACACTTGAGTGCTTTACTTAATGATCTTCTATGATTGAACATTTTCAATAATTAAACTGAGTACAAATTGAGTCGAGGTTGGTTATAGCTGATTCTCCCTTGCCGGGATGACTAATTCAATATTATTGTTCCCTTGCCAGGAAAATTATAACATTGTCGTGTTCCCTTGACGGGAAGTTATTATATTATTTATGTTCCCTTGCCGGGATTTCCTGTGATTGTGTGAGGAAATGTAAAAGGGAGTGGGTGGTACGCCTACCACGAGATATAATGAAATGGGAGCGGGTGGTATGCTTACCACAAGGTATAATAAAATGGGAGCGGGTGGTACGCCTACCACGAGATATAATGAAATAGGAGCGGGTGGTACGCCTACCGCAAGATATACTGAAATGGGAGCGGGTGGTACGCCTACCACAAGATATGAGAAATGGATCGGGTTGCACGCCTGCAACAAGATGAAATTGAAAGTGAAAGTTGCCTTATTTCTCTTTATCCGTGTTAGAAGTTAAACTGTAGTTTCCTTACTATTCTTTGGTATTCTGTTTTATCTGCTACCCCCGGAGCATGTTTCCCCTTTCCCAGCTTTGATTGCTTATTACTTGTTTACTTTTTCGCCATATAGTATATAACTACACAGGTTTATCTGGAGTCTGGTCCTAGCCTCGTCACTACCTCGCCAGGGTTAGGCCAGATACTTACCAGCACATGGGTTCGGTTGTGCTGATACTACACTCTGTGCTCTTTTGCGCAGATCCAGGCCTTGGACAGCAACAGTAGCGCAGGAGCCAGCTTTCAGTCCAGTGAGATACCGAGGTAGCCTTGCAAGCGTCCGCAGACCCTGTGTCTCCTTTATCTTTACTTCAGTCTGTTATTTCATCTATTTGAGACAAACAACTTATTTTTTTCTTTCAAAGAGTTGTATTTAGTACTCTTAGAAGTTTGTGAGTAGTGTGACACCAGTTCTTGGGTAGAGGCATATGTTGATTTTCGTATTATTGTTTAATTTCTTTAATTTAAGTTATCCGTACATTTATTTAATTCCGATGTTTTCATGCTATCACTGATAATCGTAAAAATAAGTGATTTGTTAATGAAGTAAGCTGTTAAGGATTGGCTTACCTAGCTCATATTAGTTAACGCCATCACGACTCCTGAGGATGGGAAATCCAGGTCATGACAAGTTGGTATCAGAGCTCTAGGTTACATAGGTCTCACAACTCACGGACAAGATCAGTAGAGTCTAAGGGATCGGTACGGAGACGTCTATATTTATCCCCCAGAGGCTACAGAGTTAGGAAAATCTCACATTTGTTCTTTCTTGTCATGCAGATTTGTTCCTCAAATGCTAATTGGATTTCTACTCTGTTCTCTCGCAGATGGTGAGAACACACGCTTCCTCATCTACCGCTTAGCAACCCGATCCCCCAGCAGTAGCTCCCACTAGGGGCAAAGGCCGAGGCCGTGCTAGAGGCCGAGGTAGGGGCAGAGTTCAGCCTCGAACAGCAGCACCAGTGCTGGAGCCTCAGGTTGATTTTGAGGAGGAGGTTCCGGCCCCAGCAGTTCTGGTGGGTCCAGCTCAGGTCCCCGAGGTGTTTATTGCTACTCTAGTTCTTCAAGACGCTCTGGTCCGATTAGTGGGGCTCATGGAGAGTGTCACCCAAGCAGGTTTGCTTCTTGTAGCCCCAACCACTTCTCAGGATGGAGGAGAGGATCAGACTCCTACTACACGCATTCCGGAGAAGGTAGCTCCTCAAATTCAGACTCCAGCGGTTCAGCCAGTTAAAACAGTTCAACCGGGTGTAGTAGCTCACACCGATGATGGAGCGGCTATGTCTGCCGATGCTTTCTGGAGGCTGGATAGGTTCATCAAGCTCTTCACTACTACTTTCAACGATGCTTCTTCTAAGGATCCCCAGGATTTTCTAAATAGCTATCACGATGTTTTTAGGAACATGGGCATTGTTGAGACCAATGGGGTGGATTTTGCTACATTTCGCTTGTCTGGATCCGCCAAGACTTGGTGGAGGGATTATTACTTAGCTAGGCCAGACGGGTCACCATCTTTGACTTGGGAGCAGTTTACAGTATTGTTTCTGGAGAAGTTTCTCCCCGTTACTCAGAGAGAGGCCTATCAGAGGCAGTTCGAGCGCCTCTATCAGGGTTCCATGACGGTTACCCAATATGAGACCAGGTTCATCGACTTAGCTCTCCATGTTCTTTTCATACTTCCTACTGATAGAGAGATGGTGTGGAGGTTTATCGACGGTCTTATTTAGCCGATTCATCTTCAGATGGCCAAGGAGGCCGGGAGTGAGATCACTTTTCAGTAGGTGGCCAATGTGGCCCGTAGAGTTGAGATGGTTCTATTGTAGGGATGTGGTCAAGGGTCGGATAAGAGGCCTCATCATTCAAGCAGATTCAGTGGTACCTCATTTGGAGATAGAGATTCATATGGATAGAGGCCATCCTCCTAGGCCCTTTCAGTCAGCTCTTCAGGCTTTTCATGGTGCTTCAGGTGGCCGTGGTCCTCCGATTCAGTATTCTGATCAGTAGTCCTTCAGTGCACCACCAGCACCTATTAGTGCACCGCCATTTCAGAGTTTTCAGGGTCGTCAGCCCCAGCAACCGATGGCTTGTTTTACTTGTGGCGACATGAGGCACATTGCTAGGTATTGCCCTCGAGCTTCAAGCAGTTCTCCGTATCAGGGTTACCATGCTATGGTTCAGGCACCAGATGTCCCACAGCCTGCCCAGCCAGCTAGAGGTGGGTGTAGAGGTGGAGGTAGAGGTCCTAGAGGTGGAGCTTAGGCCGCCAGAGGTAGAGGCCAGCCAGCTGTACGCCGTCCTAGAGAGGTAGTTCAGGGTGGTGGGGCCCATCCCCGATGTTACGCTCTCCTAGCCAGGCCCAAGGCTGAGGCTTCAGATGTAGTTATTACAGGTACGGTTCTAGTTTGTGATAGAGGTGCTTCAGTGTTATTTGATCCAGGGTCTATATACTCGTATGTGACATCTTATTTTGCACCGTATCTGGTCATCACTAGTGATTCATTGAATATTCCTATTTATGTGTCTACACTGGTAGGTGATTCTACTGTAGTAGATCGAGTCCATCGCTATTGTGTAGTTGTAATTGGGGGTCTTGAGACTCCTGGGGATTTGTTGCTTCTAGACATGGTCGATTTTGATGCCATATTGGGGATGGACTGGATATCACCTTATCATGCTATCTTGGACTGTCACGCCAAGACTATGACCTTAGCTTTACCGAGTATGTCTCGTTTAGAGTGGAGAGGGACTCCTGGTCATTCTACCCTTAGCTTCATTTCTTATGTGAAGGCTCGGCGTATGGTCAAGAAGGGGTGCTTGGCCTATTTAGCTTATGTTCGTGATTCTAGTGTGGAGGTTTCCTCTATTGATTCTGTGCCCATGGTTCGTGAGTTTCCTGAGGTATTCCCTTCAAACCTGCCTGGTATGCCGCCCGACAGGGATATTGACTTTTGCATTGATTTGGCTCCAAACACTCATCCCATTTCTATTCCGCCATATCGCATGGCCCCACCTGAGCTGAAAGAGTTGAAGGAGCAGTTGCAGGACTTGCTTGAGAAGGGTTCCAGTAGACCCAGTGTTTCGCCTTGGGGTTCCCCGATGTTGTTCGTTAAGAAAAAAGGATGGTTTGATGAGAATGTGCATTGATTACCGGTAGTTTAACAAGGTCACCATCAAGAATAAGTTTCCACTGCGAAGATCGATGATTTGTTCGATCAACTTCAGGGTGCCAAGGTATTTTCAAAGATCGACTTGAGATCTTGCTACCATCAGTTGAGGATTAGGGCATCTAATGTCCCTATGACAGCTTTCCGCACTCAGTACATGCATTATGAGTTCTTGGTCATGTCATTTGGGTTGACAAATTCCCTAGCGGCTTTTATGGATTTGATGAACCGAGTGTTCAGGCCTTATTTGGACTCGTTCGTGATAGTCTTCATTGATGATATTTTGATATATTCCCGCAGCTAGGAGGAGCACGAGCAACATCTCAAAGTGGTTCTTCAGACTCTGAAGGATAGTCAGTTATATGCTAAGTTCTTAAAGTGTGAGTTCTGTCTGAGTTCAGATGCATTTCTGGGTCATGTTGTATCGGTAGACGGTATTCAGGTTAATCTGAAGAAGATTGAGGCAGTCAAGAACTGGCCTAGACCAACATCAGCTACAGAGATTCGGAGTTTCTTGGGATTGGCAGGCTACTATCATCGGTCTGTGGAGGGGTTCTCATCTATTGCAGCCCTGATGAGCAGGTTGACCCGGAAGTGTGCCCAGTTCAGATGGTCGGACGAGTGTGAGGCGAGCTTTCAGAAGCTCAAGACAACTCTGACTACCGCACCGGTGTTGGTTTTGCCCACAAGTTCAGGGCCTTACACAGTTTATTGCGATGCTTCCCATATTGGGCTTAGTGCAGTGTTGATGCAGGATAAAGGGCATTGTCTATGCTTCGAGGCAGTTGAAGATTCATGAGAAGAACTATCCATTCCATGATTTAGAGTTGGCAGCCATTATTCATGCATTGAATATTTGGAGGCATTATCTGTATGGCGTGGCATGTGAGGTGTTCACTGATCACAAGAGTCTTTAGTATTTGTTCAAGCAAAAGGAGTTGAATTTGAGGCAGAGGAGATGGTTGGAGTTGTTGAAGGATTGTGATATCACTATCTTATATCACTTGGGAAAGGCCAACGTGGTGGCCGATGCTTTGAGTAGAAAGTCAACCACCATGGGTAGTCTTGCTTATATTCCGGTCGGTGAGAGGCCGCTTGCGTTGGATGTTCAGGCTTTGGCCAATCGATTTGCAAAATTGGATATCTTTGAGTCTAGCCGAGTATTAGCTTGCACGGTCTCTCGACCTTCATTATTGGAGTGTATCCCCGATCAAGAGTTTGATGATCCACATTTGCGTGTCCTTAGAGGCACGGTGCAGCATGGAGGTGGCAAGCAGGTTACCTTAGGTGATGATGGAGTTTTGAGATTGGAGGGGCGAGTTTGTGTGCCTAATGTGGATGGTCTTCGAGAGTTGATTTTAGAGGAGGCCCATAGTTCCCAGTACTCTATTCATCTAGGCTCCGCGAAGATATATCAGGATTTGTGGCAGCATTATTGGTGGCGTATAATGAAGAAGGATATTGTTGCATATGTGGCTTGATGTTTGAATTGTTAGCAGGTTAAGTATGAGCATCAGAGGCCTGGTGGATTGTTTCAGAGGATTGAGCTTCCCGAGTGGAAGTGGGAGCGGATCACTATGGACATCGTTACTAGACTTCCGCTGACTCGGAAGAAGTTCAACGCATTTTGGGTCATTATTGATAGGCTGACCAAGTCAGCGGATTTCATTCTTGTGGTAGTCTCATATTCATCCGAGAGGTTAGCTGAGATCTATATCCAGGAGATTGTTCGCCTTTATGGTGTGCCGGTATCTATCATTTCGGACCGAGGTACGCAATTTACCTCGTGTTTTTGGAGAGCAGTTCAGCGAGAGTTGAGCACTCAGGTGGAGTTGAGTACAACCTTTCATCCCTAGACGGTCAGCCAGTCCGAGCGGACTATTCAGATTCCGAAGGATATGCTCCGAGCTTGTGTCATTGATTTTGGAGGTTCGTGGGATCAGTTTTTTCCTTTAACAGAGTTTTCCTACAACAACAACTACCAGTCGAGTATCCAAATGGCTCCTTATGAGGCTTTGTATGGTAGGTGATGTCGATCTATGGTTGGATGGTTTGATCCGGGAGAGGCTCGGTTGTTGGGTACGGATCTGGTTCAGCAGGCATTGGACAAGGTCAGGATTATTCAATAGAGGCTACGTACGGCTCAGTCCAAGCAAAAGCGTTATGTAGACCGCAAAGTTCGAGATGTGGCTTCTATAGTTGGTAAGCGGGTATTACTCCGAGTGTTGCCTATGAAGGGCGTGATGAGATTCGGGAAGAAAGGCAACCTTAGCCCTAGGTTCATTGGTCCATTTGAGATTCTTGATCGAGTGGGAAATGTGGCTTATAGACTTGCATTGCTGTCTAGCTTATCAGTCGTGCATCTAGTATTTCATGTGTCCATGCTTCGGAAGTATCACGTCGATCCATCCCACGTGTTATATTTCAGTACTCTCCAGTTGGACAAGGATTTGTCTTATGAGGAGGAGCCGATGGCTATTCTAGACCGGCAGGTCCATCAGTTGAGATACAAGAGTTTTCCTTCGGTTCGCGTTTAGTAGAGAGGTCAGCCTCCTGAGGCATCAACCTGGAGTCCGAGTTCGATATGTGAAGCCGTTATCCTCATTTATTCCCCGACTTAGTTACTTCCTTCTTCTGTCCGTTCGAGGACGAACGGTTGTTTTAGAGGTGGAGAATGTGACGACCCAAAGGGTCATCACCTGTTTTCTTACCCATTATGTACTTCTGAGGCCTTGAAATACTCATTTAGAGTCACTTTGATTTGCGTGCGCAGTCCGGGCGCATAGCCGGAAAGCTTAAATATGAAATTCTGGGAAAAATGTTAAGTATTGACTTTAAAATAAATAAATTTGACTTCGGTCAATAGTTTGGATAAACGGACCCAGACCCGTGATTTGATAGTCCCGAAGGGTCCGTAGAAAAATATGGGACTTGGGCGTATGCTCAGAATCGGAATCGGAGGTCCCTAGCCCGAGAAATGAATTTCTAAGTGAAATTATTTTCAGAAATTGTTTAAGGAAATTTAAAGTGAAAACTTATTAGAAAGCAATGGTATCGGGATCGCTTTTTTGTTTCGGCGCCCGGTACAGGTCTTATATATGACTTGAGTCATTCCCATGAAATTTGGTTAAAACGGACGTCGTTTGACGTGATCTGGACCTTAATTGAGAAATTTGATGTTTAAAAGCGTTTTGAGAAATTTTATTTATCTCGAGATTTAATTTGATGCTCGTGATGTTATTTTGGTCATTTGAGTACACGAATATGTCCGTAGGATGTTTTTGAGGTTGTGTGTATACTTGGGTTGGAGTTTCGAGGGCTCGGGTGAGTTTCGAGTGGGCTCTGGAATGCCTTAGGCTTAGAAAGTCAGATGTTGTAGGTTCAGGGAGTTGCAGTCTCTGAACCCTCTAGTGCGGTTCGCGAGAAATCGCGTGCGACTGCGGAGGGGCCAGCGCGGTCGCGGTCGCCTTTGTGCGGTATGCGGTGTAGGTTGTGGGGCCGCAGTCGTCTTTGTGCGGTCCACCCAAGGTGCTGAACTGCACGTCTTCAAGGAGGGTCGAGCACGGCCGCGCCGCCTTTGTGTGGTCCGCGGTGGAGGCTATGCGGCCATGATCCATTTGATGCGGTCCGCATGGGGGGTTTGAGAGGGGTATAAATAAACGGGAATTTCAATTATTTTTCACTTTTTCAAAACCCCAAAACATAAGAGGCGATTTTTCAAACAACCTTTCTTTTCCCAAACGTTGGTAAGTGATTCTAACTCATTTTCTTCACTCCTTAACATCTTTTAACATGATTTCAACTTCAAATCAAAGATTTTCATGAGAAAAATTGGGTGTTTTGGGTAGATCCTAGGTTTCTCTAAAATTGGGGATTTGGACCTCAATTTGAGGTCCGATTTCAAAACAAATTACATATTTGGATTCATGGAGGAATGTGTAATCGGGTTTTGGTCCAAACCTCGGGTTTCGACCATGTAGGCCTGGGGGGGGGGGGGTTTCGACTTTTGGATAAAACTTTAGAAAACTCATTTTCATGCATTGGGGTTACTTCATTTAGCACTATTGATGTAATTAAGTAACTTGTGACTAGGTTCGAGCGGATTGGTGGTGGAATCAAGGGGTAAAGCTATAGTTGAGACTTGAGTGGTGATCAAGGCATCGAGGTAAGTGTTTAGTCTAACCCTATCTTGAGGGATTAGGAATTGAGTCATACTTGCTACTTGCTTCTTGTTGAGTATGACATATAGGCATGGTGACTAGTATCTATACGTTGGTGTCAAGCATGACCGTGAGTCTTAAATTGAAAGTTGCTGTGTTCTTATATGACACTTGGGTTCTTTACTCAATGATCTTATATGATTGAGCATTTTCAATAATTGAACTGAGTACAAGTTGAGTCGAGATTGGTTATAGCTGTTTATCCCTTGCCGGGATGACTAATTCAATATTGTTGTTCCCTTGCCGGGAAAATTATAAAATTGTTGTGTTCCCTTGTCGGGAAGTTATTATATTATTTATGTTCCCTTGCCGGAATTTCTTGTGATTGTGTGAGGAAATGTAAAAGGGAGCGGATGGTACGCCTACCACGAGATATAATAAAATGGGAGCGGGTGGTACTCCTACCACAAGATATAATGAAATAGGAGCGGGTGGTACGCCTACCACAAGATATAATGAAATGGGAGCGGGTGGTACGCCTACCACGAGATATAATAAAATGGGAGCGGGTGGTACGCCTACTTCGAGATATAATAAAATGGGAGCGGGTTGTACGCCTACCACGAGATATAATGAAATGGGAGCGGGTAGTATGTCTACCACAAGATATACTAAAATGGGAGCGGGTGGTACGCCTACCAGAAGATATGAGAAATGGGATCGGGTTGCACGCCTGCAATAAAATGAAACTGAAAGCGAAAGTTGCCTTATTTCTCTTTATCCGTGTTAGAAGTTAAACTGTAGTTTCCTTACTATTCTTTGGTTTTCTATTTTATCTGCTGCCCCGGAGCATGTTTCCCCTTTCCCAGCTTTGATTGCTTATTACCTGTTTACTTTTCCGCCATATAGTATATGACTGCACAGGTTTATCTGGAGTCTGGTCCTAGCCTTGTCACTACCTTGTCGGGGTTAGGCTAGACACTTACGAGCACATGAGGTCGGTTGTGCTGATACTACAATCTGTGCTCTTTTGCACAGATCCAGGTCTTGGACAACAACAGTAGCATGGGAGCCAGATTTCAGTCCAGTGACACACCAAGGTAGCCTTGCAAGCGTCCGCAGGCCGGGCGTCTCCTCTATCTTTTTTTTTTCCAGTCTATTATCTCATGTATTCGAGACAAACAATTTATATTTTTCTTTCAAACGGTTGTATTTAGTACTCTTAAAAGTTCGTGAGTAATGTGACACCAGTTCTTGGGTAGAGGCATATGTTGATTTCCGTATTATTGTTTAGTTTCTTTAATTTAAGTCTTCCGTACATTTATAAAATTTCGATGTTTTCATGCTATCACTGATAATCGTTAAAAGAAGTGATTTGTTAATGAAGTAATCTGTTAAGGATTGACTTGCCTAGCTCACATTAGTAGGCACCATCACGACTCCCGAGGGTGAAAAATTCGGGTCGTGACAGCCTTATACAATACGCCCTCCGTCTCATATTAAGAGCCGTGGTTATTAAAAATAGTTATCTCAAATTATTTGTCATTTTAGAAATTTAAGGCAAAATTGATTGTTTTTTCTTTTTTTACCCTTAGTAATAATTGTTCTAGAAGATGGAGATAACACATAAATAAAATAAACATTCAATGAAGAGAGATTATATCTTAAGACATAAATAAGGGTAGAATAGTCCAATCTCTTTCCTAATTAATATTTCTTAAGAGGCATGTTAAAGAGAAACACGACACATAATATGAAACCGAGGGAGTACTAATTATCTATCTTTAGTTGGTTTTGTTTATAAAAACATAAAAGTAAACAAGAATTACAGCCACTTACTTTTGTCAAACAAACACTTATCCATCTAAAAATAATAAGTCCAATAAAGACAAAGCAAATAATCAAGAGAAAAATACATGACGGAGCATATGGTATTATTTTTGGTTTATTCCATATATAGATAATTCTTTTACAATATTAACATAATGCAAAAATTATATGCACAATTAACGAGTAGCACAAAATACGGGATCAATTATGTCCTTCTTTGTCTAAATTTTAGTTGCTTGATTTATTATTTAAATCTCTCTCTCCAAACACACATTAATTAAATAACATATGATTATTGCATAACCTTCCTAAATTACAATGAAGGTTACAATGAACCTTCCCGAAATGATTAGATGTCTAAAAATTACAATGAAGATTCTATTTATGGAAAAGGGCCAAAATTACCTATCAACTATTAAAAAAATAAAGCAATTTTACCTTTCGTTATCATTTGGTGTGAATTTTACCCTCGTCATTAGCAAAGTGGACCACTTCTACCCCTTAAAACAAATAGATTCCATGTCAGATTAAAATTCACTATTATCTTCTTCTTCTTTTTTCATGGAAAAGATAATTATTTCATTAGACCAAAATGTTAAGCATTACAGTATTAATTATGATCCTGGGAATCATTGATGGATGGTAATCCATACATCGCATGATGATTACCTAGAGTAGCAAAGTTTCCACAATAGTTAAAGAAAATTATTTTAACAACACCCTCACCATCCTTGTCTGCCAGTATTCTGGCCAGAACAAAAGGTGGGGAAACAACCAAAATTCTACTTTATTTAATACTAAGATGGTTGTCGCATGCTTTGCTAGGGTATGAGCTACTGCATTCTTTTGCCTGAAGATGTGATGCATTTTCACCATGCCCATTTGTGCCAGAAGCAACCTGCATGAATTAATAATAGATTTGTAAGCTTGCGACCTTTGTTAAGAAAAGAGATTACCTGTGTAGTATCAGTCTCAATCTCCAAAGGAAATAGCTTCTTATTGTTTGCTATACAGAGCCCTTGGTAGAGTGCAATTAGCTCTGCGTGGATTGGATTCTTTGTGATAATTTTTGAAGTGAAACCTATTAACCAGTCACCATGCTGATTCCTTATTACTCCTCCTATGCCTCTACTAGTATTTGCTTTTTTAAAAGCACCATTGTCACGCCCCGAGCCTGGGGGAGAGATCGGCACCTAGTGCCTCACTTATCCTTGCATACCAGTTGCGACTAAGAGACTCTGAACATGTAATGTCATATTTTGGCTATGGGACACTTTGCAAGATAATGAGTGATGAAAAATATAAAAGTGAATAGAGACTAGCACTCACTAAACGTCAACATAAAGATGAGCCAGCAAGGCCGTCATAATTACTACAACTGACAAGCCATAAAATATACGTATAGGGCCTACAAGCCCAACATACTGCACTAACAGATAAGATATATCTACAAGCCCCTACTGATAGGTTTATTGTGATCAGAACATGGCCCTGACCTACCATTAACCCGTCTACATATATGCACAAGATGTATTCCAAACTGCTAGACCCGGCAACTCCGAAAGACGGGGAGCTTACCGATAAGGCTGAACTCGGGCATACACCTACTAAGGAGGTCTACTTGTCTGTATGTCCGAACCTGCACGCATGAAATGCAGCACCCCCAGAAAGGGACGTTCGTATGAAATAATTTACCGAGTATGTAAGATAATATATTGAAGCTGAAACTGAACTGATAATATAATAACTGAAAACAAGTGGGAGTCAAAGAAAATCTGAAGATATGCTCATCTGCTGATATTAACTCAACTCTCTCAATATAGTCAGTAAAATAGCTGCCCGGCCCTATAAGGCTCGGTATACATACATATCTGCTCTGCCATAATAGGCTCGCTCATAAGCGCTCAGCCATACTAGGCTCTGTATCTCGACTAACTAGGCTCACTCGTAGGCGCTCGGTCACATCAGACTCGGTATATAACTTACCATCTGATCAAAGGTTGCCCAATAGGGACCTGCCATCGATTATAGCTCGATGGTAGTGAAAATACTTTTAATACTGTACGTATGTAAATTCTTTACTCTCTTGACTAGAAGAAGAAAATACTCAATTGAATATGAATTCCCAATAAGGAGAATATCGTAACTTACAAAACTAGGAAAATATTCGTAAATTCCGGGACATGAATTTTTCTTTATGCCTCGTTATCAAACTTGTGTAATTATGAAATCATACAAAGTGAAGGAAAATCTTAGCCTTAACATACCTGGAGTAGGAACAACTCCGTATAATTATCCCATTGGAAACCTTCGTGGATTGAATTTAGAACCCGAAAATCGAATTTAAGTATCTACACTTTGGATTTGAACGAATGGATTCTGTTCTTGTTTCTTCAACATTTTTCTTAAAGACCTAGTGTCTTTGAAACCTTTCCAAAAATCAGACTTTTTAAATCAAGGTTATTTCTAATCTTTTGTCCAAAAGAATGGAATCCATCACTCTTAGGTCTTTAGTTGAGATTTTCTTTTCACGTTCTCTTGTCTTTTAGATAAGACTTTACAAGTCTTATTTTAAGACTTATCTTTAACACACCTATACATGAATCATCCTTCCTAATTAGTGGCCTTGTTCTATGTTGGAGAGTGATAGAATTTATAATTTTTATTCACTTATTAGTTAACTGGATAATGTCCTGTTACCCGGTAATTAATCAATTACCCGCATAATTTAAAAATTACCACAAAATTACTTAAAATTCTATTTATTTCTAAAAATACTTCATATATATTTTATATATTATACTATCGTGGTTATATGGTACCTTGCGTGCTACTAGTTCATTATTATCGGGTATTATCGCTCGACCCGTATTTTATTCAAAATTTCACTTTCAATGAAACTTGTTTTCTTTAATCTGTGTACCCCTTTATCCTTCATGATACTTATTTATCACTTGTTATAAATAGCGTAAATATGCTAACGTCAAAATGGCCTCACCCCTGAGTCTACGTCAATTAACTGAAGACGAATTTTTGACGCACGAAAAACGCGAGATGTAACATCCTTCCCCCCCTAAAACATTCATCTTAAAATGTCTATTCTAATACTTTGGAAAAATATTTTCCTGAGCCTCTTTCGTTTGTTAGACTAAAACCAACCTGTACGCAGCCAGAAAACTTACTATACATGCCACATATGACCATTGTCTATAAATAGCAACACTTGGCTCCACACAACTGTCCATTATAAATTCTGAAAGTTAGAAAATGAGAGCTTACTTGATGACCTACTGGCTTGAGAGTTTATATCCTCGAGTCATATCTTCAGTTTGAAATAGGTGAGGGTATTTAAACTTCATTTCTTCCTCTGCTTCTCACGTGATCTCTTCCACCTTCTTACTTCTTCATAAAACCTTCACGGATGTTATCTCCTTATTTTGTAGCTTGCGAATTTGTCGATCTAGGATGACAACTGAAATTTCCTCGCATGACAAGTCCTCTATAATCTGTACATCATCTATGGGCACCACATGGGTATGATTGCCAATGCACTTTCGTAATAAAGATACGTGAAAAACCGGATGAACAAACTCCAATTCCGAGGGCAATTCTAACTTATAAGCTACTTGGACCACTCTTCGAATGATCCTTTAAGGTCCAACATACCGTGGGCTAAGCTTTCCTTTCTTTCCAAATCTCATCACATATTTCATAGGTGACACCTTTAAAAATACGCGGTCATTAATCGCGAACTCTAAATCTCATCATCGTACGTCAGAATATGACTTCTGATGACTTTGAGTTGTCAACAGTCATTCCCGGATATGGCCTGCTGGACTAGGTTTGGCCCATATAACCCATATTCTCCAACATCAAACCACCCTATGGGAGATCTGCACTTGTGCCCATACAAAGCCTCGTACGGAGTCATCTGGATGCTGGAGTGGTAACTGTTATTATACAAAAACTCAATAAGAGGTAGATGTTCATCCCAACTTCTTTTAAAATCCAGCACACGTGCTCGCAACATATCATCGAGCGTCTGAATCATGCGCTCGGCTTGTCCATCTATTTGCGGATGAAAAGTTATGCTGAGATTCACCCGAGTTCCTAAACCTTTCTGAAATGACCTCCAAAAATATGCTAAAACTGGGCCCTATGGTCAGATATAATAAATACGGGTACTCCATGTAGTCGCACTATTTCTTTAATATATAACTTTGCATAATCTTCCGCTGTATATGTAGATTTGACCGATAGGAAATGAACTAACTTCATGAGACTATCGATTATCACCCATATGGAATCAAACTTTTGTTGAGAACGAGGTAAACCCGTGATAAAGTCCATATTTATCGCTTGCCAATTCCATGTCAGGATCTCTATAGTCTGTATTAGCCCTCCGGGCTTCTGGTGCTCTATTTTTACCTGCTGGCAACTAGGGCATTGAGTGACATACTCAACAATGTTCTTCTTCATATCGTTCCACCAATACACATCCTTAATGTCATGATATATCTTTGTCGACCCATGGTGAATGGAATACCATGAATAATGTGCCTATGACATAATCCTGTCTAGTAGCCCTGCTACTTCTGGAACACACAAACAACCCCTATATCTGAGAATCCATCTCCTTTGAGTTCTAACAACAGCTTCTTCTGTTGAGGAACCCACTTTCTCAATTTGACTAACTCTAGGTCCTCGTACTGCCTCTCCTTTACTTCAGCTATGAGAGATGATTTTGTAGTATTTTGGAGTACAACTCCTCCATTACTAGAGTTAACTAACCAAACCCCCAAACAAGCCAATTGATGAATCTCTCTAATTAATTGTCTTTTTTCGGCCTCTACATTTGCTAAGCTACCCATAGATCAACGACTTACGGCATCTGCTACAACATTAGCTTTCCCTGAATGGTAGAGAATGTTAACACCGTAGTCTTTTAATAACTCAAGTCATCGCCTATGTCGCAAATTCAACTCTTTTTTCTTGAAGATATATTGCAGGATTTTATGATCTGTGAACACATCAACATGAATACCATATAAATAATGTCGCCCTATCTTAAGTACATGGACAACAACAACTAATTTGAGGTCATGGGTCAAATAATTTCGCTCATGCTTCTTTAACTGTCGTGAAGCATACATAATTACTTTCCCATGTTGCATCAGGACACATCCTAACCTGACTCCTGAGGCATCAAAATACATGGCATAACCATCTGGACCTTCTGGAAGTGTTAGAACTGGCGCTGAGGTCAACCTCTTCTTAATCTCTTGGAAACTCTGCTCACATACCTCTGTCCATTGAAACTTAGTCGCTTTCTGTGTCAGCTTTTTTAATGGTGCTGAAAGAGAAGAAAAACCATCTACGAACCTCTAGTAATATCCTGCTAAACCTAGAAAGCTACGATCCTCTGTCAGAGTGGTAGGTCTAGGCCAGGATTTCAAAGCCTCAATATTCTGAGTGTCTACCTTTATACTTCCATCGGATACAATGTGACCCAAGAATGCTACGGATTTCAACCAGAACTGGCACTTAGAAAACTTAGCATACAATTTATTATCGCAGAGGATTTGGAGTACTACTCATAGGTAATCAACATGCTCATCCTCTGAATGTGAATAAACCAAAATATCATCAATAAAGTCTATCACAAACAGATCCAAATATAGCCGGAATAGGCTATGCATCAAGTCCATAAATATGGCGGGTGGTACCTTGGAAGGCTGTCTTGGGAATATCTTTCTCCCGAACTCTGACCTAGTGGTACCCCAACCTCAAATCTATCTTTGAAAAGCATATAGCTCCATGCAACTGATCAAACAAGTTGTCTATCCTTGGAAAGGGATACTTATTCTCAATAGTTACCTTGTTTAGTTGCCTATAATCAATACACAACCTTAGCGAGCCGTCTTTCTTCCATACAAACAATACCGGTTCACCCCAAGGTAAGGTACTATGTCTGATGAAACCTTTCTCTAGTAAATATTTTAGCTGCTCCTTCAACTCCTTTAATTCGGTAGGTGCCATTCTATACGGAGGGATGGATATTGGATGCGTTCCTGGAAGCAAATCGATGCCAAAATCAATCTCTCGCTCTGGAGGAATACCTGGAAGTTCATCTGTAAATACATCTGCACACTTCTTTACTACTAGAATAGACTGAAGTGTAGGTATCTCAACATCTGCATCTTTAACTCTCATCTACATTATGATAGCATCGAAATCCAACATCTCTTGTTCAACTAGGTCAGCTAAGGTCTGACGACCATAAACTGATACCATAAAACCTCGGTAAATGCGTCTAGCGATAATCAATTCTCCAACTGGGGTGGATACTGAAAAAGGATCACTTAGTATTTCAGGGGGGTAATATATGATAAAGTATATCCTGGGTCTATCAAAGCATAAACATCGTGAGAACAAATGGTCAACATACCTGTCACAATGTCTGGTAAGGACTCTTGGTCCTGTCAACCTGCTAGCTCATAGATACAATTCTGCTTACCACCTGAACTGGACCATCTACCTCTACCTCGACCCCTACCAACCGAAGACTGAGACTCGTGCCCTGAAGAATACACGGACATAACTGATCCAGTTGCTGAATTCGTTGGTTAAGCCATAACCCCGAAATTTCTATTTGGGAAATCTCACATCATATACCCTTGATGTCCACATGTATAACAAGCATCATAACCGGCTCGGTATTGGCCCAAGTTTCCTCGACCGCAGATGGCACATCGTAGCGAAAATGGCTCTATCTATCTGGAACCTCGTTGTCATTGCAAGCTTAACTCCTGGGAGCTCTCACCTGGTCCTGACTAAGTATAGCAATCATACCTATAATCCTGTAGATGAGGTAGCGGAGATCTAGGTGGTCGTTCAAAGTACTGGGGCATGTAACTACCTTGAGACTGTTCCCAAGACCTGGAAATCTCATCCTCTTACGCTGACCTGACTCAATCCTCTCTGTACATTGCTGCCGATGCCTACCCCTCTCTATATTCTAGGCAAATGCCTGAATCCACGATATATCCATACTATCCTATAATGCAGCAGTGGCACACGCCTCGGTCAGCTCTAGGGGCTAACCCTGCTATAAACCTGTGAATCCTGTCCCGCATAGTAGCAACTATGGATGGTGCATATCTGGCCAATGAGTCAAAATGAAGACTATACTCTCGAACACTCATATTACCCTGCTTGAGGGATAGAAACTGATCGACTCGAGCCTGTCAGATCTCTCGTGGTATGTACTGGTCAAGAAAGGCATCTGAAAAATTCTCCCAAATAGCAGGAGGTGCATCACGTCCCCTAGACCTTTCCCATCCCTCATACCAAAGGATGGCTATATCTCGGAGTCGAAAAGCTGCTAACTCAACTGTCTTTTTCTCCATGGCATGCATAACCCGAAAGATCCTATGAAGCTGATCTATGAAATCTTATGGGTCATCTCTCTGATCTGTCCCCTTGAACTCTGGGGGATTCAACGCAATAAACTCTCGGACCCTTGAACTCCCAGATCCCTCATAAGGTCGTACACTAGCAGATGCCCTAGCCTGTTGCTAGGTAATTACCAACTGTGCCAACAAATGTACCGCACACCTCAAGTCCTGATCTGATGGAAGCAGAGGGGGAACTAGATGTACGACCTCCCTAGGAATCTCCTCATATGGTGGAAGAGCCGGTAATCGCTGGGTAGGGGTTTTTCCGTGCGACTCTGATTGGGCCCCATATATTGGGGGTACCTTGGTAGTCCCCTTACCTACTGCTATTTATCTCCTCTGGCTAGTCGTAGCCTTCCTAGTTACTGTCATCTGTGCATGCAAATGTCACCACGTAAGTTTAACTCAAATTTCCTATAACTCAATACTACAACACGATTTAGATTTGAAAAAAGGGTAACTAACTCCTAAATGCCCTGTGCACCACACATCTATAAACAAGACCCTACTAGACACGGCTTGTAGACTCCCTAGGATAGAACTGCTCGGATACCACTTTTGTTACAACCCGAGCTTAGGGGCGAGATCGGCACCCATTGCCTCACCTATCCTTGCATACCACTTGCGACTAAGAGACTCTGAACATGTAATGTCATATTTTGGCCATGGGCCACATTGCAAGATAATTTGCAATGCAAAATATAAAACTTAATAGAGACTAACGCTCACTAAACGTCATCATAAACTTGGGCCGGCAAAGCCATCATAATTACTACAACTGACAAGCCAACAAAATATACGTACAAGGCCTACAAGCCCAATATACTACACTGACTAACATGATATATCTAAAGCCTCTACTGATGGATGTACTGTTATCGGATCAGGTCCCCATCCTACCCTTAATCCAACTACATATATATACAAGATGTACTTTATTACATCCCGTACCTTACCATTAGGATGTTCCGTAGTAAATCCACATGAGTTCGAAAGGATTATGTCCATTAGGATGTTATATAGGGTTTAAGACATCATTATTATGAGACCCTGTAAGTCTACGACCTTGATACCATTAGATATTATGTTTAGTGTGTCTAGTTATTAAAATAATATTAGTAGTTACAAATATTTTTTTGATAATTAAGGTCATATATTATGTATGTATGGTGTGATTAATTAATATTCGTGAGTTAAGTATTTTTATGACAGAAAGGTTAATTTTAAGTGATATATATGACAAACCCGTATAAATTGCATATTAATTACAATGTTAGTGAACTACCAACTGACAAAATGTGGTTGTTTGAATTTGTGAGTATATATTTAATTAATAATGTAATTTTGATGTAGTAATATATGAAAGCTTAATAAGTTAAAGATTCAATATATTGACATTATGTGTAAATTTTACATAAAACAGCAGTATAAATGTTTATAATGATTGTTAATAGTGTGTGAATTTATTTTACAGGGTACCACAGGACCATAATAGTACGGTGTATCAAATATATTAAAAATAAGTAGAATTTTAAGTAATCTGAAGCAATTCTTAATTATGCGGGTAATTGGTTAATTATCGGATAACGAGACACTACCTAATTAGATAAAGATTAACATTCCCACACTCCTACGTGGCAGCACCCTCTTTACCCCTTTCATGACTCTTACAAGAAATTGTAAGGCTGTCAAATGCTAGGGGTAGCAGATGAAAATAGGAAAGAGAAAAGATTGAAACAACATATTTTTGGATGCCTAATCAGTAGTGATATAGACGCTAACTTAGTCATGCCTTTCCTCTCTTCAATTTGTAATTCATATTTATTATAAATCAATTCCTTCACATCTCTATAGAAACAATCATAATCAGCACCGAGCCAATTCAACGTTTTGAAAACATCATTGGAATAATCAACTATGTCCTCGACATTACCAGTCGTCTCAGAACTAAGCTCGGACACCAACATGGACTTGACTTGACTAATTATCATCTTCGATTTCTCAAGCATTTCGGGTTTATGGTTAGTTCTTGGAGATTTCTTCAGTAGTGATCCGTATGGGATTATGGTGGGAAGTTTTAGCTGGAACAAAATATTGATTTCAGGATATATTATGTGCTTACTTGTTACAGGTATGTTAAGGCTAATATCTTCTATATTAATGCTAAGATCTTTCTTTTCATTTGGCATGATATTGTAATTACATTCATATCCCGAAATTTACGTATATTTTGTTAGTCTCGCAAATTGCATATATTTTTCTAGTGTTGTAAGTTATAATATTTCCTTATCAGGATTTCATATTTAGTTGAGTATTTCCTTCTTCCAGTCAAGAGAGCAAAGAGTTTATATATACGGTATTAAAAGTATTTTCATTACAATTGAGCTATAATTGATGGCAGGCCCCTATTGGGCAACCTCTGATCAGATGGTAAGTTATATCACGATCCTACTGTGGCCGAGCGCATATGGGCGAGCCCAGTTGGTCGAGATACAGAGCCTAGTATGGCCGAGAGCTTATGAGCGAGCCTACTACGGCAGAGCAGATATATATGTATACCGAGCCTTATAGGGTCGGACAATTATTTTACTTACTATATTGAGAGAATTGAGT
Source organism: Nicotiana tabacum (assembly GCF_000715075.1). Lineage (NCBI taxonomy): Eukaryota > Viridiplantae > Streptophyta > Magnoliopsida > Solanales > Solanaceae > Nicotiana > Nicotiana tabacum. Next base: position 224,211,174 of record NC_134101.1, read on the forward strand.
CAGTATTATCAGATGAGCATATCCTCGAGTTTTCTTTGACTCCTAGTTGTTTTCAGTTGTTATATTATTAGTTCAGTTTCAGTTTCAGTATATTGTCTTACATACTCGGTACATTATTTCGTACTGACGTCCCTTTCTGGGGACGCTGCATTTCATGCATGCAGGGTCAGACAGACAGACGGGTAGACCTCCTCAGTAGGTGTTTCCCGAGATCAGCTTTATCGGTAAGCTCCCCTTCTTTCGGAGTTACCGGGGCTAACAGTGTGGTTTGTATCTTGTGTATATATGTAGATAGGTTATTGGTAGGTCTGGGCCTTGTTCCGATTTTAGTACATCTATTATTAGAGGCTTGTAGATATGTCTTGTCAGTTAATACAGTATGTTGGACTGGTAGGCCCTGTACGTATATTTTGTTGGCTTGTCAGTTGTAGTAAATATGAAGGCCTTGCCGGCCCAGCCTTATTTTGATGGTTAGTCAGCGTTAGTCTCTATTTAGTTTTATATTTTACATCGTACATTTTCTTGCAGCCCATGGCCAAAAATATGACATTACATGTTCAAAGTCTCGGAGTCACAGGTGATACGCAAGGATAGTTGAGGCACTGAGTTTCAGTATCGCCCCTAGGCATGGGGCGTGACAAAAGTGGTATCAGTGCAGTTCTGTCCTAGGGAGTCTACAAGCCGTGTCTAGTAGGGTCTTATTTATAAATGTGTGGTGCACCACATTATATAAGCAAGGGACTACAGGGGCATCTAGGAGTTGGTTACCTTTTTTTTCAAATCTAAATCGTGTTGTAGCACTGAGTTGTAGAAAATTTGAGTTAAACTTACGTATTGACATTTGCATGCACAGATGGCGATAACTAGGAAGACTACAACTAGTCAGAGGAGAGAACCAGCAGTAGGTGAGGGGACTAGCAGAGTACCCCCAACTGTGGCCCAATCGGAGTCACAGGGAGAGACCCCTACTCAGAGATTATCGGTTCCTCCGCCACCTGAGGAGATTCCTAGGGAGACATCCAGTTCCCCCTCCGCTTCCATTAGATCAGGACTTGAGGGGTGTGGTGCATTTGTTGGCACAGTTGGTAGCTACCTAGCAACAAGCTAGGGCATCCTCTAGTGCACGACTTTCTGAGGGATCTGGGAGTTCAAGGGTCCGAGAATTTATTGCTTTGAATCCCCCAGAGTTCACGGGGACAGATCAGAGGGAGGACCCGCTGGATTTCATAGATCAGCTTTATAGGATTTTTCGGGTTATGCATACCATGGAGAAAGAGGCAGTTGAGTTAGCAGCTTTTCGACTCCGAGATATAGCCATCCTTTGGTATGAGGGATGGGAAAGGTCCAGGGGACGTAATGCCCCTCCTTCTATTTGGGAGGATTTTTCAAAAGACTTCCATGACCAGTATTTACCACGAGAAATCCGACAGGCCCGACTCGATCAGTTTCTAGCACTCAAGCAGGGCAACATGAGTGTTCGAGAATATAGTCTCCGTTTTGACTCCTTGGCCAGATATGCACCATCCATAGTTGCTAATATGCGGGATAGAATCCACAGGTTTATAGCGGGGTTGGCCCCAGAGTTGACCGAGGCGTGTGTCCCCGCTGCATTATAGGATAGTATGGATATCTCGCGAATTCAGGCATTTTCCCAGAATATAGAAAGGGGTAGGTGTCGGCAGCAGAGTGTGGAGAGGAATGAGTCAGGGCAACGTAAGAGGATGAGATTTGTCAGGTCGCAGGAGCAATCTCAGGGGAGCTACCGGCTCCAGTACTTCAAACGACCACCTAGACCTCTGCCACCTCAGCTACATGGGTACAGGTATGACCTCTATACTCAGTCAGGACCAGGTGAGAGCCCCCAAGCGTCAGGGTTGCAGCAACAACGAGGTTTGAGACAGACAAGGCCATTTCAGTCGCGATGTGCCATCTGCAGTCGAGGACACTTGGGCCAATGCCGAGCCGGTTCTGATGCTTGTTATACATGTGGACGTCCAGGGCATATGATGCGAGATTGCCCTAATAAGGATTCTGGGGATATGGCGCAACCAGCGAATTTAGCAACAGGATCAGCTATGTCTGTGCATCCTTCAGGGCACGAGTCTCGGTCTTCGGCTGGTAGAGGTCGAGGTCGAGGTAGAAGGTTCAGTTCAGGTAGTAACCAGAATCGTATCTATGCGCTAACAGGTCGACAGGACCAAGAGTCTTCACCAGACGTTGTGATAGGTATGTTGACTATTTTTGCTCACGATGTTTATGCCTTGATAGACCCAGGATCTACCTTATCATGTATTACCACATTTATCGCGCGGAAATTTGGTATAGTGCCTGAAATACTAAGTGATCCTTTTACGGTATCTACACCGGTCGGAGAATCGACTATCGCTAGACGTGTTTACTGAGGTTGTACGATAACATATTGTGGTCGTCAAACCTCAGCCGACCTAGTTGAACTAGAGATGTTGGATTTCGATGCTATCATGGGCATGGACTGGTTGGCAGCTTGTTATGCCACGGTTGATTGTCGAGCGAAGATAGCTAGATTTCATTATCCGGGTAAGCCAGTCCTCGAATGGGAAGGTAATACAGTGACACCCAGAGGCGGGTTTATTTCCTATTTGAAGGCAAGAGAAATGATCGCAAAAGGGTGCATCTATCATATTGTGCGAGTTAAAGATGCCGATGCTGAGAAATCTATACTTCAGTCTATTCCAGTAGTAAAAGAGTACGCGGATGTATTTCCAGATGAACTTCCAGGTATTCCTCCAGAGCGAGAGATTGATTTTGCAATCGATTTGCTTCCGGGAACACAACCAATATCCATCCCTCCATATAGAATGGCACCTGCCGAATTAAAGGAGTTGAAGGAGCAATTAAAAGATTTACTGGAAAAAGGTTTTATTAGGCCTAGTACCTCACCTTGGGGTGCACCGGTATTGTTTGTACGAAAAAAGGACAGATCGCTAAGGATGTGTATCGACTATAGGCAACTGAACAAGGTAACTATTAAGTATAAGTACCCCCTTCCAAGGATAGATGACTTGTTTGATCAGTTGCAGGGAGCTAGATGCTTTTCAAAGATAGATTTGAGGTCGGGGTACCACCAGGTTAGAGTTCGGGAGAAAGATATTCCCAAGACTGCCTTCAGGACTCGATATGGCCACTTTGAATTTCTTGTTATGTCCTTCGGGTTGACGAATGCACCTGCCATATTTATGGACTTGATGAATAGCCTATTCCAGCCATATTTGGATCTGTTCATGATAGTCTTTATTGATAATATTCTGGTTTATTCACATTCAGAGGATGAGCATGTAGATCACCTGCGAGCAGTACTCCAAACCCTCCGCGATAATAAATTGTATGCTAAGTTTTCTAAGTGTGAATTCTGGCTAAAGTCCGTAGCATTCTTGGGGCACATTGTATCCGACGGAAGTATAAAGGTTGACACTCAGAAAATTGAGGCTGTGAAATCCTGGCCTAGACCTACCACTCCGACAGAGATTCGTAGCTTTCTAGGCTTAGCAGGATATTATCGGAGGTTCATAGAGGGGTTTTCTTCTCTTTCAGCACTATTAACAAAGCTGATGCAGAAAGCGACTAAGTTTCAGTGGACAGAGGCCTGTGAGCAGAGTTTTTAAGAGCTTAAGAACAGATTGACCTCAACGCCAGTTCTGGCACTTCCAGATGGTCCAGATGGTTATGCCATGTATTGTGATGCCTCAGGTGTCGGGTAAGGATGTGTCCTGATGCAATATGGAAAAGTAATTGCATATGCTTCAAGGCAGTTAAGGAAGCATGAGCGGAATTATCCGACCCACGACCTCGAGTTAGCTGCGGTTGTCCATGCACTTAAGATATGACGGCATTATTTATATGGTGTGCATGTTGATATATTCACAGATCATAAGAGCCTGCAATATATCCTCAAGCAAAAAGAGTTGAATTTGCGACAAAGACGATGGCTTGAATTATTGAAAGACTATGATGTTAACATTCTCTACCATCCAGGGAAAGCTAATGTTGTAGCAGATGCTTTAAGTCGCCGATCTATGGGTAGCTTAACACATGTAGAGGCCGAGAAAAGACAATTAACAAGGGAGATTCAACAATTGGCTTGTTTGGGGGTTAGATTAGTGGACTCTGGCAATAGAGGAGTTGTACTCCAAAATGCTGCAAAATCATCTCTCATAGCTGAAGTAAAGGAGAGGCAATACGAGGATCCAGAGTTAGTCAAGTTGAGAGAGCGGGTTCCATAACGAAAGAAGTCGTTGTTAGAACTCAAAGGAGATGGGGTTCTCAGATACAAGGGTCGTTTGTGTGTTCCATAGGTAGCAGGGCTACGAGACAGGATTATGTCAGAAGCACATTATTCATGGTATTCTATTCACCCTGGGTCGACAAAGATGTATCATCACATCAAGGATGTGTATTGGTGGAACGATATGAAAAAGAACATTGCCGAGTATGTCGCTCAATGCCCTAGTTGCCAGCAGGTGAAAATAGAGCACTAGAAGCCCGGAGGGCTAATGCAGACTATAGAGATCCCGACATGGAAATGGGAGGCGATTAACATGGACTTTATCACAGGTTTACCTCATTCTCATCATAAGCTTGATTCTATATGGGTGATAGTCGATAGTCTCACGAAATCAGCTCATTTCCTACCGGTCAGATCTACCTACACAACAAAGGATTATGCAAAATTATATATTAAGGAGATAATGCGTCTACACAGGGTACCCGTATCTATTATATCTGACTGTGGGGCCCAGTTTAAAGCACATTTTTGGAGGTCATTTCAGAAAGGTCTAGGAACTCAGGTGAATCTCAGCACAACTTTTCATCCACAAACAGATGGACAAGCCGAGCGCACGATTCAGACGCTCGAGGATATGTTGCGAGCATGTGTGCTGGATTTTAATAGAAGTTGGGATGAACATCTACCTCTTATCGAGTTTTCATATAATAACAGTTACCACTCCAGTATCCAGATGGCTCCGTACGAGGCTTTATATGGGCGCAGGTGCAGATCTCCCATAGGGTGGTTCGATGTTGGAGAATTCGGGTTATATGGGCCAGACCTGGTTAAACAGGCCATAGAAAAAGTAAAGCTTATCCGGGAGCGACTGCTGATAGCTCAGAGTCGACAGAAGTCATATTCTGACGTGCGGCGACGAGATTTAGAGTACGAGGTTAATGACTGGGTATTCTTAAAGGTGTCACCTATGAAAGGTGTAATGAGATTTGGCAAGAGAGGCAAGCTTAGCCCATAGTATATTGGGCCTTATAGGATCATTCGGAGAGTGGGCCAAGTAGCTTACGAGTTAGAATTGCCCTCGGAATTGGAGTCTGTTCATCTGGTTTTTCACGTATCTATGTTACGGAAGTGCATTGGCGATCCTACCCGAGTAGTACCCACGGATGATGTACAGATTACAGAGAACTTATCATACGAGGGAGTTTCGATTTCCATCCTAGACCAACAAATCCGCAAGCTGCGGAATAAGGAGGTAGCCTCCGTGAAAGTACTTTGGAGAAACAATAATGTGGAAGAAATGACTTGGGAGGTTGAGGAAAACATGAAGTCTAGATATCCCTACTTATTTCCTCCTCCAGAGAAGGGTCCGACTGAGACGTCATAATCATAAGGTACATGTGCAAATTCTTATATTGGTTATTATCGTTGATCGTGTCAGTCCATGGTCATTATACATAATTGTAGTACTGTGTGGCATTGAGTTATTAATATTCTAAGAGGAAAATGGGTAGTGGTGTGGTTACAAAGACGACCCTTCCAAAGTTATACAGAACATGGGGAGTTAACATTCGAGGACGAATGTTTCTAAAGGAGGGAAGGATGTTACATCCCGTACCTTACCATTAGGATGTACCGTAGTAAATCCACATGAGTTCGAAGGGATTATGTCCATTAGGATGTTATATAGGGTTTAAGACATCATTATTATGAGACCCTGTAAGTCTACGACCTTGACACCATTAGATATTATGTTTAGTATGTCTAGTTATTAAAATAATATTAGTAGTTACAAATGTTTTTTTGATAATTAAGGTCATATATTATGTATGTATGGTGTGATTAATTAATATTCGTGAGTTAAGTATTTTTATGACAGAAAGGTTAATTTTAAGTGATATATATGACTAACACGTATAAATCGCATATTAATTACAATGTTAGTGAAATACCAACTAACAAAATGTGGTTGTTTGAATTTGTGAGTATATATTTAATTAATAATGTAATTTTTATGTAGTAATATATGAAAGCTTAATAAGTTAAAGATTCAATATATTGACATTATGTGTAAATTTTACATAAAACAGCAGTATAAATGTTTATAATAATTGTTAATAGTGTGTGAATTTATTTTATAGGGTACCACCGGACCGTAATAGTACGGTGTATCAAATATATTAAAAATAAGTAGAATTTTAAGTAATCTGAAGCAATTCTTAATTATGCGGGTAATTGGTTAATTATCGGATAACGAGACACTACCTAATTAGATAAAGATTAACATTCCGACACTCCTACGTGGCAGCACCCTCTTTACCCCTTTCATGACTCTTACAAGAAATTGTAAGGCTGTCAAATGCTAGGGTAGCAGATGAAAATAGGAAAGAGAAAAGATTGAAACAACATTTTTTTGGATGCCTAATCAGTAATGATATAGACGCTAAATTAGTCACGCCTTTCCTCTCTTCAATTTGCAATTCATATTTATTATAAATCAATTCCTTCACATCTCTATAGAAACAATCATAATCAGCACCGAGCCAATTCAACGTGTTGAAAACATCATTGGAAAAATCAGCTATGTCCTCGACATTACCAATCGTCTCAGAACTAAGCTCGGACACCAACATGGACTTGACTTGAGTAATTATCATCTTCGATTTCTCAAGCATTTCGGGTTTATGATTAGTTCTTGGAGATTTCTTCAGTAGCGATCCGTATGGGATTATGGCGGGAAGTTTTAGCTGGTACAAAATATTGATTTCAGGATATATTCTGTGCTTACTTGTTACAGGTATGTTAAGGATAAGCTCTTCTATATTAAGGCTAAGCTCTTTCTTTTCATTTGTCATGATCTCGTCATTACATTCATATCCCAAAATTTACGTATATTTTGCTAGTCTCGCAAATTGCGTATATTTTTCTAGTGTTGTAAGTTATAATATTTCCTTATCAGGATTTCATATTCAGTTGAGTATTTCCTTCTTCCAGTCAAGAGAGCAGAGAGTTTATATATACAGTATTAAAAGTATTTTCATTACCATCGAGCTATAATCGATGGGCAGGCCCCTATTGGGCAACCTCTGATCAGATGGTAAGTTATATGACGATCCTACTGTGGCCGAGCGCATATGGGCGAGCCCAGTTGGTCGAGATACAGAGCCTAGTATGGCCGAGCGCTTATGAGCGAGCCTACTACGGCAGAGCAGATATATATGTATACCGAGTCTTATAGGGACGGACAGTTATTTTACTTACTATATTGAGAGAATTAAGTCAGTATTATCAGATGAGCATATCCTCGAGTTTTCTTTGACTACCAGTTGTTCTCAGTTGTTATATTATCAGTTCAGTTTCAGTTTCAGTATATTGCCTTACATACTCGGTACATTATTTCGTACTGACGTTCCTTTCTGGGGATGCTGCATTTCATGCATGCAGGGTCAGACAGACAGACGGGTAGACCTCCTCAGTAGGTGTTGCCCGAGATCAGCTTTATCGGTAAGCTCCCCTTCTTTCGGAGTTACCGGGCTAGCAGTGTGGTGTGTATCTTGTGTATATATGTAGATAGGTTATGGGTAGGTTGGAGCCTTGTTCCGATCATTATACATCTATTATTAGAGGCTTGTAGATATGTCCTGTCAGTTAATACAGTATGTTGGACTGGTAGGCCCTGTACGTATATTTTGTTGGCTTGTCAGTTGTAGTAAATATGAGGGCCTTGCCGGCCCAGCCTTATGTTGATGGTTAGTCAGCGTTAGTCTCTATTTAGTTTTATATTTTACATCGTACATTTTCTTGCAGCCCATGGCCAAAAATATGACATTACATGTTCAAAGTCTCGGATTCACAGGTGATACGCAAGGATAGTTGAGGCACTGAGTGCCAGTCTCGCCCCTAGGCATGGGGCGTGACATACTCCAAACTGCTAGACCTGGCAACTCCAAAAGACGGGGAGCTTAACAATAAGGCTAAACTCGGGAATACACCTACTGATGAGATCTACTCGTCTGTATGTTCAAACCTGCACGCATGAAATGCAGCACCCCCAGAAAGGGACGTCAGTACGAAACAATGTACCGAGTATGTAAGGCAATATACTGAAGCTGAAACTTAACTAATAATATAATAACTGAAAACAATTGGGAGTCAAAGAAAATCTGAAGATATGCTCAAATGCTGATAATGACTCAACTATCTCAGTATAGTCAATAAAATAGTCATCTGGCCCAATAAGACATGGTATACATATATATATGCTCTGCCGTAGTAGGCTCGCTCATAAGTGCTCGGCCATACTAGGCTTTGTATCTCACCAACTGGGCTCGCTCGTAGGCACTCAGCCATAGCAGGCTCGGTATATAAATTACCATATGATAAGAGGTTTCCCCATAGGGGGTCTGTCCATCGATTATAGCTCGATGGTAATGAAAATACTTTTAATACTGTACATATGTAAATTCTCTACTCTCTTGACTGGAAGAAGAAAATACTTAATTGAATATGAAGTCCCAATAAGGAGAATATTGTAACTTACAAAACTAGGAAAATATACGTAAATTTCGGGACATGAATTTTTCTTTATGTCTCATTATCAAACTTGTGTAATTACGGAATCATACAAAATGAAGGAAGAGCTTAGTCTTAACATACATGTAATAGGAATAACTCCGTATAATTATCCTGTTGGAAACCTTCGTGGATTGAATTTAGAAACTAAAAATCGAATTTAAGTATCTGCGCTTTGGATTTGAACGAATGGATTCTGTTCTTGTTTCTTTAACATTTTCTTAAAGACCAATTGACATTGAAACCTTTACAAAAATCTGACTTTTTACATAAAGCTATTTCTAATCTTTTGTTCAAAAGAATGGAATCCAACACTCTTAAGTGTTTAGTTAAGACTTGCTTTTCACGTTCTCTTGTCTTTTGGATAAGACTTTACAAGTCTTATTTTAAGACTTATCTTCAAGACAACTATACATGAATCATCTTTCCTAATTAGTGACCTTGTGCCATGTGGGAGGGTGATAAAATTTATAATTTTTATCCACTTATTAGTTAATTGGGTAATGTCTTGTTACCCGGTAATTAATTAATTACCCGCATAATTTAAAAATTACCCTAAATTACTTAAAATTCTATTTATTTCTAAAAATACTTCATACATATTTTATATATTATACTACCATAGTCACATGGTACCTTGCATGGTACTAGTTCATAATTATCGTGTATTGTCGCTTGACCCGTATTTTATTTCAAATTGTCCACTTTCAACGAAACTTGTTTCCTTTAATCCGTGTACCCCTTTATCCTTCATGACACTTATTTATCGCTTGTTATAAATAGTGTAAATATACTAACGTCAAAATTATCTCACCCCCGAGTCTACGTCAATTAACTGAAGACGAAATTTTAAAGTAGGAAAAATGCGAGATATAACAACCATCTATATTTAGCTTATACCAACCAGAATGAGGTTTAATCCTACTGATTGTTGGTTGATTTTCCTATACCAATTGGATTCTCTATCCGTTAGTAGAATATATTCGATAGATTAGTCAATGATCTTATTAAGGGATAGTAGAATGGTAGTATTATTTATATTGTTATTGTTCCTTGTAAGCCAGATGTTACAAATTACAAAAGGGAATAAAGTATTCCAAGTCAGAATTTGGTTTGGGATTTGAGGATTTCCTATGTAAGAGATTGGAGCCAATTTTGGCATTTTGGTTGGAATTTACTAGTATTAATGCCTAGTTTTTGCCATAGAGTATGGACATGAGGGCATGTGAGGAAGATATGCATAAGGAATTTTGGTTCTTTACGACAAATTGTGCACTACTCATCTATGTTCAAGCTTATTTGGGATAGATAATTTCTACATGGTAGTCTATTGAGGTTACAAAGCCATAAGAAATATTTGATTTTGTTAGGGCAATTCAAGTTCCATACCTAGTTTGAGTTTATTTGAGGTGGATTTTTACCTTCAACTAGTGCATAACAAGAATTTGTCGTGAAACTCCTATTCACATTGCTATCCCAGGATATGGAATCCTTATTGTTATCACTAGAGATGAAGGTTGTGAGGATATTGCCAGCTATCTCATCTAGGATAACAAAGGTAATTTTTTCCAAGTTTCACCAATTTCGGATCTAACATCATATATCTTAAGAGAGTCTTCCTCTTTGGTTAGGGGACCAATGGCATAGCTTCTTAGGGTATTTGAGTTTGGGATCCATCTATTTTCCCCCAAATTAAGAGAGGAGAAATTGTGGATGGACCATGTCATACCTTTTTGGCATATTTTCCATCCCTTAATTATATTATTCCAAATGAACGAGCCCTTTTCACTTGGCTTATGAGAGTACTTTCTAAGGAGGGTAATTGTCCATAAATTGGTGGTGTTGTTAGCTAATCTCCAGGCTGGACTGGCTAATAAGATTAGGTTCTTAGAACGAGCTTTTCTTAACCCTAATCCTCCTTCTTTTTTGGTTCTAGTAACCAAATCCAATTGACAAGGTGAAGCTTCCTTTTATGATCACTTGTACCCCAAAGAAAATTTCTCTGAATTTGGTCAATTTTCTTAAGAGTTTTAGGGGGGAGCAACGCGTATTGCATGTAATATGCTGGTAGACTGGAGAGAGTTGATGTTATTAAATTACTTCTACCATCCAGTAATTGTCACACCTCCTTTTTACCTACACCCCCGTAAGGGGTATATAAGCGATTTTTTTTAATTTAAAGTGACAATCGAAACAGGATTATTTATTAAATTCAGAGTCGCCACTTGGGATAATTTATGGCGTCCCAAGTCATCGGTTCAAATTTCGAATCTAGAAAAAGATCGACTCTGTATTACAGTCTGCAAACATAGAAATCCGGGTAAGGAATTCTGTTAACTCGGGAGAAGGTGTTAGGCATTCCCGAGTTTCGTGGTTCTAGCACGATCGCTCAACTGTTATAATTGGCATAATATCTGATTTTAATACATGTTTTAGCCTATGGTGCTATTTTAACTTATTAACCGCTCTTATTCATTTTTAGGAAGAATGCAGCGTCATTTAAAATATATCTTGAACCACGTCACATAAATGAACCCGCAATCCGCAACACATTTTATATAACATTATCGTGATTTGGATTCGGGTCACATAAATGCGCACCCTAGTTTAGGAAGGTAAATTATTAAAAAAGCGCGCATAAATCAATTACACGTTTTCCACTTTGCGAGGGCTTTGGAAATTCCACTAGATGGCACGTTTCGAATTCTAAGGATAAAACAAAATTAATTAAAGCGAGGGTCATGCAATTGTAATTTTTGTTTGGGCACGACACACCTCGAGTTATTCTATTTAAAGGGTATCTAAACTAACCCATGAGGGCCATAAATTACTTGTATTATACAATATGGCTCGCCTCAATCAATTAAAGTGGATCACATTTAAGAAGAAAAATGAAACTAGTGAGTCCGAGTTTAAATCAAATTAAATAGTTATGAGCATCTTATGCAATTATTATACTGGCCCAAATTTGGAAAAGGAACGGCTCCCGAACACAGGTAACAATAACCAAGCAATTAAGAGGAATTGGGCTTGACGTAAAGCCCAAAACTAGACTGGATCAGCTGAGAGGCTTCCGAAGTCTCTGGGTTAATGACAAAGGCCCAACTGCGGGGTTCACAACCATTGTTTGAAACAAGTTAAGTTTTTCATAAAATTAAAAAAAAACTTAAGGTTAAATAAGTATTGACCACCTTTACCAATCTTAAACGACTATGAAATGTTTTTTTAATACCAAATCACATTCTAGAACAGAGATGCCACACGTGATTTTACAAAGTTCACCTACAGTTTGTTTCGCCATTAAAGTATAATAGCACTCATGACCTCTAACCAAAGTATCAACGTGATTTCAAAATGGAATTACTAATATGGATTCAACATCAAAATGCAAAAGGGAAAGCGATATTTGACCCAACCCATTGTCCACATGATTTCAGAAGACTACAATTGCTAACATGGACTCAACCTTATCCAATTCCAAACATTGGGTCCAAGTCAATTAATAGACCAATTCCATGAAACCTTCAACATTAAGCAACACAATTTTTTTACTAGCATGCATACACCTATTTGAATATACTGATGTACATAAGAATTGTCCAATCAACCCTCAAAGATAACAACATTAAAAGCCCTTAAATTGATATCATTTGAGCAAAAGTTATCGACTCTTCAAGTGTATCAACTAGTGAACCCAGCAGTAGTATACCATGCCATTAAACCTCTAAGGCAAAACTAAAAATTCATTCAAATGCGCTTGAAACTACTGAAATAAAATGAAAGTTCAACCCTCAAAATTATAGACTACTATATGACATTCACTGAAAGTCCAATTTCACAATATTACAGACCACTACATGACATTCACTGAAAACTATAAACAAGCTAATCAATAAACATCAAACCATAACAAAATTACTCAAATCAGACTGAAAGAAAAGCTGAAATCTGGACATGTGAACACCTTTTTTCATTCAACATCCATATTTTCCATTGTAGTGATTCGAAAGTGTACCTAGGTGCAACCAAAATAGCTACAGAATATCAAAAGAAGAGGGTGAGATCAGCAGCAATCTAGCAGCAGTAATTAATATCAAAACAACAATTTCAATCCATTTTTGAAATCCAAAACCATCAAAATGATAGATCCTTTTCAAATCCCAGAAAATTAGCCACAAATTTCTAATTCAAACCATTTTTTAAAACTCCAAATGAATCACAAGTTGCTTCAGAAGTTGAAGACTTCAAGAATCAGAGAAGGGAATTTAATGGAACAGTATTTTTCTCTTAATGTCTTAGACGTTTTGATTTTTTTTAGATTAATTCTCTTCTGCTTTGCCTTGAAAGGCAAGATAGAGATGCCTTTATAGGCAAGGACTAAGGCAGCCTATTAGAGACTCAATTTTGCCCTTAGGCCCCTTTTGAATTTTCTTTTTTGCTTATCAACCCCTAGTCAATATTCCTTTTTGCTCAATTAACCTTAGTCCAATTTCAGTTTTATCAGACAATTCCCTTTCCCCAGCTTCCTAGAAGCTTTTCTTTCTTATTAAAAAAGATTCCCCATTTACAATATCCAATTTACCCCTTAAGCCTTGATTATTTACCCTCGCAGCCAAGCAGAACCCCGGTCCAAATGACCCAAGTGAATGGGTCTGAACTAGATCCAATTCAAATCCTTCTTGGGCTGGTTTTTAGGCGTTGCTTGAGATCAATTAAAGACTCAACATTCTAAACAAAACTGACCTAAAATTAACTAGGAGAAATAAGAGATGAGAACTTTAAACTAAAGCCCAAAACCAAAATAGAAAACGAGAATGATTTAACTAATTCTACACTAACAACAAGATAATTAAGCTGATTATCAAACAAATCATGCATGAATAACAACAAGCATACTATGAAGAAGCAGAAACACAAACACAGAAACGAGATGAAGAAGGATGAATTTTAAAAAAAAACAATTGACAAAAAATAACACAAGATAAGAAACAACCAAAATGCAAAGATACCTAACGAACTGGCCAGTCCTTGAAGTTCTTCTTCAAAATATCAATTTTAACCGAAAGGGGCCTCAATCACATGTTCTCATATGAAAACACATGACCAAGGTCCGTTTTGGTCTTAATTAACACCAAATCTACCGATTCTGGAGTTCAACTTTCTTTAAGTCTCATTTTCAACCCAGATTCGACGAGCTTGGGACATGTTCGAAGGAAATTGGTTCGGGATTTGAAAAGAGGAGAGTGTGGTGGTTGTTTGGTGTTAGTTTGGGTGGGATTGGAATGGGTACTGCCGGGCTTGAGATGTAGAAAATAAGGGTGGCGGATTAGGGTTGATTGAAAGGTCCCTGAAGAGAGAATAGAGGGGTGAGAGAGACGATTGAGAGGGGGGTGGGGCTAGTTCGGACATTTAAATATTAACTGATCCCCACTTCTCAATCGTCTGATCAAACAACATCGACGGCTGAGATCAAAACTTAACTAAATGGGGTCGTTTGAGTTGGGAGGCGGGGAACCGGGCGATGGGGCGGGTCGTGGGCTGGTTTTGAGTGGGTATGGGGGAATAAATTCATTTGGGCCTACCAAATTAGCCCAAATCACAACCTCTTTATTTTACTCTTTTCAATTCTTTTAATCAACTTTTCTTTTTCCTTTTTCAAATTAAATTAAATCCTTAAATTACTCTCAAACTAATTATTCTACCAAATTAATCTAATTACTCAAAATAATATTTACCACAACTAATTAATTCCCAAATTAAAGAAAGCTACAAAAATCGAAGCTAAATAAAAATGCAAAAATGAGTCATTTTTGTGATTTTTCTATTTTTTTCATACAAATTGATTTACTAATTAATATAAAATATAAAATTAAATCCTACATGCAAATGCAATGTACTTTTTGTTTTGTATTTTCGTGAATTAATAAAATTAAACATGCGCAGACAAATGCAAGCAATTAACAGAAAACGCTACAAAATCTACGAAATTGTAAATAATGGGAAAAAATTATTTTGTCTGAATTTATGAGAATAATTCATGTAGGGCAAAAATCACGTGCTCACAGTAATTTATCACATTTTCAACAAGAAACTTTACTTCTTATAGTGTCGATGATGAATTGGTAATCTTTGTGATTGGGGTTATTATTTATAATAGGGAAACCCAGGCATTTACCAAAAGCATTGTATACTTTTATCCCAAGGGAATGGGAGATGTTTGAGATAGTTATTTTGCTACAATTTTTTTGAGAAAACTATTCTGGATTTAGCGTAGTTTATAGTTTCCCCGAAAAGGTCGCAGAAGTTCTTAAAGGTAGACTGAATGGATGATGTGGTTATATTGTTGGCTTATCCAATTAAAACCAAGTCATCTACAAAGAAAAGATGAGATAGAGGAGGGCTATCTTTGCCCATCATAGTAGGATCCTATGTCCTAATGTCCACTAGATGGTTTACGTAATTTGATAACATTTCCATGAACAATATAAATATATAGGGAGACATTGGGTCACCCTGCCTGCCCCTACATGGGTGGAAAAACTTAGTTTTTGTTCCATTGACTAGAACAGATGAGGATGTTGTAAATATACATGACATAATTAGTTTGGACATTTTTGGGGGGATTTTGAAGTATAAAAGGATATTGTATATGAAGGACCATTTTAACTTATCGAATGCCTTTTCAAGGTTAATTTTGACCAGCATTTTGCCCTTATTTCCTTTTGTTTTTTTGAATTGATGAATAAGTTCTAAGAAAATAATGACATTGTCACTGGCCCTTCTATTTTTAACGAAGTTAGATTGAGTAGGGCTTGTGAGAGTAGTAAGCATTGGCTTTAGCCTGTTTGCAATGATTTTGTTGATAATCTTGTAAATAGTATTGCATAGATTAATTGACCAAAAATTATTGAGGTTGTTTACATTGGGAAATTCTGGAATTAGGTAGAAATAGGTAGTATTGATCTTTGGAGGGATGGCATGTTCACTAAAAATTTTGTGATAGAAATCCCTAACAGAGATTCCTAAAAATTTTGAGTATTTTTGATTAAAAAAGGGTGTAACCATCAAGCCCCGGAGATTTAAAAGGCTTGAAGGAAAAAATAGTTGTATTAATTTCACTATCAAGTAACGCATTATCTAATGGTGTAATGTGAACATTATGGAAACTAGTTGAACTATGTAACATGTGGGTCCAATTTGTATATGTATGACTAGTAGTAAATAGAGAGGTAAAGTGTTCAAGGGTATGATTAAGGATATCTTGGTGATTATCTAGCCATGCTCCTTCACTATTCCTAAAGAAGCTAATGTGGTTTTGTCTCTTCCTATTAGAGGTACTAATTTGGAATAATTTAGTGTTAGCATCTCTCTCGTTTAGCCAATTAATTCTGGACTTTAATTTTCAATAGTCTTCTTCAAGTTTAAGTATGTTAGTGTAGTCTTTGAGAAGGTCCTCTTCCAACTCTTGAAGAAACAAGCAATGGTTATAATGAGGGGATTTTTGGATACCGTTTAATCTGGCTAGGAGTATTTTTTATCCCTAATTATATTGCCAAAGTGTTCTTTACCCCAATTTTTAATATAGTCAGTAAAGGTTTTGATAGCGTCCATTAAGTCGTAATTCCTCTATTGATTAGCAACAATGTTACCAAAATTTGGATGATTGCACCAAATATTCTCAAGACGAAAAACTTTTGCGCAGTGATGATTGATATTGTTTTATCTTACTAGAATTGACTTATGGTCCGAGTGGATTTTTGGGAGATGAGTGATAGTAACATTTGGAAATAATCTTAACCAATCATCATTTTCTAAAACATGATCTAATATTTCTATAATTAAACCTTTCATTTTCCTATGGTTAGACCACATGAATTTGCTACCCTTGAAACCAAGGTTGATGAGATTACAACAGTCCATATTTTTCCACAGTTTTGAAGCTCTAGATGTTTTAAATGGTCTTCCACCTATTTTTTTATTACTACTAATAATGTCATTTAAGTCCCCCAACATCAAAGGACCCTTATAATTTTGTGAAAGAGTTTTAAGGTTATCCTACATAATGTCTCTAAGATGGACTTTTGTACTAGCATATATAGCTGAAAAAACCATTTAAAATTAGAAGGACGTCCCACTAAAAGAGAATGGATTTCCAGACCATTTTTTGTGAAGTGTTCCTGTCACCATATTGTGATTATAGAGGATGACCATATATCCTGATTGGCCATCTGCAGGAACCTCTCGAGCTCAGAGAAGTTGAATTCATTTAGAAGGGGGGTATGCAACAACATCCTAGTCTCAAAAAAGGCTACCATGCAGGGTTTATGAGTGTCAATTAATTCCCTAAAATTACGATGAAAGTCATCATCATTAGCACCTCTAACGTTCCAAAATATAATAGTAGTGGCTCTATTCATTTGAGATGCTTGTTGTTGGTTGACAGTGGACTCCCTCTCCACCGAGTTGTGGCTCCTCCTTCTTGATGGGACTAGGATTAATGCCTACTTTCCTACTGTGGGTTCTTGTGGTGGTCAAACATGCATTGAGCACTTGTACATGGTGTTGGGGCAGCTGAATATGTATTTTTTGCTCCATAATTCTGGAAAGAGTAGTATTTTTACCTCATTTAGGCTTGAAAATTCCACACTCAGTTGAGTACCTTGTGGAAGGGGTTCTTCTTCTTCCTCTACTGGATGTTGTGGTGGATCTTGTCCTGGCAAATTGACTTGGATGTTGTGTTACAGATTTACTGGGGCCATTTTTTGTAGACTGCTCGATTCCTGTACTGCATGGTGACTCCAAGGCAAGAAGATCGGGTTGATTGTCATGCTTTACTTCGATGGGAAAAATAGTAGATTCATTGGAATATTGATGAATTGGTTGGGGGTTTGTGGTAGATTCCACTATTCTTGCATAGGCTGGATTAGTGTGTGATTCATGTGTGGAGCTAGAGAGTGTACGATATTGTTGATCCATGCTTGATTGGTATAGTTGTTCATTGCTATATACATTCCTTCCGATATTAGTTGGGCTAGGTAGCGGTTATTCTGGATTATTATTACCATCTCTTGGCCATTGATTTGGATGTTTAAGGTTATTGCATGGCCTAGAATGTGTGCTTCCAACAAAGAGGTCGGTTTGTAATTTTGAGGTTGAAGGGGGGATGTGAAGAATAGTGGTTGATTTTGTAACTGTGTTGGCATAGGTGGAAGGTTGGCCATCGGAGGAATTCTGTGTTCGTTTGGGATGTGAACTAGCCGAAACCTTTTCCTGGTTGTGAGTGGAAGTCTCGGCATTCTCTTCTTGTGGGTTATTTATTTGGTTAGTGTTGGTGATAGGATTGGTAGCTTTCCTAGGGTTCTTGATTTCTATGGATTTCTTTGTCTGCATGGGAGATAATTTACTTGGCGTGTGGGAATATATAAAATTTTTGGTGGATTTTGTTGTTGCTAGGTGCTCTGAATAATCTGCCATTTGGCTATCCTCCTTTGCATGCATATCCATGTGTAATGTTGACAAGGTAGGGTTAATGGCTTGGATAGTGGTAATATCCATTTTAGGATTAGTTATTTCCTTTAGTTTAGAGGTAGCCAAGTAATTACCTATTCTGTTTTTAGTGGAAGGTTCATCTAATGATTGGGTTGTTGGTTCCAAGATATCATTTGTGTCACAACCCCAATCCCCGGTCGTGATGGCGCCCAACACGATGCTAGGCAAGCCCAACCAATTTGTCACTCACAATTCCTTAAGTAGAATTCATTACCAATTAATAGGATTAAATGCCAAATTATCATGATTATAACTCTGTAACAATAGATAAACAATACGGAAAAATCCAAAAAATATCACTGTAAATCCCACCGATCTGGTGTCACGAGCCGAGAGCCTCTATTACTAGTCTATGTAGGGACCTATACATAGAGTTGTCTAGAAAGCGAAAAAGAAAGTGGATAAGGGGTGAAATCGGGTCCTGCGGACGCTATGCAGCTACCTCGATGACTCCGAAATAAGCTGAACAACAGTAGAAAGCCCAAACTATGCCTCCGGGATACCTGTATCTGCACACATAGTGCAGGGAGTAAAGTGAGTACTCCAACTCAGTGAGAAATAGCAATAAATAATGACTGACGGAAAGAAAACTCGTAAAAACACTACGTAGTTCTATATTTTAACGGTGAGAATATCAAAAACAACAATTGAATGAAGAAGTCAGTTAAAAGTCCTTTAAACCACTATTCATTTCATTTACTCATCACAATAACCGAATTAATATTTGTACTGCTGCGGCGTGCAGCCTGATCCACATAGTATACTGCTGCGGCGTGTAACCCGATCCAGTCCGATCCATATAATATACTATTGCGGCGTGCAGTCTGATCCGCATAAATATATATACTGCTGCGGCGTGCAGCCCGATCCATATATATATATATATATATATATATATATATATATATATATATATACTGCTGCGGCGTGTATCCATAATAATAATAGTCGACTGCGCTCACTGGGGGTATGCAGACTCCGGAGGGGCTCCTTCAGCCCAAGCGCTAAACTACTACGACGTGCAGTCTGACCCATATAATATACTACTGCGGCGTGCAGTCCGATCCATATAATATACTACTGCGGCGTGTAGTCCGATCCGCATAAATATATATACTGCTGCGGCGTGCAGCCCGATCCATAGCATATCAAATACCCTCACAATGGGGTTCTCGACCCCTCTCAGTCAATATAGACTTGGCCTCTCGGGCACACTAAGATAAGACGGGGTTCTCAACCCACACGTTACTCTCGTTAGGATTTAAAAATTTCTAAGCTGGTTCATATTATGTTTATCAGTTAAGAACATGACGGAGGGTATGATTTTAACAAGAAAAGTGAGGTCAACCAATACAAATGCTCCCTAAGGGTTCTACAGATCGGCACAAGTCCCCAAACATGGCAACTAGCCCATAATATAATGGTATTAATTAAGTCTCAGTCAAATGTACAGTAGAGTCATCAAACGGGATGGACCGAGTCCAAACCCCCAGTAGTAACAGACCCCACGCTCATCATACAACGTGTGTCTCATCTCAACATAGCACCACATTGTGCAAATCCGGGGTTTCAAACCCTCAGAACATCATTTATAACCATTACTTACCTCGAACTGGCTAACTCTCTAGCTTATGATGCCTTTGCCCCTCAAACCGGCCTCCACGCGCGTCGAATCTAACCAAAATTAGAGGGAAACCATCACAATATGCTAAGGGAACAATACCCAATCGAAAACAATCGAAAAATATCAAGAATCACGAAGTTGGCAAAAACCCGAGCCTCGGGCCCACGTCTCAAAACTCAGAAATTTTTACGTCATCGGGTTCCTTATCTCGCCACGAGTCTATACATACAAAAATCTCTCAAATCAGACCACAATTGGCCCCTCAAATCCCAAATTTAGAATTTCAATTTCAAGCTCTAATTTCTTACAATTTGGCTATATTTTCATGAATTTCGAAGATGATTCCACAGTATAATCATGTATTTAGTTCATAGGACTTACCTCCAATCACTTCCCGTCAAAACCCCTTCATTTCCCGTTCAAAAGCTCTCAAGGTTTCTCAAAAATGGGGAAAAAATGGGTTGGGTTCGCGGATGAAATGTTTTAACATTCTGCCCAGATCACTGTAGCTCTTTCTATGCGATCACATTAGAGCCCATGCGATCGCATAGCACAAATATTTTGCCCCCAGATTTAGCCCTATGTGATCGCATAGGCCTCTCTGCCATCGCATTGCACAAGGTCTTTACCCTGTGCGATTGCATGCCTTCCACCGCGATCGCATAGCACAACTAAACAGCCCCTCGAATTCCTTCTATGCGATCACATGACACCCTCTACGATCGCATAGAACAAAAATACTCTGCAATCTTTCTACTGCATTTTACAACTCCACACTTCCCGTTAACCATCCGAAATCGCCCCGAGGCCCCTGGGACCTAAACCAAATGCACCATCATATCTTAAAAAATCATCCAAACTTGCTCCAATCATCAAAACACCTCGACTAACACTAAAATCATCGAATTATACCGAATTCAAGCCTAAGTTCTTTTGAAACTTCTAAAACAAACATTTTATCAGAAACCCGACCAAAACACCTCCGAATGATCTAAAATTTTGTACACACATCCAAAATCACCTAACGAAGATACCGAAACTCTCGGAATTGCATTCCGACTCTTGGATAAAACCTTATCTATCAACCGAAAATCGCTTAAATACTAACTTCGCCAATTCAAGCCTAATTCTACTCCGGACCTCCAAAATCAATTCCGATCACACTCCTAAGCCACATATCATTCCCCGAAGCTAACCGAATCACCGGAAATCACATCCGAGCCCTCTAACTCAATAGTCAACAACCGGTTAACCTTTTTAAAACAAGCATTCCTTAAAGAAACTAAGTGTCTCATTTCCTATCAAAACCAATCCGATTTAACTCTAACACACCGAATACCGACAACAAAATATGAAGAAGCATAAAATGGGGGAAACGGGGTGGTAACTCACATGAAGACGGGTCGGGTCATTACATTCTCCCTAACTTAAACAAATGCTCGTCCTCGAGCGGGTCAAGAAACATACCTGGGGCCTCAAACAAGTGAGAATATCTGCTCCGCATCTCTCGCTCGGTCTCCCAAGTAGCCTCCTCCACGGGCCGACCTCTCCACTGCACCTTCACTGAAGCGATATCCTTTGATATCAATCTCCGAACCTGACGACCCAAAATAGCCACTGGCTCCACATCGTAGGTCAAATCATCATCCAACTGGACCATGTTGAAGTCTAAAACATGAGACGGGTCCCCAACATACTTCCAGAGCATCGAAACATGGAATACCGGATGCACACTCGACAAGCTAGGTGGCAAAGCAAGCTCATAAGCCTTCTCCCCAATCCTCCAAAGCACCTCAAAAGGCCCAATGAACCGAGGACTCAACTTGCCTTTCTTCCCAAACCTCATAACACCCTTCATGGGAGAAACCTTTAGCAAGACCTTCTCACCAACCATATAGGACACATATCGAACCTTCCGGTCTGCATAGCGCTTCTGACACGACTGTGCTGTATGAAGCCTCTCACAAATCATCTTCACCTTCTCTAAGGCATCCTGAACCAAAACTGTCCCCAATAGTCTAGCCTCGCCGGGCTCGAACCAACCAATCGGAGATCTACACCGCCTCCCAAACAAAGCCTCATATGGAGCCATCTGAATACTCGATTGGTAGCTGTTGTTGTAAGCAAACTTTGCAAGTGGTAGAAACTTATCCCATGAACCTCAAAAGTCAATAACACAAGCACGCAACATGTCCTCCAATATCTGAATAGTGCGCTCAGACTGTTCGTCCGTCTTAGGATGAAACGTTGTGCTCAACTCTACCTGAGTATCCAACTCTCTCTGCACGACTCTCCAAAACTATTAAGTAAACTAAGTACCTCTATCTGAGATGATGGAGACTGGAACACCATGCAACCGAACAATCTCCCTGATATAAATCCCTGTAAACCGCTCTGAAGAATAGGTGGTACACACAGGAATGAAGTGCGCAGACTTGGTCAGCCGATACACAATCACCTCAATAGCATCAAACTTCTTCAAAGTCCGAGGAAGTCCAACCACGAAGTTCATAGTGATTCTCTCCCACTTCCACTCGGGAATAACCATCTGCTGAAGTAAGCTACCCGGTCTCTGATACTCAAATTTCACCTGCTGACAGTTGAGATACCGAGCTACAAACCCCACGATATCTTTCTTCATTCTTCTCTACCAATACTGCTGCCTCAAATCCTGATACATCTTCGCGGCACCTGGATGGATGGAATACTGCGAGCTGTGGGCCTCATCCAATATTAACTCCTGAAGCCTATCCACGTTGGGCACGCAAATTCGGCCCTGCATACTCAACACGCCATCACCATCAATGGTCACATCCCTGGCATCATCATGCTGAACCCTGTCCTTAAGGACAAGTAAATGTGGATCATCATAATGGCGCTCTCTGACGCGGTCATACAAGGAAGACCGAGAAACCACACAAGACAACAACCAAATAGGCTCTGAAATGTCTAATCTCACCATCCGATTGGCCAAACCCTGAACATCAACTACAAATGGTCCCTCCCCAACTGGAATGTACGCCAAACTCCCCATGCTAATCGCCTTTCTGTTCAATGCATCGGCCACCACATTGGCCTTCCCGGGGTGATACAAAATGGTAATGTCATAATCCTTGAGCAACTCAAGCCATCTCCGCTGCCTCAAATTAAGATCCTTCTGCTTGAACAAATGATGAAGACTGCGATGATCAGTGAACACTTTACAAGATATGCCATACTAGTAATGCCTCCAAATTTTCAATACATGAACTATGGCAACCAAATACATATCGTGGATGGGGTAGTTCCTCTCATGGGGCTTCAACTGACGAGAAGCATAAGCAATAACTCTACCCTCCTGCATGAACACACAACAAATCCCAACTCTAGAAGCATCACAATACACAATATATGAACCTGAAGCTGATGGCAAAACCAACATTGGAGATGTGGTCAAGGCTGTCTTGAGCTTCTGAAAGCTCTCCTCACACTCATCTAACCATACAAATGGCACACCCTTCTAAGTCAACTTTGTCAAGGGCGATGCAATGGATGAAAATCCCTGAACAAACCGACGATAATAGCCTGCTAACCCAAGAAAGCTACAAATCTCTATGGCTGAGGACGATCTGGGCCAACTCTTAACTGCCTCTATCTTCTTCGGATCAACCTGTATACCTTTGCTGGACACTACATGCCCCAAGAAAGCCACTGAACTGAGCCAAAACTCAACTTGGAGAATTTTACAAAAAGCTTCTCCTCCCTCAATCTCTGCAACACAACACTCAAATGCTCCGCATGCTCCTCCTGACTACGCGAGTATATCAAAAATTCATCAATGAATACTATAACGAACGAATAAAGATAAGGCCGGAACACGCTGTTCATAAAATGCATGAATGTTGTCGGGTGCATTGGTTAACCCAAAGGACATAACAAGAAACTCATAATGCCCATATCTAGTCCTGAAAGCAGTCTTCATAATATCTGAATCCCTGATCTTCAACTGGTGATAGCCTGAACGAAGATCAATCTTGGAGAATACCCTTGCCCCCTGAAGCTGGTAAAATAAATCATCGATACAGGGCAGAGGATACTTGTTTTTTACTGTTACTTTGTTCAATTGCCTGTAGTCAATGCACATTCTCATTGTGCCATCTTTCTTTTTGACAAATAGAACCGGTGCACCCCACGGTGACACACTAGGAGGAATTAACCCCTTATACAGGAGTTCCTGAAGCTGATCCTTTAGTTCTTTCAACTCTACTGGTGCCATACGATATGGAGGAATGGAAATAGGCTGAGTGCCCGACACCAGGTCAATACAAAAATTAATGTCCCTGTCCGGTGGCATACCGACAGGTCTACAGGAAACACATCGAGAAACTCCCTCACAACTGGAACCGAATCAATACTAGGAGTCTCAACTCCAAGATCCCTCACAAAAGCCAAATATGATAGACAACCTTTCCCAACCATACGTCGAGCCTTTAGAAAACAAATCACCCTGCTAGGCACATAGTCAGTCACGCTACGCCACTCGATCATCTGAACACCTGATATAGCCAAAGTGATTGTCTTAGCTTGACAGTCTAGAATAGCACGACATGGAGATAGCCAATCCATGCCTAAAATGACATTAAAATCCACCATGTTCAATAGCAATAGATCCACTCGGGTCTCCAAACCCCCAATAGTCACCACACATGACCGGTACACACGGTCTACAACAACAGTATCGCCCACTGGGGTAGATACATGAATAGGTAAAGCAAGAAACTCATGGGGCGTACCCAAATAACGAGCAAAGTATGATGACACATAAGAAAAGGTGGAACCGGGATCAAATAATACAGAGGCATCTCTGTGGCAGACTGAAACAATACCTGTAATGACAGCATCCGAAGTAATGGCATTTGTCCTGCCTGGGAGTGCATAGAAACGAAACTGACCGCCCCCTAATCGACCTCCCCCTCTAGGGCGACCCCTGGCTGCCTGACCTCTACCCCTAGCTGGCTGGGCGGGTGGTGAAGTAACTGGAGCAGAAGTCGAGGGCTGACCCCTCTACTGAGATAAGCTAGAAGCACGGCGAGGACACTCCCTCCGCATATGCCCAAACTCTCCACACTCATAGCAAGTCCCGGGTGCTGGGACTGAAGGGAACCCCTCGTGTAAGAGTGGCTAGCTGATGCACTTAGCCTGGAAGAACCCTGAGCATATGGAGCACGAGATGAACTCTGTGCTGGAAGAGTGCTGAGAGATGGCTGACTCTGCTGAGAACCCTGATAACCATGACTAGAAGATCCACCTCGGTACTCAGGTGGAGCTGACTGAGTGGGCCTGAAAGAACGACCCCAACCTTGCTGGAATTGGCCCCTCTAAGGAGCTCCACTGAAACTTCCAGAACCTCGAGGCCTCTTGGCCTCCCTCTCCCTCTCTTCTGACTGCGACACGTCTCAATATCACGAGCAATATCAACTGCATCCTCGAAAGAAAATACCCAGAACTCTCTCTGGAGTCATCAGGATACGAAGGTGATAATTAAGACCATCCACGAACCTCTTAATCCTCTCCCGATCAGTCGGAACTATCCATGAGGCATAACGAGCCAACTCAGAAAATCTCGCCTCATACTGAGACACAGTCATATCTCCCTGGCGAAGCCACTCAAACTGTCTACGCAGCTCCTCCCTCTGAGATTACGGTATCCAATTCTCCAAGAAGAGAGTGGAGAACTCCTGCAAAGTCAAAGGCGCTGCACCTACCGGCCTACACCACTCATATGCCTCCCACCAAGTGAAGGACACTCTATTAAACTGAAATGTAGTAAAAGCCACACCGCTGGACTCAAGAATCCTTATTGTCCGAAGCATACGCTGACACTTGTCGAGAAAACCCTGGGCATCCTCGCCCTAAGCACCACTGAAAGAAGAAGGTTGAAGTCTACTGAACCTCTCGAGATGACGCTGCTCATCATCTGGCATAACTGGAACCCTACACTCCTAAACGGGTACCACTGGCTGAGTTGGAGGTGCCTCTTGAGTCCTTAACCCCTGCACTACCTGCTCAGGCGTGCGAGCAGCAGAGGGTCTGATTGCCTCCCCTAGCCTGCAAAGTAGCTGCTGCTGTGGTGGCTGAAACTGCCTAAGCTAGGCCTGTGCAAATTGATAAGATCTGTGAAAAGGCCTCCTGAAAACCTGGAACCACGATAGGCATAGTTGGTGCCTGAATTGGTCTCCTGGAGCATCTATAGTTGGAGCCTGATCCGAAGCCGGGGTAGCTAGAGGGTCAACAAATGTTGCCCTTGCTGCACTGCCTCTGCCACGTCCACGACCGCGTCCACAGCCTCTGGTGGCCTCAAGAATGTGGAATTTTCCTAATAGGTTCTGCAGCCTCCCGATGATAAGTAAAGATGTCTCCGTATCGATCCGCGAGACTCTACTAAACCGGCTCAAGACTCGCGAGACCTAGTAACCTAGGCTCTGATACCAACTTGTCACGACCCCAATCCTCGGTCGTGATGGCGCCCAACACGATGCTAGGCAAGCCCGACCAATTCGTCACTCACAATTCCTTAAGTAGAATTCATTACCAATTAATAGGATTAAATTCCAAATTATCATGATTATTACTCTGTAGCAATAGATAAAGTGTACGTAAAAATCCATAAAATATCACAATAAATCCCACTAATCAGGTGTCACAACCCGAGAGCCTCTATTACTAGTCTGTGTAGCAACCTATACATAGAGTTGTCTAGAATGCGGAAAATAACGAGGATAAGGGGAGAAATCAGGTCCTGCGAACGCCATGCAGCTACCTCGATGGCTCCGAAATAAGCTGAACAGCAGAAGAAAGCCCAAACTATGCATCCGGGATACCTGTATCTGCACACATGGTGCAGGGAGTAAAGTGAGTACTCCAACTTAGTGAGTAATAGCAATAAATAATGACTGACGGAAAGAAAACTCGTAAAAACACTACGTAGTTCTATATTTAAACTGTGAGAATATCAAAAACAACAACTGAATGAAGAAGTCAGTTAAAAGTCCTTTAAGCCAGTATTCATTTCATTTACTCCTCATGATAACCGAATTCATATTTGTACTGCTGCGGCGTGCAGCCCGATCCATATAGTATACTGCTGCGACGCGCAGCCCGATCCATATGTACATATATATACTGTTGCGGCGTGCAGCCCGATCCATATATATGTATACATTGCTGCGGCGTGCAGCCCGATCCAAGAATAGTATATACTGCTACGGCGTGCAACTCGATCCATATATATATATATATATATTCTGTTACGGCGTGCAGACCGATCCATGAATAGTCGACTGCGCTCACGGGGTTGTGCAGACTCCGGAGGGGTTCCTTCAGCCCAAACGCTAAACTACTGCGGTGTGCAGTCCGACCCATATAATATACTACTGCGGCATACAGTTCGACCATTATAATATACTACTGCGGCGTGCAGTCTGATCCGCATAAATATATATACTGTTGCGGCGTGCAGCCCGATCTATAGCATATCAAATACACTCACAATGGGGTTCTCGATCCCTCTCAGTCAATATAGACTTGGCCTCTTGGGCACACTAAGATAAGAAAGGGTTCTCAACCCACACATTACTCTCATTAGGATTTAATAATTTCTAAGTTGGTTCATATTATGTTTATCAGTTAAAAACATAACTGAGGGTATGATTTTGACAAGAAAAGTGAGGTCAACCAATACAAATGCCCCCTAAGGGTTCTACAGATCGGCACAAGGCCCCAAACATGGCAACTAGCCGATAATATAACGGCATTAATTAAGTCTCAGTCAAAAGTACAGTAGAGTCATCAAACGGGATGGACCGAGTCCAAATCCCTAGTAGTAACAGACCACATGCTCATTATACATCGTGTGTATCATCTCAACATAGCACCATGTTGTTCAAATCCGTGGTTTCAAACCCTCAGAACATCATTTATAACCATTGCTCACCTCGAATTGGCTAACTCTATAGCTCACGACGCCTTTGCCCCTCAAATCGGCCTCAACGTTCGTCGAATCTACCCAAAATCAGAGCGAATACATCACAATATGCTAAGGGAACAATACCCAATTGAAAACAATCGAAAAATATCAAGAATCACGAAGTTGGAAAAAACCCGAGCCTCGGGCCCACGTCTCGAAACTCAAAATTTTTTACGTCATCGGGTTCCTTATCTCGCCACGAGTCTATACAAACAGAAATCTCTTAAATCAGACCACATATGGCCCTTCAAATCCCAAATTTAGAATTTCAATTTCAAGCCCTAATTTCTTACAATTTGGCTATATTTTCATGAATTTCGAAGATAATTTCACAGTATAATCATGTATTTAGTTCATAGGACTTACCTCCAATCACTTCCCGTCAAAACCCCTTCAATTCCCATTCAAAAGCTCTCAAAGTTGCTCAAAAATGGGGGGAAAATGGGTTGGGTTTGCGGATGAAATGTTTTAACATTCTGCCCAGATCACCGTAGCTTCTTCTATGCGATCGCATTAGAGCCCATGCGATCGCATTGCACAAATATTCTTTCCCCAGATTTAGCCCTATGCGATCGCATAGGCCTCTCTGCGATCGCATTGCACAAGATTTTTACCCTGTGCGATCGCATGCCTTCCACCGCGATCGCATAGCACAACCAAACAGCCCCTCAAATTCCTTCTATGCGATCGCATGACACACTCTGCGATAGCATAGAACAAAAATACTCTGCAATTTTTCTGCTGCATTTTACAACTCCAAACTTCCCGTTAACCATCCGAAATCGCCCCGAGGCCCCCGAGAACTAAACCAAATGCACCATCGTATCTTAAAAAAGCATCCAAACTTGCTCTAATCATCAAAACACCTCGACTAACACTAAAATCATCGGATGACACCGAATTCAAGCCTAAGTTCTTTTGAAACTTCTAAAACACACATTTTATCAAAACCCCGACCAAAACACCTCCGAATGATCTAAAATTTTGCATACACATCCAAAATCACCTAACGAAGCCACTGCAACTCTCGAAATTCCATTCCGACTCTCGGATCAAAACCTTACCTATCAACCGTAAATCGCCAAAATACTAACTTCGCCAATTCAAGCCTAATTCTAATCCAGACCTCCAAAATCAATTCTGATCACACTCCTAAGCCACATATCATCCCCCGAAGATAACCGAATCACCGGAAATCACATCCGAGCCTTCTAACTCAATAGTCAACACCCAGTTGACTTTTCCAAAACAAGCCTTCCTTAAAGAGACTAAGTGTCTCATTTCCTATCAAAACCAATCTGATTTAACTCTAACACACCGAATACCGACAACGAAACATGAAGAAGCATAAAATAAGGGAAACGGGGCGGTAACTCACATGACGATGGTTCGGGTCGTCACATTCTCCCCAACTTAAACAAACACTCGTCCTCGAGCGGGTCAAGAAACATACCTGGGGCCTCAAACAGGTGAGAATATCTGCTCCGCATCTCCCGCTCAGTCTACCAAGTAGCCTCCTCCATGGAATGACCTATCTACTTCACCTTCACCGAAGCGATATCCTTTGATCTCAATCTACGAACTTGACGACCCAAAATAGCCATTGGCTCCACATCGTAGGTCAAATCATCATCCAACTGGACCATGCTGAATTCTAAAACATGAGACGGGTCCTCAATATACTTCCGGAGCATCAAAATATGGAATACCGGATGCAGACTCGACAGGCTGGGTGGCAAAGCAAGATCATAATCCACCTCTCTAATCCTCCGAAGCACCTCAAAAGGCCCAATGAACTGATGACTCAACTTGCTTTTCTTCCGAAACCTCATAACACCCTTCATGGGAGAAACCTTCAACAAGACCTTCTCACCAACGACATAGGACACATCTCGAACCTTCCGGTCTGCATAACTCTTCTGACGCGACTGCGTTGTATGAAGCCTCTCCTGAATCACCTTCACCTTCTCTAAGAAATCCTGAACCAAATCTGTCCCCAATAGTCTAGCCTCGCCGGGATCGAACCAACCAATCAGAGATCTACACCGCCTCCCATCAAAGCCTCATATGGAGCCATCTGAATACTCGACTGGTAGCTGTTGTTGTAAGAAAACTCTACAAGTGGTAGAAACTTATCCTATGATCCTCCAAAGTCAATAATACAAGCACACAACATGTCCTTCAATATCTGAATAGTGCGCTCGGACTGTCCGTCCGTCTGAGGATGAAACGCTGTTATCAACTCTACCTGAGTACCCAACTCTCTCTGCACAGCTCTCCAAAACTTTGAAGTAAACTAAGTACCTCTATCTGAGATGATGGAGACCGGAACAACATGCAACCGAACAATCTCCCAGATATAAATCCCTGCAAACCGCTCTGAAGAATAGTTAGTACACATAGGAATGAAGTGCGCAGACTTGGTCAGCTAATACACAATCACCCAAATAGCATCGAACTTCTTCAAAGTCTGAGGAAGTCCAACCACGAAGTCCATAGTGATTCTCTCCCACTTCCACTCGGGAATAACCATCTGCTGAAGCAAGCCACCCGGTCTCTGATGCTCATATTTCACCTGCTGACAATTGAGACATCGAGCTACAAACCCCATGATATCTTTCTTCATTCTTCTTCAATATTGCTGCCTTAAATCCTGATACATCTTCACGACACCTGGATGGATGGAATACCACTAGGTGTGGGCTTCCTCCAATATCAACTCATGAAGTCCATCCACGTTGGGCACGCAAATCCGGCCCTGCATCATCAACACGCCATCACCATCAATGGTCACATCCCTGGCATCATCATGTTGAACACTATCCTTAAGGACAAGCAAATGTGGATCATCATATTGGCACTCTCTGATGCGGTAATACAAGGACGACCGAGAAACCACACAAGCCAACACCTGACTAGGCTCTGAAATGCCTAATCTCACCATCCGATTGGCCAAAGCCTGAATATTAAATGCAAAGGGTCTCTCCCTAACTGGAATGTATGCCAAACTCCCCATGCTAATCGCCTTCCGTCTCAACGCTTCGGCCACCACATTGTCCTTCCCGGGGTGATACAAAATGGTAATATCATAATCCTTGAGCAACTCAAGCCATCTCCGCAGCCTCAAATTAAGATCCTTCTTCTTGAACAAATGTTGGAGACTGCGATGATCAGTGAACACTTCACAAGATACGTCATATAAGTAATGCCTCCAAATCTTCAATGCATGAACTATGGCAGCCAACTCCAAATCGTGGATGGGGTAGTTCTTCTTATGAGGGTTCAAGTGACGAGAAGCATAAGCAATAACTCTACCCGCTTGCAGCGACACACAGCCAATCCCAACTCTTGAAGCATTAGAATACACATTATATGAACCTGAAGCTGATGGCAAAACCAACACTGGAGCTGTGGTCAAGGCTGTCTTGAGCTTCTGAAAGCTCTCCTCACACTCGTCTGACCATACAAATGGAGCACCCTTCTGAGTCAACTTGGTCAAGGGCGATGCAATAGATGAAAATCCCTGAACAAACCGACGATAATAGCCTACTAACCCAAGAAAGATCTGAATCTCTGTAGCTGAGGATGGTCTGGGCCAACTCTGAACCGCCTCTATCTTCTTCGGATCAACCTGTATACCTTCGCTGGATACCACGTGCCCTAAGAAAGCCATTGAACTGAGCCAAAACTCACACTTGGAGAATTTTGCATAAAGCTTCTCCTCCCTCAATCTCTGCAAGATAACACTCAAATGCTCCACGTGCTCCTCCTGACTACGTGAGTATACCAGAATAGTATCAATGAATACTATAACGAACGAATCAAGATAAGGTCGGAACACGCTGTTCATCAAATGCATGAATGCTGTCGGGGTATAGGCTAGCCCGAAGGACATAACAAGAAACTCATAATGCCCATATCTAGTCCTAAAAGCAGTTTCATAATATCTGAATCCTTGATCTTCAACTAGTGATAGCCTGAATGAAGATCAATCTTGGAGAATACTCTTGCCCCCTGAAGCTGGTCAGATAAATCATCGATACGGGGCAGGGGATACTTGTTCTTCACTGTTACTTTGTTAAATTGCCTGTACTCAATGCACATTCTCATTGTGCCATCCTTCTTTTTCACAAATAGAACCGGTGCACCCCACGGTGACACACTAGGCCGAATGAACCCCTTATCCAGGAGTTCCAGAAGCTGATCATTTAGTTCTTTCAACTCTGCTGGTGCCATACGATATGGATGAATGGAAATGGGCTGAGTTCCCGGCACCAGGTCAATACCAAAATCAATGTCCCTATCCGGTGGCATGCCCGACAGGTCTGTAGGAAACACATCGGGAAACTCCCTCACAACTGGAACCGAATCAATGCTAGGAGTCTCAGCTCCAACGTCCCTCACAAGAGCCAAATATGATAGACAACCTTTCCCAACCATACACTGGGCCTTTAGAAAAGAAATCACCCTACTAGGCACATAGTCAGTCATGCCACGCCACTCGATCCTCTAAACACCCGGTATAGCCAAAGTGACTGTCTTAGCATGATAGTCTAGAATAGAACGGCATGGAGATAGCCAACCCATGCCGAAAATGACATTAAAATCCACCATGCTCAATAGTAATAGATCCACTCGGGTCTCCAGACCCCCAATAGTCACCACACATGACTGGTACCCATCGTCTACAATAACAGTATCGCCCACTGGGGTAGATACATGAAAAGGTAAAGCAAGAAACATATGGGGCGTACCCAAATAACGAGTAAAGTATGATGACACATAAGAAAAGGTGGAACCAGGATCAAATAATATAGAGGCATCTCTGTGGCCGACTGAAGCAATACCTGTAATGACAGAATCCGAAGCAATGGCGTCAGGTCTGCCTGGGAGTGCATAGAAACGGGCCTGACCGCCCCCTGATCAACCTCCCCATCTAGGGAGACCCCTGACTACCTGACCTCCACCCCTAGCTAGCTGGGCGGGTTGTGAAGTAACTGGAGCAGAAGTCGAGGGCTGACCCCTCTACTGAGATGAGCTAGCAGCACAGCGAGGACACTCCCTCCGCATATTCCTGAACTCTCCACCCTCATAGAAACTCCCGGGTGCTGGGTGCTGGGAGCTGGGACTGAAGTGAACACCTCGTGCTAGAGTGGCTAGCTCATGCACTCAACCTGGAAAAACCCTAAGCAGATAGAGCACGAGACGAACTCTGTGCTGGAAGAGCACTGAGAGATGGCTGACTCTGCTGAGAACTCTAATAACCATGACCAGAAGATCCACCTCAGTACTCAGGTCGAGCTGACTGAGCGGGCCTGAAAGAACGACCCCGAACCAGCTGGAACTGGCCCATCAAAGAAGCGCCACTAAAACTGCCAGAACCTCGAGGCCTCTTAGCCTCCCTCTCTCCTTTCTCCTGATGGCGAGCCGTCTCAATATCACGAGCAATATCAACTGCATCCTCAAAGTAAATACCCAGAACTCTCTCTCGAGTCATCATGATACGAAGGTAATAATTAAGACCATCCACGAACCTATTAATCCTCTCCCGATCAGTCGGAATTATCCATAAGGCATAATGAGCCAGCGCAAAAAATCTCGCCTCATACTGAGACACAGTCATGTCTCCCTGGAGAAGCCACTCAAACTGTCTACGTAGCTCCTCTCTCTGAGACTGTGGTATCCACTTCTCCAATAAGAGAGTGTACGCCTCCCACCAAGTGAAGGCCCCTCCAGTAAACTGAAATGTAGTAAAAGCCACACCGCTAGACTCCAAAATCCCTGTTGTCCGAAGCATACGCTGGCACTTGTCGAGAAAACCCTGGGCATCCTCTCCCTGAGCACCACTGAAAGAAGGAGGCTGAAGTCTACTGAACCTCTCGAGATGACGTTGCTCATCATCTGGCAAAACTGGAACCCTACACTCCTGAACGGGTACCACTGGCTGAGCTGGAGGTGCCTCTGGAGTCTGTAACCCTTGCACTACCTGCTCAGGCGTGCGAGCAGCGAGGGGTCTGATTGCCTCCCCTGGCCTGCGAAGTAGCTGCTGTTGTGGTGACTGAAACAGCCTGAGCCAAGCCTCTGCAAACAAATAAGATCTGTGCCAAGTCCTTTTGAAAACCTGGAACCACGATAGGCATAATTGGTGCCTGAACTGGTGCTCCTGGAGCATCCATAGCTGGAGCCTGATACGGAGCCGGGGCAGCTAGAGGGTCAACAGGTGCTGCCCTTGCTGCACTGCCTCTGCCACGTCCACGACTGCGTCCAGAACCTCTGGTGGCCTTAGTGGGTGGCACCGGTGGTCGTCAACTTTATCCGATAGCGCGAGTCCTCTCCATCTGCAAGATAATCGAATAACAAAAGTTTAGCATTCGGATCAACAAGTTCGCACGATAGGAGTTTCAAGAATGTGGAATTTTCCTAACAAGTTCCGCAGCCTCCCGAGGATAAGTACAGACGTCTCCGAACTGATCCGCGAGACTCTACTAAACCGGCTCAAGACTCGCGAGACCTAGTAACCTAGGCTTTGATACCAACTTGTCACGACCCCAATCCCCGGTCGTAATGGGGCCCAACACGATGCTAGGCAAGCCCGACCAATTCATCACTCATAATTTCTTAAGTAGAATTCATTACCAATTAATAGGATTAAATGCCAAATTATCATGATTATAACTCTGTAGCAATAGATAAATAGTACGTAAAAATCCATAAAATATCACTATAAATCCCACTGATCTGGTGTCACGAGCCGAGAGCCTCTATTACTATTCTGTGTAGCAACCTATATATAGAGTTGTCTAGAATGCGGAAAATAAAGAGGATAAGGGGAGAAATTAGGTCCTGCAAACGCCATGCAACTACCTCGATGACTCCGAAATAAGCTGAACAACAGAAGAAAGCCCAAACTATGCCTCCGAGATACCTGTATCTACACACATGGTGTAGGGAGTAAAGTGAGTACTCCAACTCAGTGAGTAATAGCAATAAATAATGACTGACGGAAAGAAAACTCGTAAAAACACTACGCAGTTCTATATTTAAATGGTGAGAATATCAAAAACAACAACTGAGTGAAGAAGTCAGTTAAAAGTCCTTTAAATCAGTATTCATTTCATTTACTCCTCACGATAACCGAATTCATATTTGTACTGCTACGGCGTGCAACCCGATCCACATAGTATACTGTTGCGGCGCGCAGCCGGATCCATATATATGTATATATACTGTTGCGGCGTGCAGCCCAATCCAAGAATAGTCGACTGCACTCACTGGGGGTGTGCAGACTCCGGAGAGGCTCCTTCAGCCCAAGCGCTATACTACTGCGGCGTGCAGTCCGACCCATATAATATACTACTGCGGCGTGCAGTCCGATCCATATAATATACTACTGCGGCATGCAGTCCGATCCATATAATATACTACTGCGGTGGCGTGCAGCCCGATCCATAGCATATCAAATACCCTTACAATGGGGTTCTCGACCCCTCTCAGTCAATATAGACTTGGCCACTTGGGCACACTAAGATAAGTCGGGGTTCTCAACCCACACGTTTCTCTCATTAGGATTTAATAAGTTCTAAGTTGGTTCTTATTATGTTTATTAGTTAAGAACATGACTGAGGGTATGATTTTGACAAGAAAAGTGAGGCCAACCAATACAAATGCCCCCTAAGGGTTCTACAGATCGGCACAAGGCCCCAAACATGGCAACTAGACCATAATATAATGGTATTAATTAACTCTCAGTCAAAAGTACAGTAGAGTCATCAAACGGGATGGACCGAATCCAAACCCCCAGTAGTAACAAACCCCATGCTCATCATACAGCGTGTGTCACATCTCAACATAGCACCACATTGTGCAAATCCGTGGTTTCAAAACCTCAGAACATCATTTATAACCATTACTCACCTCGAACTGGCAGGCAGGATATGGCGCGACTTAGGGTTACTGAGGACATGGCCCTAAACAGGGAATTGTGGAGATCGAGCATTAAGGTTGTAGGTTAGGGGAAATTGTGATGTCTTTTACAGCGCACTAGAGTGAGACTAGCCAGTTAGGAGTTAGTCTTAGGATGCTATTGATCAACTACTGATGATGGGCTTTATCTGCTGTGTATTAATACCTTACATCTTTCTCGTATTTCCTATATCTCATATATTACTGTTACTTTGTTTTTTATGGTATTTATGTTATGTTATGGATTTTATGGTATTTTATGTTGTTTTATTATGAGTCTATTGATAGTATTAATATAGTGTCTCTTGTTGTCTCTTTGAGCCTAGGGTCTCCTGGAAATAGCCTCTCTGCCCTCGGGTAGAGGTAAGGTCTGCGTACATATTACCCTCCCCAGACCCCACTTGTGGGATTACACTGGGTTGTTGTTGTTGTTGTTGTTGTACTCACCTCAAACTGGCTAACTCTTTAGCTTGCGATGCCTTTGCCCATCAAATCGGCCTCCACGTGCGTCGAATCTAACCAAAATCAGAGCGAATACATCACAATATGCTAAGGGAACAATACCCAATCGAAAACAATTGAAAAATATCAAGAATCACGAAGTTGGCAAAAACCCGAGCCCCGACCCCATATCTCAAAACTCAGAAATTTTTACGTCATCGGGTTCCTTATCTCGCCACGAGTCTATACATACAACAATCTCTCAAATCAGACCACAATTGGCCCCTCAAATCCCAAATTTAGAATTTCAATTTCAAGCTCAAATTTCTTACAATTTGGCTATATTTTCATGAATTTCGAAGATGATTTCACAGTATAATCATGTATTTAGTTCATAGGACTTACCTCCAATCACTTCCCGTCAAAAGCCCTTCAATTCCCGTTCAAAAGCTCTCAAGGTTGCTCAAAAATGGGGGAAAATGGGTTGGGTTCGCGGATGAAATGTTTTAACATTCTGCCCAGATCACTGTAGCTCCTTCTATGCAATCGCATTACAGCCCATGCGATCGCATATCACAAATATTCTGCCCCCAGATTTAGCCCTATGTGATCGCATAGGCCTCTCTACGATCGCATAGCATAAGGTCTTTACCCTGTGCGATCGCATGCCTTCCACCGTGATTGCATAGCACAACCAAACAGCCCCTCAAATTCCTTCTATGCGATCGCATGACACCCTCTGCGATCGCATAGAACAAAAATAATCTGCAATTTTTCTGCTGCATTTTACAACTCCAAACTTCCCATTAACCATCCGAATTCACCCTTAGGCCCCCAGGACCTAAACCAAACGCACCATCATATCTTAAAACATCATCCAAACTTGCTCCAATCATCAAAACACCTCGACTAACACTAAAATCATCAAATGACACCGAATTCAAGCCTAAGTTCTTTTGAAACTTCTAAAACACACATTTGATCAAAAACCCGACCAAAACACCTCGGAATGACCTGAAATTTTGCACACACATCCAAAATCACCTAAAGAAGCCACTACAACTCTCAGAATTCCATTCCGACTCTCGGATTAAAACCTTACCTATCAACCGAAAATCACCAAAATACTAACTTCGCCAATTCAAGCCTAATTCTACGCCAGACCTCCAAAATAAATTCCGATCACACTCCTAAGCCACATATCATCCCCCGAAGCTAACCGAATCACCAGAAATCACATCCGAGCCCTCTAACTCAATAGTCAACACCCAATTGACCTTTCCAAAACAAGCCTTCCTTAAAGAGACTAAGTGTCTCATTTCCTATCAAAACCAATATGATTTAACTCTAACACACTGAATACCGACAACAAAATATGAAGAAGCATAAAATGGGGAAAACGGGACGGTAACTCACATGACGATGGGTCGGGTCGTCACAATTTGTCTTGGACATATGTAAGAGCTTGTCTTTTCTGCTTTGCATACATTGGGCGTTAAGGATTATAGCCAGATTTCTTGCTAAACCATTTTTGAAAATCATGGGCTTTTCATCCTTACATTGAAGAATCTCAAAAACATTATTGGATTTTTGGACAACATTTGAGGAGAGGATAATAATAATAGAGTTTTTGTCCGTGGATTGTCTAACTTTTGAGTCAGTAGCAAGTGCATCGAAGAGATTGTTTCCCATAAGTTTGAATTTATGAAAATTAAACTTTTGGAACTGAAAGACATACCTGTGTCAATGTCATTGAGTTATGGATGTGTACCTGGATTGGTTACCTTAGCATTGGGATCGGCTTAACTCCAGTAGTCTTCTTTTTCTTGTTAAAGGTAATAGTCACTTAATCACTTTGAGTGTCTTGTTTTGGGATATTTGTTGGACTTCTTTGTTGCTCACTGGGATTGGAAAGTGATAAAAAGACTGTAAATTTTGATTGGTTGTGGCCTAATTTACTACAATTGATGCATAAAAAGTTTTCACCCTCATAATGTATATGTTGTTTATAGCTTCCAATATAAACAAAAGGCTTGACTGGATTTTCCATTGATACTTAAACAAATAGTCTAGCATATCTACCTCTTAGAGTAGAGGAAGTGCAAGTATCAATCCTAAGTAATCTGTCAATTGTATTTCTATTTTTTTTATAAAATGGTAGAGTCATAAAATTCAAACTGCTGACTTCAATTGTTTTGCCTCACCGTTTACAAATTGTGGCTCCCATTTTTGTACTAATAGGTGGTAATCATTAATAAACCAAAGTCCATTATTAAGTGCTCTTGACATATTTTTCTCCTTGTTGAACTTTACTATGAAGTAATCAGCCCCTAGATCCATAAGGGCAAAGTTTTCAATTGGCTTCCACAACTGATATAGTTTTCTTTTTAGGTATTGATATAGTATACATTTTCCCATTAGTTTAATAATAAGAGAATACCTCCATGGTTGATAAATACTATGGAGGTCGTCGACTGTGAGTGGGACTTGTAGGTTATCATTAAGATCGTGGATTGCTTGGGAGCAAATATTTTTGGCTAGGCAAATATTGAATTAGGAAGTCTAGTTGCATAGGGGTGTCTTGAGTAGTAATTGGGTCTAGAGGTGGTTGAGAAACATGAATATTGATAGAGTCCAAAAGGAGAATCTCTTTATAGGATAAGTTGGGGTGGTAGGGTATTTTGGCTAGTGTAGTCGTAGAAGAATTCCTTCACCAGCATATTGAGATTCCATACATGGTGTTGATGTAGGTGGATTAATACCTTCATTTCCATGAAGGATATCTGGAGGTATAGGAGGGATTTGAGAGGATTGATGAGGGGAAGGTGGGAAATTGTCCATTGTTGCTATGGGAATGTTGCAGAAGAGAGTAGTGAGAAGGTAGACCTTCTCTCTCAGCGATCTCACTTAATGAATCCTCAAAATTCACTATTATCACTTCTAGCCATTCAGAAAATACTAATTGCGCATCGAGACCTCAAATCATATCAAATAACATCAAAATTACGAATTGCGCATTTATTTAAGCCTAATGAACTATTGAACTTCTAACTTCCATATCCGATATCGAAACCTCTCAAATCACGTCAGATTGACCTTAAATCTTACACACAATTCACATTTGACATAACGAACCTACTCCAACTTCCGGAATCAGAATCTGATA
This sequence comes from Nicotiana tabacum, assembly GCF_000715075.1. Lineage (NCBI taxonomy): Eukaryota > Viridiplantae > Streptophyta > Magnoliopsida > Solanales > Solanaceae > Nicotiana > Nicotiana tabacum. The sequence continues at coordinate 224,250,751 of NC_134101.1, forward strand.
CCGATATCAAAAAGTTCACTCCTGGTCAAACTTCCAAAAACCTCCAACTTTCGCCAAATGACCCCAAAATGACCTATGGACCTTCAAATCCACATCTGGACGCACTCCTAAGATCAGAATAACCATATAGAGCTATTCTTAGGCTCGAAATTCCAAATGGACATCGATAATATTAAAATACACTTCAATCCAAATTTATGAAATTCTTCCAAAATGCCAACTTTCCACAATAGGCGCTGAAACGCTCTCGGGTCATCCAAAACTCGATCTGGACGTATGGCAAAGTGCAAAATCATCATGCAAAACTCTGGGAACCTTCAAATATAGATTCCGAGGTCATTTAAGCAAAAGTCAAATCTTAGTCAATTCCTCCAACTTCAACTTCTGAAATTAGAAATTTCTTTCCAAATTAACTCTAAACTTCTCGAAATTCCATTCCGATCACATGTACAAGTCACTATACCTGAAGTGAAGTTACTCAAGGGCTCAAACCGCTGAATAACGTGGTAAAGCTCAAACCGACCGATCGCTTTTGTTACATTCTCTCCCACTTAAATATATGTTCATCCTCGAACGTGCTAAGAACTCCTTCAGAGTTGTCCAAAATCACTGTTTAACGCCTCATGCACCTACCCATGCCACCACAACCTAGTTGAGCATATTAGCTCGAGCTAGACCGAAGATCCTTCCTGCTACCTTAGCTAGCAAGCTTTAGAGCTAAGTTCCAATATCCTGAATTTCTCCAAGATACCAGATAGAACACACGAACACCATATTAATCACTAGACACTGAACCCAATATGACATTCCCCTCATAACTCATTTGCCCAAGGCAATCTCCCCCGAGCACAACGGCTGAACTTTCCATTGGCCCGAAGCCCTTAGTAAACCTCATAACATATATATGCTTTGTTCCAACTCTCGCAATACTGCCACGATGGAAAAGATTTGTAGAAACTCATAACCATCTGCCGAATCACAAATAATGGATTCTCTCCTGCTGGCAAGAAGCATTACGTCATTCTGAACTAGACAATGATATTTGCTCTTTAATATACCTTATATAAGTTTGATCGCACTAATCACAGGTCGAATAATCTCGTATTCACCCTCTAAATGATTATAGCATTGGATTAATGATCATAGACTCTAAGTTCATGAGATATGAGTTGATGGGTTTGATTTAAAAGCATGAAAGATTATATGTTTGGGTTATTGATTGTTGATTATTGGTTAAGAATGTTGTTTATCTTATGAGTGAAGAAGAATGATATTAATTATAAGAAATTTGAGATTTTAGAATTTATATAGGAGCAAGAGAATGGCTTGTTGGGTGTAGAAACACCATTAATGAGCGATATGCGGCTTTACACCCATAAGGTGTTTGAAAACATACTTATGTAACCAAAATATGAGTATTATTGCTAATATAGAATCCCTTCGACTTTTATTGATAGATATTAAAGTTGAAAGGGTTAGCAGATGTTGTATTACACTTAAGAGCAGGAAGTTAAGGTATGTGAGGCTAACTCTCTATATTTGGGAATGTTAATGATTCTCCTTGAACTACCGTTTCTTTTACGATGTTACTAATTGCCTCAGAAATATAGTTAAGCCTTGTTCCTTGAATATTTGCAGAACTTCTATTATCTAGCTTCATAAATCATTCATGACTTTCATTCTAAATGTTGTAAGCTCAGTGCGTAATCAATATATACTTGGGTCTGATGCCCATAAGTCTTAGTCAAGATTTTTCAGCATGTCATAAACAATTAGAGTTTCAGTTTTCATAATTAGTTCAAGAATACATGTATCAGTCTAGTCCTATTCAGTATTCCAGTATCATGTAACTCAATATGATTCAGTATTTCAGCATCACATATTGCAGTATGATTCTAAGTTCCTGAATTTAGATCCCTAAATGTTGAACATATGTATTTGGGCCTTATGTTGTAGTTTATATTCTTTATGCATATTTTGGCCTGAGGCCATAGTTTATGCTTTATGTATATTTGGATCTGAGGCCGTAGTTGCTACTTTATGCATTTTTGGTCCTGAGGCTGTAGTTATGTCTTCATAAACTTGGGCCTGAGGCCATAGCTTGTGCATATATATATTGGGCCCGAGGCCGTAGTTAAACATGTTGTTCATCATTTAGAAAATGGAGTATTCATATCCTTACTTCCTTTGTTCTGTTGAGTTATCAATTTCAGTTATCATTTAAGTTATTAGTTATCATTTCAGTAATCAATTATTAGTTATCAATTATCAGCTATTAGTTATCATTTCAGTTTCAGCTTCAACAGTTATCATTTCTGTTATCAATTATCAATTTTCAGTTATCAGCTCAGTATTAGTTTCAGCATTTATAGTTCTTTGTTTCTGTTTCCTTACATACTAGTGCAATTCAATTGTACGGACATCCCTTTTGCTTGGGGCCTACATCTCACAATGCAGGTAATGATTTACAGGTTAACGATTCAAAGCGCTAGGATTCTCATATCAACTATTTGGTGATCCCCAGTTCTTTTGAGCGTTATCAATACCTTACAATCATCAATATTTTTAGACAGTCAGTGTTTTCAGTACTTCATTAGAGGCTTCATAGACTAGAGTAACAGTTAGACAGAGTCATAGGCTTTTCATGTTAAGTAATGTTGGCCACAAATATACTTCAGATTTATGTTAGTGTTTCCGCATATTAATTTATATCATTCAAACTTTCAGTGTATCAACATGTGTTAGTTTATCTTCCACTTTTAGTATGTTATGATATCACATGTTGATTTAGCCAGCCAGTTGGTTCACTCGATCATAGTATTTAGGCATCGGGTGACGTGTTACTTCCAAGACCAGGTTCGGGGTGTGACAATAATACCTCGAGCCCCTGGGCAACACCAACACTAGGACTATAGTCAAAGCAGTCTTGAGAGTTTAGAAGCGCTCCTTACACTCATCGGTCCATCTGAAAGGAACACACCTTTTGGGTCATTCTAGTCATAGGTGCAACAATAGATGAGAAGACATCTATGAAACAACTATAATAACTAGCCAAACCAAGGAAACTTCAGATCTTAGTACCTGAAGAAGGTTTGGGGCAACTCTGAACTGCTTCAATCTTCTTTGCATAGACCTTGATCCCCTCACTCGACACCACATGACCCAAAAATGCCACCGAATTAAGCGAGAATTCACATTTTGAGAACTTGCATATAACTTCAAATATCTCAAGGTATGGAGCATGATGCTCAAGTGATGCTCATGATCTTCCCGACTTTGGGAGTACACCAAGATGTCTTCAATAAACACAACGATAAATGAATCAAGATAAGGCTAGAATACATCATTCATCAGGTCCATAAATGTTGTTGGGAATTGTTCAGCCCAAATGACATCATGAGGAACTCGTAGTGACCATACCGAGTCCTAAAGGCAGTCTTCAAAATATCCGGATCCCGAATCTTCAGTAGATGATAACCTGATCGCAAATCAATCTTGGAGAATACTCTGGCACCCTGTAGCTGATCAAATAGGTCATTAATGCATGGCAATGGATAACCTTTCTTCATTGTAACCTTGTTCAACTGACGATAGTCAATACACATGCACGTAGAACCATCTTTCTTATTCACAAACAAGACTAGAGAACCTCGTGACGACATACTAGGCCGAATGAATCCTTTATCAAGCACCTCTTCCAATTGCTCTTTTAACTCCTTCAACTCTGTTGGGGCCATACCATATGGTGGAATAGAAATGGGCTGAGTGCCCAGCAATAAGTCAATACTAAAATCGATATCCCTGTCGGGCGTCATTCCTGGAAGATCCATTGGGACCATATTTGGAAAGTGTCTCACTACCATAACTGACTCAACGGTAGGAGTATCATCATTGACATCCCTCACAAAGGCTAGATAGGCATCACACCCCTTCTCAATCGTTCATTGAGACTTTAGAAATGAGACAACCCTGTTAGGAACATAATCTAATGCACCCCTTCACTCTAGTCGTGGTAAACATGGCATAGCCAGCATCACAGCTTTGGCATGACAATCAAGAATAGCATGATAGGGCGACAACTAGTCCATGCCCAAGATAACATTAAAGTCTATGATACTATGTAACAATAGATCAACTCTGGTCTCAAAACCATCAATAAAAACTAAACACGACCGATACACACAGCCTACGACAATAGAATCCCCCACATGTGTGAACACATAAATAGGAGAACTCAAAAAATCATGAGATACATCCAAATGTTGAGCAAAGTAATACGACACGTATGAAAAAGTAGATCTCGGATCAAATAAGACTCACGTATCTCTATAGAAAACCGAAACCACACCTATAATGACTAAGTCTGAAGCAACTACCTCTGTCTTACCTGAAAAAGCATAGAATCTGGTCTAGCCTACTCCTCTAGGGCGACCTCTACCCACCCGTCCCCCACCCCTAGCTAGTTGTGCGGCTGGAGTGGAAACTAGGGTAGTAATCATGGCCTAAGAAGTCTCTGGACCAAACTTAATATGTGGAGCTTGAGTAATCTGGGAAGGTTTACCCCTCCTGAGTTTGGGCAGTCTCTCATCATGTGGCAGGTATCGCCACACTCAAAGAAAGCTCTTGGTGGGCGTGGCAGCTGGGACTAGCTCGAGCCTGATCGGCTGGACTGACCACTGAAGGCACCCCATAGAAGGTGCACAATAAAGTGGTTAAGCAAAGTGTTCAACTTGAGAACTCGGAACAACTGGAGCACCACTAGAAAAAGGAAGTGCTGAATGAACTCGACGGCTCAGATAGCTTTTACCATGACGAGCTGTAGCTGCAGCATGACCACCACTAAATCATCACGTACCACGAGGCCTCTTGGCCTCCCTATCATCTCTCTCATGGTCTCGCATACCCTCCAACCTTAGTGGAATCGCAACCACCTACTGATATAGAGTATCTAACTCCAACTCCCTAGCGATGCTGAATCTAATACCGTGGTTGAGCCCCTCAATGAATCGGTGAACTCATTATCTAACTGTAGCAACCTAGGTAGGTGCATGCTTGAACGAATCACTAAATCGGACAGCATACTCTGACACTATTATATCACCCTGGCGCAACTACTTAAACTCATTGCGCCAAGCATCCCAAAGGGTTTGAGCAACAAACTCTCTTAAGAAAAACTCTAAAAATCGATCCCATGTAAGCGAAGCTACCTCGGCTAGGCTACCTACCTCATATGCTCGCCACCACTGATACGTTTCTCCATTTAGCTAGAATATAGTAAAAGAAACCGCACTCGTCTCCACAACACCCATAGTGCAGAGGATATGGTGGCACTGCTCAAGAAAACTATATGCATCTCTTGAAGCCAAACCACTACAAGTAGGAGGGTTGTACTTCTTGAACCTCTCGATCCTAGGATGCTCCTCCTCATATGTTACTGCCCTAACCACGAGCTGAACCGGAGCAACAAGCTATACCTGTATAACCTCTAGGACCTGATCAACTTGGCCCCACTTCTCTAAGTATAGACCTTGTAAGTCTTCGCTCCTCCTACAGCCTGAGATGTGGAAGGTGCATGTGGGATCAAACCTATCTGTGCTAAGGTACTGAGCATGCTTAGGGACTGTGTAGGTCTCCTGAAGTGTTGGGGTGGCAATAGGCGCCTCAGATGCCTATCCCTTATGTAGAGCTATTGGTGGCTCCTCTGTTGCAGATCAGGCAGGTTCTCTAGCTACACCACGTGCCCCTCATTGGCCTTCGCCCCAGCCTCTGCCCCACCCTCTCTAGGCTCTAGCAAGGGGCACGGGTGTCTGATCGACGGATCCAGCGGTGTGTGTCCTCACCATATGTGAGGGAATAGAAAGTCAAAGATTTAGTTTTAAAAATCAACCAATTCGAATGATAAGGAATCATAGAAGTGAAGTTTTCCTAACAGTTTTGTATCTTTTCGAAGAAAAGTACAGACGTCTCTGTACCAATCTACAAGACTCTACTAAACCTGTTATGACTCGTAACACCTATAAATCTATAGTTCTGTTACCAACTTGTCACGATCCCAATTTTTCTCCGTGGGATATCATGATAGAACCTAGTGTCTATGACTAGGTAAGACTAACAAACAATAATAACGGAACATATACAATTAACAAGTTACAAAAAATGACTGAATAATAGATAAATCCCTTCCGAAAGTAGAGTCTCACAATACACACTCCAAAATCGGTAGAACTGAGTCATAAACTCTATAGAGTAATAATTAGGATAGCTACTACATCATTGTTCGAAAGGACTACAACAGTAAACAAAAAAAAAGGAAGGTGACTCTAAGGCCTGCGGACATGGAGCAGTTATACCTTGAAGTCTCCCAAGCAGCAGCTACAACAACCTCTAACGACCGGTGCAAGGAGACGTACCTAGATCTACATAAAAAATGCAGAAGCATAGTATGAGTACATCACAACAGTACCCTATAAGTATCAAGCCTAACCTCAGTAGAATAGTGACGAGGCCAGGTCAAGACACCTACTAGGATATAAAATAGACAGTATGAAAATATAATACAGATATGTAATGGAAAATAAAGAGACAACTGAAATGAAGACAAGATAATTGCATGACTAGTACCGGAAAGCAACAATGGTAATAGCATAAACGAAGCGACTAAAGGGCTACAATGAACGGACAAAAACTACTAGAACAATAAAGAATGAAGCAACAAGAATGTTCTCACCAAAACACTTTGCAACATGAAATAAACAAAAAGAATTACAATGAGGTACCACCTCCTGTATAGTGAAATCAAAACCGAGGTACCGCCTCATATAATCAAGAGTCACAATCGAGGTGCTGCCTCGTATTCACATTTCTCAATTTCAATCATAATCTTTCCTTATATTTCCGCGTGAGCCTTACATTTGAAAATAGGTTTTGAAAACAGTTTTTTCGAAATAGCTACACGCACTTTATCCCACCTTATGATGTCGCATGGCTTCAAGTAGTTCCCCTACAAGTAACATGTATATAAGTCCCCCTTACATCGCCATATAATCAACCTCAAGCCTTATATTGCCGCATGCGCGTCAATATCATATCACAATAACAACTCGCACCACAAGTGCCCATATATCACCACTTGACCACAATAACAATATAAATATTTTGACAACAGTAGTCCATGGCTCCACCACAGTGTATACAAGAATATCAACAACAACAATAGATGAAAAATGCTAAATAAGATAGATGTTTCAACAATAACCAACATTGCCTCAACATATTAATGACTTTCACAACTTCAACACCAAATAACTCAACAATGAGAGAAATTATGTATAACCACAATATTAGATAAAACTAACTCACAATTAAAGAGATAATATTAAACAATGAGTCTCAAATAATGGAATCAACAAGTAAAGGGATAACATGAACAATTACTTCAAGTAAAGAAAATCAAAAAGGAAAGATATAACATGAATAATAACTTAAAACAATGATAATTAACAATGAAGAGATACCATGTAACAATAAAGGAGGCAACAAGTTTAACTAAAGCAAGGGAGCAATTTAGCAAGTAGGATGCAGAACAAATACTAAACAAGTCAACTAAAATTTAAGGATAGTCTAACACAATTAAGAATATATTGGCTATGAGAATCTAGAACATAATATGGTATTTCAATTAAAGCATGAAAATAGTCTAAGTAGCCTAAATTGATCAAAATACCATGTACAACCCATGTACCCACTCATCATTTTCAAATACGGATTTCACTTAGCACGATTGGATCAAACAATATCAATCCTAAGTGGTAGTCCCCCACACGAAGTTAGGCAAGACACTTACCTCAACTAGGCGAATTCAGCACTCGAAAATAGCTTTTCCCATAAATTTGACACCGCACAGTTCAAATCTAAACAAAATTGACTCAATATCATCAAATTATGCAAGGCAATTCAACTGCAATAGATAAAGTTAAGATCTTTACACCTTTTTCAAAATGTTAACAAAAGTCAACTTAGAGATCATTCGGTCAAAATTCGGGTCCAATGGTAGATTCTATCTACCCATGACCCCACGAGTTCATATATGTGATTAGTTTCAAATTTTGAGTCCCAATCGACTCTCAAAATTTAATTTCTTATTTTTTAAAAACTTGACAAAGTTTCACAAATTTCTACTTTGATTCACATGATTTTGATGTCAAAATCTAAGATATATTGATGGAATATGATTAGAAATAGATTAGAATCACATACCCCCTCTCCAAATTACCTAATACGGAGTCTAAGGTCCAAAAATGAGAGAAGGAGAGATAAATCCCGACTTTCAGTCTTTATGTTCTGCTGCATATATCACAGTTGCGAACCCTCGCAATTGCAAGGAAAGCCTTAAAAATGTGGTACTGAAGGCTGGGGAAGCTCTTTACAAATACAAAGATGGGATCAAATTTGCGACCCTTGCTGCCCTCGCAAATGCAAACCTAACCCGACCCAGAAATTCGTTGCAAATGCGATCAAGGCTTCGCATTTGCGATGTCTGAAGTCCCATGCTATGATCGCAAAGGTGACTCTGGTGTTCGCAATTGCGACACCAGAGGGAACCAAACACCAGGTTCCATTTTCAGTTACAAAACCATCTGTCACATGTCTAAACTCATCTGAGCAATTAGGGCTCCAAATTATACATCCACACAAGTCTAAAAATATTATACTAATTGGCTCGCGCGATCAAAAAGGTGAATTTTTTTAAATGAAAATGGTATTTAAAAACTAGGGTTGTGTTTGGACATGAATATAATTTGGAGCTTTTTGAATTTTTGTGAGTGATATAAAGTGAAAATTTTGAAAAATAACGTCTTGGAGTTTTCAAATTTTCAAAAAATTCAAAAATTTAACTTCAAGTGAAGTTAAAATTTACATGACCAAACATTGATTCCGAAAAAAAACTAAACCTTTTCCAAAAAGTGAAATTTTTTTAATGTGACAATTGGGAAAAAATAATGAATGAAAGTATACTCAAGCATGTCAATGTTTTTTGAAAGAATTACAAGAAAATACACATGACTTCACGCCATATCAAAAAATGGCCCATGTTTTTAAGTTTTACCTGACCTATCCCATATTGTACATATTTTGAAAGTACTAGCGAATTCAAAATCTGTGTTCTTACAACCATTGCTTCTAAAAGCTATGGAGTTAAATCTGTATTCTCACAACCATTGTTTTCACTCTCTCTTCTTCTCACATCTTCTACATATGCTTCAAGGGGTCATCCGTCATTGTTGCTTCTCTCCCTGTGTCAATTGATTACAATGTAAAAAAAATAAAAAGTAGAAGTCCACCATTGAAGGCCATTCAAAGCTTTGCTTTCGAAAATAGGATTTGTTGAGTTCGCTAGTTGTTTGGATTGAGTATTGTTCCAATTGATTGAAAATGTTAAAAGGAGTTTAAAATTTAAAGTTGAAGTGATTTGGAGTGGATTTGGACAAGATTTTGAGTTAAATTTCAGAAAAGAGACAAGGAAGAACACGAAGTCAATTTTTTGAGTTATATATGAGTGTATAAACACATCGTATACACTTTTATACACCTTTATACAAGTGTATGTGGACGAACTTCTTCCATGATTTTTAGTTGCCATTGTTTTCAAAACTAGTCCAAATCTCCATTAAATGACTTCAAATTTTATATACAACCTCCTTATACTATTTCTAACAAACCTAAATAACTCCCACTCCAAATTTTTCATAAAATAAAATTCGGAATTTAAATCCACGTATTTAAGCTTGTTAGAGATATAATTTTCACTATCCAAATGGATTTGGTTTGTTGAACTAATAATTAAGTCACAGTTAATGATTCGAAAATTAACTTAAAAGCTTGAACAATCTTTTTTAAAAATTAAATAGTAATTTCGAGAAGACAGAATACATAGGTGACCACCTAAACTTGGACATATTTTTCATCTAGACACCTAAACAAAGGATAGTTCCTATTGAACACCTAAAGTGAAGACAATTTGTGTCAATTAGACACAAAATTCACTGCTCCAAACAACAAAGACGCGTGTATATCATTCGCTCCTGATATGACATACTTAGCCAATAATAGTAAAGCACGTGAAAAAAGAAGTAAAATGGAAAAAATAAGAAAAGAGAAGAAAAGGAAAACAATGATGGAAAATTGAAAACCCCCTCTGTTTAACCTATTCTTCCCAAAATTCAGTAGATTGTTATACTTTTCTACGCTTTTCTCCCGATGATAATTTTGATTAAAAATCTATGTGTACCAACGATGCAAATTCGAACATAAACAATAAATTATTTGAAATCATCAAAATGTTCTTAGGGAAATTCTTGTTCATCAGCATTAGGACCTTATAACAAAAACACAAAGCTCAAATTTTCAAAGAGAACCCATCCCACTCTTCATGCTCTTCTTCTTTCTTTTTTTAAATCTAATAATAGTAATTTTCTGGGTTGAAGTATTGGATCTTGTTTTGGTGGTGGAGGTGGTGGAAAGTTATTTGAGATTGTAATGATTTTGGTGGTGGAGGCGGAGACCCAGAAGTAATGGTCTCGTGGTGGTAATGTGGTTCTAATGCGATAGAGTAGGGGAGGAGAATAATAGAAGAAAATGGAAGTAAATATGTTCTGCCGTCTTCTGATTGAATATTAAGTGACAAAATTAACTATAAATTTTTGGTAACTAGAATTGAATTTGAAAGGTAGAGTTGGTAGTACAATAATGGAGCAACAACTGTGGTGGGGGAGATGATGACAATTGAAAGTAGGAAGAAGGAGATTGAAGAAAAATTGCAAAAAAAGGAAAACAAAACTCACGCGCCTCAACAGTGGTGTGCTAGGCACACTGTGTCATGTTAGCACTATCACACCTCCTTTTTACCGCCCCGCGAGGGGTGAAGGGAGTTTTTTTCAATTAAAGGACAATCGAAATGAGATTTATTTATTTATTTCAGAGTCGCCACTTGGGAGATTTAGGGTGTCCCAAGTCACCAATTTTAATCCCGAATTGAGGAAAAGAATGACTCTGTATTACAGTCTGCGAACCAGAAATCCGGATAAGGAATTTAGTTAACCCGGGAGAAGGTATTAGGCATTCTCGAATTCCGTGGTTTTAGCATGGTCGCTCAACTGTCATATTGGCTCATTTATCTGATTTTTAAACAATTAAGGACTTATATGCAATTTTGGATTTTAAAACCGCTTTTATCATTATTCTTCTGATTATTTTATACAAAATTGCAACGTCGTGAAAACGCATCTCGAACCACGCCACAACCAGTGCACACGTGATTTTTGACGCATTTTGACTTCGTCAAGATCGTGATTTGGGTTACATAAATGTACACCCGTATTTAAGAAAATATCCTTATTAAATATGCGCCAAAATACTACGCATTATGATACTATTAGGTAGGACTGTGAAATTTACTAAATCACCCATCTCGGAATCTAGGTATTTTCTTATATTAAAAATAAATAAATAAATAAGATTGGAGGACTACAATTTTTTGTATTATTTATTTTTTAGCGAGATCCTCCCTTATTTTATGAATACCCCTTAATGACTACATCTTTATTATTACTAAGTTTGTCTATAATTATAAAATCAATCTCTACATACTTAAAAGTAACATATTAATTACTAGTTTAAAACAAATATTACCGGAAAGTAATATTACTAAAATTATAATTATAAATACAACATGGAATTGTCAAAAAAAAAATAAAAAAAATAAAAATAAAAATGAACAATTATCCCATAGTCGGATTAAAATCATATTGTTGGATGACTTAAGCCTTTTGAAATTAATTATTTACAAATACTGAAAATTGGAGAAAAATCTTGATTACTAACCCATATTTCTAAAAATTAAATAATTTAACCTTAACTAACCTTGTTTTAATTCACATCCTGTCCTAATACTTGATTCGCAAAATTAATTCATGTTTTAACTGAATTTAACTACATGACTTCGATTAACTTAACGTTGACAATACTAACACCCTTATGAATAAGGAACTTAATCAATTTTTGCCAAACTGATTCAATAACGCCATTTTTTACGTTATTTCTTCTATTTTAATTATTAGACAGTTTTAATTAGTAATCAGGCTTAAATATATATTACCTAATAATCTGGTTAAGGCGTTATTTAATATATTGCTACAACATGCCTAGTTATGCCAAATGACAGTGATTTACATAATGATAATACATGAATAACCTAAATACAATAATAAAAAAATAAAACTAAATTAAAAATTTAACACTCCATTCTTCATTTCAGCTTTACAACATGCCAAAATTACAGTTGTGTACCTGATATTGTCAATATAAGAAGAAGAAAGTCAGCAACGTAATATGAAACACAACAACAGCAACAATAACCAGCAATAACCAGTCACAAAACCCCAGTGACAGATTTGAAAATTCAAACTAAAATCCAGGAATGCCGAAAATAACGGACAGAAACCAAGGGAAATTTTCAGATTTTTGAAAGGCTAGTTAATCTTCAGGTGTGTACTACTCTCTGTCGCACCTCCTTTTTCCGCACCCGAGAGGGCGCGTGGGGAGTTTTCTCCAATTGAAGGACAGTCGAAACGGGATTTATTTAATTATTTCAGAGTCGCCACCTGGGAATTTTAAGGCGTCCCAAGTCACCAATTTTAATCCCTGAATCGAGGAGAATATGATTCTGTTTATTATTCTGCGAACCAGAAATCCTGAGTAAGGAATTCTGTTAATCCGGAAGAAGGTGTTAGGCATTTCCGAATTTCGTGGTTCTAGCACGGTCGCTTAACTGTTATATTCGGCTTGATTATTTTGATTTTACTAAATACGTTTTTATTGCATGATTTTACTACCGCTTTTTACTTATTGTTTACAATTATATGGACGAATTACGCGTACGTATATTCGTATTATATACTTTTTATAATTACCGGGGATCGCGCCACGCGTACGTGTACACAATAAAATTGTCCATGTTATAGTTTTTATAAAATATATATTCGAAAATTAAAAATAAAATCAGGAACATCATCACCCTTTTTATTTAGATAATGAACTGGACACCTCGGGTTATATGAAATTATTTTGACATCCGCGGAGGAATCATTTTTATTAAAATATTTGCTCGAAATTGCGCGTACGCATAATCCGAATTTTGCTTTTTTTATAATCAGGGTGCGCGAACGCATCCCTGATTGCGCAAAATCTTTGTTAATAGTATTATGGCCTTTTTCCCCAAATTGTTTATTATATCATGAGAAATCTCCATTTAAGATACCCTTGAATTCTTGAAAAGAACTTGCAATTTATTAAATGTTACCCGTCGATTATAATTTTCGGATATAAATTATATTCAGCCAGACTATTCAAATTCAAAGAAAAGCGTAAAAATATGATTAACACTATTTTCGGCAAATACAACATATATATCTATATGCCCAATAATGAATTGTATATGAAACTAAAAATGATTTATAAAGGGAAGAATATTTTTCAAGAACTTTTATTATTTCTATTTAGTGCAAGTCCTAATTCTAATTGTCGTTGATATAAAGTGTTGCAATTTGTATATCTCATCTTATTCTCATATACTTTCTTTTAATCTAATAGGCCTAATTATTTATTTAGGATGGTAAATAGGCATCAAATTGATAAGAGAGGGAATTATTATACAAATTGATTAACAACATTGCCTTACATGCCACATATTTGTATGTCTTGAAACATTCGTAGCACTTTAACATCATAATGAGCCATAACAACTCAACTTACCATCCACTAATGGTTCTATAGATACCTGTTATAATTCCACATAAGAACGTACAACTTATATCATTCCTTCCACAACTAAATCAGATATCAGAATAAACTATCAATATGGTTTTGACATTTTCGCGCTATTCTTTATTCAACTAACAATGTCACAAGGCCTAGTTAATGGCCAATCTTTATGTCATGTTTCCTACCTTGACAGTTCAAACATGACTAAACTAATGAGATGAAGGGCTAACATTATTACAAAGCTTTATACGAATTTCAAAGTAAGACAATTAACTCATAGCTATCAAATTGAATTCACTACTAATTAACTAACATGAAACAAAAATAAAATTTAAACTGATGAACTTGGACAAATGGAAAACAGAATTGCAATTCAAGCTTCATTGATTAGTCATGTTGAATCTCTTTCCAACATAAAATTTAAAAGACATGTACCTGAAAATGAAGGTAGAAGGAGTAAATTCAGCAGTAGCAGCAATAACAAAATCAGTAGAATGTACCGATAACACAGCAAGTCTGAACAAGACCCGTTAACCCAGATGAACAGTGACAGAAACTTGAGGGAAAGATTTCAGATTTAAACCGAATAATATTCACACAAAAATAATTGTACAAACAACAGACTGATTCTAGGAGGGTAACATTTTTTCAGATTTCAATTTCTTCCTGTTTCGGATTCCTGTTTCTGACTATATTTTCTTTTTTCTGTTTCTGTTTTCTTCTTCCTATTTTTTAAAACACTCCTCTTAAAATCTGATTTTTTCTTCTCCTTTCTTTCTTTCTGTCTTTCTCTCCTTTCTTTCTCTCTCAAAGACTAATCTTTTTCTCTTTTAAAATCTGCCTGAAAGCTCTCTTTTTTCCTTGTTTTTCTTTCTTCAAAGAGCTCCTAAAGTCTGCCCCTTAAATCAGTCCAGCTCCCTGTATTTATACAGGGCTGTCCTATACCTTTCTAGTGCTGCTTGGACCCTTTTCTCCTTTTTAAAATCAGAAAGTTTTCCATTAAAACTACTTTTGAATACTTTAAATCCTATTGAGTGCTATTATCCTGTTTTTCAGCAGCCCCATTATCCCTTGTTCCCCATTAGTATCTTAAATTATAGCCAACCAACATTCCATTGAAAGCACACTATCACATTACCCTACTGTTTCATTCCAAAATAAACCTGAAATCCTTCTGTAATTACAGCCTTTAAACTAAAATCAGAATATGTTGCAAAACAGATTTTAAAGTCTGCTTTAACAGTTATAACCAGTCCTAGGATTAAATTCCTAGTACAATTGTATTTAACTAACACTTGTAAACTTGAATTCAAACTTAACATCACAATCAATTATACTGAATTCAACCTAATAATTCAACTGCATTGTACCATTGGACTAAAATCAAACAAACACAGGAGCATTGTCAATATATTGACAATACCCTGAAACTCACTGATTCAGAAATCAACATATACACAGCATTCATTTTGATAGACTCATTGAAATGTAAACAAAGGTGATTTAATTGACGAGTATTAGTTAAACTGATTATCTACAACAATTGTCAACAAGCAGTCTATAGAAACAGATTATTTGAATCAATATTAAACGAGAATTCATAATATAACTAATCGACGAACTTAATCGAGTCGATTACACATATTGTAAATAATCATACCAACAGAAACAATTCATTTATTATATCATATAGACGGGCATGAGACAAAGATGACAGAATTAATCAAATAAAATCATGAAAAATTGACAAACAACAATACACGTAGAATACAAAAAAAAAAAAATAGAAAAATACCTCTGAATCTTCAAACTTCATACGGACTTGAACTCAACTTGGATTCGGACTTTGTTTGAAATCAAACAGACCTTAGTCGAAGTATTTTCCACTGGAAATACTTCGACTAAGGTCGATTAAACCTCAATCTTTATTTAATTGGAAAATACTTCGACTAAGGTCGATTAAACCTCAATCTTTATTTAATTTGGGCATAATCCAAAAGTCTGGTATTTCTAGGTTTTTTTGAATATTCGAATTGGGACTTAACCATTTCTGGTCAGATTCGAGGGGGACCAAATACGACACAAGGGTGAGGGTAACCTAGGGGTCATTTGGTGTCAATTTAGAACAGATCTGAGTTTGTTCTTGTTTGGTCTGAATCTTCAAAAGAAGATTCGAGAAGCTCGGAAGTGATTCGATCCAAACAAGCAACAGATCCATACCTAGGGTGGTTAGGGGAAGCTATGGTGTCGATTTGGGGCTGTTAGGTTTAGATCTGAGTTTGGCTCGAATCTTCAAATGAAGATTCGAGAACCTTCAGGAAGATTCGAGCCAAGAGGCTAACATATTCGGATAGAGGGTGTTCAGGGGGTTCTGGGGTGTTATTTTGGTGACCGGCGGCGTTGATGCCGCCGGGTTTCAGGCGGTGGGATCCTAGGGCGGCTAGGGTTAGGGGTGAGTTTCGGAAGGGATGATGAACAGGGAAGGAGGGGGGGTGTTTGGCTAGGGGCCGGGGTAGGGATTTGGGATTTATATAGGGGGAAGGTGAATTGATACTAACCGTTAGATCAAGTAGAATGAAGGGCCAGGATCAATTCATTAAACCAAACGATGTCGTTTGGTTTAATACCAGGGTCGGCTGAGTCGGGTCAATGGGTCGGGTTACGGGTTACGGGTAAGGGGGTGAGATCTTAACCGTTGGTTGGATTTGATCCAACGGTCCCTGAGAAGCTATGACCAAACGCTGTCGTTTTGGCTCGTCTGGATTGGACCGGACCTAGGCTGCCTAGATTGGGCTGTGGGGGGTGATTTGATTTGGGCCTGGATTTAAATCCAGGTCCGATTTTTTATTTTTATTTTTTTTATTTCTTTTTCAATTATTTCATTTTTCTAATTTAAATTTCTAATTTTAATTATAAAACAATTTTAACTTCACAAAAAATATATTAATTACTTTATAACTATTATTTAATACATAGACAAAACACTAATCACATAGTGGAATATTTAAAATAGAACTATTGCATATTTTTTGTGATTTTATTTAAATTATCTTTTAAATGCATAATTAAATCCTATATGCATGCAATATGTATTTTATTTTATTCTTCATTTTATTATGACAACGTAAACATTTACGGATATAAGACAAATATTTAACAAACACCACGCAAATTCAAAAATTGCACAGTAAAAGAAATTTATTTTATTTTTTGATTTATTTTGGAGTAGTTTTCGTAAGGCAAAAATCACGTGCTCACACTCTCTTTTCAATTTTTTTTTATTTTCTTTGTATGTTTTTTCTTTTCTTGAGAGTTTCAATGTTTTTTTTTCGGAATAAATGTTCAGCTCTTTTTTTTCTCTCTAATTTGTTCTCGCTATATTCTTTGTCTGTTTCTTTTTCTGTCTGTCTGATCAAGACCTCCTATATATATCCATCCCAAACCTTTTAATTCATTAATAAAACCACACTTTCTCCTACCAACCCCATTATCTTCCCACTCATCCCCATTACATTAAATAAATATATCAACCCCACCCCATTATATTTTGTCCTGTCCCCCATTTATATTAAACAACTATATCACTACACCCCATTACCTTTTGTCCCCCATGCTTAACATAAAGAATTACAAAATGTACAATTTCTAAATTACCCCTACGACCTTATTGCAATTACTATTTTACCCCTGGATGTACTGCAATTTACCAAACTACCATCATCAGCTATAACTAATCAATTAATCAAACTCAACCAAAATATAGCCAATATGACCAATTTCTACACAAATTCAAACAACAAATCACATGAACATTCTTCAACATTTCAACAACAAATCACATGAACACAAATTGAACAACAAAGAACAACTAAAATTTTGATTGAACAATATTTTTAGCAACAAACAAACCTATTTTCAGATTCAACAACAACAACAACAAACAAGTATATTCAGATTTCTAAATTCAATAATATTGAACTTAAAATCAACTCTAACAACATTACAACCAACAATTCCTATATTAAACTTAAACAAGATTATGAGACAAATTCAAGAAATAATCATAAATGATAAACAATAAAACAAGAAATCAAACTTATACTAATTTCGGATTCAAGAACAATCAAACAAAGTATGGACATTATTAAATCTATTTTAAACAAAAAAAACATGACAGATTCAAATAATTAAACTAACATACTCCCCTATTATAACTAAATTCTTTTAGGCAAATAATAAAACAAAACCTAAGAAGAAACAACTATGAATTTAAACTTGAACTTAACAATATTAACAATTTCTGAAAAATACATAGAACACATGAAACAAATGACAGAAATAATTAATTAAACTTCAATTTGAATCGAACAAATATTAAACTAACAATTTCACATGAACAACTGAAAAATTAACAAAACAATGAACATGAACAAAACAAAAATCAAACATCTACCGATTTTAGATTCGAGAAATATCAAAACGAAATACGGACAAAATAAAACTCAAAATCTACTAACCTGATCGAAACGACGAACAACGACTAACCAACGACGACCTTGGACTATGTAGGGACTGTTTTGACGACCCCCAACCAAAACTTGAACAGAAAACTCGACGTACCGGACCTCGACTCAGCGAAAGACCCTCGAACTTCGACGAAACGAAGAAGATGAAGCTACAGCAGAAGCAGAAACGTGAAGCAGAAGTAGCTGGCCATGGTGATGAGGCAGCAGTGGTCGCGGGCAGCAGGTGAAGGAGCAGCAGGAGCGACAACAGCCATGGGTGCTGGTCGCGGGCATGGTGAGTTTTCCGGCGACTTGGGGTGAGCTAGGACGAAGAAGAAGCTGGCAGCAGCCATGGCGACGTGAAGCTGGCAGCAGCAACGCAACCATGGTAGTCACAACAGTGGAGAATAAGAATAAGAAGCGGGTGACGCAGTATGGGAACCCATGGATGAGCTTTGAGCTCGCCATGGATGACGAAGCTCGATGGAGGAGGGCAGCTATGGAGTTGTTGGTGCGTGTGTGTGTGAGTGTGATGGGGTGGTCGTGGTGGAGGGTGGTCGATGTTGGGAAGCCATGGTTGGAAGGTTTGGAGCTTTGGGGAAGATGAAGAAAAGAAGAAGAAGAATGATAGGGGGGGCGGGTAGTTTAGTGTTTAGGTTAGGGTTTTTTGATTTTGTTTTTCTTTTTGTTTTTGTTTTATTTTTGAAATGCAAGATAATAAGGGTGTTGGGTTATGAACCGGGTCGATCCGGTTTGAAATGGATCGGGTCGTGGGGAAGATTGGACAATTATTTAGGCTTGGGGTTGAAATTTGAAGAAATGGCCCAATCCGATTTTTCTTTGTATTTTTGCTCTTTTCTTCTTTTTATTTTTCTAGAACTAAATTATAAAATACTTAAATTATTATTAAGAACTAAATTAAGTTATAAAAGCGCAAATTAATTCCCAATAACAATTAACGTATAATTAAGTAGTAATTAAGCATAAAATTGTATATTTGGACATTAAATGCTAAAAATGCAAAAGATGTCTATTTTTGTAATTTTTTTATTTTTATAAAACAAACTTAATTACTAACAATTGTAGGACCAAATCCTAAATGCAAATACGGCATTTTTTGTATTTTTTTTAATTTAACAAATAAACATGCACAGATAAAAATAATTATACAAAATACCACAAAAATACAAAAATTGTATACAAAGGAAAATTATTTTATTTTGAATTTTTTGGGAGTAATTCTCATATAGGGCAAAAATCACGTGCTCACAGCTGCCACTCTTTGTCCGAAAGCCCGAAGGGTTTTCGTGCAAAGATAAAGTGAGCGAATACGAGCGATTTTTGCCCGTTCGAGTACTCCGTGTGAAACATTTTTTTGAAAGATTTTGACCGAACCTTTGCTTCAGAGGTTTCCTACATATCCTATGCTGAACAGGAATCAGGTCAATGTAGTTCGGGAAGTCTTGGTAGCTGGGGATACCATGGGACTGCAATGTTACTGCTGTTGCATGCTACTTTTAACTGTTTGCGGACCTCCTTATTACACCATGCTTAAAAAAAATAAGAAGTTAGACTAAGCTAGAAATTACAGAATCTTATCTATCTTCCCCCTTGCTCCGGTTGCCTTGCTTTTTGTCGGCTTGTGTTTCCTCTGGTGCCTTTCTACCAAGATTTCTGGCCCTTCACTTTTCTGAATACTAGTTTTCATCATTTTGTTCGGTCCGCTGGGGACAGGGCTTTCTTCATTAAGCTTTTTGGCGGTTCCTCTGGGGATACGATTCTCTTCATCAGGTTTGTTATGCTGGGCATGATTTAATGTTCACACGCCATTTTTCAAGACGCGTCTTTTCTTTCTTTTGACTCATACGCTTGAATTTGCGCTGGGGACTTCTTGTTGCCACCTTCTGCCTTCCGGTGCTGGGATTTTTATTGTTTCCTGCTGGGAATTCTTGTTGTAACCTTCTGCCTTCCGGTGGGGTTATTGACTTCAAAATCTGCAGTATAAGACTAAAAAATATTCCTCTCACTATACAGGCGGGCGCCTGGACATGAAATGAAAATGTATACCCGCATTATACTGGTGGGCGACCTAGAACAGAAATGAAAAAACAAAAATGTATTCCCGCATTATACTGGTGGGCGACCGAGGACATGAAATGAAAACAGAAATGCATACCCGCATTATACTGGTGGGCGACCTAGAACATGAAATGAAAACATAAATGCATACCCGCATTATACTGGTGGACGACCTAGAACATGAAATTAAAAAAGAAATGCATGCCCGCATTATACTGGTGGGCGACCTAGAACATGAAATGAAAACATAAATGGATACCCGCATTATACTGGTGGGCGACCTAGAACATGAAATGAAAACATAAATGCATACCCGCATTATATTGGTGGACGACATAGAACATGAAATGAAAACGGAAGAGAATGACTCTGTATTACAGTCCGCGAACCAGAAATCCGGATAATACCCACATTATACTGGTGGGCGACCTAGAACATGAAATGAAAAGAGAAATGCATACCCGCATTATACTGGTGGGCGACCTAGAAATGAAAAACTGAAATGTATGCCCGCATTATACTGGTGGGCGACCTAGCACACGAAATGAAAAACAGAAATGTATTCCCGCATTATACTGGTGGGCGACCTAGAACAGAAATGAAAAGACAGAAATGTATTCCCGCATTATACTGGTGGGCGACCAAGAACAGAAATGAAAAAACAGAAATGTATGCCCGCATTATACTGGTGGGCGACCTAGCACACGAAATGAAAAACAGAAATGTATTACCGCATTATACTGGTGGGCGACCTAGAACAGAAATGAAAAGACAGAAATGTATTCCCTTGTTATACAGGTGGGCGCCTAATTGGTAAAGAATAATTTGAATTTGTTTCCTCGATTCTCCGAGAAAATTTTCACTTGTGGCAGAAAATTTTCTGCCCCAATTCTGGCGATCTTTCTTATGGCGTATCTTTAGGCCATCATCAACACTTTATTTTCCTGTTCAAATCAAAGAAAATTTAGTTATTTTTTTTTCTTGAAATATGGAGAGTGGTCATGTCACTCCTGATGGGGATGATTGTTCCCTTTCCCTTATTCCTGTTCGGCGTTCCCAAAACTTGTTGGGGATGATGTTATTTGCTGGGGATAACATTCTGCTGGGGATGGTTTTTCCATTTATCCCTTCCCCATTTGTATCTCAAAAATTGCTGGGGGTTATTTTGCTGAAGATGGATTTTCCTTTCTTCCTTTCCCATTCTATGTCGTCCGACCACCTCGGAGCTTGGTCGATATTCAGTCGGAGTCCTCTGGGGATCGTCTTGGAACTTGGCCCACAATTTCCTCAACATGTGTTTTTTTCGGCCCTTCCCCGTACTTTCCTTGCCATTTTAGGACAATATCATTCGGCCTGGCAACCAACGTCTTTTGTCTTATTGCCTTGTCTCTGGCTTGCCCCTTTCACATTTATGTTGTACCATTTTGGCAACTGGTAGTAAGCTCTGAAAGACCTTCCTTAAAACATAAATTTCTAGAAAAATTTTAAACAAAGAAATGAAAAGATAGAAAAAAGAGAAAATCTTTTTGAACAAATGATGGGAAAAGAAAATAAATGAACTTATTTGGGTGATATAACCGATTCCAACGATCATGTTGTGCATTCTGGATTAATCAACCCATTCTATTTGTGTCGATCAATCTTTCTGATGTCTTCACTTGCTTGGGATAAATAGGTGCCCAATTCTTCGCAAAATGCAGATCCTTTCCGCCCATCTATCTTGTCGCCTCATAGTGCCCTTCGCGGGGTTTTCACTAACAAGGCTCTCTCATTTCTCACAACTCCCGTCGCCTTATGGTGCCTGTGAAGGTTTTCACCGATAAGACTCTCTCATTTTATATTTCTCAGCTTACGTCGCCTTATGGCGCCTGTGAAGGTTTTCGCCGATAAGACTCTCTCATCTTATTTTCTCAGCTTGGGATTAGAGTGTTGCCGATAAGATTTTTCTTTGCTGGGAATTCTTATGGCTATCAATTCTTTCAACTCATGTTCCTCATTTAGTCGAGGACCGGCGTTTTATTCTTGGTTTTCATTTGCCTGTCTTAACACCTCTCGGATACTGATCGGGAGGTCTTTTTTTGACATCAATATAGGTTTTAGAAGAAAAGGATATAAAATCCAAAATAACTTTGATGGGTAAAGTATTACAACTTTTGGAATCAAACTCTTCTATTTTTTTCAAAATTTAGAAACATAATTTCTGCCCCAGTTTTCTTGCTTGGGGATTTTTCTTTTGATTTTTTTTTTCTTTTTTTTTTGTTACCTTATGACCAAGTCGTGAGGCGCCTACATATCCTCTTTGAGGAATCAGGTCGAACGTAGTTCACTGACTCCTTTGTTTTCTTGCGACCTTCAATTTTTTTCATATTTTTTTCATTAATGATTCCAAGAGAGGGGTATAAAAAGATAAGTATGGCTCAAAGGGGTAAAGCAAAGGTTAAAAGTGTTTGGATAGAAGAAAGAATTGCCTCCGTCATTTCATTATCCGATAAGCACTAAGTACAAACAAACAAATAAACAACAAAAGAAATTACACATAATATCTTTTGACTGCATCAGAATTGATAGCCATGTCGACGCATCTTCCTTCGACATCTGTCAGACGTAAAGTGCCGTTGGATAATACTCTGGTCACAATATACGGCCCTTGCCAATTCGGGGCGAACTTGCCTTTTGCCTCAATCTGATGTGGGAGGATCCGTTTCAATACTTGTTGCCCTACTTCAAATTTCCTGGGGCGCACCTTCTTATTGTATGCTCTTGCCATTCTCTTCTGATATAACTGGCCATGACATACTGCTGCCAATCTTTTTTCATCCATTAAACTCAGCTGCTCTAGTCGGGCTTTGACCCATTCATCATCGTCAATCCCGGCCTCAGCAACAATTCGAAGGGATGAAATTTCAACTTCTGCTGGTATTACAGCTTCAGTTCCGTATACCAACAAATAAGGAGTCGCACCTATTGAAGTACGAACAGTAGTGCGGTATCCTAACAACGCAAATGGTAGTTTTTCATGCCATTATCTTGATCCTTCAACCATTTTCCTCAATATCTTCTTTATGTTTTTGTTGGCTGCCTCAACCGCTCTATTCGCCTTGGGCCGATACGGGGTGGAATTACGGTGTGTAATCTTAAACTGTTCACATGCTTCTCTCATCAAGTTGCTGTTAAGATTAGCACCATTGTCCGTGATTATTATTTTTGGGATCCCAAATCTACAGATGATATGGGAATGGACAAAATCCACCACTGCCTTCTTGGTTATAGACTTGAAAGTTTTGGCTTCAACCCACTTAGTGAAATAATCGATGGCTACCAGAATGAATCTGTGACCGTTCGAAGCTGCCGGCTCGATAGGCCTAATGACATCCATGCCCCATGCCACAAATGGCCATGGTGCTGACATTGTGTGCAATTCCGTTGGTGGAGAATGAATCAAATCTCCATGTATCTGACACTGATGGCATTTTCGTACGAAACTGATACAATCATGCTCCATAGTGAGCCAATAATATCCTGCTCGCAGAATCTTCTTTGCCAACACATATCCACTCATATGGGGCCCACAGACTCCAGCATGTACCTCTGTCATCACTATCATGGCTTGACCTGCATCAATACATCTCAGCAATCCCAGATCTGGGGTTCTTTTGTACAACATTCCTCCACTGAGGAAAAATCCATTTGCCAGTCGTCGAATGGCTCTCTTTTGATCTCCGGTTGCCTGCTCCGGGTATATCCCCATCTTGAGGTATTCCTTGACATCATAAAACCATGGCTTGCCATCCATTTCTTCTTCTATTATGTTGCAGTAGGCATTCTGATCACGAACCTGAATATACAACGGGTCAACATGGATTTTGTCTGGATTGTGCAACATCGATGCTAAAGTGGCCAAAGCATCGGCAACCTCATTGTGAACTCTCGGGATGTGTCTGAATTCCACTGATCGGAATTGCTTGCTCAGATCGTGCAAACATTGTTGATATGGAATAAGCTTCAAATCCCGTGTTTCCCATTCACCTTGGATCTGATGTACTAGGAGGTCCGAGTCTCCCAAGACCAAGACGTCCTGAATATCCATGTCTGCAGCCAATCGTAGGCCCAAAATGCATGCCTTATATTCAGCCATGTTGTTGGTACAATAGAAATGTAGCTGAGCTGTAACAGGATAGTGATGTCCTGTTTCTAAAATAAGTACTGCTCATACTCCAACCCCCTTTGCATTCGCAGCCCCGTCAAAGAAAAGCTTCCACCCTAGTTCCTCATTCAGTTCTAACTCTTCTTTATGTACCACTTCTTCATCTGGAAAATACGTCCTCAAAGGCTCGTATTCTTCATCAATAGGATTCTCAGCCAAGTGATCGGCCAATGCCTGGGCTTTCATGGCCGTCCTCGACACATAGACGATGTCAAACTCTGTGAGTAATATCTGCCATTTTGCCAATCTTCCTGTGGGCATACACTTCTGGAAAATATACTTTAATGGATCCAGGCGTGAAATAAGGTAAGTAGTATGTGACGACAGATAATGCTTAAACTTCTGTGCTACCCAAGTTAGAGCACAACATGACTTCTCAAGTTGAGTGTACTTATTCTCATAGACTGTAAACTTCTTGATGAGATAATAGATGGCTTGCTCTTTTCTTCCTGTGATGTCGTGTTGACCCAACTCGCAACCAAACAAATGATCCAGGACTGTTAGATAAAAGATTAATGGCCTCACCGACTCAGGTGGAACCAACACAGGTGGATTGGATAAATAACCTTTGATCTGGTCAAATGCCTCCTGACATTCTGCCGTCCATTCTATCGCGGCATCTCTTCTCAGCAATCGAAAGATGGGTTCACAAGTCGTTGTGAGCTGAGCGATGAATCTGCTGATATAGTTCAACCTTCCCAACAGACTCATTACTTCTGTTTTATTCCTCGGTGGCGGCAATTCCTGGATGGATTTGATCTTTGACGGATCCAACTCAATGCCTCGCCGACTGACGATAAATCCCAACAGCTTTCCAGATGGAACACCAAATGCACATTTGGCTGGGTTGAGCTTAATGTCGTACCTTCGAAGTCTTTGGAAAAACTTCCTATGGTCTGCTACGTGGTCTTCCTGATGCTTGGATTTGATGATCACATCATCTACATACACTTCGATCTCTTTATGTATCATATCATGGAACACAGTAGTCATTGCTCTCATGTACGTTGCCCCAGCGTTCTTCAAACCGAATGGCATTACCCGATAGCAATAAGTCCCCCATGGCATAATGAAAGCTGTTTTCTCTGCATCTTCTTCATCCATCAGAATCTGATGATACCCGGCGTAGCAATCCACAAAGGAGCCGATTTCTCGTCCGGCGCAATTGTCGATCAAGATATGGATATTGGGCAATGGAAATTTATCTTTTGGGCTTTCCCTGTTCAGATTGCGGTAGTCGACGCATACCCTGATCTTCCCATCTTTCTTTGGTACTGGCACCACATTAGCCAACCAATCAGGATATCGAGTGACCCGAATAACCTTTGATTGCAGCTGCTTGGTTACTTCTTCTTTAATCTTCACACTCATATCTGTCTTGAACTTCCTCAGTTTTTGCTTGACGGGAAGGCATGTTGGGTCAGTGGGCAATTTGTGAACCACTAGCTTGGTGCTTAAACCCGGCATGTCATCATACGACCATGCAAAAACATCTTTAAACTCAATGAGTGCTTTGATTAATTCTTCCCTGATGCCAGGCTCAATGTGGATGCTGATTTTGGTTTCTCGGACATTATCCACATCCCCTAGATTTACAGCCTCGGTGTCATTCAGATTAGGCTTGGGTTTCTCTTCAAATTGGCATAGTTCTCGGTTTATTTCTTCGAAGGCTTTATCCTTATCATATTCAGACACATCGTCACAATCGATCTCTTGTATCATTAAATCAGAGTCAGATTGATTTATTAGACTAGGTCGAAGATCCGTCGCGCATGCCATGTCATTAGAACCAGTAAAAAGAGAACTGTTCAGAAAGAGAAAAGAATAAAACAAAATTAAAATGAGAAGAGAAAAAGAATTTTATTAAAAATGCGGGATAATAGGATTCACACGTTTACAAGACAAAATGAGATTTGGATTACACCCTGAATAATCCGAAAAACAAGAAAGCAAAAATCAAAGCCTACTACCAGGACTCTCCCCGAGTAGAAAGAGGAGTAACCGTCCAATTGTTGGTTTTGGCCTCAAGCCCCATAAACTGTATGTCTGTTCTGCTGGAACCCTCTCCGACTTCTACCATATTGACATCAGTGAACAATCTTTCGAAGCTCTAATTCAGATCCCCGTCAATCCCAATCAATGGCCCGAGAATTTTCGGGACCGGTGACCCCTTGGCGCTTGATCTAACAAAAGATCTTGAGAGACGTGGCACAGGTTTGGGAAGAAACCAAACTTTCTTCTTCATTTTCCGCGCTCGCTTTACATCTGCCGCAGTCGGTTTAAACCCAAACCCAAAGTCTCCAAATTCTTGGGCAAGGAAACAGGTTGAACAATTCCCTGCAGCTCAGCTCCCAAGCCTTTTCCTGGAACAAACCCATTACCCAGCATTTCTGAAACCATCATGACCGTTGCGGAAGCTACCCTAGGGTGCTGAATGATTTCACCCTCAGGGATCTTGTTTGCCGACACTGCATCAAAAATCTGGTAGACCCAGGGACCTTTGTCATCATTGGTCTCTATGAAGGGTACAATGGCGCCTCCTATGGTGCACGTAGTGTCCTCGCCGTGCAACATGACCTCTTGTCTATCCCACTCAAACTTGACCATCTGATGCAAGGTGGAGGCACTGCTTTGGCTGCATGGATCCACGGTCGTCCCAACAGAAGGTTATAAGATACCGCAGCATCTAATACCTGGAATTCCATGGTAAACTGGACTGGACCGATGGTCAACTCAAGTACAATATCCCCCACGGTGGCTGTTCCATTTCCGTCAAATCCTCGGACGCAAATGCTATTCTTATGGATTCTTCCGTGGTCGATCTTCAACTGGTTCAGGGTGGATAATGGACAAATATTGGCACTTGAGCCGTTATCCACCAATGCCCGAGTAACTGCCGAATCTTCACATTTGACAGTTAGGTAGAGAGCTTTATTATGCTCTGTGCCCTCCACTGGCAGATCATCATCTGAAAATGTTACCCTCTTCACCTCGAAAATTTTGTTGGCAATCGTTTCCAGGTGATTTACAGAAATCTCGTTGGGCACATGAGCTTCATTCAGTATCTTCATCAGAGCCCGACGATGTTCATCCGAATGGATTAGTAATGATAGCAGCGAGATCTGGGCCGGTGTTTTCTTCAACTGTTCGACCACGGAGTAATCCTGCACTTTCATCTTCTTTAAGAATTCCTCAGCTTCTTCTTCTGACACAGGTTTCTTTGTTGCAGCTGGATTGGGTCTTCTCAACTCCGCCGGAGCAAAACATCGTCCTGATCGAGTTAGTCCCTGCGCTTCACAATTATTCTCCTCCACTTGTTGTCCCTTGTATATCACCACTGCCTTCTTGTACTTCCAAGGCACGGCCTTGCTATCAATCACTGGTGTTTGGAATACTGGCTTTATGATGACCGGTTCCCTGCAGACCCCCTTCACAACAACCACGGGTGCAGATGATGCTCCCGTTATTACCAACCTGGCTGGTTCTGGTTTCCTTGTAGCGGCAGATGGATTCTTCCCCAATATTACCACTGGCTTAACATCTTCCCCCTTCAACTGTACCCCTGCTTCCTTATCGATCGATTTTTCTTTCAGAGTGGCACGGATCATCATCACTGTCTGTGAGGGTTTCTTCGGCTCCCCTCCTTTGTGCACAAGCTCGATCATGTGGGCTTCGGGGTGCTTTGGTAATGGGTTCTGGTTAATGTTGGGTGCCTCTGGTGCCTGTACCTCGATCTTGTTGGTATCAATAAGATCTTGTATCGCATGTTTCAGCCTCCAACATTTCTCGGTATCATGTCCGGGAGCTCCCGAATAATATTCAATCTTACCGAGTGATCTATATTTTGGGGTAAGGGATTTGGCAATCTAGGCTCAATAGGATTTAATTAACCCAACTGCCTCAATTTGTGGAACAAGGCAATATAAGTTTCCCCCAACTCAGTAAAAGTTCTTTGCCTCTACAATCTTTCATTTCTGGAGGCTGGATTTCCCCTGAAACCCATCCCTGGAGGGTTCCTGTAGGCTCTTGGCAGTGGATAGGTGTTTTGTGGTGGTGGGTAGGTGTTATGTGGAGGTGGGTATGTATTGTGGGGAGCCGGCGCGCGCCATTGTGGGCGAACTGGAGGTTGGGTATATGTCTGGGCTTGATGGACGGTGAAATGTTGTTCTTGTGATGGGTAGTAGGATTGTGGAGGGTAATTTGGAATGTGTGGATAGTTTAGACAATGGGGTCTGGGTTGGTAATGAGGGGAAGGACCTCTAGATCTGGACCAATTGTCGGCCTCTATTGTCGTGACCTCCTCTCTCCTTTTTATTCCGAGCGCACCTCACGTGCCGCTATGAATGGCCTAAGTTGTTGCCTTAATTGCCGAGTAACTCAGGATTTTATTGGACTAAAGTCCCTCTTCTATCATACTCCCCATCTTCACCACTTCATTGAAGGATTTGCCAACTCACGTCACCAAGTGACCGAAGTAAGTCGGCTCTAAAGTTTGAAGAAAGTAATCTACCATTTCTCCTTCTCTCATTGGGGGAGCAACTCTGGCTGCCTGTTCTCTCCATCGGAACCCAAATTCCCGAAAGCTCTCTCCGGGTTTCTTCTCAAGCTTTAGAAATGTGAGACGGTCTGGGACTATCTAAAGGTTGTATTGGAAATGTCCTGCGAAAGCCTGTGCCAAGTCATCCCAGGTGTACCACCTGCTCGGATCTTATCTTGTACACCACTCTAATGCCGACCCTCTCAAACTCTGGCCAAAGTAAGCTATTAGTAGCTCATCTTTTCCCCATGCTCCCCTCATTTTGCTACAAAAGCCTCGTAGATGTGCCATAGGATCGCCATGCCCTTCGTACAAATCGAACTTGGGCATCTTGAACCCTGCTGGCAATTGAACGTCAGGGAAAGGGCATAGATCCTTGTATGTTCCTGAAAGACTGCTCCAGGCTTTTAAATTTTCGCATCACCTCGTCCTGCTCTAGGCTCTTAGCCGGCTTTTCAATCTCCGCCGGGACCTCAAAGTGGGGATTATAGGTATGTGGCTCGTGTGCTTTGAATATGAGTTCAGGGGGGGTAATATTGTGTGTCGTGAGCCTGAAACAGTGGCTCACTGGATGATCTGTGCAATGGGGCTGGGGGTGGTTCCACAAAGACGGGAACATTTGGTGGAAGAGGGTTTTGAGTTGGTGGTGGAGCTTGGGGATCATAAGCCTCTCTTCCCTGATAATAGTGATGGCTTGAGAAACTTGTTGAAGGACCGGGAGAGGGGTATTCTGACGTGTGTCCTGGTTGGAGAGTAGGAGTAACAGGTAGTTCCTGTCCCTTTTGGGCTCTAGCCAAGGCTATCTGCATTTCATCCTTTTCCAGCCTCATTTTTTCCATTTTTTTCCATGGCTTCCTTCAGCATCTGATGTGCCGTCTTTTCCGACTCAACACTGTTGTCTGATCCAGTCATGCTTTCTGGTATGGGACCTTTCGATCTTGTTTGATAATGGTATGGTGCCAGTACGCTCTAACAATTAACTGATATTGATTGGAAAAAACAACAAACTTATCAGTGTTAGATTTTTAACAGATATTGTAATTGCACGTTGGGGGGATGCAATGCTCTTAGGCAGTTAATCATTTCTAACATGCTTTTGCTCTGACCGCATGCATCATCCCGGCTTATTTGTTCTGACAGATATATATACATATTTATTCCATTTTTTTTCATAACTACGGTCGCATCCTATGGAGATTGCCTACTTATCGTGACCCCGCACGAATCAGACCAAGCGTAGTTCGTGCCATAAAAATAAAGACTCAATTTTAACTTTTATTATTCAAATATGTTATTACAAGCCATCATAAAAAAAACAAAAATACAGACTCCACTTTTCTTTTTAAGAACGTTTGAAGAAAACATAAGGGTAGACAACAGACTCGAAAAAACAAACAAGTGCAAGATTGAACTAGGGATACATTAAAGCTTTGAGTTTTGGTGCCCGCGAGGCATCGTTCGGCCTTTCCGCGGGCTTGGGGGCCAGGCTTCTTTGCAAGCTTTTTAGTTCCTCCATGATCCGGTGGACATAATCCATGACTGAGGCAAAAAGGATATCACGAGGCATCTCTTCACATGTTAGGCACTTCGTGGTGATATAGCGCCATATCTCATTGATCCTACCCCTGATTCTATCCCTTTCTATGCACAGTTGTTCTATCTGTTGATTCTTTAGTCCCAATATTCGGGTATTGTCAATGAGCTGATCTTGGAACCTCTCCATTTGTTCTTCCATCTGGGATATCAACTCATAGCAGCGTTCTCTATCTATTCTAGCATCCCGGGTTTGTTTAAGGACTCGATTATTGAGAATGGAGTTTATTTCTCTCAATGTTGTAACACTCATTTCGTAGTCCCTTTTCACTTGCCATAGGTGCTCTCTCCGTGCTGCTGTAACTTTTGCCCACCTGACCCGCATTCTTGCTATACAAGCCTCAGATCTCTCCAAGTTTTCTCGGCTTTTGCTGACTTGATTTCTCAATTCTGCTATCAACCTTTCATCAGAGCGGCGTTTCTGTTGGTTGCTTTCACTCTTACGGACTTGGCGAATTCGGGCTTTCAGTGCCTTGTTCTCTTGCATCAACTTGCTTTTCTCTCCTACATCAGCATCAATTTGCAAGCTGCTCTGGTATTTTAACACCTCAATTCGTTGTTTTAACTCGCCAATCTCGACCCGATATTCTTTCTCTTTTGCTAGCCAACCCCATTGTGCTTGTGATGATTCTACAAAGTCCTGGACGTGAGCTCTCTTAGTTGGTCTCTGGTGCTCAAGCTCTCTTATGTACCACGTGAGGTATTTTGGCGACACTTCGCCTTTGGCCCGGTCTTGTACATGTGTATCTACTTTCAGGATTTGACATTCATTCCAGATTCTTCGCACGACTACTTCAGGGAACTGCCCACCAGGCCCGATTTCGATTACCTGGCCACTGAGATCCTCTTCCTTTGGGACTATTTGGTATCGTCCCAACTGTCTCAACACTCTGTATGGTGCGTAAGGCTGAATACTTTGGAGGCTCATCAACAACAAATGGGATTCGGTGGCTGACATGTGTATGACTTCATCTATGGGTAGCCACCCAAATGCCCATTCTATCTGGTTTGCTGAAACTGAACGCAACAAAGTGACCCATTCGACGACCCCTTCTGGCAGGCTAAACCCATTGATCCTTGTGGAAAACTCTTCTATACAAGTCTTTTATGACGACTCATATTTCAGGAACTGTGGGCGATGACATAGGTGTTCTATACATTTGGAGTAATACATTGCAATCCTCAAAGAAACCTCCTCCGGTTTTGCAAACAGTGAGAGCGCGAAAGATGTCTGCTATAATCATTGGCGCCAGAGTGCTGTTTTTCTGCTTGAGCAAAGTGCTGACGACCCCAGCGACTTGTATGTTGATTTTTGCGTCTTTTCTAGGGAATACAAGAAGGCCCAGAAAGGCTACCATGAAAGCAATACACCTATGTTCTTCCCATTTCAACTGATTTTCCCCGTTGCAGATCTTTCCCTCAGGATTGTTGAACCCTCCAAAATGACCGTATCTGTCGTACAAGAATGCAAGACTACAAAACCCTTCAGATAATTCTGGGTTGTGTATAACTCTGCGGATCTTCACAGTGTCTAGAAATTTGTGTATGGTTACGGTCCTTGGTGCAATAAGATACTGCTCTCTCATAGAGACTTTGGGACTCCCAATGTACCCTACCAATTCTTCTAGTGTTGGTGTGAGCTCAAAGTCTAAGAAATGAAATACATTTTGTGCTGGGTCCCAGAATGAGATTAGCGCCTTTATAATGTCCCCTCTTTGAACAATGTCCAGTAGCCCAACTAAGTTTCCCAAGTATATCTTGACTGTATCTTGCCCTGATTTTTCTAAGTCGTTTCACCACATGCGTAAGCCTAAAGGGGTCCCATTTACCATGGCCTCAGATGAATTCCTACTTGTGCTCATTCTGCATATTTATTAAGGGATTTAGACAAAAGCAAAATCTTTATTTGACTCATAAACGAATTTTCCTATTTTTCTTAAATTTAAAAAATAACTGACCCTTTTTTTTAAAAAAAAAAACACGGCCTTCTTACTCTTCAATGATGAAGATCTTAAGGCTGTAGGGATTTAATCAGCTGTAAGTTAAAAAAAACAAAGGTGGCTGCTTATGCAGAGTCAGCCTTTCAGCGCCCCTTTAAGGAATGTTCGGCTATTTTTGCAATATGGCATAGCCTGGCTCTTCATTTATTTTTTGGCATTTTTGTAGATAAATAAATAAATAAATAAATAACAACATTTAAAACAAACCCTCTTTTTTTTTATTTAATTATTTTTCATGGTAACACAAGCTATTGACTCTTTATTTATTTCTTGGCATTTTTTTTTGTAAATAAATAAATAAATAAGTAAAAACATTTAAAAACAAGACCTTTTTATTTTTATTTTTTGTTATTTTTCATGGTAATACAAACTATTTTTTTTATATTTTTTTATATTTTTAAAATAGGCAATTAATTTTCTACACTGTTACTACGTCCCTTTTTTTTCACAATTTTCGATATTTCTGATTTTCCAAAGCCGGTCAGCATGCTAGTCTAAAGCAAATAAATGCATAAAGCAAACAGGATGCAGCAGGATGGTCTTTACATTTCAGGTTGCTAGTCCTAGACGGACCCAACCCCTGTGTTGAGCCCCCTAAGTCATATGCAACGTGATGCAAATAAGCGTTTTCCTACTAGGGATCCGGCATGAAGTCATGTTTTACTAAGTTTCAACTGGGCTTTGTTCTAGACCTGGCTTACCCGAGCGGACAACTCGAGTCGAGAAGGGGGCTACGTACCGGGGACCCGCGGGTCATCCGGCTTTGTAACTTATCCGAGCATCTTTCTTATTTCGGGTATTGACATTAACAGAATAGGGAGTCTCGACCAGCGAGCTTCTCCCCGGAGGTAAGAAGAGAAGGGTTTCGGCACAATTTATATACAGTTCACATAATATCAAAGCGGTAAAGGCAATTAATTAACACAATTAATCCAAAACATGTAATAAAATCAGATAATAAATAAAGCCAAATAATAACAATTATTCTAAGCTCGAACTTCTAACCCTGAACCAGTGGTTCTAGGCAGAGTCCCCAGCAGAGTCGCCAGAGCTGTCACACCTCCTTTTTACCGCCCGTGAGGGGTGAAAGGAGTTTTTTCCAATTAAAGGACAATCGAAACGGGATTTATTTATTTATTTCAGAGTCGCCACTTGGGAGATTTAGGGTGTCCCAAGTCACCAATTTTAATCCCGAATCGAGGAAAAGAATGACTCTGTATTACAGTCTGCGAACCAGAAATCCGGATAAGGAATTTTGTTAACCCGGGAGAAGGTATTAGGCATTCCCGAGTTCCGTGGTTCTAGCACGGTCGCTCAACTATTATATTTGGCTTATTTATCTGATTTTTTTAAATAATTAAGAACTTATGTGCAAATTTAGCTTTTAAAACCGCTTTTATCATTATTCCTCTTATTATTTTATACAAGAATTGCAACGTCGTGAAAACGCATCTCGAACCACGTCACAACCAGTGCACACGTGATTTGTTGACGCATTTTGACTTTGTCAAGATCGTGATTTGGGTTACATAAATGTACACCCGTATTTAAGAAAACAACCTTATTAAATATGCGCCAAAATACTACGCGTTATGATATTATTAGGTAGGACTGTGAAATTTACTAAATTGCCCATCTCGGAATCTAGGTATTTTCTTATATTAAAAATAAATAAATAAATAAGATTGGAGGACTACAATTTTTTGTATTATTTATATTTATTTATTTTTTAGCGAAATCCTCCCTTATTTTATGAATACCCCTTAATGACTACATCTTAATTATTACTAAGTTTGTCTATAATTATGAAATCAATCTCTACATACTTAAAAGTAACATATTAATTACTAGTTTAAAACAAATATTACCGGAAAGTAATATTACTAAAATTATAATTATAAATACAACATGGAATTGTCAAAAATAAAATAAAAAAAATGAACAATTATCCCATAGTCGGATTAAAATCATATTGTTGGATGACTTAAGACTTTTGAAATTAATTATTTACAAATACTGAAAATTGGAGAAAAATCTTGATTACTAAACCATTTTTCTAAAAATTAAATAATTTAACCTTAACTAACCTTGTTTTAATTCACATCCTGTCCTAATACTTGATTCGCAAAATTAATTCATGTTTTAACTGAATTTAACTACATGACTTCGATTAACTTAACGTTGACAATACTAACACCCTTATGAATAAGGAACTTAATCAATTTTTTCCAAACTGATTCAATAACGCCATTTTTTACGTTATTTCTTCTATTTTAATTATTAGACAGTTTTAATTAGTAATCAGGCTTAAATATATATTACCTAATAATCTGGTTAAGGCGTTATTTAATATATTGCTACAACATGCCTAGTTATGCCAAATGACAGTGATTTACACAATGATAATACATGAATAATCTAAACACAATAATAAAAAAATTAAAACTAAATTAAAAATTTAACACTCCATTCTTCATTTCAGCTTTACAACATGCCAAAATTACAATTGTGTACCTGATATTGTCAATATAAGAAGAAGAAAGTCAGCAACGTAATATGTAACACAGCAACAACAACAATAACCAGCAATAACCAGTCACAAAACCCTAGTGACAGATTTGAAAATTCAAACTGAAATCCAGGAATGCCGAAAATAACGGACAGAAACCAAGGGAAATTTTCAGATTTTTGAAAGGCTAGTTAATCTTCAGGTGTGTACTACTCTCTTTTCAACTTTTTTTTTATTTTCTTTGTATGTTTTTTCTTTTCTTGAGAGTTTCAATGTTTTTTTTTCGAAATAAATGTTCAACTCTTTTTTTCTCTCTAATTTGTTCTCTCTCTATTCTGTCTGTTTTTTTTTTCTGTCTGTGTGATCAAGACCTCCTATATATATCCATCCCAAACCTTTTAATTCATTAATAAAATCACACTTTCTCCTACCAACCCCATTATCTTCCCACTCATCCCCATTACATTAAATAAATATATCAACCCTACCCCATTATATTTTGTCCTGTTCCCCATTTATATTAAACAACTATATCAACTACACCCCATTACCTTTTGTCCCCCATGCTTAACATAAAGAATTACAAAATGTACAATTCCTAAACTACCCCTCCGACCTTATTGAAATTATTATTTTACCCCTGGACATACTGCAATTTACCAAACTACCCTCATCAGCTATAACTAATCAATTAATCAAACTCAATCAAAATATAGCCAATATGACCAATTTCTACACAAATTCAAACAACAAATCACATGAACATGATTTCTTCAACATTTCAACAACAAATCACATGAACACAAATTGAACAACAAAGAACAACTAAAATTTTGATTGAACAATATTTTTAGCAACAAACAAACCTATTTTCAGATTCAACAACAACAACAACAAACAAGTATATTCAGATTTCTAAATTCAATAATATTGAACTTAAAATCAACTCTGACAACATTACAACCAACAATTCCTATATTAAACTTAAACAAGATTATGAGACAAATTCAAGAAATAATCATAAATGATAAACAATAAAACAAGAAATCAAACTTATACTAATTTCGGATTCAAGAACAATCAAACAAAGTATGGACATGAATTAAATCTATTTTAAACAAAAAAACATGACGGATTCAAATAATTAAACCAACATACTTCCCTATTACAACTAAATTCTTTTAGGCAAATAACAAAACAAAACCTAAGAAGAAACAACTATGAATTTAAACTTGAACTTAACAATATTAACAATTTCTGAAAAATACATAGAACACATGAAACAAATTGAAGAAATAATTAATTAAACTTCAATTTGAATCGAACAAATATTAAACTAATAATTTCACATGAACAACTGAAAAATTCACAAAACAATGAACATGAACAAAACAAAAATCAAACATCTACCGATTTTAGATTCGATAAATATCAAAACGAAATACGGACAAAATAAAACTCAAAATCTACTAACCGGATCGAAACGACGAACAACGACTAACCAACGACGACCTTGGACTATGTAGGGACTGTTTTGATGAACCCCAACCAAAACCCGAACAGAAATCTCGACGTACCGGACCTCGACTCAGCGAAAGACCCTCGAACTTCGACGAAACGAAGAAGATGAAGCTACAGGAGAAGCAGAAACGTGAAGCAGAAGTAGCTGGCCATGGCGATGAGGCAGCAGTGGTCGCGGGCAGCAGGTGAAGGAGCAGCAGGAGCGACAGCAACCATGGGTGCTGGTCGCGGGCATGGTGAGTTTTCCGGTGACTTGGGGTGAGCTAGGACGAAGAAGAAGCTGGCAGCAGCCATAGCGACGTGAAGCTGGCAGCAGCGACGCAACCATGGTAGTAACAACAGTGGAGAAGAAGAAGAAGAAGCGGGCGACGCAGTAGGGGAAGCCATGGATGAGCTTTGAGCTCGCCATGGATGACGAAGCTCGATGGAGGAGGGCAGCTATGGAGTTGTTGGTTCGTGTGTGTGTGAGTGTGATGGAATGGTCGTGGTGGAGTGTGGTTGACGTTGGGAAGCCATGGTAGGAAGGTTTGGAGCTTTGGGGAAGATGAAGAAAAGAAGAAGAAGAATGATAGGGGGGCGGGTAGTTTAGTGTTTAGGTTAGGGTTTTTTGATTTTGTTTTTCTTTTTGTTTATGTTTTATTTTTGAAATGCAAGATAATAAGGGTGTTGGGTTATGGACCGGGTCGACCCGGTTCAAAATGGACCGGGTCGTGGGGAAGATTGGACAATTGTTTGGGCTTGGGGTTGAAATTTGAAGAAATGGCCCAATCCGATTTTTCTTTGTATTTTTGCTCTTTTTCTTATTTTTATTTTTCTAGAACTAAATTATAAAATACTTAAATTATTATTAAGAACTAAATTATGTTATAAAAGCGTAAATTAATTCCCAATAACAATTAACGCATAATTAAGTAGTAATTAAGCATAAAATTGTATATTTGGACATTAAATGCTAAAAATGCAAAAGATGCCTATTTTTGTAATTTTTTTATGTTTGTAAAACAAACTTAATTACTAGCAATTGTAGGACCAAATCCTAAATGCAAATACGACATATTTTTTGTATTTTATTTTTAATTTAACAAATAAACATGCACAGATAAAAATAATTATACAAAATACCACAAAAATACAAAAATTGTTTACAAAGGAAAATTGTTTTATTTTGAATTTTTTCGGAGTGATTCTCATATAGGGAAAAAATCACGTGCTCACAAGCACCGTGTGTCTAATTGGCATAATTTGTCTTCACTTTAGGTGTTTGATAGGAACTATCCTTAGTTTAGGTGTCTAGGTGAAAAATATGGCCAAGTTTAGGGGTCCACCTATGTATTCTACCTTTCGAGAACCTATTGGAGTTGAATGTTGAGTATTAGCCTATTATTTTTGAGCTAATTGATTGTAAATTGAAGAGAAACTTTCAGAAACCACTGTATTTTAGTGGTTATTATCTAGTTGTAGCTATCATTTACTATATTACTACATATAACTATGTTTTTAGTTTTTTTAGAGTGTATTCGATGTATTTAAGCTACTGTATTCATGAATACAATAGCATTTCTAGGCGTGAAATATGGGATTACAGCTAGACAAAATTTTGTATTCGACTGTATACATGGCATGA
The DNA here is from genome assembly GCF_000715075.1 of Nicotiana tabacum. NCBI lineage: Eukaryota > Viridiplantae > Streptophyta > Magnoliopsida > Solanales > Solanaceae > Nicotiana > Nicotiana tabacum. Next base: position 224,289,141 of record NC_134101.1, read on the forward strand.
AATAGGGGATTACAACTGTTTTTAAATGGAAAGTGAATCAATTAACATAATAGACACACAATATAACTCAATAAACTCAATTATAACACACAAATTTTGTATTTCCAGTTATAAAAAAGATTCTCAACCGAAAAATACCCCAAAAATATAGCAATCTTCATCACCTATTTTCTTATCCATTTTCTGCTTCTGAGGCCTTGAAAACCTCATTTAGAGTTGCCTTGATTTGCGTGCGCAGTTCAGGCACGTAACCATTTTAGGTAAATGGATCCGGACCCATGATTTGACAGTCCCGTAGGGTCCGTACGAAAATATGGGACTTAGGCGTGTGTCCGGAATCGAAATCCGAGGTCCCAAGCCCGAGAAATGAATTTTTTAAGTAAATTTTTTTTCTGATATTGTTAAGGAAAATGGAGATGAAATTTGATTAGAACCTGTTGGTATCAGGCCCAGTACAGGTTTTATATATGATTTAAGATGTTTCTGTAAAGTTTGGTTAAAATCATACATCGTTTGATGTGTTTCGGACTTGAAATCTTAAATTTGAACTTGATGAAGTACTTGGAAAAACTCTTGATTTTGAGGTTTGATTCATTGTTTTTGATGTTATTTTGTCGATTTGATCGCACGGTTAAGTTCGTAGGATGTTGTTGAGTTAGTGCATGTGTTTGGTTAGGAGCCCCGAGGGCTGGGGAGTGTTTCGGAGTGGTTTTGGACTTATGAAAATTGCAGATTTTGCTTCAGTTGTTGCAGACCCTATTCCTTCTTCGCGTTTGTGTCATATCTTCCACGTTCGTGAAGCTTTAACTTTTTTTCTTTCTTCACGTTCGCATACCTGCCCTCGCGTTCACGTAGTGTTATTTGATGATGAGGGTTGAGTCTTCTTTTCCACATCGCGTTCGCGTAGCCTTGCAGGATTCCCTCTTCACATTCGCGTGATGGCCCACGCATTCGTGTAGGACAATTTCTAGGCCACAACATTTATACTTTCTGCGTTTGCGTGCCTCTTCTCCCGATCGCGATGGCCTACTAAGTGTTACTTATCACGAACACAACCAGCCTGTCGTGAACGCGATGAGTAATTTTGTCCAGTTATATTCTAAATTTCCCGAACAGCGCCATTACAGGGTTCACAAAACCTTTCTTTTCCAAGCTCTTGGGTGATTATTGAAGCAATTCTCCATCAAAATCTCTTGGGCTAGTAATTCTTAGCTTATTTTCATCCATTTCCTTCAATATCCACTGAAATCCTAAGCCTAAAACATGTAATTAAGGGTAGAAATTAGAGAATTGGGTAGAGTTAGGGCTTTTTGATTTTTCTTAATTTAGACCTCGTTTTGGGGTTGAATTTGAAAACAAATTATATATTCGGGCCCGTGGGTGAATGAGTGATTCGATTTTGGTCAGAACCTCGTGTTTTGACCAAGCAGGTCCAGGGTCGATTTTTGGAATTTAGGAAAGAGTGCTTGGAAAGATACAATTAGGCATTGGGTTCGCAATGTTTATTATTTATTGATGTACTGAAGTCATTATTGCATAGATACAATCAATTCGGAGCCGAATTCGAAAGGAAAAGCGGTAATTGAGGATTAATTTGGCCGTAAAAGTTTGAGGTAAGTATTTGGTCTAACCTTAGCTTGAGTGATTAGGAGTTGAGTCTTATTTGCTACGTGCTAATTGTCGAGTACGACGTATAGGCATGGTGACGAGTATCTATACGTTGGTATCTAGCATGACTGTGAGTCTTCATATTGTCGATATTCTTATTTTGTTGTATCTTTCATGCCTTAATGATGATTTCCATATGTTGTAAAGAGCATGTGAAAGAAATTGTGATCTTTAAACTTCGAGGAGCATTGGCTTGAGTGGTAATACGATATGTGAGAGTATATGAGATAATTGAACCCTTTGGAGCATTGACTGAAGTGGTAAGTGAGTTATAAAGTAAGAAATGAATGAAAGAGAAAGAGTTATTGAATTATTCCATTGCCGGGATGTTTGTTGCTTTGTTGATTATCTCCCTCGCCGGGATGTTGAGATTTATTAATATTGTTCCCTTGTCGGGACTTAGCTGTTTAATTGTATTAACCTACTGGGATTCCTACCATTATTTGTCTACTACCTTCCCCCTTTGCTTGTGATTAATGTTTGGGTGAGAAAGAGTGTAAAGTACGAAGGGTGATGTCGTGCATTGTTTGCTATTGTGAGAAAAACGTGTAAAGCACGAAGGGGGATGTCATGTCGTACGATGTACTATTATGTACCGATATTCATTGACTATATCGTGAGGAACGAGAGTAAAAGCACAAAGGGTGATGTCGTGCACATTTTTATTATGAATATTGATTAGGTGAGGACGAGAGTAAAATCACGAAGGGTGATGCCGTGCAAATTGTTGACTTTTGATTCTTGTTGATATTCTGGCTTTGTTGCTTCTTTATTTTATTGAGGATTTCTATTTGAAACTATTATCTCCCCACAAAATGTTTACCCTTCCCACATTGATTGGTTAATTCCTATATTTCTTTTCCGCTGTACATATATATATATTTGAACTACACAGGTTATTTGGTGGTCTATTCCTAGCCTCGTCACTACTTCACCGAGGTTAGGCTAGGCACTTACCAGCACATGGGGTCGGTTGTGCTGATACTACACTCTGTCCTCTTTTGCACAGATCAATGTCTTGAATAGCAGCAGTAGCGCGAGATCCAGCCTTCATTCCGGTGAGACACCGAGGTAGCCTTGCAGGCATCCGCAGGCTCGACGTCTCCTCTATCTTTTATTTCAGTCTGTTATCTCATGTATTCGAGACAAACATTTAATATTTTTCTTTCAAACAGTTCTATTTAGTATTTTTAGAAGTTCGTGAGTAATGTGACACCAGTTCTTGGGTAGAGGCATATGTTGATTTCCGCATTATTGTTTAGTTTCTTTAATTTAGGTCTTCCGCATATTTATTTAATTTTGCTATTTTCATGATATTACTGATAATTGTAAAAATAAGTAATTTGTTGATGAAAAAGGTAGTTAAGGGTTGGCTTGCCTAGATCTTATCAGTAGGCGCCATCACGATTCCTGAGGGTGGGAAGTTCCGGACGTGACACGAATACATGAAGTATAGCAGGTCATCTATAGTGCAAAAACATATGAATACATACTGCAGATACATTTTAATATATATATACATCTGAATACATAAATTATATTAATTAAAAAATTATATGAATACATTCATGAAATATAGGAAGACAATAAATATAATGAAATACATGGAATACAACAAGATACAATGAAATACATGGAAATACAACGAGATACATTGAAATACACATAAAAAAGTAAAAAAATCTTTAAATTGCTCAACCCCAAACTCCGTCGTCTTTGTTCAAAAACAACCCTAATGTCGTCTCGTCGAGTTGCAGCCCTAACCAAACATGTTTTGCACTACAAATATAGAGACGTCAGTATTTATCCCCCCAAAGGCTACAGAGTTAGGAAAATTTCACATTTGTTCTTTCTTGTCGCGGATTTGTTCCTTAAATGCTAATTGGATTTCTACTATGTTCCTTCGCAGATGGTGAGAACATGAACTTCCTCATCTACCGCTCAACAGCCCGAGCCCCCAACAGCAGCTCCCACTAGGGGCAGAGGGCGAGGCCGAGGTTGTGCTAGAGGCCGAGGTAGGGGCAGAGCTCAGCCCCGAGCAGCAGAACTAGTGGCGGAGCCTCAGGTTGATTTTGAGGAGGAGTTTCTGGCCCCAGCAATTCCAGTGGGCCCAGCTCAGGTCCCAGAGGTGTTTATCGCCACCCTATTCTTCAAGACGCTCTGTTCCGATTGGTGGGCCTCATGGAGAGTGTCACCCGAGCAGGTTTGCTTCTTGTAGCACCAGCCACTTCTCAAGCTGGAGGAGGGGCTCAGACTCCTGCTATGCGCACTCTGGAGCGGGCAACTCCCTAGGTTTAGGTTCCAGTGGTTCAACCAGCTATGGTAGTTCAGCCGGGTGTAGTAGCTCAGACCAGCGATGGAGCAGCTATGTCCGTTTATGCTTTGTGGAGGCTGGATAGGTTCACCAAACTGTTCATTTTTACATTCAGCGGTGAATCTACTGAGGATCCCCAGGATTATCTAGATAGTTGCCATGAGGTTCTTCAGAATATGGGGATTGTTGAAACCAATAGAGTTGATTTTGCTACCTTTCGTCTATCTGGATCCGCCAAGACTTGGTGGAGGGATTGTTGCCTATCCAGGCCAGCCAGGTCGCCATTTTTGAAATGGGAGCAGTTCACAATGTTGTTTTTGGAGAAGTTTCTCCGTGTGAATTAGAGAGAGGCCTATCGGAGGCAGTTTGAGCACCTCGAGCAGGTTTCCATGACGGTCACCCAATATGAGACCAGATTCATTGATCTAGCTCGCCATGCTCTTGTCATACTTCCCACCGAGAGAGAGGGTGGGGAGGTTTATTGATGGTCTTATTCAGCCGATTCGTCTTCAGATGGAAAAAGAGGCCGGGAGTGAGATTACCTTTTAGGAGGTGTCCAATGTGCCCCGCAGAGTTGAGATGGTTCTGTCACAGGGAGGTGGTCATGGGTCGGATAAGAGGGCCCATCATTCAGCCATATTCAGTGGTACCTCATCTAGAGGTAGAGATTCATATGGTATAGGCCATCCTCCTAGGCCCTTTCAGTAAGCTCTCCAGGTCTCCCATGGCACTTCAGGTGGTCGTGGTTCTCAGACGCACTATTCTGATCAGCATCCTTACAGCACACCACCAGCTCCCATCAGTGCACCACCGCTTCAGAGTTTCTGAGGTGGTCATTCAGGTCTATAGGGCTAGCAGTCGCAACAGCCGAGGGCTTGTTACACTTGTGGTGATACGGGTCACATTGCCAGGTTTTGTCCTCGAGCACCGGGTAGCTCTCAAGATCAGGGTTCTCGTGTTATAGTATAGGCACCAGGTGTTGCACAACCTGCCCAGCCAGCTAGAGGTGGGGGTAAAGGTCCTAGAGGTGGAGGTAGAGGTCCTAGAGGTGGAGCTTAGGCCTCCAGAGGTGGAGGCCAGCCAGCAATAGGCCATCCCAGAGAGGTAGTTTAGGGTGGTGGGACCCAGCCCCGATGTTACGCCCTTCCAGCTACGCCCGAGGCTGAGGCTTTAGATGCAGTCATTATAGGTACCATTCTGGTTTGTGATAGACATGCTTCAGTGCTATTTGATCAGGGTCTGCGTATTCGTATGTGTCATCTTATTTTGCAACGTACCTGGTCATGCCTAGTGATTCATTGAGTATTCCTATTTATGTGTCTATACCGGTGGGTGATTCTATTGTGGTCGATTGAGTTCATCGTTCTTGTATTGTGGTGATTGGGGGTCTTGAGACTCGTGTTGATTTGTTGCTTTTAAACATGGTCAACTTCGATGTTACACTGGGGATGGACTGGTTATCACCTTACCATGCTATCTTGGACTATCATACCATGACTGTGACCTTAGCCTTACCGGATTTGCCCTGTTTAGAGTGAAGAGGGACTCCTGGTCATTCTACCCGCAGTGTTATTTCGTATGTGAAGGCTCGTCGTATGGTCGGGAAGGGGTGTTTGGCCTATTTGGCTTATGTTCATGATTCCAGTGCTGAGGTTCCCTCTATTGATTCTGTGCCCGAGGTTCGCGAGTTTCCTGAGGTTTTCTCTTCAGACCCGCAGGGGATGCCACCCAACAGGGATATTAATTTCTGCATTGATTTAGCTCTGGGCACCCAGCCTATTTTAATTCTACCATATCGCATGGCCCCGCCATAGTTGAAGGAGCAGTTGCAAGACTTGCTTGAGAATGGTTTCATTAGACCCAGCGCTTCGACTTGGGGTGTGCCGGTTTTGTTTGTTAAGAAGAAGGATAGTTCGATGATAATGTGCATTGATTACCGGCAGTTGAACAAGGTTCTAATCAATAATAAGTATCCATTTCCGAGGATCGATGATTTATTTGATCAGCTTCAGGGTGCTAAGGTATTTTCAAAGATTGATTTGAGATCTGGCTACCATCAATTGAGGATTAGGGCATCCAATATCCCTAAGACAACATTCCGCACTCAGTACGGGCATTATGAGTTCTTGGTTATGTCATTTGAGTTGACAAATGCACCAACAACTTTTATGGATTTGATGAACCTAGTGTTCAAGTCTTCAATGAACACATCCTTCATTTGATGAACCTAATGAAATACATGGAATACAACAAGATACAATGAAATACATGGAAATACAACAAAATACACTGAAATACACTTAAAAAATAGTAACAAAATCTTCAAATTGCTCAACCCCAAACTCCATCGTCTTTGTTCAAGAACAACTCTAATATCGTCTCATCGAGTTGCACCCCTAACCAAACATCCTTTGCACAACAAATACTGTTTCATCGGCTTCAAATAACCAAAGCCCAAACAAAATAAAACTTGATTCCAATGTTTTGCAGTAACTTAATTTCCGCCGTCAAAAACCAATGAATGCCAAACCAAACTTCGCACTTTTTCCTTTTCTTTTGACAAATAATTAGCCGCATCATGAAGAAACATAATCAATAGGGTAAGCAAATAGAAATTCAACTTTGGCACTGCTAACATGATGTCGTCAAAATCGCCAAATTCAATACAAGGAACTACCATCGACGGAGGAACCGATGAGAGAGAATCCATGAGTTTGTATTCTTGGATAAAACTGGCGTTGAAAGATAGGGTGGAGAAAACTCTGAAAGAATGAGAGAGAAAAAATAATACAAAGCGCATTTTATGGCTTAAGGGTAGGAGGTGACCATAAATAGATATTTGGTTATAAAAATCAAAAGGTAGCTATGGAATATAATTTTTTAAAAAGGTATTTATCTAAAATAAATAAGGTATCAACCTTTGCTATAGGATGTAAAAACTCCTAAATTAAAATATGGGCTATAAAATTGAAAAGTACAAAGCGTAATTGTTCTATTTGAATCTATACCTATTTTTTGTGTCACGTTTTAACTTGTGCCCGCTTTGCAAAAAAAATTTGCAAGCATACCCGCTTTTTCGCATAACTTCAGTATACGGGGCTGAAGTAGCAAAGTCAATCACGCAAAACTTCAGCATTCTAGTAGTCGGGCCTGAAGTTCAGCTCTAGAGTTGAAGTTTTTGTTTTGTAACTGGCGAAGAGTTTTTGTTCTTGTAATTGGCGAACTTCAGCTCAAGAGCTGAAGTTTTGGTTTTGTAACTGGCGAACTTCAGCTCTAGAGCTGAAGTTTTTATTTTGTAACTGGGAAACTTCAGATCTAGTGGTATTAAATAAAATGTGATTTTGGTATGTATGATGATAAAATAGAGGAAAAACAAGAAGCTTTATTAAGCGTTTTACATAAAATAATGGTTTGTATATTGCGTTGACCATGTGCATTTCTAATTCTTACTATCAAGTAAATTTTTTTGTGATATTGGTTCTATCAGAATGATGTTTGGCTTAAAGACCGTATAACTGTTTGGTTTGTTCCCTACATATAATGTAAAAAAGGTTTGGATAATTTTTATTTGAAATGCACTGCAAGTACTCTAGCAAAGGAGAAAAATTTCTACCTTATCCTAAAAAGCTTACATCACATTTATTTGAGATTTCTTACAGATGACGGTTTCAGATGGATAGAACACAATGTTGCATTAACTTTAACAGATATATTTCGTTTTTAAACTTTCAAATTTTGTGTAATTATAACTTACTAATGGTACATGAAATAATATTGTATATCATTACTAGAATTTTAGAAAAAAGCGACCAAACTTTAGCGACCAAAGTTGGTATGTCAAGAAAAGTGACCAAAGTTGGTCGATAAATTGGCAAAAATAATAAAATAATTATTTGATATACATTAGAGACCAAGGTTGGTCGCTACTTGGTCGCTAATTTCGTCACAATATTGACCGGACTGATTAGACTTACTTGGTCAAAAGTATACTGAGATTAGCGACCAACGTTGGTCGCTACAGGGGGACCCACTTATAAAATTATAATAATTATAATATTATTTAAAAAAAATATAAAATATAAATAAATATAATTTAAAATTAGCAACCAAAGTTGGTCGCTAATTAAGGGGTAAGCAGATAGCGACCAACTTTGGTCGCTAAAATGGGACCCAGTTATAAAATTTTATTAATTATATTTTTATTTGAAAAAATTATAAAATATAAAAAAATATAATTCTAATTTAGCGACCAAAGTTGGTCGCTTACCAAAATAGAGACCAACTTTGGTCGCTAATCTGGGATACAGTTCTAACGTGTAACAATTATATTTTTATTTTAAATATTATATAAAATATAAATAAATCTGATTTAAGTTTAGCGACCAACTTTGGTCGCTAATTTAAATTTATGTATATTTAGCGACCAAAGTTGGTCTCTTTTCAGGTCAACAATTGTCAAAATTAAAAATCACTTTTGTATTTACTATATAAATAATATAAATGTAACCCGTTAACACTTTTGTAATACAAAGGATGAATAGACTAATATATATATATATATATATATATATATATATATATATATATATATATACACACACACACACATACTTACACTATACTATGCACTGAGTATTAGTGCATTATCATTGACTTATAACCTATATATATATAAGCTATATTCAATATAATATTAGCTAATGCACTAATACTTAGTGCATAGTATAGTATAAGTACATATATATATATATATATATATATATATATATATATATATATATATATATATAAGCTATATTCGATATAATATTAGCTAATGCACTAATACTTAGTGCATAGTATAGTGTAAGTATATATATAAGCTATATTCGATATAATATTAGATAATGCACTAATACTTAGTGCATAGTATAGTGTAAGTATATATATTTTATATATATAAGCTATATTCGATATAATATTAACTAATGCACTAATACTTAGTGCATAGTATATATATATATATACACACACACACTACATATATACATAATTTTAAATTGAATTAAAAGTAATTTTTTTTTTAGAAATAGCGACCAACTTTGGTCGCTATTTTGGTCAAAAAGTCAAAAACTTATTTTGGTCGCTATTTAATTCCAGTGTCAAAACTTATTTTGCTACCAAAATAGCAACCAAAGTTGGTCGCTATTTCTAAAAACAGTGTCAAAATCGGGTTTCCCCTCCCATTCTCTTATTTTCTTCAAAATAATTTCCCAAACTCTCTCTTTTCTCTCTCACACTCACCCCCCCTTCGACTCTCAACAGCAGCAGTGGTGCCACCAACGCCCACCAACGGCAGCAGCCCCACCACCGGTGTCCTCCACTGCCCAGGTATGTTTCTCTCTCCTTTCTTTGTTTTTTTTTCGAAATACACTGATTTTGTTTAATTTCTCCTAGTTTGAATTGTAAAAATTAATTGTTTTTAGATAAATTAAATTTATGATAATTGTTAGTAGCTAAAATATTTAGTTTTACCTATTAATTTAGGGAAGAAATGTTTTGAAGAGAAGAAACCCTAAACTCTACTAATTCCTATTAAATTTGTTATGTGTTGTCTTGAATAGTTTAGTTAGAATATAGGGTTTATGATTTGTTCTTGTGAATCGAACTTTTAGGGTATGGGTTGAATCTTTATTATATCTAGTTTTTGTTTCAATTATATTTTGTATTGTCTTGATAGTTTAGTTAGAACCTAGGGTTTAGGATATAAATTGAACTTTTAGGATATGAATTGGACTTTTAGTTTATGAATTGAACTTTTAATTTATAAATTGAGTACTTTAGGAGATGAATTGGACTTTTAGTTTATGAATTGGACTTGTAGTTTATAAATTGAAATATTAAGATATGAATTGAACTTTTAGTATATAAATTGAGTATTTTAGGATATGGATTGGACTTTTAGTTTATGAATTGAACTTTTTGAATATGAATTTTTTAGTGCATGAATCGAATTTTTTTGGATATGAATTGAACTTTTAGTTTATGAATCGAACTTTTAGTTTATAAATTGAACTTTTTGGATATGAATTGGACTTTCAGTTAATAAATTAAAATTTTAGGATATGAATTAAACTTTTAGAATATGAATTGAACTTTTAGTTTATAAATTGAGTATTTTAGGATATGAATTGAACTTTTAGTTTATGAATTCAACTTTTTGGATATTAATTGAAATTTTAGTGTATGCATCGATTTTTTTGGATATGAATTGAATTTTTAGTTTATGAATTGAACTTTTAGTTTATAAATTGAACTTTTAGTTTGTAAATTGAAAATTTAGGATATGCATTGAAAATTTAGGATATGAAATTAATTAACTAAAAAAAAGATTAGGATATGAATTAACTAAATTAATTTGTTCTTGTTTTATTTATATTGATGGAACATCGTACTTGGATGTACAATAGAAATTATCCTAATCTGCGGGGATTGCGAGAGTATTTTGTAGAAGGGATTGATGACTTTATTAGACATGCAATGTCACTTCCACAATACAAAAATGGAGGAGTAATTAGGTGCCCTTGTGTTAGCTGTGACTGTATGAAGTTTGGAAAACTAGAGGAAGTTAAGCTTCATCTTTATAGTAAGGGGTTTATAGCGAATTACTTTGTATGGAGTAATCATGGAGAGATCGACGATAGCCATGGGATATTCCATAACATGGTTGTGGGTGAAAGTAGTAGGACGGTAGAGAATACAAATCGTGATTCTAGAATTCATGATATGGTTACAAATGCTTTTCGAATGCACTTAGAGGGTGAGCCTAATGAAAATATTGAACAAACTCCTAATGATGACGCAAAACGTTTTTATGAACAGTTAGAGGAAGCTAGTCGTCCACTACGCAAAGGAAGTCCACACTCTGAGTTGTCTGCTGTAGTTAGATTACTAAGTATCAAATCTGATTGGAATATTTCTCAAGGAGCCATAGACTATTTCATTGTAACGACCCGACCGGTCGTTTTGCATTTTTGTACTTTGATCACCAGTTCTCGGGCATCACTTGACCCGTATGATGTATTGTGACTGATGTAAATCGTTGATTTTGGTTTTCATGGAAATTGGTATGAATTTGAAAGAATAGTCTCAGTTGAAAGCTTTGAATTTGAAAAGTTTGACCAAGAGTTGACTTATATGTGTATGAGCTCGGATTGAAATTTTTATGATTTAATTAGTTTTGTTGGGTGATTTATGACTTAGGAGCATGATCGTAATTGATTTGGAGGTCCGGTGTAGAATTAGGCTTGAATTGGCGAATTCCGGTTGATAAGTGAAATTTCGATCCGAGGGTCAGAATGGAATTCGGAGAAATGTAGTAGCTTCGTTATGTCATTTCTGATATGTGTGCAAAATTTTAGGTCATTCGGATTTGGTTTGGTTGATTTTTTATCGAAAGCATATTTCGGAAGTTTTTAGAAAACTTAGGCTTAAATTCAATCTGAATTGATGGATTTGGTGTTGTTTGAGGTGTTTTGATGATTGAAACAAGTTTGAATGAGGTTTTAGGATGTGTTGGTGCTTTTGGTTGAGGTCCCGGGGGCCTCGGGTAAGTTTCGGGTGGTCATTCAGATCATTTTGAAGTTGGAAATTGCAGAAAAATTTGCTCAACTGTTGCAGAGATTTATCTCTTCGCGTTCTTGAGTGGGGTCTCGCGTTCGCGAAGAAGGATTGAGGAAGGTCAGGAGATTATCCTTTGTGTTCACAAGAGATACTTCGTGTTCACGTAGGGTTGGACTGGTAGGCATCGCGTTCGCGTGAGACTGGGTCGCGTTCGCGTAGGTTGGCGAAGTGATGCACCGCGTTCGCGAGGTTGAGGACGCGTTCGCGATGAGTGGGCTATGTAAGGCATCACATTCGCATCTGCCATGTCGCATTCGCGAAGAGTAAAAGTTGGTCAATGCAATCTTGTGCTACGCGTTCACAAGTGGTTGACCGCATTCGTGATGAATGAAGTTCAAAGCTGGGTAGAAAGTTTATAAAACATTTCATCCGCGATTTTGAGCCATTATTTCTCCATAGCTGAGTATTTTGAAAGCCCTTTGAGGGAAATTGAAGAGGGATTCTTGGAGAATTGATTGGAGGTAAGATTTTTGAACATAAAACGTGATTCTATTGTGAAATTTAAATAGAAATTCATGGAATTAGGCTAAAAATGGAAGAAATAGGGCTTGAGATTTTGAAACTTTTAAATTGGGATTTGAAGGACCATTTGAGGTCGGATTTGAGAACTTTTGATATGTATAAACTCGTGGAAGGATAAGGAAACCGTTGATGTAAAAATATTTGAGTCTCGAAAAGTGGTCCCGGGGCTCGGGTTTTTGTAATTTCAGGATTTGTACCCGTTTTTGATTGTTTTCGCTTGGACTTTGTTCCCTTAGCATATTGTGATGTATTCATTCTGATTTTGGATAGATTCGACGCGCGTGGAGGCCGATTTGAGGGGCAAAGGCGTCGCAAGCTAGAGATTTCACCGGTTCGAGGTGAGTAATGATTGTAAATGATATCCTGAGGGTTTGAACTCCCGGATTGCACATCGTAGTGCTAAATTGAGGTGATACACACGCTGGATGACGGGCGTGGGGTCGTGCACTATTGTGGATTGTGATTTGGTCCGTCTCTATTGATGATTTTATTGCATATTTGACTGAAACGTATTTGCGGTCATTATATTTCGGGATGATTGCCATATTTGGGCTTCGTGCTAGCTATTTGAACCCTTCGGGGATTGTTGTTGATATTTCCTCACTGTTTTGATTTTATACTTGAACTCAGTCATGTATTTTCCACTGTTTTCAAAACTCAGCCAAGTTTATTTCACTTTAACACTTGAAATGATATTTCCAATGATATTTTTGGGATGAGTATCATGTTTGTCACGACCCGAATTTTCTACCTTCGAGAGTTGTGATGGCACCTACCGATGAGAGCTAGGCAAGCCAACCCTTAACTATCTAATTCCTTACCAAATTACTTCCTTTTTACAATTACGTTTAATAACATAAAAACAACAGAACTTAAATAATTGAGCGGAAGATAACCATGAAATATCTGAAGGCTACGTCTATTAAAACATTTAAAACTTCAAATACCCCAAAACCTGGTGTCTCAGTGTCACAGACTGTCTAAGAGTTTCTACATACAAGGTTTGAAGAAATACAATACACTATTTCTGAACAAAGGAAATAAAATATGAAATAGAGATAGAGGAAGACACCAGGGCCTGCGGACGCCTACAGGTCTACCTTGGGTCTCCGAGTGGACTAAAGGAAGCCCTCCAACTACTGTCTGAAAGCTGCTCCGAGATCTGCACAGTGTAGAGCGTAGTATCAGCACAACCGGCCCCATGTGCTGGTAAGTGTCTGGCCTAACCCCAGCGAGGTAGTGACGAGGCTAGGACTAGACTCCAGATAAACCTGTACAGTTATATAACACATGGTGGAAAGTAACAAGTAATAAGCAATTAAAGATGGGGAAGGGGAACATGCTTCGAGGGTAGCTGATAAAACAAAATAACAAGAAATAACAAGGAAGCTAACAATATAACTTCTAACACATATAAAGATAAGTAAATACAGCATTCACTTTCAGTTTCCATCTTGTTGCAGGCGTGCAACCCGATCCCATTTCTCATATCTTGTGGTAGGCGTACCACCCTCTCCCATTTCATTATATCTTGTGATAGGCGTACCACCCACTCTCATTTCATAATATCTTGTGGTAGGTGTACCACCTGCTCCCATTTCATAATATCTTGTGGTAGGCGTACCACCCGCTCCCATTTCATTATCTTGTGGTAGGCGTACCACCCGCTCCCATTTCATAATATCTTGTGGTAGGCGTACCACCCGCTCCCATTTTAATTATCTTGTGGTAGGAGCACCACCCGCTCCCATTTCATTATCTTGTGGTAGGCGCACCACCCGCTCCCATTTCATTATCTTGTGGTAGGCGTACCACCCGCCCCCATTTCATTATCTTATGGTAGGCGTACCACCTGCTCCCATTTCACAGTTCATCACACAATCACAAGAAATCCCGGCAAAGTAACAAAAGCAATATAATAACTTCGCGACAAGGGAACAAAAGCAATATCGAAATAGTCATCCCGGCAAGAGAGAATCAGCTATAACCAATCTCACTTAGATGGTACTCAGTTCAGTTAATGGAAATGCTCAATCATAGAAGATCATTAATTAAAGCATAAAAGGTGTCATTCACGAACACAACAACTTTCATTTTAAGACCCACGGTCATGCTTGACACCAACGTATAGATACTCATCACCATGCCTATACATCGTACTCAACAAGAAGTAAGTAGCAAATATGACTCAAGTTCTAATCCCTCAAGCTAGGGTTAGATCAAACACTTAGCTCGATGCCTTAAACACCACTAAAGTCCCAATTATAGCTTTACCCCTCAATTCCACCACCAATCCGCTTGAATCTAGTCACAAGTTACTTAATTACATCAATAAGTGCTAAATGAATTAACCCAATGCATGAAAATGAGTTTTCTAAAGTTTTACCCAAAAGTAAAAAATCACCCCCCGGGCACACGTGGTCGAAACCCGAGGTTCGGACCAAAACCCGATTACTCATTCCCCCACGAATCCAAACATATAATTTGTTTTGAAATCGGACCTCAATTGAGGTCCAAATCCCCAATTTTAGAAAAACCTAGGTTCTACGCAAAATACCCAATTTCCCCCATGAAAATCTTTGATTTGAAGTTGAAATCATGTTAAAAGATGTTAAGGAGTGAAAAAAATGAGTTAGAAATCACTTACCAACATTTTGGAGAAGAAAGGTTGTTTGAAAAATCACCTCTTATGTTATTGGGGTTTTGTAAAGTAAAAAAATAACTGAAATTCCCATTTATTTATATCCATCACAGACCCCCAGTGCGGACCACATCAAATGGACCGTGGCTGCACTAGCGTACCTGAAGACCTGCAGTTCAGCACCCTGTGCGGACCGCACAAGGCCGACTGCGGCCGCACAGCCTCCACCGCGGACCGCACAATTGCGACCGCGGCCGCGCTGGCCCCTCCGCGGTCACACGCGATTTCTCGCGGACCGCACTAGAGGGTTCAGAGATTGCAACTTCCTGAACCTGCAACACCTGACTTTCTAAGCCTAAGGCATCCCAGAACCTCCAACACAAGTATACACATAGCCTCAAAAACATCCTACAGACATATTTGTGTAATCAAATTAACAAAATAACATCACGAGCATCGAATTAAACCTCGAGATCAATGAAATTTTTCAAAACTCTTTTAAACATCAAATTTCTCAATTAAGGTTCGGATCGAGTCAAACGACGTCCGATTTTAACTAAATTTTACAAGAATGACTCAAGTCATATATAAGACCTGTACCGGGCGCCGGAACCAAAATATGGGCCAGATACCATCACCTTCTAATCAGTTTTCATTTCAATTTTCCTTAAACAATTTCTGAAAATAATTTCACTTAATAATTTATTTCTCGGGCTTGGGACCTTGCAATTCGATTCCGGGCATATGCCCAAGTCCCATATTTTCCTACGGACCCTCCGGGACCGAAGTCAAATTTATTTATTTTAACATCAAAGCTTAGCATTTTTCACAGAGATTCATATTTAAGCTTTCCGATGCTAAGCGCCTGGACTACGCACGCAAATCGAGGCAACTATAATAAGGTTTTCAAGGCCTCAGAGACACAGAAATCAACTGAAATCAAGTGATGGCCCTTTGGGTCATCATAATGTTTCACTGCTGCCTGAGGGGCTTATGTGATTTTTGACTGAGTAAGGCCGAGGGCCTATATTGTGAGGATACTTTTGGATCGGGCTGCATGCCGCAGTAGTGAGATACTGATTTGATTATGAAGCCGAGGGCCTTAGATATGTACGCCACAAGGTGGCTTGTGATTTTTATGAGGCCGTAAGCCTAGATTTGATGCCACGAGATGGCTTGATATTGCGTTTGGGCCGTAAGGGGCCCCTCCCGGAGTCTGCACACCCCCAGTGAGCGCGGGTACCTATTGTGATGTGAGATTGTTTCATTTGTCTGCCATTACTTGTTGTTTGTGCTACTTCATGTGATATATATCTGATTGTCTGGCATTGTCTGTTAATTGAGTGTTGTGCCCGAGGGGTGGATTTCTGTGCTTATCTGCACTATTTGTTTTGCACTCATTTGTGTAACCGTTGAAAAAGTTATTTTTAAAAGTGGTTTAAACTGAGTTGAGATGTTTTTCCAAGGATTTCACAGTTTCACTACTTTTACTTAAAGGGTTTTAGACTGCTTTGTACGGCATGATGGTTTGTTTTACGTGATTTCTTACTACTCAGTTATTATTTACCTTTATTACTCACTGAGTTGCAATACTCACTTAACTCCCTGCACCTCGTGTGCAGATGCATGTATTTGTTCACCCGGTAGCGGGTTTTGAGCTGGGCGAAGGCTAAGTTATTAGAGTTTAGTGAGGTGACTGCCAGCGTTCGTAGCATTGCATTTCTTCTTTTTGTTTATTAATCGTATTTTATATGTTTCAGGCCTTGCAATTGTATTTATACTCTAATAGATGCTCGTGACTTGTGACACCCCGGTTTAGGCTGTGTTTGGGTTGTATTCTGCACTTAATAAAGAAAACTTTTGTTTAGACTGTGGTTATTCTATTATGCTAAAACTGTTTATTCATATTAACTATTTTGAAAAGGCGAAATGGTTTAGTTGGTTGGCCTTTTCTTCACGAGAGGCGCCATCACGACCGGATCAGGGTTTGGGTTGTGACAAGTTGGTATCAGTTCCTAGGTTACATAGGTCTCACGAGTCATGAGCGGGTTTAGTAGAGTCTCGCGGATCGGTACGGAGACGTCTGTATTTATCCTCAAGAGGCTGCAGAACCTTTAGGAAAAACTTCACATTTCTGAATTCTTATCATGCGTCCTTGATCCAGCTTGAAAAGTAACTCTTGAAATTCCTTCCACGTGTTCGCATGCGCGGATTAGCGCTCAGTATCAGATATTCCTTGATGGCTTGTGATTCCCTTATCGAGGGGCGAGATGTGATCTCTGTGAGTTTGATGTTGGGCCAGTTTGGAGAACTTGAGGTTGGATCTTTGCCTATGGCTTGAGCACCGAGGTGCTGATTGTGTGAGCAAGTGTTTTGAATTTATATGTTCGGTATCGTCCCTATTAGTGGAAGTGACGGCTGGATAACTATGTGAGGAGTATGTTAGTATTGCGACATATATCTATACGACTTGGAAGTGACGAGGAAGGCCTGCTGGAAGATAGAAGAACTATTAAGTGCTGGAATCCCATCTTGATTCGAGGTATAGCCCCGAGTTATGGGCATATGAAGGACCTTTTCATATTTCCCCAATTGAGGGTGAAGTAAAATTCATGTTGCGATATATGTTCACACTCAGGAAGACTAAGTGACTGTGTACAGTTTACGATGGTGGAAGATATACAGAAATGTTAATTGAAGGAAAAGCAGGTGGGTTACCTTCTGCGGAGAATTCTGGGGTTGTGTGACCCTTATGTGACTGTTAGAAGATCTCATGTGCAAGTGAAATGTAAGTGTTGAAATTTGAACATTGGGTTGCTTAAGAGAGGGGGCTTAACTGTTACGAGAATGAGTGAGAGATTTGCCAAAGATTTAAAGTACTAGATAATTTGTGTTTTCACAAGTTTACAAAAGGATTTGAACTTAATCTCCCTATGGTATTGTGGCATCAATAGAGTATAAGTGTTATGAGTTATCGAATGTATTTTGATCTATGGCTACGAGCAAAGTGGGGGAGTCTGCTGTGAGTAGTTGGTTGCACGGTTAGGCGCTATGTTGGTTCCAGTTTGAGGCGTGCGAGCGAATTAGTTATGGCTTACGGAAATTTAGACCGAGGATGATTCGAGTAGAGGAAATGTTTTGACAAAGGTTATATTATGCTTCATAGAGTAAAAAAAAATCACGGATGTCTTAAGTTATTGTTGTTGGTAAAGAATGCTCGGTGCATAGAGCAGGAAGTTGCTTGGATATGTTGGGATGAGGATTTCATTCTACGGTGTCAGAGTGCTAATGAGCCATGGGTGGTTCTTTCCATTTGATCAGGCTAATTGCAGTTTGAAGAGAGTGAGTGACTCTCGAAAATGGTTCTAATGTATTCGAGGTTCTACATGTAACAACTGGGTATCTTAAAGTCGTATATGAGGTTAGAAACTGTGTTTTCATTGGAAGAGGTCAAGGCTCGTGATGTTTCTATATTGATTATAGGATTCTATGTATCAGTATTAGGAAAGCAAAGGTAATGGATTTAGATTCGCAGGAAGTTCCTCAGAGTAAAGTGTTTTGGAATGTGGTGTTTCTGGGAGTAATTGAGTGAGTATTTAGGTCTTAGATTGTTTGGTCTTGTGCTTGGGTCTCGTGTGGTGAGCCTGGGTTGAGGAATTGTGGTGCTACAACAAGAGAGAATATCAAGTTGAAAATGAATTAGAAGGAAATTTAGATAGATGGAATAGTTTGATAATAGACCGAATCGGTATGGTAAGGATATGATTAATTCATTGTGTGTGTTCGAGGTAATGAGTTCTTTCAAGTATTTTGCGGCGATTCTCTTAGGTTTTGATGGCTTGCTTAGCTTGATTGAGTTAGAAGGATTCAATCCTGACATGTCTAATTTGAGCAAAGGGAACTCAGAGAGTTCTTGATGGTTTTTACCACGGTTTGGAGATGTATATTTTCTATGGGCATGTGGAGCATGGGTATCACGACCCAATTCCCGAACCTCCTCGTGATGGCGCCTCTCATGAAGACAACGCCAGCCATTCAACCCAATTCATCTTTTTAAGATAATTAATTAACACAATTATAGTATAAAAATCGTTTAATAATATCCAATAGCGGAAAATATAGATAAAATACGGAAATCCAACCCAACTCAGCCCTAACCGGGGTGTCACAAGTCATGAGCTACTACAGAATTTACTAAAATTCTACAAAGTATGGAATTAGGAACAAAGTCTGAAGATATCATAAATAACAGAAGATAAGGGAGAAAACGGGTCTGCGAACGCCATGCAGCTACCTCGATAACTCCGATGAAAACTGAACAGCAGAAAACTCGCTCTATGCCTCAGGAATACCTGTACCTGCACACATGGTGCAGGGAGTAATGTGAGTACTCCGACCCAGTGAGTAATAAATATAAATAATGACTGAAGGTAAGAAAACACGTTAAGGCACACAACATTCTATACAGAAGCAGTGAAATCATTTAAAATAACAATTCAGTGAAACATCATGTGAAATTTCTTTTAAACCAGTAAAATAGGTAATTTGGCAGTAAAATAACAAGTAGAAATCTGCCCCTCGGTCTCAGTATCAAAATAATAACTAGAAATCTGCCCCTCGAGCATAGTATCAAAATAATAAGTAAAAATCAGCCCCTCGGGCTCAGTATCAAAATAATAATTAGAAATCTGCCCCTCGGACTCAGTATCAAAATAATAAGTAGAAATATGCCCCTCGGGCTCAGTATCTCAGAACAGTATCAGCCCCTCAGGCTCAGAACAATATAAAGCAACTAGTCAATGAAATAAGAGCACATAATTATTATGGCAGATAATGCAGATAAATAATAAATGCATGAGTGCAATGCAATGCTTGTGACGGTACCATCTGGTACCCACTGCGGCGTGCAGCCCGAGCCATCCATATTTATTTATCGTCGACGACGCTCATTGGGGTGTGTACAGACACCGGAGGGGATCCTACAGCCCAAGCGCAATATCAAGCCATCTCGTGGCATCAAATCTAGGCCCTCGGCCTCATATCAATCTCAGTATAATCATCCAGGCTCTCAGCCTCAATATCAATGTAATCAACCAGGCTCTCGACCTCAATATCAATGTAATCAACCAGGCTCTCGGCCTCAATATCAATATAACACTACTGCAGCGCGCAACCCGATCCATGCTCAATCCAGAAATCATCATAAGCCCCTTGGGCATTTGTAAAACAGTAATTCTCAGCCCGAAATATCATTTAGAAATATCATTTAAGTTTTCAAATCTTAGAAAGATGGTTGAGTTTGCAAAATAGTATTTAAAACCTTGGACTGAGGTCAAATGATATGCAAAATATGCGAAAGCAGTGATATCAATCCCTGAAGGATTCAAATAATTGGCAAGAAGCCTACAATTGGAAACATGACTGAGGATATAAATTCTTTAACAAAATAAGTGAGGAAAACCAGTCAAAAATCCCCTAAGGGTTCTACAGGTCAGCACAAGGCCCCAAGTATGGCAGCAAGCCCAATTCACAATAATAAAGTACACATCTCAACCAAAAAGTGTAGTAAAATATCTCTCGGGACGGACCAAGTCACAATCCCCAATGGTGCTCTACCCCACGCCCGTTATCCAGCGTGCAAGTCACCTCAATATAGCGTTACGATGTGAAATTTCGGGGTTTCAAACCCTCAGGACATCATTTACATCTATTACTCACCTCTAGCCGTCCAAATACTACTCCGCGATGCCCTTTCCTTTCGTATCGACCTCCTCGCACGTCGAATCTGGCCAAAACCACAACGAATACATCACAATAGGCTAAGAAAATATAACCCAATCGAAAAGACTCGAAAAATATCAAAAATCACAAAATTTGCAAAACCCGAGCCCCGGGCCCACGTCTTGAAATCCAGAAATTTTTACATCAAAATGTTTCTTATCTCGCCACGAGTCTATACATACCAAATTCACAAGAATCGGAGTCCATTTGACCCCTTAAATCCCAAATTTAGAATTTCAATCTCAATCCCTAATTTCTTATAATTTTGCTATGTTTTCATGGATTTCTAGGATGATTCTTCAATAAAATCATGTATTTAACTCATAAAACTTACCTCCAATCGATGTTAGTTGAAACTCTCTTCAATCCCCGCCCAAAAGCTCTCAAAGTGACTAAAAATGGTGGAGAAATGGGGTGTTTTTCGCGAATGAAATGTAAACATTCTACCCAGAATTTTTCGGAATTACTGTTCAACCGTGTACTGTTCACGGATACTGTTACGGGTACTGTTCACTGAACTGTTACGGGGTACTATTCATGGACCTATTCACGGATACTGTTCATGGGCAATGTTCATGAGCACTGTTCATAACTAATGTTCACAGTGCTGTAAAAAAATGCAGCAGCTTTATTTTTTCGTGCCTAAATCGATCCGTTAACCTTCCAAAATATACCCGAGGCCCCCGAAACCTCAAATAAAAGCACCAACATGTCTTAAAACATTATCTAAATTTGCTCCAATCGTCAAAACACCTCAACTAACGCCAAAATCATCAAATTATATCGAATTCAAGCCTAAGTTCTTTTAAAAATTCTAAAACACACATTCGATCAAAAACTGGACCAAACGATGTCCAAGTGACCTTTAAATTTGCACACATATGCCAAATGACACAATGAAGCTACAGTAACTCTCGGAATTTCATTCCGACGTCCGGATCAAAATCTCACCTATCAACCGGAATTCGCCAAAATACTAACTTCGCCAATTCAAGCCCAATTCAACACCGGACCTCCAAAATTACTTTTGGTCCTGCTCCTAAGTCACAAAACACCTCCCGGAACTAACCGAACCGTCGAAATTCACATCCGAGCCCTCTAACTCAAAGTCAATGTCCGGTTGATTTTTCCAACTTAAACCTTCTTAAAAGAGACTAAATGTCTCATTTCTTAGCAAAATCGCTCCAAAAAAATTCGAATGAACCCAATATCGATAATGGGTCGTCACAATGGGATGTATAGTGATTTTTCTTCTAGATTGAGACCAATAGAAAGTTCTTGACCAATTGAGTACGTAGATGTTTGTGTCTCGGAAGGAAGATGAAGTTCTCATGTTATCCTGAGATGGTATGGTATATGCGGTAGGTTGTAAAGGATTGACAATTGCGTGTGGAAGGTTATGGTTTAATTCTTAACGGAATGGCATGAATTTTTAGGCAGCACGGGCAGTTTCAGATGATTAAGGAAGTGGTAGTGCTAATTGGGGTGAGTTGACGAGGGTATATGTTTCAAAAAAGACAATGTGATTAAGTTGATGGTACTTCGGTAGTATTGCAGCACTTTCTTGTTAGATCGACTGGTGATATTAGAGTTTGCTTGGTGGCACAGGGAAATATTTGAGTATCTATCGTGGAATGATTGGTTATTTGAGGTATAACATGTATTCACACAGCAAAATTGGGATCAGATATCGTGATTCATGGGTCGTATGGATTTGGAGACGGAAGTTCTCATATTCAGGATATGTTGTGGTTGTGGATCATGTGTATCGATACTGTTTAGCGACTATCGGGATTTGGAGGCTCGAGTGGATCTTTCTTTATTGGTATGTTAGATATTGGATGTGATGTTGGAGTTCAGACTGGTTGTCTCAATGTTGGGTTATTCTGGACTATTATGCTATGGGCTATGTTGGAAATGCCACAGGTTGAGTGGAGAGGTGTGGTAGATTATGTTCTAGTAGAGCAGTTTATATTTCAAAGACCTAGCGAACGACTGGGAAGGATTGCCTTTCTTAATTGAGCCTTCGTAATTGATTTCAGTGCAGAGGATTCTACCACTAATTCAGTTCCGGTGTTGAAGGACTCTCCGGATGTGTTTCTTGTGGCCGGGCATGTTGCCGGGCATGTTGCCGGGCAGGGTTGTTGATTTCGGTATTGATTTGGTGCCGAGCACTGTATCGTATTGCTCCGGTATGAGTTATAGTATTGGAAGGAGCACCTTCAAGCTTCCTTGAAAAGGAGTTCGTTGGCAGGCCAATGTGGATACGTGTTCTAGCTGAGTCGACTTAGTTGGCCCCAAACTGTATTGTTGAGGGACTGGTTGATTCGACTGTTATTGAGCTTACTAGTGATCTGAGAGATCTATGAGTTGCCTTTCTGTGTTGTGAGACATTATGATTTGTTGGTTATAGGCACATACGGCGCGGTTCTATTAGGGTTCATAGTGGAAGTCGAGTGGGAAAAGTAATTGGGTATTGCTCGGTGGATGGCGTATCGGTTACGTCCTATCGGATATGTGTGTTATATGTTCCTTGTTTCACCATGGGTGTAGTGATTTGCTTTGGTTCCAGGTGTTAAATTCTCCATGGTTGTCAATTTCGAGCATAGTGACTTGAGGTGTTTCATGTGGAACAATGTTTGGATAGGATCGCGCATTTTGCAGTGAAGTTATGTGGAGATATGATCTGATGGGTTAGATTCGGGTATTCTATTTCTATGATGTGAGACGAGTTCTCAGTATTGTGTTGTGCCGGTACGGGTGAGCTTGAGGTACAACTCTTTCATTTAGCCATTTTCATGATTTGAGTATGTTAGGACCATTACTTATTGGTGCGCGTATTATGCCAGTTGTCGCTTAGGCCTCTATTGATGCGTCATATCACCATAGTGGTATGTTAGATTATAGGAGATTGTTAGGATCATTAATGAATACGAATGGACTCGATTTCAACATGTTGGAAGGATAAGATCAAGGTTCGGCTCGAATATTTGCTATGGTATTTGTCAGGGGAGAAGTAACTTCATTAATGGTTGACCTGAGAAATGGTCGTGGTTTAGTGCATATTTCATGTATCATTGGCAGTATATGAAAGTGTTGGAATGAGACTTTAGTTGATAAGAGGTTTTCTACCAGTACTCGGTTGTTGTGGGCAGCTGCTGTGAATAGAAGTTATTGCTATGAGTGTTTGAGTTATGTGGTATATCATGGGATTTCTCTCGAGGTTGCAGGGATGGGTTATTATAGCTGGTTTGGGTCTATTCAGAGTATAGGTGTGAGATTTTGATCGTATTGATGTTTTTGGAAGTGGAAATGTTGTTCTATGGCATATGGGCCAGACTAGATTGTGTAATTTCAGTTGCAATATGCTATCGGACCTATATGAGATAGGGTGACATGGCGTCACCCCCAGGTATATGCATGGTAAAGTTATTCAGCTACGGGTTGGCTTTTAGAACAACTCTGGGTACGTTCGAGGACGAACGTGTGTTTAGGTGGGGGAGGATGTAACGACCCGACTGGTCGTTTTGAGCTTTTCCACTTTGATCGCCAGTTTTTGGGCATGACTTACCCCGTGTGATGTATTATGACTGATGTAAATCGTTGATTTTGGTTTTCATGAAAATTGGTATGAATTTGAAAGAATAGTCTCAGTTGAAAGCTTTGAATTTGAAAGGTTTGACCAAGAGTTGACTTATTTGTATATGAGCTCGGATCGGGATTTTTATGATTTGGTTAGCTTTATTGGGTGATTTATAACTTAGGAGCGTGATCAGAATTGGTTTGGATGTCCGGTGTAGAATTAGGCTTGAATTCGCGAAGTTAGTATTTTGGCGAATTCCGATTGATAGGTGAGATTTCGATCCGAGGGTTGGAATAGAATTCTGAGAGCTGTAGTAGCTTCGTTTATGTCATTTGTGATGTGTGTGCAAAATTTCAGGTCATTCGGACGTGGCTAGGTTGCGTTTTTTATCGAAAGCGTATTTCGGAAGTTTTTAGAAAACTTAGGCTTGAATTCAATATGAATTGATGGATTTGGTGTTGTTTGAGGTGTTTTGATGATTGGAACAATTTTGAATGAGCTTTTAGGAAGTGTTGGTGCTTTTGGTTGAGGTCCCCGCGGCCTCGGCTAAGTTTCGGGTGGTCATTCAGATCATTTTGAAGTTTGAAAATTGCAAAAAAATCTGCTCAACTATTGCTAAGATTTATCCCTTCGCGTTCACGAGTGGAGTCCCGCGTTCACGAAGAAGGATTGGGGAAGGCCAGGAGATTAGCCTTCGCATTCGCGGAGGACTGGACCGGTAGGCATCGTGTTCGCGTGAGACTGGGTCGCGTTCACGTAGGTTGCCGAAGTGATGCACCACGTTTGCGAGGTTGAGGACGCATTCGCGATGAGTGGGTTATGTAAGGCATCGCGTTCGCGTCTGCCATGTCTCGTTCGCGAAGTGTAAAGGTTGGTCAACCCAATCTTGTGCTACGCGTTCGCGAGATGTTAACCGCATTCGCGATGAAGGAAGTTCAGAGCTGGGCAGAAAGTTTATAAAACATTTCATCCACAATTTTGAGCCATTATTCATCCATAGCGGAGTATTTTGAGAGCTATTTGAGGTAAATTCAATAGGGATACATGGAGAATTGATTGGAGGAAAGATTTTTGAACTTAAAACATGATTCTATTGTGAAATTTACCTAGAAATTCATGGAATTAGGCTAAAATGGACGAAGTAGGGCTTGGGATTTTGAAACATTTAAATTGGGATTTGAAGCACCATTTGAGGTCAGATTTGAGTACTTTTGATATGTATGAATTCGTAAGGAACCCGTTAATGTAAAAATTTCTGAGTTTCGAGAAGTGGTCTCTGGGCTCGAATTTTGGTAATTTCAGGATTTGTGCTTGTTATTGATTGTTTTCGCTTGGGTTTTGTTTCCTTAGCATATTGTGTTGTATTTGTTCTGATTTTGGATAGATTCCACGTGCGTGGAGGCCGATTTGAGGGGGAAAGGCGTCGCGAGCTAGAGATTTCGTCGGTTCGAGGTGAGTAATGAATGTAAATGATATCCTGAGGGTTTGAAACCCCGAATTGCACATTGTAGTGCTATATTGAGGTGAGACACACGCTGGATGACGGGCGTGGGGTGGTGCACTATTGGGGATTGTGACTTGGTCCATCCCGATTGATGATTTTACCGCGTATTTCACTGAAACTTATTTGCGATCATTATGTTTTGGCCTGATTGCCATATTTGGGCTTCGTGCCAGCTATTTGAACCCTTCGGGGGATTGTTGTTGATATTTCCTCACTGTTTTTGATTTTATACTTGAACTCAGTCATGTATTTTCCACTGTTTTCAAAACTCAGCCAAGTTTATTTCGCTTTAACACTTGAAATGATATTTCTAATAATATTTTTGGGCTGAGAATCATGTTTTACTGCTGTCCGAGGGGCTTATGTGATTTTTGACTGAGTAATGCCGAGGGCCTGTATTGTGAGGATACTTTTGGGTCGGTCTACACGTCGCAATAGTGAGATACTGATTTGATTATGAGGCCGAGGGCCTGAGATATGTACGCCACGAGGTGGCTTGTGATTTTTATAAGGCCGCGGGCCTAGATTTGATGCCATAAGATGGCTTGATATTGCTCTTGGGCCGTAAGGGGCCCCTCCCAGAGTCTGCACACCCCCAGTGAGTGTCGTCGATGAGATATATGGATCGGGCTGCACGCCGTAGTGATATATGGATCGAGCTGCATGCCGCAGCGGTGCTGGTATTATTCTATGTGTTCACTTTGTTTCATTTGTCTGGCATTACCTATTGTTTGTTCTACTTCATGTGATATATATATGATTTTCTGGTATTGTCTGTTAATTGAGTGTTGTGCCCGAGGGGCGGATTTTCATGCTTATCTGCACTATTTGTTTTGTACTCATTTGCGTAACCATTGAAAAAGTTATTTTTAAAAGAGGTTTACGCTAAGTTAAGATGTTTTTCCAAGGATTTTACAATTTCACTACTTTTACTCAAAGGGTTTTAGACTTCTCTATACAGCATGATGGTTTGTTTTACGTGATTTCTTACTGCTCAATAATTATTTACCTTTATTACTCATTGAGTTGGAGTACTCACTTTACTCCCTGCACCTCGTGTGTAGATGCAGGTATTTGTTCACCCGGTAGCGGGTTTTGAGCTGGTCGGAGGCTAAGTTTTTGGAGTTTAGTGAGGTGGCTACTAGGGTTAGCAGCACCACATTTCTTCCTTTTGCTTATCAGTCCTATTTTATATGTTTTAGGCCTTGTAGTTGTATTTATACTCTAATAGATGATCGTGACTTGTGACACCTCGGTTTGGGCTGTGTTTGGGTTGTATTCCGCACTTAATACAAAAAACTTTTATTTAGATTGTGGTTATTTAATTATGCTAAAGCTATTTATTCATACTAACTATTCTGAAAAGGCGAAATAGGTTGGTTGGCTGACCTTGTGTTCACAAGAGGCGCCATCATGACCGGATCGGGGTCTGGGTTGTGACATTCATTGACCTTATGCGTGAACTAGTTGACCCTGATATCGAATTACCTGGTGATTTCTATAAGGCAAAGAGATTAGTTTCTAAGTTAGGACTTTCATCAATGAGAATTGATTATTGTGAAGATGGTTGCATGTTATATTATAAAGATGATACAAATTTAAGCAGTTGTAAATTTTGCGAAAAGCCTCGTTTCAAGAGGCTTTCCAGCGGGAAGATGGTCGCTATCAAGGCGATGCATTATTTACCTCTTATACCTAGGCTAAAGAGGTTATATGCGTCGATGAATTATGCTCCTCATATGAGATGGCAATTTGAAAATAGAAGACCACCTAGTGTTATGTGTCACCTTTCAGATGGAGAAGCTTGGAAGCATTTTGATAGGACATATCTAGATTTTGCTAGTGAACCAAGGAACATTCGGTTAGGTTTGTGTGCGGATGGCTTCACGCCTTTTTCTATATCTGCGACACTGCATTCATGTTGGCTTGTCTTTCTTACACCTTATAATCTACCACCCGAGTTGTGCATGACTAGTCCATATATATTCTTAAATTGTATTATCCCCGATCCACGTAATCCGAAAAGTTTGATAGATGTATATTTGCGACCTTTGATTGATGAGCTAAAACAATTGTGGTTCGATGGTGTTGTAACATATGACATATCAACCAAGAAGAATTTCAATTTGCATGCTAATCTAATGTGGACAATTAACAATTTTCTTGCGTATGGAATGTTGTCTGGGTGGATGACTGCTGGGAAGCTAGCTTGTCCTTACTGCATGAAAAATAGTAAAGCATTCACTTTGAAACATGGTCGAAAGTAATCATGGTTTGACTGTCATCGTCAATTCTTGCCTCCTGATCATGAGTTTAGAAGGATAAAAATGCATTCAAAAAGAATAAAACAAAATATGATTCTCCACCTCCGATACTTTCAAGTGAGAAAATTTGGGAAAGGGTCTAGAACTTCAGTAAAGTCACTGAAGCTCCACCTTATAGATTCCCCGGATACGGTGTAACTCATAATTGGACGAAACAAAGTATATTTTGGCAATTGCCTTATTGGAAGGATAATCTTCTCCGTCACAACCTTGATGTAATGCATATTGAGAAGAATTATTTTGACAATTTGTTCAACACAATGATTGATGTTAAAGGTAAGACAAAGGATAACCCGAAGGCTAGAATGGACTTACAAGAATATTGCAAGCGGCCTGAATTATACTTGCAGACAGCAAACAATGGTAAGATATTCAAGCCCAAAGCAAGTTACACATTCACTTTGGAGGAAACACGACAAATTTGTGATTGGGTAACGAAATTGAAGATGCCTGAGGGTTATGCGTCGAATTTTGGGGAAAAAGTTGATATGGAGGTAGGGAAGTTTAGCCATTTGAAAAGTCATGACTGTCATGTTTTCATGCAGATCTTAGTACCTATTGCATTTTGTGGTTTTCCTGAAAGAATCTGGAAACCCATCACAGAGATTAGTTTATTTTTCAAAGACTTACGTTCTTCCACATTAAGGGAAGAAAACATACTCCGGATGGATCAATACATTCGTGTAACTTCTAGTAAGATGGAAAAGATATTTCCATGTGGGTTTTTTGATGTGATGGAACACCTTCTAATCCACCTTGTACACGAGGCACAACTTGGAGGACTTGTTCAATGCAGATAGATGTATCCCTTTGAGAGGTAATATTATAAGTTTGATGTAATTTTCTATTTTATTTGAATGTCTTGGCTAACCTGAAATTATGTAGGACAATTGGCAAATACAAACAATTTGTTCAGCAGAGAAATAGGATTGAAGGATCTCTATGTGAAGCTTATCTTGCAAAGGATAATTCTCATTTTTGTTCTTATTATTTTGAGAGCAATGTGCCATGTGCTAGGAATAGGCCCAACAGGCACACAGTCGATCTTATCAATGATACATTATATCCGCCTATGTCGAAATTCAATCAACCAGGACGATGTTCTAAGGATGATAGAAAGAGAAGTTTGAGTGATATGGAGTACAAGTCAGCTACACTTCATGTGTTACTAAATTGTCCCAAAGTTGTACTATTTCTCAAGTAAGTATTGATTTAGTAGTTATCAAAATATAAAATTTACTGTGACTACATCTCAATGCAACTACTACAAATATTTGATGTGTCACAGTCACTTCGTGGGTCCATTTGGCCATGATGCTGTATATACGACATTTGATACGTGGTTCAAACAATTCGTAAGTTTATCCTTAAATTATTCTAACACGATGTAGGTAAACAATGTTTGGAAGTTATGCTAACTTATGAATTTTTTAACAATATGTAGGTAAATAATCCAAATAATGGTGTAAATCAATTTTTGAAATATATATCTTGGGGACCTGGGCTATATGTCACAACAATGTCTAAGTACGTTGTGAATGGTTATAAGTTTCATACAGAGGATTACTCTAAAAATAAAAATAGCAACAACAGTGGGGTGTGGGTTCAAGGTGGTGATGCCAACCAAGTTGGAGATATTGATTATTATGGTGTGCTCAAAGAAATAATAGAACTAGAATATACAGGTTGGCCATTTAAGAAATTGATACTCTTTAGATGCAAGTGGTTTGACCCAAATCCAACAAGAGGTACAAGAGTACACAATCAATACAACATAATTGAGGTTAATCATACGAGGGAGTATGATCGCTATGATCCTTTCATAATTGCACATAATGTTAGGGAAGTATATTATGGTCCTTATCCATTGCAGCAGAATAAGTCTTATTGGTGGGTTGTAATCAAAACTAAGCCTGTAGGTAGGGTGAAAGTCGAGAATGTGTTAGATGTTGCATATCAAAATGATATCTCCAGTGTTTACCAAAAAGTGGACGAACTTTTAGAAAATGATTTGGAACATCCTGAACATATATTGGAAGAAGTTGATATAAGTGAAGTAAGAATTATAGAAAACAAGGAAGAAGAATCAACTGATGATGCTCAAATTAGTGAGGAAGAAGAATTCTCTGATGAGGAACAATATGTCGATGAGCTTTAAAAAGTTGGTTTCTTTAATAACTGTGGTTTATAGCTAGTTTCTTTATATATTTCGATCTAAATATGTATTATATTATGCAGATGATAGTCAAGGGTTGAGGTATAATTATTTATGATATTTCCATATAACATTTAACTTTTGAAATACAGAGCAAGTGTGTATGGGAACATCGCTATAGCGTGGATGTGGCTGCAAATTTTTATCTCAAAGCTTGCAAGCGGTTGTCACGTAGTTTCTCCAAAGATAGAAAGTTGAAGCAGAAGCCTGGCTGGTTACTTCAGAATTTATGGGATGATTTGCAAAGGAAATGGTGTACTGCAACATTTTTAGAGAATAACGAAAAAGGAAAGAAAGCTCACGCATCTGAGAAGAGAGGATCCTTGCACACTGTAGGTCCGATCAGCCTAGGGACAATAAAAAGAAGAATGGTACGTAATTGCTTCATTTATTTTAATTTTCAAAGTATATATATTCTATTTATTAACTCAAATTTATGAGTTTTTTAGGAAAAGAAGTTGGGGTGTCTAATGAACCAAGATGAGCTATTCAAGGAGACTCATATTGTGAAGAAAAAGAAAGAGACGGATCAAGAAAGGTGGGTCGAGGGACGAGCCTCGATTGTACATGTAAGTTTTCACTTTTCATTAAGTATTTTGATTTACTTTTATATAAGATTTGAAATACTACTTCAATGTAATTTATCTTATAGGGTCGCTTCACAGCTGAAGTTGAGGAATTCATACGCAGCCAGCCATCTAATGAGTCGGGCGAGCATATCCAACCTTCGGACGAGGATGCTGAAAGAATGCGGACGAAGGCTGCAGGCGGTCTAAAATGGGGGAAGGTATATGGGCTTCCTACTAAGAAATCCCATCGCTATAAGTGTGGAATGCAAAGAATAGGGACTTCCTCATAAGCCGAGCAACTTGATGGGGAGAGCCTCTCCGCTATGCGAGAGACTGTGACAAAGCTCACATCCAAGCTAAAAGCGGCCAAGGAAAGAGAAAAGCTTAGAGATGCTCAGTAAATTAGCGTGGTCGCTCAATGCTAGGGCATGCAAGATCAACTCAAATCTCTCGTAGCTTCTGGAGGTTTTTCGATTCCCCGGTCTCGTGAGTCATCACCAGAGGTTCGCCTTCCCCGTGCTCGTTCCTGTCGTCCTCCAAGTGCTCGTTCCTCCCGTCCTCCCCGTGATCGTTCTTTCAGTCCTCGACAAGTAGACCCTTCTAAATGCTGTCATGGTGATGAAAGTTCATCAGACGGTGATTATTATGATGTACACAACACTCATTGACTTTTATACACTTTGAACTAGACAAATAGAATCGGTTTTCGAATGGGCTTGTAATATGAGTTAACTTAGTTTGGTTAGCTTAATGTGGTAGTTATACTTAACTTTAAACTTTGTTGGTGTTAATGTTGTTTTTGTGTTGCTGTTGTTGTTGTATTGGTATTATTGTTGTTGTTGCTTGTAATAGGGATTTGGTATAACTAGCAGGTGGTGTAGCTGCCAAAACAGGCAGTTTCTGCTAAAATAATACCCAGAAAAGCGACCAACTTTGGTCTCTTTTTGGTCGCTTTTGTATTAAAAAAAATAATTTTCTAGGCAATAGCGACCAAAGTTGGTCGCTTTTTACCCAGAATTCTCAAAAAGAGACCAACCTTGGTTGTTATTCCATTAAAAAAATAATTTCTGGAAATATAGCGGCCAACTTTGGTCGCTTATATTTTAAAAAAATAAATTCTTGAAATTAGCGACCAAAGTTGGTCGCTTATTTTAAAAATAAATTAAAAAAATTAATAAAAAAGCGACCAACCCGGTTCTCTATTTTCTAGATTTTAAAATATAATATTTAGATTAGAAACCAAAGGTGGTCGCTTTTTTATGATTAATAATAAATAAAAAAATGTATTTCACATTTAGAGACCAACTTTGGTTGCCAAAATTATATTATTAAAATAATAAAGCGACCAAAGTTGGTCTCTATAGTCTTTACCCGGAATATTTGGTTCTTTTACATTAGTGTCACGACCCAATTCCCGAACCTGGTCGTGATGACGCCTCTCGTGAAGACAAGGCCAACCAGACCAAAACGGAACATTTCTTTTAAACAATTCTAAACATGATATAATAGCCATAATTTGGGGAAAATAACGATGACAATAGAAGAAACCATCCCGACACAGCCCAAACCAGGGTGTCACAGCTCACGAGCATCTATTAGAGTATAAATACAACTACATGGTCTGAATTATACAAAACAGGACTGATAAACTAAAGGAAGAAATGCGGTGCCGCGAACGCTGGCGGTCACCTTGCTAAACTCCGATAACTTAGCCTCTGATCAGCTCAAAACCCGCTACTGGGTGTTTAAATACCTGCATCTGCACACAAGGTGCACAGAGTAAAGTGAGTACTCCAACTCAGTGAGTAATAAAGGTAAATAACAACTGAGCAGTAAGAAATCACGTAGGCAACCAACATGCTGTTGTCACACCTCCTTTTTGCGCGCGCCGCCCCGAAGGGTAGAATGCGCGAGGGAGTTTTTCCAATTTAAGTGACAATATTCGAAATGAGATTATTTATTTAATTCAGAGTCGCCACTTGGGAAAGGTTTGGCTTTTGGTGTCCCAATTCACCGGTTTATCTTGAATCCCAAATCGAGGAAAATATTCGACTTTTCCAAATGAAGTCTGCGAACCAGAAATTCTAAGTAAGGAATTCTGTTGACCCGAGGGAAGGTGTTAGGCACCCTCGAATCCCGTGGTTCTAGCACGGTCGCTTAAATTGTTATAATGGCTAAATATCTGATTTAAATACATATTGTGACTTATGTGCTTTTATTAAGTTTAAACCGCTTTTATTATTATCATTTATTTTTATAGAATTGCAACGTTGTGAAAATGCATCTCGAACCACGTCACAATCAATGCACCCGTGGTCGTCGACACATTTTGACTTCGTTGAGATTTGGATTTGGGTCACATCAATGTGCACCCGAATTTAAGAATATGATTTAATTAAGTCGCGCCTAAAGAGCCTAACGCGTTATTATTTTTGAGAAGGCCATGAGATTCACTAAACGGCCTAGCCTGAATTCTAAATATTTATTATGATTATTTATCGAGGGCCCCGCAATTTTGCATTTTTTATTTGGCGAGGCTCGTCTCTATTTTAGAAAGGATATCCTAAAGTGGCTACATTTCTAATACATTTGTCCCTAAAATTAGAAGAAAAGGTACATGCTAATTTAATTATATGCTTTGGCCTGATCCGGATTCTTATGATTAATTATTTACAAAGTTAAGAAAACGTTATACTTTAATGGAAAAATGCTTTAATCTGACAAGAAATCACATACGAGCTAACGAAATATAACACTTAATCCTAACATTTCTTGAGTTGAACTTAACTAAACTTATTTAGGCTAGATTAAAGGATTTAGCTACTAGATATTGTTACCAATGGGACTTTGAATGTGACCCTATGTACTGCCTAATGGAACCCAAAAAAAAAACTAAAATGAAACAGAAACAACATTGTACAAGGTCGGAGTATACGTACCCCGTACTAACAAACAACTGACGAACTAACACAAAGGGCTAAATTCAATCGAGTATCAGTACATACTTTCACACTATTGAATTACAAACTAACCAATTTTTACAGACCCGTTAATGTACCATGAATATTACAACAAATACTTGAACTTCTTCAACCTTTTCATTTCATGCTTTCAAACTGTTTCAGTTACATCAATATGGGACTTGAAATGTGTACCTGGAATGCTGAAATGCAAAGAGGAAGAAGAGAATAACAGGGAAGATCAGCAGCAGTAGGAATCAGAGTAACAGCAGCGAATCAAAACAACACAGCAGAGCAGATTCTATTGCAAGGGGTGGAACTATAGTTGAAGAGAAAGTAGCCAAATGAAGCAGCACACAGTGTGGTGTAAACAAAACTTCAGACAATCCAATTCCGAGATATACCAAATGCAACAAAACACTAACAGTAATCTCGATTGAAACTTAGAAGAAGCAACACTACCTAACAAATTGACAACAGATGAACTTCAGACAAACAAAACCAAATTTCTGATTTCCTAATCTGTTTTATCTCTTTCTTGCTCTCTTTCTATTTCTGTATATATGTGTATCTATGTATGTCTCCAAACCTCTCTTCTCCGATCTCTCTTGATCTCCTATATCTTTTCCTTAACAATTTCCCTCTGTCCCTCTCTATTATCAGATGTCCTCTTATGTCTGTCTCCTTTCTTTTATAAGCCTAAACCTCAGCCCTTTAACAACCTGTTAGACCAAAAGAACACCCCTCCCATGTGCCATCTTCTTTTCAGTTTCCACTTAGCTATTTAAGTATTAAACCTCATGACATTCCCTTGGCAGGCTTAACTTTTTAGTAATGTTTTATTATTTCTGAAACTTAAAGCAGAATATGGGCAGCAGGATGTAGTCTGACAGTACATGCTATCAAACTATTTAATTCAAAAGCACTTAGGCAGGGCACAGGCTGTGCACAAAATGCACATGTTGTGCATAAGTGCACATACTCTCCAATTTCAGAACTGTGACTAAACAGAACATTGATTTTTACATTTCTGATTCAAATTACTAATTATAAGCACTAAACTCAGTTCCTAAGTGATTCAAACCATGCTTATCAAAAGTAAATTGATTTGTTATTGTTCAGGCAGCTGAAACTAATTGACGACACATGTCGACTCGACTATATTAATCATAACATGCACAATCGTAGCCAAAAATCAGACATTTAACAGTATCGACACATGATTTGAATTATACTGACTAAACAAAGTGGTATTCGAGGAATCAATCAGTCAGTTCAAATTTGAAAATCAGCTAATTGCATAACACTTACATACATATTATCAGAACAAATAGAAAGACTCAATCAAACAACAGAGGTTCAGGCAAAGTGGACAGGGCACAGTTGATAAAATTCAGGGACACAAACAAAACATGAAACAGACCTTTAAAACAATCAGATGAACCAAAACAAATAAAGAAAAGAAAGCAAAACTTACCTTAAACCCCGAAAAATCAAAATCTTACTTGGATTCGAACAGACCTTTCTTAAGGCTGAACGGACTTTAATCTCTTCGGCTTGAACGGATATGGACCAGTGACGAGGAACCCTAAGGTTCCAAAAATCAGATCTGGGATTCATGCTTCCCTGATCAGATTCGGACCAAACCAAGCATGGTTTGGTCACGAGGGGGGTCTGGGGAGTAACTGTGTGAAACTGGGGTTAAACAATGTAAGTCAAGTTCCGACTCGAATCTTCAAACGAAGATTCGAGAAGATGGGAAGGGATTCGAGTTACGTGGTTAACAGGTCCGTGTTCCGGATGGCAAGGGGGTTCTATGGTGTTAAGGGTGGGGTCACCGGCGTCCATGCCGCCGGGTTTCTGGTGAAGGGAGATGGGGGCGACTCTAGGGTTTCGGGGTTCTTTGTGAGGATGATGAAAGGCAGGGGTATTTGGATAGGGGGTGGGGTATGAGGGGAAGCTTATATATGGAGTGGGTGAATGGATCTCAGCCGTTGGATGAGGCACGATGAAGGGCCAGGATCCTTCTGCTCGAGGGAAATGGTGTCGTTTCAGGTGTTGGGGTCAAAGTTGGTTCGGGTAACGGGTCGGGCAAATGGGGTTATGGGTGAGAGATCCGGACCGTTGGATCAGCTTGGTTTGAATGGTTGGGATGGATTGGCATTGAAACGACGTAGTTTTGGTGTTAAACTACGTCGTTTTGCGGCCTGGGGAGTGGGCTGTGCGGACTGGTGGATTGGGCCATTCATTTGGGCTTCAGATTTTATAATGTTTGTGGCCCAAATTCATTTTAAAACAAATTTTCCCCTTTTTTTTCTTTATTTCTAATTTCCTAAATACACAACCTAATTAAATAAAACTAGACACCATTAATTAACACTTAACATATTTATTTAACGCGTATAAAATGTTAAAAGTAGGTTAACTTAAACAAAGCAACAAATCAGGACAAAAGAAATGCGTATTTTGTGATCTCATATTTAACAATCGGATTACGGTTCACATTACGCACGACACATACATTTTGTATTTTGTTTTAATAAAAAATGGGCAAGAAATCAAAAATAATTAACAAAGTGCCATGTAAAATGCAAATTTGCATAGCAGGACCATTTGTTATTTTTTTTTGTAATTCTCTTGGAGCGATTGTCGCGCGAAACAAAAATCACGTGCTCACAGCTGCCCCTCTTTGTTCGGAAATACGAAGAGTTTTCGTGCAAAGATAAAGTGAACGTGTATGAGTGATTTTTGCCTATGGACTACTCCGTGTGAAGCATGTTTTTGAAAGATCTGACCGAATCTTGCTACAAAGATTTCCTACATATCCTGGGCTAAACAGGAATCAGGTCAATGTAGTTCAGGAAGTTTTGGTAGCTGGGACTACCATGGGATTGCAATGCTTGTTGTTATTGCTGTTGCTGTTGTCACTGCTGCGTCACTGACCGCCTTATTACAACCAAAGGAAAATTGGAACTGAACTAACTACTTATATGCATGTCAACTGCAAGTTACAAGATTCCTATCTATGATTCTTTTGCGACTTGATCTTGGGTCTTAGCTGATTGTGCTTGGAGACTCTGACCCAAATTTTGATGCTTGCGAGTTGCGGCGACTTGTTCAATCTTTGGGATACTGAGTGAAACGCGACTGGCAGAGTTCAGGACCTCAGTCAAATGTTGGAACCGATCCGCCTAGTTCAGGACCTTAGTCATATGTTGGAACCGATCCGCATTCCATTTACTCTGATATTCTTGGGACATCTTTTTTTTTTTGTCTTTTTTCTTCTTCTTTGATTCTGAGTTGAGACTCATCTCGTGGGTCATTTCGAATCGTGTGGCTCGAGGTTAGACCTGCGGGAGAAAACAAACAAACGAACGAAATTTTCTGCCCCAGTTTCACTAGGAAAATTTCGTGAATTATTCGCCAGGAAGTTCATAAAATTGATGAAGGAAGATAAAAAATGCTGAGTTCAGGGTTGGATCCCTAATACCGACTAGCTGGGGAGAAGTTCAGTTTTAGAGTTGAAACTCTAATACTGACCAACTGGGGAAAAGTTCAGCTTAAGGGTTTAAAACCCTAATGCTGATTACAGGAAACAGTTCAGTTTAGGGTTTAAAACCCTAATGCTGGCTGAAGGAAAAATTCAGTTTAGGGTTTAAAACCCTAATGCTGACTAAAGGGAAAAATTCAGTTTAGGGTTTAAAACCCTAATGCTGATTGCATGGAAAAGCTCAGTTTAGGGTTTAAAACCCTAATGCTGGCTGAATGGAAAGAGTTCAGTTTAGGGTTTAAAACCCTAATGCTGATTGCATGGAAAAGCTCAGTTAGGGTTTAAAACCCTAATGCTGGCTGAAAGGAAAAAATTCAGTTCAGGGTTTAAAACCCTAATGCTGACTAAAGGAAAAATTCAGTTCAGGGTTTAAAACCCTAATGCTGATTGCATGGAAAAGCTCATTTTAGGGTTTTAAAACCCTAATGCTGGCTGAATAGAAAAAAGTTCAGTTTAGGGTTTAAAACCCTAATGCTGACTAAAGGGAAAATTCAGTTTAGGGTTTAAAACCCTAATGCTGATTGCATGGAAAAGCTCAGTTTTGGGTTTAAAACCCTAATGCTGGCTGAAAGGAAAAAATTCAGTTCAGGGTTTAAAACCCTAATGTTGACTAAAGGAAAAATTCAGTTTAGGGTTTAAAACCCTAATGCTGATTGCATGGAAAAGCTCAGTTTAGGGTTTAAAACCCTAATGCTGGCTGAATGGAAAAAAGTTCAGTTTAGGGTTTAAAACCCTAATACTGACTAAAGGAAAAATTCAGTTTAGGGTTTAAAACCCTAATGCTGACTGCATGGAAAAACTCAGTTTACGGTTTAAAACCCTATTGCTGGCTGAATGGGAAAAAAAGTTCAGTTTAGGTTTAAAACCTTAATGCTGACTAAAGGGAAAATTCACTTTAGGGTTTAAAGCCCTAATGCTGACTGCATGAAAAAGCTCAGTTTAGTGTTTAAAACCCTAATGCTGGCTGAATGGAAAAAGTTCAGTTTAGGGTTTAAAACCCTAATGCTGACTAAAGGAAAAATTCAGTTCAGGGTTTAAAACCCTAATGTTGATTGCATGGAAAAGCTTAATTTAGTGTTTAAAACCCTAATGCTGATTGCATGGAAAAGCTTAATTTAGGGTTTTAAAACCCTAATGCTGGCTGAATGGAAAAAAGTTCAGTTTAGGGTTTAAAACCCTAATGCTGACTAAAGGGAAAATTCAGTTTAGGGTTTAAAACTCTAATGCTGATTGCATGGAAAAGCTCAGTTTAGGGTTTAAAACCCTAATGCTGGCTGAAAGGAAAAAATTCAGTTCAGGGTTTAAAACCCTAATGCTGACTAAAGGAAAAATTCAGTTTAGGGTTTAAAACCCTAATGCTGATTGCATGGAAAAGCTTAGTTTAGGGTTTAAAACCCTAATGCTGGCTGAATGGAAAAAAGTTCAGTTTAGGGTTTAAAACCCTAATGCTGACTAAAGGAAAACTTCAGTTTAGGGTTTAAAACCCTAATGCTGACTGCATGGAAAAACTCAGTTTAGGGTTTAAAACCCTAATGCTGGCTGAATGGAAAAAAGTTCAGTTTAGGGTTTAAAACCCTAATGCTGACTAAAGGGAAAATTCAGTTTAGGGTTTAAAACCCTAATGCTGACTGCATGGAAAAGCTCAGTTTAGGGTTTAAAACCCTAATGCTGGCTGAATGGAAAAAAGTTCAGTTTAGGGTTTAAAACCCTAATGCTGACTAAAGGAAAAATTCAGTTCAGGGTTTAAAACCCTAATGCTGATTGCATGGAAAAACTCAGTTTAGGATTTAAAACCCTAATGCTGGCTAAAGGAAAAATATTCAGTTTAGGGTTTAAAACCCTAATGCTGACTAAAGGAAAAATTCAGTTCAGGGTTTAAAACCCTAATGCTGATTGCATGGAAATAATCAGTTTAGGGTTTAAAACCCTAATGCTGGCTGAAAGGAAAAAATTCAGTTCAGGGTTTAAAACCCTAAACTGAGCTTTTCCATTCAGCCAGCATTAGGGTTTTAAAACCCTAAATTAAGCTTTTCCATGCAATCAGCATTAGGGTTTTAAACACTAAATTAAGCTTTTCCATGCAATCAACATTAGGGTTTTAAACCCTGAACTGAATTTTTCCTTTAGTCAGCATTAGGGTTTTAAACCCTAAACTGAACTTTTTCCATTCAGCCAGCATTAGGGTTTTAAACACTAATCTGAGCTTTTTCATGCAGTCAGCATTAGGGCTTTAAACCCTAAAGTGAATTTTCCCTTTAGTCAGCATTAAGGTTTTAAACCTTAAACTGAACTTTTTTTCCCATTCAGCCAGCATTAGGGTTTTAAACCCTTAACTGAGCTTTTCCATGCAATCAGCATTAGGGTTTTAAACCCTAAACTGAGCTTTTCCATGCAATCAGCATTAGGGTTTTAAACCCTAAACTGAACTTTTTCCATTCAGCCAGCATTAGGGTTTTAAACCCTAAACTGAGCTTTCCATGCAATCAGCATTAGGGTTTTAAACCCTAAACTGAATTTTCCTTTTAGTCAGCATTAGGGTTTTGAACCCTAAACTGAACTTTTCCTTTCAGCCAGCATTAGGGTTTTAAACCCTAAACTGAGCTTTTCCATGTAATCAGCATTAGGGTTTTAAACCCTAAACTGAATTTTCCTTTAGTCAGCATTAGGGTTTTAAACCCTAAACTGAACTTTTTTCCATTCAGCCAGCATTAGGGTTTTAAACCCTAAACTGAGCTTTTCCATGCAATCAGCATTAGGGTTTTAAACCCTGAACTGAATTTTTCCTTTAGTCAGCATTAGGGTTTTAAACCCTGAACTGAATTTTTCCTTTAGTCAGCATTAGGGTTTTAAACCCTGAACTGAATTTTTTCCTTTAAGCAGCATTAGGGTTTAAAACCCTAATGCTGATTGCATGGAAAAGCTCATTTTAGGGTTTTAAAACCCTAATGCTGGCTGAATAGAAAAAAGTTCAGTTTAGGGTTTAAAACCCTAATGCTGACTAAAGGGAAAATTCAGTTTAGGGTTTAAAACCCTAATGCTGATTGCATGGAAAAGCTCAGTTTTGGGTTTAAAACCCTAATGCTGGCTGAAAGGAAAAAATTCAGTTCAGGGTTTAAAAGCCTAATGTTGACTAAAGGAAAAATTCAGTTTAGGGTTTAAAACCCTAATGCTGATTGCATGGAAAAGCTCAGTTTAGGGTTTAA
The DNA here is from genome assembly GCF_000715075.1 of Nicotiana tabacum. Taxonomy (NCBI): domain Eukaryota; kingdom Viridiplantae; phylum Streptophyta; class Magnoliopsida; order Solanales; family Solanaceae; genus Nicotiana; species Nicotiana tabacum. The sequence continues at coordinate 224,329,637 of NC_134101.1, forward strand.
AACCCTAATGCTGGCTGAATGGAAAAAAGTTCAGTTTAGGGTTTAAAACCCTAATACTGACTAAAGGAAAAATTCAGTTTAGGGTTTAAAACCCTAATGCTGACTGCATGGAAAAACTCAGTTTACGGTTTAAAACCCTAATGCTGGCTGAATGGGAAAAAAAGTTCAGTTTAAGGTTTAAAACCTTAATGCTGACTAAAGGGAAAATTCACTTTAGGGTTTAAAGCCCTAATGCTGACTGCATGAAAAAGCTCAGTTTAGTGTTTAAAACCCTAATGCTGGCTGAATGGAAAAAGTTCAGTTTAGGGTTTAAAACCCTAATGCTGACTAAAGGAAAAATTCAGTTCAGGGTTTAAAACCCTAATGTTGATTGCATGGAAAAGCTTAATTTAGTGTTTAAAACCCTAATGCTGATTGCATGGAAAAGCTTAATTTAGGGTTTTAAAACCCTAATGCTGGCTGAATGGAAAAAAGTTCAGTTTAGGGTTTAAAACCCTAATGCTGACTAAAGGGAAAATTCAGTTTAGGGTTTAAAACTCTAATGCTGATTGCATGGAAAAGCTCAGTTTAGGGTTTAAAACCCTAATGCTGGCTGAAAGGAAAAAATTCAGTTCAGGGTTTAAAACCCTAATGCTGACTAAAGGGAAAATTCAGTTTAGGGTTTAAAACCCTAATGCTGATTGCATGGAAAAGCTCAGTTTAGGGTTTAAAACCCTAATGCTGGCTGAATGGAAAAAAGTTCAGTTTAGGGTTTAAAACCCTAATGCTGACTAAAGGAAAACTTCAGTTTAGGGTTTAAAACCCTAATGCTGACTGCATGGAAAAACTCAGTTTAGGGTTTAAAACCCTAATGCTGGCTGAATGGAAAAAAAGTTCAGTTTAGGGTTTAAAACCCTAATGCTGACTAAAGGGAAAATTCAGTTTAGGGTTTAAAACCCTAATGCTGACTGCATGGAAAAGCTCAGTTTAGGGTTTAAAACCCTAATGCTGGCTGAATGGAAAAAAGTTCAGTTTAGGGTTTAAAACCCTAATGCTGACTAAAGGAAAAATTCAGTTCAGGGTTTAAAACCCTAATGCTGATTGCATGGAAAAACTCAGTTTAGGATTTAAAACCCTAATGCTGGCTAAAGGAAAAATATTCAGTTTAGGGTTTAAAACCCTAATGCTGACTAAAGGAAAAATTCAGTTCAGGGTTTAAAACCCTAATGCTGATTGCATGGAAATACTCAGTTTAGGGTTTAAAACCCTAATGCTGGCTGAAAGGAAAAAATTCAGTTCAGGGTTTAAAACCCTAATGCTGACTAAAGGAAAAATTCAGTTCAGGGTTTAAAACCCTAATGCTGATTGCATGGAAAAGCTCAGTTTAGGGTTTAAAACCCTAATGCTGGCTAAAGGAAAAATTCAGTTTAGGGTTTAAAACCCTAATGTTGATTGCATGGAAAAGCTCGGTTTATGGTTTAAAACTATAATGCTGGCTGAATGGGAAAAAGTTTAGCTTAGGGTTTAAAACCCTAATGCTGGCTAAAGGAAAAATTCAGTCTAGGGTTTAAAACCCTAATGCTGACTAGCTGGAAGAGCTCAGTTTAGGGTTTAAAACCCTAATGCTGGCTAAAGGAAAAAATTCAGTTTAGGGTTTAAAACTCTAATGCTGACTAGCTGAGGGCAAAATTCGAGAACAAACAACTGATCTCTTTTTTTGAATTTTCTTGTTTTAGTAAAAACAAAAGAGAGTTTCGCGGAAACTTACCTTTCGAGTGAGTTCCTTATTGCCAAGATATTTCTTGTACCCATGTACCTTCTCCTTTGGGCGACACCTGCCTCTTGCACGGTTGTCTTGGATTAAACCTGTTTCAACTTTTCAGACAAAGAACATTTGTTAGTTCGGAAATGACGGTCGGTTTGGTGACCTTGATCGTTCCCGGTTGCTTTGTTGCGTCTTCATTTATGTTGCGAAGTCCCGCCATTGATTTGATTCATATGTCGAAAACCTTTAGACCGCTCAAGCTTGCATTTCCAGGTTCTGTGATGATTTGCCTCGTAAGGCCCCCTCTTTTTTTTCTCTTTTTTTTGTGTGTCCTGTTTTGCTTGGAGGTTCTCAACGGGGATTTTATTGGGGGTATTCTATACAAAAGGAAGTCCTATGGGAGAATATTTACAAAGTGTATTCTTTGTGTGGATCTTTGTACAATGGGGCATGCTGGGTAATTGTTTCGCAGTGGGCTTGCTAGTTCAGGACCTTAGTCATATGTTGGAACCGATCCGCATTCCATTTACTCTGATATTCTCGGGACATCTTCTTTTTTTTTGTCTTTTTTCTTCTTCTTTGATTTTGAGTTGAGACTCATCTCGTGGGTCATTTCGAATCGTGTGGCTCGAGGTTAGACCTGCGGGAGAAAACAAACAAACAAACGAAATTTTCTGCCCTAGTTTCACTAGGAAAATTTCGTGAATTATTCACCAGGAAGTTCATAAAATTGATGAAGGAAGATAAAAAATGTTGAGTTCAGGGTTGGAGCCCTAATACCGACTAGCTGGGGAGAAGTTCAGTTTTAGAGTTGAAACTCTAATACTGACCAACTGGGGAAAAGTTCAGCTTAAGGGTTTAAAACCCTAATGCTGATTACAGGAAACAGTTCAGTTTAGGGTTTAAAACCCTAATGCTGGCTGAAGGAAAAATTCAGTTTAGGGTTTAAAACCCTAATGCTGACTAAAGAGAAAAATTCAGTTTAGGGTTTAAAACCCTAATGCTGATTGCATGGAAAAGCTTAGTTTAGGGTTTAAAACCCTAATGCTGGCTGAATGGAAAAAGTTCAGTTTAGGGTTTAAAACCCTAATGCTGATTGCATGGAAAAGCTCAGTTAGGGCTTAAAACCCTAATGCTGGCTGAAAGGAAAAAATTCAGTTCAGGGTTTAAAACACTAATGCTGACTAAAGGAAAAATTCAGTTCAGGGTTTAAAACCCAAATGCTGATTGCATGGAAAAGCTCAGTTTAGGGTTTTAAAACACTAATGCTGACTGAATGGAAAAAAGTTCAGTTTAGGGTTTAAAACCCTAATGCTGACTAAAGGAAAAATTCAGTTTAGGGTTTAAAACCCTAATGCTGATTGCATGGAAAAGCTCAATTTAGGGTTTAAAACCCTAATGCTGGCTGAATGGAAAAAAGTTCAGTTTAGGGTTTAAAACCCTAATGCTGACTAAAGGAAAAATTCAGTTTAGGGTTCAAAACCCTAATGCTGATTGCATGGAAAAGCTCAGTTTAGGGTTTAAAACCCTAATGCTGGCTGAATGGAAAAAAGTTTAGTTTAGGGTTTAAAACCCTAATGCTGACTAAAGGAAAAATTCAGTTTAGGGTTTAAAACCCTAATGCTGATTGCATGGAAAAGCTCAGTTTAGGGTTTAAAACCCTAATGCTGGCTGAATGGAAAAAAGTTCAGTTTAAGGTTTAAAACCCTAATGCTGACTAAAGGGAAAATTCAGTTTAGGGTTTAAAACCCTAATGCTGACTGCATGGAAAAGCTCAGTTTAGGGTTTAAAACCCTAATGATGGCTGAATGGAAAAAAGCTCAGTTTAGGGTTTAAAACCCTAATGCTGACTAAAGGAAAAATTCAGTTCAGGGTTTAAAACCCTAATGCTGATTGCATGGAAAAGCTCAGTTTAGGGTTTAAAACCCTAATGCTGGCTAAAGGAAAAATATTCAGTTTAGGGTTTAAAACCCTAATGCTGACTAAAGGAAAAATTCAGTTCAGGGTTTAAAACCCTAATGCTGATTGCATGGAAAAGCTCAGTTTAGGGTTTAAAACCCTAATGCTGGCTGAAAGGAAAAAATTCAGTTCAGGGTTTAAAACCCTAATGCTGACTAAAGGAAAAATTCAGTTCAGGGTTTAAAACCCTAATGCTGATTGCATGGAAAAGCTAAGTTTAGGGTTTAAAACCCTAATGCTGGCTAAAGGAAAAATTCAGTTTAGGGTTTAAAACCCTAATGTTGATTGCATGGAAAAGCTCGGTTTAGGGTTTAAAACTATAATGCTAGCTGAATGGGAAAAAGTTCAGCTTAGGGTTTAAAACCCTAATGCTGGCTAAAGGAAAAATTCAGTTTAGGGTTTAAAACCCTAATGCTGACTAGCTGGAAGAGCTCAGTTTAGGGTTTAAAACCCTAATGCTGGCTAAAGGAAAAAATTCAGTTTAGGGTTTAAAACCCTAATGCTGACTAGCTGGGGGCAAAATTCGAGAACAAACAACTAATCTCTTTTTTTTTGAATTTTCTTGTTTTATTAAAAACAAAAGAGAGATTCGCGGAAACTTACCTTTCGAGTGAGTTCCTTATTGCCAAGATATTTCTTGTACCCATGTACCTTCTCCTTTGGGCGACACCTGCCTCTTGCACGGTTGTCTTGGATTAAACCTGTTTCAACTTTTCAAACAAAGAACATTTGTTAGTTCGGAAATGACGGTCGGTTTGGTGACCTTGATCGTTCCCGGTTGCTTTGTTGCGTCTTCATTTATGTTGCGAAGTCCCGCCATTGATTTGATTCATATGTCGAAAACCTTTAGACCGCTCAAGCTTGCATTTCCAGGTTCTGTGATGATTTGCCTCGTAAGGCCCCCTCTTTTTTTTCTCTTTTTTTTTGTGTGTCCCGTTTTGCTTGGAGGTTCTCAACGGGGATTTTATTGGGGGTATTCTGTACAAAAGGAAGTCCTATGGGGGAATATTTACAAAGTGTATTCTTTGTGTGGATCTTTGTACAATGGGGCATGCTGTGTAATTGTTTCGCAGTGGGCTTGCTAGGCTTGGTTGGGGTAAGATCTTCGGGGAATTTTTACAAAGGGACTCGCTGGGATGTGCTGGGGAAATTCCAACGGGGATTCTTTTTTTTTATATTGGGGAGACTCTGTGGGAGATTGTACAAGGAGGGACTCTGTGGGGATTTGCACAAAGGGAGACTGTGGGGATTCGTCCGAAGGCGGACTTGCTGGGGGAGATTTCTCTCTTTCCTCTTTACTTTTAAACATCATCAAACATCATGATTCATCAGGCTTGGGCAATCGTACTAACGAAACGGGGTGTTTTCCTTCATGAAACGGAATTCCGTGAAAACGAACCTGCCACCTGCCCTTTCCGGTGTATCCTGAACTTGGGGTTAAAACATAAAAGGGATTCGAAGAGAAACAAAGAAAGGAGAAAACAAATTTCAGGAAGGGGGTGTCCCTTTTGGGACGAGAAAGACTTATCTGAGAAAGATAATGCTGGCTTTAAATGACATGACATGCTCTTTGGACTGGACGCCTGACCTTCCATGAACTTGCGTTTCCATGAACCAGAACGAATCTGTGATTCCAAACCGGTGGAGCTTTGCCGAGACCTCTTTGGGGTGGAGTCATTCTTTTCGGCCAACAGCGCCCTTTGCGGGTTTTCGCTGGCTGACCTCTCTCATTTCTCTTCCTGTCATCGCTTGATAGCACTCTGTGTGAGTTTTTACTAAATAAGCTCTCTCATTTTTGTTTCTCTACTCCCGTCGCCTCGTGGTGCCCGAAGGTTTTCACCGACGAGACTCTCTTATTTTATCTCTATCAATTCAGAGTGTGCCGGTCTCCATTTGTGACGCTCATTGGTTCCCACTATCTTTGGTAATTGATCTGAAAGCTTGTGCTTGGTAAAGAGAGGCAGATGATACTAACTTCCAAACTGCTCGACGTGCCCCGCTTTCAATTTCAGGGTGAATGGGATTTTATTGTTGGTGTGACTGAACCTCAGGGAGAGGCTGCCTACGTATCCTTTCGGAATCAAGTCAAACGTAGTTCAGGGCTCAATCAATTTTGTTTTGTTTTTTTTTTCTTTTTTTTTTGTAGAGAGAATTGGGTAGTGTTTGGGAGTAGTGGCGAGTAAAACCTTTGTCATTTTCAAATGTGTCAGGACCGCTGGAGTATGATTTAGACGTAGTATCTCTTGACTGCATCTGCATTTACTGCTGTGTCGGGGTCATTTCCTTCGATATCACCTAAATACAATGCTCCTCTCGGCAATATCTTCCTTATGATGTATGGGCCTTTCCAATTTGGAGCAAACTTCCCTTTTGCTTCCTCATGATGCGGCAGAATACGCCTCAGTACCAACTGACCTATTTCGAAATTCCTAGGTCGGACCTTTTTGTTGTAAGCACGGGCCATCCTTCGTTGGTACAACTGTCCGTGACAAACCGCGGCCATTCGCTTTTCATCAATCAAAGTCAATTGCTCTAACCGAGTCTTGACCCACTCGCTGTCTTCGATTTCTGCTTCGACGATGGTTCGAAGCGAAGGAATTTCCACCTATGCTGGTATTACAGCCTCGGTCCCATAAACCAAAAGATAAGGAGTCGCTCCTACTGATGTGCGTACCGTAGTGCGATACCCCAACAACGCAAAAGGTAACTGCTCATGCCACTGTCGGGAACTTTGGATCGTTTTCCTCAAAATCTTCTTGATGTTTTTGTTTGCCGCTTCCACAGCACCATTGGCTTTCGGCCGATAAGGAGTAGAATTCCTATGAGTTATCTTGAACTGCTCGCATACATCTCCCATCAAGTGACTATTCAAGTTTGCTGCATTATCTGTAATGATATTCGCAGGAATACCGAAACGACAGATAAGATTTGAGTGTACAAAATCCATTACAGCTTTTTTAGTGACCGACTTGAGAGTGACAGCTTCTACCCATTTTGTGAAGTAATCGATGGCAACCAGTATAAACCTGTGTCCATTCGAAGCCTTCGGTTCGATTGGTCCAATGACGTCCATGCCCCAGGCGACAAATGGCCAAGGTGCAGACATGGGATGCAGCTCCGTGGGAGGTGCATGAATCAAATCACCGTGCACCTGACACTGATGACACTTCCGAACGAAGCTAAAGCAATCCTTTTCCATGGTCATCCAGTAATAACCTGCTCGAAGGATTTTCTTCGCTAAGACATACCCGTTCATGTGAGGTCCGCACACACCTGCGTGTACTTCGTGCATGATCTTTCTCGATTCCTCGATATCGACACATCTTAGGAGATTGAGGTCCGGGGTCCTCTTATATAACAATTCACCGCTTAGAAAGAAACCACTTGCATGTCGCCTAATGGTCCTCTTCTGATCTCCAGTAGCGTGCTCGGGGTATTCTTGCGTCTTCAGGAACCTCTTGATGTCATGGTACCAAGGCTGCGTATTTGATCCCGCCTCTATTACATTGCAGTAACCGTGTCTTTCCTTGATTTGGATTTCCAAAGGATCAACGTGGGCGTTACCCGGGTAAGGTAGCATTGAAGCCAAAGTAGCAAGTGCATCTGCCAGTTCATTGTGACACCTCGGGATATATCTTAACTCTAATGATGTAAAGCGCTTGCTGAGGTCCTCCACATGCTGTCGGTAAGGGATAAGTTTGACATCCCGAGTTTCCCATTCGCCTTGAGCTTGCCAGATAATCAGGTCAGAATCTCCCATAATCAGTAAGTCTTCGACATCCTGATCGATTGCCATATGCATGCCCATGATGCAGGCTTCGTACTCATCTGTATTATTTGTGCAAAAGAAACGAAGTCTAGCTGTGGCGGGATAATGCTGACCAGAAGGCGAGATCAAAATTACCCCAATCCCTACACCCTTGGCGTTCACGGCTCCATCAAAGAACATCTTCCAAACATGAGCTTCCTCCGAGACCACTTCTACAGTGTTTACTTCTTCATCTGGAAAGTAGGTACGCAATGGATGGTATTCCTCATCGACCGGATTTTCGGCCAAATGATCTGCTAGCGCCAGGGCTTTCATTGCCGTACGAGTGACATAGACTATGTCGAATTCAGTAAGCAAGATCTGCCACTTGGCCAGTCTTCCGGTAGGCATCGGTTTCTGAAATATATATTTCAAAGGATCCAACCTGCTTATGAGGAAAGTAGTGTGGGCTTGGAGATAATGTCTCAGCTTTTGAGCAACCCATGTGAGAGCGCAACATGTCCTTTCCAGCAGAGTGTATTTGGCCTCGTAGCCGGTGAATTTATTGCTCAAGTAGTAGATTGCTTGCTCTTTCTTTCCGGTTATGTCGTGTTGCCCGAGGACGCAACCAAAAGAGTTCTCCAAGACTGTTAGATACAAGAAAAGTGGCCTCCCTGGTTCTGGAGGGACCATGATCGGGGGATTCGAAAGGTATTCTTTGACTTTATCGAAGGCTTCTTGACACTCAGTTGTCCATTTAATCGCCGCATATTTCCTTAACAGCTTGAATATGGGCTCACACGTGCTTGTCAGCTGGGCAATAAACCGACTGATGTAGTTCAATCTGCCCAACAGACTCATCACGTCTTTCTTTGTTCTCGGGGGAGGCAGATCTCTGATGGATTTTATCTTAGTTGGATCTAGCTCGATACCTCTCCTGCTTACGATGAAGCCCAAAAGTTTGCCTGACGGAACTCCGAAAGCGCATTTGGCTGGGTTCAGCTTCAAGTCATACTTCCTTAATCTCTCGAAGAATTTCCTCAAGTCTTGGATATGATTATCCTGCGTCCTGGACTTGACTATCACATCGTCCATGTACACTTCTATTTCCTGATGCATCATGTCATGGAAAATGGCAGTCATGGCCCTCATGTAAGTAGCCCCAGCATTCTTCAAACCAAATGGCATGACCCGGTAATAGTAGGTGCCCCAAGGCGTGGTGAAGGCAGTTTTCTCGGCGTCCTCTTCATCCATCAATACCTGATGATACCCAGCGTAACAATCTACGAAAGACTATATCTCGTGTTTGGCGCAATTATCAACAAGGATGTGGATGTTGGGCAGCGGGAAATTATCTTTAGGACTCGCTCTGTTCAGATCTCGGTAATCTACACATACCCGAGTTTTCCCGTCCTTTTTTGGTACTGGAACCACATTCGCCAACCATGTTGTATATTGGACTACCCGAATCACTCCCGTTTTCAGTTGTTTGGTGATCTCCTCTTTAATCTTGTCACTGACCTCAGTTTTGAATTTTCGTTGCTTTTGTTGAACTGGAGGACAATCAGGATGAATCGGCAATTTATGAACCACTAGGTCAACACCTAGTCCCGGCATGTCATCATATGACCAAGCAAACACGTCTTTAAATTCAAAAAGAAGTTGAATTATCGCCTCTCGCGTTTTCTTGTCCATGTGAATGCTTATCTTGGTCTCCCGGATTTCTTCCGGGGTTCCTAAATTTACCGGTTCAGTGTCATTCAGATTCAGCTTAGGTTTATTCTCGAAATATTCCAACTCTCGGTTTATCTCCCTAAAAGCTTCTTTCGCATCATATTCTGATTCTGGGTTCATTAATTCGCAGTTAAATAGCTCATTGTGACCTGGGCGTGAAGTCCGCGAGCATGTCATATTTAAAGCCGCATTATTATAACTGAAAAGAAAGGTAAAAGGAAAAATAACAAAAATCAGAACAAAAGAAAGAATGGGAAAGCAATGATGATTTTTTTTATTTTTCTCTGGAAAGTTGGAAGACAACAATGTTTACAACTTAGGAATTCAAAACAACAATTGAAAGGAAGAAAACGCTCAAGTTATGTCCTGGAGATAACTTGTGACACAGGAAAGGTGGCAGGACAGGTCTACCCGGACTTCCGTCTAGTCGGGAATGGCGTGGCCTCCCAGTTTTGAAGTTGGGCGTTCGGCCCCATGTACAGCATTGCAGCAGTGCTTGTGCCTTCACCTGGTTGAACCATGTGGACCTCGTAGAGCATTTCCCTCATCGCCCCACATATCTCCTCGATTTCCTCAGCTGTGAAGACCTCATCATCTTCTTCTTCAACGTACCTTGGCCTGATGAAAGTTGCATATAAATCCGGCAGTGGTTGAGGTAACTTCCAAACCTCATTTTTCCTTTTCTTTGCCCACTCTTCGTCTGCTGGAGTAGGTTTGAAACCTAGTCCAAAAGGTTTCTTGGTGACTGGCAAAGTAATGGGTTCTGTTATTCCCTGAAGGGTTCGTCCAAGCCCCTTCCCTGGCCTAAATCCATGCCGGATCATCTCTTTGGCCACCATAACCGAGGCGTTAGATAAGAAAGGCTGGGGGCAGGGTATTCCCTCTTCGTGCTGCTCTGCCAGTACAATCTCAAAAGCTTGATAGACCGTATGTTCGCTCCCTTCTCTCGGTTCCAGATATGGGGTGGATGGGTCCCGATAAATAGCATGCTCATCTTCCCCATGGACCACGATCTCTCTGTCTTCGTACTCGAACTTCACCATCTGGTGAAGAGTGGAAGGCACGGCTCCTGCCGCATGGATCCAAGGTCTGCCAAGGAGAAAATTGTAGGATGTATCCATGTCGAGCACCTGGAAGGTTACTTGAAATTCGACTGGTCCTATGACCAACAACAGGTCTATTTCTCCCATGGTATCTCTCTTGATGCCTTCGAAAGCTCTTACGCAGACATTGTTGGGTCGGATTCTTTCGGTCCCAATTTCCATTCTTTGCAGCGTGGAGAGCGGGCAAATGTCAACACCCGAACCCCCATCCAACATTACCCGCTTGACATAATAGTCTTCGCATTTAACTGTTAGATGCAAAGGCTTGTTGTGTGTCGCTCCTTCCGGGGGTAAATCATTCTTGCTGAAAGAGATTTGGTTAACGGCGAAGAATCTTTCTGTCATCCGCTCTAGTTGTTCAACCGAGGTTTCAACTGGCACATATGCTTCATTCAGGGTCTTCAGTAAGATCTTTTGATGCTCGGCCGACCTCATCAATAATGATAGCATGGACACTTGCTCAGGGTACTTGCGCAGTTGATCTATCACTTCGTAATCCGGCATTTTCATTTGTTGGAAGAACACTTCCGCTTCTTCAACACTTACGGGCGTCTTTGGCGGGAAGCGCCTTTGTGTGGCGTTGTTCAGTTCTTGGGTATTTGAATACCTTCCAATGAAAGTATTTTCTGGAAGTTCTCCCATGACCTCTTTACCTTTGTACATTACCAAAGTCTTTTGATAATTCCACGGCACTGTGGACTGGTTGGTCATTGGCTTTTGTGGCACGCGTCCGATAACCACTGGCTCATTCAGCCGAGGTGGTTGAATCGTTCCCCGGACCACATAGGCCCCTTTCGGCACGTACATAGGTTTTGTCTTTTTGATTGCGAAGTTCTGCGTCTTCTCAGCTCGACCTCGTGGTATGTAAAGAACTCCATCCCCTACCGGTACCACTTTCTTCTCCACCTTCTTTTCAAGTTCTTTCTTTATAGCCTTGGCCTCTTCCCCCTTTCCCGGTTTCTGGTCTGTTTCGGGCCTCTTCCCCGTGTCGACAATGGCAATTATGGCTTTCAAAGCAGGGTCAAATTCTTTGTCTTCGCAAATCATTCCGATCAGCGGCCCATTGTTGTGAGCAGGCAATGGATTGTTAGTCACATTTGGGATCTCTTCGTCCCTTAGCACTATTTTCCCTTGCTCTATCAAATTCTCGACCACTCTTTTCAACAACCAGCAATCTTTTGTATCATGTCCCTCGGCCCCTGAATGATAGGCGCATCTGACTCCAGCTTTGTAAGAAGGTGACGTCGGGTTTTGCCTTGTTTGAGGGATTGGTTGCAAGAAACCCAATTGGACTAGCTTAGGGAACAAAGTAGAGTATTGCTCTCCGATGGGCGTGAAAGTCCGCCGTCGAGGTGGCTCCTGAGGGTGAAAGTTATTCTGCAGGGGTTGTGGGTTATAGTGGTTGCGATAAGGAGGCTGATTTCTGGGAGGTGGAGCTGGGCCTCGGTTGGCTTGTTGTGGTGGATGGGCATAAGGTTGGGCATTCATGACCATATAAGGTTGATGAGCATATGCCAAATTGGAGTGGGGGAAATAATGTTGTGGGGTTCTTTCCGGGAAACGGGGCCTGGGATGACGATACTCCCTTGCTTCCGAGGCTGCCATAGTTGTTTCTTCTTTCTTCTTCCCTCTGGTCATTCCTCCGGACCCGCTTTGGATGGCCTGGGAGGTTGCCCTTATGGCTGCTTGACTCAGAATCCTACCTGTTTTCAGACCATTTTCTACCATCTCTCCAATCTTGATCGCTTCCGCGAATGGCTTACCCATGGCTGACATCATGTTTTGGAAATAGTCAGATTCTTGAGCCTGGAGAAAAGTAGTGACCATTTCCACTTCATCCATGGGAGGCTTCACTCTTGACGCCTGTTCACGCCACTTAATAGCATATTCCCTGAAGCTTTCTGAAGGTTTCTTCTTCAAATTCGACAGCGAATTTCGGTCTGGTGCAATGTCGATGTTATACTGGAATTGTTTCACAAAATCTCTGGCGAGATCATCCCATATATGCCATCGGGACATTTCCTGGTCCATATACCATTCCGAGGCTATCCCTACTAGACTTTCCCCAAAATATGCCATTAGCAGTTCTTCTTTTCCGCCGGCTCCCCGTAATTGGTTGCAGTATTTCTTAAGATGTGCAATGGGGTCACCGTGCCCATCGTATTTCTCGAACTTTGGGGTCTTGAAACCCGCTGGCAGGTGCACGTGAGGGAACATGCACAGGTCGGCATAAGAGACGCTCTTCTGTCCGCTCAATCCTTGCATATTCTTCAAACTTTGTTCAAGGCTTCTCATTCTCTTGGCAATCTTATTTTGTTCTGTAATTCTGGGGTTCTGATCCTGCCCGGGTGCAAGTTCGTACTGAGGCGGTAGAGGATTAGTGCTAGTAGCGAACCTAGTTGGTTCCATTGAGAACGATGGTGCTTGGAATGTAAAAGAGGATGAGTCAAAGCTTGGCTTGTACGTGGTAGGCTGTGCCGTAATCGGGCAAGGCGATGCAGTAAAGATGTTCATGCTTGCATCAGTGGATGACATTCGGGGATGAGGCTCAGAAGGCGATCCAGCAGAGAAGGCTGAGGTGGCTGGGTACCCGAATGGGGTAGTAGGATAATTTATGGGGACATTAGAAGTCCCACCTGACCTGGAGAATAATTCAGGGAATCCGGGGACGACACTTGGCGGCTCTTTCCCATTATTCCAATCGTCCAGCATTTCCAACATGCGGAGCCGTAGGATTCTATTTTCCTCCGCAGTTGCGGATTCAGGTGTGAGGACGGCTGAGATCGAGCTTTCCTCGAAAACAGGGATTGTTTGCAATGGAATTTCTGAAGACATTTCCACACTTCCTTTTGACCTGGTGAAGTAAGTGTGAGTACTGCTTCTGGTCCTAACAATAGGTAGTTGAACACTTCTCCTTGACCTCGTGAAGTATGAGTGTGAGGCCAGACTTTCACCAAACCAACCGTCTTTCCAAAAACCCTGGATACTCATCGACAAACGCACGGTTAATTTGCAGCAAATAACAGATAGTTAATCTCACGTTGGGCATGATGCACCTATACAGTTAAGTGGATTACTATATGTTTGCTACGAGAGCATGCGTCATTCCGGCATTTTTCCTTTTATTAGTTTTTCCCCTTCTTTTCTTTTTTTTTTGTTTTTCTTTTATGTTTTTTTTTTATTTTGCAGTAAAAGAAATGCGACCGGATCCGATGAGGATTGCCTACGTATCATGATGCCTACGTGAATCAGATCATTACGTAGTTCGAAAAACACAAATGAGCGTAAAAGAAGTAACCTCTTTATTGTTGAAATAGTCTATTACAAACTACATTTTGCAAAAGAAAAAGCGAACTTTGAAAATAAACCTAGACTCAAAATAGACTAAAAATCACCCTGATGGAAAAACAAGCAGAAGATGCTAAGATACAGATTTGACCTATGAGTGCATTATGGTTTTGAAAATTGGTGTCCGCGGGGCATCGTTCGGCCTCACCGCGGTCCTAGGCGTGAGATCCCTCTCAAGTTGCTCCAGCTCATGCATAGTCTGCTTGACATAACCCATTACTGCCGAGAGGACGGTAACGCTGGACATGTTCTCACATCGTAGACATCGTCTGGTGATGGCATGGGCAATGGCCTTGATCCTATCTCTGGTTTGCTTTTTCTCTATGAGTAGGCGTTTTATCTGATCGCTACATATCTTGAATACTTGAGCATCCTGTATATGCTGATGCTTCAGTCGCCGTACTTCCAACTTCATCTGGGCTATTGAGTCGTACCAGTATCTGCTCTCAATTTGGAAATCTTTGGCCTGATTAGCTGCTTTGATCTCAAGTGTAGCCATCTCTCTCTTCATTTTAGCAATAGTCTTCTCGTGGTCTCCTTCCAATTGATTCAGGTATAGGCGATGCTCATCTGCTCTTGTATCCCACTGTGCCCTGAGCTCTGCTATGACATTTTCAGATTTCTCCAAACCATCTTGCCATTCCCTGATTTCATTTTTTAGCCTTTTTATCAGCTGCTCGTCTGATCGACGCCTTGGCTGTTTATCCGCATCCACCCTTATCTGTTTGATCTGGGCTCTGAGCATTTCGTCTTCCTGAATTAACCTGTTCCGCTCTCCCAGATTGGTAGCAACTTGTATGTTGTGCTCATATTTCAAGCTTCCCACTTGTTGCTTGAAATTTCGGTGAAATTTCGGATGTGGGGTCTCTTAGTTGGCCTTTCATGCTCAAGTTCCCTTCTATACCATGCAAGGTAACCTGGCGCCGTCTCTCCTTTGGCTCAATCCCGCACGCAAGTATCTGATTTCAAATATTGACACTCACTCCAGATTTGGCGAATCTTTGCTTCTGGGAATTGTCCGTTAGGACTTATTTCAACTGCTTGAGTGCTAAGATCTTTCTCATGGGGTACTGTCTGGCATCTTCCGAACTGTCTCAAAACTCGGCAGGGTGCGTAAGGCTGAATGCTCTTAAGCCCCATTAGTAAGAAATGAGTTTTAGCTGCAGACATATATAGGATCTCATCAACAGGCAACCATCCCAACGTCCATTGTATTTGGCTGGCAGTAAGAGCTTGAAAGAACGAGGTCCATGCTAGGACTCCTTTGGGCAAACTGATCTCTTTGGTTCTCGTGTAAGATTCTTCTATGCAGGTCTTTTCCGGGGAACCATGGCTCAAAATCTCGGAATGATGGCAGAGGTGCTCGGTCATCCATATCTGTAGGAGCAAGTTACAACCTTCGAAGAAATTTCCCCCAGCTTTACAAGCTGTAAGAGCTCGAAAGATGTCAGATACCACCATAGGCGCGAGAGTACTGTCACTTTGCGTGAGTAAAGTGCTGACGACCCCGGATATCTTCAAATCAATGTTTCCGTCTTTCCTTGGAAATACCAGAAGGCCCAGGAACATCATCATGAACGCTACCCGTCTGTGCTTGTCCCACTTCTGACGAACTCCTTTGCTGCACAGTTTGTTGATTGGATTATTGAATCCCCCCTCATGACCGTACCTATCATATATGAAGCATGGAGTACAAAATCCGGCTGCCAGATCCGGGTTGTGGACTGTTCTAGGTATCTTCAATGAATCTAGGAACCTATGTACCGTGACAACTCTTGGGGCGACCAAGTATTTTTGCCTCAAGGGAAGTTCAGCATTCCCGATGTATCCGGCCATTTCTTCCAAAGTGGGGGTGAGTTCAAAATCAGAGAAATGGAAAACATTGTGCACCGGGTCCCAGTAGGTAACCAAAGCTCTTATGATATCTCCCCGAGGCTGGATTTCCAACAAACCCACGAGACCTTTCAGATGTTTCTTGACCTCATTTTGTCCTTCAGCACCTAGATCATTCCACCATAGCCGTAACTTGACAGGGATTTTGGTCATTATTGAAAAATGTTCATTTTGCATCGTGCTCATCCTGCACATTTATTAAGGTGATTTTAACAAAAAATGACCTGACTCAAAATATTTTACAGAGGGGATCTTTGAACACGGCCTTTAAATACTTCGGGGACGAAGATTTTAAGGCTGTGTGGGTCAACTGGACAAAAATGCTAAACAAGACCCAAAAGTGGCTGTTTATGCAAAGTCAGCCTTCCGGCGTCCCTTTTCGGAATCATTCGGCTATTTATGACAAAACAGCGTCACCTGACTTATTTATGACTCTTTTAAAATTTGACACATCTCTTTTTTTTATTTATTTATTTATTGATTTTGGCTATTTTAGCAAAATGGAGTTGAACCCGACGAGGGTTGCCTACGTATCTCACATCCGGTGAGAATCAAACCGGCGTAGTTCGGGGTATCGTGAATAGAGAAAATCAAATAAACCTAGAAAACAAAAATATATATTTTTATACTATTTTTGAAAAGAGATAAAGACTAAAGAAAATATTTATTATTTTTTTTAGGAAATGTTTGGACTATTAGTCTGAATTTATAAAAGGGGTACTACAAAAGAAACAACATTTTTTTTTTGAATTATGAATTTTCCGTTTTTTTTTTACTTTTAAATAAATACCTTCTCTTTTTTTTCTTTTTTGATTTTGGAAGTGATAAAAAAAAATTATATTATTTTTTTTAATAACTCAAACTAAGAAGACAAATTTTATTTTTATTCTTTTTTTAGAAAAATTCCGGCGAGGTTTTGACACTACTTGGACATTGGTTTTATTTTTCCAAAATAAGTAACTATCTCCCTACGCTGCTATTTTTCTTTTTTAGAAACCGGTCGGCATGCGAAACCGAAGCAAATAAATGCGCAACACAGATAGGAATGCAGCATGATGGTCTTTTCATTTCAGGTTGCTAGTCCTAGACGGACCCAACCCCTGTGTTGAGTCCCCTAAGTCAAATGCAACATGATGCAAATAAGCGTTCCTACTAGGGATCCGGCATGAAGTCAAGTTATTCTAGGTTCGTAACCTAGGTATTTGTTCTAGACTGTGTACCCGAGCGGACAACTCGAGTCGAGGAGGGGGCTACGTACCGGGGACCCGCGAGATCGTCCGGCTTTGTAACTTGTCCGACCTCTTTCTTATTTCAGGTATTGACACTAACAGAATAGGGAGTCTCGACCAGCGAGCTTCTCCCCGGAGGTAAGAAGAGAAGGGTTTCGGCACAGTTTATATACAGTTCAGATAATATCAAAGCGGTAAAAGACAACTTTTAGCACGTTACGCAAAAACATGTAATAAAGATCAGATAATAAAGCCAAATATAACAATTGTTCTAAGCTCGAATTCTTGAACCCTGAACCAGTGGTTCTGGGTTTACAAATCCCCAGCGGAGTCGCCAGAGCTGTCACACCTCCTTTTTGCGCGCGCCGCCCCGAAGGGTAGAATGCGCGAGGGAGTTTTTCCAATTTAAGTGACAATATTCGAAATGAGATTATTTATTTAATTCAGAGTCGCCACTTGGGAAAGGTTTGGCTTTTGGTGTCCCAAGTCACCGGTTTATCTTGAATCCCAAATCGAGGAAAATATTCGACTTTTCCAAATGAAGTCTGCGAACCAGAAATTCTAAGTAAGGAATTCTGTTGACCCGAGGGAAGGTGTTAGGCACCCTTACGAGCTAACGAAATATAACACTTAATCCGAACATTTCTTGAGTTGAACTTAACTAAACTTATTTAGGCTAGATTAAAGGATTTAGCTACTAGATATTGTTACCAATGGGACTTTGAATGTGACCCTATGTACTGCCTAATGGAACCCAAAAAAAAACTAAAATGAAACAGAAACAGCATTTTACAAGGTCGGAGTATACGTACCCCGTACTAACAAACAACTGACGAACTAACACAAAGGGCTAAATTCAATCGAGTATCAGTACATACTTTCACACTATTGAATTACAAACTAACCAATTTTTACAGACCCGTTAATGTACCATGAATATTACAACAAATACTTGAACTTCTTCAACCTTTTCATTTCATGCTTTCAAACTGTTTCAGTTACATCAATATGGGACTTGAAATGTGTACCTGGAATGCTGAAATGCAAAGAGGAAGAAGAGAATAACAGGGAAGATCAGCAGCAGCAGGAATCAGAGTAACAGCAGCGAATCAAAACAACACAGCAGAGCAGATTCTATTGCAAGGGGTGGAACTATAGTTGAAGAGAAAGTAGCCAAATGAAGCAGCACACAGTGTGGTGTAAACAAAACTTCAGACAATCCAATTCCGAGATATACCAAATGCAACAAAACACTAACAGTAATCTCGATTGAAACTTAGAAGAAGCAACACTACCTAACAAATTGACAACAGATGAACTTCAGACAAACAAAACCAAGTTTCTGATTTCCTAATCTGTTTTATCTCTTTCTTGCTCTCTTTCTATTTCTGTATATATGTGTATCTATATATGTCTCCAAACCTCTCTTCTCCGATCTCTCTTGATCTCCTCTATCTTTTCCTTAACAATTTCCCTCTGTCCCTCTCTATTATCAGATGTCCTCTTATGTCTTTCTCCTTTCTTTTATAAGCCTAAACCTCAGCCCTTTAACAGCCTGTTAGACCAAAAGAACACCCCTCCCATGTGCCATCTTCTTTTCAGTTTCCACTTAGCTATTTAAGTATTAAACCCCATGACATTCCCTTGGCAGGCTTAACTTTTTAGTAATGTTTTATTATTTCTGAAACTTAAAGCAGAATATGGGCAGCAGGATGTAGTCTGACAGCACATGCTGTCAAACTATTTAATTCAAAATCACTCAGGCAGGGCATAGGCTGTGCACAAAATGCACATGTTGTGCATAAGTGCACATGCTCTCCAATTTCAGAACTGTGACTAAACAGAACATTGATTTTTACATTTCTGATTCAAATTACTAATTATAAGCACTAAACTCAGTTCCTAAGTGATTCAAGCCATGCTTATCAAAAGTAAATTGATTTGTTATTGTTCAGGCAGCTGAAACTAATTGACGACACATGTCGACTCGACTATATTAATCATAACATGCACAATCGTAGCCAAAAATCAGACATTTAACAGTATCGACACATGATTTGAATTATACTGACTAAACAAAGTGGTATTCGAGGAATCAATCAGTCAGTTCAAATTTGAAAATCAGCTAATTGCACAACACTTACATACACATTATCAGAACAAATAGAAAGACTCAATCAAACAACAGAGGTTCAGGCAAAGTGGACAGGGCACAGTTGATAAAATTCAGGGACACAAACAAAACATGAAACAGACCTTTAAAACAATCAGATGAACCAAAACAAATAAAGAAAAGAAAGCAAAACTTACCTTAAACCCCGAAAAATCAAAATCTTACTTGAATTCGAACAGACCTTTCTTAAGGCTGAACGGACTTTAATCGAAGTGTTTCTCAGATGAGAAACACTTCGATTAAGGTCCATTAGACCTTAATCTCTTCGGCTTGAACGGATATGGACCAGTGACGAGGAACCCTAAGGTTCCAAAAATCAGATCTGGGATTCATGCTTCCCTGATCAGATTCGGACCAAACCAAGCATGGTTTGGTCACGAGGGGGGTCTGGGGAGTGTCTGGTGTGAAACTGGGGTTAAACGGTGTAAGTCAAGTTCCGACTCGAATCTTCAAACGAAGATTCGAGAAGGTGGGAAGGGATTCGAGTTACGTGGTTAACAGATCCGTGTTCCGGATGGCAAGGGGGTTCTATGGTGTTAAGGGTGGGGTCACCGGCGTCCGTGCCGCCGGGTTTCTGGTGAAGGGAGATGGGGGCGGCTCTAGGATTTCGGGGTTCTTTGTGAGGATGATGAAAGGCAGGGGTACTTGGATAGGGGGGTGGGGTATGAGGGGAAGCTTATATATGGAGTGGGTGAATGGATCTCAGCCGTTGGATGAGGCACAATGAAGGGCCATGATCCTTCAGCTCGAGGGAAACGGTGTCGTTTCAGGTGTTGGGGTCAATGTTAGTTCGGGTAACGGGTCGGGCAAATGGGGTTATAGGTGAGAGATCCGGACCGTTGGATCAGCTTGGTTTGAATGGTTGGGATGGATTGGCATTGAAACGACGTAGTTTTGGTGTTAAACTACGTCGTTTTGCGGCCTGGGGAGTGGGCTGTGCGGACTGGAGGATTGGGCCATTCATTTGGGCTTCAGATTTTATAATGTTTGTGGCCCAAATTCATTTTAAAACAAAATTTCCCCTCTTTTTTTCTTTATTTCTAATTTCCTAAATACACAACCTAATTAAATAAAACTAGACACCATTAATTAACACTTAACATATTTATTTAACGCGTATAAAATGTTAAAAGTAGGTAAACTTAAACAAAGCAACAAATCAGGACAAAAGAAATGCGTATTTTGTGATCTCCTATTTAACAATCGGATTACGGTTCACATTACGCACGACACATACATTTTGTATTTTGTTTTAATAAAAAATGGGCACGAAATCAAAAATAATTAACAAAGTGCCATGTAAAATGCAAATTTGCATAGCAGGACCATTTGTTATTTTTTTTTAATTCTCTTGGAGCGATTGTCGCGCGAAACAAAAATCACGTGCTCACAGCTGCCCCTAGGCAGTGAAAAACCCTTTGAGAAAAATAGTGAAGCTATGAAATCTTTATAAATATCTTAGCTCAGTTTAAACCTCTTTTTAAAATGACTTTATCAACAGTTACGCAAATGAATGCAAAACAAATAGTGCAGATAAGCATAGAAATCCGCCCCTCGGGCGCAACACTCAATGAATAGATAATGCCAGGCAATCAGATAGATGTCACATGAAGTAGCACAACAACAGATAATGGCATATAATGAAATTAAGTAAACATATAGAACAGTACCAGTACCGCTGCGGCGTGTAACCCGATCCATATATCGCTGCAGCGTAAAGCCCGATCCATTTATCGTCGACTAGGTTACTGCTCCATTTTTCCCATTCTCAGCTTCTTTATGCTTTATTATCCGTATCTTATGTGATCGAGTTGGTTTGGAGTTGTTTTGATAAGAAATGAGAGACTTAGTCTCTTTACGAAGGCTTAAGTTGGAAAAGTCAACCGGATGTTGACTTATGAGTTAGAGGGCTTAGATGTGATTTCCGATGGTTCGGTTAGCTCCGGGAGGTGATTTTTGACTTAGGAGTGTGATCGGAAGTAGTTTTGGAGGTCCGGTGTAGAATTAGGCTTGAATTGGCGAAGTCAGTATTTGGGCGAATTCCGGTTGATAGGTGAGATTTTGATCCGAGGGTCGGAATGGAATTGCGAGAGTTTTTGTAACCTCGTTATGTCATTTCTGATGTGTGTGAAAAAATTCAGGTTATTCGGATATCATTTGGTAGGGTTTTTGATCGAAAGTGTATTTCGGAAGTTTTTGGAAACTTAGGCTAGAATTCGATGAGTTTTGGGTAATTTGATGTTGTTTGAGGTGTTTTGATGATTGGAACAGGTTTGAAGGATATTATGAGTTATGTTGGCATGTTTGGTCGGGGTCCCATGAGGTTCGGATAAGTTTTGGAAGAGTTTTTGGAAGATTTTGCCGTTTTAAGCAAAAACATGTAATGATCCAAAGGTCCATTTTTAGTTCTAGAGATTGAAATTTGATTTCGAGACTTCTGAAATTTTGATAATGAATTATAGGACTGATCTGGAAAGTTTGGTCTAATTTCATCAAGTCGCGATTGGGTTTTAGACACGAAACATGAGTTAATTGTTTAACGAGTGAAATGGTATTGAACTGTGCAAATGAGCTCCGAATTGAGTTTTGACTGATGGGACATGTTTGTATCATTATTTGTGACTCATAGGAACAGGAATCATCGAATTCTGATTTCCCAAGCCCGAGAAATGAATTTTTGAGTAAAATTGTTTTCTGAAAATATTTAAGGAAAATGGAAATGAAATTTGATTAGAAAGTGATGATATCGGACCCATATTTTAGTTTCGGTGCCCGGTACAGGTCTTATATATGGTTTAAGCACTTTCTGTAATGTTTGGTTGAAAACGGACGTCGTTTGACGTGTTTCGAACTCAAAATGGAAAATTTGATGTTTTGTGAAATTTGAAAGAATTCTTGGATTTTAAAGTTTAATTCATGGTATATGACGTTACTTTGGCGATTTGATCGCACGGTTAAGTTCGTAGGATATTGTTTAGTTAGTGCATATGTTTGGTTAGGAGCCCCGAGGACTCGGGAGTGTTTCGGAGGTGTCTCGGAGTGATTTTGGACTTAGGAAAATTTGGAAAAATTGCAGAAATAGTCCCCAGTGAACAGTAACGTGAACAGTAACCGCGCGGGTGAACAGTTCCCGTGAACAGTACTTCCGAAAAATTAACATTTCATCCGCAAACACAACCCATTTTTCCACCATTTTTGAGCAACCTTGAGAGCTTTTGGATGATAATTGAAGGGGTTTTGACGGGAAGTGATTGGAGGTAAGTCCTATGAACTAAATACATGGTTATATTGTGAAATCATCCTTGGAATTCATGAAAATATAGCCAAATTGTAAGAAAATAGGGCTTGAAATTGAAATTCTAAATTTGGGATTTGAGGGGCCATTTGTGGTCTGATTTGAGAGATTTTTGTATGTATAGACTCCAGACGAGATAAGCAACCCAATGACGTAAAAGTTTCTGAGTTTCGAGACGTGGGCCCGGGGCTCAGGTTTTGCCAAATTCGTTAATTTTGATATTTTTCGAGTGTTTTCGATTGGGTATTGTACCTTTAGCATAATGCGACATATTCGTTGTGATTTTGAGAAGATTCGTCGCACGAGGAGGCTAATTTGAGAGGCAAGGGCATAACGAGCTAGAACTTTGGCCGGTTTGAGGTAAGTAATGAGTGTAAATGATGTCCTGAGGGTTTGAAACCCCGGATTGCACATCATAGTGCTATATTGAGGTGAGACACGCGTTGTATGAAGAGCGCGGGGTCCTTTACTACTGGGGATTGTGACTTGGTCCATCCCGTATTGATGATTTTACTGCATATTTGATTGAAACTGATTTGTTATCATCATAATTTGGGATGTTTGCCATATTTGGGCTTATTGCCAATTATTTGAATCCTTCGGGAATTTTTATCACTATTTCCTCTTTGTTTTTACTTATATTTAAACTCAGTCCTGTTGATGATTATTATTTTACAAACTCAGCCACTTTTATACAGATTTGAAACTCAAATGATATTTTAGGCTGAGAACTACTGTTTTACAAATGCCCAAGGGGCTTGTGATGATTTTCGGACTGAGTGAGGCCGAGGGCCATACGTGAGGATATGTTGAGTGATATAAGGCCGAGGGCCTGAGTTTCTATTTATTCCACGCGGTGGCTTGAGTGATGTGAGGAGGCTTTCAGGCCTTATGAGTGAAGTGAGAAGGCTTTCAGGCCTTTTGTTATTATTGCGCTTGGGCTGTAGGAGCCCCTCCAGAGTCTGCACACTCACAGTGAGCGCGGGTACCTATGTGATTTGAGACAGTGGTAACAATGACACTGTATGATGCAATTTGGTCAGGTAACAATGACTGACCAGGACAGTGGTAACAATGACACTGTATGATGCAATTTGGTCAGGTAACAATGACTGACCAGGAATAACACCGTGAGGTCAGGTAACAATGGCTGACCAGGAACTAATTTGTGCCCGAGGGGCTGGTGCTATTCTATATGATTGCCCGAGGGGCAAGGTTTATATGTTCATTTTGCATACTCACTTGTCTTTTACTTGTTTAACTGTGGTATTTGTGCCCGAGGGGCGGATTTCTGTGCATATCAGCACTAATTGTTTTGAAATTTATTATACAACTATTGAAAATATCATTTTCAAAAGAGGTTTAAAACTGAGCCAATGTATTTTCTAAAGAATTGACAGTTTCACTGATTTTTCTTAAGGAGTTTTACACTGCCTCTATATAGCATGTTGGTTGCTTTACGTGATTTCTTGTTGCTCAGTTATTATTTACCTTTATTACTCACTGAGTTGGAGTACTCATTGTACTCCCTACACCTCGCATGCAGTTGCAGGTATTTATTCTCCCGGTAGCGGGTATTGGCTGCGTGGAGGCAGAGTTGTAGAGGTTATAGCGAGGTGACTGCCAGCGTTCGCAGCACCACTGTCTTTCTATGTTATTCATTATTCATGTTCAGTGTATTTCTAGACTGTAAAGTTGAAATTTCATTCTTATAGATGCTCGTGACTTGTGACACCCCGGTTAGGGCTGTGTCGCTCTGGACTTCCGCATTATTATCTATATTTGTCTTAATTAACTGCTTTAAAAGATGAATTGGGTTAGACTGGCTGGCCTTGTCTTCAAGAGAGGCGCCATCACGACCGGGTTTGGGGTTAGGGTCGTGACACCCTTACAGCCCAAGCGCAATATCAAGCCATCTCGTGGCATCAAATCTAGGCCCTCAACCTTATATAAATCGGTATCTCACTGCTGCGGCGTACAGCCCGATCCAAGAGTATCCTCACAATACAGGCCCTCGGCCTTACTCAGTCAAAATTCACATAAGCCCCTCGGGCAACAGTAAAACATGATGCTCAGTGCAAAATATTATTTAAAATACCATTTCAAGTGTTAGAGCAGAGTAAACATGGCTGAGTTTTGAAAACAGTAGAAAATAACATGACTGAGTTCAAGTATATAATCAAACACTGAGGAAATATCAAACAACAATCCCCGAAGGGTTCAAATAGTTGGCACTAGGCCCAAAGATGGCATTCAGCCCAAATAATGATGATAACAATTAGTTTTCAGTTAAATACGCGGTAAAATCATCAATCGGGATGGACCAAGTCACAATCCCCGATAGTAAAAGAGCCCACGCTCGTCATCCAACGCATGTCTCACCTCAATACAGCACTACGATGTGCAAATTCGGGGTTTCAAACCCTCAAGATATCATTTACAATCATTACTTACCTTGAACAGGCGAAATCTCTAGCTCGCGATGCCTTTGCCCCTCAAATCAGCCTCCACGTGCGTCAAATCTATCCAAAATCAGAACAAATACGTCACAAATGCTAAGGGAACAAAGTCCAAGCGAAAATAATCAATAAAGGGCACGATTCCCGAAATTACCAAAACCCGAGCCCCGGGCCCACTTCTCGAAATTTGACAAAATTTACAAAACTAGAATCCTTATGCTCTCATGAGTCTAACCATATAAAAATTATCCAATTCTGATACCATTTGGCCCTTCAAATCATCATTTTACATTTTTGAAAGGTTTCACCATTTTCTTCCGAAATTCCATTCCAAATCACGGATTAAATGATGGATTCAGTGATAGATTCATGTACTCTAGCCAAATCTGAGTTAGCATCACTTACCCGATGAATTTCTTGAAAAACCTTCAAAAAATCGCCAAAATCTGAGCTCTCTAGGTCAAAATATCAAATAAATCCCAAAACCTCGTATTTATAGAGTACCCCTCAGATTTCAGCCACCGCGGTCCACACTAGCTAGTGCGGTCTGTGCAAAACAAACGCGGCCGCACAAGCCTTCCTTTACAATGACAGGCTTTAGTAGTGTGATCATAACCTTTGGTACAGATGTCCACATTAAGATATCCTTACCTTTCTGGAAACTAGACACAAAGCGCTACAACTTTCATTTTTTAATCACCTCAAAGTTCCTAGTATATCAAATGACATGAGCTTCCAAAGTAGGACCAGCGGGAAAAATCTTCACCGCGGCCGCGCCCATTTTTGTGCGGTCCGCGCGATGCCTACCGTGGCCGCGGCCGCTTTTGTGCGGTACGCACAGCACTCACCGCGGGCGCACTTATTTTTGTGCGGACCGCGTGAGTGAGTTCCGGGACCTGCAACCCCTGTGGACTTGCTACGGCTATGATTTTTTCACTAAAACATCCCGGAACCTACCCGGAACTCCCAAAACATCAAACCAATTGTACCAACATATCCCATGACATTGTTCAAACTTTCTCAAAATTTTGGAATGCTCACAACAACATCCAATTACCAATTTAACATAGGATCCAAGCCTAAGAACTCCAAGAATTCTTAAATTATGCTTTCGCTCAAAAAGTCTATCAAATCTCGACCGAATGACCTGAAAGTTTGCACACACATCCCAAATGACACAACGAAGCACTGCAACTCTCGGAATTTCATTCCGACCTTTATATCAAAATCTCACCTATCAACCGGAAAGCGCCGAAATCTCAATTTCGCCAATCCAAGCCTAACCCTTCCACGGACTTCCAAAATGCATTCCGATCACACTCCTAAGTCCCAAATCACCTAACGGAGCTAACCAAATCATAAAAATTTCAATCCGAGATCAAATACACATAAGTCAAATCTTGGTCAAACCTTTCAGATTTTAAGCTTTCAACTAAGACTGTTCTTCCAAATTCATTCTGATTAACCTAAAATCCAACACCAACGATTTATATAAGTCATAATATACCAAACAGGGTAAGTCATGCCCGAGAACTGGCGAGCGAAGTGTGAAAGCTCAAAACGACCGGTCGCGTCGTTACAATTAGAGACCAATGTTTGTCGCTAATTAGCGACAAACTTTGGTCCCTAAAATAAAGGGACCAGCAATATTGTGACTAGGCATGTTTAGTCGCTTTTTGTTTGCTTTTAGGCCGATAAGCGACCAACTTTGGTCGCTTTTTGTGGTCACTTTTTACCGGATTTCTAATAGTGTATCATGTAACAGTATGGTATTCTCAAAAGGTTTTGTACAAATATGGTATAGAGCTGAAGTTTTTGTTTTGTAAATGGCAAACTTCAGCTCTAGAGCAAATGTTTTTGTTTTTGTAACTGGCAAACTTTAGCTCTAGAGCTAAAGTTTTTGCTTTGTAACTGGCGAACTTCTGTCACGACCCGGATTTTCCACCCTCGGGAGTCGTGATGGCGCCTACTGATGAGAGCTAGGCAAGCCAACCCTTAACTATCTAATTCCTTACCAAATTACTTCATTTTTTACAATTACGTGCAATAACATAAAAACAACAAAACTTAAATAATTGAGCGGAAGATAACCATGAAATATCTAAAGGCTACGTCTATTACAACTTTTAAAACCTCAAATACCCCAAAACCTGGTGTCACGGTGTCACAGACTATCTAAGAGTTTCGGCATACAAGGTCTAAAGAAATACAATACATTGTTTCTGAACAAAGGAAATGAAACAGAAAATAGAGATAAAGGGAGACACCAGGGCCTGCTGATGCCTATAGGTCTACATTGGGTTTCCGAGTAGACTGAAGGAAACCCTCCAACTACTGTCCGAAAGTTGCTCCGGGATCTGCATATAGTGCAGAGTGTAGTATCAACACAACCGATCCCATGTGCTGGTAACTGTCTGGCCTAACCCCGGTGATGTACTGACAAGGCTAGGACCAGACTCCAGATAAACCTGTGCAGTTATAACATATGGCGGAAAGTAACAATTAATAAGCAATTAAAGCTGGGGAAGAGGAACATGCTTCGGGGGTAGCTGACAAAACAAAATAACAAGAAATAACAAGGAAGCTAACAAGGAAGCTAACAGTATAACTTCAAACACAGATAAAGAGAAGTAAAGACAGCTTTCACTTTCAGTTTCCATCTTGTTGCATGCGTGCAACCCGATCCCATCTCTCATATCTTGTGGTAGGCGTACCACCCGCTCCCATTTCATCATATCTTGTGGTAGGCGTACCACCCTCTCCTATTTCATAATATCTTGTGGTAGGCGTACCACCCGCTCCTATTTCATAATATCTTATGGTAGGCGTACCACCCGCTCCCATTTCATAATCTTGTGGTAGGCGTACCACCGATTCTCATTTCATAATCTTGTGGTAGGCGTACCACCCGTTACCATTTCATAATCTTGTGGTAGGTGTACCACCCACTTCCTTTTACAGTTCAGCACACAATTACAAGAATTCCCGGCAAGGGAACATAAGTAATATAATAAATTCCCGTCAACACAAAACAATATAAAAATTTCCCGGCAAGGGAACAATGATATCAAAGTAGTCATCCCGGCAAGGGAGAATCACGGTCATGCTTGACACCAACATATAGATACTCGTTACCATGCCTATACGTCGTACTCAACAAGAAGCAAGTAGCAAGTATGACTCAACTCCTAATCCCTCAAGCTAGGCTTAGACCAAACACTTACCTCGATGACTTGAACACTACTCAAGTCTCAATTATAACTTTACCCCTCGATTCCACCACCAATCACCTCGGATCTAGTCACAAGTTACTTAATTACATCAATAAGTGCTAAATGAATCAATCCCAATGTATGAAAATGAGTTTTCTAAAAGTTTACCCAAAAGTCAAAAATCACCCTCGGGCCCACGTGGTCGAAACGCGAGGTTCAAACCAAAACCCGATTACCCATTCCCCCACGAATCCAAATATATAATTTATTTTGAAATCGGACCTGAAATTGAGGTTTAAATCCCCAATTTTAGAAAAACCTAGGTTCTACCCAAAACACCCAATTTCCCCGATGAAAATCTCTGATTTCAAGTTGAAATCATGTTAAAAGACGTTAATGAGTGAAGAAAATGAGTTAGAAATCACTTACCAACGTTTTGGAGAAGAAAGGTTGTTTGAAAAATCATCTCTTATGTTTTTGGGGTTTTGAAAAGTGAAAAATAACTGAAATTCCCGTTTATTTATACCCCTCTCAGACCCCTAGTGCGGACCGCATCAAATGGACCGCGGCCGCACAGCCTCCACCGCGGACCGCACAAAGCCGACCGCGGCCGCGCTGGCCCCTCCCTGAAGACCTGCAGTTCAGCACCCTAGGCGGACCGCACAAAGGCGACTGCGGCCGTACAGCCTCCACCACCTGACTTTCTAAGCCTAAGGCATCCCAGAACCTACTCGAAACTCACCCGAGCCCTCGAAACTCCAACACAAGTATACACACAGCGTCAAATACATCCTACAGACATATTCGTGTAATCAAATTACCAAAATAACATCACGAGCATCGAATTAAACCTCGAGATCAATGATATTTCTCAAAACTCTTTTACACATCAAATTTCTCAATTAAGGTCCAGATCGCGTCATACGACGTCCGTTTTCAACCAAATTTCACAGGAATGACTCAAGTCATATGTAAGACCTATATCGGGCGCCGAAACCAAAATACAGGCCCGATACCATTGCTTTCTAATCAGTTTTCATTTCAAATTTCCTTATACAATTTATGAAAACAATTTCACTTAAAAATTCATTTGTTGGGCTTGGGACCTCGGAATTCGATTCTGGGCATACGCCCAAGTCCCATATTTTCCTACGGACCCTCCGGGACCGTCAAATCACGGATCCAGGTCCGTTTACCTAAAATATTGACCGAAGTCAAATTTATTCATTTTAACATCAAAATTTAGCATTTTTCACATAGTTTCATATTTAAGCTTTTAGTCTACGCCCTGAACTCTGCACGCAAATCGAGGCAACTATAATGATGTTTTCAAGGCCTCGGAGACACAGAAATCAGCTAAAATCAAGTGATGACCCTTTGGGTCGTCACAACTTCAGTTCTAGGGCTGATGTTTTTGTTTTGTAACTGGGAAATTTCAGCTCTAGAGCTGAAGTTTTTGTTTGTTTATAATTTCATTTGTTACACCATCTTGACCAAACTGAAAGAAAATTAATTAGAGGAGGACCTAGATATATAGACAACAGGAGAACACTACACCACAAACTTTCAAACTGTGTTAGATTCTTTACTTTGCATAGGATCCACGAAACAATGTTAATATCCTCAGAGAAATTAGAGAGGCAAATTCAATCCATTCATTCATTCACTTTTTTGTCCTTATACAGAACTGTACGATTATTTGCGTGAGTAGTTTCATGACTTTTACTGCTGCCACTTACCAGATTAGGTAATTACGAATAGTAATTAATCAAACAAATCACCAAGTTAATTGTATATATATGCATGTCACGTGATAGGAAGTGACAAAGAAAGAAAATTGGTTGTTTCAGATGTTATAGGACTCACCGCAGATATAAGAAGAAGCAGATAGGGATGAACTTTACTTCTGAAAAAAGAAAAGAATAAACTTTGAGGAGGAGGAGGAGGAGGAGAAAGGGGCTGAAATTGTTTAAAAAGTGGGTAAAAATTAAAAGTTTTTTAAAAATATAGTTATAGATTAAATGGGGGCGACAAATAAGGCGCCCCGTGCAATTTTTACAAAAAATTTTCCAATTTATTTTTCATGTCTAACTTAAAAGCTTGTGTCGGCTTGTTTTGCCATGCATATTCTTGAAATGTGTAAAGATTTATGTAAAAAAGAAAATCCTCTATATTATGGTAAAATAGCTTATTGTACATTCTTAGACCGGAACATTTTGGAGACTTCTGTGGATTAGAGGAATTCATCAAAACTAAAAGAAAGGTACAAGCAGAAATTTTATTTTGTTTTAAATAACATACATCAAATAAAAAAATAATGACAAATTTTATCAATAACATATAAGAGAAAATATTAATTTTAACAAAATAAAATAATTATTTGATGAAAATTGAATATTTAAATATATAAATGAATATCTTATGTTTGATAATTCTTTTGAACTATCTGAAATTCAAATTATATATTAATCAAAACAATTTTTGTAACAAAATATAATAAAAAATTTATTCGACATAAATTTATCTTATAATCAAGATTATCCAAACAAACATCGGAATCAAAACTTGTTCAGATTTGAATGCACTAAGTATTCGAGTATTTGAACTAATTGCAAAATATCAAATTCTAGCTAAAGTACGTGTATATATATATATATATCTCTCAAGCATTTTTCTTCCTCGCATTAGCTGAAGTGCAAGTTCCACACGCATACTTCCATTTAGGTGTTCCCTTTTCGTGATTTTATCTCTTTAAAAATAAAAATTATAAATATAAAATAATTTTTGTCCGATATCAAATATCTTGCTTTTAAAACTCCATGAGCACGTTTGAACCTATTTTATTCATACCCAATCCTATAGCCATGCATAAGGAGAGTCAAACCGAAAATTAATCGGAGATTGAATGGGAAAACTGAAGGATGAGAGGCTCACAGTTCTCCCACTTTCCCGAAGCCTATCTAAACTTTTATGTAACATAGGGGGAAAACCTGCCAAATTCTTTAATATTACAAAAAGATAGAAGGCGGAGAGAGGAGTTAGAAAATAAAGGGAAGAGAAATATGATACAAAATATAAATTTATGATATATTGATAATTAATAATGTAGTAATCAACACATTAAATTGAGGATTGGTTTCAAATGCAATTGAATTACATGTATTATTAATTTAAATTAATACTTACTTAAGGTAATTATAGTACATTAAGATTGAACTTTCTAGACCCAAAAATGTAAATCAACAACAAAATAAAAAACATTGTATTGTATTATATCCACTATATTTTTGACTTTTAAAGTTATAACTTATAATTTCATTTTTTATGTTAAGCATGAAGTAGAAGTAAGTTATAACATAAAAATACAATTATATCGAATAAAGAACCAAAACATTACAAATTACTATAATAAATTTTAAATTTTAAGTTGATATCCAATTTTGATAAGAAATGAGCCTAAATAATGAATTTTATTTTCATAATAACAAATTACATGATCAATTGAGCCAATCGAGGCCGGCCACCAAATTAGGCGTGCCCGAGGCTAGACTAAGGCCTAATTTATTTTTATGTTTTTTTTAAGATTAAAACATCTAAATCTTAATACACATCTTAATATCAAGATGTTTATTAAGATTAAGGCATCTGAATCTGAATACACATATAAATATAAAAATGTGAATTAAGATCTGAATACTAAACAATTAAAGACTGTTTGATTTTTAACATCTGAATGTATAAAATTTATCTTTATTGGAAAATTAATAAACATAAAATTCAAATGAAATACTAATTAATCTAATATTCCATCAATAAAAATATATAGTTTTTTAAAATATGATAAATATATAGCTTTTTAAATATGATAGTTACTGGCGGTGATGGCTAACTGTAGTGCTTGTGAATGCCGACTAAAAGCGGTGGTTGGTGGTAAATTTGGTTGATGGTTGTAGTTCAGGTTAGTAGCTAGTGGTGATTAGTAGTCATGGTGATTACGATTGAGGATGGTGGTGGTGAGTGATGATAGTTAATAATAGTAGGAGTGGTGGTAGTTGTGATTGAGGAAGGTGGTGGTGGGTGGTGGTAGTTAATAGTGATGTGCAGTGCCGGTTATGGGTTTTTATGGAGATGGGGTGGTTAGTTGTGGTAGTTGAGATGGATGAGTGTTGTTTGTGTTTGAGAATGATGGTGGTGGGAGTGGTGTAGATGGTGGGTGTTGGTAATCGATTATGGTGGCAGCTATGATTGAGGATGATCATGGTGGTGGTATGGTAGTGGTGGTGGTGGTGGTAGGCAGTGGCGACAATTAATAATGGATATGGATGATAGCATCATAATGACGACCTTATCCCCAGGTAGGGGTAAGGTCTACGTACACATTACCCTCCACAAACCCCACATGTGGGATTATACTGGGTATATTGTTGTTGTCGTTGTTGTTATGGATCTTAATCATACAGACCTATTCAGACCCATTAAGTAGTTGTGAAGTAAAAAAACAAACACACTTAATGATTACGATCTGAATAATTGAGATTCAGACTTTAAAAACAAACACGCTTAATGACTAAGATCTGAATAATTAAGATTCAGACTTCCATTAAGTGCAAACAAATGAGGCCTTAGTCACAACTACTTCCACCACCCGCCATATTAACTATCACCACCACCATCCTCAATCATAATTTCCACTACTACCAATCACTACTAGCTGCTAGCATGAACCACCATCATCAGCCAAAATTACCACCAACTACCGCCTCTAGTCAGCATTCACCTGTTAGCCATCACCACCAACAACTATCATATTTTTAAAAAGTATATATTGTATTTGTATAATATTAGATTAGTTAGTATTTTATTTGAATTTTATGTTTATTAGTTTTCAAATAAAGTTAACTTTTATACATTCAGATGTTAAAAATCAAACAGTCTTAATTATTTAGTATTTAGATCTTAATACACATCTTAATATTCAGTTGTGTATTTAGATTCAGATGTCTTAATCTTAATACACATCTTGATATTCAGATGTGTATTTAGATTCAGACGTCTTAATCTTAAAAAAAATAAATGAGGCAAAAATAGACTGTCACTAAACAATTTATATATAATAGACTGTCACTATAAAATATTGTGACGACTCAGCCGGTCGTCTTAAAAATTTACGCTCTAATCCTCCATTAACTGCTTTCCCCAAGTTTATTTATGCTATTTTGATTTGCCAGGATGTTCAGTTTTGAGTTTTGGAGAGTTTTGGGATACTTAGTCCCAAAATGAGAGCTTAAGTATTGGAAAGTTTACCGTAGATGGAACAGTGTGAAGGCGACCTTGGAATGGAAATCCAATGGTTCCAGTAGCTCCGTTGGGTGATTTTGGGCTCAGGGGCATGTTTGGATTGTATTTTGGAGGTCCATAGCTAATTTAGGCTTGAAATGTCGAAAGTTGAATTTTTGAAGTTTCCGGATCGATAGCAAGATTTTGATCTGAGGGTCAGAATGGAATTCTGGAAGTTGGAGTACCTTCGTAGCGTTGAATGTGATGTGTGTGCAAAATTTCAGGTCATTTGGACGAGGTTTGATAGACCTTTTGATCGAAAGCGTATTTTTAGAGTTTTTGGAATTCTTAGGCTTGAATCCAATGAGAAATAGGTGTTTTGATGTTGTTTTGCGCGTTCCAAAGGTTGGAAAAAGTTCGAATGAGGTTATAGGATATATTGGTATGTTTGGTTGAGGTCCCGGGGGCCTCGGGTGAGTTTCGAGTGGTTAACCCGACCA
Source organism: Nicotiana tabacum (assembly GCF_000715075.1). Taxonomy (NCBI): domain Eukaryota; kingdom Viridiplantae; phylum Streptophyta; class Magnoliopsida; order Solanales; family Solanaceae; genus Nicotiana; species Nicotiana tabacum. The sequence goes on from NC_134101.1 coordinate 224,363,311, forward strand.
TTTCTTGATGTTTGAAGTTGCAAAAAAACTGCTAGTGTGTTGAAGACCAGTTGTTCTTTGCGTTTGTGACTTTCCATCGCATTCGCGAAAGGATAGGACGTGGAGCTGAAGGTTTGTCCTTCGCGTTCGCGAGGGAGATCTCGCTTTCGCGAAGGGTTGGGGCCTTGATCTACTCGTTTGTGAGAAGGGAGCCGCGTTCGTAATGGGCTGGGAGATGAGCCTTTGGGTTCGCAAAGAAGGGGACGTGTTCATGAAGAAGGAAAAATAGTCAACGTCAATTTGTGCTTCGCGAACGCAAAGGTTTGACCGCGTTCGTGATTAAGGAAATCCCTCTGCAGATTCTTAAAACCCAAAATCAAGGGGTTGGGCCATAATTCATATTTTGGACTTGGGAGCTCGGGAGATTGCGATTTTTAAAGAGATTTTCAACTGGGCGATTTGGGTAAGTAATTCCTACTCGGTTTAGACTAATTTCTATGAATCTACACTTAAATTCATCCTTTAATTTCAAAATTTTGGTGGAAATTGAGGAAAAATTCTTAGACCAAGAAATTGAGTTTTGATTGGGGATTTGAGATTGAATTGGGATAATTTGATATGGTTAGACTCGTGAGAGTGTGAGGATTCTGAAAATATAAAAATCACCCGATTCTAAGATGTGGGCCCGAGGGGCATTTTGGTCATTTTACATAATTTCCTCTATTAGCTTAGACTTTAATTGTAGAATCAGTTACTTGAAGTGTTATTCACATTACACAATTGAATTGAATACATTTGGGCCATTTGGAGTCGAGTACTCGTGGCAAGAACGTGGTCTCGGGTTGATTTTGAGCCGGTTCGAGGTAATTGTCTTGTCTAACCTTGTGTGGGGGACTTTCCCTTAGGATTGATATATTTGGTAATTGAAATGCCTTGTACATGAGGTGACGAGTACGAACTTGTGCTAATTATTGGAAATATGGTTTTCTTTGAGTAATTACTAGTATGTTTCCTTTCCTATCTTTATTACTTGCACTATTAAGCATGTTATTAGCTTAGGAAAGGCATGTCTAAGTGACTTAATTGCTATATTTGTTCAACCTATTTTACCTGAATTTTGTGCAGCAAGCTAGGCTAGAATTACTGGTTTGCCTTAATATGAAATTTGCCATTTAAGAATATATTTTCCTTTTGCTGCTGTGTTTTTATTTTGGGACTACAGATGTAGGATTCCGATAGCTCCCCCTTGTCTATTTATTTTGGGACTATGGATGTGGGATTCTGGTAGATCCCCCTACACAGTTATATAGAACTACGGAAATGGACCCGGTAGATTCCCCCAATATTGGGTATTTACATTTGGGACTACGGATCGGGATTCCGGTAGATCCCCGCGCACTATGAGTTGGACTACGGGACGGTATCCTGGGAGATCTATTGGATATGTGTAAGGCCCCGTAAAAACTTTTGCTAAAGGAATAATGATTGTTATGATTGGTGCTGAGCTATATTTCCTTTCCGTGTTTACCTTGTTTCTATATAGTTGTTGCTGTCCTGTAGATCATGTGTTATTTCACTGCTGTATTTAATTATACTGTTCTATTCTATACTGTTGACCTTATTATTTTATATAACCTCAGTAGGGCCCTAACCTTCCTTGTCACTACCCAACCAAGGTTAGGTTTGGCACTTATTGAGTACCGCTGTGGTGTACTCATGCCCATTTTGCACATGTTTTTCATGTGCAGATCCAGGTACCGCTACTCGGGCGTACCATCCTTGAGGGAGGCAACCGCTCTAGAGACTTTGAGGTATATCTGCTGCGTCCGCAGACCAAGGAGTCCCTTTCTATTCTAGCTATTAAACATTGCCCTTCTGTATTTTCTTCCTTGTTAGATATTCTGGATTTATACTGTTAGATATTCCAGAGGCTTGTGTTTCCGTGAGTTTTCTGGTTTTGGGATAGTGTACTTGGTTTTGAGAATGTTGTGTTGTATATGCCGAGCGACATTATAACTATTGTTTCCAGTCAGTTATTTTGATTTTTTGATTATTTCTTCTGCAAATTTTGTTTATGTTTCGCATTTTTTAGGCTTACCTAGTCGTAGAGACTAGGTGACATCACCACAGTTCACGGATGGCAAACTGGGGTCGTGACATGTTGGTATCAGAGCTCTAGGTTCATAGGAGTCATGAATCGCAAGCTAGTTTATTAGAGTCTCGCTGATCGGTATGGAGACGTCTGTACTTGTTTACGAGAGGCTATGTAACTGTTAGGAAAATTTTACTTCATTTGATTTCCTTGTCGTGCAATATTTTTGACATCAAAATTCTAAACTTTTCTCTTCTATTCTCTCACAGATGGTGAGGACACATTCTACCCGAGATGATTAGGCACCTGCGCCCCCTATTGCAGCTGTTAGAGGCCGGGGCCGGGGTAGAGGTCGAGGACGCGCATGCGGTGCAGCTACATCACCTGCACAAGCTATCGCCGAGGTACCACTAGCAGTTCCAGCCGAAGTCTAGGAACCTAACACGCCTACTGCTACCGCTACTCTAGCTCTTCAAGAGACTTTGGCACAATTCATGAGCATGTACACCACCATGGCTCAGGTAGGGTTGCTTCCCCTTACTGCAACTATATCTTAGGCGAGGGGAAGGAGCATAGACTCCCGCCGCTCGCACTCCTAAGCAGCGAGTGCATGTTGAGCAGGTCCTTGAGATTATTCATGTATCGCCTGCAGTGCTAGTTCAGCCCGAGGACAGGGCAGCGACTTCCGAGGAGAAGCAGCTGAGGCTTGAGAGGTTCAAGAGGTACAAGCCTCCTGTATTCAGTGGTCTAGCATCGGAGGATGTTCTGGGATTTCTAGATGAGAGTTACTATATTCTCCGTACCATGGGTATATCAGGATCGATCTGGGTTTCCTTCACTACCTTCTAGCTTCGAGGAGCCGCCTATAAGTAGTGGCACACTTATGAGTTAGATAGTCCGGATGAGGCTGCTTCACTGACTTGGACTCAGTTTTCAGTTCTGTTCCTGAGAGAGTATGTTCCTTAGAGCCTCAGGGATGCATGACACATAGATTTTGAGCATTTGTGCCAGGGTACTATGCCTTTCTCAGAGTATGCAGTCTGTTACACTAGTGTGGCTAGGCATGCACCAACCTTGGTTTCTACTATTTGCGAGAGGGTTTGCCTGTTTATTTAGGGGCTTATTCCCAGCATCAGGTCTACCATGGCTCTTGAGTTGGAGATGGTCATTTCTTATCAACAGGTGGTGAGCATTGCTAGGAGGATTGAGGGTATGCATGCTAGGGAAAGAGAGGAGAGGGAGGCCAAGAGGTCTCGAGAGTCGGGCCATTATTCTGGTGCCCGTGCCCCAGCTGCAGGTCGTCATGGTAAGGGTTATATGAGTCGCCCTGTTCATTCAGCTCTTCCAGCAGCCAGTGGTATTCCAGCTCCTCCTAGACCTCAGGACCCTTATTATGCATCTCCAATTTCTAGCGCCTCCTGCGCGGGGTACTTTCAGAGGTCAGTCCAGCGGACCTGGCCCGAGCCAGTCATAGCCGCCACATCCTCCTAAAGCTTGTTTTGATTATGGTGACACACTCCATATGGTGAGGGATTTCCCTAGATTTGGGAGGAGTGCACCTCCACAGACTTCTTAGCGATAGTGTGCCTCGTAGAGTTCTTAAGATATGATTACAGCTCCAGTTGCTACCCCACCTGCTTAGCCAGCTAGAGGTAGAGGTCGGGGAGGTAGAGGTCACCCTAGAGGGGGAGGCTAGGCCATATACTATGCCCTTCCTACTCGTACCGAGGCTGTTGCCTCTGATTCTATCATCATAGGTATTATACTGGTTTGTCATAGAGATGCATCGGTTCTATTCGATCCAAGCTCCACTTACTCTTATGTGTCTTCTTATTTTGCTCCGCATTTGGGTGTACCTCGGGAATCTTTGAGTTCCCTTGTTTATGATTATACTTCTATGAGAGATTCTCTTGCTGTGGACCGCATTTATCGATCGTTTTTGGTTGCTCTTAGTGGTTTTGAGACCAGACCCAATTTATTATTTCTCAACATAGTAGATTTTGATACTATCTTGGTCATGGACTGGTTGTCGCCCCATTATGCTATTCTTGATTGACACTCCAAAACCGTGACGCTGGCTATGCCACGTGTGTCGCGTGTTGAGTGTAGGGGTACTTTAGATCACACTCACAGTAGAGTTATTTCTTTTCTTAAAGCTCAACATATGGTTGAGAAGGGGTGTGACACGTATTTAGCTTATGTGAGGGAAGTCAGCATTGATACCCCTTAAGTTGATTCAGCCCCAGTAGTATGGGATTTTTTCGATGTGTTTCCAGCTGATCTTCCGGGCATGCCGCCCAGTAGAGATATTGATTTTGGAATTGATCTATTGCCGGGCACCCAGCCCATTTCTATTCCTTCGTATAGTATGGCTCCTCCTGAATTGAAGGAGTTGAAGGATTAGTTACAGGAATTTCTTAATAAGGGTTTTATTCGGCCCAGTGTATCACCTTGGGGTGCTCCTATCTTGTTTGTGAAGAAACATTATGGTTCTATGTGTATGTGTATTGATTATTTCTAGTTGAACAAGGTTATAGTGAAGAGCCATTATCATTTGCCTCGTATTGATGATCTGTTTGACTATCTTCAGGGTGCACAGATATTTTCTAAGATTGATTTGTGCTCAGGTTACCATCAGTTGAAGATTCGAGAACTAGATATCCCGAAGACTGCTTTCAGGACTCGGTATGGTCATTACGAGTTCCTTGTTATATCATTTGGGCTGACCAATGCCCTAGTAGCCTTTATGCATTTGATGCATAGTGTGTTCCAGCCGTATCTTGACTCATTCGTCATTGTCTTTATTGATAATATTATGGTGTATTCTCGGAGTCGGGAAGATCATGAGCAGTACCTGAGGACAGTGCTTCAGACCTTGAGAGAAAAGAAGTTATATGTTAAGTTCTCGAAAATGTGAGTTTTGGTTGGATTCCGTGGCATTCTTAGGCCACGCGGTATCGAGTGAGGGTATTCAGGTGGATCCAAAAAAAGTAGAGGCCGTGCAGAATTGGCCTAGACCATCCTCAACTACAGACATTCGCAGTTTCCTTAGCTTGGCGGGTTACTACCACTATTTTGTTGAAGGGTTTTCATCAATTGCAGCCCCTATGACCAGACTGACCCATAAGCGTTTTCCGTTCCAGTGGATCGAAGAGTGTGAGGTGAGCTTTCAGAAGCTCAAGACAGCTTTGACTACAACACCAATTTTGATACTACCTACAGGTTCAGGGTCTTATACCGTCTATTGTGATGCCTTGGGGATTGGCCTCGAAGTGGTATTAATACAGGACGGTAGGGTGATTGCCTATGCGTCCAGATAGTTAAAGGTACATGAGAAGAATTATCTGATCCACGACCTTGAGTTAGTTGCCATTGTTCACGCCCTGAAAATCTGGTGTCATTATTTGTATGGTGTTCGTTGTGAGATTTATACTGCCTATCGGAGCTTGCAGCACTTGTTCAAGCAAAAGGATCTAAATTTGTGCCAGAGGAGATAGTTAGAGTTGCTGAAGGACTCTGATATCACTATTTTGTATCACCAAGCAAGGCCAATGTGGTGGCCGATGCCTTGAGTCATCGAGCAGAGAGTTTGAGGAGTTTGGTTTATTTACCAGCATCGGAGAGACCTATGGCGATGGATGTTCAGGCCCTAGCCAGCCAGTTTGTGAGATTGTATTTTTCGGAGCCTAGTCGGGTTCTAGCTTACGTGGTTTCTCGGTCTTCCTTATTTGATCGTCTCAGGCAGTGACGATATGATGACCCTCATTTGCTTATCCTCAAGGACAAGGTTCAGCACGGTGATGCCAGAGATGTGACCATTAGTGATGATGGGGTATTGAGGATGCAGGGTCGGATTTGTGTACCCCATGTTTATGGGCTTCGAGAGTTGATTCTAGAGGAGGCCTATAGCTCGCGGTATTCCATTCATCTGGGTGCCGTAAAGATCTATCAGGATTTGAGGCAGCACTACTAGTGGAGGCCGATATAGTTGGAATTGTAGCTCAGTGCCTTAACTGTCAGCAGGTGAAGTATGAGCACCAGAGACCGGGTGGGTTGCTTCAGCAGATAGAGATTTTGGAGTCGAAGTGGGAGCGGATCACCATGGACTTTGTAGTTAGGCTACCAAGGACTTTGTGAAACTTCGATGCTATTTGGGCAATTATGGATCTACTGACCAAGTCCGCTCACTTTATTCCTGTGTGTACTACTTATTCCTCAGAGCGGTTGGCAGAGATCTATATCCTGGAGATTGTTCGTCTGCATGGTATTTCGGATTCCATCATTTCAAATAGAGGTACGCAGTTCACATCACGGTTCTGGAGAGCCGTTAGGCATGAGTTGGGTACTCCGGTGGAGTTGAGTATAACATTTCACCCCCAGATGGTTGGACAGTCTGAGCGCACTATTCAGATTCTTGAGGATATTCTCCATGCGTGTGTGATTGAGTTTGGAGGGTCTTGGGATTAGTTCTTGCCATTGGCAGAGTTTGCTTACAACAACAACTATTAGTCCAGCATTCAGATGACACCGTATGAGGCTTTATATGGTAGGCGATGTAGATCCCCGGTGTGTTGGTTTAAACCGGGTGAAGCTAGATTATTGGGCACAGACTTAGTTCAGGATGCCTTGGAGAAGGTTAAGGTGATTCAGGATAGACTCTATACAGCCCAGTCCATACAGAAGAGTTACGCGAACCGAAAGGTTCGTGATGTTTCCTATATGGTTGGAGAGCGGGTTCTACTTTGGGTTTTGCCTATGAAGGGTGTTATGAGATTTGGGAAGAAAGGGAAGTTTAGTCCAAGGTTTATTGGCCCTTTTGAGATATTGAGGCGTGTTGGGGAGGTTGCTTATGAGCTTGCTTTACATCCCAGCTTGGCAGGAGTTTATTTGGTATTTCATGTTTCGATGCTCCAGAGGTATCACGGTGATCTGTCACACGTATTGGATTTCAGTTCAGTCCAGTTGGACAAGGATCTATCCTATGTTGAGGAGCCAGTGGAAATATTGGACATGCAGGTTAGGAAGCTAAGGTCAAAGAACATTGCATCAGTAAAGGTTCAGTGGCGGGGCCAGCCGGTCGAGGAGGTGACCTGGGAGACCGAGCAGGATATGCGTAGCCGTTACCCTCATCTTTTTACTACTTCAGGTATGTCTTTATGCTCGTTTGAGGACAAACGAATGTTTAAGTGTATGAGGATGTGACGACCCGACCGGTCGTCTTAAGAATTTATGCCTTAATCCCCCATTAACTACTTTCCCCAAGTTTATTTCTACTATTTTGATTTTCCGGGATGTTCAATTTTGCGTTTTGGAGAGTTTTGGGACACTTTTCCCTTTAAATGAGAGCTTAAGTGTTGAAAAGTTGACCGTAGTCGGAACAGTATGAAGACGGCTTCGGAATGGAAATCCGATGGTTCCGTTAGATCCGTTGGGTGATTTTTGGCTTAAAGGCGTGTTCGGATTGCATTTTGGAGGTCCATAGCTAATTTAGGCTTGAAATGCTGAAAGTTGAATTTTTGAAGTTTCTGGTTTGATAGCGAGATTTTGATCTGAGGGTCGAAATGGAATTCCAGAAGTTGGAGTAGCTCCGTAGTATGGTATGTGACGTGTGTGCAAAATTTCTGGTCATTCGGACGAGGTTTGATAGACTTTTTGATCAAAAGCGTTATTTTAGAGTTTTTGGAATTCTTATGCTTGAATCCAATGAGAAATAGGTGTTTTGATGTTGTTTTGTGCGTTACAAAGGTTTGAACAATTTCGAATGAGGTTATAGGATATGATGGTATGTTTGGTTGAGGCCCTGGGGGCCTCGGGTGAGTTTTGGGTGGTTAACCGGACCATTTCTTGATGTTTGAAGTTGCAGAAAAACTGTTGGTATGTTGCAGACCAGTTGTTCTTCGCGTTCGTGACTGGCCATCGCGTTCACGAAGGGTTAGGACGTGGAGCTAAATGTTTTTCCTTCGCGTTCACGAAGGCTTGGGGCCTTCATCTACACATTTGCGAGAAGGGAGCTGCGTTCGTGGTGAGCTGGGAGCTGAGCCTTTGTGTTCGCGAAGAAGGAAAAATGGTCAACTCCAATTTGTGCTTCGCGAACGCGAAGTTTTGACCGCATTCACGATTAAGGGAATCCCTGGGAAGATTTTTAAAACCCAAAATTGAGGGTTTGAGCAACAATTCATATTTTGGACTTGGGAGCTCGGGAGATTGCGATTTTTTGAAGAGATTTTTACCTGGGCGATTTGGGTAAGTAATTCCTACTCGGTTTAGACTAATTTCCATGTATCAACACTTAAATCCATCCTTTAATTTCGAAATTTTTGTGGAAATTGAGGGAAACGTTCTTAGACCAAGAAATTGAGTTTTGATTGGTGATTTGATATCGGTTTGGGATAATTTTGATATGGTTAGACTTGTGAGAGTATGAGAATTCTGAAAATATAAATTTTACCTGATTCCAAGACATGGGCCTGAGGGGCGTTTTGGTCAGTTTACATAATTTCGTGTATTAGCTTAGACTTTAATTGTAGAATGAGTTACTTGAAGTGTTATTCACATTATGCAATTGAATTGAATAGATTTGGGCCATTTGTAGTCGAGTACTCGTGGCAAGAACATGGTCTCGGGTTGATTTTGAGCCGGTTCGAGGTAAGTGGCTTGTCTAACTTTGTGTGGGAGACTTTTTCCTTAGGATTGGTATATTTGGTAATTGAAATGCCTTCTACGTGAAGTGAGCAGTGCGTACTTGTTCTAATTGTTAGAAATCCGGTTTTTTAAAGTAATTACTAGTATGTTTCCTTTCCTATCTTTATTACTTGCACTATTAAGCCTATTGTTAGCTTAGGAAAAGCATGTCCAAGTGACTTAATTGCTTTATTTGTTCAACTTGTTTTACCTGAATTTTGTGCAGCAAGCTAGGCTAGAATTACTGGTTTGCCTTAATATGAAATTTGCCATTTAAGAATATATTTTCCTTTTGCTGCTGTGTTTTTATTTTAGGACTACAGATGTGGGATTACGGTAGCTCCCCCTTGTCTGTTTATTTATAGGACTATGGATGTGGGATTCTGGTAGATCCCCCTACACAGTTATATAGAACTACGGAAATGGAACCGGTAGATTTCTCCCGTACTGGGTATTTACATTTGGGACTATGGAATGGGATTCCGGTAGATCCCCCCGTAATATGAGTTGGACTATCGGACGGGACCTGGGAGATCCATTGGATATGTATATATGGGACTACAGGACGATATCCTAGGAGTTCCCCGATTGTTATTATTGGTGCTGAGTTGTAATTCTTTTTCGTGTTTACCTTGTTTCTATATAGTTGTTGCTGTCCTGTATATCCTATGTTATTATACCTATTGTACTTAATTATATTGTTTTGTTTTGTACTATTGACCTTATTATTTTATTTTACCTCAGTAGGGCCCTGAGCTTCCTTGTCACTACCCAACTGAAGTTAGGTTTGGCACTTACTGAGTACCGATGTGGTGTACTCATGCCCATTTTGCACATGTTTTTCATGTGCAGATCCAGGTATCGCTACTCAGGCCTACCATCCTTGAGGGAGGCAACCGCTCTAGAGACTTTGAGGTATATCTGCTGCATCCGCAGACCAAGGAGTCCCTTTCTATTCTAGCTATTAAACATTGCCCTTCTGTATTTTCTTCCTTGTTAGATATTCCAAAGGCTTGTGTTTCCGTGAGTTTGTGGGTTTTGGGATAGTGTACTTGGTTTTGAGAGTGTTGTGTTGTATATGCCGAGCGACATTATAACAATTGTTTCCATTCAGTTATTTTGGTTTTTTGATTATTTCTTCTGTAAGTTTTGTTTATGTTCCGCATTTATTAGGCTTACCTAGTCATAGAGACTTGGTGCCGTCACGACAGTTCACGGAGGGCGAACTGGTGTTGTGACAAAAATAGACTGTCACTATACAAAAATTATACAAATAGGATGGTCTTTGTATTATTTATATACAATAGACTGTCACTATACAATAAATATACTAAATCGACTTCTACTATATAAAACATATACAAAATAAATCGTCGCTATACAACAAATAGACAAAATAGACAAAAAAATATCAATTGAACCCGTCGATAAATGGCTACATCCGCTCCTACTCAACAATGGTAGTACATTTTTTTGATAAAGGCGCCAGGGGACGCTCATTATTATTAAGCATTAAAAGTAAAGAGAGTTATTATAGTGCTGGACTTATCTTATCGAAGTAGTCCCTAGTTTTTCTTTGCGGAAACTAGATAAAGAAAATAAAGATGGTTTACTCTAGAAGTGCTCGCCACACTCGGTATTAGTATGTGAGTTGCAGTTGCTCCCAAACTTCTCTAGTGTGTGTGCCACTTAGTTTCCTTCGCGGTAGACATGCCTAACTTTCGGTTGGTTCAGAGCTTCTAACAGGAACCAACAATAAAGTAGAAGATTCCTATTAGCTTTACGAGAGAATTGTCATGCAATGATTGTAGTAATACATGGCTATTTGTTTCCACTATAAATGAAATTTGATTTTTTGTGAACACAAGTTCTAATACTTTCAGAAGGGTGATTATTTCAGCTTGGATGGGGGATTAGGCCATTGTGTGGTAAGAGAAACTATCAATCCATTGACCTTCGTAGTTTCTGATGATTCCGCCTGCTCCTCCGCTATCAGAGTTTTTTTTTGGTATGCACCATCTATGTTGAGTTTATAGATGTTGTGTGGTGGGGGTTCCATTTTATTAGTGTTTTGTTATCATAAGATGTTTGAAGTTCTGACTTGTGAGATAGAAATATTCCATAGCATACATAATTATTTTCCTAGTATCAATGTGGTGGGAATCGTTATTGAAGAGGTTGTGGTTGCGGTTTAGCCAAATATACCAAAGGATAATAGGGGTTATTATTGCCATTGTTTGGTAGTAGGATGCTCGCATCTAATGTACAATATTCTTTTATCCAGTCAAGGTGATTTGAGGGTGGTGGTGGCCTGAGCAACACTCTCCATAAGGCCCACTAGACGAACAAAATCATCCTGCAGCACTAGGGTGGCTATGAACCCCTCTAAAACCTAAGAAGGTCCGGCAGGAATAGTCTGGGCTGGAACATAATCATCAAACTCCACTTGAGGCTCTACTACTGGTGCTGCTGCACGAGCTCTAGGCTGAGCCTTGCCCCCACCTCGGCCGCTAGCATGGCCTCGTCCTCTTCCCCTCATAGGAGCTGCCACTGGGGGCTCTGGCTGCTGCTCGGCTGAAGTTACGGTGCGTGTTCTCGCCATCTGCGAGAGAACAGAACAGAAGAGTTCAATTAGCATTGAAATAACAAAATCGCACGACAGATAAGAATAGAAATGAAACTATTCCTAACTCCATAGCCTCTAGAAGATAAGTACAAACGTCTTTGTACCGATCCTCCAGACTCTACTAAGTTTTCTCATGAATTATAAGAACTAGGCAACCTAGTGCTCTGATACCAACTTGTCACGACCCGAAATTCCTACCTTCGGGACCGTTATGGCACCTAACATTTCACTTGCTAGGCAAGCCAAAGTTAGAGAGTTCACAAATCAACTTCAACAAAATTTTAATAATAGAATTTAATTAAGTCAATTAAAAGCTAAACATAGTTTGTGGAATATTATAAAACCTAAAGTAACTGAAACATTTAGGATCTGGAGTCACAACTCACAAGCTACTAAGATTTACTAAATACAAAAACTGAAAGATATTACAATGTTCTGGAAGAAAGAAACAGTAAAGTAACAAGTCTAGGAAGAGACTCTAGGATCTGGGGATGCCAGCAGATCTACTTTGGTCTCTCGTCGATCAAGTCCAGCTGCTAAACTCGGGGTCAACTCAGGCCAGTACCAAAATCTGCACAGAAAGTGCAGTGTCAGTACAACACAGCCTAAGTACTAGTAAGTGTCAAGCCTAACCTAGGCAAAGTAGTGATGAGGCTAGGACAAGACACATACATAAATCTGTGCAATTAAATAATACACGAGCACAATAACAACTAATAGAAGCTAAACAGATAATAATGGGAGGGAGGGGGGAACATGCTAAGGGGTTTACAAGATAAAGAATCACAGAAGTAAAGAAATTTAAGCAGCTAGTACACCTTGAACCAGTAATAACAAGTAAACACAACAATGGAAAATGCACGACATCACCCTTCGTACTTTTACACTCAACCTCACCAGATAATCAATAGAAACGGCACAACATCACCCTTCGTATTTTTACTCTTAACCTCACCATATTAATCAAATAAGAATGACACTGCATTACCCTTCGTGCTTTTACTCTCAACTTCACCAAATAAATCAAATAAGAATGGCACGACATCACCTTTCATGCTTTTACTCTCAAACTCACCAAATAAATCAAATAAGAGCAGTACGACATCACCCTTCGTGCATTAACACTCTCCCTCACCAAAACAAGGAACAATAATAATAGGGAGATAGAAGTGACAACAATAAATCTTACTGTAACATTTTTTTCCACAATATCAACCTCAACTTTGAGTCAATACCTAATCAATACCAAAATTCGTACATATGATAAGAACGATCAACATAACAATAAACTAGTCTATACATGGATAATATAATCACGGAAAGCTCAATTTTATGAATAAGACTCACTAACATGTTATTGAAAGAAAATGGTTTGGAATCACTCACCAACACTTTGGAGAAGAAATTATCTTGAGAGAATCGTCCCTAGGTCGTTTGGCTTTTGAAAATTTGAAAGAATGGCCTATGTCCCGTAATAGTATTTTTAATAGCTGGGTGACAGTATTCATCGCGTTCGCGAGGACATTGTCGCATTCGCGAAGGGCAGCCTCCTAATGACTTATGCGGTCGCGGGAGGCACTATGCGTTCGCGGAGGTTTAGCCCGCCTCACCTTCGCGTTCGCGAGACAAGGATCGTGTTTGCGTAGAGTTTCCTGGGTCCCCTGCCCAGCCTAGATAGAGCTACGCATTCGCGTTCGAAGGGTCACGTTCGCAACAACCGGACGTCCGAATCACGTCAAATGGGATTTTCACAGACAAATCGGACGTCCGAATCACGTCAAACCAACTCCGTTTCTCATCAAATTTTCACAGATAAGTCTTAAATATCATAATGAATCTGTACCGGGCTCCAAAACTAAAATACGGACCCAATACCAATGAGATCAAATATTAAACAAATTCTTAAAACCATTTAATTTTCAGATCTTCAATTTTCATCAAAAATTCATATCTCGAGCTAGGGACCTCAGAATTTGATTCCGGGCATACGCCCAGGTCCCATATTTCGATACAGATCCACGGGACTTTAAAAACACGAGTCCAGGTCCGTTTACTAAAAACGTTGACCGAAGTCAACTAAATCAACTTTTAAAGGCAAAAATTTTTATTTTCATCAACTTTCAACATAAAAGCTTTTCGAAAACTTATCCGGACCGTGCACACAAATCGCAGAGGAATAAAATGAGGGTTTAAAGACTTCGGAACGCATAATCGAGTTCTAAAACTTAAGATGACCTTTAGGGTAATCACACAAATGCGATATAACCTTTTGGTTAACATAAATACAACCAAAGACCGATAAAAAGGGAGAATAAGAACATTTACTGTGTATTCTTCTAATTTTTTTTTGGGTAACATTCACTGTGTATACCTAATCGTTTACAAACTAGGAATAAATGTAGCTAGAGATAAGTGCATAGAGAAAAGTCTTTGGCACTTGAGGCAAAAAAATAGAAAGACTTGTAAACTTAATTTGGAGGCTGATAAGGAGAAACAAGTTAGGTATGCCTAACTCACATAGCTAATATTTGATAATAGCCACAAAAATTAAAATTCTATGGCTATTTGTAAAACTATAAAATTTCTTTGCCACAAAAATTAAGTTGATAAAACTAATTCCTCGTATTAGCTACAATTGCAGTAATCGTGGCAATAACTATCTAAATAACTATAAATTTATTGCTAAAATAAAATTTGATAGCTAATCATAATTTTTTGCCATGAATCAATAGTTACTGTAGCAATAGTTACTTCTTAACCACAATAAATTATTTAAAAAAAAATATTGTAACTAAATAAATATTTTTGCTTTAAGTTCTAAATTGTTGTGGCAATAGTTAAATGATATAGTCACATATTTATTGGTATAATTGAATTATATAGCTAATTCTTAATTTTTTGCCACGAGTTGAAAATTACTATAGCTATAGTAACTTTTTAATCACAATAAAATATTTGAAAGAAAATATTGTAGCTAAATGAATATTTTTGCTTCAAGTTATTAAAAGTTGTGGCAACATAGGTTAAATTAGTCACATGTTTCTTCCTTTAATAGAATTTCGTAGCTAATTAGTAATTTTTGCCACGAGTTGAAACTTAATATAACAACAATAACCTTTTAGCCACAATAAACCTTTTAAATCAAATATTACTAAATAAATAACTTTGCTTCAAGTTCTAAAAAGTCATGGCAATAGTCATCACGATAAAATTATATAACCATGAATTTATTGCAACGATAAATTTCGTAACTAATCATTAGTTTTTGTCACAAGGTAAATTTTTCGCCACAGTCGCAATCTTCTAGCCACATTAAAAATTTGAAACAAAATTTTTTAGTCAAATAAATATTTATCTTCTTATTTTAATAAAATAAAAATAGTTAGATAATAGTTACTACTATTTGTCATGAAAAAATCAATAGATACAAATTTAAAGTGACGATAAATTTACGAGTTTATTATACTTTAGTCGTACAACTATGATTGTCATTGCAATAATAGTATTTTAACCACAATAAGTTATATGTACAAAATTTCATAAGTGAATAACTTTTTTTCAATGACAAAAATAAGAGTTGCTCAAACAATATCAAGTTATAAAAATTTAATTTTAACTATAAAAGTTTTATTTTCCCAAAATAACATAAACTATAGTAATTATTATATAGTTTGAAGTTTTAATAAAATTTAAATATGCAAAAGTTAATTTTAATAAACCATTTGTATGCCTACTTGTAGCCTCTAAACTTATTAATTTACTTTATTTATCAAACTAATATTTTATTTTATTGCACCTTGTTAGTTTTGGACGTTAATTATATATATTTGGTGTAAAATTTAAAATATATTAACATTTGTGGAGAATTTATGTATGTCTGATACTTAACTATTTTTTTTATATAAGTAGTTAGAGTAATTTCTTATATTTCAGTATTTATTTTTAAACAAGTCCTCATAAATTGAAGACTTTAAGAGTTTTTAGTAAGTACTTAGAATAATTTCATATATCGAATGATTCATTTTTAAATAAGTGCTCATACATTGAAGAACTTTGTGATGGTTTTGGTGTATTTAATTTTGATAAATAACCAAAGCTACAAATACATATAAACATATATATTACACTACAAACAATTTTACGGTGTTATAATTCATATTAATAGTTATATAATTCTGTTAAAACTATTTCAAAGAATTACGAAATTAATTGATACTTAAGTCCAAGGAAAACTAATTATATTATAATTCTTATTCAATATAGTGGTATTATAGCTAAATAATGTGTCGATGACTAATTTTATAGAATTTTAAAAATTATAATCTTGCACCAATTACATTTTACATTGAGAATTAAATATGATAAAAATACATCTTTTGCCGCGTAATATCCCTTTGTGGCTAAAGTATAGAAGATAGCTACAAAATTGATTTATCGTGGCAAAAGAATAAAATCATTAGCTATAAATATATATTCTTCATGGCAAAATATTTTATTAATATAGCTACATCACAAAAGTCTTGTAGCAATAAGTACTAATCCTTAGCCACGAAATATTAAAGTTTGTAGCTAACTTTTAGTTACGCTACTTCTAGCTACGGATGCTACGGAAAAAATTACTGTAGCTAAAGTGTTTAGCTACAACGTAGTTCATAGTTATATATGTATAATCTTGTAGTGAATATCCATGTTTTCACTTTCTGAGTGTACTAATTTCATATCATTAGCCTTATTTTTCGGGCAGCCGCATTTGAATGTATATTTCTTTCTTCTATTAAAGCAAATTTCAAAAGGCACGATGAAGCTTGAACCTTGAATAAATACTGATGGACCACTTCACCTTTGGAATTATGTATGCTTATTTACGTATTTTTGCCTTTTATTCGTTTGAAAAGAAAATTATCCGCGCGATTTTTTTGTATATGCAGAAAAGTCAATAGTTGCAAAAATAATTCTTTGTAACTGTTGACAGTGTTGTTTGTAATGCTTCATTACATACTAAGAGCTTCACCGTGATGACTTGTTTTAAAACAAAATTTTCGTGTTCTGATGCCTTGAAAACCTTATTTAGAGTGACCTTAATTTGCGTGCGCAGTCCGAGCACGTAGCCGGAAAGCTTAAATATGATAATCTGTGAAAAATGATGAGTTTTGATTATAGAATGAGCTAATTTGACTTCGGTCAACGTTTTGGGAAAACGGACCCGGACCCGCGATTTGACGTCCGGAGGGTCCGTAGGAACATATGGTACTTGGGCGTATGCCCGGAATCGAATTCCAAGGTCCCGAGCCCGAAAAATGAATTTTCAAAGAAAATTATTTTCTGAAATTGTTTAAAGAAATTTGAAATGAAGTTTGATTAGAAAGAGATCGTATCCGGCCCATATTTTGGTTATGGGGCCCGGTACAGGTCTTATATATGGTTTAAGTCATTTCTGTTGAGATTGGTTGAAAACGGACGTCGTTTAACATGATTCAGACCTAAATTACTAAATTTGATACTTGATGAAGTTTGAGAATAAAAAAGTTCTTGATTTTGAGGTTTGATTCATTGTTATTGAGGTTATTTTGGCGATTTGATCGCACAGATAAGTTCGTATGATGTTGCTGAGTTAGTACGTGTGTTTGGTTTGGAGCCCCGAGGGCTCGAGTGTGTTTCGGCAAGTTTTGAACTTAGGAAAAAGTTGCAGATTCAGAGAAGTTGCAGGCCTTTGAAGCCAGGTCTCGCGGTGGAAACTTCGAGGCCGCGGTGGGGACTCCGTGACCGCGGTGGGTTTTGTGCCATCCGCTGTGAGCAAGGCCAAGCCTTCGAAACCGCGCTTGATTTCTTGCGGCTTGCGGTGGAGGCCTGTGCGGCCGCGGTCCATTTCTTGCGGTCCGCACAGGGCACTGGACCGCAGTACCTCAGGAAGGCCTGTGCGGCTGCAATCCATTTTGTGCGGTCCGCACATGGGGACTGAGAGGGTTATAATAGACGGGATTTCCAGTTATTTTCATTTTTCAAAATATCAAACCCCTAAGAGGCAATTTTTCAAACAACCTTTCTTCTTTAAATCAAATATATGTCATTTTTAACTAGTTTTCTTCAATCATTAACATCTTTTAACATGATTTCAACTTCAAATTAATTATTTTCATGGGGGAAATTGGGTGATTGGGTAGAACCTAGGTTTCTTAAAAATTGGGGATTTGGACCTCGATTTGAGGTCCGATTTCAAAATAAATTATATATTTGAGTGCGTGGGGAAATAGGTAATCAGGTTTAGGTTCGAACTTCGGGCTTCGACCACGTGGGCCCAGGGGGCGATTTTGATTTTTGGGTAAAACTTTGGAAAACTCATTTTTCATGCATTCAAATAGATTCATTTAGCGTTTATTAATGTAATTAAGTAATTTGTGGCTAGATACGAGCGAATTGGCGGAGGAATCAAGGGGTAAAGCTATAATTGAAGCTTGAGTTGTGTTGAGGCATTGAGGTAAGTGTTTAGTCTAACCTTATCTTGATGGATTTGGAGTTGTGTCCTATTTGCTATTTGCTTCTTGTTGAGTACAACGTATAGGCGTGGTGACAAGTTTCTATGCATTGGTGTCAAGCACGACCGTGTGTCTTATATTGTGAATTTCAGGTTCTCGTTGTATTATTCATGCCTTGGCAAAGATTTCTATTTATTGTGTAAAGTTTTGCAAAGAATTTTGACCTATGAACATTAAGAAGCGTTGGCTCCAGTTGTATAACGAATTGTGAAAGTATAAGTGATAATTGAAACTTTAGGGCATTGGCTCGAGTTGTGAAGTGAATTGTAAAGTAAAGTGAGAAAGAGAAGAGATCATTGTGTTTCCCCCTTGCGTGGCTATTGTTGAGTTGAGGTTCCCTTGCATTGTGTTCTTAAGTGATATTATGGATGCTTAGGTTGATGATTCTTCGTGTTAGGTGTTGTAACAAGTTTAGTTATAGCTGAGGTAGTTAGATGTTGAAACTAGTTGAGTTATAGTTGAGATAGT
Source organism: Nicotiana tabacum (assembly GCF_000715075.1). Lineage (NCBI taxonomy): Eukaryota > Viridiplantae > Streptophyta > Magnoliopsida > Solanales > Solanaceae > Nicotiana > Nicotiana tabacum. The sequence continues at coordinate 224,381,690 of NC_134101.1, forward strand.
TAGATGTTGGAACAAGTTTGATTATGGTTGTTTCTCCTTTGCTGGGACGTATGTACTTGTACTATTAAGTTTCTTTGTTGGGATAGTGTAGTCTATTGTTGATCCCTTGCCGAGATGGTTAATTTTGATTACTGTTGATTGTATATTTGGAACAGGTTGCACGTCGCAGCAGATATTATATTGGATCGGGTTGCATGCCGTAACAGATATTATATTGAATCGAGTTGCACGCCGCAATAGATATTATATTGGATCGGCTTGCACGCCACAACAGATATTATATAAGATCGGGTTGCACGCCGCAACAGATATTATATTGGATCGGGTTCCACGCCGCAACAGTTATATATGTGGAACGGGTTGCACGCTGCAACAATTTTAAAGGATAAGGAATCGGGTTGCGCGCCACAACAGTATTGTCGTTGTATTGATTGGAGACATCGAGTGTTCTTTCATACTTTATTAAGTTTCTAATAGAATTGATATGTTTCCCCGAAGCATGTTTCCCCCTTCCCTTTAAAACTGTTGTTACCTGTTTATATTTCTTTTGTATATTATATAACTGCACAGGTTTATCTGGAGTCTAGTCCTAGCCTCATCACTACCTCGCTGAGGTTAGGCCAGGCACTTACTAGCATATGAGGTCGGTTGTGCTGATACTACACTCTGCACTCTGTGCAGATACTAGAGTAGCCTTTAGTCAGCAACAGTAGCTCGGGAGCCAGCCTTCAGTCCACCAAGACATTGAGGTAGCCTTACAGGCGTCCGCAGGCCTGACGTCCGTAGTCCGTGGATGTTGTGACACCGGGTTCTGGTTAGAGGCACGTGATGGTCTGTGAGACATTTTCGTTTCCTATTGATTTAAGACTTCCGCTAAATTTCATATTCCGCTATTATTTAACTGTTTATTCCTTTGTTAATATAATTGGTAAGAAGTTTTAAAATAAAGGAGTTAATGATTTCTAAGTTCATTGCTTGCCTAGCTTCTACGAGTAAGCGTCATCACGACTCCCGAGGATAAGGAAATCCGGGTCGTGACAAGTTGGTATCAAAGCTTTAGGTTACATAGGTCTCACAATTCACGGACAAGCTCAGTAGAGCCTGATGGATCGGTGCGGAGACGTCTGTATTTATTCCCAGAGGCTACGGAGTTAGGAAAACTTCACATTTGTTCTTTCTCGTCGTGCGGTTTTGTTTATCAATGCTAATTGAACTTCTACTCTGTTCCCTCGTAGATGGCGAGAACATGCGCTTCATCATCTACCGCTCAGCAGACCGAGCCCCCAGCAGTAGCTCCTACGAGGGGCAGAGAGGGAGGCCGAGGCCATACCAGAGGCCGAGGTAGGGGTAGAGCTCAGCCCCGAGCAACAGCTTCAGTAGCGGAGCCTCAGGTTGACTTTGATGACGAGGTTCTAGCTCCAGCAGCTCCGGTGGGCCCAGCTCAGGTCCCAGAGGGGTTTATTGTCACCCCAATCCTTTAGGACTCTCTTGTCCGATTACTGGGCCTCATGGAGAGTGTCACCCGAGCGGGATTGCTTCCTCTACACCAGCCGTCTCTCAAGCTAGAGGAGGAGCCCAGACTCCTACTACTCGCACTCCGGAGCAGGTAGCTCCCTAGATTCATACTCCAACGGTTTAGCCAGTTGGAGCAGTTCAGCCGGGTGTGGTAGCTCAGACCGGCGATGGAGCGGCTATGTCCGCCGATACTTTGTGGAGGCTGGATAGGTTCACCAAGCTCTTCACTTCTACTTTCAGCGGTGCATCTACTGAGAATCCCCAGGATTATTTCGACAGCTGCTATGAGGTACTCAGGAACATGGGCATTGTTGAGACCAATGGGGTCGATTTTACTATATTTCGCTTGTCTGAATCCGCCAAAACATGGTGGAGGGATTATTTTTTAGCGAGACCAGCCAGATCTCCAGCCTTGACTTGGGAGCAGTGCACAGTGTTGTTTCTGGAGAAATTTCTCCCCATTAGTCAGAGAGAGGCCTATCGGAGGTAGTTTGAGTGCCTCCAGCAGGGTTCCATGACTATTACCCAGTATGAGACCAGGTTTCATCGACGTAGCTCACCATGCTCTTGTCATACTTCCTACCGAGAGAGAGAGGGCGATGAGGTTTATTGATGGTCTTATTCAGCCGATTCATCTTTGGATGGTTAGGGAGACTGGGAGTGAGATATCTTTTTAGGAGGCGGCCAATGTGGCTAGGAGAGTGGAGGTGGTTCTGTCGCGTGGAGGTGGTCATGGGTTAGACAAGAGGCCTCATCATTCAGGTAGATTCAGTGGTGCCTCGTTTGGAGGCAGGGATTCATATGGTAGATGCCATCCTCCTAGGCCCTTTCAGTCAGCTCTTCAGGTCTCTCATGGCGCTTCAGGTAGTCGTGGTCCACATATGTGGTATTCCGATCAGTAGTCATATAGTGCACCACCAGCTCCTATCAGTGCACCACCGCTCCAAAGTTTTCGGGGTGGTCATTTGGGTCGCCAAGGTCAGTCTCAGTTCCCTCAGCCACATCATTTAGGTGGATGTTTTGAGTGTGGTAAGTATGGTCATATCAAGAGAACTTGTCCGTGGTTGGTGGGTACTCAATCGTAGCAGCAAGGTTTCCATGTCATGGTCTAGGCACCGGGTGTTCCACAGACCGCCTAACAAGCTAGGGGTGGGGGCAGAGGTGCTAGAGGTGGAGGTAGAGTATTTAGAGGTTGAGCTCAGGCCGCTAGAGGTAGAGGCCAGCCAGTTGCAGGCCGTCCCAGAGATGGAGCCTAGGGTGGTAGGGCCCACCCCAATGTTATGCTCTTCCAGCCAGGCCCGAGGCTGAGGCTTCATATGCGGTTATCACAGGTACTATTCTGGTTTATGATAGAGATGCTTCAGTGTTATTTGATCTAGTGTCCACCTACTCGTATGTGTCATCTTATTTTGCACCGTACCTGGTTATGCCCAGTGATTCATTGAGTGTTCTCGTTTATGTATCTATACTGGTGGGTGATTCTATTATAGTAGATCGAGTCCATCATTCTTGTATTGTGGTGATTGGGGGTCTTGAGACTCGTGTGGATTTATTGCTTCTAGACATGGTCGATTTCGATGTTATATTGGGGATGGACTGGTTATCACCTTACCACGCTATCTTGGACTGTCATGCCAAGACTGTGACCTTAGCCTTACCGGATTTGCCCCGTTTAGAATGGAGAGGGACTCCTAGTCATTCTATCCATAGTGTTATCTCTTATGTGAAGGCTCGGCGTATGGTCGAGAAGGGGTGTTTGGCCTATTTGGCATATGTTTGTGATTCTAGTGCTGAGGTTCCTTCTATTGATTCTGTGCTCGTTGTTCATGAGTTTCCTGAGGTTTTTTCCTTTCAGACCTACTAGGTATGCCACCCGACAAGGATGTTGACTTTTGCATTGATTTGGCTTCGGGCACTCAGCCCATTTCTATTCCACCGTATCGTATGGCCCTGCCTAAGCTAAAAGGGTTGAAGGAGCAGTTGCAAGACTTGCTTGAGAAGGGTTTTATTAGGCCGAGTGTTTCGCCTTGGGGTGCGCCAATGTTGTTTGTTAAGAAGACGGACGTATCAATGAGAATGTATATTAATTACCGGCAGTTGAACAAGGTTACAATCAAGAATAAGTACCAATTGCCGAGGATTGATGATTTGTTTGATCAGCTTCAGGGTGCCAAGGTGTTTTCAAAGTTTGATTTGAGATCTGGCTACCATGAGTTGAGGATTAGGGCATCTGATGTCCCTAAGACTGCATTTCGCACTCGGTACGGGCATTATGAGTTCTTGGTTATGTCGTTCGGGTTGACAAATGCCCCAGCAACTTTTATGGATTTTGGTGAACTGTGTGTTTAGACCTTATTTGGATTCATTCGTGATAGTCTTCATTGATGATATTTTGATATATTCCCGCAGCCGGGAGGAGCACGAGCAACATCTCAGAGTGGTTCTTCAGACTTTGAGGGATAGTCAACTGTATGCTAAACTTTCGAAGTGTGAGTTCTGGTTGAGTTCAGTTGCATTCCTGGGTCATGTTGTGTCAGCAGAGGGTATTCAGGTTGATCTGAAGAAGATTGAGGCAGTCAAGAGCTGGCCCAAACCAGCATTAGCTACAGATATTTAGAATTTCTTGGGATTGGCAGGCTGCTATCGCCGGTTCGTGGAGGGGTTTTCATCTATCGCAGCCCCGATGACCAGGTTGACCCAGAAAGGTGCCCAATTCAAATGGTCGGACGAGTGTGAGGCGAGCTTTCAGAAGCTCAAGGTAGCTCTGACTACGGCACCAGTGTTGGTTTTGCCCACAGGTTTAGGGCCTTATATAGTTTATTGTGATGCTTCTCGTATTGGGCTTGGTGAAGTGTTGATGCAGGATGTCAAGGTCATTGCCTATGCTTCACGACAGTTAAAGATTCATGAGAAGAACTATCCAATTCATGATTTAGAGTTGGCAGCCATAGTTCACACATTGAAGATTTAGAGGCATTATCTGTATGGCATGACATGTGAGGTGTTCATGGATTACAAGAGTCTTCAGTATTTGTTCAAGCAAAAGGAGTTGAATTTGAGGTAGAGGAGGTGGTGGGAGTTGTTGAAGCATTATGATATCACTATCTTATATCACCTGGGAAAGGCCAATGTGGTGGCCGATGCCTTGAGTAGGAAGTCAACCAGTATGGGCAACCTTGCTTATATTTCGGTCGGTGAGGCGCCGCTTGCTTTGGATGTTCGGGACCTGGCCAATCGGTTCGTGAGGTTGGATATTTTTGAGCCTAGTCGGGTATTAGCTTGCATGGTTGCTCTTCATCTTTATTGGAGCGTATCCATGATCGGCAGTATGATGAACCCCGTTTGTGTGTCCTTAGAGACACGGTGCAGCGCGGAGGTGCCAAGCAGGTTACCTTAGATGATGATGGAGTTTTGAGATTGCAGGGTCGAGTTTGTGTGCCTAATGTGGATGGACTCCGAGAGTCGATCTTATAGGAGGCCCATAGTTCCCGGTACTCTATTTATCCGGGCACCGCGAAGATGTATCAGGATTTTCGGCAGCATTATTGGTGGCGTAGAATGAAGAAGGATAACGTTGCATATGTAGCTCGTTTTTGAATTGTCAGCAGGTTAAGTACGAGCATTAGAGGCCTGGTGGGTTATTTTAGAAGATTGTGCTTCCGGAGTGGAAGTGGGAGCGGATCACTCTGGATTTTGTTATTGGACTCCCGCAGACTCGGAGAAAGTTCAACGCAGTATGGGTCATTGTTGATAGGCTGACCAAGTCAGCGCATTTCATTCCTATGGCAGTCTCCTATTCATCATAGAGGTTAGCTAAGATCTATATCCGGGATATTGTTTGTCTTCATGGTGTGCCTGTATCTATCATTTCGGACCGAGGTACGCAATTTACCTCGCATTTCTGGAGAGCAGTTCAGTGAGAGTTGGGCACCCAAGTTTAGTTGAGTACAACATTTCATCCTCAGATGGATGGGCAGTCCGTGCGGACTATTCAGATTTTGAAGGATATGCTACGAGCTTGTGTCATCGACTTTGGAGGCTCGTGGGATCAATGTTTGCCTTTAGTAGAGTTTGCCTACAACAACAGGTACCAGTCGAGTATCCAGATGGCTCCTTACGAGGCTTTATGTGGTAGGAGGTGTCGATCTCCGGTTGGATGGTTTGAGCCAGGAGAGGCTCGATTATTGGGTACGGATCTTGTTTAGGAGGTTTCGGACAAGGTCAGGATTATTCAGGATAGGCTTTGTACAACACAGTCCAGGCAAAAGAGTTATGCAGACCGCAAGGTTCGAGATTTAGCATTCATGGTAGGTGAGTGAGTATTGCTTCGAGTGTCGCCTATGAAGGGCGTGATGAGATTTGGGAAGAATGGCAAACTTAGCCCTAGGTTCATTGGTCCGTTTGAGATTCTTGATTGAGTGGGAAAGGTGGCTTATAGACTTTTATGCACTACTGCCGAGTTTATCAACCGTATATCCATTGTTTCATGTGTCCATGCTTTGGAAATATTACGGCGATCCATCCCATGTGTTAGACTTCAGCACTATCCAGTTGGACAAGGACTTGTCTTATGAGGAGGAGATGGTAGCTATTCTAGACCGACAGGTTTGTCAGTTGAGGTCGAAGAGTTTTCCTTCTATTCGTGTTCAGTGGAGAGGTTAGCCTCCTAAGGCATCAACCTGGAGTCCGAGTCCGATATGCGGAGCCGTTATCCCCATTTTTTCCCCGACTCAGGTACTTCCTTCTTCTGTCCGTTTGAGGATGAACGGTTGTTTTAGAGGTGGAGAATGTGATGACCCAAAAGGTCATCACTTGTTTTAAGATGAAACCTCCGTTTTCTGAGGCCTTGAAAACCTCATTTAAAGTCACCTCAATTTACGTGCGCAGTCCGGCGCATAGCCGGAAAGCTTAAATATGATAATCTGTGAAAAACGATCAGTTTTGATTATAGAATGAGATAATTTGACTTTGATCAACTTTTTAGGAAAATGGACCCGGACCCGTGATTTGACGGTTCGGGGGGGGGAGGGTCCGTAGGAAAATATGGGACTTGGGCGTATGCCCGGAATCAAATTCTGAGGTCCCGATCCCGACAAATGAATTTTCAAAGAAAATTATTTTCTGAAATTGTTTAAAGAAATTTGAGATGAAGTTTGATTAGAAAGAGATGGTATGGGTCCTGTATTTTGGTTCCGGCACCCGGTACAGGTCTTATATATGGTTTAAGTTATTTCTGTGTAGTTTGGTTGAAAACGGACGTCATTTGATGTGATTCAGACCAAAATTGCTAAATTTGATACTTGATGAAGTTTGAGAATAAAAAAGTTCTTTATTTTGAGGTTGATTCATTGTTATTGAGGTTATTTTGGCGATTTGATCGCACGGATAAGTTCGTTTGATGTTGTTAAGTTAGTACGTGTGTTTGGTTAGGAGCCCTGAGGGCTCGAGTGTGTTTAGGATATGTTTCGGCAAATTTTGAACTTAGGAAAAAGTTGCAGATTAAGAGAAGTTGCAGGTCTCTGAAGCCAGGTCTCGCAGTCCGCAGTAGAAACTTCGCGGCCGCAGTGGGGACTCTGCGATTGCGGTGGGATTTTTGCGGTCCGCGGTGAGCAAGGCCAAGCCTTCGCGGCCGCGCTTGATTTCTTACGGTTCGGCCATGGTCCATTTCATGCGGTCCGCATAGGGGGCCTGAGAGGGGTATAAATAGACAGGATTTCCAGTTATTTTTATTTTTCAAAACCCCAAAAACCTAAGAGGCATTTTTTCAAACAACCTTTCTTCTCCAAATCAAATGTAATTCGTTTTTAATTAGTTTTCTTCAATCATTAACATCTTTTAACATGATTTCAACTTCAAATCAATGATTTTCATGGAGAAATTGGATGTTTTGGGTAGAACCTAAGTTATTCAAAAATTAGGGATTTGGACCTCGATTTGAGGTCCAATTTCAAAACAAATTATATATTTGAGTTTGTGGGTGAATGGGTAATCGGGTTTAGGTTCGAACCTCGGGTTTTGACCATGTGGGCCCGGGGGCAATTTTGATATTTTGGGTAAAACTTTGGAAAACTCATTTTTCATACATTCAAATTGATTCATTTAGCGTTTATTGATGTAATTAAGTAACTTGTGGCTAGATACGAGCGAATTGGCGGAGGAATCAAGGGGTAAAGCTATAATTGAAGCTTGAGTTATGTTACAGGCATAGAGGTAAGTGTTTGGTCTAACCTTAGCTTGAGAGATTAGGAGTTGTGTCCTATTTGCTATTTGCTTCTTGTTGACTACGACGTATAGTCATGGTGACGAGTATCTATGCGTTGGTGTCAAGCATGACCATGAGTCTTATATTGTGATTTTCATTATCTCGTTGTATTATTTATGCTTTGGTAAAAATTTCTATTTGTTGTGTAAAGTTGTGGAAAGAATTGTGACCTATGAACATTGAGGAGTATAAGTGATAATCGAAACTCTAGGGCATTGGCTCGAGTTGCGAAGTGAATTGTGAAGTAAAGTGAGAAAGAGAAGAGATCATTATGTTGCCCCCTTGCCGGACTATTGTTGAGTTGAGGTTCCCTTGCTTTGTGTTCTTAAATGATATTACGGATGCTTAGGTTGATGATTCTTCGTGTTAGGTGTTGTAACAAGTTTAGTTATAGTTGAGGTAGTTAGATGTTGAAACTAGTTGAGTTATAGTTGAGATAGTTAGATGTTGGAACTAGTTTGGTTATGGTTGTTTCTCCCTTGTCGGGACGTATGTACTAAAACTATTGAGTTTCCTTGCCAGGATAGTGTAGTCTATTGTTGATCATTTGTCGAGACGGTTAGTTATGATTATTGTTGACTGTATATTCGGAATAGGTTACACGCCACAATAGATATTATGTTGGATCGGGTTGCACGCCGCAACAGAGATTATATTGGATGAGGTTGCACGCAACAACATATATTATATTGGATCGGTTTGCACGACGCAACAGATATTATATTGAAATGAGTTGCACGCCATAACAGTTATATATATGGAACGGGTTGCACGCCACAACAATGTTAAATGATAAGGGATCGGGTTGCGCGCCGCAACAGTATTGTAGTTGCATTGATTGTAGACATCGACTGTTCTTTCATACTTTATTAAGTTTCTGATAGAATTGATATGTTTCTCTAAAATATGTTTTCCCCTCCCTTTTAAAACTATTATTACTTGTTTATATTTATGATGTATATTATATAACTGCACAGGTTTATCTGGAGTCGGGTCCTAGCCTCATCACTACCTCGCCGGGGTTAGGCTGGCACTTACCAGCACATGGGGTCGGTTTTGCTGATACTACACTCTACACTCTGTGAATATACCGGAGTAGCCTTTGGTCAGCAGCAGTAGCTTGGGAGCCAGCCTTCAGTCCACCGTGATACCGAGGTAGCCTTGCGGGCGTCCGCAGGCCCGACGTCTCCTCTATCTTATTTTATATTTTGTTATCTCATGTATTCGAGACAAACAGTGTTATATTTCTTTCAAACGGTTGTATTTAGTACTCTTATTAGTCCGTGGATGTTGTGACACCGGGTTCTGGTTAGAGGCACGTGATGGTCTGTGAGACATTTTCGTTTCCTATTTATTTAAGACTTCCGCTAAATTTCATATTCCGCTGTTATTTAACTGTTTATTCCTTTGTTAATATAATTGGTAAGAAGTTTTAAAATAAAGGAGTTAATGATTTCTAAGTTCATGGCTTGCCTAGCTTCTACGAGTAAGCGTCATCACGACTCCCGAGGATAAGGAAATCCGGGTCGTGACATTTACTCACAAAAATTACTAAAAACAAAGTTTACCTTTCTCCCAAAAGTAAAATTCATATTTGGCTCCACATAATGTGTTCAATGAGTCAAGTGAAGTACTTTTCATTGACAAAAAAAAGTTGCTGAAAAATGCATATCTCATATTTTTTTTTTAGAGAAATCCCATTTCTTGCCTAAACGAAATGCCTATAAAAGAGCATATATTTGCAACAACAGTTTGCAGAAACTATCAAGTCAAATAATCCCCCCTTTAATTCCCTCCCAAAATGCAGTTCTTCAACTTCTTTTCCCTTTTCCTTTTTGTGTCATTCCTCTTTTTATTTAAGAAATGGAAGAATTCCAATAGCCAAACCAAAAGATTGCCTCCAGGTCCATGGAAATTACCTATTCTTGGAAGCATGCTTCATATGCTAGGTGGACTTCCACATCATATCCTTAGAGATTTAGCCAAAAAATATGGACCAATTATGCACCTTCAACTAGGCGAAGTTTCTCTAGTTGTTATTAGTTCTCCTGAGATGGCAAAAGAAGTACTAAAAACTCATGACCTCGCTTTTGCAAATAGGCCTTTACTTGTAGCTGCCAAGATTTTTTCTTATAATTGCATGGACATTGCCTTTTCTCCTTATGGCAATTACTGGAGACAAATGCGTAAAATTTGTCTCTTGGAATTGCTCAGTGCCAAAAATGTCAAGTCATTCAACTCAATTAGACAAGATGAAGTTCATCGTATGATTAAATTTTTTCGATCATCTCCTGGTAAGCCAGTTAATGTTACAAAAAGGATTTCACTTTTCACAAACTCTATGACATGTAGATCAGCATTTGGACAAGAATATAAGGAGCAAGACGAATTTGTACAACTAGTCAAAAAAGTGTCAAACTTAATAGAAGGGTTTAATGTGGCTGATATATTCCCTTCACTGAAGTTTCTTCATGTGCTCACTGGAATGAAGGCTAAAGTTATGAATACACACAATGAATTAGATGCCATTCTTGAAAATATCATCAATGAGCACAAGAAGACTTCAAAAGGCGATGGTGAATCAGGAGGTGAAGGTATAATTGGTGTACTGCTAAGACTTATGAAAGAAGGAGGCCTTCAATTTCCAATCACTAACGACAACATCAAAGCTATCATTTCTGTACGTACTATATACTGCATATTTCTATCTTCGTTATTAGTACTCCTTCTATTCTATTTTTTGGGGAACTTGTTTTTATCCTATTCCATAAAGAATGACGTATTTCTATATAAGAAATAATTTAACTTTAAATTTTCTATTTTACCTTTAATGACATATTTTTATAGCCATAGGAATTTCATGGCATATTTAATATCACAAGTTCGAAAATTATTTCTGTGTTTCTTAAACTTTGTATCTAATTATACCGTGCCATATAAAGTGAAATTGATGAAGTATTATGATTTATCTTTAATACTAACGTTCTCAAATTGCATAATTAATTTCTGTACTTAAAGAGTCACTTTAGTTAGCTTTCAATTAGGACAACTAATCTTACTTTCGTCATAAAATTTACACATTTGAAAATTACAACAAATGTTATTTCAATCACCACAACTTGGCATTAGGATAACGAAACAAGTAGCAAAATAACTTGATATTTTTTTTTTTTGGGTTTTTGGCATTGAAAATGTCACGGCCCGGATTTTCCACCATCGGGAGTCGTGATGGCGCATATTAATGTAAGCTAGGCAAGCCAATCCTTAACAGCTTACTTCATTAACAAATCACTTCTTTTAACGATTATCCGTGATAGCATAAAAACAACGGAATTTAATAAATGTACGGAAGACTTAAATTAAAGAAACAGAACAATAATCCGGAAATCAACATATGCTTCTACCCAAGAACTAGTGTCAAATTACTCACGAATTTCTAAGAGTACTAAATATAACCGTTTGAAAGAAAAATATAAACTGTTTGTCTCGAATACATGAGATAACAGACTGAAATAAAGATAGAAGAGACGTTGGGCTTGCGGACGCTTGCAAGGCTACCTCGGTGTCTCACTGGACTGAAAGCTGGCTCCCGCGCTACAGCTGCTATCCAAGACCTGGATCTGTGCAAACGAGCACAAAGTGTAGTATCAGCACAACTGACCCCATGTGCTGGTAAGTGTCTGCCTAACCCTGGTGAGGTAGTGATGAGGCTAGGACTAGACTCCAGATAAACCTGTGCAGTTATATACTATATGGCGGAAAAGTAAACAGGTAATAAGAAATCAAAGCTGGGAAAGGGGAAACATGCTTTGGGGGTAGCAGATAAAACAGAATACCAAAGAATAGTAAGGAAACTACAATTTAGCTTCTAACACGGATAAAGAGAAATAAGGCAACTTTCACTTTCAGTTTCATCTTGTTGCAGGCGTGCAACCCGATCCCATTTCTCATTTTTGTGGTAGGGGTACCACCTGCTCTCAATTCAGTATATCTTGTAGTAGGCGTACCACCCGCTCCCATTTCAGTATATCTTGTGGTAGGCGTACCACCCGCTCCCATTTCATTATATCTTGTGGTAGACGTACGACCCGCTCCCTTTTACATTTCATCACACAATCACAAAAAATCCTGGCAATGGAACATAAATAATGTAATAACTTCCCGGCAAGGGAACACAACAATGTTATAATTTTCCCGGCAAGGGAACAACAATATTTAATTATTCATCCCGGCAAGGGAGAATCAGCTATAACCAACCTCAACTCAACTTGTACTCAGTTCGATTATTGAAAATACTCAATCATAGAAGATCATTAAGTAAAGCACTCAAGTGTCATTTAAGTACACAACAACATTCAATTTAAGACTCATGGTCATGCTTAACACCAACGTATAGATACTCGCCACCATGCCTATACGTCGTACTCAACAAGAAGCAAGTAGCAAGTATGACTCAACTCCTAATCCCTCAAGCTAGGGTTAGACCAAACACTTACCTCGATGCCTTGATCACCACTCAAGTCTCAACTATAGCTTTACCCCTTGATTCCACCACCAATTCGCTCGAATCTAGTCACAAGTTAATTAATTACATTAATAAGTGCTAAATGAATCAACCCCAATGCATGAAAATGAGTTTTCAAATGTTTTACCCAAAAGTCAGAAATCACCCCTAGGCCCACGTGGTCGAAACCCGAGGTTCGGACCAAAACCCGATAACTCATTCCGCCACGAATCCAAATATATAATTTGCTTTGAAATCGAACCTCCAATTGAGGTCCAAATCCCCAATTTTAGAAAACCTAGGTTCTACCCTAAACACTCAATTTTCCCCATGAAATTCTTTGATTTGAAGTTGAAATCATGTTAAAATATGTTAAGGAGTGAAGAAAATGAGTTAGAAATCACTTACCAACGTTTTGGAGATGAAAGATTGTTTGAAAATCGCATCTTATGTTTTGGGGTTTTGAAAAAGTAAAAAATAACTGAGATTCCCGTTAATTTATACCCCTCTCAGATCCCCTGTGCGGATCACATCAAATGGACCATGACTACACAGTCTCCACTGCGGACCGCACAAAGGCGACAGCGGCCGCGCTGGCCCCTCCCTGAAGACCTGCAGTTCAGCACCCTAGGCGGACCGCACAAAGGCGATTGCAGCCGCACAACCTCCACTGAGGACCGCAAAAAGGCGACCACGGCTGCGCTGGCCCCTCCGCGGACCGCACAGCCTCCACCGAGGACCTAAGCCTAAGGCATTCCGGAACCCACTCGAAACTCACCCGAGCCCTCGAAACTCCAACCCAAGTATGCACACAACCTCAAAAATATCCTACGAACATATTCGTGTACTCAAATGACCAAAATAACATCACGAACATCGAATTAAACCTCGAGATCAATAAAATTTCTCAAAACTCTTTTAAACATTAAATTTCTCAATTAAGGTCTGGATCACGTCAAATGACGTCCGTTTTTAACCAAATTTAACAGGAATGACTCAAGTCATATGTGAGACCTGTACCGGGTGCCTGAAATAAAATACGGGCCCGATACCATTACTTTCTAATAAGTTTTCACTTCAAATTTCCTTAAACAATTTTTGAAAATAATTTCACTTAAAAATTTATTTCTCGGGCTAGGGACATCGGATTCCGATTTCGGGCATACGCCCAAGTCCCATATTTTCCTAGGGACCCTCCGGGACCGTCAAATTATGGGTCCGGGTCCGTTTACCCAGAATGTTGACCAAAGTCAAATTTATTCATTTTAAATTCAAGACTTAACATTTTTCACAGAATTTCATATTTAATCTTTCCGGCTACGCGCTTGGACTGCGTACGAAAATCAAAGCAACTTTAAATGAAGTTTTCAAGGCCTCAAAAGCACATAATGGATAAAAAAACAGGTGATGACCCTTTGGGTCGTCATAGAAAATTTATAATTCCTTTTGGTGTAAGAATAAAGGTAGTAGCACAAACGTAGTACAAATATGTTATTTGAATATTTCAGTAGAAATTTGTCAAGAAGTTTGCAAGAGAAGTGAATATTGTAACTTGCTCGAAAATGAAGGACATCTTTGGTGGGGGAACAAAAACTTCATCAACAACAATTAATTGGGCCATGGTCGAAATGATGAAGAATCCAAGTGTATTTTCCAAAGCTCAAGTAGAGGTAAGAGAAATCTTGAGAGGGAAAGAAACTTTTGATGAAATTGATGTCGAGGAGTTCAAATACCTAAAGATGGTCATTAAAGAAACTTTCAGACTCCATCCTCCAGTACCTCTTTTGCTTCCAAGAGAATGTAGAGAAGAAACGGACTTAAACGGCTACACTATTCCATTTAAAACAAAAGTCGTGGTTAATGTTTGGGCAATGGGAAGAGATCCAAAATATTGGGATGACGTAGAAGCTTTAAACCTGAGAGATTTGAACACAACTCTATGGATTATATTGGTAATAATTATGAATATCTTCCCTTTGGTAGTGGAAGGAGAATTTGCCCTGGAATATCATTTGGTTTAGCAAATGTTTATTTTCCACTAGCTCAATTATTGTATCACTTTGACTGAAAACTCCCAACTGTAATCAATCCAAGTGAACTGGACTTGACTGAGGCGGCTGGAGCAGCTTGTGCCAGAAAGAATGACCTACACGTGATCGCAACTGCTTATCAACATTGTGAAGAGTGATCTCATGGCGTCAAACCTTTTCTTAAAAGAAGAATCTTTGCAACTGAATTTCGTTGGCAACCCCACCATTGTACTTTCTTCCGTTGGTGTTTATTATTTATAATATTTGTGTCCTTTTTCATATATAGATATATCATTATAGCTTTCCACGCAAGCTGTCAAATAAGACTTTCTGTTGTTTTTATATTTTGCAATGTAGTGACATGCTATCCGTGTGAACTAAATATACTACTTACATCCCTCCATTATAAAGAAAAGATACTAGAGGGACACCACAGGTAGGGGTGGGCATATTTCGGTCGGAACCGAATAAACCGACCGAACCGAATTTTTTTTAATTTCGGTTTCGGTTATTCATTTTGTTCGATCGATTTCGGTTTAAAATTTTAAAATTTTGGTTTTTCAGTTCGATTTTCGGTTATTCAGTTTTTTAATTCAGTTAACCGAAAAACCGAATTATTAACATATATGTTCTTTAAGTTATACATAGGCTAAGCCCATAGGTAATAAATCAATACTATTAGGTCCAATCTATCAAAGGCTCAACCCAATTAACTAAGTCCATCAACTTTCCAATCTTAAAGACTTTCAGTCTATTAAAACTTCCATAGCATATGTGATAGATACCGGGAGAATTTCACACAGAGTTGTAATTTACACTATGTTTGAATTTTATGATCCATACAGTGTGCAAAGTTTAGTCTATTTTTTTCTATAAACACAATATTTCCAACAATTTCGAAGTTTTGCGAAAAATCAACAAATTCGTCGGTCGTATTATTACATAGAAGGAGTCCAATATGATAATGTTCAAACCGAAAACCGAACCGAAATAATCGAACCGAAATTAGAATAACCGAACTGAACCGAACTTATTTCAGTTTGGTTTCGGTTACTACTTTTACAAAACCGAAAACCGAATAACCGAACAGAATTTTTTCAAACCGAACCGAACCGACCGAATACCCACCCCTAGCCACAGGTCAAACACTCCTATAGGGAGGGTAATGGCATTGCGGGAGCTTTGGCATGTTGTAGATTTTGATAACCCTCCACCCTTTTTATTACCGCGCTTACTTTTGGACTCGCAGGGGATTGTAACTCTACGTTCAGCCCCCTCTTTGTAATCCTTTATTCCCTCTTCAATAAATAAAATGCCTGGTTTTGGTAACCAAAAAAAGATAATATGATGATTAGGTTTTAGTAACCAAAAAAAGATAATATGATGGAATCATCATATTTTGTTTTGTGTATTGTTGATCTTGAGCTATGTGAGGTTTGATGAATAACAACGAAAAGTTCTTGCCAGTTACTGTTGGCCAAGTAAAGGTGAAGTTTAAGGAACTCGGATATGGACCGGGTCTATCTTGTGAAACACAGTTGTGATACATGTGAGATGTACGTGAAGGAGACAAACCTAACTTATCAGAAGTGATATCTCCTCATCATGATCGAAAATATTGCATATTGGATAAGGAGAAAGACTCCTTAAACAAAGAGAACACGGTTTAGGAAAAGGATAGAGTTAGAGTATGAGATCAACTAGAACTCTTCCACCATGGAAGAGTAGCATCGGTATCCTAGTCAATCTCTAATTGCTAACTTCTTAAATATTAATGTTGTTCTCTTTTACAGGTGATGCACATAAGCAGAAGTTAAAAATGAATTGAGAGTAAAATAGCAAGGCAATTTTGCAAGCAATTTATATGTGATTCAAGCGTGCAAACCTGAAGCTACTTGAACCAGATAGAAGAATCAGTTCCAAGTGTCTATCTTTTATTCTCGTTCAATTGTAGTAGGTGATTTTACATTGTACCTTTCAAATTATTTAGAAGCAATTGTATTAGGTACTTAGAGTTTTCAAGTTACAGTTAACTTGTAGTTGTCGCAACAGTTGAGGCTGTGTGCCACAACGGGATTAGAGTTTATCCTAGGTTTACAAAAGCATTTTTTGTAAATGCACTTTTTGGCTCAGTGATTTTAGTGGAGAGTTTGAGAAATTCTACTGAAAGGTGGGTTGTGATTTTTTCATCTTTTGAGCCTGGTGTTTTTCACATAAAATATTTATGTTCTTTATTTTCTGTATTTATTATTCTACAACAGTAGCAGTTAGAACTCATAGAAGAACCAGGTCCTTCTATAATCAAGTTAAGCGAAAATTCGGTACCAGACAAATCACCTCCCCCCCTTGTGTGGTATTGAAGTATAAAACATCAATTGGTATCAAAGCAGATTTTCCTTGAAGACGCTAACACCTTAAGAATAGATCAAGATGAGTGCACTACCTGGAAACTGGGAAGGACAATCTACTGCTAGGCCTCCATTCTTTAATGGCCAGTACTATTCTTGGTGGAAGAATAAGATGAGAGACCACATCATCGTATAAGACTATGAACTTTGGGACATTGTTACTGATGGTCCCCTGGCTACCACAAAGAAGAATGCTGAATGAGTAGACGTGTCAAAGAGAAGAGCTGACTGTACTGCTGAAGATTTGGAGAAATGGGAAAAGAATGTCAAGACCAAGAAATGGCTTGTGTGTGGACTAGGTTCAGATGAGTATAGCAGAATTCAAAGATGTACTACTGCTAAGGAGATCTGGGACACTCTATAAGTGGCCCATGAAGGAACTCCTCAAGTAAAGAGATTAAGAGGAACACTGGTGTATTATCTATATGAGAATTTCACCATGAAGGAAGGTGAAACCATCCAAAAGATGTACACAAGGTTCACAACACTAACAAATGAACTTAAGTCTCTTGGACGAATTATCCTTGAAGAAGACAAGGTTGAGAAAATCTTGTCAAGGGTCTTGCCAGTAACTTGGGAAAGCAAAATCACTGCTCTTCTGGAATCAAAGAACATTGCTACTCTCAAGTTGAATGAGTTGATTGGAAATGTCACTGCCTATGGACTGAGAAGGCAAACCATGAAAATGGATGCACCCAAGAAGGAAAGAAGTTTGGCTCTTAGAATAACTGAAGGTGCAAATTTAGCGGATGATGAAATGGATATGATCACAAGGGATTTCAAGAAGTACCTAATGAGAGGAAAGGGTTCTTCAGGAGGTGCAACCTTCAACAAACCAAGGGCCCCTAAAAACAAACTAGCGAAGGCTGCTACAAATGTGGTAAAACTGACCATATGATCAAGAATTGTCCTTAGTGGGAAATTAAATGGAAGAAAGAAAGGGCTAACTGAATAGGAAGAAGGAACAGGTTCAACCCAATAAGAACAAAGGATCAACAAAGGCTATGGTTGCTGCTTAGGGAGAAAGCTCAAATGAGGATTCAGAAGATGAAGTTGGAGATAAAACAACACTTATGGACATTGGAGAATCAGATGATGAACAAGAGGTAAATGTGATTCATCTCAAAGACAAGATTAAATTTTTGTCTAAAGAAAAGCTATCTGAATTACTTCTAGACTTCATTGATGAGTCTAAGGTCATAAACAATGAGAAGGAACATCTGTCTAGGGAATGTGTGATCCTAAAAGCTAAGTGCAAAAATCAGGAACTCAGGGCTAGTGAAAGTGATAGTAAAAATACTGAGTTTAAGAACTAGGTTCTTGAACTTGACACCACTATCTTAGAACTTAGATCTGAAAATTTAAAACTGAAATTAGGAATAGGTACAAAGAAAGTTGATCACACACACCTCACCTTAGAAGAAAATCTAGGAAAAATGAAGGATGAGTTGTACAAGAGATATGAGTAGATAAGAGTCCTAAAAGAAGATTTAGGCAAGGTGAAGCATGAACTAGATAGAACGTGCAAATGGAATAAGTATTCTAATGCACTATCCTGGATAACAGAGCATCATAGTAGAAATAAGAGAGGACTTGGTTATGGGACCCCGACACCTAAGTGGGATCACAAAAGCAAGTACATCACACTTCCTGAGAACAAAATCTACACACACTGTGGCAAGACTGGTCATTACAAAAGTGAATACAATGCAAAAGAAAAGGCCAGTCAAAAGAACAAAATCTTTGTTCAAGAGAAAAATAGGCTGCCTGGATGGGCTAAAAAGAATTCAATTCAGTCATTTGCCTATAGAAAGGGACCCAAACTAGTTTGGGTTCCTAAGACTAACCCCTGATTTCATTTTACATGTCAAAGTGAAGGGAAGTAGCCAAATATGGTACATGGATAGTGGCTTCTCAAAGTATATGACTAGAAGTATGAACGAGTTCCTTTCACTTGAGGACCTAAAATGAGGTAATGTCTCCTTTGGAAATGGTAAGAAAGGTGAGATCATTGGGGTTGGAAAGGTAGGTAAGACAGAATCAGATTCCATTAAGAATGTCTACTTGATAGATGACTTAAAATATAGCCTAATCAGTGTATCACAACTGTGTGACAGAGGTAACCTGGTAGCATTCACCTCTACCAAATGTTTTGTGATTAATCATACCACTCACAAGATTGTTTTGCAGGGAAAAAGAGTTAACAATATTTACATTGTAGATTTTTCTACTCTTTCAGAAAACGAACTCACTTTTTTAAGTGTATTGGACAATGATCCCCTCTTATGGCACACAATACTTGGTCATGCAAGTCTAAATCAACTCAACAAATTAGTCTCCAAGGACCTGGTGATAGGGTTACCTAACATCAAGTTCAAGGAAGACAAAGATTGTGAGGCCTGTGCAAGGGGGAAGCAAGTAAGATCCTCTTTTAAAAGCAAGAAAGCGATAAGCACGACCAGGTCGATGGAACTGGTTCATATGGATCTCTATGGTCTAACGAGAACATTGAGAAGAGGTGGGAAGAAATATATGATGATGCTTGTTGATGATTACTCTAGGTTACTTGGGTATTGTTTTTAACATCTAAGGATGAAACATTTGACATGTTTATTGTGTTTGTTAGAAAATCTCAAAAACAACTAGGTAATCAACTTGCATCAATTATGTCTGATCATGGAACTGAATTTGAAAATGCTAAGTTTGCTGAATTTTATGATGTGCATGGTGCAGATCATAATTTCTCTGCCCTAGGACTCTTCAACGGAATGGAGTAGTTGAAAGAAAGAATATGACTCTTGAAGATATGGCTAGGACTATGCATCTTTCAAGTAAACTGCCCCATAGCTTCTGGGCAGAGGCTGTAAATACTGTATGTCACATCATTAATTGGTGTATGACTAGACCGCTTGTAGAGAAGACTCCTTATGAGTTACTTAAAGGGAGAAAACCAAATATATCCCATCTTAGGGCATTTGTATACAAGTGCTTTGTGCACAATAATGGAAAGGACTCCCTAGATAAGTTTGATCCCAGAAGTGATGAGGGAGTATTCTTAAGATATTATTCACATAGTACAGCTTATAAAGTGTACAACAAAAGAACTTTGTGTGTAGAAGAAAGTGTACATGTAGTTCTTTTTGAAACAAACATTCTTTCTGAGAGACAGGAACATGAAGATGAAGCTATTGGGCTGGTAAAAGAATTGAGTAAAATCACAGCTCAAGCTGAAGCTACACCAAAAGAAGGAACAGGTGATGGAACAGGTTCTTCCATCTAGGGCAACCTGACAGGGGGAACAGATTAAAGAAAAAATGAATCTAATTTCCATATGGAACCTGTCCATGAGCTTGTTCCTCAGCAACAGAACATAAGAGAAACTTCAAATAGAAATCAGTTGGTGGTGAAACCTTATAAGTATCAAAGTTCTTATCCCATTGAGAACATCCTTACTGACCCAACTTCTGGAGTTAAAACCAGGTCTCAATTGATGAATTTGTGCGCTTTTGATGCATTCTTATCTCTTATTCAACCTAAAAATATTGCTGAAGCTTTGTAGTGTTCATACTGGATGAATGCAATACAAGATGAACTCAATCAGTTTGAAAGAAGTCAAGGGTGGCATATGGTCATAAGACCCAAGGACAGATCAGTAATTGGAACTAAATGGGTCTTCTGAAACAAACTTGATGAACATGGAACGGTTACAAGGAACAACGAAAGATTAGGGGTCCAAGGATATAGCCAAGAGGAGGGCATACACTATGATGAGACCTTTGCTCCAGTTACAAGACTGAAGGCTATAAGACTCCTCATAGCCTTTGCAGCATACATAGAATTTACCCTTCACCAAATGGATATGAAGAGTGCCTTCCTAAATGGCTACTTAAAGGAAGAAGTCTTTGTCAAACAACCTCCAGGGTTTGAAAGTAAGGAGTGTCCAGAACATGTATACAAACTAGACAAGGCCCTATATGGACTCAAGCAGGATCCTAGAGCATGGTATGAACTCCTATCCAAATTCCTACTTGAACATGGATACAAAAGAGGTAAGGTTGACAACACTCTATTCTTGAGAGAAAAAGGTAAGGATCTACTAGTATTACAAATATATATTGATGGCATAATATTTGGGGAAACCACTGAAAAATTGAGTAAGGAATTTGCTAAATTAATGGGGAGTGAATTTGAAATGAATATGATGGGTGAGCTTAACTTCTTCTTAGGCTTACAGATCAAACAAAATCCAAATGGAACCATGATCCATCAGCAGAAATATGCAAACGAAGTGTAAGACGTATAAAATGGATGAATCAAAGGAAATAGACACACCCATTGCAACTGCTATTAAATTATACATAGATGAACAGGTTCATCTGTTGATCAGAAGTTATATAGGGGTATGATTTGTTCACTTTTGTATCTTACTGCTAGTAGATCTGACATTAATTTCAGTTAAGGGCTTTGTGCTCGTTTTCAAGAAAATCCTAAGGAATCCCACTTGACTGCTGTCAAGAGGATACTGAGATATTTGAAAGGCGTTACTGACCTTTGCCGCTGGTACCCTAAAGGTAGTAACTTTAATCTAGTAGGATATGCTAATGTTGACTATGCAAGTTTCCTTGTGGATACAAAAATTACCTCAGGTGTGGCTCATTTTCTTGGTTCATGTCTGGTATTATGGGCCACTAAAAAGTAGAATTCAGTGGCCTTATCCACTGATGAGGCTGAGTATGTTGTTGCTGCCTCTTATTGTGCTCAACTATTGTGGATCAAACAGCAGCTGATGGATTTTGGCACTGAAGTTGGTTGCATCCCTATATTTTGTGATAACACTAGTTCTATTAGTATGACTAAGAACTCAGTTCATCATAAGAAGACTAAGCACATAGATGTTAGACATCACTTCTTAAGGGACAACTATAAGAATGGATTGATTACTATAGAATTTTGTGCTACTGATAAACAGATAGTTGATATCTTTACTAAAGCACTAAGTAGAGAAATCTTTGAAAGGAACAAGTTAAAATTAGGGATGATTAAGATAACCTAATAGGACCATCTCAGAATGCACAATGAAAAAAATGAAAAAATAATTTGGTTATGAAATCTAGAACTTGTGTAAATATCTAGATTAATTTTTACTCAGTTTCATACTGTAAATAGTATACTCATGTGACATGTGTTGATATGACTCACTAATCTCTAACAACATTTTCTCTATTTTGGTAAATTGAGGCATGATCAAGAGGATTCTAAATGAAGAACCTGCTTCATCAATATTGATTCATCTGAATAATGAGGTACGTTTTTTATACTTTACACAATTGGAAATATAAATATTTAAATCATGAGCAGAGTCCTACCTATGTTCAGAAACATCAAAAAATCCTATTCGTTTATTTTTTGAACCAGTTCCGTCTCTATTAGAATTCTCACCACAAAAATTGCCTAAAATCTAGGTAAGCTTAATCGCTCATTCAACCTGAAATTTCAGGTTGATTGTACTTCTAATTGACTGCAAAAATCTATCGTTAGTCATTAATTAAGTTTCTCTCTTTAAAAACCCATCATTACCATCTGCCTAGACCGTCAAAATTTCTTTCACTCTAAATTGTTCTCTCTTCCAAAAGCCAAACTCCAAAATTCTCTCACGAAATCAGTCACAATGTCGAATCCTCAAGATAACCCAGACACTCCTCCACAACCTACCTCTTCTGATTCCTCTACACCTCCTCCACCAAGTACAACCCCCCAGCCTAGGAGGAAATATGTTAAGATGTTCGCTCGTAAAATTGTGGCTATAGGTGCACTATCAAAAAGATTGAACGCACAATTAAAGGCTAGCCAAGCCCAAGAATCTGAACACTTAGATGATTCCTTCAAGTCTACAAGTGAGGGGGAAGGAGCTGGGTCTTCTGATTCTGAGAAGATTCAGAGTTCCCCTTCTGAGGTACGTTATGGTTTTGTTGAAAATGTAAATAATATGTTTTTTCTTGTTGGGTTTATTAGAGATGTGGAAATGCCTGAGTTGAGAAGGAGCGGAGGTAAAAAAATGAAAAAGAGAGAGAGAGAGAGGGTGCAAGTTGTGATGTGAGAGGAACAGGGGTAGAAGTGGTTGATTCGTCACCCACATCTAAGATGATTAAACCAGCAATTTGTGGGACTGAGGATGAAATTGTAGGAGAAAGTGGCAAGAAAATAGGGGAAGTGGATTAGGGGAGGCTGCTGAGGGTTTGGTAAATTTAAGTTTTCATATGGATGAACCTGGTTCATCTATTGAACAAACCCTAGCAGACCTTCTGAAGAAAGTAGGTGCCAGTTATAATCCCAAGAAAAGGAGAACTCCAACACCTAAAGTTCCAAGCACTACAAAGAACACCAAAAGAAGAAAGGCCAATTCCCCAACAACTGCTAAAATTCCCTTTCCAAAGAGGAGAGTCACAAGAAGTATTGTGAAATAGAGTGAGGGTGAATTACAAAAGGTTTTAGCTGAAAGCAAGAAGAAGAGGATAGATAAAGGAAAACATAAGGTTGCAGAGACTTCTGAGACTGTTGATGTTGAGGAGATGGGACACGTCCATCAGGAGGAATATACATATGTGGAGGTTCAGACCCCCAAGCCTAAAAAGACCAAGACTTCTTCCAAGAAGTCTTCATCAGGGTCTAAGGTTACTGAATCTTCATTGGCCAAGAAGACATGGTCTGCAATGAAAAACAAACCATTTAGAATTGCTGAGGATGAGGGATGGAGTGATGAGTAAGAAAGTGAGTCTGATGGTGAACAAGACAAGCTGGCCAAGTTTGGCAAAAGAAAATTTTTAAAGGGGAGATTGCTGAAAGACTTGGTAGAACTAGGAATGGTTCGATTGGTTGGTGCACTAGCTGCTCAACGCTGGAAGGACATGGTCCTTCAGATAGATGGAAGGCTAGCTCGAAATGAAATCATTGAATTCATGGCCAATGTAGAAGTCAATGATGATAGAGTTACCAGCCAAGTGAAAGGGGTTCAAGTGACCTTTGATCCAGAGAAGCGAGGTGAGATTCTTGACATCCCAGCTGAGGGATATGGTGACTACACTAGGCAAAGATAGCCAAGTCTGAATTCCTTTCCTCCTGCCCTTGAAATCACTAGGAGATTCTATGATGTTGAAGAAGAAGTGAATGAGACCAAATTTGTGCACAAGAGTGAAATGAAGCCACAATACAAAGTCCTATTTGAGTTTGTCAACAAGTGCCTACTACCTAAGCAGGAATGAAGGCACATTGCTAACTATATGGACTTAGTTCTGATGGAGTGTCTTGAAAGTGGAAGGCAAATCAACTGGCATGCATTCATCATCAAGCTACTGGACAGGGTTATCAATGGCTCTAAGGTCCATGCCACCCCTTATGGATTTATTGTGACTACTGTTCTGGATCGATGCAAGGTGCCTCTGAAGAAGTGGGAAATAGCCACAAGAAAGGACCATTTTGGCATTAATACTTTGATTTCTTGTGACTATTTAGTCAATGCCATTCCGAATGAACCTGGTTCATCCAATAAGACACCTCTCAATAGTAAAGTTAGGTTTCTAGTTCAGGAAAGTGGGGCCAAGGATGTTGAGATAGCTAGGCTGAAGGCTCACTAAGTAGAGGTTGAATCTGAGAGGTATGCTCCCAGAACTGAGCTCACCAAGGAAAAAGAGAAGAATGATGGTATTCTTCAAAATATGTTGAACCTTCTCCAAGCCCAAAATCAACCCTCTAGCTCTCCCAAGCCTTAGGACTTCTAGCCTTCATCTCCTGAACCTTTCTAGTACCACCAGTGACCCAGATTAGGGATTTCACTTTTTTTTTGCTCATATTTTGAATATTTTAGCTTTCTTTTTGTGGATTGTGTAACAACATATCTTCTATCAATGAAATCTACTAATTTTGCTCTTGTTGATTGTTAATATTTTCTTAATAGTTTGAATGTGTTTGCTTGATTACAGATGATTAATCCATGATTGCACTTGCAGTTGCCCCAGTGGCCATGAGTAATTGTTAAAATTCTGGGACTCACACTTTATTTATGCAACTTTTCGATGATGCCAAAAGGGGGAAGAGATACTGTGCTTTATATATTCTGAATAAGTGATGTTTATAACCTAATGAACTTGGTCCTTGATGATAAGTAAATTTTTCAAACTTTGTATTGATGAATAAACTGAGTTCTGATAGGGCCTAAGTGAGTGAAAAGTATAGAGTTTGTCATCATCAAAAAGGAGAAATTTGTTGGCCCAAGTAAAGGTTAACTTTTGAAGAGTGACAAAGGAACTCAGACATGGACCAAGTCCATCTTGTTAAGCACAGTTATAATTAACTCAAACATGTGATATACACGTGAATGAGACAAACCTATCATATCAGAAGTGATATCTCCTAATCATGATCGAAAAGGTTGTATATTGGATAAGCAGAAAGATTCCTTACACAAAGAGAACACGATTTAGGAAAAGAATAGAGTTAGAGTATGAGATCAACTAGAACTCTTCCACCATGGAAGAGTAGCATCAGTATCCTAGTCAATCTCTAATTGCTAACTCCTTAAATATTAGTGTTGTTCTCTTTTATAGGTAATTCACATAAGAAGAAGTTAAACGTGAATTGAGAGCAAAATAGCTAGGCAATTTTGCAAGCAATTTATATGTGATTCAAGCATGCAAACCTGAAGCTACTTGAACCAGATAGAAGAACCAGTTCCAAGTGACTATCTTTTATTCTAGTTCAATTGTAGTAGGTGATTTTACATTGTACCTTTCAGATTGTATTAGGTATCTAGAGTTTTCCAGTTAGAGTTAACTTGAAGTTATCGCAACAGTTGAGGCTGTGTGCCACAACGGGATTAGAGTTAATCCTAGGTTTACAAAAGAGTTTTTTGTAAATGCGGTTTTTGGCTCAATGATTTTAGTGGAGATTTTGGAAAAATCTTACTGGAAGGTAGATCGTGTTTTTTTCACCTTTTGAGGCAAATGTTTTCCACGTAAAATCTCTGTGTTCTTTATTTTCTGTATTTATTATTCTGCAACAGTAGTAGTCGGAACACATAGAAGAACCAGTTCCTTCTATAATCAAATTAAGCAATAATTGGATACCACACAAATCACCCTCCCTCTTGTGTGGTATTGAAGTATAAAACATCAGTTACTTATCGACATAGACCCAAATGAGTTTAAAATCTGAGTTAATTAATTGGATTTTTACATAAATAGCTTACTGGATTCATTGTTTACTTTTCATAATCAGTATATATAGATTATACACGGTTATACACATATTTTGTATAAATTATTTATATACTATATATCCTCCGGCTATCTTTAATTAAAGTGGTTGGACGAATGGCTTTAGTTTAATTCTTCTTAATTAATTGGGTATGATAATTATAGAATAGGAAGTGTGAAGTACCAGGAAGGTTATGTGTTACATCGTTCCTGTATGAATAAGAGTGTCAATGTATATTTATAGTTGGTCTAGGACTTGTACTTGCACGTATTAACTCGTTTCTCGACATGTTAGTAGTAGAGAGAACACTATTAGTACTGATCAAATTAACCTTGAAGCTGAAGTAAAAATTTAGTGAAAGTCGAGTCAGTTAGAGAACTAGAAAAGAACGAAACGCTTCAAGATAGTTTGAACAACATTAATCTACAAGACAAAGGACCCACTATCATTTGCTGGGAAAATATCTGGAAATAATGGACCTCTTGTAGGTATGGCAACAAGAAAAAATTCAATTACAACACTATGAGGTACCAAGGGATCTGGATTATCAATGCATGCAATTGCTAAGGTTATACCTAGTGTGGAAAGCCAGGTCCAGTGCCCTATTTACCGTAACAAGATAGAAAGACTCAAACATGTACAAATCTAGAATCAAGTCACGTGGCAAACACCTCCTACGGGCATACTCAAAGTCAACACTGAAGGTAGCTTCATCAAAGAAAATATATACAAAGATATGACTGTATATAGTTTTATTCTTGAACTCGACTCCCTAATTAGTGCAAATATGACGACCAATAGAATGACCAACAATACGAAGAACAAACAGATTGCAAGACAACATCATAAATGAGGCAAACATCGGAGTGTATCATTATTTTAGGGAAAGGTACTTAGTGTTGGAAAAACTAATATCCCACTTATTCACGGTATATAACAATGACACAAGAGAATAACAACGATACCAAATATTTTTACGGGATAAATTACAATACCCGAGTGGAGTAATATAATACCACTATAATATTATAATTTGGTAGTGTTAAGAGACTACTACAACTTCAAAAGAAATAACACTCTTTATTTTAAACACCTCAACTACAATATTATTCCCACTCAATATTTATCTCATAAATTATAATCTGTGGATTACTCTCTCTGGCTTCCCTCATTTTTGGTGTACTTGAAATGAAACAGAATGACTCTATTCATAAGCCAAGGAGCCGTCCAACTGAGCCAATCAAATTCATTCGTTGCAATTTGCAGCAATCTGCAAATTGCCATCTTGTTATCGTCCATTTCAACTTGTTGCATTGCAACATGTTGCCAACTTTTGTTTTGCTTTTTCTTTTATTTATTTTTTATTTTAATAGGTCCCATAACGCTATCCATTAATTTTGATTTTTTCTCTTTATTCCAAGACATGATCTCAATCTTTCAAAATCTTCAAACTTGAGAGGTTTTGTGAAGATATCTGCAATTTGATCATGAGACTTCACATACTTGAGCTCGACTTCCTTCTTAGCAATGTATTCTTTGATGAAGTGATACCTTGTGTCTATATGCTTGCTTCGATCATGATACACCGGATTCTTCGCGAGTGCTTGTGCAGATTTGTTGTCAATACAAATCTCTATAGCTTCAATTTGTGGAAAATTGAGTTCCTTCAATAATCTTCTTAGCCAAATAGCATGACAGGTACATGATGTTGCTGTTACGTATTCGGTTTCACAAGTCGAGAGTATAACAATGGATTGTTTCTTTGAACTACAAGAAATAACAAAATCACCCAAGAAAAATACAAAACTAGTTGTACTTTTTCAATTATCAATATCTCTCGCATAATCACTATCACAAAATCTCATAAGATTGAAGTCATTAGAAGAAGAATAAAATAACCCAAATTCAATCGTACCTTTCAGGTAACGAAGAATACTTCTAGTGACTATCAAATGAGTGGAGGTAGGAGCTTCTATGAAAAAGCTTACTATTCCAACTGCAAAGAGTGTATCTGGCCTTGTACAAGTCAAGTACCTCAAACTTCTCACAAGACTTTTGAAAATGTGAAATCAACTTTAAAACTTGGACAATGTTGTCCCACTCTCCATCGGCGTGTTCACGGGGTTGCAATCGAGCATGTTGAACTTCTTCAATATCTCTTTTGTAAAGTTTTTTTGAGAGATAAAAATTTCATCCTCCATTTGCTTCACTTCTAGGCCCAGGTAGTATGACATGAGCCCTACATCTATCATCTCGAACTCATGGGACATATCCTTCTTAAAAACTTCAAACAAACATGAGTTATTACCCGTAAAAATACGA
The DNA here is from genome assembly GCF_000715075.1 of Nicotiana tabacum. Lineage (NCBI taxonomy): Eukaryota > Viridiplantae > Streptophyta > Magnoliopsida > Solanales > Solanaceae > Nicotiana > Nicotiana tabacum. Next base: position 224,409,980 of record NC_134101.1, read on the forward strand.
TCATCATCATAAAGACAAACAAGAAAGATATCTCCATTAGTATGAAATTTAAGGTAATGAGCATATTGTCAACTTATCTTAAATCTCAATGCATGAGTTAGAAGATAATCTTATTGTCAAGCTTTATCACACGATCAGGAGTGTTGAAGAAGGGTAACATTCCTAAATGCCCATATAGCCTCCAACTTATAGATGTGGTCGACAACACACCGATAAGAAGGACTCTACTAGACACGGCTCTGAGACATCCTAGGACACTTTAAAACCTTAGACTCTGATACCAAGTTTGTCACGCCCCAAAATCCGAGGAGCGCGACCGACGCTCAACTGAGTAACCCCGACTAAGCAAGCATGTTAGATTTCATACTACCCAATTTTGTTTTTGAATAAAGAGGAAATGTACACCATTAATCAAATTCTATAAATATGTCATTAACAATTCTATTTCATTTCCATTATCAACTTCGTTCACAATTTGGAAGATATTACAAGTTTTATACATCATTGCGAATCATCAATATTTTTACTTTAATTCCAATACCCGACACTACCCACAACCTATCTTCGGAGCCTCTAAATACAACTGAAGAGTAATATAGAAATGCCGGCAATAAGGCTCCGGCTATACCTCAAATACAATGTACATGATAAATAGATGAAACATGACCCCGAAACGAAGTGGGTCTCACCAAGTCAGCTGAAAAGATGATGGGGCACTAGTTGTGACCAACATTGCATGCTATAGAAACACCTACATCCATTTAAAGACATAGCACCCGGGCAAAAGGGACGTTAGTGCCATCGAATAGCACTAGTATGTATAAATATACACCGTCTTATTAGAAAGAACAACCATACAAAGACAAAGAAATCATAAGGATTAAACAAAGGCTTTAAACAACCACTACATCATCAGATAAAAGGAATCACAATTTTCACATAATTTCCACAGCTTTAGTTTGGGTCTTTTAATACTGTTCATCATTATTTACAATACCACCGCTTTCTTGAGCGGAGTCCGATCACGGTACGATCGGCTAAGCTGTCTTTCAAGACGTTACCCTTATTTCAGTCTCATTTTCCAGTTTCAATTATCATTGCATTATCACCATGTGTGTATAACATGGCGTCCGATCACGGACCGATTGGCTAAGCCGTCTTACAAGACGTTACCCTTTTCCGTTAACCATCTCACTTCAATCTTTGGTTTCACATGTATTAGTTTATCGACACTTGGGGCCACAATTATCACATCATACTTGGCACTAGGCCATATTTCATAACTCTCATTCCACATCACTTTCACTTTCAATATCAAACTTGCAGTTTAAGATAATGGGCTCATATAAGAGCAATTCATGTTATAAGCATATAGGGGAATTCTCATGATTCAGTATAATAATCACAATTTAGCTTGACTTAAAATCTAGGTAATTTAGCATATTATTCACATTCTTCACATATCCTCAATTACCAAGAATAGCACTTTGAACACATTGAGACACACCTTTCACATATATTCTTGCAACACCAAATCCCTTGAAATAGCAAATACTTCATAAATCAAATTCCGGACTTACAACATATGCGGGGACACCATGGGAGCTCAATTTCTAAGAAGAGGGGTTTTTAGCCATACATACCTGAAATTTGCCCCTTAATGATATTATAATGATCCAATACACTTAATCAACTTCAATCTACAATACAACATTCAATAGTGCAATATTAGTAATAAATTCCATAACTTATGCCATTTAGGCATATTATCAAACACCTTGTAGGTATAGATCTTTACACCTCATAACTATAGTATTGGTTCATCCAATTATCACCATTAACCAATAATTTATTGCACCATCATTCCTACCCAATTTATAATTTCCAATAACATATGTATGACCATCCATTCACACCCAACCAACAAATCTTATCAAATAATCACCTTTCAATCTCTAAAATAATTATATATTTATATTGGAAACTTATGGCTCCCAATCACCACACCAAGAGTACAAATACTTAATTCATACTCATATTCTCATAATATAACCATATATGTAAGTCTAAGGGTGTAGGATTTACCTTTTGGAAGAAATCTTGCAAACCCTCCTTTGAGTTCTTGAAGGAATTTCTTGACTATCTATGTGTTTCATGAGTAGATTTCATCGATATTAGTGTAGAAATGATGGAATTTTACACCAAGTAGGGTTGGAGGTTTTGAGAGAGTGGAGGAAGACCCTAAGAGTCGTCCAAAAGAAATGGGAGAAAATGAATCCCGAAATTGTGTTTGTAAGCCCAGATTTCGGATGCTGCCTCGGATGCATCCTCATTTCACTCCACTCAGGAGCTTGGATGTTGACCTAGATGCTTTGGCAGCACTTCACTGCCAGCTCCTCTTTTTGGATGCTGCCTCGGATGCTTCGCTTCCGTGCAGTCCTCCTCCAGCCTTTGGTAATGTGGTCATAACTTCTTGTAGGAAAGTCCAAATGACGAACGGTTTGAAGCGTTAGAAACTAGACTCAAAGGCCTTTCATGTTATAGGCTGTGCATCATCTACTACATTATATTATTTGGAGTTTTAGTCTATCATGCAATTTTTTCAACTTGGCTTAGACTTAAACGCTTATTAGCATATCCAATTGATATCCATTATATCATGAATCCTCATTTGCACAGAAAATAAAATAATTAGCCTATCTTGGCACCACAAAATCTTAAATTGCTTAGCAAAATTTTTCGGGACTTTACAACTAGCAGATGCCCTAGCCTGTTGCTGAGTAGCTACCAACTATACCAACAAATGTACCGCACTCCTCAAGTCCTAATCTGATGGAAGCGGAGGGGGAACTGGATGTATGGCCTCCCTAGGAATCTCCTCAGGTGGTGAAGGAGCCGGTAATCGCTAGGTAGAGGTCTCTCCATGCGACTCCGATTGGGCCCCATCTGTTGGGGGTACCCTGCTTGTCCCCTCACCTACTGTTGTTTCTCTCCTCTGGCTAGCCGTAGCCTTCCTAGTTACCGTCATCTATGCATGCAAACGTCAACACGTAAGCTTAACTCAAATTTCATATAACTCAGTGCTACAACACGATTTAGATTTGAAAGAAGGGTAACTAACTCCTAAATGCCTTGTAGTCCCCTGCTTATATAATGTGGTGTACCACACATCTATAAACAAGACCCTATTAGATATGGCTTGTAGACTCCCTAGGATAGAACTGCTCTGATACCACTTTTGTCATGCGCCTCACCTATCCTTGCATACCACTTGCGACTAAGAGACTTTAAACTTGTAATGTCATATTTTCCCAATGGGTCACATTTCAAGATAATGTGCGATGCAAAATATAAAACTGAATAGAGACTAACGCTCACTAAACGTCAACATAAACATGGGCCGGCAAGGCCGTCATAATTACTACAAATGACAAGCCAACAAAATATACATACAAGGCCTATAAGCCCAATATACTGCACTAACTGACTTGATATATCTACAAGCCTCTATTGATGGATGTACTGTGATCGAAACAGGGCCCCAACCTACCCTTAACCCAGCTACATATATACATAAGATGTACTCCAAACTGCTAGACCCGGCAACTCCGAAAGCCGGGGAGCTTACCTATGAGGCTAAAATCAAGAATACACCTACTGAGGAGGTCTACTCGTCTGTATGTCCGAACCTGCACGCATTAAATGCAGTGCCCCCAGAAAGGGACGTCAGTACAAAATAATGTACCGAGTATGTAAGGTAATATACTGAACGTGAAACTTAACTAATAAAAGTATAACTGAAAACAAATGGGAGTGAAAGAAAATCTAAAAATATGCTCATCTGCTGATACTGACTCAACTCTCTCAATATAGTCAGTAAAATAGTTGTCCGGCCCTATAAGGCATGGTATCCATATATATATATTCTGCCGTAGTAGGCTCGCTCATAAGCGCTCGGCCATACTAGGCTCTGTATCTCGACCAAATGGGCTCACTCGTAGGCGCTCGGCCACAGCAGGCTCAGTATATAACTTACCATATGATCTGAGGTTGCCCATAGGGGCCTGCCCATCGATTATAGCTTGATGGTAATGAAAATACTTTTAATACTATGCATATGTAAATTCTCTACTCTATTGACTAGAAGAAGAAAATACTCAATTGAATATGAAGTCCCAATAAGGAGAATATTGTAACTTACAAAACTAGGAAAATATATGTAAATTTTGGGACATGAATTTTTCTTTATGTCTCATTATCAAACTTGTGTAATTACGGAATCATGCAAAATGAAGGAAGAGCTTAGCCTTAACATACCTGAAGTAGGAACAACTCCGTATAATTATCCCGTTGGAAACCTTCGTGGATTGAATTTAGGATCCAAAAATCTGATTTAAGTATCTGCGCTTTGAATTTGAACGAATGGATTCTGTTCTTGTTTCTTCAACGTTTTTCTTAAAGACCAAGTGACTTTGAAACCTTTCCAAAAATCAAACTTTTTACATCAAGGTGATTCCTAATATTTTGTTCAAAATAATGGAATCCAACACTCTTATGTCTTTAGTTAAGACTTGCTTTTCACATTCTTTTGTCTTTTGGGTAAGATTTTGCAAGACTTATTTTAAGACTTATCTTCAAGATACCTATACATGAATCATCCTTCCTAATTAGTGACCTTGTGCCACGTGGGAGGGTGATAGAATTTATAATTTTTATCCACTTATTAGTTAATTGAGTAATGTCTTGTTACCCAAAAATTAATTAATTACCCGCATAATCTAAAAATTGTCCGAAATTAATAAAAATCCTAATTATTTCTAAACATACTTCATATATATTTTATATATTATACTACCACAGTCACATGGTATCTTGCATGGTACTAGTTCATAATTATCGGGTATTGTTGCTTGACCCATATTTTATTCCAAATTGTCCACTTTCAACGAAACTCGTTTTCTTTAATCCTTGTACTCATTTATCCTTCATGACACTTATTTATCGCTTGTATAAATAGTGTAAATATACAAACATCAAAATTATCTCACCCTCGAGTCTACGTCAATTAACTTAAGGCAAAACTTTAACGTAGGAAAAATGTGAGATGTAACAACCATCTATATTTAGCTTATATCAACCAAAATGAGGTCTAATCCAACTGATTGTTAGGTTGATTTTCCTATCCCAATTGGATTCTTTATCTGTTAATAGAATATATTCGATAGATTGGTTAATGATCTTATTAAGGGATAGTGGAATGGTAGTATTGTTTATATTGTTATTGTTCCTTGTAAGCCAAATATTCCAAATTACAAAAGGGAATAAAGTATTCCAAGTCAGAATTTGGCTTGGAATTTTTGGATTTTCCTATGCAAGAGATTGAAGCCAATTTTGGCATTTTGGTTGGAATTTACTAGTATTAATGCCTAGTTTTTGCCATAGAGTATGGACATGAGGGCAGGTGAAGAAGATGTGCATAAGAGATTTTGGTTCTTTACGACAAATTGTGCACTGATCATATATGTTCAAGCTTATTTGGGATAGATAATTTCTATATGGTAGTCTATTGAGGTTACAAGGCCATAAGAAATATTTGATTTTGTTAGGGCAATGCAAGTTCCATACCTAGTTTGAGTTTATTTGAGGAGGATTTTTACCTTCAACTAGTTCATAACAAGAATTAGTCGTGATGATCCCATTCGTATTGCTATCCCAGGATATGGAATCCTTATTGTTATCGCATTGAGAGAATATTGCCAACTATCTCATCCGGGATAACAAAGGTAATTTTTTCCAATTTTCTCCTATTTTCGGATCTAACATCACATATTCTAAGAGAGTCTTCCTCTTTGGTTAGGGGACCAATGACATAGCTTCTTAGGGTATTTGAGTTTGGGATCCATCTATTTTCCCACAGATTAAGAGAGGAGAAATTGTGGATGGACCATGTCATACCTTTTTGGCATATTTTCCATCCCTTAATGATATTATTCCAAATGAACGAGCGGTTTTCACTTAGCTTATGAGAGTACTTTCTAAGGAGGGTAATTGCCCATAAATTGGTGGTGTTGTTAGCTAATCTCTAGGCTAGACTGGCTAATAAGATTAGGTTCTTAGAACGAGCTTTTCTTAACCCTAATCCTCCTTCTTCTTTTTTTCTAGTAACCAAATCCAATTGCCAAGGTGAAGCTTCCTTTTATGATCACTTGTACCCCAAAGAACATTTCTTTGAATTTGGTCAATTTTCTTAAGAGTTTTAGGAGGGAGCAACGTGTATTGCATGTAATATGCTGGTAGACTAGAGAGAGTTGATGTTATTAAAGTACTTCTACCAGCCAGTAATTTATCACATTTTTACCCAGAACGTTTACTTCTCCTAGTGTGAATGATGAATTGGTAATCTTTGTGATTGGGGTTATTATTTATAATAGGGAACCCAACCATTTACCAAAAGTATTGTATACTTTTATCCCAAGGGAAAGTGAGATATTTGAGCTAGTTATTTTGTTACAATTTTTTGAGAAAACTATTTTGGATTTATCGTAGTTTGCAGTTTCCCCGGATAGGTCGCATAAGTTCTTAAAGGCAGACTGAATGGATGATGTGGTTATATTGTTGGCTTATCCAATTAAAACCAAGTCATCTACGAAGAAAAGATGAGATAGAGGAGGGCTATCTTTGCCCATCGTAGCAAGATCCTATGTCCTAATGTCCACTAGATGGTTTACGTAATTTGATAACATTTACATGAACAATATAAATATATAGGGGGACATTGGGTTACCATGCCTGCCCCTACATGGGTGGAAAAACTTGGTTTTTCTTCCATTGACTAGAACAGATGAGGATGTTGTAGATATACATGACATAATTAGTTTGGACATTTTTGGGGGGATTTTGAAGTATAAAAGGGTCTTGTATATGAAGGACCATTCTAACTTATCGAATACCTTTTCAAGGTCAATTTTGACCAGCATTTTGCCATTATTTCCTTTTATTTTTTTGAATTGATGAATAAGTTCTTGCATAATAATGGCATTGTCACGAGCCCTTCTATTTTTTAACGAAGCTAGATTTAGTAGGGCTTATGAGAGTAGTAAGCATTGGCTTTAGCCTGTTTGCAATAATTTTTGTGATAATCTTGTAAATAGTATTGCGTAGATTAATTGACCAAAAATTATTGAGGTTTTTTGCATTGGGAAATTTTGGAATTAGGCAGAGATAGGTAGTATTGATCTTTGGAGGGATGGCATGTTCACTAAAAATTTTGTGACAGAAAGCCCTACAGAGATTCCTAAAAAAATTCAGTATTTTTGATTTAAAAAGGGTGTAATGCATCAGGCCCCGGAGATTTAAAAGGCTTGAACGAAAAAATAGCTGTATTAATTTCACTATCAAGTAAGGCATTATCTAATGGTGTAAGGTCAACATTATGAAAACTAGTTGAACTATGTAACATATGAAAACTAGTTGAATTATCTTAAGGATATCTTGGTGATTATCTAGTCATGCGCCTTCATTGTTCCTAAAGAAGCTAATGTGGTTTTGTCTCTTCCTATTAGAGGTACTAATTTGGAAAAACCTAGTGTTAGCATCTCTCTCATTTAGCCAATTAATTCTAGACTTTAATTTTCAATAGTCTTCTTCAAGTTTAAGTATGTTATTGTAGTCTTTGAGAAGGTCCTCTTCCAACTCTTGAAGAAAGAAACTATGGTTATAATGAGGGGATTTTTGGATACCGTTTAATCTAGCTAGGAGTATTTTTTTTATCCTTAATTATATTGCCAAAGTGTTCTTTATCCCAAATTTTAATATAGTCAGTAAAGATTTTGATAGCCTCATTTATTTTTATGTTTTTTTTTTAAGATTATGACGTCTGAACTTGAATGCACATCTGAATATTAAAATATTTATTAAGATCAAGGCATCTGAATCTGAATACACATATAAATATAAAAATGTGTATTAAGATCTGAATACTAAACGATTAAGACTGTTTGATTTTTAACATCTGAATGTATACAATTTATCTTTATTGGAAAATTAATAAACAAAAAATTTAAATGAAATACTAATTAATATATTCTATCAATAATTTTTTTTTTTAAAATATGGTAGTTGATGGTGGTGATGGCTAATGGTGGTGCTTGTGAATGTCGATTAGAGGTGTCGGTTGGTGGTAGGTTTGGTTGATGGTTGTGGTTAAGGATAGTAGCTAGTGGTTATTAGTAGTAGTGGCGATTATGATTGAGGATGGTGGTGGTGAGTGGTGATAGTTAATAATAGTAGGGTTAGTGGTAGTTGTGATTGAGGAAGGTGGTGGTGGGTGGTGGCAGTTAATAATGATGTGCAGTTTTTATGGTGATGGGGTGGTTAGTTGTGGTAGTTGAGGTGGATGAGTGTTGTTTGTGTTTGAGAATGTTGGTGGTGGGAGTGGTGTAGATGGTGGGTGTTGGTAATCGATTATGGTGGTGGCTATGATTGAGGATGATGGTTGTGGTGGTCGTGGTATGGTAGTGGTGGTGGTGGTGGTAGGTGGTGACGACAATTAATAATGGATATGGATGATAGAATCTTAATAACGACCTTATCCCCAGGTAGGGGTAAGGTCTACGTACACTTTACCCTCCATAGACCCCACATATGAGATTATACTGGGAATATTGTTGTTGTTGTTGTTATGGATCTTAATCATACAGACCTATTCAGACCCATTATTTGGCTGTGAAGTAAAAAAAACAAACACACTTAATGATTAAGATCTGATTAATTGAGATTCAGACTTTAAAAACAAACACACTTAATAACTAAGATCTGAATAATTAAGATTCAGACTTCTATTAAGTGCAAACAAATGAGGCCTTAGTCACAACTACTGCCACCACCCGCCATATTAACTATCACCACCACCATCCTTAATCATAATCGCCACTACTACCAATCACTACAAGCTACTAGCATGAACCACCATCATCAGCCAAAACTACCACCAACCACCGCATCTAGTCAACATTCACCCGTTAGCCATCACCATCAACAACTATTATATTTTTAAAAAGTATATATTGTATTGATAGAATATTAGATTAGTTAGTATTTCATTTGAATTTTATGTTTATTAATTTTCAAATAAAGTTAACTTTTATACATTCAAATGTTAAAAATCAAACAGTCTTAATTATTTAGTATTCAGATCTTAATATATATCTTAACATATTCAGATCTGTATTTAGATTCAGATGTCTTAATCTTAATACACATCTTGATATTCAGATGTGTATTCAGATTTAGACGTCTTAATCTTAAAAAAACAAATGAGGCCTAAATAGACTGTCACTGCACAATTTATATATAATAGATTGTCACTATAAAAAATTGTGATGACCCATCCGGTCGTTTGAAACATTTATGCCCCGATCCCCCATTAACTGCTTTTCCCAAGTTTATTTCTTCTATTTTGATTTGCCAGGATGTTTGGTTTTGAGTTTCGGAGAGTTTTGGAACACTTAGACCCTAAATGAGAGCTTAAGTGTTGGAAAGTTTATTGTAGTTGGAATAGTGTGAATACGGCCTTAGAATGGAAATTCGATGGTTTCGTTAGCTCCGTTGGGTAATATGGAACTTAGGGGCGTGTTCGGATTATATTTTGGAGGTTTGTAGCTAATTTAGGCTTGAAATGCGGAAAGTTGAATTTTTGAAGTTTCCGGTTCGATGGCGAGATTTTGATCCGAGGGTCATAATGGATTCTGGAAGTTGGAGTAGCTCCGTAGTGTTGAATGGGACATATGTGCAAAATTTCAGGTCATTCGGACGAGGTTTGATAGACTTTCTGATCAAAAGCATATTTTTTATAGTTTTTGGAATTCTTAGGCTTGAATCCGATGAGAAATAGGTGTTTTGATGTTGTTTTGTGCGTTCCTAAGGTTGGAACAAGTTCGATTGAGGTTATAGGATATATTGGTATGTTTGGTTTAGGTCATGGGGGCCTCGGGTGAGTTTTGGGTGGTTAACCAGACCATTTCTTGATGTTTGAAGTTGCGGAAAAACTTTTGTTGTGTTGCAGACCAGTTGTTCTTTGTGTTCACGACCGGCCATCGCGTTCGCCAAGGGATAGGATGTGGAGTTGAAGGTTTGGCCTTTGCGTTTGAGAGGGAGGTCTCGCGTTCGCGAAGGGCTGGGGTCTTGACCTACGCGTTAGCGAGAAGGGAGCTACGTTCGCGATGGGCTGGGAGCTGAGCCTTCGCGTTCGCGAAGAAGGGGACGCGTTCCCGAAGAAGTAAAATGGTCAACGTCAATTTGTGCTTCGCGAACGCAAAGGTTTGACCGCGTTTGCGATTAAGGGAATCCCTAGGAAGATTTAAAAACCCCAAAATCGAGGGTTTGGGCCATAATTCATAATTGGAACTTAAGAGCTCGGGAGATTGCGATTTTTGAAGAAATTTTCACCTTGGCGATTTAAGTAAGTAATTCCTACTCGGTTTAGAATAATTCCATGAATCTACACTTAAATTCATCCTTTAATTTTGAAGTTTTGGTGGAAATTGGGCGAAAAGTTCTTAGACCAAGAAATTGAGGTTTGATTGGGATTTGATATCGGATTGGGATAATTTTGATTTGGTTAGACTCGTGAGAGTGTGAAGATTCTGAAAATATAAATTTTACCCGATTCTGAGACATGGGCCCGAGGGGTGTTTTGGTCATTTTACATAATTTCGTGTATTAGCTTAGACTTTAATTGTAGAATCAGTTACTTGAAGTGTTATTCACATTATACAATTGAATTGAATAGATTTGGGTCATTTGGAGTCGAGTACTCGTGGCAAGAAGGTGGTTTCGGGTTGATTTTGAGCTAGTTCAAAGTAAGTGGCTTATCTAACCTTGTGTGGGAGACTTTCCCCTTAGGATTGGTATATTTGGTAATTGAAATACCTTGTACATGAGGTGACGAGTGCGTACTTGTTCTAATTGTTCGAAATTCGGTTTTCTTTAAGTAATTACTAGTATGTTTCCTTTCCTGTCTTTATTACTTGCACTATTAAGCCTATTGTTAGCTTAGGAAAAGCATGTCCAAGTGACTTAATTGCTTTATTTGTTCAACCTGTTTTACCTGAATTCTATGCAGCATGCTAGGATAGAACTACTAGTTTGCCTTAATATGAAATTTGCAATTTCTTAATATATTTTCCTGTTGCTGCTGTGTATTTATTTTGGGACTACGAATGTGGGATTCCAGTAGATCCCCCTGCACAGTTATATAGAACTATGGGAATGCACTCGGTAGATTCCCCCAGTACTGAGTATTTACATTTGGGACTATGGAACCGGATTCCGATAGATCCTCTTGCACTATGAGTTGGACTACGGGACGGGACCCCCGAAGATCCATTGGATATGTCCATATGGTACTACAGGACGGTATCCTAGGCGATCCCTAATTGTTATTATTGGTGCTGAGCTGTAATTCTTTTCTGTGTTTACCTTGTTTCTGTATAGTTGTTGTTGTCCTGTATATCCTGTGTTATTTTACCGTTGTACTTAATTATACTGTTCTGTTCTATACTGTTGACCATGAGGGAGGCGACCATTCTAGAGATTTCGAGGTACATCTGCTGCGTCCGCAGACCGAAGAGTCTCTTTCTATTCTAGCTGTTAGACATTGCCCTTCTGTATTTTCTTCCTTGTTAGATATTCTGGATTTAGACTGTTAGATATTCCAAAGGCTTGTGTTTCCGTGTATTTCCGGGTATTGGGATAGTGTACTTGGTTTTGAGAATGTTGTGTTATGTATGTCGAGCGACATTATAACTATTGTTTCCATTCAGTTATTTTGGTTTTTTGATTATTTCTTCTGCAAGTTTCATTTATGTTCTGCATTTGTTAGGCTTACCTAGACATAGAGACTAGACGCCGTCACGACAGTTCACGGAGGGCAAACTAGGGTCGTGACAAAAATAGACTGCCACTATACAAAAATGATACAAATATGATGGTCTATGTATTATTTATATACAATAGACTGTCACTATACAATAAACATACTAAATAGACTGCCACTATACAAAAAATATACAAAATAAACCGTCGCTATAAAACAAATATAAAAAATAGACAAAAAATATCAATTGAACCCGTCGATAAATGGCTACATCTTCTCCTACTCAACAAAGGTAGTACATTTTTTTATAAAGGCGCCAGGGGACGCTGATTATTATTAAGCATTAAAAGTAAAGAGAGTTATTATAGTGTTGGACTGATCTTATCAAAGGAGTCCGTAGTTTGTCTTTGCGTAAACTAGATAAAGAAAATAAAGATGGTTTACTCCAGAAGTGCTCGCCACACTCGGTGGTAGTATGTGAGTTGCAGTTGCTCCCAAATTTCGCTAGTATATGCGCCACTTGGTTTCCTTCGCGGTAGACATGCCTAACTTCTGGTTGGTTCAGTGCTTCTAACAGGAACCATCAATCATGTAGAATATTCCCATTAGCTTTAGAATTGCCATGTAATGATTGTAGTAATACCTGGCTATCTATTTCCACTATAAACAAAATTATTTTTTATGAACACAAGTTCTAATACTTTTAGAAGGGCGATTATTTCAGCCTGGATGGGGATGAGCTCATTGTGTGGTAAGAGAAACTATCAATCCATTGACCTTCGTAGTTTCTAATGATTCCTCCTGTTCCTCCGTTATAAGAGTTTTTTGGTATGCATCATCTATGTTGAGTTTAAAGATGTGTGGTCAGGGTTCCATTTTATCAGTGTTTTGTTATCATAAGATCTTTGAAGTTCTGATTTGTGAGACAGATATATTCCATAGCATACATAATTATTTTCCTAGTATCAATGTGGTGGAATCGTTATTGAAGAGGTTGTGATTGCGGTTTAGCCAAATATGCCTAAGTATAATAGGGGTTATTATTGCCATTGTTTGGTAGTAGGATGCTTGCATCTGATGTACAATTTTCTTTTATCCAGTTAAGGTGATTTAAGGGTGTTGGTGGCCTGAGAAACACTCTCTATAAGGCCCACTAGACGAACAAAATCATCATGAAGCACTAGGATGACTATGAACCCCTCTAGAACCTGAGCGAGTCCGGCAGGAACAGTCAGGGCTGGAACCTCATCATCAAACTCCACCCGAGGCTCTGCTACTGGTGTTGCTGCTCGAGCTCTGGGCTGAGCCTTGCCCCCGCCTCGGCCTCTGGCATGGCCTCGGCTTCGTCCTCTGCCCCTCATAAGAGCTGCCACTGGGGGCTCTTGGTGCTGCTCAACTGAAGATATAGTGCGTGTTCTCGCCATCTGCGAGAGAATAGAATAAAAGAGTTCAATTAGCATTGAAATAACAAAATCGCATGACAAAGAAGAATAGAAGTGAAACTATTCCTAACTCCATAGCCTCTGGAAGATAAGTACAAACGTCTTTATACCGATCCTCCAAACTCTACTAAGTTTGCTCATGAATTATGAGACCTAGGCAACCTAGTGCTCTGATACCAACTTGTCATGACCTGGAATTCCTACCTTCGGGACCGTGATGGCGCCTAACATTTTACTTTCTAGACAAGCCAAAGTTAGAGAGTTCACAAATCAACTTCAACAAATTTTTTGTAATAGAATTTAATTAAGTCAATCAAAAGATAAACAGAGTTTGTGGAATATTATAAAACCCAAAGTAACTGAAACTTTTAGGATATGGAGTCACAACTCTCAAGCTACTATGATTTACTACATACAAAATCTGAAAGAAATAGTAAAGCAACAAGTCTAGGAAGAGACTGTAGGATCTGCGGACGCTAGCAGATCTACTTTGGTCACTCGTCGATCAAGTCCAGCTGCTAAACTCGGGGAAAACTCAAGCCAGTACCAAAATCTGCATAGAAAGTGCAGTATCAGTACAACCCACACCATGTACTAGTAAGTGTTGAGCCTAATCTCAACGAAGTAGCGACGAGGCTAGGACAAGACACATACATAAATATGTGCAGTTAAAAAATACATGAGCACAATAGCAACTAGTAGAAGTTAAACAAATAATAACGGGGGGGGGGGGACATGCTAAGGGGGTTACAAGATAAAGAATCACAGAAGTAAAGAAATTTAAGCAGCTAGTACACCTTGAGCCAGTAATAACAAGTAAACACAACAATGGAAAATGTACGACATCAACCTTCGTGCTTTTACTCTCAACCTCACCAGATAATCAATAAAAACAGCACGGCATCACCCTTCGTACTTTTACTCTCAACCTCACCATATTAATCAAATAAGAATGGTACGGCATTACCCTTCGTGCTTTAACTCTCCACTTCACAAAATAAATCAAATAAGAATGGCACGACATTACCCTTTGTTCTTTTACTCTCAACCTCACCAAATAAATCAAATAAGAATAGCGTGCCATTACCCTTCGTGCATTAACACTCTCCCTCACCAGAACAAGGAACAATAATAATAGGGAGATAGAAGTGACAACAACAAGTCTTACTTTAACATTTTTTCCCACAATATCGACCTCAACTTTGAGTTAATACCCAATCAATACCAAAATATGTACATATGATAAGAATGATCAACATAACAATAAACTAGTCTATACATGGATAATATAATCATGGAAAGCTACAATTTTATGAATAAGACTCACTAGCATGTTATGACTCAACAACAACGCATAGGTACTCGTCACTACACCTATGCGTTGTACTCAACATTCAAACACATAGAAAATAGGAAAATAAGACCTAATCTCTCAAGCAAAGGTTAACCACGACACTTACCTCACTCTGCGAGCCACTCAATGCTCAATTATAGCTTTTCCTCTAGTATTCACATCCGAACCACTCGTATCTAGCCCCAATTAACTCAATAACATTAATAATTACTAAAGGAATAAACTAGAATACGTGAATTTAGATTTCCCAAACCTTCCCCCAAAAAGTCAAAAATCAACCCCGGGCCCGCTTGGTCAAAATTCAAGGTTCGGAATAAAATTTATTTACCCATTCATCCCGAGCCCGAATAGGGAATTAGTTTTGAAATTCGACCCCAAATTGAGGTCAAAATGCCAGTTTCCCAAAAATCCCTAATTCTACCAAACCCCCAATTCCTACCATGGAAATCCTAGATTTTAGGTTGTAAATTCATGAAATGCAATGGGTAATTGAAAGAAATGGTTTGGAATCACTCACCAACAGTTTGGAGAAGAAACTAGCTTGAGAGAATCTTCCCTAGGTCATTTGGCTTTTGAAAATTTGAAAGAATGAGCTATGTCCCATAATGGAATTTTAATAGCTGGGCGACAGTATTCATCGCGTTCGCGAGGACATTGTCGCATTTGCGAAGGGCAACTTCCTAAGGACTTACGCGATCGCGGGAGGCACTACGCGTTCACGAAGGTTTAGCCCGCCTCACCTTCGCGTTCGCAAGACAAGGCTCGCGTTCGCGTAGAGTTTCCTGGGTCCCTGCCCAGCCTAGATAGAGCTACGCGTTTGCGTTTGAAGGGTCGTGTTCGCGTAGAGCAACTCCCCCCAATGCTCCTCATTCGCGACCAGGGTCTAACGTTCGCGTAGAGTAATATCCTCCCCAGCCCAGATTCCCCTTCGCGATTGCGAAAATGGCTTCGCGATCAGGAAGCAGAAAATAACAGCACACCAGCTGCAGCAAAACACACCAAATTTCTAAGTCTAAAATATCTCGTAGCCTATCTGAAACTCACCCGAGCCATCGGGGCTCCAAACCAAACATGTACACAAGTCTAAAAACATCATATAGACTTGCTTGCGTGATTAAATCGCAAAAATAACACCTAGAACTACGAATTTAGCACCAAATCATATGAGATTCTCAAGAACACTTTGAAATTCCTATTTTTACAACCGGACGTCCGAATCACGTCAAACCAACTCCGTTTCTCATCAAATTTCACAGACAAGTCTTAATTATCACAATGAATCTGTACCGGGCTCCGGAACTAAAATACGAACCCGATACCAACGAGATCAAATATTAAACAAATTCTTAAAACCATTTAATTTTCTGATATTCAATTTTCATCAATAATTCATATCTCGAGCTAGGGACCTCGGAATTTGATTCCGGACATACGCCCAGGTCCCATATCGATACAGATCCACGGGAATTTCAAAATACGAGTCCGGGTTTGTTTACTCAAAACGTTAATCGAAGTCAACTAAATCAACTTTTAAAGGCAAAAATTATTATTTTCATTAACTTTAAACATAAAAGCTTTTCGGAAACTCGCTCGGACCGCGAATCGCGAAAGAATAAAATGAGGTTTTAAAGACTTCGAAACGCAGAATCGAATTCTAAAATATAAGATGACCTTTTGGATAATCACACAAATGTGATATAACCTTTTGGTTAGCATAAATATAACCAAAGACCGGTAAAAAGGGAGAATAAGCACATTTATTGTGTATTCTTCTAATCTTTTTTTTTTTTGGGTAAAATTCACTGTGTATACCTAGTCGTTTACGAACTAGGAATAAATGTAGCTAGAGGTAAGTGCCTAGAGAAAAGTCTTTGGCACTTGAAGCAAAACAATAGAAAGACTTGTAAACTTAATTTGAAGGCTGATAAGGAGAAACAAGTTAGGTATGCCTAACTCACGTAGCTAATACTTGATAATAGCCACAAAAATTATTTGCAAAATTATAAAAAAATTTGCCACAAAAATTAAGTTGATAAAGCTAATTTCTCATTTTAGCTACCATCGCTAGTAATCGTGGCAATAACTACCTAACTATAAATTTATTGCTACAAATAAAATTTGGCAGCTAATCATAATTTTTTGTCATGAATCAATAGTTATTGTAGCAATAGTTATCTCTTAGCCACAATAAATTATTTAAAATAAAATATTATAGCTAAATAAATATTTTTGCTTTAAGTTCTAAAAGGTTGTGGCAATAGTTAAATGATATAGTCACAGATTTATTGGTATAATTGAATTATGTTGCTAATTCTTAGTTTTTTGCCACGAGTTAAAAATTACAATAGCTATAGTAACTTTTTAATCACAATAAAATATTTGAAAGAAAATATTGTAGCTAAATGAATATTTTTCCTTCAAGTTATTAAAAGTTGTGGCAATATAGGTTAAATTAGCCACATGTTTCTTGCTTTAATAGAATTTTGTAGCTAATCATTAACTTTTACCACGAGTTGAAACTTAATATAACAACAATAACCTTTTAACCATAATAAACCATTTAAATCAAATATTACTAAATAAATAACTTTGCTTCAAGTTCTATAAAATCATGGCAATAGTCATTACGATAAAATGATATAACCACGAATATATTGCAACGATAAATTCTGTAACTAATCATTAGTTTTTGCGACGAGGTAAATTTTCCGTCACAGTAGCAATCTTCTAGGCACATTAAAAATTTGAAACAAAATTTTGTAGTCAAATAAATATTTATCTTCTTATTTTAAGAAAATAAAAATAGTTAGATAATAGTTACTACTATTTGTCATGAAAATATCAATAGATACAAATTTAAAGTGACTATAAATTTACGAGTTTACTATACTTTAGTCGTACAGTTTGCAATAATAGTATTTTAACCACAATTAGTTATATGTACAAAATTTCATAAGTGAATAACTTTTTTTCAATGAGAAAAATAAGAGTTGCTCAAACAATATCAAGTTACAAAAATTTAATTTTAACTGTAAAAGTTATATTTTTCCAAAATAACATAAACTATAGTAATTATATATAGTTTGAAGTATTAATAAAATTTAAATATGCAAAAGTTAATTTTAATAAACCATTTGTATGCCTACTTGTAGCCTCTAAACTTATTAATTTACTTTATTTATCAAACTCATATTTTATTTTATTGCACCTTGTTAGTTTTGGACGTTAATTATATATATTTGGTGTAAAATTTAAAATATATTAACATTTGTGGAGAATTTATGTATGCCTGGTTCTTAACTATTTTTTTTTATATAACTGGTTAGAGTAATTTCTTATATTTCAGTATTTATTTTTAAATAAGTCCTCATAAATTGAAGACTTTAAAAGTTTTTGTGTCATTCCTCTTTTTATTTAAGAAATTGAAGAATTCCGCTAAATTTCATATTCCGCTGTTATTTAACTGTTTATTCCCTTGTTAATATAATTGGTAAGAAGTTTTAAAATAAAGGAGTTAATGATTTCTAGGTTCATGGCTTGCCTAGCTTCTACGAGTAAGCGCCATCACGACTCCCGAGGATAAGGAAATCCGGGTCGTAGCATTCACTCACAAAAATTACTAAAAACAAAGTTTACCCTTCTCCCAAAAGTAAATTTCATATTTGGCTCCACATAATGTGTTCAATGAGTCAAGTGAAGTACTTTTCATTGACAAGAAAAAGTTGCTGAAAAATGCATATCTCATATTTTTTTTTTTTAGAGAAATCCCATTTCTTGCCTAAACGAAATGCCTATAAAAGAGCATATATTTGCAACAACAGTTTGCAGAAACTATCAAGTCAAATAATCCCCCCTTTAATTCCCTCCCAAAATGCAGTTCTTCAACTTCTTTTCCCTTTTCCTTTTTGTGTCATTCCTCTTTTTATTTAAGAAATGGAAGAATTCCAATAGCCAAACCAAAAGATTGCCTCCAGGTCCATGGAAATTACCTATTCTTGGAAGCATGCTTCATATGCTAGGTGGACTTCCACATCATGTCCTTAGAGATTTAGCCAAAAAATATGGACCAATTATGCACCTTCAACTAGGCGAAGTTTCTCTGGTTGTTATTAGTTCTCCTGGGATGGCAAAAGAAGTACTAAAAACTCATGACCTCGCTTTTGCAAATAGGCCTTTACTTGTAGCTGCCAAGATTTTTTCTTATAATTGCATGGACATTGCCTTTTCTCCTTATGGCAATTACTGGAGACAAATGCGTAAAATTTGTCTCTTGGAATTGCTCAGTGCCAAAAATGTCAAGTCATTCAACTCAATTAGACAAGATGAAGTTCATCGTATGATTAAATTTTTTCGATCATCTCCTGGTAAGCCAGTTAATGTTACAAAAAGGATTTCACTTTTCACAAACTCTATGACATGTAGATCAGCATTTGGACAAGAATATAAGGAGCAAGACGAATTTGTACAACTAGTCAAAAAAGTGTCAAACTTAATAGAAGGGTTTGATGTGGCTGATATATTCCCTTCACTGAAGTTTCTTCATGTGCTCACTGGAATGAAGGCTAAAGTTATGAATACACACAATGAATTAGATGCCATTCTTGAAAATATCATCAATGAGCACAAGAAGACTTCAAAAAGCGATGGTGAATCAGGAGGTGAAGGTATAATTGGTGTACTGCTAAGACTTATGAAAGAGGGAGGCCTTCAATTTCCAATCACTAACGACAACATCAAAGCTATCATTTCTGTACGTACTATTTACTGCATATTTCTATCTTCGTTATTAGTACTCCTTCTATTCTATTTTTTGTGGAACTTGTTTTTATCCTATTCCATAAAGAATGACGTATTTCTATATAAGAAATAATTTAACTTTAAATTTTCTATTTTACCTTTAATGACATGTTTTTATAGCCACAGCAATTTCATGACATATTTAATACCACAAGTTCGAAAATTATTTCTGTCTTTCTTAAACTTTGTATCTAGTTATACCGTGCCATATAAAGCGAAATTGATGAAGTATTATGATTTATCTTTAATACTAACGTTCTCAAATTGCATAATAAATTTCTGTACTTAAAGAGTCACTTTAGTTAGCTTTCAATTAGGACAACAAATCTTATTTAATCTTTCCGGCTACGCGCTTGGACTGCGTACGAAAATCAAAGCAACTTTAAATGAGGTTTTCAAGGCCTCGAAAATACATAATGGGTAAGAAAACAGGTGATGACCTTTTGGGTCGTCATAGAAAATTTAGAATTCCTTTTGGTGTAGAATAAAGGTAGTAGCACAAACGTAGTACAAATATGTTATTTGAATATTTCAGTAGAAATTTGTCAAGAAGTTTGTAAGAGAAATGAATATTGTAACTTGCTCGAAAATGAAGGACATCTTTGGTGGGGGAACAGAAACTTCATCAACAACAATTAATTGGGCCATGGTCGAAATGATGAAGAATCCAAGTGTATTTTCCAAAGCTCAAGCAGAGGTAAGAGAAATCTTGAGAGGGAAAGAAACTTTTGGTGAAATTGATGTCGAGGAGTTCAAATACCTAAAGATGGTCATTAAAGAAACTTTCAGACTCCATCCTCCAGTACCTCTTTTGCTTCCAAGAGAATGTAGAGAAGAAACGGACTTAAACGGCTACACTATTCCATTGAAAACAAAAGTCGTGGTTAATGTTTGGGCAATGGGAAGAGATCCAAAATATTGGGATGACGTAGAAAGCTTTAAACCTGAGAGATTTGAACACAACTCTATGGATTATATTGGTAATAATTATGAATATCTTCCCTTTGGTAGCGGAAGGAGAATTTGCCCCGGAATATCATTTGGTTTAGCAAATGTTTATTTTCCACTGGCTCAATTATTGTATCACTTTGACTGGAAACTCCCAACTGAAATCAATCCAAGTGAATTGGACTTGACTGAGGCGGCTGGAGCAGCTTGTGCCAGAAAGAATGACCTACACTTGATCGCAACTGCTTATCAACACTGTGAAGAGTGATCTCATGGTGTCAAACCTTTTCTTAAAAGAAGAATCTTTGCAACTGAATTTCGTTGGCAACCCCACCATTGTACTTTCTTCCGTTGGTGTTTACTTATTTGTAATATTTGTGTCCTTTTTCATATATAGATATATCATTATAGCTTTCCACACAAGCTGTCAAATAAGATTTTCTGTTGTTTTTATATTTTGTAATGTAGTGACATGCTATCCGTGTGAAGTAAATATACTTACTTACATCCCTCCATTATAAAGAAAAGATACTGGAGGGATGCCACAGGTAGGGGTGGGCATATTTCGGTCGGAACCGAATAAACCAACCGAACCGATTTTTTTTTAATTTCGGTTTCGGTTATTCATTTTGTTCGATCGATTTCGGTTTTTCGGTTCGATTTTCGGTTATTAAGTTTTTTAATTCAGTTAACCGAAAAACCGAATTATTAACATATATGTTCTTTAAGTTATACATAGGCTAAGCCCATAGGTAATAAATCAATACTATTAGGTCCAATCTATCAAAGACTCAACCCAATTAAGTAAGTCCATCAACTTTCCAATCTTAAAGACTTTCAGTCTATTAAAACTTCCATAGCATATGCGATAGATACCGGGAGAATTTCACACAGAGTTGTAATTTACACTATGTTTGAATTTTATGATCAATACTATGCAAAGTTTAGTCTATTTTTTTTTTCTATAAACACAATATTTCCAACAATTTCGAAGTTTTGGGAAAAATCAACAAATTCGTCGGTCGTATTATTACATAGAAGGATTCCAATATGATAATGTTCAAACCAAAAACCGAACCAAAATTAGAATAACCGAACTGAACCGAACTTATTTCAGTTCAGTTTCGGTTACTACTTTTACAAAACCGAAAACCGAATAACCGAACCGACCGAATGCCCACCCCTAGCCACAGGTCCAACACTCCTATAGGGAGGCTAATGGCATTGCGGGAGCTTTGGCATGTTGTGATAGCCCTCCACCCTTTTTACCGGGCTTACTTTTGGACTCGCAGGGGATTGTAACTCTACGTTCAGCCCCCTCTTTGTAATCCTTTATTCCCTCTTCAATAAATAAAATGCTTGGTTTTGGTAACCAAAAAAAGATAATGTGATGATTAGGTTTTAGTAACCAAAAAAATATAATATGATGGAATCATCATATTTTGTTTTGTGTATTGTTGATATTGAGCTATGTGAGGTTTGATGAATAACAACAAAAAGTTCTTGCCAGTTACTGTTGGCCAAGTAAAGGTGAAGTTTAAGGAACTCGAATATGGACCAGGTCCATCTTGTGAAACACAATTGTGATACATGTGAGATGCACGTAAAGGAGACAAACCTAACTTATCAGAAGTGATATCTCCTCATCATGATCGAAAATGTTGCATATTGGATAAGGAGAAAGACTCCTTAAACAAAGAGAACACGGTTTAGGAAAAAGATAGAGTTAGAGTATGAGATCAACTAGAACTCTTCCACCATGGAAGAGTAGCATCGGTATCCTAGTCACTCTCTAATTGCTAACTTCTTAAATATTAATGTTGTTCTCTTTTACAGGTGATGCACATAAGCAGAAGTTAAACATGAATTGAGAGTAAAATAGCAAGCCAATTTTGCAAGCAATTTATATGTGATTCAAGCGTGCAAACCTGAAGCTACTTGAACCAGATAGAAGAATCAGTTCCAAGTGTCTATCTTTTATCCTAGTTCAATTGTAGTAGGTGATTTTACATTGTACCTTTCAACTTATTTAGAAGCAATTGTATTAGGTACTTAGAGTTTTCAAGTTACAGTTAACTTGTAGTTGTCGCAACAGTTGAGGTTGTGTGTCACAATGGGATTAGAGTTTATCCTAGGTTTACAAAAGAGTTTTTTGTAAATGCACTTTTTGGCTCAGTGATTTTAGTGGAGAGTTTGAGAAATTCTACTGAAAGGTAGGTTGTAATTTTTTCATCTTTTGAGCCTGGTGATTTTCACATAAAATATCTATGTTCTTTATTTTTTGTATTTATTATTCCGTAACAGTAGCAGTTAGAACTCATAGAAGAACCAGGTCCTTCTATAATCAAGTTAAGCAAAACTTCGGTACCACACAAATCACCCCCCCCCTTGTGTGGTATTGAAGTATAAAACATCAATTGGTATCAAAGCAGATTTTCCTTGAAGACGCTAACACCTTAAGAACAGATCAAGATGAGTGCACTACCTGAAAACTGGGAAGGACAATCTACTGCTAGGCCTCCACTCTTTAATGGCCAATACTATTCTTGGTGGAAGAATAAGATGAGAGACCACATCATCGGAGAAGACTATGAACTTTGGGACATTGTTACTGATGGTCCCCTGGCTACCACAAAGAAGAATGCTGAATGAGTGGACGTGTCAAAGAGAAGAGCTGACTGTACTGCTGAAGATTTGAAGAAATGGGAAAAGAATTTCAAGACCAAGAAATGGCTTGTGTGTGTACTAGGTTCAGATGAGTATAGCAGAATTCAAAGATGTACTACTGCTAAGGAGATCTGGGACACTCTATAAGTGGCCCATGAAGAAACTCCTCAAGTAAAGAGATTAAGAGGAACACTGGTGTATTATCAATATGAGAATTTCACCATGAAGGAAGGTGAAACCATCCAAAAGATGTACACAAGGTTCACAACACTAACAAATGAACTTAAGTATCTTGGAAGAATTATCCTTGAATAAGACAAGGTTGAGAAAATCTTGTCAAGGGTCTTGCCGGTAACTTGGAAAAGCAAAATCACTGCTCTTCAGGAATCAAAGAACATTGCTACTCTCAAGTTGGATGAGCTGATTGGAAATGTCACTGCCTATGGACTGAGAAGGCAAACCATGAAAATGGATGCACCCAAGAAGGAACGAAGTTTGGCTCTTAGAATAACTTAAGGTGCAAATTTAGAGGATAATGAAATGGATATGATCACAAGGGATTTCAAGAAGTACCTAATGAGAGGAAAGGGTTCTTCAAAAAGTGCAACCTTCAACAAACCAAGGGCCCCTAAAAACAAACCAGCGAAGGCTGCTACATATGTTGTAAAACTGACCATATGTTCAAGAATTGTCCTCAGTGGGAAATTAAATGGAAGAAAGAAAGGGCTGACTGAATAGGAAGAAGGAACAGGTTCAACCCAAGAAGAACAAAGGATCAACAAAGGCTATGGTTGTTGCTTAGGGAGAAAGCTCAGATGAGGATTTAGAAGATGAAGTTGGAGATAAAACAACACTTATGGACATTGGAGAATCAGATGATGAGCAAGAGGTAAATGTGATTCATCTCAAAGACAAGATTAAATTTTTGTCTAAAGAAAAGCTATCTCAATTACTTCTAGACTTCATTGATGAGTCTAAGGTCATAAACAATGAGAAGGAACATCTGTCTAGGGAGTGTGTGATCCAAAAAGCTAAGTGCGAAAATCAGGAACTCAGGGCTAGTGAAAGTGATAGTAAAAATACTGAGTTGAAGAACTAGGTTCTTGAACTTGACACCACTGTCTTAGAACTTAGATCTGAAAATTTAAAACTAAAATTAGGAATAGGTACAAAGAAAGTTGATCATACACACCTCACCTTAGAAGAAAATCTAGGAAAAATGAAGAATGAGTTGTACAAGAGATATGAGTAGATAAGAGTCCTAAAAGAAGATTTAGGCAAGGTGAAGCATGAACTAGATAGAACTTGCAAATGGAATAAGTCTTCTAATGCACTGTCCTGGCTACAAGAGCATCATAGTAGAAATAAGAGAGGACTTGGTTATAGGACCCCGACACCTAAGTGGGATCCCAAAAGCAAGTACATCACACTTCCTGAGAACAAAATCTGCACACACTGTGGCAAGACTGGTCATTACAAAAGTGAATACAATGCAAAAGAAAAGGCCAGTCAAAAGAACAAAATCTTTGTTCAAGAGATAAATAGGCTGCCTGGATGGGCTAAAAAGAATTCAATTCACCCATTTCCCTATAGAAAGGGACCCAAACTAGTTTGGGTTCCTAACACTAACCCCTGATTTTATTTTACATGTCAAAGTGAAGGGAAGTAGCCAAATATGGTACATGGATAGTGGCTGCTCAAAGTATATGACTAGAAGTATGAACGAGTTCCTTTCACTTGAGGACCTAAAATGAGGTAATGTCTCCTTTGGAAATGGTAAGAAAGGTGAGATCATTGGGGTTGGAAAGGTAGGTAAGACAGAATCAGATTCCATTAAGAATGTCTACTTGATAGATGACTTAAAATATAGCATAATCAGTGTATCACAACCGTGTGACAGAGGTAACCTGGTAGCATTCACCTCTACCAAATGTTTTGTGATTAATCATACCACTAACAAGATTGCTTTTTAGGGAAAAAGAGTTAACAATATTTACATTGTAGATTTTTCTACTCTTTCAGAAAACGAACTCACTTTCTTAAGTGTATTGGACAATGATCCCCTCTTATGACACACAATACTTGGTCATGCAAGTCTAAATCAACTCAACAAATTAGTCTCCAAGGACCTGGTGATAGGGTTACCTAACATCAAGTTCAAGGAAGACAAAGTTTGTGAGGCCTGTGCAAGGGGGAAGCAGGTAAGATCCTCTTTTAAAAGCAAGAAAGCGGTAAGTACGACCAAGTCGATGGAACTGGTTCATATGGATCTCTGTGGTCTAACGAGAACATTAAGAAGAGGTAGGAAGAAATATGTGATGATGCTTGTTGATGATTACTCTAGGTTACTTGGGTATTGTTTTTAACATCGAAGGATGAAATATTTGACATGTTTATTGTCTTTGTTAGAAAATCTCAGAAACAACTAGGTAATCAACTTTCATCAATTAGGTCTGATCATAGAACTGAATTTGAAAATGCTAAGTTTGCTGAATTTTGTGATGTGCATGGTGTAGATCATAATTTCTCTGCCCTAGGACTCTTCAACGAAATGGAGTAGTTGAAAGAAAGAATATGACTCTTGAAGATATGGCTAGGACTATGCCTCTTTCTAGTAAACAACCCCATAGCTTCTGGGCAGAGGCTGTAAATACTGTATGTTACATCATTAATAGGTGCATGACTAGACCGCTTGTAGAGAGACTCCCTATGAGTTACTTAAAGGGAGAAAACCAAATATATCCCATCTTAGGGCATTTGTATGCAAGTGCTTTGGGCACAATAATGGAAAGGACTCCCTAGGTAAGTTTGATCCCAGAAGTGATGAGGGAGTATTCTTAAGATATTATTCACATAGCAAAGCTTATAAAGTGTACAACAAAAGAACTTTGTGTGTAGAAGAAAGTGTACATGTAGTTCTTTTTGAAACTAACAATCTTTCTGAGAGACAGGAACATGAAGATGAAGCTATTGGGCTGGTAAAAGAATTGAGTGAAATCACAGCTCAAGCTGAAACTACACCAAAAGAAGGAACAGGTGATTGAACAGGTTCTTCCATCTAGGGCAACCTGACAGGGGGAACTGATTAAAGAAAAAGTGAATCTAATTTCCATATGGAACCTGTCCATGAGCCTGTTCCTCAGCAACAGAACATGAGAGAAACTTCAAATAGAAATCAGTTGGTGGTGAAACCTTATAAGTATCAAAGTTCTCATCCCATTGAGAACATCCTTACTGACCCAACTTCTGGAGTTAAAACCAGATCTCAATTAATGAATCTGTGTGCTTTTGATACATTCTTAACTCTTATTGAACCTAAAAATATTGCTGAAGCTTTGCAGTATTCATACTGGATGAATGCAATGCAAGATGTACTCAATCAGTTTGAAAGAAGTCAAGTGTGGTATATGGTCATAAGACCCAAGGACAGATCAGTAATTTGAACTAAATGGGTCTTCGGAAACAAACTTGATGAAGATGGAGCGTTTACAAGGAACAACGAAAGATTAGGGGTCCAAGGATATAGCCAAGAGGA
The DNA here is from genome assembly GCF_000715075.1 of Nicotiana tabacum. Lineage (NCBI taxonomy): Eukaryota > Viridiplantae > Streptophyta > Magnoliopsida > Solanales > Solanaceae > Nicotiana > Nicotiana tabacum. The sequence continues at coordinate 224,436,598 of NC_134101.1, forward strand.
GGGCATAGACTATGATGAGACCTTTGCTCGAGTTGCAAGACTGAAGGCTATAAGACTCCTCATAGCCTTTGCAGTACACATGGAATTTACCCTTCACCAAATGGATATGAAGAGTGCCTTCCTAAATGGCTACTTAAAGGAAGAAGTCTTTGTCAAACATCCTCAAGGGTTTGAAAGTAAGGAGTGTCCAGATCATGCATACAAACTAGACAAGGCCCTATATGGACTCAAGCAGGATCCTAGAGTATGGTATGAACGCCTATCCAAATTCCTACTTGAACATGGATACAAAAGAGGTAAGGTTGACAACACTCTATTCTTGAGAGAAAAAGGTAAGGATCTACTAGTATTACAAATATATGTTGATGACATAATATTTGGGGAAACCACTAAAAAATTGAGTAAGGAATTTGCTAAATTAATGGGGAGTGAATTTGAAATGAGTATGATGGGTGAGCTTAACTTCTTCTTAGGCTTACAGATCAAACAAAATCCAAATGGAACCATGATCCATCAACAGAAATATGCAAAACGAATTGATTAAGAAGTATAAAATGGATGAATCAAAGGAAATAGACACACCTATTGCAACTGCTATTAAATTATACATAGATGAACTGGTTCATCTGTTGATCAGAAGTTATATAGGGGTATGATTTGTTCACTTTTGTATCTTACTGCTAGTAGATCTGACATTAATTTCAGTTAAGGGCTTTGTGCTCGTTTTCAAGAAAATTCTAGGGAATCCCACTTGACTACTGTCAAGAGGATACTGAGATATTTTAAAGGCGTTACTAACCTTTGCCTCTGGTACCCTAAAGGTAGTAACTTTAATCTCGTAGGATATGTTAATGTTGACTATGCAGGTTTCATTGTTGATACAAAATGTACCTCAGGTGTAGCTCATTTTCTTGGTTCATGTCTGGTATCATGGGCCACTAAAAAGTAGAATTCAGTGGCCTTATCAACTGATGAGGTTGAATATGTTGCTGCTGCCTCTTGTTGTGCTCAACTATTGTGGATCAAACAGCAGCTGATGGATTTTGGCATTAAAGTTGGTTGCATCCCTATATTTTATGATAACACTAGTGCTATTAGTATGACTAAGAACTTAGTTCATCATAAGAAGACTAAGCACATAGATGTTAGACATCACTTCTTAAGGGACAACTATGAGAAAGGATTGATTACTATAGAATTCTGTGCTACTGATAAACAGATAGTTGATATCTTTACTAAAGCACTAAGTAGAGAAAGCTTTGAAAGGAACAAGTTAAAATTAGGGATGATTAAGATAACCTAATAGGACCATCTCAGAATACACAATGAAAAAAAATGAAAAAAAAAATTGTCTAGGAAATCTAGAACTTGTGTAAATATCTAGATTAATTTTTACTCAGTTTCATACTGTAAATAGTATACTCATATGACATGTGTTGATATGACTCACTAATCTCTAACAATATTTTATCTATTTTGGTAATTTAAGGCATTATCAAGAGGATTCTAAATGAAGAACCTGCTTCATCAATATTGATTCATCTGAATAACGAGGTACGTTTCTTATACTTTACACAATTAGAAATATAAATATTTAAATCATGAGCAGAGTCCTACCTATGTTCAAAAACATCAAAAAATCCTATTCGTTTATTTTTTGAACCAGTTCCGTCTCTACTAGAATTCTCACCACAAAAATTGCCTAAAATCTAGGTAAGCTTAATCGCTCATTCAACCTGAAATTTCAGGTTGATTGTACTTCTAATTGACTGCAAAAATCTATCGTTAGTCATTAATTAAGTTTCTCTCTTTAAAAACCCATCATTACCATCTTCCACCCTCATTATTCCAGACCGTCAAAATTTCTTTCACTCTAAATTGTTCTCTCTTCCAAAAGCCAAACTCCAAAATTCTCTCACGAAATCAGTCACAATGTCGAATCCTCAAGATAACCCAGACACTCCTCCACAACCTACCTCTTCTGATTCCTCTACACCTCCTCAACCTAGTACAACCCCCCAGCCTAGGAGGAAATGTGTTAAGATGTTCGCTCGTAAAATTGTGGCTATAGGTGCACTATCAAAAAGATTGAATGCATAATTAAAGGCTAGCCAAGCCCAAGAATCTGAACACTTAGATGATTCCTTCAAGTCTACAAGTGAGGGGGAAGGAACTGGGTCTTCTGATTCTGAGAAGATTCAGAGTTCCCCTTCTGAGGTACGTTATGGTTTTGTTGAAATTGTAAAAAATAGGTTTTTTCTTGTTGGGTCTATTAGAGATGTGGAAATGCCTGAGTGGAGAAGGAGAGGAGGTAAAAAAATGAAAAAGAGAGAGAGAGAGATGGTGCAAGTTGTGATGTGAGAGGAACAGGGGTAGAAGTGGTTGATTCGTCACCCACATCTAAGATGATTAGACCAGCAATTTGTGGGACTGAGGATGAAATTGTAGGAGAAAGTGGCAAGAAAATAGGGGAAGTGGATCAGGGGAGGCTACTGAGGGTTTGGTAAATTTAAGTTTTCATATGGATGAACTTGGTTTATCTATTGAAGAAACCCTAGCAGACCTTCTGAAGAAAGTAGGTGCCAGTTATAATCCCAAGAAAAGGAGAACTCCAACACCTAAAGTTCCAAGCACTACAAAGAACACCAAGAAAAGAAAGGACAATTCCCCAACAACTGCTAAAATTCCCTTTCCAAAGAGGAGAGTCACAAGAAGTATGGTGAAATAGAGTGAGGGTGAATTACAAAAGGCTTTGGCTGAAAGCAAGAAGAAGAGGATAGATAAAGGAAAAGATAAGATTGCAGAGACTTCTGAGACTGTTGATAGATGGGACACGTCTATCAGGAGGAATATACATAAGTGGAGGTTCAGACCCCCAAGCCTAAAAAGACCAAGACTTCTTCCAAGAAGTCTTCATCAGGGTCTAAGGTTACCGAATCTTCATTGGCCAAGAGGAAAAGGTCTGCAATGAAAAACAAACCAGTTAGAATTGCTGAGGATGAGGGATGGAGGGTGAATAAGAGAGTGAGTCTAATGGTGAACAAGACAAGCTGGCCAAGTTTGGCAAAAGAAAAATTTTAAAGGGGAGATTGCTGAAAGACTTGGTAGAACCAGGAATGGTTTGATTGGTTGATGCACTAGCTACTCAACGCTGGAAGGACATGGTCCTTCAGATAGATGGAAGGCTAGCTCGAAATAAAATCATTGAATTCATGGCCAATGTAGAAGTCAAGGATGGCAGAGTTACCAGCCAAATGAAAGGGGTTCAAGTGACCTTTGATCCAGAGAAGTGAGGTGAGATTCTTGACATCGCAGCTGAGAGATATGGTGACTACACTAGGCAAAGATGGCCAAGTCTGGATTCCTTTCCTTCTGCCTTGAAATCACTAGGAGATTCTATGATGTTGAAGAAGAAGAAATGAATGAGACCAAATTTGTGCACAAGAGTGAAATGAAGCCACAACACAATGTCCTATTTGAGTTTGTCAACAAGTGCCTACTACCCAGGCAGGAATGAAGGCACATTGCTAACTATATGGACTTAGTTATGATGGAGTGTCTTGAAAGTGGAAGGCAAATCAACTGGCATGCATTCATCATCAAGCTACTGGACAGGGTTATCAATGTCTCTAAGGTCCATGCCACCCCTTATGGATTTATTGTGACTACTGTTCTGGATCGATGCAAGGTGCCTTTGAAGAAGTGGGAAATAGCCACAAGCAAGGACCATTTTGGCGTTAATACTTTGATTTCTTGTGACTATTTAGTCCATGCCATTCCCAATGAACCTGGTTCATCCAAGAAGACACCTATCAATAGTAAAGTTAGGTTTCTAGTTCAGGAAAGTGGGGCCAAGGATGTTGAGATAGCTAGGCTGAAGGCTCACTAAGTAGAGGTTGAATCTGAGAGGTATGCTCCCAGAACTGAGCTCACCAAGGAAAAGGAGAAGAATGATGGCATTCTTTAAAATATGTTGAACCTTCTCCAAGCCCAAAATCAACCCTCTAGCTCTCCCAAGCCTTAGGACTTCTAGCCTTCATCTCCTGAACCTTTCTAGTACCACCAGTGACCCAGATTAGGGATTTCTCTTTTTTTTTTGCTCATATTTGAATATTTTAGCTTTCTTTTTGTGGATTGTATAACAACATATCTTCTATCAATGAAATCTACTAATTTTGCTCTTGTTGATTGTTAATATTTCCTTAATAGTTTGAATGTGTTTGCTTGATTACAGATGATTAATCCATGATTGCACTTGCAGTTGCCCCAGTGGCCATTCGTAATTGTTAAAATTCTGGGAATCACACTTTATTTATGCAACTTTTAGATGTTGCCAAAAGGGGGAAGAGATATTGTGCTTTATATATTCTGATTAAGTGATGTTTATAACCTAATGAACTTGGTCCTTGATGATAAGTAGATTTTTCTAACTTTGTGTTGATGAATAAACTGAGTTCTGATAGGGCCTAAGTGAGTGAAAAGTATAGAGTTTGTCATCATCAAAAAGGAGAAATTTGTTGGCCCAAGTAAAGGTTAACTTTTGAAGAGTGACAAAGGAACTCAGACATGGACCAGGTCCATCTTGTGAAGCACAGCTATGATGAACTCAAACATGTGATATACACGTGAAGGAGACAAATCTATCTCATCAGAAGTGATATCTCCTAATCATGATCGAAAAGGTTGTATATTGGATAAGCAGAAAGATTCCTTACACAAAGAGAACACGATTTAGGAAAAGAATAGAGTTAGAGTATGAGATCAACTAGAACTCTTCCACCATGGAAGAGTAGCATCAGTATCCTAGTCAATCTCTAATTGCTAACTCCTTAAATATTAGTGTTGTTCTCTTTTATAGGTAATTCACATAAGAAGAAGTTAAACGTGAATTGAGAGCAAAATAGCTAGGCAATTTTGCAAGCAATTTATGTGTGATTCAAGCATGCAAACCTGAAGCTACTTGAACCAGATAGAAGAACCAGTTCCAAGTGTCTATCTTTTATTCTAGTTCAATTGTAGTAGGTGATTTTACATTGTACCTTTCAGATTGTATTAGGTATCTAGAGTTTTCAAGTTAGAGTTAACTTGAAGTTATCGCAACAGTTGAGGTTGTGTGCCATAACGGGATTAGAGTTAATCCTAGGTTTACAAAAGAGTTTTTTGAAAATGCGGTTTTTGGCTCAATGATTTTAGTGGAGATTTTGGAAAAATCTTACTGGAAGGTAGATCGTGTTTTTTTTCACCTTTTGAGCCAGATGTTTTCCACGTAAAATCTCTGTGTTCTTTATTTTCTGTATTTATTATTCTGCAACAGTAGTAGTAGGAACACATAGAAGAACCAGTTCCTTCTATAATCAAATTAGGCAATAATTGGATACCACACAAATCATCCTCCGTCTTGTGTGATATTGAAGTATAAAACATCAGTTACTTATCGACATAGACCCAAATTAGTTTAAAATCTGAGTTAATTAATGGGATTTTTACATAAATAGCTTACTGGATTCATTGTTTACTTTTCATAATTAGTATACATAAATTATACACGGTTATGCACATATTTTATATAAATTATTTATATACTATATATCCTCCGGCTATCTTTAATTAAAGTGGTTGGACGAATGGCTTTAGTTTAATTCTTCTTAATTAATTGGGTATGATAATTATAGAATAGGAAGTGTGAAGTACCAGGAAGGTTATGTGTTACATCGTTCCTGTATGAATAAGAGTGTCAATGTATATTTATAGTTGGTCTAGGACTTGTACTTGCACGTATTAACTCGTTTCTCGACATGTTAGTAGTAGAGAGAACACTATTAGTACTGATCAAATTAACCTTGAAGCTGAAGTAAAAATTTAGTGAAAGTCGAGTCAGTTAGAGAACTAGAAAAGAACGAAACGCTTCAAGATAGTTTGAACAACATTAATCTACAAGACAAAGGACCCACTATCATTTGCTGGGAAAATATCTGGAAATAATGGACCTCTTGTAGGTATGGCAACAAGAAAAAATTCAATTACAACACTATGAGGTACCAAGGGATCTGGATTATCAATGCATGCAATTGCTAAGGTTATACCTAGTGTGGAAAGCCAGGTCCAGTGCCCTATTTACCGTAACAAGATAGAAAGACTCAAACATGTACAAATCTAGAATCAAGTCACGTGGCAAACACCTCCTACGGGCATACTCAAAGTCAACACTGAAGGTAGCTTCATCAAAGAAAATATATACAAAAATATGACTGTATATAGTTTTATTCTTGAACTCGACTCCCTAATTAGTGCAAATATGACGACCAATAGAATGACCAACAATACGAAGAACAAACAGATTGCAAGACAACATCATAAATGAGGCAAACATCGGAGTGTATCATTATTTTAGGGAAAGTACTTAGTGTTGGAAAAACTAATATCCCACTTATTCACGGTATATAACAATGACACAAGAGAATAACAACGATACCAAATATTTTTACGGGATAAATTACAATACCCGAGTGGAGTAATATAATACCACTATAATATTATAATTTGGTAGTGTTAAGAGACTACTACAACTTCAAAAGAAATAACACTCTTTATTTTAAACACCTCAACTACAATATTATTCCCACTCAATATTTATCTCATAAATTATAATCTGTGGATTACTCTCTCTGGCTTCCCTCATTTTTGGTGTACTTGAAATGAAACAGAATGACTCTATTCATAAGCCAAGGAGCCGTCCAACTGAGCCAATCAAATTCATTCGTTGCAATTTGCAGCAATCTGCAAATTGCCATCTTGTTATCGTCCATTTCAACTTGTTGCATTGCAACATGTTGCCAACTTTTGTTTTGCTTTTTCTTTTATTTATTTTTTATTTTAATAGGTCCCATAAATCTCTCCATTAATTTTGATTTTTCTCTTTATTCCAAGACAAGATCTCAATCTCTCAAAATCTTTAAACTTGAGAGGCTTTGTGGAGATATCTGTAATTTGATCATGAGACTTCACATACTTGAGCTCGACTTCCTTCTTAGCAATGCATTTTTTGATGAAGTGATACCTTGTGTCTATATGCTTGCTTCGATCATGATACACCGGATTCTTCGCGAGTGCTTGTGCAGATTCGTTGTCAATACAAATCTCTATAGCTTCAATTTGTGGAAAATTGAGTTCCTTCAATAATCTTCTTAGCCAAATAGCATGACAGGTACATGATGTTGCTGTTACGTATTCGGTTTCACAAGTCGAGAGTATAACAATGGATTGTTTCTTTGAACTACAAGAAATAACAAAATCACCCAAGAAAAATACAAAACTAGTTGTACTTTTTCAATTATCAATATCTCTCGCATAATCACTATCACAAAATCTCATAAGATTGAAGTCATTAGAAGAAGAATAAAATAACCCAAATTCAATCGTACCTTTCAGGTAACGAAGAATACTTCTAGTGACTATCAAATGAGTGGAGGTAGGAGCTTCTATGAAAAAGCTTACTATTCCAACTGCAAAGAGTGTATCTGGCCTTGTACAAGTCAAGTACCTCAAACTTCTCACAAGACTTTTGAAAATGTGGAATCAACTTTAAAACTCGGACAATGTTGTCCCACTCTCCATCGGCGTGTTCACGGGGTTGCAATCGAGCATGTTAAACTTCTTCAATATCTCTTTTGTAAAGTTTTTTTGAGAGATAAAAATTCCATCCTCCATCTGCTTCACTTCTAGGCCCAGGTAGTATGACATGAGCCCTACATCTGTCATCTCGAACTCATGGGACATATCCTTCTTAAAAACTTCAAACAAACATGAGTTATTACCCGTGAAAATACGATCATCAACATAAAGACAAACAAGAAAGATATTTCCATTAGTATGAAATCTAAGGTAAATAGCATATTTTCAACTTATCTTAAATCTCAATGCACGAGTTAGAAGATAATCTTATTGTCAAGCTTTATCACACGATTAGGAGTGTTGAAGAAGGGTAACATTCCTAAATGCCCATATAGCCTCCAACTTATAGATGTGGTCGACAACACACCGATAAGAAGGACTCTACTAGACACGGCTCTGAGACATCCTAGGACATTTTAAAACCTTAGGCTCTGATACCAAGTTTCTCGCGCCCCAAAATCCGAGGAGCGTGACCGGCGCTCAACTGAGTAACCCTGACTAAGCAAGCCTGTTAGATTTTATACTACCCAATTTTGTTTTTGAATAAAGAGGAAATGTACACCATTAATCAAATTCTATAAGTATGTCATTAACAATTCCATTTCATTTCCATTATCAACTTCGTTCACAATTTGGAAGATATTACAAGTTTTATATATCATTGCGAATCATCAATATTTTTACTTTAATTCCAATACCCGACACAACCCACAACCTATATACGGAGCCTCTAAATACAACTGAAGAGTAATATAGAAATGCCGGCAACAAGGCTCCGGCTATACCTCAAATACAATGTACATGATAAACAGATGAAACATGACCCCGAAACGAAGTGGGGCTCGTCAAGTCAGCTGAAAAGATGATGGGGCACTAGGTGTGACCAACACTGCCTGCTATAGAAACACCTACATCCATTTAAAGACATAGCGCCCGGGCAAAAGGGACGTTAGTGCCATCGAATAGCACTAGTATGTATAACTATAGACCGTCTCATTAGAAAGAACAACCATACAAAGACAAAGAATCATAAGGATTAAACAACCACTACATCATCATATAAAAGGAATCACAATTTTCACATAATTTTCATAGCTTTAGTTTGGGTCTTTTAATACTGTTCATTATCATTTACAATACCACCACTTTCTTGAGCGGAGTCCGATCACGGTACGATCGGCTAAGCCGTCTTTCAAGACGTTACCCTTATTTCAGTCTCATTTTCCAGTTTCAATTATCATTGCATTATCACCATGTGTGTATAACATGGCGTCCGATCATGGATTGATTGGCTAAGCCGTATTACAAGACGTTACCCTTTTCCGTTAACCATCTCACTTCAATCTTTGGTTTCACATGTATTAGTTTATCGGCACTTGGGGCCACAATTATCACATCATACTTGGCACTAGGCCATATTTCATAACTCTCATTCCACATCACTTTCATTTTCAATATCAAACTTGCAATTTAAGATAATGGGCTCATACAAGAGCAATTCATGTTATAAGCATAGAGGGGAATTCTCATGATTTAGTATAATAATCACAATTTAGCTTGACTTGAAATCTAGGTAATTTAGCATATTGTTCACATTCTTCACATATCCTAAATTACCAAGAATAGCACTTTGAACACATTGAGACACACCTTTCACATATATTCTTGCAACGCCAAATCCCTTGAAATAGCAAATACTTCATAAATCAAATTCCGGACTTACAACATATGCGGGGACACCATGGGAGCTCAATTTCTAAGAAGAGGGGTTTTTAGCCATACATACCTGAAATTTGCCCCTTAATGATATTACAATGATCCAATACACTTAAGCAACTTCAATCTACAATACAACATTTAATAGGGACAATATTAGTAATAAATTCCATAACTTATGCCATTTAGGCATATTATAAAACACCTTGTAGGTATAGATCTTTACACCTCATAACTATAGTATTGGTTCATCCAATTATCACCATTAACCAATAATTTATTGCACCATCATTCCTACCCAATTTATAACTTCCAACAACATATGTATGACCATCCATTCACACCCAACCAACAAATCTTATCAAATAATCACCTTTCAATCTCTACAATAATTATATATTTATATTGGAAACTTATGGCTTCCAATCACCACACCAAGAGTACAAATGCTTAATTTATACTCATATTCTAATAATATAACCATATATGTAAGTCTAATGGTGTAGGATTTACCTTTTGGAAGAAATCTTGCAAACCCTCCTTTGAGTTCTTGAAGGAATTTCTTAACTATCTATGTGTTTCATGAGTAGATTTCATCAATACTAGTGTAGAAATTATGGAATTTTACACCAAGTAGGGTTGGAGGTTTTGATAGAGTGGAGGAAGACCCTAAGAGTCGTCCAAAGGAAATGGGAGAAAATGAATCCCGAAATTGTATTTATAAGCCCAGATTTCGGATGCTGCCTCGGATGCTTCGCATCCCCATTTCACTCCTCTCAGGAGCTTGGATGCTGATCTGGATGCTTTGGCAGCACTTCACTGCCAGCTCCTCTTTTTGGATGCTGCTGGATGCTTCGCTTCCGCGCAGTCCTCCGCCAGCCTTTGGTAATTTGGTCATAACTTCTTGTAGGAAAGTCCAAATGACGAACGGTTTGAAGCGTTAGAAACTAGACTCAAAGGCCTTTCATTTTATAGGTTGTGCATCATCTACTACATTATATATATTTGTAGTTTTAGTCTCTCATGCAATTTTTCCAACTTGGCTTAGACTTAAACGCTTATTAGCATATCCAATTGATATCCATTATATCATGAATCCTCATTTGCACAGAAAATGAAATAATTAGCCTATCTTCGCACCACGAAATCTTAAATTACTTTGAAAAATTTTACGGGACTTTACAACTAGCAGATGCCCTAGCCTATTGCTGGGTAGCTACCAACTATGCCAACAAATGTATCGCACTCCTCAAGTCCTGATCTGATGGAAGCGGAGGGGGAACTGGATGTATGGCCTCCCTAGGAATCTCCTCAGGTGGTGAAGGAGCCAGTAATCGCTAGGTAGAGGTCTCTCCATGCGACTCCAATTGGGCCCCATCTGCTGGGGGTAGCCTGCTTGTCCCCTCACCTACTGTTGTTTCTCTCCTCTAGCTAGCCGTAGCCTTCCTAGTTACCGTCATCTGTGCATGCAAACGTCAACACATAAGCTTACCTCAAATTTCCTATAACTCAGTGCTACAACACGATTTAGATTTGAAAGAAGGGTAACTAACTCCTAAATGTCTTGTAGTCCCCTGCTTATATAATGTGGTGCACCACACATCTATAAACAAAACCCTATTAGACATGGCTTGTAGACTCCCTAAGATAGAACTGCTCTGATACCACTTTTGTCATGCGCCTCACCTATCCTTGCATACCACTTGCGAGTAAGAGACTTTGAACTTGTAATGTCATATTTTCCCAATGGGCCACATTGCAAGATAATGTTCGATGCAAAAGATAAAACTGAATAGAGACTAATGCTTACTAAACGTCAACATAAACCTGGGCCAGCAAGGCCGTTATAATTACTACAAATGACAAGCCAACAAAATATACGTACAAGGCCTATAAGCCCAATATGCTGCACTAACTGACATGATATATCTACAAGCCTCTACTGATGGATGTACTGTAATCGAAACAGGGCCCCAACCTACCCTTAACCCAGCTACATATATACACAAGATGTACTCCAAACTGCTAGACCCGACAACTCTGAAAGTCGGGGAGCTTACCTATAAGGCTGAAATCAAGAATACACCTACTGAGGAGGTCTACTCGTCTGTATATCTGAACCTGCACGCATGAAATGCAACACCTCCAGAAAGGGACGTCAGTATGAAATAATGTACCGAGTATGTAAGGTAATATACTGAAGTTGAAACTTAACTAATAAAAGAATAACTGAAAACAACTGGGAGTGAAAGAAAATCTAAAGATATGCTCATCTGCTGATACTGACTCAACTCTCTCAACATAGTCAATAAAATAGTTGTCCGGTCCTATAAGGCATGGTATCCATATATATCTACTCTGCCGTAGTAGGATCGCTCATAAGCGCTCGGCCATACTAGGCTCTGTATCTCAACCAAATGGGCTCACTCGTAGGCACTCGGCCACAGCAGGCTCAGTATATAACTTACCATATAATCTGAGGTTGCTCATAGGAGCCTGCCCATCGATTATAGCTTGATGGTAATGAAAATACTTTTAATACTATTCATATGTAAATTCTCTACTCTCTTGACTGGAAGAAGAAAATACTCAATTGAATATGAAGTCCCAATAAGGAGAATATTGTAAATTACAAAACTAGGAAAATATATATAAATTTTGGGACATGAATTTTTCTTTATGTCTCGTTATCAAACTTGTGTAATTACGGAATCAAGCAAAATGAAGGAAGAGTTTAGCCTTAACATACCTGAAGTAGGAACAACTCCGTATAATTATCCCGTTGGAAACCTTCGTAGATTGAATTTAGAATCCAAAAATCTGATTTAAGTATCTGCGCTTTGGATTTGAACGAATGGATTCTGTTCTTGTTTCTTCCACGTTTTTCTTAAAGACCAAGTCACTTTGAAACCTTTCCAAAAAAAAGACTTTTTACATCAAGGTGGTTTCTAATATTTTGTTCAAAATAATGGAATCCAACACTCTTATGTCTTTAGTTAAGACTTGCTTTTCACATTCTTTTGTCTTTTGGGTAAGATTTTACAAGACTTATTTTAAGACTTATCTTCAAGACACCTATACATGAATCATCCTTCCTAATTAGTGACCTTGTGCCACGTGGGAGGATGATAGAATTTATAATTTTTATCCATTTATTAGTTAATTGAGTAATGTCTTGTTACCCGGTAATTAATTAATTACCCGCATAATCTAAAAATTGTCCCAAATTACTTAAAATTCTAATTATTTCTAAACATACTTCATATATATTTTATATATTATACTACCATAGTCACATTGTATCTTGCATGGTACTAGTTCATAATTATCGGGTCTTGTCGCTTGACCCGTATTTTATTCCAAATTGTCCACTTTTAACGAAACACGTTTTCTTTAATCCGTGCACTCATTTATTCTTCATGACACTTATTTATCGCTTGTATAAATAGTGTAAATATACTAACATCAAAATTATCTCACCTTCGAATCTACGTCAATTAACTGAAGACAAAACTTTAACGTAGGAAAAATGTGAGATGTAACAACCATCTATATTTAGCTTATATCAACCAAAATGAGGTCTAATTCAACTTTAGGTTGATTTTCCTATCCCAATTGGATTCTCTATCTGTTAATAGAATATATTCGATAGATTGGTTAATGATCTTATTAAGGGATAGTGGAATGGTAGTATTGTTTATATTGTTATTGTTCCTTGTAAGCCAGATGTTCCAAATTACAAAAGGGAATAAAGTATTCCAAGTCAGAATTTGGCTTGGAATTTTAGGATTTTCCTATGCAAGAGATTGAAGCCAATTTTGGCATTTTGGTTGGAATTTACTAGTATTAATGCCTAGTTTTTGCCATAGAGAATGGACATGAGGGCAGGTGAAGAAGATGTGCATAAGAGATTTTGGTTCATTACGACAAATTGTGCACTGATCATATATGTTCAAGCTTATTTGGGATAGATAATTTCTACATGGTAGTCTATTGAGGTTACAAAGCCATAAGAAATATTTGATTTTGTTAGGGCAATGCAAGTTCCATACCTAGTTTGAGTTTATTTGAGGAGGATTTTTACCTTCAACTAGTTCATAACAAGAATTAGTCATGATGATCCCATTCGCATTGCTATCCCAGGATATGGAATCCATATTGTTATCACTAGGGATGAAGGTTGAGAGAATATTGCCAGCTATCTCATCCGGGATAACAAAGGTAATTTTTTCCAAGTTTCTCCTATTTTCGGATCTAACATCACATATTCTAAGAGAGTCTTCCTCTTTGGTTAGGGGACTAATGACATAGCTTCATAGGGTATTTGAGTTTGGGATCCATCTATTTTCCCACAGATTAAGAGAGGAGAAATTGTGGATGGGCCATGTCATACCTTTTTGGCATATTTTCCATCCCTAAATGATATTATTCCAAATAAACGAGCGGTTTTCACTTAGCTTATGAGAGTACTTTCTAAGGAGGGTAATTGCCCATAAATTGGTGGTGTTGTTAGCTAATCTCTAGGCTAGACTGGCTAATAAGATTAGGTTCTTAGAATGAGCTTTTCTTAAACCTAATCCTCCTTCTTCTTTGGTTCTAGTAACCAAATCCAATTGACAAGGTGAAGTTTCCTTTTATGATCACTTGTACCCCAAAGAACATTTCTTTGAATTTGGTCAATTTTCTTAAGAGTTTTTGGAGGGAGCAATGTGTATTGCATGTAATATGCTCGTAGACTAGAGAGAGTTGATGTTATTAAAGTACTTTTACCAGCCAGTAATTTATCACATTTTTACCCAGAAAGTTTACTTCTCCTAGTGTCAATTATGAATTGGTAATCTTTGTGATTGGGGTTATTATTTATAATAGGGAAACCCATCCATTTACCAAAAGTATTGTATACTTTTATCCCAAGGGAAAGTGAGATATTTGATCTAGTTATTTTGCTACAATTTTTTGAGAAAACTATTCTGGATTTATCGTAGTTTACAGTTTCCCCGGATAGGTCACATAAGTTCTTAAAGGCAGACTGAATGGATGATGTGGTTATATTGTTGGCTTATCCAATTAAAACCAAGTCATCTATGAAGAAATATGAGATAGAGGAGGGTTATATTTGCCCATCGTAGCAAGATCCTATGTCCTAATGTCCACTAGATGGTTTATGTAATTTGATAACATTTACATGAACAATATAAATATATAAGGGGACATTGGGTTACCATGCCTGCCCCTACATGGGTGGAAAAACTTGGTTTTTCTTCCATTGACTAGAACAGATGAGGATGTTGTAGATATACATGACATAATTAGTTTGGACATTTTTGGGGGGATTTTGAAGTATAAAAGGGTCTTGTATATGAAGGACCATTCTAACTTATCGAATGCCTTTTCAAGATCAATTTTGACCAGAATTTTGCCATTATTTCCTTTTATTTTTTTTTGAATTGATGAATAAGTTCTTGCATAATAATGGCATTGTCACTGGCCCTTCTATTTTTTAACGAAGCTAGATTTAGTAGGGCTTATGAGAGTAGTAAGCATTGGCTTTAGCCTGTTTGCAATAATTTTTGTGATAATCTTGTAAATAGTATTGCATAGATTAATTGACCAAAAATTATTGAGGTTTTTTGCATTGGGAAATTTTGGAATTAGGCATAGATAGGTAGTATTGATCTTTGGAGGGATGGCATGTTCACTAAAAATTTTGTGACAGAAAGCCCTACAGAGATTCCTAAAAAATTTCAGTGTTTTTGATTAAAAAAGGGTGTAATGCATCAGGCTCCGGAGATTTAAAAGGCTTGAAGGAAAAAATAGTTGTATTAATTTCACTATCAAGTAACGCATTATCTAATGGTGTAAGGTCAACATTATGAAAACTAGTTGAACTATGTAACATGTGGGCCCAATTTGTATATGTATGACTAGTAGTAAATAGAGAGGTAAAGTGTTCAAGGGTATGCTTAAGGATATCTTTGTGATTATCTAGCCATGCGTCTTCACTGTTCCTAAAGAAGCTAATGTGGTTTTGTCTCTTCCTATTAGAGGTACTAATTTGGAAAAACCTAGTGTTAGCATCTCTCTCAGCCAATTAATTCTAGACTTTAATTTTCAATAGTCATCTTCAAGTTTAAGTATGTTATTGAAGTCTTTGAGAAGGTCATCTTCCAACTCTTGAAGAAAGAAACTATGGTTATAATGAGGGGATTTTTGGATACCGTTTAATCTAGATAGGAGTATTTTTTTTATCCCTAATTATATTGCCAAAGTGTTCTTTATCCCAAATTTTAATATAGTTAGTAAAGGTTTTGATAGCGTCCATTAAGTCTTAATTCCTCCATTGATTAGCAACAATGTTACTAAAATTTGGATGACTGCACCAAATATTCTCAAGACGAAAAAAATTGTGCAGTGATGATTGATATTATTTAATCTTACTAGAATTGACTTATGGTCCGAGTGGATTTTTGGGAGATGAGTGATAGTAACATTTGGAAATAATCTTAACCAATCATCATTTTCTAAAATACGATCTAATCTTTCTATAATTAACCCTTTCATTTTCTTATGGTTAGACCACGTGAATTTGCTACCCTTGAAACCAAGGTCGATGAGATTACAACAGTCCATATTTTCCCACAGTTCTGAAGCTCTAGATGTTTTCAATGGTCTTCCACCTATTTTTTTATTGCTACTAATAATGTCATTTAAGTCCCCCCAACATCAAAGGTCCCTTATAATTTTGTGAAAGAGTTTTAAGGTTATCCTACATAATCTCTCTAAGATGGACTTTTGTACAAGCATATATAGCTGAAAAAAAACATTTAAAATTAAAAGGACGTACAACTAAAGAGCATGGATTTCCTGACCATTTTTTGTGAAGTGTTCCACTGTAACCACATTGTGATTATAAAGGATGATCATGTCTCCTGATTGGCCATCTGCAGGAACCTCTATGAGCTCAGAGAAGTTGAATTCATTTAGAAGGGGGGCATGCAACAACATCCTAGTCTCAAGAAAGGCTACCATGTAGGGTTTATGAGTGTCAATTAATTCCCTAAAATTATGACGAAAGTCATAATTATTGGCACCTCTAACGTTCCAAAATATTATAGTAGTGGCTCTATTCATTTGATATGCTTGTTGTTAGTTGACAGTGGATTCCCTCTCCACTGAGTTGTGCCTCCTCCTTCTTGATGGGACTAGGATTATTGCATGCTTTCCTACTGTGGGATCTCGTGGTGGTCGAATATGCATTGAGCACTTGTACAAGATGTTGGGGCAGCTGAATATGTATTTCTTGCTCCATAATTCTAGGAAAAGTAGTATTTTTACCTCGTTTAGGTTTGAAAATTCCACACTCGGTTGAGTACATTGTGGAAGGGGTTCTTCTTCTTCCTCTACTGGATGTTGTGGTGGATCTTGTCCTAGCAAATTGACTTGGATGTTGTGTTCCAAATTTACTGGGGCCATTTTTGGTAGATTTCTCGATTCCTGGACTGCATGGTGACTCCAAGGCATGAAGATCGGGTTGATTGTCATGGTTTCCTCCGATGGGAAGAATGGTAGATTCATTGGAAGATTGATGAATTGGTTGGGGGTTTATGGTAGATTTCACTGTTCCTACATGGATTAGATTAGTGTGTGATTCATATGTGGAGCGAGAGAGTGTAGGATATTGTTGATCCATGCTTGATTGGTATAGTTGTTCATTGGTATATGCACTCCTTTAGATATTAGTTGGGATATGTAGCGGGTATTCTGAATTATTATTACCATCTCTTGGCCATTGATTTAGATGTTTAAGGTTATTGCATGGCCTAGAATGTGTGCTTCCATCCAAGAGGCCGGTTGATAATTTTGAGGTTGAAGGGGGTTGTGAAGAATAGTGATTGATTTTGTAACTGTGGTGGCATAGGTGGAAGGTTGGCCATCGGAGGAATTCTATGGTTGTTTGGGATGTCAACTAGCCGAAACCTTCTCCTGGTTGTGAGTGGAAGTCTCAGCATTCTCTTCTTGTGGGTTATTTATTTGGTTAGTGTTGATAATATGATTGGTAGCTTTCCTAGGGTTCTTTATTTCTATGGATTTCTTTGTCTGCATAGGAGATAATTGACTTGTCATGTGGGAATATATAAAAATTTTGGTGGATTTTGTTGTTGTCAGGTGCTCTAAATAATCCGCCATTTGGCTATCCTGTTTTGTGTGCATGTCCATGTGTAATATTGACGAGGTAGGGTTAATGGCTTGGGTAGTGGTAATACACATTTTAGGAGTAGTTATTTCCTTTAGTTTAGAGATAGCCAAGTAATTACCTATTTTGTTTATAGTGGAAGGTTCATCTAATGACTGGGGTGTTGGTTCCAAGATTTCATTTGTCTTGGACACATGTAAGAGTTTGTCTTTTCTGCTTTGCATGCATTGGGAGTTAGGGATTATAGTCAGATTTCTTATTAAACCATTTTCGAAAATTATGGGCTTTTCATCCTTACATTGTAGAATCTCAAAAACATTATTGGATTTTTGGCCAACATTTGAGGAAAGGATATTAGTATTAGAGTTTTTGTCCGTGGATTGTCTAACTTTTGAGTTAGTAGTAGGTGCATTAGAGATATTGTTTCCCATATGTTTGAATTTAGGAAAATTAAACTTTTGGGAATTGGAAGACATACTTGTGTCAGTGTCATTGAGTTTTGGACGTGTACCTGGATTGGTTACCTTAGCAATGGGATAAGCTTAACTCCAGTAGTCTTTTTTTTTCTTTTAAAGGTAACAGCCACTCAATCACTTTGAGTGTCTTGTTTTGGGATATTTGCTGGACTTCCTTGTTGCTTACTGGGATTGGGAAGTGATAAAAAGATTGAACATTTTGATTGGTTGTGGCCTAATTTACCACAACTGGAGCATAAAGAATTTTCACCCTCATAATGTATATGTTGTTTATAGCTTCCAATATAAACAAAAGGCTTGACTGGCTTTTCCATTGATACTTAAACAAATAGTCTAGCATATCTACCTCTTACAGTAGAGGAAGTGCAAGCATCAATCCCAAGTAATCTGCCAATTATATTTCTAATTTTTTATAAAATGGTAGAGTCATAAAATTCAGTAGGGAGTTGGGGAAGACGAACCCAAACTGCTGACTTCAGTTGTTTTCCTCACCGGCTACAAATTGTGGCTCTCATTTTTGTACTAATAGGTGGTAACCATTAACAAACCAAGGTTCATTACTGAGTGCTCTTGACATATTTTTCTCCTTGTTGATCTTTACTATGAAGTAATCAGCCCCTAGATCTATAAGGGTGATGTTTTCAGTTGGCTTCCACAACTGATATAGTTTTCTCTTTAGGTATAGGTATAATATATGTTTTCCCATTAGTTTAATAACAAGAGAATACCTCCATGGTTGATAAATCCTATGGAGGTCGTCTACTGTGAGTGGGACTTGTAGGTTATCATTAAGAACATGGATTACTTGGGAGCAAATATTTTTGGCTACGCAAATCTTGAATTAGGCAGTCTAGTTGCATAGGGGTGTCTTGAGTAGTAATTGGGTCTAGAGGCGGTTAAGAAACATGAATATTGATAGAGTCCAAAAGGAGAATCTCTTTATATGATGAGTTGGGGTGGTAAGGCATTTTGTCTAGTGCAGTCGTAGAAGAATTATTTCTTTCACCAGCATGTTGAGATTCCTTACATGGTGTTGATGTAGGTGAATTAATATCTTCATGCAAATGAAGGATATTCAGAGGTTTAGGAGGGATTTGAGAGGATTGATGAGGGGAGGGTCGGAAATTGTCCATTGTTTCCATGAGAATGTTGAAGAAAGAGTAGTGAGAAGGTTTCTCTCTCAGCGATCTCACTTAATGAGTCCTCAAAATTCACTATTATCACTTCTAGCCATTCAGAAAATACTAATGGCAATCAGTAGCCATAAATTACAATATACATTTTATAGCTCAAAACTAATTCTAGTGGCTACTCACTGAAATTGACAAACCCAACTATCACAGAAACACAATGGGAGATGGCTTCTAAGATGGCTTTTAATGTATTCAAAGGGAATCATTCATTATTTTATTCTTTTTTGGCTTCTATGCTATTTAGATATTAATATTTTACACATACTTGTGAAGAATTTAAAATTAAAACTTTTGTCATAAATGTTACTTTTTGTCTTTTCCTATATGTGTTTAATATGTGCCCATACTGTAAGTGAGATAAATAATTAAAATTTTAGTATTATTTTTGGAGTGTTTTGCGTTTTAAAATTTTAATTATTTATCTCATGCATAGTCTTCACTATAAAAAATATATACAAAATAAACTGTCATTATACAAAAAAATATAATTAATAGACTATCGCAATACAATTTATATACAATAGACTGTCACTATACAAAATATACTGCCACCATATAAAAATATACAAAATAGATTATCACTGTACAATTTATATACAACAGACTGTTACTATACAAAATATATACAAAATATAATATCATTATACAAAACATATACTAAATAGACTGTCACTATACAAAATATATACAAAATAGACCGTCACTATACAAAAAGTATATTAAGGCCTCATTTGTTTGCACTTAATGGAGGTCTGAATAGGTCAGTATGATTAAGATCTATAACAGAGACTTAATTTCATTAAGAAACTATAACATATTCATTATTAAATGTCGTCACCGCCTATCATTACCAACTACCACCATGTCGCCGCTGTCGCCACCACCACCATACTCAACCACCACCACCACCACCTCCACTACCATGCCACCATCACCCTCAATCATAGCTGCCACCATTATCGACCATCACCATCCACTGTCCCCATCACTCCGACCACCATCATTCTCGCACACAATCAACACTCATCCACCTCAACTACCGCAACTGACTATCCCATCACAATCAACAACCACAGCTGGCACTGCCTACCATTATAACCTACCACCACCCACTCTGTTTAAACATTGTCTGGACGGTTTTTCATCTTCTTGTTCGTGGGAAAACCTTCTCGTTCGCAAAGAGCAATTCTTCGCGTTGACCAGTCAACCCAAACTTCCTTCTTCGCATTCACGGGACCTCCCTTGCGTTCGCGAAGAACAAAGTTCGCACCAGAAACCAACAATCTTTTCCGACACGGAAATGGGCGTAACTCCCTCATACGACATCAGAATTCAGTGATTCTTGTTGCTATGACTTAGTAATTATGATACAGATCTAATCTTTCAATCCAATCACAAATCAAAGTCCATTTTCTCAATATGGTACCATTTATTTTAAATGAAACGTCGTTGAAACATGAAATAAGAGCGTGATACAACCCAAACACATTCGAAACGCACCCTAGGCCCCTCGAGACCTCAAATCATATCAAATAACATCAAAATTACCAATTGTGCATCGATTCAAGCCTAATGAACTATTGAACTTCTAACTTCCATATCCGATATTGAAACCTCTCAAATCACGTCTGATTGACTTTAAATCTTGCACACAAATCACATTTGACATAGCGAACCTACTCTAACTTCCGGAATCAGAATCTGATACCAATATCAAAAAGTCCACTCCCGGTCAAACTTCCAAAAACCTCCAACTTTCTCCAAATGACCCCAAAATGGCCTATGGACCTACAAATCCACATCTGGACACGCTCCTAAGACCAGAATCACCATACAGAGCTATTCCTGGGCTCGAATTTCCAAATGGACATTGATAATATTAAAATACACTTCAATCCAAATTTATGAAATTCTTCCAAAATGCCAATTTTCCATAATAGGCGCTGAAATTCTCCCCGGTCATCCAAAATGCGTTCTGGACATACGCCAAAGTGAAAAATCATCATGAGAAACTGTGGGGAACCTTCAAATATCGATTCCGAGGTCGTTTAAACAAAAGTCAAACCTTAGTCAATTCCTCCAACTTCAGCTTCTAAAATTAGAATTTTCTTTCCAAATTAACTCTGAACTTCTCGAAATTTCATTCTGATCACATGTACAAGTCATTATACCTGAAGTGAAGTTACTCAAGGCCTCAAACCGCCGAACGTAGTGCTAATACTCAAAATGACCGATCGCTTTTGTTACATTCTCTCCTAGTTAAATATATGTTCATCCTCGAACGTGCTAAGAACTGCTTCAGAGTTGTCCAAATCATTGTTTAATACCTCGTGCACCTACCCATGCCACCACAACCTAGTTGAGCACATTAACTTGAGCTAGACCGAAGATCCTTCCTGCTACCTTAGCTAGCAAGCTTTAGAGCTAAATTCCAACATCCTGAGTTTCTCCAAGATACCAGAAACACACAAACATTGTATTAATCACTAGACACTGAACCCAATATGACCATGCTCATCATAACTCAATTGCCCACATAACTCATTTGCCCAAGGCAATCTCCCCCAAGAACAATGACTGAACTTTCTACTGACCCGAAGCCCTTAGTAAACCTCATAACTTATATATGCCTTGTTCCAACTCTCGAAATACTGCCACGATGGAAAAGATTTGTAGAAACTCATAACCATCTACCAAATCACAAATAATGGATTCTCTCCTGCTGACAAGAATCATTACTTCATTCTGAACTAGACAACGATATTTGCTCTTTAATATAACTTATATAAATCCGATCGCACTGATCACGGGTCCAATAATCTCGCCTCACCGAGTATAAGTTGCTCAGGCTATAAGCTACCTCAGACACTACCAAAAGTCTTATATGATGCCACAATGTGTCAACAAGCTACAAACTCGAATATGATACATAAGGAAAAATGAACTCTGGAAATAACTACTCAACCCACGTAACTAATTAAACAACCGAATAGATGTTATGAACCTTCCTAAAAAAATGAGAAACAAAAATCACAAGAATAGATATAGGGCTATTGCCCTAATGTGCATCCAAGTGCACGGTTGGGCCTTCAGGTGCGTGGGAGCGCACCCAGGGGTCATTTTTAAAGCCCTACTTCATCCCCCACACCCCAAAACACTAAAACTTTCTCTAGAAAGGGAAGATCTTAAGAACCTAACTATCTAAAGATCCCTCCACCATCCAAGGTAAGATATAATGGTGATTCTAAGTTAATTTCAATTCCCCAATACCTTATTAATATGGCTAAACCCTCCAAATCATTAGATATTCGATTGAGACATCATTGTTAAAAAACGAAACCCCGGAACTCAAATTCAAGAAGATTGAGCATCAAAAGAAAATATCTTCACCCTCTAAATGATTATAGAATTGGATTAATGATCATAGGCTCTAAGTTCATGAGATATGAGTTGATGGGTTTGATTTAAAAGTATGAAAGATTATATGTTTGGGTTATTGATTGTTGATTATTGATTAAGAATGTTGTTTATCTTATGAGTGAAGAAGAATGATATTGATTATAATATATTTGAGATTTTAGAATCTATCTAGGAGCAAGAGAATGACTTGTTGGGTGTAGAACCACCATTAATGAGGGATATGTGGCTTTACGCCCATAAGGTGTTTGATAACATGCTTATGTGAGAAAAACATGAGTATTATTGCTAATATGAAATCCCTTCGACTTGTATTGATAGATATTAAAGTTGAAAGGGTTGGCAGATGTTGTATTACGCTCAAGAGCAGGAAGTTAAGCTATATGAGGCTAAATCTCTATATTTGGAAAGGTTAATGATTCTCCTTACACTACCATTTCTTTTACGATGTTACTAATTGCCTCAAAAATATAGTTAAGCCTTGTTCCTTGAATAGTTGCAGAACTTCTATTATCTAGCTTCATAAATCATTCATGACTTTCATTCAGAACGTTGTAAGCTTAGTGCGTAATCAATATATACTTGGGTTTGATGCCCATGAGTCTTAGTTTAGATTTCTCAGCATGTCATAAACAATTAGAGTTTCAGTTTTCATAATTAATTCAAGAATACATGTCTCAGTCTAGTCCTATTCAGTATTCCAATATCATGTAACTCAATATAATTAAGTATTTCAGCATCACATATTGCAGTATGATTCTAAGTTCCCGAATTTAGATCCCTAAATGTTGAACACATGTATTTGGGCCTGAGGTTGTAGTTTATATGTTTTATGCATATTTTGTCCTGAGGCCGTAGTTTACTCTTTATGTATGTTTGGACCTGAGGGTGTAGTTGATCCTTTCTGCATTTTGGTCCTGAGGCTGTAGTTATGTTTATGTAAACTTGGGCCTGAGGTCGTAGCTTGTGCATATATATATTGGGCCCGAGGCCGTAGTTAAATAGGTTGTTCATCATTCAGAAGTTTTCATATCCTTACTTCCTTTATTCTGTTCAGTTATCAGTTTTCAGTTATCTTTTCAGTTATTAGTTATCATTCCAGTTATCAATTATTATTTATCAGTTATCAGCTATTAGTTATCATTTCAGTTTCAGCTTAAACAGTTATCATTTATGTTATCAATTATCAATTCTCAGTTATCAACTCAGTATCAGTTTCAGCATTTATAGTTATTTGTTTCAATTCATTTACATACCAGTGAAATTCAAATGTACGGACGTCCCTTTTGTTTGGGGCCTGCATTTCACAATGTAGGTAAGGATTTACAGGTTGACGATTTAGATTACTAGGATTCTCGTATCAACTATTTGGTGATCCCCAGTTCTTTCGAGCATTATCAATACCTTACAGTCTTCAATATTTTCAAACAGTCAGTGTTTTCAGTACTTCATTAGAGGCTTCATAGACTAGAGTAACAGTTAGACAGATTCACAGGCTTTTCATGTTAAGCAATGTTGGCCACAAATATACTTCAGATTTATGTTAGTGTTTCCGCATATTAATTTATATCATTCAGAATTTCAGTGTATCAACATATGTTAGTTTATCTTCTGCTTTCAGTATGTTATGATATGACATGTTAATTTAGCCAGCCAGTTGGTTTGCTCGGTCATAGTAGTCAGGCATCGGGTGCTGTATTATGTCCAGGACCAGGTTCGGGGTGTGACAATAATACCTCAAGCCCGTGGGAAACACTAACACTAGGGCTATAGTCAAAGTAGTCTTGAGAGTTTTGAAGCACTCTTCACACTCATCGGTCCATATGAAAGGAGCACACTTTTTGCGTCAATCTAGTCATAGGTGCAGCAATAGATGAGAAGCCATCTATGAAACAACTATAATAACCGGCCAAATCAAACTCCGGATCTTAGTACCTGAAGAAGGTTTGGGCCAACTCTACACCGCTTCAGTCTTCTTTGCATCGACCTTGATCCCCTCACTCGACACCAAATGACCCAAAAATGCCACCGAATTAAGCCAAAATTCACACTTTGAGAACTTTGCATATAACTTCATCTCTCTCAAGGTCTAGAGCACGATGCTAAAGTGCTGCTCATGTTCTTCCTGACTGCGGGAGTACACCAAGATGTCTTCAATAAACACAATAATAAATGAATCAAGATAAGGCTAGAATACACTGTTCATCAGGTCCATAAATGTTGTTGGGTCATTGTTCAGCCCAAATGACATCATGAGGAACTCGTAGTGACCATACCGAGTCCTTAAGGCAGTCTTCAAAATATTCGGATCCCGAATCTTTAGTAGATGATAACTTGACTGCAAATAAATCTTGGAGAATACTCTGGCACCCTATAGCTGATCAAATATGTCATTAATGCGTGGCAATGGATAACTGTGTTTTACTGTAACCTTTTTCAACTGACGATAGTCAATAGACATGCACGTAGAACCATCTTTCTTCTTCACAAACAAGACTAGAGAACCCTATGGCGACACACTAGGCCGAATGAATCCCTTATCAAGCACCTCTTGCAACTGCTCCTTTAACTTCTTCAACTCTGTTGGGGCCATACGATATGGTGGAATAGAAATGGGCTGAGTGCCCAACAACAAGTCAATACTAAAATCTATATCCCTGTCAGGCGGCATTCCCGGAAGATTCGTTGGGACCACATTTGGAAGGTGTCTCACTATTGGAACTGACTCAACGGTAAGAGTATTAGCACAGACATCCCTCACAAAGGCTAGATAGGCATCACATCCCTTCTCAACCATTCGATGAGCCTTTAGAAATGAGACAAACCTGCTAGGAACATAATCTAATTCACCCCTCCACTCTAGTCGTGGTAAACCTGGCATAGCCAGCGTCACAGTCTTTGCATGACAATCAAGAATAGCATGATAACATCAAATTCTATCATACTATGTAACAATAGATCAATTCTAGTCTCAAACCCATCAATAAAAACTAAACACGACCGATACACATAGCCTACAACAATACAATCCCCCACAGGTGTGAACACATAAATAGTAGAACTTAAAAAATCATGAGATACATCCAAATGCAGAGCAAAGTAATATGACACATATGAATAAGTGTATCCTGGATCAAATAAGACTTACAGATCTCTATAGAAAACCGTAACCACACCTATAATGATTGATTCTAAAGCAACTACCTCTGTCTTACCCGAAAAAACATAGAATCTGGTCTAGCTTCCTCCTCTAGGGCGACCTCTACCCACTCGTCCCCCACCCCTAGCTAGTTGTGCATCTGGAGTGGCAACTGGGGCAGCAATCATGGCCTAAGAAGTCTCTAGCCCAAACTGAATATGTGGAGCTTGAGTAATCTAGGAAGGTTCACCCCTCCTGATTTTGGGGCAGTCTCTCACCATGTGGCAGGTATTGCCACACTCAAAGCAAGCTCTTGGTGGGCGTGGCAGCTGGAACTAGCTCGGGCCTGGTTGGTTGGACTAACCGTTGAAGGCACTCCGTAAAAGGTGCACTAGAAAGTGGTTGAGCAAATTGTGCAACTTGAGAACTCGAAACAACCGGAGCACCACTAGAAGCAGGAAGTGCTGAATGAACTCGATGGCTCACATAGCCTTTACCATGACGAGCTATAGCTGCAGCGTGACCACCACTAAATCATCTCGTACCACAAGGCCTCTTGGCCTCCCTATCATCTCTCTCACTGTCTCGCATACCCTCCAACCTTAGTGGAATCTCAACCACCTCCTGATATAGAGTATCTAACTCTAACGCCCTAGCGATGCTGAATCTAATATCATGGTTGAGCCCCTCGATGAATCGGCGGACTCACTCTCTAACTGTAGCAACCTAGGTAGGTTCATGCTTTAACAAATCACTAAATCGGACAGCATACTCTGACACTATCATAGCACCCTGGCACAACTGCTTAAACTCATTATGCCAAGCATCCCGAAGGGTCTGAGCAACAAACTCTCCTAAGAAAAACTTTGAAAATCGATCCCATGTAAGCGAAGCTGTCTCTGCTAGGCTACTTACCTCATACGCTCGCCACCACTGATATGTTTCTCCCTTTAGCTAGAATATAGTAAAAGAAACTGTACTCGTCTCCACAACACCAATAGTATAGAGGATATGGTGGCATTCCTCAAGAAAACCATGTGCATCTTTTGAAGACAAACCACTGCAAGCACGAGGGTTGTACTTCTTGAACCTCTCGATCCTAAGCTGCTCCTCCTCATATGTTACTACCCTAACCAAGAGCTGAACCATAGCACCAAGATATACCTGTATAACCTCTAGAACCTGATCAACCTGGACCCGCTTCTCTAAGTATGGGCCATGGGAGTCTTTACTCCTCCCACAGCCTGAGATGTGGATGGTGCAAGTGGGATCAAACCCGCCTATGCTAAGGTACTGAGCATGCCTAGGAACTGTGTGAAGGTCTCCTGAAGTGATGAAGTGGCAATAGGTGCCTCGGATGCCTATCCCCCGACTAGAGATATTGGTGGCTCCTCTATCGCAGAGTGGCTTGGTGCTCTGGCTGCACCACGTGCCCTTCATCGGCCTTCGCCCCGGCCTCTGACCCGGCCTCTCTAGGCTTTAGCAGGGGTCACGGGAGTCTGATCGACAGATCCAGCGGTGTGTGTCTCACTATCTGTGAGAGAATAGAAAGTCAAAGATTTAGTTTTAAAAATCAACCATTTCGAATGATAAGGAATCAAAGAAGTGAAGTTTCCCTAGCAGTTTTGTGTCTTCTCAAAGATAAGTATAGACGTCTTTATACCAATCCACAAGACTCTACTAAACCTGTTATGACTCGTAAAACCTATAAACCTATAGTTCTGTTACAAACTTATCACGATCCCAATTTTTCTCCGTAGGATATCATGATGGAACCTAGTCTCTACGACTAGGTAAGACTAACAAATAATAATAACTGAACATATACAATTAACAAGTTACTAAAAATGACTGAATAATAGATAAAGCACTTTTGAAAGTAGAGTCCCACAATACACACTCCAAAACCGGTGGAACTGAGTCATAAGCTCTATTGAATAATAATTAGTATAGCTACTACATCACTATCTGAAAGGACTACAACAGTAAACAAAAAAAAAGGAAGGTGACTTTAAGGCCTGCGGACATGGAACAGGTATACCTTGAAGTCTCCCAAGCAGTAGCTACAACAACCTCTAATGACAGGCGCGAGGAGACGTACCTAGATCTGCATAAAAAAAATGCAAAAGCATAGTATGAGTACATCACATTGGTACCCTATAAGTATCAAGCCTAACCTTAGTAGAGTAGTGACGAGGCCAGGTCAAGACACCTATTAGGATATAAAATAGACAGTATGAAAATATAATACGGATGTGTAATGGAAAATAAATGAAATAAAGCCAGGATAATTGCATGACTAGTACCGAAAAACAACAATGGGAATAGCATAATGCGACTAAAGGGATACAATGAACAAACAACAACTACTAGAACAATAAAGAATGAAGCAACAAGAATATTCTCACCAAAACACTTGGCAACATGAAATAAACAACAAGAATCACAATGAGGTAATACCTCATGCATAATGAAATCAAAACCGAGGTACCTCCTCGTATAATCAAGAGTCACAATCAAGCTACTGCCTCATATTCACATTTCTCAATTTCAATCATAATGTTTCCTTATATTGTCGCGTGAGCCTTACATTTGAAAATAGGTTTTGAAAATAGTTTTCCCGGAAATAGCTACGTGCACTTTACCAACCTTATGATGCCGCATGGCTTCACGTAGTTCCCCTACAAGTAGCACGTATATAAGTCCCCCTTACACCGCCACATAGTCAACCTCAAGCCTTATATTGCAACATGTGCATCAATATCATATCATAATAACAATTCGTATCACAAGTGCCCATATATCACAACTTGACCACAACAACAATGTCAATATTTTCACAGCAGTAGTCCATGGATCCACCACAATGTATACAAGAATATCAACAACAACAGTAGATGAAAAATGCTAAATAAGATAAATGTTTCAACAATAACCAATATTGGCTCAACTTATTAATGACTTTCACAACTTCAACACCAAATAACTCAACAATGAGAAAAATTATGTATAGCCACAATATTAGATAAGACTAACTCACAATTAAAGAGATAATATTAAACAATGAGTCTCAAATAATGGAATCAACAAGTAAAGCGATAACATGAACAATTAATTCAAGTAACGAATATCAAAAAGGAAAGAGATAACACGAATAATAACATAAAACAATGATAATTAACAATTAAGAGATACCATGTAACAATAAAGGAGGAACACGTTCAACTAAAGCAAGGGAGCAATTTAGCAAGTAGGATGCAAAACAAATACTAAACAAGTCAACTAAAATTTAAGGATAGTCTAACACATTCAAGGATATATTGACTATGAGAATCTAGAACATAATATGGCATTTCTATTAAAGCATGGAAATAGTCTAAGTAACCTAAACCGATCAAAATACTATGTACAACCCGTGTACCACTCATCACCTTTCAAATACGGATTTCACTTAGCACAATTGGATCAAACAA